>NW_026294514.1:10365241-11565241 GCF_007827085.1 Peromyscus californicus insignis | reverse complement strand
GATAATTTTTGATAAACACATCGTGGGACTATAAATGCCATGTGATTTATACAGGGTCCCCACAGTGGCTCATACAGCTGTCACAACTGGGTCTTGCCTCTGGCTTCATGTTGGATTCAATCAAGAAGGATCCCCAGGGAGAAATGAGAATAATGTTAGTCTGTTTGCTGTCCTGGCTGCCTTCCTATAGGGTGGCCTCAGGTTGGCTGTGTCCCCTAACTAAAGGCCACTGCTCTGCATTCTGTTGACCACAACACCTCTGGATTTTCTCCTGGGCTCTGATAACCTCTCCCTACCCTCTGCTGTTACCAGCTCTGGTCGAAAGCTCTTCCAGTGTCTCTATGTGCTTCTCACACTCTTATAAATAGACTTATTCTTTTAGGTAGAGTCTTATTCATTATCTCCTCCAAATCAAGTATTGCTTTTTATGTCTGATCTAAAACAAAAATGTTGTCTATCCGTAGTCATGAAGCTATTCTTCTAGGTTTCCGTTTTAAAAACATGATTTCAGCCCACACATTTAAGTCTGTCTTTAGAAAATTAATCGTCGTGTACTGTATGAGCAAGAGGTAAAAAGGTCCCTTTGATTTGGATGGCTATATATTATTCAAATGTCCTTTCTTGAAAAGACTCTTTTCCCTTTTGAATTGCTTTTATTCCTTTAGTAATTGAATCTGTTCTTTGACAATTTCATACATGTACATGACACATGCTGAGTACTGTCATCATCCACCATCTCTTAACTTCCTCTCCCTCTGTCTACCTGCTCTCTTCCCTTCACACCACTTTCTCATATCCCTGTTTTGTTTTGTGGACCCCTGAGTTTAACCAGGGCTGTCTATGTGGTCATAGGTCTGGAGCTGTCCCCTGGAGCCTGTGGGCTCAGCAGTCGGTGTATATATCTGATGACAGTAACACACCCTCAACCCAAGAATCCATCAACAGCCAACAGTTCAGGCATGAAGTCCCAGGAGCTCCTCCCTCATCTGGAACTATTGACAGGGCCAGTCTCATGCAAGTAAGCATGGTCACCATGAATTTGCAGTTGCAATGGTTATACCGCGTCCAGGGGATGACATTTTACAGCATGGCTACCATGAATTCATGGTTGCAATGGTTATACCGCGCCCAGAGGATGACACTTTGCAGTCTTTCTTCCTGCATTCTGGTCCTAATCTCTTGCCCTCTCTTCTGCTCTGTCCCCGAGCCTTAGAGGAAATGTTCTACTGTCTTGTTTAGGGAGGGGCCCTCAGCTGTCGCTTATTCTCCATGTCTTTGTTGAGACAGTTGGATGTAAGCACAACATTTCAATGTTGGTCTGCTTCTGTTTGTTCCTTTATGGATACATTTTAAAATTCCATTCGGTCTGTCTTTTGACTACATATTTTTTTTCTAATTTCTCTAGGAAGTATATTATCTATCCTTTATCTTTTAATGGCCCACTGGGATTATTATTGACCAGGTATGTATATGCAGAAATGCTGAGATCAAATTTCATTTACCCCTGTTCCTTTATACTGAGCTTGACATGCTCACTGAAGCCCTGCATAAGTCTAGCCTGTATTTCTAAAGGCTGAAGAAAATGTGCGTTTGAAGTTACTTGCTCTTTACCATCTCCAGTGTTTTTCATTCTATTCCCAGGATCACAGTTTTTATCTAGTTTTCATTCCTCTCCAGGCTGAAGAACAGTCTTTGTATCTCTTGCAGTGTATGGTTCTGATAGCGAATCCCATTTACTAGGTTTGTGTACTTCCAATCAGAAAAACGCCTTTACTTCTTCTTCAGACTGGAAGGATATTTTCTCTGGATATACAGGTGCACTTTTTTGCACTTTAAATATGTCTTTCCATTGTCTTCTGGCTGACCTTGAACTCCTGATCCCCCTGCTTCCATCTCCCAAGTGCTAATACGTCAAGTCTGTGCCACCATGCTTGGTCTATATGATGCTTGAGATGGAACCCAGAACTTCATGCATGTTAGACAGGCACGCTACCCTCTGAGCTACGTCCCAGGCCTTCCAGCTCTCTCCACCACTTTTCTGGAACTCCAAATATCAATGTCAGATGCTTTGATAATATTGTCTTGCTGCTCCCCTAATTTCTGTGCTTCATTTCTCTTTCTCTTTATTTCAGAAGCCTGTTCTTCAGAATGAACAATGTCTATTGGTCTGTCTTCAAATTCTTTTGTTTTCTCTGTCACTTCTATAATGCTTTACCCAGTGATTTTTTTTTTATTTCTTTTCAGCTCTAGAAACTCCATTACGTTCTTCTATGCTTTCCTTCGACCAATTGCCTATCTTTTCATTTATTTTGAACATACTTTTCTCCATTCCGTTGAACAGAGTTTAATAGGTGCTTTAAATTCACATCTGCTAATTCTGATATCTGAATCGTTTTTAAGATTGGTCTATAGATTGCTGTTTCTTTTCATGATTGGTAACCATGTTCTAGCTTTTATGTGTTGGGTATTTTGAGTTGTATCATAGATACCAGTTTAGGTCAAGACTGAGTGTAATTCCCACTGCAGAGTGTTGGTTCCTTCCCCCTCCCCACCCCCACCGGCCCCATTTGGGTTTGGCCAGTTAATTAACTCACTTAGACTCAAACTTCAAACTGTTTTCACTTAAATTCAGATTTGGGTCCAGTTCTCCAGCTTCCTTTGCACATTAGGGCGCATGCGGACACTTACAGGTGTCGGGACTCTAGTCTTCCACAGGTTTCGTGGGATCAGCCTCTTGTAGTGTGGCATCTGGACTTGGATTTCCCAGGCTGTGTCTTCTAGTCCTTTGGGGGAGGAATAACCATGGGCTCTCTGGTGCCAGTGCAGTAGCTGCTGGACATGGTACCACCTTCAGCGCAGGCTAACACCATTTAAAGGTAAGAGGCTCCCCGCCACGCCATCTCACCTTCTCAGATCTGTTTTCTTTTCTTCTCTGTGTATGCCTTCGCATTGTTGAGTTATTATATTTCTCCTAGAGTTGATAGCTCTTATCTGTGGTCTGACAGGAGCTTATTCATCCATCCCTAGGAGCAGAACTGATGGACCTACACATTTTAGAGTGCATTCTTTCACAGGACCTGGATTCCTGTTACAATAACACCATGAAGTTCACTTACCTAAAAACGTTTGTATTTCCTCTGTCCATAATTTGAAAAACTTTCTTTCCGCCTGCCTGACTTTTCTGCCATCATTTAGTGGGGCCGTTTTGTTGTCTGTGGTGCATTTCCCAGGTCGTGGCTTTATGGGCATCCTTTTTGGCTTTAAGATGAAGTTATTCAATAACGTTTATCTTTGAATTATCTCAAGGAATGTCACTCCAATTTGTTTCCCGAGATCTTAAATCTCTTTTACATCGTTTGGTCCATCTTTCAGTATTATGTTCTCATACTTATAATCCGTTAGACTCAGTGTCTCTTTTCATATTGGGTAAATTAAGTGTGATTTCCAATATCTTTGAATTGTTCTAGCTTGACCTCAAAGATTACATTTCTCCCAACAAAATGTCCCTCTTCCTCCAGCTTAATCATCCTGTTTCATCTTTCCCTGGCTTCCCTGCTGCTCCTATTCTGCAAGTCAAAACATATCTTAATATCACTTTTTATTTTCATGAAAGAAATAGGTGTGTATCAAATAATGAAATAGTCTTACAAAGTTTTAATGAATAGCCATTGTTCTCTGCCCACCCGTTTCTCCGGCTCCATTCCAAACCCCTTCCTTGGAGGGGGTCCCTTTGTCTGACTGTTTCTTCTGGCATTGTCTGCCATGTTGCTGAAAGACTGTTACAAAAACTGATACAGGTTACTGCCTATTAATTATTTTATCCTCTATGTTCTACAGTCACAAGTTGAGTATACCCTCAGAGCAGAACTTGAGTCAAGGAACATAGCTTCTTTAGGAGGTGACCCTTAGGAGTACAGGTAGGACAATGTGGGCATGGGACAGGAGAGGAAGGATGCTGAATAAAGGGTGTGGTTTCAAGCATTGCCACTGTGGACAGTTGGGACTTGATCCTACAGCTGATCTCTGGGGGACAGGGCAGAACCCACCTTGCGACTATCCCTGAGGGGCCAGGGTTAGTTACCTTTCAACTCCCGTCACTCGCCGGTTAAAGGGTGCTATCAGAACTCCCTACCTCTCAGCTGCTTGTGTGTGAGTCGTATAGATTTTACCAGCTTGAGCAACCTATGAGGCAGAGTTTCAGGAGCTTTCACTTAGGGATCATTGAGAAAGCATATGCTAAGGTGGTGTTGTAGGGGACCACACACACACACACACAAACACACTATACACACACACACATACACACTATACACACACACACACACGCACACTACACACACACACACACTACACACACTACACACACACACACACACTACACACACACTACACACACACACACACACACACACACACACACACTACACACACACTACACACACACACACACACACACACACACACACACACACACACACACACAGCATGCAGTGCCTCCGATTGCATTTGGTTGATAGGGAGATGTGGTGGGGGAGAAGAGACCGGCAGAGTAGAGAAAAATGGCATAGGGGTCTTTATCGTCTTAGCTTTCTTCCTACGGGATTATCTCAAGTTGCCTGTATCCCCTACCAAAGGTCCCTGCGCTGCATCCTGGAGATCCAGGTCTGCTCCAGGAGACTTCACCCCACGATTTGCTCTTGCCATTTCTGGTATTCTCTTACCACCCTGGGTTGTCATCAGCTCTGTCCTGGTGCTGTCCTTCGGGGTTTCCTATACTGTGACCCCATCCTTGTAAACCGTCCCTTTGTAAACATAACCTCTTTAAAGTGTCCCGCTTTAATTATGTCTGCTTCTTATCGAAACCTGAAGGGAGAACATGGCTAGAATTAGCAGCCAAGTGGTTATGGGCGAGCCAGCCACCTAGCTGTCATACAGCTGCGGGATTCTCTTCTGTGAGAGACAAAGTCCTAGGAGGCAGAGAAGCAGAACTCTCTCCACCCCGGGACTCACTACATCAGCAACAGAGAAGAGCTGAGTGAAAACAGTTTAGTTCCCTTTTCCAACCTAACCATCTGAATATGCCACCCCCGTCCTGGGGATGGACTACAGGGTAGACAAAGACAGATGTCCTCTTCCTATTGCTTTCAATGAGGTGGGTTTTCCTCCTCTGTGGGCCATGGAAGGGATGCTGGGAGGAGGAGGGAATGCTCTCCACCACTCCATGGATCTGAGCTTACTAAAACTGCTCATTTGATGCGGTCACACGCACAGAGCTCTGGGTTTGTGTCAGATGTCATGACCTGAGGACAAACTGAAGTGGGACTTGAAAGTGGCAGTCTGTGAGCAGCAGAAATCAATCAAGAAAGTGTGTTTCTCATAGTGTGTGGCTAGTAGTAAAATAATAAGGGTATTCCCACCACACAAAACAAACACTTGCAATCTGTATTCTTATGCCAACTGGCATCTTTTCTTTCTTTCATTTGGGTGTCTTCAGGAATCACCAGCCTGTGACTATGAGAACGGTTGCACTGATAATAATATCTAACAAGGTTTATGCTCCTTACCTGCATCTCTCACAGATTGTACTGGAGTCTCTGAGACCAGGGGTCTGTAGGTGGTATCTCATGGAGTCTCGGTTCCAACCCTGCCTCTGTGAGGGAGCCTATTGTCCAGTTGCTTAGAGGGTATGGCAGTCTGAATGTAATTGGCCCCCATAATCTCATAGGGAGTGGCACTATTAGGAGGTGTGGCTTTGTTGGAGTGGGTATGGCCTTGTTGGAGGAAATATGTCACTGTGGGGGCAGGCTTTGAGGTTTCCTATGCTCAGGATACCACCCAGTGTCCCAGTCAACTTCTTGTTGCCTGCAAGATGTAGGACTCTCAGCTACTCCTCCAGCACCACGTCTGCCTGCATGTCGCCATGCTCCCCACCGTGATGATAATGGACTGAACCTCTGAAACTGTAAGAGAGCCCCCCCACCATTAAATGTTTTCCTTATAAGAGTTGCCGTGGTCACAGTGCCTTTTCACAGCAAGAAAAACCCTGACTAAGGCAGAGGATGTGCTCTCTTGAAGCCTCTGCTCCCACTCCCACTAATGATGCCTTCTGATGCTACCAGAGGGCTCAGGCACCGTTCTGTTCAGAGGTAAGTTGGATCATTTCCCCAACTTTAGGATGACCTTTGTCCCCTGAATCCCGGTCCTAAATAGGCTGACTGGACTGAGTACCAAGTTCCCCACAAGTCTCTGGCTTCTAAAGCTAATCTCTGATTCTTCTCTCTACATAAATTTTCTGACCCCCACATCTGCCTTACTAAACAAGCTATGACAATATTTATGGACCTGGGACAATTGGAAAGTTCACAGCCTACAGCTTTAGTTGTGAAAGTCCACATAAGCTGTGCTTGTTAGAGCTGCTTAGCAAAACCATGCTAAGCAACCATGCAAGCATTAAGATCATTACCGTTGACTTGCTGGCCATTTCCCTGTGGTCCTAGCCATCTTTGCTTTTACTAGGTACTTCATTAAATAAAACCAGAAACCCACAACTCTCACTCAAAGAGTAGACTAGGAATTGGAAGCAGAAACATTTCCTGAAATTTTGTTAGAATGTGAATACTAGGGTGCACCGAGACCCTAGAGTCAGGATATTTGGAGTTCAGCTTGAGGGTCTGTGGTTTAGTCAACCCTGTGTGGGATTCTTTATACAGGTTCAAGTTTTAGAAACCTAAGCCCATCATGCATACAGCCTCTTAAATTAGACCACCAGGAGCTGAATGTAGGTAAGTCGTAACAAAAGCAAATCATTGTGGATGGCCAAGACCTTCTCCTAAGGGGCACTTCTCGTTTGGCCCACCTGTAGGAGCAGCAGCATCTCTAACACGGACTGATGCATGTGGTTGGAAAACTCACAGGGCTAGTGTGCAAACTGGGGCTAGTGTGCAAACCGGGGCTAGTGTGCACACCGAGTGAGAATCTGAGGCAATGCTTCTTTGCTCCCAAATGTTAATAATAATTATTATTAGCACGTCTCTTCTAAGTGTTAGAGTTCCACTCATTAACATTTCACTTCAGGAAACTGAAGCAACACGTGCAACTTCTCAAAATGCTTTTATCCATGCGTTTTCATTTATGCAAAACTGAAAATGTCTTTTATTCTGTAACTTCTACACATCACTCTGGAATGGTGCAAATCTCTTTTCCTTTATTCTTTCCTTCCTTCTTTCTATCCTTCCTCCCTTCTTTTTGCAGAGATTTAAGAAGTATCTTTTAACTTAGTGACTATGCATTGTCAAGGAGAATAAAAGATCTTTTGACTCTCCACTGGTTTCTATTCTAACATGCTTGGACAATTTCAGCACATTTTAGAGAAATAAATGGGTCTTTCAAAAAGTACTATTATTTTTTTTAAATTGCTATTTTTTCCCACAGATTCATTAACAATTCAAAACTTAAATTAGAAGTAACCTAAAAATGTCTTACTTTATACCAGCGAAGTCTATTAAATACAAATGCAATTCATTTTTACAACACTCAATGAGAAACACATCCCACCTCATGTAAATCTCGCCTCAGATTTCCTAGAAAATCAGCTGAATCAAGACAAAGTAAAATGTAGTTTTACTATTATACTAGCATGACGGGATGGAGAAAATGGAAGGGTTAATGTTGAAGGCCTTTTGAGCTCTAAGGTGTG
Organism: Peromyscus californicus insignis; assembly: GCF_007827085.1. Classification (NCBI taxonomy): domain Eukaryota; kingdom Metazoa; phylum Chordata; class Mammalia; order Rodentia; family Cricetidae; genus Peromyscus; species Peromyscus californicus. The sequence continues at coordinate 11,557,545 of NW_026294514.1, read as the reverse complement.
CTCTGGATGTTTCATCCTAATTACACAGTGGAGGCGGTGTCTTAAGAGAGTTCAAATAAACACTAATTATCAAGCTGAACTTAAAGTAGGCGTTGGAAAAGCTCACCGTGGATTCAGTAGCATCACCACAGTGCTGTTAAGGCCTCCATTTCCTTACCGTTCACCTTTGTTTTATAATTAGGTTCTGTTCATAATGAACTAAGAGTGTGTGAAAGCATGCGGCAGAGGAGTCAGCATATATACATCTAACAAATGCTAATTCCCTCTTTGTTTCTACCCTGTACTAAAACTCAAGGGGACTTATTAAATTTCTGGTCACATTTTTCTGAGCTTCCTATGACCAGTTTAAAAATAGGAAGTAAATATTCTTGGTAAATGGAATTGGAACTCCGGAGGAAATTAGAGTTATAGGAAGATAAAAATCTTTTACGTGCTGCTAGGTTCTTAAGATATTACATAATCGCACACAATAATAGTAAGCCTTTCGACTGAGCGTGGTCTTATGTCTGTTGTCCATGCTTACATTTGAAACTTATTTTCAGGCGTTACAAATGCAGGCAAAGGGAAGCGAGAAGCCTCAGATGACAGATGATCAAGTCAAATGGAATTTGTATTTAAATAAAAGCAAACACTCTTCTTTAACTATTTTTAGGTCATTGACAGAAATTCAAAACCCAGAGTACATTTCGAAGTGACTAATTCCAGAGTCTCAGAGTTCTGAATATGATATGCTTCTTACAATTAAAATTATAGATCCAAGCACAAAATGATGTAATGATACTATTGTGTATACTTAAAAGTTAAAAATTGAAATTGTCCATATGCACAGCAGCTGTTACATGCTAATGACATTGGATTCTGTGCGTTAGTTATGAACATGCTCATAACACAAAGGGATCATACAATATTCATCTTTTCTAAGGTCAGAAAAGCAGGGCCAACTTTTACTCCCTTTCAGCTTGAAATTAGGGGTCTCAAAGATTTCAGACTCGAAAACAGGAAATGAAATTCCCTGACATGCCCACAGAATAGGTACCAGATGGAGAGCAGGGTTACCCAGTATTTGGGGCAAGGCAATCCAGATTATATCCTAGTAAATGACAACATGAAAGTCACTGGACCATTAAGAACATGCTGTGGGTTGTTATTCAGCCAAATGCACTAGTCCTTTCTAGCTTTCTCCTTTTAATCATTCAGGCTGGAGTCTTCAAGGAGACCATACAAGACTTTAGATCAATCCAGTTTGATGTCTTTATTGTACAAACGAGGCTCTGAGAGACTGGCTCAAACCATCAAGGAAGTAGGAGAACAAAGTCTCCGCTCTGGAGCAGCTCTGTTCCGGAAGCCCCCCTCCCACTGCTTTCCCAGGCTGTCCTAAGACCCTGCTGCCCCGGAAGTCCTGCATCGCAAAAGCTGTGTTTAGGGCCCGAGTTAACGTTTGCTCTGACTTGGAAGGTATTCCAGCCCTGTCCAGAGGAGCCTTGAGATTTGTTGTGTCACTTGTAACACGAATCTTAACAGGTCTTACTAATAAAACAAACCCGGAGCCAGGTATTGGGGTGAACGCTGAATGATCAGAGAAACAGAACAAGCCACATCCAACCTCACCTTGCCAAGTTCTCAGCTGATCTTGTTTTCTCAAACTGGAAGCCCCTGTGTCCTCATCTGAATTGATCTCAGCTGAACTGCTGCTAAAAGCCTAAAAGCTTAACCAGGCCTAGTTTCTGGTCCTCATGCCTTATATACCTTTCTGCTTCCTGCCATCACTTCCTGGGATTAAAGGCGTGAGTCACCATGCCTGGCTGTTTCCAATGTGGCTTTGAACTCACAGGGATCCGGATGGATCTCTGTCTTTGCAATGCTAGGATTAAGGGTGTGTGTGCCCACCATTTTCTGGCCTCTATATCTAGTGCCTGTCCTGTCCTCTGACCCCAGGTAAGTTTATTAGGGTGCACAATATATTGGGGAACATAATATCACCACAGTCACTAGTGGGAAAACCTAAGGAGCCATTAGCACGGAGGAATATTCATCTCCAGAGGTCAACATGGGGCACGGGAAGAAGTACCTAAACGGGCAAACTGGATCCACATCGGGGACTCCTCCACCACCAGGCCACTGATGGAATTTATGGCCAAGGGTTGCCCTCAGCACTTGGCATCACACACACATTAAGATAGCATATTTTTTGCATGTACCAGTGAGCGACTTCATCTGGGGGACTGGCTGTGGGCCACGTTCTTATCAGACATCCCCATCAATCTGTGTTAGATCTTTAGTGAGGATTTGACCCAAGGCTGAAACCTATTGGCAGTTGAGAGAGTAGAATCCATCACAAAGATGAAAAAGAGATTGTAGCTGGTTAGAACATTTTAATGTGTGTGCCAAGAGACTTTAAATAGCCTTATTAGTGTGTATAATTAGGCTTTTTATTTCTATTTTTGTCACATAGATGTGGCTCTCTGCTTATAAATGGAAGCTGCTAGCATGTCCTCCAACAGTATACCATTGTTGGAAAGAGGACTGGAGAATTGTGATGTTTTTTTTTTTCTCACATTTATCTCTTTTATTGGGGTATATTCATTATACACAGCAACAGGCTTTATAAAGGCATTCATAATGGATGTCAAGTACTTTGCCTCCATCTTCTCTTTGTATCCTCCTCCTCCTCCTTCTTCCTCTTGACTCTCTCCTTCTTCCCCCAGCAGTCTTGGTTCTGTTTTCATGTAATGTGTGTGTGTGTGTGTGTGTGTGTGTGTGTGTGTGTGTGTGTGTGTGTTTATATGTATATGATTTTATGTATCTGTATAAAGCCTAAGCCTAGGACACACAAATGAGAGGAAAATGTGATATTCACCTTTCTGAGTCTGGCTTGCTTCGTGTAATACCCATTTTCCTGCAGAAGGCATGATTTCCTCTTCTCCATTTGGCTGTTGTTGACACAGAGCCTCATGTAGCCCAGGGTGCCTCGAATTCACCGTGTAGCTGAAAACCTTGCACTCCTGATCCGCCCGCCTGCCTATACCTCCCAAGTGTTGGGATCACAGGTGTGTGCTGCCATATCCGGCTAAAATTATTCATGGTATGTGTGTGTACACACATATGCGTGTGTGATACTGGTTGCAGGATTTAACTCAGAGCCTCATGCATCCTAGGCAAGGGCTCTGAGCCATGCACCGAACTCGCAGGACATAACTGCGTTCTCCTTATGGCTGAACAGTGCTCCATTGTGTATGTATACTGGCTTCTTTACCTGTTCACCTGTTGATGGCATAGTTAGCTTTCCAACTGGGGGATTACTCGTAAGTGAATCTCATCTATATAAGGTTAAATGAAGAAAGCCAAGAGTGCGTGTGTGTGTGCATGCACACACACACACACACACACACACACACACACACACACTTAAGGCAATGTAGGCCCTCTGTTAAGCAGGCACCACAACAGAACTGAAGTCTAGAAATTATGGAGAATAAGGTAGAAAAAAGTATAGCTATAGATGGATACAGATGGAAGGGATGGTCATGTGACAATGTGGGTATGTACCTGTGAGTGGAGAGGGGGAAGGGAGGGAAGGGGAAGAGAGGGGATTGAATGAGAAGAGTCTCTGAGAATGTCTTGCCTGGACTCACGGGCAAGATTGTCTATTGGAGGGTCCTTTACTAGGCAATAAAACCATGCAATTCCATGTATGTATTTATTTGTTTGTTTATTTGTTTATTTTTTTTTATGTGCATTGGTGTTTGGCCTGCATGTCTGTGTGAGGGAGTCGGATCCACTGGAACTTGAGTTACAGACAGTTGTGAGCTGCCATGTGAGTGCTGGGAATTGAACCTGGGTCCTCTGGAAGAGCAGCCAGTGCTCTTAACTGCTGAGCCATCTCTTTAGCCCTGTGATTCCATCAGTGATTACTGTTAGAAAGAAGAAGTACCCAAAGAGCTTCCAGGCCCAATAATGTTCTGACCTTTAGTCTGGATGCTGGCTACACAGCAGGTGGGTTTACTTCATGGAAATTCACTGAGCTGTGCACACCGATGGTGTGTATTTTTATGTATTATACAGTAGCAACAACAAAAGACATAAAGAGACCATTCACCAAGCTCAAAAGAATGATAACACAGGAGATAGTTACACAGTGGAAAATACCACAAAGTTTGCTGAAAATTTAAATAATTTACTTTAGATATAAGAAAACCAAAACAGCTGGTCTTAGCTTCTTGTAAGGGCTTGGAATTAGACTAAAACGGGAAAATGTGGAGCAAGAGAGGCCACAGCGGCCTGGATGGCAGACTCTGGCTCTTCTCAGGAAGAGGCAGGGATGTGTGGGAGGGGAGTGAGGACAAAGGCCAGGTGAGGTGTGACATCCCCTAGAACAGAATGGCAGCAGCAGCCCGAGAGGCAGGAAGGGTAGGAGACGGAAGGACAGTCCTGCACTCATCCCAGCACTCAAGCATTTGGCACGTGTGGAGAGGAGAACAAAGGTAGTCTGCAGACTAGGAGGGCCAGCTGGATTGTTCACACAGTAGAGCTAGATTTCAGGTTCAAGTGGGTGGCTTTGGGTCCAAGGCTGGGTCCCAGGCGGACGGATGAACCCACTGGCCCATCGATTCTATTGGCCTTCTGTTCATCACCGATAATGCTGCATCTCTGGTTAAAAGGACAGATGTAGCTTTTGTTTATGTCGATCAGGAAAAAAATGACTTCTGTGTATAAGAAACTGTGCTCGAGCAAAGTTAAAGAGGTGTGAAAATATTCATAGGTTATATGTGACTGAGCGAGAAATACGATTCAGGGAAAAAGTCAGAAGACTAAAAAATAATTCTGTGTTCTTTACTTTAGGGGTTTGAGAATATCTCATGTCACCTTCCTTGGAAGGTTTGAGTCTACAGTGTATATTTTTAGATATAGGGGCAGGGCCTTCTTCCTCTTTGGACCCTCGGTGTCTGGCACATAATAAATTTTCTACGAAACCTCACCGGAGGAATCTGTAAATTATAAGAAATGGGATGCGTACAAGAAAGTTCCTGTGTTGTCAGTCTGGTCTTGGTGGGCGAAGTATACATGAGCATCACAGCTCGTCTGGAAAAAACCTGAGCACCTTGGTGAAGAGAAATGGGACTTGTGGGAGACTAGAGCCCTCCTCCCTCAGAAACATGGATAAGAAACAGGGGGACTCTGCATAGAGAAAAGTGGGGGTAGAGGGAAAGGGGGGTACAAGGAGAGACTAGGAGTTAGGGGAGAGAGAGAGACAGACAGACAGACAGACAGACAGACAGAGGGACAGAGGGACAGAGGGACAGAGGGACAGAGAGAGAATATAAATCTGAGTTGAGTCAACAGGCTAGACACAGAGGGATGAGCCAATGCATGTAGCATAATATACTGCTGTCTGTTGTAGATTACACTTTGTTGCTGTTTTGCTTTGTTTCAAGACAGGGTCTCATATAGCCCAGGTTAGCCCTAAACTCCCCATACTATACATCCAAGAATGACCTTGAACTCTTGATCCTCTGTAGGTGGAGTTTTCCCGTCCTGACTGCCCATTCCCCGTCCTGGTAGCTGCTTCCAAATTACCACACAGAGACTTAATATTATTTGAAAATGCTTGGCCGATAGCTCAGGCTTATTACTAACTAGCTCTTACATTTAAATTAACCCATTTTTATTAATCCATGTTTTGCCACATGGCACGTGGCTTTACCTGTTCTCTAGAATGTCTTGCTTCCTGGGTGGCTGGCTGGCCTTTCTCTCTCTCTCTCTCTCCACCCTTCTCCCTCCCCCACCCCCAGCATTTTTAGTTTGGCTTTCTTGCCTAGCTTTATTCTGCCTTGCTATAGGCTAATCAGCTCTTTTTTATTAACAAATGAAAGTAATACATATTCACAGTGTACAGAAGGATTATTCCGCAGCAACCCTCTGCCTCACCTCCAAGGGCTGGGGTTACAGGCACTGTCACCACACTCAGCTTGTGCACTCTTAGAGGAGACCAGCCAGTCTTTCCTCCTTTTTGATTTTTTTTCTCAATACTTCACCTAATTATATGAGATCTACCTCTATTATGGACAGCAATTGGCTTTACTCAAATCCTCCTGATGTGGAATTGCCCTTAGAGAATCATCTCGAGTTAATGTTTGACCACATGTCTGGACACTATGGCTCGGTGGAGTGGACATACAAAACTAGCCATCTGGAGATCCGGGAGCCCTAGACTTGCTCAAGTTTGTGAAGTTAATCATTCCCAGAGTCAGTTCTTCTAGGCTTCTAACATTTAGGCCCCCAGAAGGGCTTGCCAAGACACTAGAATGATGGTCTTCACAGAGTCTGCTTTGGGAAGGGACTATTCGCCAGTAACCAGAAATGTTAGCTCTCAACTTGGTAAATACTGAAAGCAAGAATCAGACCCCAGATAATAAGGAACCATGAAAAACCTCACTGCTCCTCCAATAATGTTATGTATAATTATGTAAAATCACAAAACCATAAACAAACTCAAGACAAGAAGAAAGAAACTAAACCATCTGCCTAAATGTACAAAGATGCCCGTAGAGACACTTGAGTTTCAGGCTGGAGTGAGTTATTTTACCACATCTAATAGAGATGTAGAATACATGGGCAGCATGGGGGTTGGGGGTGGGGGTGGAGAGGAGCTAGGCTTGACCAGGAGGCTGGGCAAGCTGATCTCTGCTGGAGGGCAGGCTCTGGCTTTCTGCCTTCCAAGAAGTCAGACGTGATCAAATAGCACGATTCTCTCCTTTCCAAGTATCATTCATTCCCCATCCCTCCAAATCTTGGCAGGGGTTTGTGTCTCCGACAGCTCAGCCGAAGCAACTCACCATCATGATGAGTGTGTGATCCATGGCAGACATTCACATTCAAAACCCATAAATCTAGGAATGGATGGTTCTGGAGGCCTTCCTGCTCTAACGATCGGCAGCAAATTTACAGCCTCTGCACAGCCTCCCCTATTTACCCATGATAATGAAGAGCACACTTTGTATGAATAGTTGAGGACCTCAGATAATCCCCAAACCTCATTTTTAAGTTAAATAGTTTCAACTGCCTGCTTCACTAAACAGCGATTCTTTTAGCCCTTGCTTTGCACATTTCTGTCGGGAGCAAAATGGCCTGTGCCACTGTGAGCCCTGTTTTCCACATATGAAGAGTCTCCAGGAGAACTTGCATGCAGGCTGCTGCTACATTTTAAAGTAGCATCCTAAGTGAGAGAGGACTTTTAAAAGGTGCATCAAGGGAAGACTCCATTGTAATGATTTTACAGGGTCTGTGTTCTAATGTACCAGCAAGGTAATTCTGAATTTCCCAGACCATAATGGCTGAGGGTGGGGGTAAAACAGAATTGGTGGAAAGATGGATGGCAAGTGCTATTATTAAGCACCTACTAAGTGCCAGGGGTATAGGAGACATAGCTTGGGCCCTCAGTGAGAGCCAGGCACATTGAGCACTGGGCTTCTCAATGAGCATTTCGCAAGCCAACATTGACGCTGAGGATGGGCGCTGGTTTCTAATGACAGTGGGCTCTGCTACTGAGCACGCTTAAAGGACAGCAAACGTCCAACTGCTTAAAGCAGAACAATGAATCACGTTTCATTTCCCCGCCTGAACCAGAGAAGCACCTCTTTGTCCTGCCCTTCGTTCATGCTCAGCAGATGCTGGCTCCCCCAAAGATAAAGCTTTCTTTGTGTGCTGTGCCCTCGGCTTCCCTGGATAGAGGGTGGCAGCTTCTACATGCAGATGCTGAGAAGTCTTTCTGAATGTGTTTACAGAGGACTTGTCTCTGGAGTACATGTTTATTTTTAGTGGTAAGTTATCAGAGCATTTGAGGCTGAACCTCACCTACTTTCTGCAGATATTTAAAGTAGCCAGATTTCTGAGTCAGGAACCCTAACAGCCATGACGATAGTCTCCAGACCTCTCCTTCAAATGGTGCCAGGTAATTGAAACTGATTAATGAGTTACTCCTTTAGCTGTGGACGGGTTGGGGAAAACATACTTATTTTCAGATTATTCGTAGTTGGAAGTCTGTTAGTTTCAAAGAGGATGGGCTAATATATCGCCCAGAGTATTGGAGGGAGAAACTTTCGATCAGTGATCTCAATTCATGGCTCAGCATCTGCAGTCAGAGAGAAAAAAGGGTCAGGTCCCCAGATCTGATGGCAAACTGCTTAAATTGCTAATAGGGAGGTGATGCTGGCCTAGGGTACTTAGGATTCCATAGATGCCACTGTGAGTGAAGTTCTGGATTCTTAGCTCCAGTGGTGGAGGGAGCTCCAAATCCTTCTGGAAGAGACCTGAGAAATACAGGGAACCGGCAGCCAGGAGTGCTGTTTATATGGGGCATGGTAAATGAAGAGCAGGGCACCCGCGCCAGGCCCTCTGCTTTGCCTCGCTTGCCCTCAGAGATTTAACGATGCAGCCCCACTAACCAAGGCTGAGCAAGATTTAAAGCTAACAAGATTTTTTCCTTCCTTTTTGTTTTTTTCCCAAGTCAAGACTCTTGATTCCAAGTAACAAGATCTCAACCTAACATCTTCTATTGCTTCTCAAACTTTCAGTTCCACCAAAACAAGCAAAGAAAGCTGATATGTCTGTCTTAGGGTTTCACTTGCTGTGAAGAGACACCATGACCGTGGCAACTCCTATAAAGGAAAACATCTAATTGGGGCTGGCTTACAATTTCAGAGGTTTAGTCCATTATCTTCACGGCAGTGTGCAGGCAGATGCGGTGCTGGATGGAGAAGGAGCTGAGAGTTCTATATCTTGATCTGCAGGCAATAGGAAGTAAACTGTCTACCACACCGGGCATGGCTTGAACATGTATGAGATCTCAAAGCCCACTCCCCAGTGACACACTTCCTCTAACAAGGCCACCTAATAATACCACTCCCTATAGGCCAAGCATTCATGAGTCCATGGGGGCCATGCCTATTCAAACTATCACAATGTGTTTATTTCATGTAACTGAAAGTCTCAGAAATATATCCAAGAGTCCAAATGTTATGAGAACCTGTTCTGTACTATACTATTTTATTTAATCCACTGTATTCTCTTTCTGCATGGTAGATAAGCTTCAAGAAGTACTTGATAAGAACAAAGATTATCTTCATTGATGCCATACATCAGTGTGAGAAGTAGACACTGATTGGCTTTACTTGAAGAGCACCTTTACCTCTGGACCAATCACTATACCTTAGAGGACATGATTAGATAACTTGACTTCTATGTCCCTCCTATACCCAAAGGGACAAGGCTATCTGATTCACAGATTTATCAATATCTTACTATTTGTAGATGGGTTGGATATCCAAGAAAGATGGTGACAGGAAGAATGCTCACTGTAACACAAGTGGTCCATGGGACTCTGATGGTCCTGATGTAGGAGATTATCAACTGCTCTTTCTGTCCACTTCCACTTTATCTCTGTCATTTAAGACGTCCTTGGTGATCTGGGGACTATATGGGCTTGGGATGGTCTCACAGTTGATAAACCCAAGGTTATGATTCTGGGGATGTAGCTCCGTTAGTAGAGTGTTTACTAATCATGGGCAAAGCCCTAGGGTTTAATTCCCCAGAACCGTATAAACTGGGCATGGTATTGTACACCTGTAATTCCAGCACTCCCAATGAAAAGACAGGAGGAGCAGAAGTTTAAGGTCATTCTTGGATACATAATGAGTTCAAAACTAGCTTGGGCTACATGAGACTTGGTCCTCAGCATGTGTACACACACACACACACACACACACACACACACACACACACACACACACACCAGTGTGCAGACACAAAATAAAAAAACAACTAAAACAGAAGAACACTCTCTTCAGCTTCTCACTATTCTTATTAAGCTCGCCTGCTTCTTCTATTAGGATAGCATGCTAGCCAATGATTTGGGGAGACAAAGATATGCAGAGATATGCACTCTTGAGGGAGTAGAATTTGGTTTCACTTAAGTTTGCTTCTGCTATAACTTTAAGTACAGTGTCTAGAGCCCTTGGAGGGCCCAAATCACTGTTGAATTGAGTCAAATAGACCAATCATCTCCTGGGGTGTGGCAAATCCAATGAGAATTTATAGCCACTGAGAACACATAGTATATAATCTTCCAGATCAGTCATTTTGTTGTTTTCTAAAAGGTTTCTTTCAATTAAAGACTTTAGAAAAATCAAAACAGGTAACAAAGCCACCATAGCTTAATAGTTGTGGTTTTAGAATTAGGCCTGAAGGAAGTATTTTCAGTCAATTTTGGGTTGCTTCAAGGTGATGGTTGATTTTGTGTCCACTTGACAGGCATGGGGTCTCATAGTAAACACTACTCCTGGGTGTGTCGATGAGGATGTTTCTGGATAAGATTAGCATTTGAATTAGAGAACTCAGCAAAGTAGGTTGCCCTCCCCAGTGAGAATGTTAAGAGCCTGAATACAAGAAAAGATTCCAGAAGGCAGAGTGTCCCTTTTGCTGTCCACCTTCCTGCCTGAGCTGAGGCCTCAGTCCCCAGCTCTTAGACTGGGGTTCACTTAATGACTCCCCTGGTTCTCATCCTTTGGTCCTGCGTTTTCTCCCTCTCTCTCTCTCTCTCTCTCTCTCTCTCTCCCTCTTTCTTTCTATTGGTCTTACTCCTCTAGCTACTCCTGACTAACTAATCAGGCAAGTATCTAAGATCTTAAGGCCCCGTTTCCCGGATTGTATGTAACTTTGGTGAAAGAGTTTCCAATGCCGACCTTATAGACTGATTCAGAAGCCACTGAAATAATATTCAGGAAACTTGGTACCTGAGGAATTGTGAGTGCCGTGGAAAATAGTGAAGTGTGCAAGGGGTGGAGTGCGAAAGGTCAGGGACCGGAGGACAAAATTTACTTCAGATGTGTCCACAGTGCTACATTCACACCACTGGGATTACAACTATGAAAATTATTGCTGGGAAAGTTACGGCCCCTCACCAACTACGATTGTCTTCCAAGTTAGCGAATCCTACCGCTGGAATGATAGTGGCTTCTTGACACAATTGGAGAGATGGCTACCAAGTGAAACCCACTCAGCTAAAATAGACGGAAAAAATATCCCAGGGATGAGAACAGCTTTGAGGAGCCATACCATCGAATGGCATCTTTGTCAAGCTCAGACTCTTTCTTAAACCTCACTAGAAAATGAAAATTTCAGAATGGTAATAAGCTTTGACCTTGCTTTCACACGTACTAGTGTGTAGAAAGTCTCTCCGGAGACGACTGTTCCCCTCATCCCCACCGTGCATGCTGAATTAAGTCCTACTCGATTTGGGGAAGTTTTACATTCCCCCAGTGCAAATCTATTTTAAGGTCAGCTAAGCTCAACTCAAAATAAAAGCCCAAGGCAGGCCTGCTGTTAACGCTTTATACATCCCATTTATAAAAGAATCAGTTGGCTTACTCCTGTAGATTGATATTCAGTAGGCCTGTTGTTATGCATTGATTATTTCTGTGTGGGACAACTGGGAATTATGGACTGTGTGGCTGTCAGTGTATAAGCCTTTGTTTATATGGTGAGCTATACCATTATCACAAACTTACAAGATTTGGACTTGTTAGAGTTTAAAAATATTTTGCACTGTGATTTTTTCCTTGTGTATGCAAATATGTATATATATTGTAGAGGTGTATATGTGTGTTCACATGTATGTGAGCACATATGTGTATGTATAGGTGCATGTAGAGGCCCAAGGCTGACACTGAGTGTCTTCCTCAGTCGTTCGTCACCTTAGGTATTGAGGCTGGGTCTCTACTTGAACCAAGAACTCACCATGTTGGCGAGTCTGGCTAGGTAGTTTCCTTGTCTTTCCTCCTGTGCTAGGAGCACAGGCGGCCACTACACCTGATCAGCTTTTATGTGGTTTCCATTGATGTGGGTTCTGAGGATCTGAACTCCTGTCTACACACTTGGGCAGTGAGTACCTTTGGGGAAGTTTTACATTCCCCCAGTGCAAATCTATTTTAAGGTCAGCTAAGCTCAACTCAAAATAGAAGCCCAAGGCAGGCCTGCTGTTAACGCTTTATACATCCCATTTATAAAAGAATCAGTTGGCTTACTCACCATGTTGGCGAGTCTGGCTAGGTAGTTTCCTTGTCTTTCCTCCTGTGCTAGGAGCACAGGCGGCCATCCCCTCAGCTCTACACTGTGATTTTTACAAAGATTTGAATCTAAAATAACGGGGAGAACTACTCCATGTTAGGCCTCCACGGGTTTATGTGTGGTTCGAGGATGGGGCCATGGCTTCTAGCTTCTAGCTCAGACTTTCTCTTTTCTTCCTTCTCACAGACCTGGGGGAACAGGAAAGGTATAACTGAGATGATGGCAGATGAGAAGTTATGAAGATGGTCTAGGAATATTCAAACATACTCCTTTGGTAATTGTCCCTGCCTGATAACCACTGATGATTCTCTGGACCTCTCAAGGCCAAAGTACATAAAACATGAGTTAATCATTTCTCTGCCAAGCCTATTAAATTGTCCTTGATTATGACCCTGTACAGGTGGCATCATTCCTATCTCGTTAACCTGATTAGAAACTAGAGGTACATTTAGCTACTTGCCTTTCACAGGTGGCCATAATGGATCATCATGTCCTTCTCCTGGCATATTTTTAAAATTTCTTAGTTCAGTCTTCAGTCTCCAGTGTCATTATTTGTGGTCTCACATATTTTTCACCTGGGCTTTAGCAAGGATGCCAAAGGCTTCTCTTTTTCTTCCTGCACTCTCCTTCTACATTCTTTACCTGCTTAATATATATTTGTAGTCTGACGTTTCTTTTCTGCCCACCTGTTCCCAAATACCTAGCAGCCACTTCCCATATAATTGACTGGGAGGCTTAATATAAATTATAAATGCTCAGTCAATAGCTCAGGCTTATTATTGACTAGCTCTTACACTTAAATTAACCCATAATTATTATCTATGTTTAGCCACATGGCTTGATACCTTTTCTCAGTACAACATTCTCATCTTGCTTCCTCTGTGTCTGGCTGGCAACTCCTGACTCTGCCCTTCCTCTTCCCAGAGTTCTTAGTTTGGTCACCCCACCTATACTTCCTGCCTGGCTCCTGGCCAACCAGCATTTTATCAAACCAATTTGAGTGACAAGTCTTTACAATGTACAAGAGGACTATTCCACAGCATGAATTGGCAAGACACAGATGTGATCATTTCTTCTCTTGGCTAAAAAAACAAAACAGGGGCTGGAGAGATGGCTCAGCCGTTAAAGGCTAGGCTCACAACCAAAAACAAAACAGCCCCCCAACCATCTAAAATTTTATTAATAACCATGGTTCATGCAAACTATTATCAATATCTAAAGACACTATCATGCAAAAATAAAGAATCATTGCATTGATATTGCATCAAAGTTTATGGAAAGACGAAATTTAATAAAGCAAGGTCTATGAAGTTTATTAGAGCTTGATGGAAGAAATGCTCCTTTAATCCACTAAGAAAGATATCTCAGGACCTTGTGTGATCAGGACTTCTAGAGATTTATCCATCCTGACATGTACCTCAGAAGTGAAACTCAAAATGCTAGTTGGTTAAAAACTCAAGCACACTATAATTATTAAAAGATTATTGAAGCATTTTTACTCAAAATCAAGTATCAAGACAAGAATACAATAAAAAGAGACAAGGAGATGTACTACCGCTAATCATATCTAATTCTCACAAGCCATAGATATTCCCAACAATAACAGAAAGCATGTAACCTGGTTGAAAGCATTTGAAAGTCTAAGAAAAAGTTTAACTGTAGTAATGCTTTTTTTTTGTAATTTTCTAATTATGGTAATATGAGACATAATACAATATAAAGAATTGGTAAATGAAAATTTGCCGTCTTAATCTTTAAAAAATAATTAGCTATAACCAAAAGATCATACAAATGTATGTAAATTACAAGGTAACAAAATAAACAACAGTGAATCTGCTACCCATTCCAAGAGTTGGAAAATTATCCATAATTTCTATAAGCCTAGTTGTTGCTCTCTGGTACAGGCTCGTGGTCACCCGATCCCGTACTGGGAGTGGGTTTGGCAAATGGAGATAAGACGAAGTATGAGAGCCGAATCACACTTCCCTATTAGTAATGAAGTCGCCATCACCATCTTCAGAGGTATACGTAAAGCACCCGGCATGAATGGTAATGACTAATCCTCACCACAGGGAAATTCCAGTGGTGACTTGATGGAATGTAGTAGTGTAGTTGGCTAACACAACAGGCAGTTGAGAAGTGCATGGGGACTCTGTGGGCCATGGATAGCATGGCTGTTGCTAAGAACTTCTGATGCTCTTGGAGGTGATAAAAAGCTGGAAGGGATTTCCAAGCATTTGAAAAGCCAGGTGTGAAAACCAGAGCCAGGACTTGATCAGGTGACCAAGCACCGGAGAATGTTAAACGGCCAACCAAGTCTTGACTGTTATGCCAAGGTCAGGTCCTAGCTGAGGAAAAAAATGGGGCCTTGCTTTTGAAATGCAGGCGTCCAGCTGGATCAGTCCTAAAATTCTGCATGGCCAGACCTTTCCTGAACTGCCTGTGTGTTTCCAGGAGCATTCTATAACTCCCTATTATAAATGAGGGTGCTCTCCTTACTCAGGGCAGATGGAGCCCTGCTCCACATGCATCAAGAAGTGTCTCCTCAGGAACCGCCCTGTCTTCCCTCCTGGCCACTTGACCTATATTCAGGGTGAAATCATAGCCTTAGTCAGCTGAGGATCTTAGGGACTCACAGGGGAAGTAGAGCTGTGTGCATTAAAGGAGCTTAGCCAGCAGGTCCCAGTATGAGCAAGCAATGTGTTTACATGGGATGAAATTCTGAGAGAGCTTGATCCTAGCAACAGGAATATAATTCAGTAAGGGAGCATTTACACATTTTAGATGACTCAAGACACAGGATTTAACACAATGGCAGAAGTCTTAGGAGACAGTATGAACTTGCCATCAGAACGGAACCTGGAAAAGTGGGAGAAGTCATTGTCTGTATGAAACTGAAATGCCCAGATCGCCATGGCAGACATGAAGGAAGCTAGTCAAAGTCTTAGTTAAGAGGGCACAAAGGCCCTGCTCCGTGGCCGCACCCAGAGGGTCTGCTGCTAGCAAGGCCGTAGTGATTGCTGGCGAGAGGGTCACAGAGTTCCTAACCCTTTTACTGTGGCCGACTCTTGCCCAAAGCTGGCGTGGGAGACACCAATGCAGACCCAAGCTTGCTGATGACGATAGAAACGACAGGACCTGATGCAATAAAGGTCGGGAGGCTAGGGTCGTTCTAAGGAGTGCCAGCCAAGACACTTACAGAGACGGTTAATAGAACGTGGCATTCCTCGATGCAAAAATGATGGGTACCTGTCAAGGGTTACCTGTCGGCACATACTGCCAGAAAAAAAAAATCAGAGATGATGGCCAGGGGACTAAGAGCAGTTGCCTTAAAAATTTGTCTTCTAGCCAGGCATGGTGGCGCACGCCTTTAATCCCAGCACTTGGGAGGCAGAGGCAGGCAGATCTCTGTGGGTTTGAGGCCAGCCTGGGCTACAGAGGGAGTTCCAGGACAGCCAGGGCTACACAGAGAAACCTGTCTCAAAAAAACCAAAGGGGGAAAAAAATGTCTTCCTTTTTGTGTCAATGTTCAGGGAGAGAATGATGGAGCTTACAAGCCTGTGCTGGCTTCCTGTTCTTCCAAGGTTTTTTTCTGGGCTCTCAGCCTGTTGGATGGGGCTGCCATCGTTCACAGTGGGCCTTTCTCCCAAAGTCACTGCCTCGAATGCCAATCCTCTCTGATAGACACAACCAGAAATGCCTCACCATCGCCTGAGCATTTGTTCACATTGACAATGAAGACTAACTAACGTGTGGGAAAGGCAATGCCCAAATGTACTGAGGGCCACTGAAGGGAGTGTGTTTTTTGTGGCCTGTGAGATATAGCAACCTGGGTCAGGAAAGAAGCAAAGTCCTGACCATGTGAACTCAGAGGTCATAGTTCAACACTATAGTACTTGCCTAGTAGGTTTCCAACACTAGAAAACACAAATAAAAACCCAAAGTCAATTTATATTTATGCTCTTGGCTCATGGACTTCTTGGTTGTCTGTGGTCCTTTGGTCCCAGAAAGCACACTTAAAATTCCATAGCAACTGGAATCTGATCTTTGGTAAGGTGAATGGAGGCAGCTGCTGCTGGTGAGGACAGACGTGAATGACACAGGCTCACGGGCACGGCTTCTGGTGTCTCAGGGGCCGGGCAAATTGTAGCTACGATGAGCTAAAGCAAATGTGCTCCTGACATCCAGGGGGCAAACAGTTCAGGCTTTGTGTACTGTGCAGTCCCTGTTACAACTACTCTTTGCAACTCCACAACACACCACACCACAACATCGCAGCACAACACAACAGTGCAACATAACAGAGCAAAACACAACAACCCACAACACGACACAGCACAACAACACAATGTAGCATAATACACAACACCCAACAAAATAACACAGCAAAAGAAAACACACCACACCACAATAAAACAACACAACACACAGCAAACAGCACCGAAACACAATACAAGATACAACACACAAGAACAACACATCACAAAAACACACACGCAAAAACAAAAATGCACAACAAAACACAACATACAAGATGACACATCCACCACAACAGCACACAACATAACAACACAATACCCACACAGCATCATACAACAAAACACACAACAACACAATACAACATTGTACACAATACAACACAATGAAACAAACAACAACACAACAACAAAGACACAGCAACGTGACACAGCACAACACAAGACACAACACAGCAGCATACAGTACAATACAGAATCCCTACAACAGCACACAACACCCTGTAACACAACACAACACAAAACACAATAACAAAACACAAGAACACACCATGTAACAACACAACACATCACAACACACAACACAGCAACATGATACAACATAACACAGTAGCAACACACAATACAATAAAGCAACACACAGTCCAAGTGTGTAGTGTCTTCAGCAGCAAGGGCTTGTTCTGACGCACAACCAACAGCAGCAGCAATAGCAATAAGGTTTGTGGGTCCTCGGGGGCCTCCCTGGCCAACGACACATACAGAGGTAGGCCACCCTGGCACTTGCGTTTTCATTCAGTACCTTATGGCCTCTGGGAGTATCTTTTTCCACCCACATAGAGTATGATTTGGATTTCAACTTTCCAAGCTGTTGTTTTAATAACCTATTTTTCCTTTCAGTTAACTCAGCTCCAGTTGGGTTGTAAGTTAGGGGGAAGTACAGTTTCACCGGGTTGTCCTTAGCCCAGTTCTACACTTTAATGTTTGTGAAATGGCTACCTCTGTCACTATTGACTCCTTGTGGATACCCATTCATAACTCTTTGTTGGGTGAGACCCTTTATAGGGGCTTCCACTCCTGCTCACTTGTGCAGAAATGCTTGTAAGAGGCCTGTGGCAGCAGAGATACACAGGTCCATATTGGTGAGGGCGTAACTCAGAATATTTCGCAGGAATGCCAGCAGCCTTTGTTATTTTTCAACCTATGTTGAACCCCCTATGGCCAGGATTTGTATGGACCCAATGGGCAGCTTCCAAGGGTACTGGAGGGGAAATAGGCTGTACCTTGGCAAGGGCATCTGCCTCCTGATTTCCAGTGAGATTTAATGGGCTGTGGACTGCCACATGAAAAACTACCAGAGATTCGGATTCTTGTTGAACTCTGTTACATATTTCTTTCCACATGGGTTGCCTCCGTAGTGGCTGACCCAAACCAGCCGGTCCTCCTTTCCCCACTGGGCCATTCATAAAGTGAGGCCTCTATATACAGCCCAACTGTCAGAATGGATTGTCACGAGCCAAGTCTCATGAGTTACTATACTCTTGCTACTCTCAGCATAGCCCATTGGCTGCCTTTTCTCATCCCTTTTCCGCCACGTGGTATCTGTAGTCATTTGTATGGCGACACTACTCATCCTAGTTTGGTGTATCTACTAGTACGATCTGTGTACCAGGCTTCTCTAGGGATGGGTGGTACCTCTCTAATACTTTATCTGGTTTAGCTGTTGGTTTGGTTATTGGGGGATTCTCAGTGGCTTTAAAGGACACTTGTCCTTGGGACAGTTTGCATGGCATTGGTGACGGGGCTTGTTATTGTAGTAGAGTTTGATTCTGTGCCACACCAGAAAAGGGGTCGGGCAGAAGGCCTTCAAGTCAACTCTTTGTTGGGTAAGCTGTTTTTACAGTCACTAGGGTAGAACTTACAGATTCTGCCTGTGTGAAGCCTTATACACTGCTAATGGTTACTGTCCTAAGGCTGTGCACTGATCTTCTGCTAATGGTTACTGTTCTAAGGCTGTGCCCTGATCTGCTAATGGTTACTGTTCTAAGGCTGTGCCCTGATCTGCTAATGGTTACTGTTCTAAGGCTGTGCACTGATCTTCTGCTAATGGTTACTGTTCTAAGGCTGTGCACTGATCTGCTAATGGTTACTGTTCTAAGGCTGTGCACTGATCTTCTGCTAATGGTTACTGTTCTAAGGCTGTGCACTGATCTGCTAATGGTTACTGTTCTAAGGCTGTGCACTGATCTTCTGCTAATGGTTACTGTTCTAAGGCTGTGCGCTAATCTGCTTCTTTCCATGGTTGAGACCAAAACCTCATTGTGACTACTTGCTCATGTTGCTTTTGTCATTGGCCTAAGTTATAGTCTTCTGAGCTCCTGGTGATTCTAATAGGAAGGGACACAGGGGTAGTGGGGCACATTGCTATTTAGCTTGTCCTACAAGGATCTTAACCTGCTCAAAAGCCTCTTGAGCCTTTCTGTCCCAATCCCATACAAGACCTTTTAAGATCAAGTTATACAGAGGACAGGTAGTTCGGGCAAAATGGGTCATGAAAATCTACAGTACCCCAAGAGCCCCCCAAATGCCTCTTTCTTTCTTATTGCCTATAATTTTACTGTTAGAGTTAAAACCTTCCCTTTTTATTTAGACAAAAAGAGGGAAATGTTGTGGGATATTTGTATACTGTGAAGATGTGTTGCTATGATTGGTGCAATTAAAAGCTGGGTGGCCAATAACTAGGCAGAAAAGATAGGCGAGACTTCTGGTCAGACAGAGGGAACACTGCTTGAAGAAGAAAGACAGAGTTGCCAGTCACATGTCGAGGAAGCAGGATGGGCAGTACAGAGTAAAGGTAGCCGAGCCATGTAAAATAACGTAGATTACAAGATATTGGTTAATTTCAGTTATAAAAACTAGTTAGAAACAAGCCTATGCTGAGGCCGAGCTTTCATAACTAATAAGTCTCTGTGTTGTTATTTGTGGCTGGTGGTCCTGATAAGAAACTACTACTATAGCAGGACTTTTGTCAATAACATTGTCAGGTATCATAGGCATCTTATCAGACCACAGTACCACCAAGAATGTTACAGCTTTGCCCTTGCACATTCTGAGGACTGAACTCCCACCCTCCTTCCTTTCTCAGTGGTTCTTAACCTTCCCAATGTGGCGACCCTTTAATTTGTTGTGCTGACCCTCAACCATAAAATTATTTATGTTTCTACTTCATTACTGTAATTTTGCTATTGTTGTGAATTGCAAAATAAATAACTGTTTTTCCACGGTTTTAGGCAACCGCTGTGAAAAGGTTGGTCAACCCCCAATAGGGTCATGACCTACAGGTTGAGAACTGCCATTTTAGATGAATCTGTATGCCCTTTAGATGCATTTCTAGAGCTGAAAAACATTCAGAGCATTATGTCATCCGTATAATGAAACATTTTTACAGGGGGTAACGTGGTGATTTGAATAGGTATGGCTTCCCCAGACTCGTGAGTTTGAATGCTTGGTCCATAGGGAGTGGTACTATTAGGAGGTGTGGCCTTGTTGGAGTAGGTGTGGCTTTGTTGGAGGAAATGTGTCACAGTCTCTTCCTGCTGTCTTTGGATCCAGATATAAAACTTTCAGCTCCTTCTTCAGCACCATGTCTGCCTGCACGCCATCATATTTTCTGCTATGACAATAATGGACTAAACCTCTGAGTGTAAGCCAGCCCTAATTAAATGTTTTCCTTTATAAGAGTTGTTGTAGTCATGGTGTCTCTTCACAGCAATAAAACCCTAACTAAGCCAAGTGGACAGGCTAACAAAGCAAGACTCTAGGCCACCATCCCATGACAAATAGTGGGACTGTGAATGTAACCTCATGGAAGTATTCTCAATGTCCACTGTTGACTATTCCATATGAATACTAATTGGTCTTGGGACCCAGAAGCTAAAAGGATACTAAAAAATGAATTAGCAAAGTAAAATGTAGCATGAAAAGGCCCCATTGCTCGTATTAGCTGTTCATTTAAAAGAGCAATATTTGATTCAGTAGCATGGATGGGCAAACTTCCTTAGTTAGCTCTCTGTAATCCACAGTCATTCTCCAGGAACCATCTGGCTTTTTTTCACAGGACATATTGGGCTGATGAAAGGGCTCCGAGCTGGACAAATGATCTTTACCTTCTCTAATTCTCTAATTTCATCATGGCCCCCAGGACAGTCTGTATTGTTTGACCTCCAACACCCCAGTTTGAGTGGGCAGTTTTGCAGGTTCCCTTCTTGCCTGACTATTTATGACTGGCTTCACTATGAGTACTTTGTTGTGGGATATTTGTACACTGTGTGAAGGTGTGTTGCTGTGATTGGTGAAATAAAATGCTGAACAGCCAATAGCTAGGCAGGAGGATAGGCAGGATTTCCAGGGACAGAGAGGAAGAGGAGGAGGAATCTAGGCTCACGGGAGCCACCAAGGAGACACGGAAGAAGCAGAATGGGTGGTATGTGACAGAACGTAGATTAATAGAAATGGGTTGATTTAAGTTGTAAGAACTAGTTAAAAACAAGCCTAAACTAAGGCCAAGCTTTCATAACTAAAAATAAGTCTCCATGTCATTATTTGTGAGCTGGCTGGCAGGACAGAGAAAGACTTGTTATGTGTCCTCTTAGGTAAAACTCCCCAACAGTGGTATACA
The DNA here is from genome assembly GCF_007827085.1 of Peromyscus californicus insignis. Taxonomy (NCBI): domain Eukaryota; kingdom Metazoa; phylum Chordata; class Mammalia; order Rodentia; family Cricetidae; genus Peromyscus; species Peromyscus californicus. The sequence goes on along the minus strand of NW_026294514.1, from coordinate 11,536,494 downwards.
GGGTGTGGCCCAGCAATATATCCATCCCTAGAGTGTTTTTTTGGCAGTGGAGAAATACATACCCTATCCTGCTGGGGGGAATAACTACCCATCCCAAGAACCCGCTCAGTCCTTCTTTCCTGTACTGTCTTCCTACCATATCTGTCTACTGTTGCCTACTGACTCTGATGCTTTTGGGGGTTGCCAATAATTAAGGTACACTAGCTTTAGTATCCACCAAAGCCCATGTATTGTGTACAATAGTGGAGACTAATAAATCCATAACTCAACATGGGGCCTCTGGTCACCATGTATGGTCCTCACCTGTAGGCAACCTTTGTCCCCACCTTGGGATACTTTCTTCTTCTGTAAGAGGTGCTGTGGGGACCACCTGTACCTCCATGTCTTTTGTTTCTTTTAACCCTTTGGTGAACTGTTGGTCAGGCTTTGAGGCTTTCCAAAGACTCACAAGTGCAGAAGTTGGTTTTCTATCAGTATTTTCCCTAGGAACTCCAGCTCGACACAATTCTAGCTACATTTGTCTTCAGGTGACTCAGATAGGACCCACTGCCTGTTTATGCTTCTCACCTCCATGTGCTTGAGCACCTTACGGACTCAATTCATATGATGGTCTAGATCATGCAGGTCTGCCAAAGCCTCTCCTACTTCATGGAGATCCTGTCCTACCTGGAGCTCAGCAAAGCCACCAAGGTCCCATATCAATCTTGGCTTCTCCTATTCCTCAGTCCCTCAACAATGCCTGTCCTTCCTCTATTGATTTTCATTCCCAGACATTTATGGGGACTTCAGAATCTAGTCCGTCAAGGGCTGGTTTCCTTCATACTGTCTCAGATTCTGCAGTCTTTGCCTTAAGAAGGGATGGGTAGTTATATTATTCAGTTTACCTGCATCCACAGCAGTCAGGCTAGCTCCATCGGCTTCCATGTCCCACAGCCTCAGAAGTCAGCTGTGACAGGCTCTTCCATTGCTTGTTTAAAATCTTCCCCAGTTCCTGCAGCTTGGTACGTCCCCGATTACCACAGTTTCTTACATGGACAATTGTTGATGCCACATCTGTATGCTGTTCTTATAGGTTTCCCCTTTTTGTTTTTATTAAAGATCAGACCTGTGGGATATGTTCTCTTGCTTTTACCATGTTCTTCTCTTCCTCACTCTCTGAATTTTTCCCATGGCTTCCAAGTTCTTAGATCCCAGAAAGGGCTTTTAACTTGTCCTCTCTTTTCCTTCTGGCCCCCAAGCCTTAAGAATCGGCAAGCCAGCCTCTCCATCTCATTATTTGGTTTATCTAACTTACTTGCCAAATCAGAGTCTAACACAGAGAATGCTGCTGCATCTCCCTTACTTCTTGCAATTGCTCCTTTACACAAACAAGTTCCTGCCTGGCCACCATCTCAGAGTCAGATGCATTTCTAAGCACACACAACAGAGGCCAGGCAAACCCTGCTGCTGCTGCTGACAATCTCGACCCTTATACACTAATCTTAAAGGCTGTTTTCAAGGCATCTCTGTATTCATGAGGTGGATCCCACACACCCTGCAGGCAGCTCAACAGGTTGGAGAGTCCTTTGCAGGTGCCTCAGTTGGTCTAAACCTCTTGCAGTCAGCTCGGCTGAGTCCTGCTTCTTCCAAGCAACTGGTCTGAGTCTTTTTGCAGCTTGGCTCTCTCTTCTGAGAAGGACTTTCAGCAGTCTTTATTGTTTATTCTGGTAGGGAGTGGCCTAGTGAATCTGACCAGTTTCAGGAACTTCCTGAACCTCTTTTAAGTTGTCCTTTCCTGTACAGTGTGTGTTAGTGTGCCTTTTGTGCTATGGCACTGATTGCATGTTCCTTGCTATGGGTAGTGAGACATGTAACTAAGACTGAGCCATCAGGATTAGGAGTGTTTGTGGGAGGAATCCAGGATGGCAGTCCTCATCTATATAGTACGGGGTGGCATACCTTCAGTTCTTGCTTAAGGAGCTTCCCTGCAGAATGGAGTGTTTCAATCTCAGAGGAAACTGTTGCACAACAACACAACACAACACAATACAACAACAACAAAATGTCACAATACAACACAACAGAACAAAACACAGTTCAACAGAACACAACAACAAAAAAATCACAACAAAATAAAAGAAAAACACAACAGAAAGGCAGCCATAGGCAACAGGTAAATAAATGGGCATGTCTGGACTCCAGCAAAATTTTATTTTCAAAAATAGGTCAGACCATAGTTTGCCATGACTGGGCTGGAGACCAGAGGGCAGGGGAGGTGTTTTATTCCCCAGTCTGTCATCTGCAGAACCAGACTGTGGATGGTGACATCAGCTCAGCCTGTAGCTGTGTATGCGACCCCCGGGCTGCTCATCCATTTTCCGGCCGCAGATCCAGCTGCTTATTTGTAAGTGTGGTTTTTCCGTTTTGATAAAAACGCCAGAAGCAGCTCACCTTCCTAAGGGATGGGCAGTGATGTTTGACGTACGTTTACAGTTTACTCCTGGAGTATTCGCTTTCCTGCCCTGTGCTGTAGCATACTACCTGTGTACTCTGGATATCCCTCCAACATCTCACTGACTCACTGCATCAATAATATGATGCTAATTGGAATGAATGATTCAGGATCTATGAGCAAGATGGCCGAAGGCTTGAGTTAAGACTCACCTCATGTGTTCTAGGACTTGGGAGATAAACTCATGAAAAGCCAGGGACCAGCCACACCAGTCAGCTTTTTAGACTTCTGTGATCTGTTGGACATATGGTTCAAAATTATTGCTGTGTTGTAATCTTGGTAAGTTTTTTATAGATCTTTTCTAATGTGCTATTTGCCTTCTCTTCAGAGGGTTAAGTCTAATGCTATATACTTTTTTTTTTTTTTTTTGAGACAGAGTCTCATCTATCTCATAGGCTGACCTTGACCTCACTGTGTAGATGAGGATGACCTTGAACTTTGATCCACTTGTCTCTACCTCCCAAATGCTGGGATTGAGGTGTGTACTACCATAAAGGATACGTGTGCTGTTGGTGCTCAAGCACAAGGCTTGTGTGGTTCTTTCTGTCACTTTTCAGAGTGGCTTGTGTTCCTGGCACTTTGCTAATTTTTGATTATGATTCATTGAGTTTACTTCATTAGGGCCCAAGGAGTTGGGGGCCAGTTTGCTCAGATATGATCTGCAATGTTAATGACCTAGGCATACTTTTTATGAGACCACTTCAGTCTCCCTAAGGGACTTAGCACATGGAACCCGAGGGCATGTTGACTCTTATTGCAGTAGGCTGTACAACCACTGAGCCCCAGATCACCAGCTTCCTTAGTCCCTCCGACATAATCTGAACATAATCTCTGCCTCCTGTGAAACCAGTCCATCTTCATTAAGGCATATTGCTTCAACCTCAAAGATCTTTATTTTCCTATGAACAAACTGGTATTTTTCAATATACTGTCAATGTCTAGGAATTTACAGTCCTTATTTTGAGTAGTTCCTAGTATTTGTCTTTATGCTACAGCTAAGAGCATCCATTCAACCACGATGGTAAAAATGGTGACTTTTATTTAGGCAAAACCACAAAAGATAAGGATTTATTAGGCTGTGTGCACCTGTAACCATCTTCCATTCATGTCCACACATGTGGACATGATTCTAATAAGAGTAACTGACATTTATTGATTGTTGTGTGATATTTTGATCATGTTCTGACAAATAAAGCTTGATTGGAGTCAAAGGGTGGAGCTAGCCATTAGCTGACCAAAATGAACCACAGAGGTTTTGGAGACAGGACAGATAGGACAAGAAGTAGTAAGGTGAGGGGACAGGAAGTAGTAAGGTGGGGCAGACGAGGATCTCAGCCCCTTTGGAGGAAGGAATGGAGCAGGTAGGGAGGACTGGTAGCTTTTCTGATCTTTCAGGTTCCTACCCTGATAGCTGACTCCCGAATTTTTATTGATAAAGAATACTTAGAAAAATGCTTCAATTGATGGCTAATTATAACTTTATATATAGATATTTAAAAAAGCATTTTGCCTTCTAAGAGTGGAAAATGTCAAGAATATTCAAAGGGAGCTAATAGGTCTTCTAGCTTCATAACACCCAACTCCAGCAATTTCCAATTCCTGTCACTGTGTTTTCTTCTACACTCTGTACTTGGTTATTTTGAAGCAAATTCAAGACAGCATACAATTTAATTAATAAATATTTAAGCATTTAAACATATGTCAAAAGAATGAAAATATTTTTTCAAAATCGTAAGCACAAGACAAAAATCACACTTAAGAAGTTGACAAGGATTCCTTCTCATCAACAGATGCACTAAGACTCCTAACTCTATCAATGACGTCAGTTGTTAATGCCTTTTTTAAGTTTGTAATTTGTTCTGATGCTTTGCTTAGGATATTTTTTCCATCCAAAAATTTGAAAAATAGTATATCATTAAATGCATCAATCTGGTTCCCTTCTTGATTCTAGATACCTGAGTTATAGTTGGGGGCATTTCTCCCCAAACTATATGTTTGATCATGTTGTTTACCTCCTATTAAAAATGGTCTTACTTCTTTATGTTGAAGTCTTAAGCCCATTGGAATTCATCTGGGTGCATGGGATGAGGAACGGACCCGGTTTCTACTATCCTTTGGAATTCTCCAATTACCCTTTACCATTCACTAAAATGTGCACCCACCTTCCTGAGCTGCGATGCCCGGCTCTATCAAACAGCATATTCATATATGCAGCTGGATCTGCATCTGTGTCTTCTGCTCCTCTGTCGATCTGCTCGTTTCCTTTGCCAGCGCCACACTTATAGCCACATGTGCTTAATAACATGCATTGATAGCTGTGTGTACTCATCTCCCAGGCACAACTTACCCCTTTAAAAACCTTTCTCTTTCTCTCTGCTGTCTTTGACTCGATATTTTAGGTATAAGTTCTTAAAAAATATATTTATTTTAAACTGGACAGTGGTGACATATGCCTTTAATCCCAGCACTTGAGAGGCAGAAGCAGGTGGCCCTCTGATTTCCAGGCCAGCCTGATCTACAGAGAGAGTTCCAGGACAGCCAGGGCTGATACACAGAGAAACCTTGTCTTCAACAACAACAACAACAACAACAACAACAACAACAACAACAACAACAAAACCCAAATATGTATAGTGTATGAGTATTTGCCTTCATGTATGTGTGTGTACCACATGCATGTATGCATGCCTGGTGCCTGGCTGGAGTGGGGAGGGGTAGAAGAAAGTACCAGATCCCCTGGAACCAATGGTTGTGAGCTTCAGTGTGGAACCAAACCTGAGCCCTCCACCAGGGCAGCAAGCGCTCTTAACTGCTGAGCCATCTCTCCAGCCCAGACGCAAGGACTTTTTAAAACTTATTTTTTTTTTCCTTCTTGCTTTTCCTGCTTGATTTTCTTTAAAAATAAATTTTAAAACCAGTCTTAGACCCTTGGTTTTTTTTTTTTTGTTGTTGTTTTTTGTTGTTGTTGTTGTTGTTTTTTCCGAGACAGGGTTTCTCTGTGTAGTTTTGGTGCCTGTCCTGGAACTCTCTCTGTAGCCCAGGCTGGCCTCGAACTCACAGAGATCCTCCTGCCTCTGCCTCCCGAGTGTTGGGATTAAAGGTGTGCGCCACCACCGCCCGGCTAGACCCTCATTCTAATAGATACAAAGAATTTTTACTAAAATAGAGCTGTCTTATTAACTGTGTATTCACTATCTTTATTTCCCCATACATAAACTGGTTTTCTCAGTGCGCTACCAGTTTATAGGAACTGCACTGCGTAGTATTGCAGCCATTGTTTTGAACAGTCTCCAGCATTTCTCATTAAGCTAAAGTTAAGAAGATACAGAACGCAGCAGAGTGCAGCCGACTAGCAGCCTCTCTCCATACAGGGCAGTCACTCCGCACATCAGAAGCTCTCTGTGCTGACACGCTTCGGTTTTACTTATTTTAACTACTTACTTGTTGTCACTGCATGCAGCTAAGGAGCACAACAGGCCGTTCTGATCCACGTGTAATCAGTGAAATTATTACTATAGTCAAGTGTGCTTATGGAGCTATCGCCTTCCGGAGTCTCCGGGTGTCACCCGAAATCTCTCAGTGCGCTCTTAGTACAGGTGCAATGTCATTAGCTAACGTCCTTCAGCCGTAATTCAGTCTCTAGAGTTTTTCACCCTACTGAAAAGCAGCCTCCTCCTCATTTCCTCTCCTCCCCGGCCCCAGTCACTGTCTCTGTCTGCTTGCCTGTCGAAGAGGAAGAGTCCATGGTCTATAAATGAGACTGAGAAGCGGTTTTCTTTTTGCTCCTAGTTTATCTCACTTAGGTCCACTTACGTTGTTGAGAATGTTTTCCTTGCTGCTGGGATCACGTCCCTTGGTAGAGGAGGGACAACCCTGGGGTGTAGTGGATGCTAAGAAGTAGTAACTGGCTTCTGCATGACAAGTAGAATTCCCTCCACGTGGTTTATGTTTTCAGAAGCTTACCAATGGTAACAACGCTGTACTAAATGACATGTAAGACTTAAAGATGAACCACAAAAACCCAAGACCAAGGAGACTATACTATAGTCAGGAGGAGGCATCTGCCTGACTAATTATACCACAGGTGTGTAACCCAGAAGAGGTGTACAGACACCTCCTAAAGGGAGGAGGGGGTGGAGGGGGAGAGAGACAGAGACACAGAGATGAGACAGACAGAGACAGAGAGACATAACCGGAAAGAGACAGAGACACACAGAGAGACAGAGACAGACATACACAGAGTGAGACAGAGACAGACATGAGACATACACAGAGAGAGACAGAGACAGAGAGAAGAGACACACAGAGGAGGGAGGAGAGGGAGACTAGTTTTAGCTGAGGAGTAGGTAAGAGATTAAGATGCCATAGCCTTGTTTGCTACCAGAATTAATCAACCGGGAACGCTTACCACTGAAGAATCGGGGCAGACTTATCAGTGCGTCAACTAGTTTCCTGCAAAGAAATTATTATACATTTCTATGTAAAGTAGTTGACTTTTCCCTCCCTTATTTAATTACTATCACACAGAGCTGCCCTGGAGAAGGGGATATTTTGGGGTGGGGAACAGGCAATGAATTCCTTATAAGTCATTCTTTCCAACAAGGTATCTATACTCCGGCATGGAACTACTAAGGACTCCTCTTCAGCATGCAGGGCACAGACATGCACCCTGAGGTCTGAGAGAGGGAGGGCGTGGCTTGGGGAAAATTTTGAACTAAATGTGTTCCTGGTAGCAAACGGATGTTGAGAGAAAAGGCAGAGTGGAAAGAATCATCTCCCTGGGAATGATTCCAGTGTTCAACAGTCAGCCAAGAGGTCCCTTTGTTTCCTCTTTGAACATCCTCACGGTGTCCTTAGCTATCCCCAAGAGGCTGTCTTGCTAGGGTAAAAAGTTTGGGGAGTTCTGGGGAGAACAAAGTAGCTTCCAGAGTGTTGTTCCATGCAGCATCCCACGGAAGCCACGGAAGTGCCTACCAGGCCTCCCTGTTCCCTCCTGTTCCCATTTACCCCATATTTGCTTTCAGAAGCAGCCTGCACTGTAGGGAACTCCCTGAGGAGCATCCTTCACCACCAGGCAAGGCCTTGTCCCAGACGGTGGACTCCTGATTGGCTCTCAGGCCAATGAGCCATGCTAACAACTCATGCTATGTTCTATAGAATAAAAACAGGCATTATTTATGATTTCATAAACACAGATCCGATGCTTATCTTTATGTGTCTACTTGACCGGGCCATGGGGTGCTCAGATCCATGATAAATATAACAGTCTCCGTGATAATATTGCTCATTTTGTTGGAATGTTCAATATAGCACAAGTGATTCAGACGATTATCTGATTTATCCTCTTACTAAATTCTTGGGAGAGTTATCGATGATGATTTAGCTAAATAAGAAAAGCAGTGGTTATAAGTGGAAATAAATAGTAGACTCATAACTTACATATTAATTTCTGGTAGACAGTTCTGTGTGCTGTATCCTGAGACATGCTTGCTTTCACAGAGAAATAAACAAACAACAACAAAACCCCCAAACAAAAAGCAAACAGACAATCTTTGGTCTTTCACATCACCATGGGGATCTGAAACATTCTCTAGCTGTTGCAAGAGCTTTGGGGTCCCATTAGGTATGTCTCATGACTAGACGCAAAGTGGATTTGTCACTCGGAGTCTTGTTAGTGAGATGTTGCCATTTGAATACCGTGGAAACCGTAGAGACACTGACTGCAAACCTAAATAAACAACACAGCACCCTAAGGCCCAGGATTACCTAGGGCAGTGGTTCTCAATCTTCCTAATGCTTCGATCCTTTAATACAGCTCCTCATGTTGTGGTGACCCCCAACCATAAAATTATTTTCATTGCTACTTCATAACTGTGATTTTGCTACTGTCATGAATCATAATGTAAATATCTGTGTTTTCCCATGGTCTTCGGTGACTCCTGTGAAAGGGTCACTAGACCCCCACAAAGGGGTCCCATCCACAGGTTGAGAACCCCTGGCTTAGGGGATCATCCAAAACAAGCTAAGAGCCATTCATATCCTCGACTGGCGTGTCTCCAGAACGCTCCCTACCTTCCCGTGTTTGGGTGGCTTTCCTTTACAATGCAGTTCAGCGCCTATACAAATCTTTTTTCTGCAGAGCCCACTTCGGCCTCTCCTGGACACCCAAGGTCAAGAGCAGCTGTCTCTTGACTCTTGTGCCTCATGTTCTCACCTGAACTTTCTGCAGAATCACCATCCACAGTCTTGACCTTCGACAATCTCCTTTTCCTCTTACTTCTTAGCCGGTCTTGTTGGTTTTTCTTTTTCCTTTCCATTTACTGAATTCTTTCTTACAAAACCTGGGACCTGGGCCAGCAAACAAAGAAGCCTGTCTGTTTATAGAATAAGGGCAAGAGAGAAGTCAGAGGACAAAAATGTAAATGTTCTTCAAGATAAAGATCTTTCAGTAAACCTTTTTTTTTGTAATTACATTTCAGTGTGTGTGCGCACATGCTCACACATTTGTGGGGGTCAGAGGACAACTTGCACAATTTGGTTTTCTCCTTCCACCGTGTGGATCCCAGAATCAATCTCTAGTCGGCAGGCTTGGCAGCAAACACCTTGAGTCCTGAGCCACAGCGCTGGTCCAAGATAAAGATCTTAAAATATTGATTTTTGGTTTTCTCTTCTTGTTCCCAGAAGTAGCACTGCAGATGAACATAGCCTAGGAGCCATGCCACATGACTTTGGGGTACGTTCCTTCCACCCACAGTTGCCTGCACAGTGGTCTTGGCTTGTCCACTGGAAGACCGCTGGCATGTCTTGTGGCTTTGTTCAGCTCCCTCAGAACTCCTTTAGTTGGAAGCCAAAGCAAGATACTCATGCTCAGCCTGGATCTGGACAAGCAGGGCAGAGACAGAAGAAGCAGGGGCACTTGTGCATGGGGCAGGGACCCTGTTTAGATAACCGTGGTTCACTTTTGTCCTGCAGACCCAGCCCGAGGGATACACAGACCAAGTGTGAACGTCACGGCTCTCTTTTCAGGGCCCATCAGAATGGCAATTCTGTTAAATTCTGAGTGCTTCAGAATGATGGGGAGAATTGTTCAGACTCATTGTAATTATATTAAACCACATTAAGCATCTCGGGTATTTTTTCCCTTTTTTATGTTAAAAGGGAGTCCGGTTTAGACTATGAAATGAACATAGTATTTTTCCACTAGAAATCATGTGCTGTATCTTTTACTCAGAAAAACACTGAATTTATAAGCATACTTATACTGTAATCATTTCCTGTGATTACTTTTCATTTTTATGCTAATATAACTAGAATTTATGTATTGCATTATTTTTCCATAGTGCATCTATTTTGATAAATAGAGAAAAAGGGGGAAAACATCTAGAAAAATCTCCTGAGAAGGGTCATAAATAACGCTTTATCATCTTTAATAGAAAAAGCCTTTATTCTCTCTTCTCCATCTTTGGCCTCATTAGAAATATCTAGTATTTATACATGTTACATAGATTTGTAAGTAGATTTATTTATAGGAAAAAGAAGGTACCAACTCCAGTTCACTCAAACCAAGTGACTTGTCAGATCCCACATCTCCTAAATCTGCAGCCTCTGCAGGGACACACCTGACCTTGCCCTGCATGAGAGTTTGAAGAACTTGTATGTGATTATAGACCCACCTCTCAGTGAACTGATTACTCCAAAGTGCATAAAATACAGTCAGACAACTAACAGGTACCTCAGGAGGCATTCTAATGCATGATCTTGAGATAAATCTGAGGAATAAATCTGAGGTAAAGGAAAAAGGTGTCTGGCCATGATAGCCAGATGGCTAGATTATAGGAAGTGGAGAGTCAGGGTTTCATATTCTGTGGGGTTAGGGGTGTGTGTGTGTTTATGTGTGTGTGTGTGTGTGTGTGTGTGTGTGTGTGTGTGTGTGTGTGTGTTTTAATTAGGGTTTGTATTGCTGTGATGAAACACTATGACCAAAAAGTAAGTTGTGGAGGAAAGGGTTTATTCTGCTTATACTTGCACATCACTGTTCATCACAGGAAGTCAAGACAGGAACTCAGACAGGGCAGGAACCTGGAGGCAGGAGCTGATGCAGAGGCCATGGAGAGGTGTTGCTTACATAAGGCTTGCTCCCCATGGCTTGCTCAGCCTGCTTTCTTATAGAACCCAGGACCACCAGCCCAGGGATGGCTCCACCCACCATGGGCTGGGGCTGGGCCCTCCCACATCAACCGTTAATTAAGAAAATGCCCTGTAGGCTTGTCTACAGCCTGATCTCCTGAGGCATTTTATCAATTGAGGTTCCCTGCCTGTGATATGGCTTTAGCTTGTGTCAGTTTGGCACAAACTCTGAAGCACAGGGAGAATGCCCAGTGGCCCATTGAGAGGTGCAGAATCAAACCGGTTATCAAACCAGTTTCTTGATAGTTGCTTTCCTCTCCAAGACATACTTTATTATTATTGTCTGTTGTGTGTGTGTGTGTGTGTGTGTGTGTGTGTGTGTGTGCGTGCGCGCGTGTGCGCACGCGCGCACACATGCATGAGTGTAGGCCAGAGGTATTTTCCTTGATTGCTCTGTACCTTATTTTTGAAAAAGAATCTCTCTCTGAATCTGAAGCTGCTTGACTTGCTTAGTCTGGCTATCCAGCAAGCCCCTGGGATTTGCCTGCCTCCACTCCCCCTCTGCCTAGCACTAGGGTTATAGGCACAGGTCACAGGCCACAGGATCCAGTCTTAGGTCCTTATGTGCAGTAAACACTGTACCTGCATTTCCTTAGTCTCAAGTTTTATTTTAATAGTCATGTTTGAAGTTTTTATGGCCAAAAAGGACAAATTGAAGTTTGGAAGCATCTATTTTTTTTTTATGTATGTGTGTATGTATATATGTATGTATGCATGCATGCATGTTTGTTTGTTTTGAGACGGACCTAAGAACCTTCCTGCTGTAGGTCCGTACATGGACAATGGTTGCCTCAGAAAGCTTAAATTTCCACTTTTTTAGATAGATAGATAGACAGATGGTAAATAGGTAGATAGATAGATAGATAGATAGATAGATAGATAGATAGATAGATGATAGATAGATAGATGATAGATCGATGATAGATAGATGATAGATGATAGATTAGATAGATGATAGATGATCAATAGATGATAGATAGATAGATGATAGATAGATAGATGATAGATAGATAGATAGATGATAGATAGATAGATAGATATGATAGATGATAGATGATCAATAGATGATAGATAGATAGATGATAGATAGATAGATGATAGATAGATAGATAGATAGATAGATAGATGATAGATAGATAGATAGATAGATAGATAGATAGATAGATAGATGATAGATAGATAGACAGCCTGGCATGGTGTCTTAGTTTCATTCCTATCATTGTGATGAAAGCAGCTTGAGAGAGGAAGTGCTCATTGGCTCCCAACTCCAGGTTACAGCCCCTCATTGAGGGGAAGTGAAGGAGCAGAAACTCATTGGCTCCCAACTCCAGGTTACAGCCCCTCATTGAGGGGAAGTGAAGGAGCAGAAACTCATTGGCTCCCAACTCCAGGTTACAGCCCCTCATTGAGGGGAAGTGAAGGAGCAGAAACTCATTGGCTCCCAACTCCAGGTTACAGCCCCTCATTGAGGGGAAGTGAAGGAGCAGAAACTCATTGGCTCCCAACTCCAGGTTACAGCCCCTCATTGAGGGGAAGTGAAGGAGCAGAAACTCATTGGCTCCCAACTCCAGGTTACAGCCCCTCATTGAGGGGAAGTGAAGGAGCAGAAACTCACAGCACCTGACATACTACACCCATAGTCAAGAGCAGAGCAAGAGTTAACACATGTGCACACGCTTGTGTTCTGTTCAAAGTTCTACATTTTTATACACTGCAGAATTCTAGTCAGGGGATGGCCCCGCCCACAGAAGATGGGTCTTCTCCTCTCAATCACACAATCAAAGTAATCCCCTACAGGCATTCCAAGAGGAATGTCTTCCAGGTGAGTCTAGATTTTGTCAGGTTGACAGTCAACAGTGTCCATCACCTGGTGGCTCACATCTGTACCCAGCACTCGGAGTCTGAGGCAGGAGGATCCTGGAGAGTCTGAGGGCACCTGAGTTACATAGTGAATTTCAGGCCAGTCAGGGCTGTAGGGTGAGACCCTGCCTTATAGAAACAGACAAACAAGGAAGTTGAAGTAGATGTTGAGGAAACTCTATGACTGACAACAAGGGACAATTAAGGGACTGGTAGGGCTACCACCTGCCCATTTTCCAGATGTGGATGTCAGCTCCCTCCAGATGCTCCAGAACTCATAAGCCTGTGCCCAGTGGAATAAGGCTTTGCAGGCCTGAGGTCCATATTATTCACCTGGAGTAAATGCCTATGCTTTTCTTAGCTTTGTTCCTTAGAGGGAACTTTGGTTTTCCTTCCTTGGGGTCCTGTCTTCATCCCCACCGAGTTTCCCTGTCCTCGGCCAGAGCGGAAGTAACAGCGAAAGCTCACCGGGTACTTGCTCGTTCACTAACCAACAAAGCCCTTGGTCTCAGAGTACCTCAGCATCTGGAATGTGGGTCAGACTTGGGGAGCATTTGGCAACCTGCACCTATCGTTCCTCACCTCCAAAACTGTGTTCTGTGCTAGCCATTGCAGCTCCAGAGAGTGTGATGCCCTCTGAAGAGAACGGACATGATGAGCCAAGGTCCCGCTAAGCCGTCACCATGACATTGTGATAACTAAACAAAAGATCTTGTTCTTAGTAGACCCAGCCCAGTGCTGATGCTTATGGAGGGGTGAGCAGAGGGCAGGCTGGATCTCAAATCCTATCTGCTTTCTCAGCTGGGCACTCTTGTTCAGGCCACAGTCTGTACTTGTGGCATCCAACTTTTCAGGGGACAACTTTGGCTGAACTGAGAGAAGGTAGTGGAAAACTCATCCCTCTGGTCCTCAGCGGACAGTGCGAAGGAGAAAGAGATGGAGGTAAAGGAAGTGTGGAGAGTGACTCCTAACTGTTGGTCTTCAGAAGACATCTCAGAGGGTGATACATTTGGGACAAGTTTAGGGAAAGCAAGAAGACAAGGGCTTGTACTCTGTTTCTATTTGAGACTCCAGGAGTCTGCTCCTTGCAGCATGCGCCATCTCAAGTGATGATACTTTATGTCTAAGCAGAGAGGAAGCCTGTGCCAGTGTGCTCCTGGTTTCGTGTGGCATTATAGAGACCTGGATGCCCTTGGTGGCCTATGGAGGGAGGTGACTATGGGGGTTAAGAGGGTGCTTGGGAAACACGCCCGAGGGAGCAGAGAGGTGGTGACCTGTGTCAAACAGTTCAGTGTCCCATTCCGGGTGGCATCAGATGGAAATCACTGACAAGTTTCAGAGGTCCTCGGGCCAAGGAGAGCCTTGGGATATCCAGTGGAGAGGTGAGATCCACTCTGAGTGAGCCAAGGATCTGATTGCTCTTTCATAAACTCTAGATTCAGCAGCTAGTGTCAGCATAGTGGCCAGGATCCAGGACAGAGAGCAGGGGACAGGGAGATGGACTGAGGCCATGCATGGCTGACTCTAGGAGCCTCCCTTTCCGTGACATCAGAGGTAATACCCTCCACACCCAAGTACTATAGGATGGTAATACCCTCACACACACCCCAGTACTACAGGATGGTAATTAATACCCTCCACCCAGTTCTGTAGGATGGCAATACCCACCTCCAGTTCTACAGGATGGTAATACCCTCCCCTCAGTTCTGCAGGGTGGTAATACCCTCCCCAGTTCTGCAGGATGGTAATTAATACCCTCCCCCAGTTCTGCAGGATGGTAATACCCACCTCCATTTCTGCAGGATGGTAATACCTTCCCCAGTTCTGCAGGATGGTAATACCCTCCCCCAGTTCTTCAGGATGGTAATACCCTCCCCCAGTTCTGCAGGATGGTAATTAATACCCTCCCCCAGTTCTGCAGGATGGTAATACCCACCTCCATTTCTGCAGGATGGTAATACCCTCCCCAGTTCTGCAGGATGGTAATACCCACCTTTAGTTCTGCAGGATGATAATACCCTCCCCCAGTTCTGCAGGATGGTAATACCCTCCCCAGTTCTGCAGGACGGTAATACCCTCCCCCAGCCATTTGCCCAAAGGAACTATTTATGTTACCAGGTGAGGCTGTTGACTAGGCTGGAACTGCATGCCGTCCTCTGCACATGCTTGACAAGAGCTTGGAGGAAAGAATGGGAGGGAGGAAAGCAAAGGACCCTGTTTTCTCTTTTCTGTGTTTGTAGAATTACCCATAGTAGACCCCTAGTCCACATCTCTTTGGTCTCCCACTTTCACATGGTAAAGTTAAGTGACTCAGTCAGTATCAACTTCTGTATGGTGGTGAACTGGCCTGGAACCTGGGTTCTTTACCAAATCTACACCCTTGACTGTCCCTCAAAGCTATGAACAGGCTGTCAGCTGTCTGGGAAGACATTTCCATCTATTTTTTCCAATTCTGCTCCCCAGAAACTGACCCGAGACAAAGACTTATCTGTAAATGGATTGTCAAGAAATGGTTCCAAGGAAGAACCAGGGAATGACTTCAGGAGAAATCTCCGCCTCACATGGACATATGTCAGTTACTCCTTAGAGGCTGTGCTCCCCTGAGGAAGGCTTTCTGCTCAAAGAAGTCAGTCACTGACACAGATCACACAGGAACTGGGGAAGCAGGGGAGTTACACTTCCAGATACCTCTGTTATTATGCATGAGCCCAAGTAACCCTGGACCGTCCTGAAGGATGCTGCTGTGGAAACTACCAGAAGTGGAGCCCAGAACAGAAGATGGAGGATGGATATTAATAGCTCTGAGCCATGCTCCCCCAACCCCCTAAAAACAGAGGGAGAGAGATCACCATCTATCCTTCCTTCAATCTATCTAATCTGTTGTTACCAACTATTCTTTTTTGGAAAGAACAGTCTTTTATTCCACTTTTGGTATTAAGGTGTTGCTCTTTATATGACGACCTTGTGGCAATGAATAGTAAGACATTATATTGTTTTGTATTTAGCAAAACTAATGTTGGCAACTGTCTCTCAGCTCTCCAGCACACACACACACACACACACACTGGTCCACCAAGTGAGAACCTGGTATTAATTCATACCTCTTCTCCTTGGAACTGGTTTCTGGAGTACTTTGTAGCGTTCTCTCTGAGACTTAAGACAGACAAGCAAAACAATGAAGAGTCTGGAAGGCAGCTCAGTCTTAATTGTGTAAACACGGCTTTTCCTCCCCGGGGCCTCTGCACTCAGCAATGTGCATTTTCCCATGTAACTCACACGGGTTGGGGGAAAGCTGACCCAGAAGGAATGTCCCTGCGGCCACTCTTGCCTCACTTCTTCATAATCCTGGGCTAGGGATTGGCTGTAGTCCTGGGTAGAGAGAATCCTTTCTCTGTCTTCTACCTTTTCCCAGTTCTGTTCAGAAATTCCAAGAAACCACGTGTTTGTGTGTGTGTGTGTGTGTGTGTGTGTGTGTGTGTGTGTGTGTGTGTGTGTTTAAATGTGTGAAGTGTGTGTATGTGTGTGTAAATGTAAAGTGTGTAAGTGTGGTGTGTGTGTGGTGTGTGTGTGAGTGTGTAAGCGGGTGAGTTGGAGAAGGAGAGGTGGGTGACTGTTCCTCGGGGAATTGGAGAATGATGAAGTTTAATATGATGAGAGTTGGGCAAAATGGGGGGAATTAGAAGTTATTCAATACTCTGTGCCCTGTTCCTAGTCAAAGAAATAAGAGGCATCGGGTTAATATTCTCCCCAGTGACAAATTCCGAGAGCCGACAATTTTCCCTCCTCTACTTTACCAAGAATGACTGGGTTTTCCATTTGGATAAAGCCTCATGCGTTTCTCATCTGCCAGCTGAAAATTGCAAACAGGAAAATTCTGCTCACTGGAGCAGAGGAGTAGTTTCAGCTGATCAAAATAGTTTACGGAGCATGATGGTTTCTGCTTTGAACTTTAAGAGTCAAAGATATATTTGTGTAAAGGAAGATGGCTGATCATTCCGCTTGGTTTTGTGCTGTTGCCTCTTGACAGACTGTGGGCAAGCAGAAAGGATTCTTTAGCAGCGTTACTTTAATGAGTGATGATGCTTGCATCCCGACTCCATCGGATCCTAAAGAAAGTCGTGTTTAGAGACTGTGGCTTGTCATAGAGTTGTGTGTCTCAGATTAATTTGACCAGTTGTGACTACGTTCAGCTGACATTTACTCAGGACAGAGTGGGTCCGCTTCTTGGTCTTGGGGACATGCCGTGAGAAAAGCTCTAACAGCTGCAGTCATGTAATTGACAAACAGTTGGGCTATTGTTTTCTGTGAAACTGCCTTTGAAATTAGGTATTTTCACAGGGGAAATTTAATGTGATATGATGCAGAATTGGAAATTTACTAACTAATCTTGAATTGCTATTATTTTTGTTCCTCGGAGTAAAAAAGGAAGTCCTCCCAAAGGCAGAGTAGATCCTGTTTTAATACAGATGTGTGACTGATTAAATCTTTTTCTCAAAACAAGTAATGCATTTACATAGAAAATAACTTTTGAAGTTCACAAGTTCAGAAATCCAGCCAGCTTGGAGGAGGAGTGGATGAAGGGGAGAAGGTAGGTGTGTGTGTGTGTGTGTGTGTGTGTGTGTGTGTGACTGGGAGGGGAGGAGGGCAGGGAAGTTATGGTTGGGATATAATATATGAGACAAGAATTTAAAAAAAAAATTCACAAGACCCTGGGTTTGATCCATAGCACCGAAAAACTACACAACATACAATACAAAGAGATGTTCCTAAACCTGTAAGATTTTAATGGTGAAGAGCCAGACTGTGAACTCTGATTTCACCAACCAGGCAGCATCAAGGAAACTGTGTACACAGGAAAGGATTTCCTTCCCCGGAGAGAAAGTGGTCTAGACAATTACTTGGATTCTCTTACTTTTAAAGGTTCCCTGGAAGATCAGCTGGGCCAACACCTTGTTGAGAGCTGTTTTTGGATTTTTTTTGGATTCCTTGACGATTTACTCGCATCTGTAACAAAGCCTGAAACCAAGGAGAGAGTCTGGTGAGGTCTTCAGTGACACAACCCAGTGAGGTCCAGAGAGCTTTCTTGCCAGAGATTCTGGGTCCACAGGTGACTAATGGCAGCAGGGGTGGCTGGTATCCTGGAACTGCCCTCTACAAGGTGGTGCCACCCACTTCATCCCACTGACAGGTGACCTTCTCTTCGAACATGTCACTGTGCGGTGGCATTTTGTCACGTGATGCTCGCGCATGGTCTTCCCGTTAAATGTTAGGAGCAGGTGGGACTCCATAGAGTCTCTTCTAAATAAATCTGGAGTCATGTGAAAATTAATGATACTTCTGTAGCACAAAGGTATTTGCCTAAGTGTCATTTGAAATGAGCTTGGAGCAGATGTGATGGCTCCGTGAACTAGGGAGCTTGCCTTACACCAGAGCTTGATTCCCAGGACCTGCAGCAGGAAGGGAGAGAGACGGATTATTAGAAATTGTGCCCTGACCTCCAGGCTCAAGCATGGGTGTGCCCCCCTCCCACCCGAAATAAATAAATCAATGTAATGAGAAATTAAAAGCACGGCCTCCAGTAGTTATTTGTGATGTTTTTGTCGAGATCCTAAAGTGTTATTTAATGGCATTTATTGTACATTTTCTATGGTCGATATTTTCTTAAGTACTTTCTCATTTTGTCCTCATAAACTTCAGTAGTGTTCATACTCCCACTCCTCAGATGAGTGCCGGGAGGGCTGAGAGAGCTGCAGAAGACTGCCTAATGTCAGGTCGGCAGACAAGGACATTAAGATCGGCAACCAGGTCTATTAGAGGGCCAGGACCAGCTTCACTTGGACCTTTCTACCTGACATCATGGTGAGGTCACTGGAAAGACAGTCAAGTTCCAGGGCCACTAGCCAGTTCTTCGAGGAAATACAGAGCTTCTCTTCCTAGAGCCGTTTCCCAGGCTCCTCTCCCAGCAAGCTTCATCCCTCGAAGGCAGTTTTGTGCATAGGATGGTTTCTCAGCTAAGCAAGCCCTTCCCCACAACCTGCTGGGCCCATACCTAGGAGCATCTTCCTACAAATCACACTCTCTATTTATAATATTAACAGTCCTGTTCAGCAAAATTCTTTCAGGAAAAACGTATAAAGTGGGCTCAAAAAAACATTTTTTTTACCCACACAGTTTTGTTCATGAAAAATGTTGGCAAGGGACCATAAGAACATCATAAGCCTTGTTGGGAATGTAAGAAAAATAGAAACACAACTGAATTTTAAGAAGGTATATTCATTTCAGAGGAAGATTCTTAACAATCCTTCCTTCAAGATCAAGATGGTCATGTTTCCCAAAGGACGGTGTCCTGTCTCAAATGCTGCTCTTGGGTAAGAGCTGCCAAGCTACTCTGTAATTTGAAAATAACCTTGTGAACAAAGAAGGACTCACAGTCATTACTTTGAAGTCTTGTGTGCCTGTGTATTTAGATGTTTTCTTCAAAAGGCAGAAATTGCAAGTAAATTTAGAATTCCTGTTGCAAGTAGTTTTTATAATTTAAATATTTCAGAGAGTGGCAGAGATGTGACTGTTGGTAAAAATGCTTGCCGTACAATCTGAATTTTATCCCTAGGATCTATGGTGAAGGACAGAACTAATTCTCAAAATGTTGTCCCCTAACATACACTACCTCCACCACCACCACCACCACCACCACCACCACCACCACCACCACCATTACCACCATCACCTCCACCACCACCACCACCACCACCACCACCACCACCACCATCACCTCCACCACCACCTCCACCACCACCACCATCACCTCCACCACCACCACCACCACCTCCACCACCCCACCACCTCACCAGCACTACCACCACCACCACCACCTCCACCATCACCTCCACCACCACCTCCACCACCACCACCTCCACCATCACCTCCACCACCACCTCCACCTCCACCACCACCACCATCACCTCCACCATCACCACCTCCACCTCCATCATCACCACCACTACCTCTACCACCACCACCACCACCACCACCACCACCACCACCACCACCTCTACCTTCATCACCACCACCACCACCACCACCACCACCACCACCACCACCACCTCCACCTCTACCTTCATCACCACCACCACCACCACCACCTCCACCTCTACCTTCATCACCACCACCACCACCACTTCCACCACCATCACCATCACCAGTACCATCAGTAGCAGCAATAATAATAAATAAAAGCCAGTCTGGAACTTGAAACCTAGACCAGGCTGGCCTGGAACTTACAGAAATCTGCCTATCTCTGCCTCCCGAGTACATGGATTGACTACATTAGTGATGACCTACCAGTCACCAATAATGCATCAGGATCACATTAAGGAAAGAAATAAAAACAGTTGTCCTTAGAGTCATTTAGCCGAGAATAAGTTCAGATTTGAATTCTCTACTTCACACGCCCTGTGTCTTCTGTCCTGTGTGTGTTGTATGAGTCTGAATGCCTGTGTGAAGGCTGTCTTGTGAATCTGTCCCTTTGTCTATATCTGTGTATCTGTATATGTCTGTCCGTGTGTCTGTCCCTAACAAAGGACCCTGCTCTGTCTTTATTGAACTCCATAGAACTCATCACACAGGGAAGGAATGAGCCATACTTTACAGAAATCTTTAATTTAGAATTCTACAAAGGATTAAGTCATTGGCTCCAACTGAACCCAACTGACCTATGTATTATAATGTATTCCAGACATTGCTGTTTATCAGCCAACATCCAAATGCTGTATTCAACATTTACACTAGATACTCATTTTAGAAGATTGCTTTAAATCTCTACATTTGCTATTTTCAGCAGTTGATAAACATGAATTGTTTTGGGTCAGGGGCATGGAAGAGTACATAACCCAAGATTACAGCTACGCATTAGCTTAGGTTGTAAAAAACTGATCACATGGAAAATCTATGGCAACTAAAGTTGATTGTTACATGGTTCCCTTAAAAGCAGGTTAAACAATCAGGTTGGGCACACAGTCTGAAGCGACCTCAGGGTGTATTATTAACTCTGGCTGGCTGTGAGGTTCAGCAAAAGTTCCAGTCTCTTGGAACAGAAGAGAAATTTTTATCACAATGCATTGTTATACACAGTTCTGGGTGTGTATCACCAGACCCGGCAAAAAGAAATACCTTTAAGACAAAGTGGAGTTCATTCTTAAGGATATACATAAGGAGAAACACAAATGATTTCTGAATTTTCAATGGGCTCAGGAATCTTAATGTTTTAATAAGTAATCTTCAAGTTTAAAACGTGCAGAC
Organism: Peromyscus californicus insignis; assembly: GCF_007827085.1. Lineage (NCBI taxonomy): Eukaryota > Metazoa > Chordata > Mammalia > Rodentia > Cricetidae > Peromyscus > Peromyscus californicus. The sequence goes on along the minus strand of NW_026294514.1, from coordinate 11,515,658 downwards.
TTAGAGAACAGGTGACTATTCTCTTAGAATTTGCCTATATATGCACTTAGTTATATCAAACATTTTTTTTTTCTAGTGAAGATACTTGTATTTAAAATTCAATCTGGAAAACATAGTTAAAAATAAAAATCCCTGACTTAATGGCTAGTCACCACAAGTGTGGACCCAAACTGCTACCACATATCTGTGACCTTAGCTATATCATATAAGGATACCCCCAAACCTCATAGATGTCGTTTAGAAAGCGGTGAGCCAGATCCTCGTGTGGGACACAGTTTCACAGTCGGTTGATATTACTGAAGGTAACATTGGAAGATGAAATGCAATGGTAGAAATTATGGATGTATCACACGTGTCAGGAAAATTGATTTTGTGTAACCTTCCTGGCAGGCACCTAACGGCTTGGCGTGTGTTCACTTTGAGGAATGCTGAGGTAGATGTCAAAGGTGCCATCCAGCATGGATGCTCTTAACGCCCTTTATGTGACACTCGACAGTGGCCAATTAGTCACCAGCCTCAGCAGTCCACTTCCATGCATTTATGGCCGAGTGCCCGGGTGCTATGATTCCTAACTCTTCTTGAATAGATGGGACCTGCGACAGTGGCTTGGCAGTGGAGTACAAGAGGAGACGGCAAACTTCCCTCCCACACAAAATGGCTAAGGCATGAGTGTGTCCTCTCTCCCTTCTTCCCTGTCGGCTCTGAGAACTAAGTGTACAAACCTCAGCAACTCTAGGTTGAAGGTTGTGGAACCTAACTATGGGACCAACCCAGCCCTTCAGGTAATGCTTGGAGGGCAGGCTCTGCTTGTTAGGAACAGCTGTTTTAGCTCCTTGAGAACAAGAGACAAAACCAATGTCTTGGAGCCATGACCATGGTGAAGGGTCTGTTTGTCATGTGACTGATTCAGACCCCAGCATCTGGAAGCCCAGAGAGGCAGGGCAGTGCCTGCCCAGCACCCAGGATGTAGAGCATTGGTTTGGGCTCCCTGTAGGCGTGTGCTGCATCTTGAGAAAGTACTAGATGATGTGTTAGCAGTTCTGCCTTTTGATGACTAGTCCCTTGGCCTGGACTTTGAGAACGATGGATGGAAAATCCCTCTGCTGCTGTGGCAGCCTCTTAAAAGCAATTAGGAAAATAATTTGGAAAACTACCCAGAGGACCTCATAGTAGGCTTGGTTTTGAAATAGCTTCCTCTGCTCTTTGTTAGAGTAACTTTTTATGTCTCTCTGATCCTTCATGTGCCTTTACGTGCAGCGTGCATTGCCTGATCCTCTCATTAACCTTAGTGATGGGAATGCCAGGACTGTGTGAAGTTATTTAAGGCTTGTGCAGGAGCGGCAGAAGCAGTAGGAGTTGAGTTCCTGTAGCTTTTAAGTCCCAACCTGAACTGGGTGTAGTGGTGTACCCCTCCAATGCCAGTGCCTGGTAGGTGAAGGCTGGAGGATTAATGATTCAAGACCATTCTCAGCCCGGGCTTCATGAGACTCAGTGTCAAAAAGAAAAAAACAAAAACAAAAACAAAAAACAAATCCCTGACCACTCAGTAGTATGGTTAAGGTTTTTATTGTAGATGAGAGAGAGACCAGCCTGAGGCATCTGGGACAGTAAAGACAGGGAGAAGCAGGGCAAGGAAAGCAGGAGAGCCAGAGGGAATTAAGGGAGAAAGGAAGAGCAGGTTATAAGCAGTGTCTTCAGGAAGGGAAGGGCCAGGAGACTCGGTAAGGGCTTTGGCCTTATTACAAGTGTTGTGGAAAGGGATTGAGGGAGCCTGGAGGCTGGCATGGGTGTTGATATGCAGACACAGGTACATGTCAATGGAGAGCTGTATGTCCCTTCTGCCAGGGGCAAAGGAAATGACTCCTTTTGGCAGATGGGAAACAGTTCCATAGGTTCCTGAGGAATGCTCGCTTTTATCTAACCTCTAGTAATCCTCCTGTAGACCAGATTGAACTGGACCTAGACTCCATTTTGGACCGAGTCAGTGGGTCTGCTGTCTTTGGCTTTTCTGGGTTGGGTAACTAACCCCTGAACCTGCTTGTTGCTACTTTCTCCATATCTTCCGAGAACACAATAGGGATGTGAGGAAGTAACCCTTGCAGCTCCTCCTGCTTGGTTCTCATGCCCCAGCTGCCTCTGCTCAAAATAATAAAAGAAGGAGAAGAAGAGGAGCAGGAGGAGGAGGAGGAGGAGGAGGAGGAAGAGGAGGAGGAGGAGGAGGAGGAGGAGGAGGAGGAGGAGGAGGAGGAGGAGGAGGAGGAGGAGGAAAGAAAAAGCAGCCAAGACAGCTACGGAACAGTAACTGTTGTGTTCACCGGGACTGGAGTTGAGGAGGGTGGTGTTAAAACATGAGGAATGGGGGCTCACATTTTACTGATTAGAAAAAGTGGGGTTTTGTTTTTTCATTTAGTGAGATTTAAGCATTCTACAACATTTTCTAGGGAATTCAAAACTCCCTTAGAATTGTAAGAACTACGACATTTGTTTTAAGCAGCATAATGAAAATATACACATCATTGCTAAGCATTAAATGAAATAAAAATATCCAGGACCATTTTTCCATGTTAAATGTAGGGTAATATCTGGAAAAAGGAAGAAGAAAAAAGAAAACGTGCCCAGATTTTTCTGGAAAAGACGAAGTCCTTATCAATGAAATGTCAACTCATAAATACCTCAACAGGCTGTTTTCATCTTTTTCTTTTTGTAGCCTTGGTTACGCTTGTAGAAGAGGATGCGGAAGGGAGAAAAAAAAAGTTTTTATTTTTTCCAGTTGAAAGTGCTTTTCCAGAAGTCACACAAAAAAGATTAAATACTGGGCCCTCCTTGAGCATTTCAGAAATGGTGTTTTTGTAGCTATGTATAAATAAAACCGTCTCCACAGCAGAGGCCTCTGTAGGAAATTTTGGAGCAGTGTTTCCATTATTAAATAAATCTCTGAGCTAAAAAGTTTCCTAGACTCCAACCTGCCTGTCTAGTTATTTTTGGACACACCGTCGTCTGGAGCAGGGAGAGACAGAGCCACCATCTGCAGTGTCCCCCACAGGACAACTGAGAGCGGAATCCTGAGTGAGCCCAGCTGGCTCTTGGGGCACATTTTTAGAGCAAAGGGCCATAGGTGTCACGGGAGCCAATCCTGGGAGTGTGGTGTAGGGCTCATCTGTCATAGCTAGTGTCGCAGGTGACCCAGTCAATAGCTAGGGAAGGTCTGGAAAGAGGGTGGCAGAGAGCCGAGAGCCCTGAGTTCAAGTTTGAGAACTGGGGCATCTCAAACACTTCCCAAAGACAATGCCTTTCCCTGTGGAGCTCATGCAGTTTGGTGATCAGCCCGACACGTGGGCAGACTGAACGTTCTGCTCCTGTTTTAGATTTGCTCAGCTGATGAAGCAGTCTTTAAACCTCTATCTATGGTGAGTGCACACTAAACGGCTCTTCCAGATATCAAGGGAGGAGAGAACCATCCATTCTTTGATTTATGGGCTTCAATAACCACACGCTCCTCACTCTGTAGACTGCGGGTCCATAAGAACTGGCCATCTTCTAAGAGACCCTGGAATTAATTCGAAAGAAATCACTACTTCAAAGGACACGTGTTAACACGATCTCAGATAACGAAGAGGTGGAAAACACAACAATCCCGAGACCATCTCACCTGTGTTGATAAAAGAAGCAAACAGGCAGGACCAGACATAATGCAGCTTCTAGCGTGGGGCACTGTTTGATGACCTGGCTGGAGAGCTGACTATATTAGAAAGCTTTGCATCAGACATGGTGTTTACCAGGGCACGGCGCAAGTTCACTGCAAAGATTAGAGGAAAGTGGTTTTCTAGACAGAGTCTCTGCAGGGAGAACAGAAGCCAGCATTAGCTTTTTCCCTCTGTACGAGGCTTCACATCTATTTTCTTATAGACGTGAACGGGAAAAGGAGGTCTACTGGCAAATTCTTCTGGGGAGAGGAAAGCATAGGTGACCTTCCCAAGGATTTTGAACACATAACACAGTGAGTGGTTAGTTATTCATTTGTTAAAAACAATTGTGGAATGTCACCCAGAGCAATGGCACTCCATGTGAGGGACAATGGGGATTTATAAATACATTTCAAAAATCTTATCCTTAATGAGTTCTCAGGATAGAATGTGAAGCAGTAGAGACCCCCCCCCCCCCCCCAGTTGCTATAAAAAACAGGCGTGTACCTTTTCCAAATTGCGAAGGCCACTTCAGGGATGGTGCCATATTGTCCTGGCCTCAGAAGATGCCTTTTGATAAAGCCATAACCACACTCGTTTTGGCAAGAATCAGTAGTCCTTTGTTTCAAGTCCTGTCTGTCCATTTTGTCAGCAGTTGATTCAAGGATACTTTGTTGTCCAGTGGCTAACTTTTGCCACAATGAAAGTTAACTCCATATGCAGTTTCTTCAATGCCCATATTTTCTCTGAAGTAGATTGGTACTGCCAGGAGCCGACATGTCTCATAATCATAACAAAAAAGAAAAATTTTCTAAGTTATTAAAACATTTTAAATGCCATATTCTGTAGATCTCTGAAGGGTTTGAAGATGACCTGTCTAAAATATATCTGCTCAATTTTTAAAACATATCTAATATGACTACAACTTCTATTGTAATGTCTAACTACTAACTTTCATTTCTTTTTTTTTTTTTTATTAATTTATTTTGCAATACAATTCAGTTCTACATATCAGCCACGGATTCCCTTGTTCTCCCCCCTCCCGTCCCCCTCACCTTCCCCTCAACACCCCCCCCCCCATTCCCATCTCCTCCAGGGCAAAGCCTTCCCCACAGACTGAGGTCAACCTGGTAGACTCAGTCCAGGTAGGTCTAGTCCCCTCCTCCCAGGCCGAGCCAAACAATCCTGCATAGGCCCCAGGTTTCAAACAGCCAACTCATGCAATGAGCACAAGATCTGGTCCCACTGCCTGGGTGCCTCCCAAACAGATCAAGCCAATCAACTGTCTCATCCATTCAGAGGGTCTGATCCAGTGGGGACCCCTCAGCCATTGGTTCATAGTTCATGTGTTTCCATTCATTTGGCCATTTGTCCCTGTGCTTTATCCAACCTTGGTCTCAACAACTCTCGCTCATATAAACCCTCCTCATTCTCGCTAATTGGACTCCCAGAGATCCACCCGGGGCCTAGTCATGGATCTCTGCATCCAGATCCCTCAGTAGTTGGATGGGGTTTCTAGCACAACAATTAGGGTGTTTGGCCATCCCATCACCAGAGTAGGTCAGTTCAGGCTGTCTCTCGACCTCTGCCAGCAGTCTGTTGTGTGGGTATCTTTGTGGATTTCTGTGGGCCTCTCTAGCACTTTGCTTCTTCCTATTCAGTGGGCCGATGGCTTCTGATGTGCAATGGAACAGCAGCTGAAACAGTTATTCTTGAAGAGTAACTAAGCTCACGCCTCGCAATAGTAAACTGGCATTTGACAGAGGGATGTGGAGAAGAACGGGATGTTAAGATGAAGCCATATATACACAGCCAAGAATGGACAGCTGAATTAAAAAATCAACAACAATTTCCAGAATTTAAAATCCTGAATCATGACATGACACTAGTGGAATTCAGGTGTTTCTGGTACGTGGACTGCTCTCACCCAATGTGAGGTTGAACTGTCGACCTTGTGTACATCCTACTTCACAAATGAGTCTGTCAGATATGCTAAGCCTATAGGCTGAAGATGATGCCCCAACACTGTGGAGAAACCTCAGGTGACTGTCCAGGCAGCTGGCTGTTTCTGTCAACTCACAAATTTTTTGGAAGTTGCTTGCATGCACTTTCTGTTTTTATTTTTGTTAGCTAATATTATTTCCTTCTTGGGTCTCTGAGGGAGTTGAAGATTAGTTAGTTATAGTTGAAGGTTAGTTAGTTATAGTTGAAGATTAATTAGGATAGAAAGTGAATTAGATACATTTTGGACTTAACAAAATAGGATAGATAATGAAATTATTTTCTCTGAATTTGTCAAATACAAATGGACTAGACATTGTTTAGACATTTATTACTTGTATATATTGTATATAGTCATTGTACTTTTGTATATAGTTTTTCTTTTGTTAGTTATAACCTTTTTCTTTTTTTTCCTTTTTATTAAAATAGAAAAGGGGAAAAAAAAAAAAAAAAAAAAAAAAAGAAACAACACAAATGGGGGGGGGCGTTGGGGGGAAGGTGAGGGGGACGGGAGGGGGGGAGAACAAGGGAATCCGTGACCAATATGTAGAACTGAATTGTATTGCAAAATAAATTAAAATAAATTAAAAAAAAAAAAAAAAAAAAAAAAAAAAAAAAAAAAACAGGCGTGGTATGAGAACAGGCGATTGGTGTCACAGGAATGGAAAAGGGGAAGAGTAACTCTAAGCTTTGGGGGAGGCCTTAGGAAGGAGGGAGCCAGCTGCTAAGCTCAGCGGGAAGGAGTGGGATTTCTGGAGGGGAGTCTCAGCAATCCAGAAAGGCTTCACTGCAGAGAGAAAAGGCAGGAAAGGCTGCTGGGGAGATGGAGGGCGTGTTTCTGGAGTGGTGGGTAGCACGGCATGCTGGAAATCCCCTGAACTCAAGGAAGTGCAGTGGGAAACAGGCCTAGCAAGGAATATGGACAATGGTAAGATCCCTCTGAATGCATCTTACAGAGCCAGGATATTCCCCCTTCCTTCGGGGGAAATTGCATTCCTCACCTTGCGCACCAGCTGAATTGAGGGCGTAATTGGTTGTTTTAAGTCCAATTATATTTAACTCAGTTGAAGGTGAGGATTATGGATTTTGATATTACTTATGACAACGGATGCATAATAAGGCCTTTGATAGAGGTTAAAACAATGGCACACGGCACAGTGATCTGCCCCTCGGCTAGGAAACAAGAAAGAGATGACAAAAAATGAGAAATGAGCCAATTAAATTACGCAAAAGCATCATGCTTGTAAAGAAAGGGGGAAAACAGTCAGCCTTTGGAGTTGTTCTTCAAAGTCTAATTCCCTTTCTCTTTTTACAAGTACTTTTACTTCTTCCAAACTATTTAGTAATTGTATCAAACTCAGGAAAGAAAAGGGGGTTGTGGGGGAGCTAAATGCATCCACCGACTAGCTTCAGGAAGTAATGGCATATTCTATCCCAAATTCTATTATCATGTCTGCAATCTCCACTTCTTCCTTAGGGAGAGTGGTTCTTCTCATATCTCTCCCTCTTACCCATGCTCCAAGCCTGAAGACCACCCTATGGATATGTCACAGAACAGAGCCGTTCCCAGATGTGTCCCATGTGAAAGGAGGTCCACCATCCCTGGCATTCAGGAGATGTAAGCATGTGTCCTAAGATTTCTGCAAAAAGAAACTGGCCTCTTAACACGCTGCTTCAAACCGTTATATTAGACTCAGTGTTGTAAAATTATCTGAGTAGGCTTTTATATACAGGCTGCACAGCAGCCACGGGTTTGTTGCCTTCACAGCGCTACCCCACTGGAATTATACTCAGACAGAAAGGAAAGTATTACTGTGGGGGCCATAGCTTCCTTATTCATGAATATTTTTCTTTCAATTAGCATATTGCTTGGGGAATTAACATCATCAGGAAGACTATCATCACATAACTAAGATCCGTCGAATAATTAGCTTACTATGTGCTTATGTATGTGTTACTTAATGAGTGTTACATTTAAAGTGCTTTTTATTTATTTATTTATTTTGGATAGGATCTCATGTAGTTTGTGTATAGCCAGGATGACCATGAACTCCTGATCCTCCTGCCTCCACTTCCTAAGTCCTGGGGTTAGAGGTGTGCATCACCACACCCAGTCTTGTGTTTGTTGAATATATGCATTTCTTTTAAAGCAATGGCACATAATTTTGACACCTTTCTCTAACTAGCTCACTAAAGCTATTTGCTTGTTTCTTGTGACATAAAAAACCGGAGCTACTGGAGAAACAGTAGAAAAGAAAGGACTGGGGGCTGGAGAGGTGACTCACGGTGTAAGAGCGCTTGCTGTGCAAGCGTAAGGACCTGAGCTGGATCCCAGCACCCGTATAAATGCCTTGAAAAGCCATGTGTGCACGCGTGAGCCCAGAGCTGTGTGCGTGTGTTCGGAGGGAGACGCCAGGATCCCTGAGACTTGCTGGCTACTCGCCTCGCTCCAGCATCAGTGAGAGACACTGTCCTAAAGGAATGAGGTGGGAAGTAATAGAACAGGGCACTTAGTGCCCTTCTCTGGACCCTGCATGCACAGGTGTATGTCCCTGCACACAAATGCACACACCATACACACATATACATGCCATCCCGATACATGTATTTACACATAAAGAATGATCAAGAGTGAAGAAACTAGCGACAATGGAAACCAAGTGTTTTTTACTGTGTTCTCATCGTTCACATCATTAGTTGCGCTCTTCAGTAGATAAGCCTTCTTCTCTCTTTTCCTCATTCTGTGAATATGCATACCCCGTGCATGCCTTCAGGGAAGTTTTATTCCATTCTGGATGCGTTTCATTCCTCCCTCGGGCATGAGCGTTTTTCCTCAGGAACACAGCTCTACCCGAGCAACAGAGACTCTAGCCCCTCACAGCAGTGACTGCAGTTGCACTGATCATTCATTTAAAGCTGCTGCCTAGAGGGAACTGATTTTTCTTTGAACTGAATCTCAAATCAATATATTAAATTTCTTTCTTAAGAACCACATGGATTGAAAATTAAAGGGCAAATTAATAGCTAGCCAATTCCTTGCTGGCATTCATTGATTCTCAAATATTGGAGATCATAGCAGAACCAATCAGGTTTATTGTGATGGAAAATTAATATGCCCAACTAGCCTTGAAAGCATGAGCATTTAAAAATTTCCAAGTGCTTTTCTTTTTCAACACATTTAAAAATTCTCATTAATAGGCATGCAATGCCAGAAAATGGATGTGTAGAGATGGTTACCTGATCATTCCTCTGTCATTCCTTAGAGTCCAAAGAGGCTGTGGCCATGGTTTTTAAACTCCAGCATAGATGAAAATCTTTTCATGGCATTGAGACATGCTGGGCATCTTGTGAAGCTGTCTGAGTCGGAATCAGTCTACTAAATGGTTTCCTTCCACTTGCAATATTCAGACAAAAGTGGTATCTATATCAGAGAATTTGTGTCTTGTAGCTTGCAAGATGCCTGAGGAGAAGGGCAGTCTAGAACAGAAAAAATACTCAAGCACTGGAAGGAAGGCCGCAGGACAATGAGGAGCTCTGTTTCAGAAATTAGGAGCCAGGGTCTGGGAAGGAGAGGCTTAGGGGAGTGCCTGACTGAAGGCTGGGTCTCAGGGCTTCCTGGTGGCATTTCTTCTTCCTGCCCCTTTACCTCCTCCCTACCTTCCCAGACAGAAGCATTTTCCTTCAGTCACCGTGTTACCCATATTTTGGGTTCTAGGCACAAAGTATTAGCCCTTCCCTTTTTGCCTAGAATAAGAAAAGCCAATGGATGCACTGGACCCACTTACTGAGCTCAGAAGGATGCTGAGGTCCAATGTGGGAAAATTCTCATGTAGTGCCTGTCCTCTTCCCATAACAGCTTATAAAAACGGTTAAGGTGAGACTTCTTCTCTGGTCATGGCTTTATCAGTAATTGGACTCCATGCTCACTGTGACACTATCAGGAATTGTGTACTTTGGTCCCTCCCCTCTGCCTGCTATCATTCTGGACACATCAATAAGCTTGTTCGCCACTGGCTACAAGTGAGTTCTTTGACTTCTTCTCCCCACACTCGCCGGAAAATAGGAAGAGAGCTTGGGATTAGGTTCTGTTTTATTTAGACTTCTGAAAAGATCTGAAGATTTCCCTCAAGAGATCTGACTAAATGAGTTTAGCAATGGTTCTCTTCAAAGAAGCGAGGGCAGGTTATGAGAGCCAGCAGGAGATGGTGAGGCTTCTGGCCAGGCTGGAAGCGGTGGCCGCTCCCAACTTTGAAAGGGGAAAGCGAAAGATTACCAGAGTCTCGTGAAAACTTTAAAGAGGAAGCTGCTGGGGACAAAGGAAGCCAGAGGATTCTAGAGGAATGTAACCACAGGCCAGAGACTGTAACTAGAGTTTTCCTGCCTTACCCATAGTCAGGACAAATCTTTGTCACCCGCAAGTCCCACAGCCGCTCAGACCCAACCAAGTAAACACAGAGACTTATATTGCTTACAAACTGTATGGCCATGCCAGGCTTCTTGCTAACTGTTCTTACAGCTTAAATTAGTCCATTTCCATAAATCTATACCTTGCCACGTGACTCGTGGCTTACCGGCATCTTCACATGCTGCTTGTCATGGCGGCGGCTGGCAGTGACTCCTTCCGCCTTCCTGTTCTTTCTTTTCTCCTCTCGGTTAGTCCTGCCTATGCTTCCTGCCTAGCCACTGGTCAATCAGTGTTTTATTTATTGACCAATCAGAGTAATTGGACATACAGACCACCCCACAGCAAGAGACCCTTGCCCAGGTAGAGGACAGGAAGGACAGGAAGCAAGCGTCCCAGCATGCCCCGCCCCAATGTGGATCTGCTGCTAGCTTCTCCATTGGGATCGATGGAGTCCAAACGAAGGCGAAGAGGCTGAGAGAGCTGGTGAGACTCGGGGGAAGCATATGACAGCATTAGCTCAGGGCTGACAAACTCTGATAACTGAAGTTTTCCCTTATTCCTTCTCCTTTCCCACCAAACCTTTCTATTAAGACTTTCCATAACTCCCCCTTCCATGTTCTACTCTTTATGATAGACTTCCCTGCACCGTTTCTATTTATCTTTAAGAAATAGTTCTCTCATGATGTCCACTTGTGTGTGGACATTTTCTCTCTGACTCAGTAGAAGCGGTTTAATGAATGAGTCAGGGTCTGTGCAGTGCCATTGTGAAATGACTTTTTTTTTTTTCTTTCAAGGCAGGGTTTCTCTGTTTAGTCCTTGCCATCCTGGAACTCATTTTGTAGACCAGGCTGGCCTCGAAATCATGGAGATCTATCTGCCTCTGCTTCCCCAGTGCTGGGATTAAAGGCGTGTGCCACCACCACCCAGCCAATAACTTTGCTCTTTTACACCACAGTATTTCAGAAACCTCTGCCTGCTTTCCTTTCCCCATCACTGGAAAATACCTAAGGCGAATCCCGACACTTTTCTCTGGCCTCTTCTTGATTTTAAAATGTCTCATTTAGGTTTTACTATGTAGCACCACCGAGCCTGGAGTTGACTTGGTAGACCAAACTGTCCTGGAACTTAACAGATGTTTTCCTGCCTCAGTCTCCTGAATGTTGGGATTACAGGCACACACAATCACACCTGGCCACTCTAGCTGCCTTAGTACATCAATGCACATTGATATTCTTGGGGATTAACAAAAAGTCCAGCTCACTCGAGGTAAGAACATTGAATCTCAAACCATGACGTCACATGCTTGTGATCTCAGCATTGTGAGATAGAGACAGGAGAATTTGGTGTTAGGAGGTGAGCCTGGGCTACACAGTGAACTTGAAGTAACCCTTGGCTACATAGCAAGACTCAATCTTGAAAATAAGGCAACATCAAATACTGAACCCCAAACACTGAATTTCTCAGGCATGCTGTAGTTTCATCTGTGGCCTCAACAGCTTCACCAGACTCCAGTCTCCAGACTTCAACACTGCAGAGCTGAAAGGGGGACACAGAGGAGCCACTCCCTTCTTCTTCCTGGGGTTTGGCTCTGTAGTCTAACTGATAGTTTCCTCTGTGGGGCGCCCTTGTGAACTCTGGAATGTTAGTGCACCTTGTCGGTTACATTCTCCCACGGGCCTTCCTGTGTTATGCATGGCTCCCCCTCCAGCACCCCCACATCTCACATGGAGCTCCTACTGTGGGATCTGTTGTGTTCACGGCTCACTGCTTCCCCTTGGAGCACTGTGGTGGTATTCAGCATTCACCTTGCCCAGCTTTTGGACATTTAGAATACTTGACCCATTGAGCTTCCTGGCCGCAGCCCTCCTGCGGGTTTGCCTAGGTGAGAGTTAGATCTCCTACGAGGTTTCCCTGCACCATGCCCTACTGTGAAGGTGACTGGGTGAAACACAGCATGCCGGTGGTCCAAAGACACCTTCCCTCCTAATCTGTTCCCTTCTCTTACACATAGACAAGACGGAGGTAGAAAGGGGCCTCGAAGTCACTCGGGATGTTTGGAAACTTCATTACAGCACTTGGTTACTGTGCTGAGCCGCTGTTTAGAAAAGGCCTGCTCTGACTCCAGATAGAATCACCCCATTCCCTTCCCTCTTTCCTCCTCCCTCCCTCCCTCCCTCCCTCCCTCCCTCCCTCCTTCCTTCCTTCTTCTTTCCTTCCCCTTCCCTCCCTCCCCCTCTCTCTCTCTCCCCTCCTCCCTCTCTCCCTTTATCCCTTTCTTCCTACTTTCTTGGGCATTGAACCCCGGGCCTCATGAATGGTAGGCCAACACCCTACCACTGGGGTACAACCTTAGCTCTAGAATTTTCATGTCGCAAAATAGTGAAAACTGAATCTTGCAGCCTCGTCTCACAGTAATGTCTTTCTAAACATTCTGCTCCAACTGTTTTTATTCCTGTGCTAGACAGCTGCTACCCGACTATTGTGGTTGTTTACTCTAAGTCTAATGTTTGTTTTTTAAGCAGTATTCCTATTCCTAGATGACTTATTTAATAATTTGGCAACCATAAATTGAACACCAATTAAGTACAGGCACTCTACAGTGCCTAGACTATACCAGTAAAGAACACAGACACAGTAGATGATATGAATTCTAAATGGACAGTCAGATGCTGAAAAAAAAATCACAAAAAAGATCCAGACCTGAGATCACATGGCATGTATAACTAATATTCATAAAGTGAATATACCATATTTTATTCAGCAGTTACCATATGGGTTTATATTTGGAATTATATAACAATCATACAAACAGCATTTCCTATATTTGGAATTATTATATTAGGCTGTATTCCAAAAAAGAAGATTAGGCACAATTTCAATTAGCTTGAATAGAAATATTTTTGTTTTGAGCAGTTTTATATAATTCCACAACATCCATAGAAAGTATTTAGATGCTGGACAAACGGTGGTCCCTGGCATATACTGGATACCAGGGCTGTCACAAGAGCCTGCGTGGTCCTTAGAGTGAGGCTGAGATGCTGTGGCATCACACGCAGAGGTTACCGGAGGCAAGAGAACACACAGCTCTTTCGTGAAGAAAATACATGACACGATTTCCTTAAATAAATTTTCCCCACAAAACCAAGGTAAACAAAACAAAACCCACCGTCTTCTTCAGACATATGTTACACAGTCGCTAACTGACTGCGATGGTCATCTGCTTTAAATTTAATATTTAAATAAAAGTAAATTTAAATAATTAAATAATTACATTTAAATATTAAATTTAATATTTAAATAAAAGTCAAATAAAAAAGTAGAAATGGAATTAGATATTTCATTTTGAGTGCCTTGCTTTCCTTAGGTTTCTGGGCTAAGTGACTTTTCTCCTGGACTGCTATAATCTCTGTTTGCTGCCAAGTTGACTGGTGGTTGTCTGGACGTTCCAGAGGTCACGGGCTCCTCTCTTGTCACCAGATCTCCTGCTGCTCACCTTCCACCTCAATTTCCACCGACTGACCCTCGCTTTCCTGCTTCCTCTCTGAGGTCTGAGAGAGGATGGCTAAGAAGCACACAACAGAAAACGCGCCATTGCATAAAGAATACATTGTATTCCTTTTTACAATTTATAAATCGATCATGGTTTGGATCTGGAGTGTTCCACAGAGGTCCGTGGGCTGACTACATGCCTACAGGTTTGCAGATTCAGAGAGAAGGCCATTGAGAGGTGATTGGGTCAGGAATCTCTAGCACCACTAATGTTAATAACCCACTGATGAATTCATAGCTTAGTGGCTATTCCCAGGTAGGGCTAGCTGGAGGAAAAGAGCCACTGGGGATGTGACCTTGACTCTCTTTTTCTTTTCCTCATCCTCCTCATCCTCTTCCTCCACCCCTCTCTCCTCCTCATGGTGCTATGAAGTCAGCAAGTTTCTTCTTCATTTTTCCCAACAAGATTTTCCTCACAGCCCAGAAAATATAAAGCCAACTGACCGTGGATTGACGCTTCTGAAGCTGAGAACCAAGATACATCTTTCATCATTTAACTATATTTCCTCGAGTATTTTGTCACAGCAAACAAATATAGCACGCTAATATTTTATATTATGCTATAATATAAAATATGTCCATCCTTGGCAGTGATATACATGTTTTACAACATGGCTCACTCATGCATGCGTCAACTCATTTGTTGCGGAGTATCTACTGAGCATATCGATGGCCTGAAAGTGAGAGATGTAAAAGACATCCGCCTCCATCTGGCTTTCCCATGACAGTGTTGTTCTTCACACAAATTTAGCCTTTTCAACATTGCATTTTTAAAACCTTCCATTGATCCAGCTCAGATAAATTTAGGAAACAGTCCAAGATTTAAAGTACTGAATTGTCTATTTAAAACTAAGGTTGGTGGGGCTAGTAAAAACATCCTAGAGCCGGAAAGACGGCTCTGCAGATTAAAGGTGTTTGCTGCCAAGTGTAATGATCCGAGTTTGATTCCCAGATCCACTGCGGAAGGAGAGAAGTAACTCCTCAGATCTCCACACACTGTGGCAAAGGCTCACCTCTCACCAGATAAACAAATAAATGAACACATGGCATAAAGATTTAAAAAGCGTTCTAAAAGTCACATTCAACTGAACATGGAGACATGCAGAAAGGAGAGAGAGCCTGCTAGTGGAGGAAGCGAGTAGCATGTTGGTCAACTAGCCTGCTCAAAATTAATAAACACACGGAGTTCAGCCAGGCCGAGGGGCGGAGGTAACAGGTAATGGAGAAGAAACATTTGAACTCATATGGGGCACGTGGAATGAAAAACAATTGGATCAAACTATGAATAACAAGACGAAAAGGAAGACATAAAAATAAATAAACAAACCAACAAGAAAAAAAAAAAACCCACCTACATCAGTGGTTGCAGCATGGGGCCAACCTGATTTCCCCCATTCGCAGGCAGAAACTATCAAAGTTGGACCAAACCAAAACCTAATTGTGTACTACTTATCAGAGAGTCTGTTAAAGTTAAAAGTTAGAAACACAAAGAAAGGAAGAAACACAGGCAACTGTTTCCAGGGGTGGGGGATTAACAGAGGGAGGGAGGGAGGGAGGGAGGGAGGGAAAGAGGAAGGCAGGCCGGTAGGAAGGAAGGCAGAAAGGAAGGAAAGAAGGAAAGAAAGAAGGGAAGAAGGAAGGAAGGCAGAAAGGAAGGGAAGAAGGAAGGAAGGAAGGGAGGCAGGTAGGAAGGGAGGCAGGCAGGCAGGCAGGCAGAATGCAGAATGGCAATGCTAACATTAGGTAAACTTTAAATGTAAGGTTAACTATATTCAACAGGGAAATGAGGCACGTTACATAATGTGTAGAAGATCAAATTTATGGAGAAGCTATAAAATTTTACAACCTCATAAGCAGTAAATAACATAGAAAATTAGTAGATTCAAGAACTTAATAGAAATTACAATGGACACTTTCAGTGTGCCTCTTTCAAATTTGGACCTGCCTTGGGAAAACCTTCAGGTCTTACTATGTTCTTCTACCTGGACTGGCTCCTCCCTCCTCACCGTTAGGGGTCTCTCTCCAACTCCCCTCTTCAGGTCCTTGGTGAATTATCATCTAAGCTCATCTACACTCCTCTCGGGCTGACTACAAAAGGTGTTTCTGCTCAGACTGTAAGGTTCTTCCATGATCCTACCAGGTCATCGTCTTGATACAGTGATCAAGGTGTGCCCCCTCACCCTGAGGTTCAGTGAATGTCTTCTCTTGAGCCCTGATCCTCTTCCTGTCCCCCGACCAAATGTGGAGCCGCCACGTTTCAGGGGTGGTGAAAATGTCATTATTTGGGATGTAAGTTTTAAAAAGAGGAGGCTTAAAGTTGTGGTTGGAGTTGGGGGCTGGAAAGAGAGTGTCCATTGATCCTCTCTCTGTGTGAAAGGCACAGGGCAGGCAGGGCTGAGCTGGAGGGCTTTCCCTTAGGGGGACCTTCTTCACCACTCAGCTAAATTCTCAAAGGGGTCGATGAAGTTCTGGGACAGGTTTGGGGCCCTGTGAGCACAGAACAAGGACAGACAAGGGCTCCTTGTTTTCAAGTGGAGACAGTTAAAGGACCACCACAAGGAATAAACTCCGGGCCCTCTACTCATTAAGAGCACAGTGTGCGACCTGAGCCCACTCTCCCCTTCCACTGTCTCGGCAGCTTTTCTCTGTAACGCTGGGTTAGGCTCAAGACCAAGGTGCTACAGACCGGAAATCCTAGACCAACCGAAATTGGTGAGGCTGGGGAGGGCAAACCCAGATGTCAGACAGTCTAGCCGAGTAAGCCATACCACATGATCATACTTGATATAAAAATCACTGATTTCGGAGGGCATGAAGCTAAGAAGTGTGTTACTTGTACCACAGTAGGTTGACTGTATAGTACATTCAAGTGTAGGTGATGTTGACGATTCCTAAGTTACTTTGCAGGAAACAGTGACTATGGTGATATTGTGTTCTCCCAAATACTGTGCACTCTAATAAACTTATCTGGGGTCAGAAAACAGAACAGCCACAATATTAAACATAGAGGTAGGCAGTGGTAGCACACACCTTTAATCCTAGCATTCCAGAGGCAGAGATCCGCCTGGATCTCTGTGAGTTTAAAGCCACACTGGAAACAGCCAGGCATCACAACATGACCCTTTAATCCTAGGAAGTGATGTCAGAAAGCAGAAAGGTATATAAAGCATGGAAACCAGGAACTAGGCTGGTTAAGCTTTTAGGCTTTTATCAGCAGTTCAGCTGAGATCAATTCGGATGATGACTCAGAGGCTTCCAGTCTGAGGAAACAGGATCAGCTGAGGAATTGATGAGGTGAGGAAGCTGTGGCTTGTTCTGCTTCTCTGACCTTTTGGTGTCTACCCCAATACCCAGCTCCAGGTTTGTTCTTATTAATAAGACCTTTTAAGATTCTGCAACAAGTGACCCTGCACTGAGACTGTAAGATGGAGAACTGAAATGGGCTTCTGGGGTCATGAGCTCAGTATCCTGGGGCCTGTTTTATTCTCCCCTAAGAAATTACGAATGAAGTAGAGCAGAGACGGCAGGATGGGCCACACAGCCTCCAAGATTTGGTTATGATCATGTGCAAACACCAAAACAGCCACTCAGCCTTGAGGTTGACACGCTTCAATTTATTGATTACTGGAGATGTTGGCCATCGTTTCTTATGCTTATTGATGGTTTGGGTGTCTTTATGAAGTGCCTGCCAAGTTACTGATCTGTTTTTCTGCAAAATTCTGTCTGTCTGTCTGTCTCTGTCTGTCTGTCTCCATCTGTCTGTCTCTGTCTCTTTCTCATAGAAATATCAAACCTATGATCTGATTCAAGTCCTTTCCATCATGCAGAGTGGGTTCCTTATGATGAGCCGAGTGCTGACCCTTTAATATAATCTAATTTATTCGTCTTTCTTATGTGATATCGACTATTTTTGTGTCCCATTGAAGAAAAATTCCTTTTTAAAGAACATGAAGATACTCTGTGCTTTTTGTCCTCTCTTTGAAAAGTTAGTCTTCACATGTTTACTCTGTCACTCTGGTGCTAGGAAGATTGCTCTGCTACCCTGCAGCGGGATAACTCCAAGTCTGCGCACACTGAACCAGCGCCACCCTCAGGATCAAATCTCGGTGGCAGAGGATTGCAGAAGAACACCATTTGAATTTAACTTTGGTGAAAAAAGAATTTTTGAGAAAAATCTCGAAATGCTTTCCAATCTCTTTTCCAGCTTTCTGGGATTATGAGCTTTCACAGTCTATTAATCATCAGAATATAACCAAACCCCTAAACCATGCTCAACTGAAGACATGTTTTCCTAAAGGTAATAAGGAAAGACAGAGAGATACTCATTTCAGTCCAATGAGTCAGATTCCTGGTCAACTTTCTCACCGAAGAAGCTGTACCATGTAGTTTTTTTCTCAACTTGATACAGGTCAGGTCATCATCTGGAAGAGGGGACCTCAGACGAGGAATTGCTTCCATCAGATTGGCTTGTGGGCATTCTCTTGATTGATGATGGATGTGGAAGGGCCTCGTTCTCCGTGAGCAGGGTCACCCCTGTGGGGGTGGTCCTGGGTTCTATAAGAAAGCAGGCTGACCAAGCTGTGAGGAGCAAGCCAGTAAGCAGCACCCTCCATGGCCTCTGCATCAGCTCTTGACATGACTTCCCTCAGTGACAGACAGTGACCTGGCAAGTGTAAGCCGAATGAACCCTTTCCTCCCCGAGTTGCCTTTGGTCATGGTGTTTTACCACAGCAAGAGACACTAACTGGGAAGGGTTACCTTTCCTTTCTTCACAATCATTCAAAAGAGGAAACAACTGGGCTTGAGAGATGGCTCGTTTGTTAAAATGCTTGCCCGGAAGGTATAAGGCCCTGAGTTTGAATTCCCAGCATGCATGTAAAAAGCCAAGAGTGGCAATGTGCACCTGTAATTAGGGAGACAGAGACAGGAGGATCCCTGAACCCATTGACTGGGCCGTCCAGCTGAATGCAGGAGCTCCAAACTAAGCTGGAGATCTTGTCTCAGAAAATACGGTGGAGAGGGAGAGAGTGACACAGTGGACCCTGCCCTCTGTCCTCTGCATACATGTGCACACGAGAACACGCACACCTGCGTATTAATATAGATCCGTGTAACTGTGCACACACACAGGCACACAGTACACCCAAAGGAAATAATAATTTAAAAACAATTGTTGTAAAGCAAGAGTCACAGGGCTGGAGAGATGGCTAGTGGTTAAGAGGTTAAGAGCTCTGGCTGCTTTTTCAGAGGAGTCAGATTCATTCCCAGCACCCACCTAGCAGGTCACCACTGTCTGTAACTCCAGTTCCTGGGGATCTGGTGCCCTCTTCTGGCCTTCCTGGGCACTGCATACCTGTGGTGCACAGGAGTAGAGGCAGGCAGAACACCCATACAGATTAAAATAAATAAGAAAAAAATTGAAGCAAAACAACAACAACAAAAATAGCCACACTGAATTTGGTGTTCTATATGATTCTACCCAATTTCAGGGGTTTTAGGGTCCACCTCTGCTTCAACTTCTTGTTTTAGACACAAGCTGCCTTTTAAAATTATTATTAGAGTCCAGAGAAGATATTATGAATGCTGGTCTCAGGATAACTCCTCATGGGAACAAAAATAAAGCACTTCTCATGTGAAATTCTTCATTTCCTTCTAACAATTTGATGAAAAAAGTGTTTGCAGGAGAAATAAAGTCATTATTTAAGCATTATTTTGAAGCTGCTGTAAGGTTAATGAATACATTTTATGTCGTAGGCCAAACTTCATTTTCTCTACCAAATGGAAACCAGTAGGAAACCAGAGTATAAAGAAATATCTAAGTTATACCGGACGTGAGAAAGCTTACAAATCAGGGAAAGTCCGCATGGGAAGTTTCTGCTCTCATCCTGCCCGCCATCATGGGAGCCAGACAGTGGGTCCTCAAGTGGGATCATAGCCCAAGCTCAGTAATGGCGGTAACAGAGAAACAGACCTGCGTAGACCATCACAATTAACAAAACAAACAATTGAAAGTCTTCTCCTCACCACAGCATCTTGCTTTGGAATCCAACACTGTTCCTCGAGATCTTGAAATAAGACACACCATTCTTTCCAATCGATGACACAGCCAGTGTGCATTAAGAGCTTGGTCGGTGCCAAGAACTGTGTTAATATGTGTGTGCTGTTGATACAGCTGAGATGAGCCAGCATGGTCTCTGCCCTGCAAGATTTGTGGGGAGGCCTGGAAGTAACTGACAGCGCTGTTACAACGTGCTGAGAGGGCTTGGCGAGCAGTCACGGGGCACGGATACCGGCAAAGTGGGACAAGTCTTTCAGAAGACTCTTCAGTGGCAGTGATGTGTGAGATGACCTTGGTGGGGGAACTGAAGTGCATTCATTGAAGATGAGAGTAATTTAAGAAAAAGACCTACATGGAGAGAGCCCTAAGTGAATAATATCACAGTTCCAATGACCATAAAGAAGAAACCTGAAGAAATGGAAGGAGGGAGACTGTGAAGCTGGGTTTGGGTTTGAGGAGTCGAACCCTACATTCAAGGCAAAGAGGGTTTCAGACACAGGGGAGAAGGAAAGCTGCAGAGGACAGAGAAGTATTATTGGATGCGATGCGGCGGCACTGAGAACACTGGCGATCACATCAGGACCATTTCAGCCGGGCGGTGGAGAAAGGAGGTGAGAGGTGCCGAGGTTGCTGGTCCTGAGGAACAGGGCTTCCGGCTGCGAAGAAGGGCAAGGCAGCTGGATTAACTTTTCGGAGTGTTTGTTCTTTTACTTTTAAAATTTACATCTTTTTTTTTGTATGGGGAGGGGCGAGGAGAGAAAGAGAGACAGAGACAGAGACAGAGAGACAGAGACAGACACAGGGAGAGAAACGAGAGAGAGAGAGAGAGAGAGAGAGAGAGAGAGAGAGAGAGAGAGAGAGAGAGAGAGAGAGAGAGAGAGAGAGAGAGACTGTGGGAGTTAATTCCCTTTGTCTACCATGTGAATCCCCGGAATAGAACTCAGCCTCCTGATCTCAAGCTGGGGAGAAATCCCTTCACACCCTAAGCTGTGGCCAGCCCTTTTTACTCTTTAATTTTTTTTTTTGACAGAATCTCTCTCTCGTTTCTGAACTATCTGAGAGTAAGTCTCTGATGCTGTTTTTACACCTTTATATTTGTGCATTTATGTATTTATCCAGTGCTGGGGGGATAGGTAGAGTTTGATACTGACAGGGAGCAGTCCTGTGTGAGCGCTCTGGGCAGGCATTTTCTTCTTAATGGCGTCCTGGCTGCAGTCCCTGTGACATGAAATCCTCGTGCATGGCCATCAGGTCTCCAGGAAATGCAGCGAAGAGATTTCGTCTTCTCCGACCTTGATGCAGTCTTCCAGTTTCTTTACAGGGAGGAGAGTTTTGTGATCATCTGGATGGCAAACTTATCTCTCGGGCTCTATAGTGCACTTCTTAAGGTACAAAGCGATTCTTACGTAACCCGGCAGAATGGCCCAGAGCAGGAAATTGACATTGGTATTCTTTGCAGACCTAATTCAGAATCGCCTAACTGCTTCAATAGTGCTCTGCACTGCCTGGAAACATTAGGTCATGATTGCATTTAGTTATCCTGTTTCCTCAGGTGCCTTCAATACATAATCAGTTGTCTTCATATTTCATGAGCTGTCATTGTGTGTGTGCGTATGTGTGCGTGTGCGTATGTGTGCATGTGCACATGCACGTGGACACATATGCACACACGTGGATGGGCCAGAGGATGATGTCAGATGTCTTCCTTCATTGCTCTCCACCTGTTTTTTAATTATTATTATTATTATTATTATTATTATTATTATTATTATTACATCCTGACCTAGGTTTCCCCTCCCTCCTCTCCTCCTAGCCCCCCACCTTCCACTTGCCCTCCCCCCATCCACTCTTCCTCCGTTTCTGTTTCTGTTCAGAAAAGGGCAGGCCTCCCATGCATATCAACCATCCATAGCACATCAAGTTGCAGTGAGACTAGGCACCTACCCTCGTATTAAGGCTGGACAAGGTGGCCCAGTAGGAGGAAAAGGGTCCCAGAAGCCAGTAAAAGAGTCAGAGACAGCCCCTGCCCCCACTCCCACAGTTAGAGTCCCCCAGGAAGATCAAGCTACACAGTAGTAACATATATGCAGAGGGCCTAGGCCAGTCCCATGCAGGCTCCCTGTTGTTGGTTCAGTTCTCTGTGAGCCCCCACGAGCCCAGGTTAGTTAATTCTGTAGCTTTTCTTGTGGTGTCCTTGACCCCTCTGGGTCCTACAATCCTCTTTCCCCTCTTCTGTAGGATTCCCTGAGCTCTGCCTAATGTCTGGCTGTGGGTCTCTGCATCTGTTTCCACAGTTGCTGGATGAAGCCTCTCTGATGACAATTGGGCTAGGCATCAATCTATGAGTATAGAGTAGAAAATATCATTAAGTATCATTAATTGACATTTTATTTTTTGCCAGTTGGGTTTGGTTTTATCCTAGGTCTCTGGGTCATCCAGCCTCTGAGTCCTGGAGCTCCAGGCAGTGTCAGGGTTGGGATCCCTCTTGTGGCATGAGACTCAGGCTGGACCAGTCATTGGTTGGCCACTCACACAATTTTTGTGCCACTTTTACCCCAGCACATCTTATAGGCAGGACAAATTGTAGGTGAAGGTTATGTGGTTGGATTGGTGTTCCAATCCCTCCACTGGAAGTCTTGCTTGGTTACAGTTCAGGCTACATATTCCCTATTGCTAGGATTCATAGCTGGGGTCACCCTTGTAGATTTCTGGGAATTTCCATTGCACTAGGTTTCTACCTTACCCTGAAAAGGCCCCCCTTTTCCAGTCACCCAGTACTCCCCCACCTCCATCCCCTCCATCTCTTTTGTTCTCATCTCCACCTGCCCCCAGTTCACCCATGAAACACATTCTATTTCCCTTCCCAGGGAGATCCAAGAGTCCCCCCTTAAGCCCTCCCTGTTACCTAGCCTCTCTGGGTTGAGATTCCCCGGTTGAGAATTCTCTCTGGGTCTGTGGGTTGTAGCATGGTTATCTTTTACTTTACCTAACACCCACTTATGAGTGAGAACATACCATGTTTGTCTTTTTGGATCTGGGTTACCTCACTCAGGATGATTTTTTCTAGTTCCATTCATTTGCCTGCAAATTTCATTATGTTATTGTTTTTAACAGTTGTGCAAATGTATCACATTTTATCTGCTCTTCCGTTGAGGGACATCTAGGTTATTTCCAGTTTCTGGTTCTTAAGAATAAAGCTACTATGAACATAGTTGAGCAAGTGTCCTTGTGGTATGATGGAGCATCCTTTGGGCATATGTACCCAGTGGTATAGCTAGGTCTTGAGGTAGATTGATTCCCAATTTTCTGAAAGACTGTCATATTGATCTCCAAAGTGACTGTACAGGTGGAGTGTTCCCCTTGCTCCACATGCTCTCCAGCATAAGCTGTCACTTGTGTTTTTGATCTTAGCCATTCTGACAGGTGTAAGGTGGAATCTCTGAGTCATTTTGATTTTCATTTCCGATGACTAAGAATGTTGAACGTTTCTTTAAGTGTTTCTCTGCCATTTGAGATTCCCCTGTTGAGCATTCTCTGTTTAAGATCTGTACCCCAGTTTTTAATTTAATCATTTGTGGGTTTTTTTTGATGTCTAGTTTCTTGAGTTCTTTATATGTTTTGGAGATCAGCCCTCTGTCAGATGTGGGGTTGATGAAGATCTTTTCCTATTCTATAGGCTGCCGTTTTGTCCTATGATGGTGTCCTTTGCCTTACAGAAGCTTTTCACTTTCAGGAGGTCCCACTTATTAATTATTGATCTTAGTGTCTGTACTATTGGTGTTCTGTTCAGGAAGTTATCTCTTGTGCCAATGAGTTCAAGGCTATTTCTCACTCTCTCTTCTTTCAGGTTCAGTGTATCTGGATTTATGTTGATGTCTTTGATCCACTTGGATTTGAATTTTGTGCAGGGTGATGGATATGAATCAACTTGCATTCTTCTGCATGCCAACATCCAGTTAGACCAGCACCATTTATTGAAGATGCTTTTTTCTTTCCATTGTATAATTTTGACTTCTTTGTCAAAAATCAGATCTCTATAGGTGTGTGGATTTATGTCTGGGGACATGATTTGATTCCATCGATCTACCTGACTGTTTTTATGCCAATACCATGATGTTTTTATTACTATAGTTCTTTATAGAGCTTGAGATCAGGGATGGTGATACTTCCAGAAGCTCTTTTATTGTCCAGGATTATTTTAGCTATCTTGGGTTTTTTGTTTTTCCATATGAAGTTGAGTATTGTTTTTTCTAGGTCTGTAAAGAATTGTGTTGGACTTTTGATGGGGATTGCATTGAATCTGTAGATTACTTTTGGTAGGATAGATATTTTCACTTGCTTGGTTAGAGTTACACCAAGATATTTTATATTATTTGTAGTTATTGTGAAAAGTGTTGCTTCCCTGATTTCTTTCTCAGACGGTTTGTCATTTGAATATAGGAGAGATATGATATTTGAGTTGATCTTGTATCCTGCCACTTCATTGAAGTTGTTTATCAGCTGTAGGAGTTCCCTGGTAGTCACTTAAGTACACTATCATATCATCTGCAAACAGGGATACTTTGGCTTCTTCCTTTCCAAACTGTATCCCCTTGATTTCCTTCAGTTGTCTTATAGCTCCAGCTAGAACGTCAAGAACTATGTCGAATAGATATGGAGAGAGTGGACAGTCTTGTCTTGTTCCTGATTTTAGTGGAATTGCTTTGAGTTTTTCTCCATTTAATTTGATGTTGGCAATGGGTTTACTGTAAATTGCCTTTGTTATGTTTAGGTGTGACTCTTATATCCCTGATCTCTCCAAGACTTTTATCATGAAGGGATGTTAGATTTTGTCAAAGACTTTTTCAACATCTAGTGAGATGATCATGTGGTTCTT
The DNA here is from genome assembly GCF_007827085.1 of Peromyscus californicus insignis. Lineage (NCBI taxonomy): Eukaryota > Metazoa > Chordata > Mammalia > Rodentia > Cricetidae > Peromyscus > Peromyscus californicus. The sequence goes on along the minus strand of NW_026294514.1, from coordinate 11,491,086 downwards.
TTTCTTTCAGTTTGTTTATATGATAGATTATATTGACAGATTTTTATATTTTGAGCAATCCCTGCATCTCTGGGATGAAGCCTACTTGATCATGGTGGATGATCTGGAGTATTTTTGCATCAATGTTCATGAGGGAAATTGGTCTGTAATTCTCTTTCTTTGTTGAGTATTTGTGTGGTTTGTGTATTAGGGTGATAATGACCTCATAAAAACAATTTGGCAATGTTCCTTATGTTTCTATTTTGTGGAATTATTTGAGACTGTCTTAGTTAGAGTATTTATTGCTGTGAAGTGACACTGTGACCATGGCAACCCTTATAAATGAAAACATTTAATTGAGGTGGCTCTCTTACAGTTTCCGAGGTTCAGTTCATTGTCATCATGGTGGAGAGCATGGCAGCATGCAGGCAGACATGGTGCTGGAGAGGAGCTGAGAGTCCTACATCTTGCAGGGAACAGGAAATGAACTGAGACACTGGGCAGTATCCTCAGCACAGGAAACCTCAAAGCCCTCTCTGACAGTGACACATTTCCTCCAACATGGCCATACCCACTCTAACAAAGCCACACCTCTTAATTGTTGCATGAATCCTAATTGGTCTGATAATAAAAACCCCTGAGACAGATATCGGGCTAAATGCTGAAAGACAGAGAGTCAAAGGAACAAGCCAGAGCCACCTCTCAAATCAACTCCTCAGCTGAAAAGGACTGAACTCCTGTCTCCTTCTGCCTTATATTTCTTTCTCTGCTCAGGCATATCACTTCCTGTCCCCACCTCCCTAGTGCTGGGATTAAAGGTGTGTGCCACCACTGTCTGGCTCTGTTTCTCTTTTAGACTGGATTAATCTTGTGTAGTCCAGGGTGGCTTTGAACTCACAGAGCTCCAGATGGATCTCTGCCTCCCGAGTACTAGGATTAAAGGTGTGTGCTACCATTGCCTGGCCTCTATGTTTAATCTAGTGGCTGGCTCTGTCCTCTGATCTTCAGACATTTTTATTTGTTAGAGTACAAATAAAATATCACCACACTTAATAGTGCCACTCCTTATGAGATTATGGGGGCCAGTTACAAACTATACAGGAGAGTATGATATTAGATCTTATTTGAAAGTCTGGTAGAATTCTGTGCTAAAACCATCTAGCCCTGGGATTTTTTTTTTTTTTAGTTGGGAGACTTTTAATGACTTCTTCTATTTCCTTAGGGGTTATAGATCTATTTAAATTGTTTATCTGATCTTGATTTAACTTTGGTAAGTGGTATCTATTAAAAAATGTGTCTTTTCTTTTAGATTTTCCAATTTTGTGGAGTACAGGTTTTTGAAGTATGACTCAATAATTCTTTAGATTTCTTTGGTATATGTTGTTATGTACCTCTTTTCATTTCTGATTTTGTTAATTTGGATAGTCTTTCTGTGTCTTTTAGCTAGTCGGGATAAGGGCTTGTCTATCTTGTTGATTTTCTTAAAGAACCAACTCTTTGTTGCATTAATTCTTTGGATTGTTCTCTTTGTTTCTATTTTTATTGATTTCAGCCCTCAGTTTGATTATTTCCTGCTGTCTACTCCTCTTGGGTATACTTGCTTCTTTTTGTTCTAGAGCTTTCAGATGTGTTGTTAAGTCACTAGTATGAGATTTCTCCAAATTCTTTATGAAGGCACTTAGTGCTATGAACTTGCCTCTTAACACCACTTTCATTGTGTCTCATAAGTTTGGGTATCTTGTGCATTCATTTTTCATTCAATTCTAGGAAGTCTTTAATTTCCTCTTTATTTCTGCCTTGACACAGTAGTCATCAGTAGAGAGTTGTTCCATTTCCATGTGTTTTAGGCTTTCTGTTGTTTCTATAATTGTTGGAATCCAGCTTTAATCTGTGGTGGTCTGATAGTTGGCAGAGGGTTATTTCAATTTTCTTGTATCTGTTGAGACTTGCTTTGTGACTGAGTATGTGGTTAATTTTGAAGAATGTTCCATGAGGTACTGAGAAGAAGGTATATTCTTTGTGTTTGGGTGAAATGTTCTGTTAGGTCCATTTGGTTCAAAACGTCTATTAACTTCATTGTTTTTCTGTTTAGTTTATGTCTGGGTGACCTGTCCATTGGTGAGAGTGGGGTATTGAAGTCTTCTATCAATGTGTGGGATTTGATGTGTAATTTAAACTTTAGTAAGGTTTCTTTTACAAATGTGGGTGCCCTTGCATTTGGGGCATAGATGGTGAGAATTAAAATATCCTGATGGATTTTTTTTCCTTTGATGAGTATGAACTGTTTTTCTCTATCTATTTTGAATAATTTTAGTATAATGTCTATTTTGTTAGCTATTAGGACAGCTACACCAGCTTGCTTTTTGGGACTATGTGCTTGGAAAATCTTTTTCCAACCTTTTACTCTGGGGTAATGTCTATCTTTCATGTTGATGTTGTTAATTCCTGTTATTTTGTTGTAGTTGTTGTTGGTTGTGTGTGTGTGTGTGTGTGTGTGTGTGTGTGTGTGTGTGTGTGTGTGTGTTTTCTTTCCTTGGGTTATTCTGGCGTCAGATTATTTATTGCTTGTATTTTCATGGGTGTAGTTAACCACCTTGGGTTGGAATTCTCCTTCTGGTACTTTCTGTAGGGCTGTATTTGTGGATAGATATTGCTTAAATTTGACTTTATCATGGAATATCTTGTTTTCTCCATCTATGGTGATTGAGAGTTTTGCTGGGTATATTAGCCTGGGCTGGCATCTATGGTCTCTTAGAGTCTGCAGTGCATCTGTCCAGGCCCTTCTGGCTTTTAGAGTCTCCACTGAGAAATTGGGTGTAATTCTAATAGGTCTGCCTTGTAGGTTACTTGGCCTTTTTCCCTCGAAACTTTAATATTTTTCCTTTGTTCTGTGTATTTGGTGTTTTGATTATTATGTGGTGTGGGGACTTTCTTTTCTGGTCCAGTCTGTTTGGTGTTCTTTTACCTTTATAGGCATCTTCTTGAGGTTATGAAAATTTTCCTCTATGATTTTGTTGACAATATTTTCTGGGCCTTTGAGCTGGGATTCTTCTCCTTCCTCTATTCCTGTTATTCTTAGGTTTCATCTTTTCACAGTGTCCAGATTTCCTGGATGTTTTATGTCGGGAATTTTTAGGATTTAACATTTTCTTTGATCAACGTATCTATTTTTTTCTCTTGTGTCTTCAGCGCCTGAGATTCTTTCATCTCTTGTATTCTGTTGGTGACGCTTGCTTCCATAGTTCCTGTTCGCTTACCCAGATTTTCCACTTTCAGAATTCCCTCAATTTGTGTTTTCTTTATTGCTTTTATTTCTGTTTTCAGTTCTTGAATAGTTTTATTGGTTTCCTTTAATTGTTTTTTCTTGGCTTTCTTGACATTCTTTAAGAGATTTATTGATTTCTTCCCATTTCTTGATAGTCTTTTTCTTGATTTCTTTAAGGGTTTTATTCATTTCCTCTTTAAGGACCTCTATCATCTTCAAATTTTCTTATGCTTCAGCTGTGTTGGAATAGTCAGGGCTGGTTATAGTGGGCTGGCTGTAGTGGGCTGACTGTAGTGGGCTGACTGTAGTGGGCTGAATGTAGTGGGCTGACTGTAGTGGGATGGCTGTAGTGGGATGACTGTAGTGGGATGACTGTAGTGGGCTGACTGTAGTGGGCTGGCTGTAGTGGGATGACTGTAGTGGGCTGGCTGTAGTGGTATGACTGTAGTGGGATGACTGTAGTGGGCTTGCTGTAGTGGGATGACTGTAGTGGGCTGGCTGTAGTGGGCTGGCTGTAGTGGGCTGGCTGTAGTGGGATGACTGTAGTGGGATGACTGTAGTGGGACGGCTGTAGTGGGATGTAGTGGGATGACTGTAGTGGGATGACTGTAGTGGGCTGACTGTAGTGGGATGGCTGTAGTGGGCTGACTGTAGTGGGATGACTGTAGTGGGCTGGCTGTAGTGGGATGGCTGTAGTGGGATGACTGTAGTGGGATGACTGTAGTGGGCTGACTGTAGTGGGATGGCTGTAGTGGGCTGACTGTAGTGGGATGACTGTAGTGGGCTGGCTGTAGTGGGATGACTGTAGTGGGATGACTGTAGTGGGCTGGCTGTAGTGGGATGACTGTAGTGGGATGACTGTAGTGGGCTGGCTGTAGTGGGATGGCTGTAGTGGGATGGCTGTAGTGGGATGACTGTAGTGGGATGACTGTAGTGGGATGACTGTAGTGGGCTGGCTGTAGTGGGCTGGCTGTAGTGGGATGACTGTAGTGGGATGACTGTAGTGGGCTGGCTGTAGTGGGATGACTGTAGTGGGCTGGCTGTAGTGGGCTGGCTGTAGTGGGATGACTGTAGTGGGATGACTGTAGTGGGATAACTGTAGTGGGATGGCTGTAGTGGGATGACTGTAGTGGGCTGACTGTAGTGGGATGGCTGTAGTGGGATGACTGTAGTGGGATGGCTGTAGTGGGCTGGCTGTAGTGGGATGACTGTAGTGGGATGACTGTAGTGGGATGGCTGTAGTGGGATGACTGTAGTGGGATGACTGTAGTGGGATGACTGTAGTGGGATGACTGTAGTGGGCTGACTGTAGTGGGATGACTGTAGTGGGATGACTGTAGTGGGCTGGCTGTAGTGGGCTGGCTGTAGTGGGGTGGCTGTAGTGGGGTGGCTGTAGTGGGCTGGCTGTAGTGGGCTGACTGTAGTGGGCTGACTGTAGTGGGCTGACTGTAGTGGGATGGCTGTAGTGGGCTGGCTGTAGTGGGATGACTGTAGTGGGCTGACTGTAGTGGGATGACTGTAGTGGGATGACTGTAGTGGGATGACTGTAGTGGGCTGACTATAGTGGGATGACTGTAGTAGGATGACTGTAGTGGGATGACTGTAGTGGGCTGACTGTAGTGGGACGGCTGTAGTGGGCTGGCTGTAGTGGGATGACTGTAGTGGGATGACTATAGTGGGATGACTGTAGTGGGCTGGCTGTAGTGGGATGACTGTAGTGGGATGACTGTAGTGGGATGACTGTAGTGGGCTGGCTGTAGTGGGATGGCTGTAGTGGGATGACTGTAGTGGAATGACTGTAGTGGGATGACTGTAGTGGGCTGGCTGTAGTGGGATGGCTGTAGTGGGATGACTGTAGTGGGATGACTGTAGTGGGATGGCTGTAGTAGGATGACTGTAGTGGGATGACTGTAGTGGGCTGACTGTAGTGGGACGGCTGTAGTGGGCTGGCTGTAGTGGGATGACTGTAGTGGGATGACTATAGTGGGATGACTGTAGTGGGCTGGCTGTAGTGGGATGACTGTAGTGGGATGACTGTAGTGGGATGACTGTAGTGGGCTGGCTGTAGTGGGATGGCTGTAGTGGGATGGCTGTAGTGGGATGACTGTAGTGGGATGACTGTAGTGGGATGACTGTAGTGGGCTGGCTGTAGTGGGATGGCTGTAGTGGGATGACTGTAGTGGGATGACTGTAGTGGGATGGCTGTAGTGGGATGACTGTAGTGGGCTGGCTGTAGTGGGATGGCTGTAGTGGGCTGGCTGTAGTGGGATGACTGTAGTGGGATGACTGTAGTGGGACGGCTGTAGTGGGCTGGCTGTAGTGGGCTGGCTGTAGTGGTATGACTGTAGTGGGATGGCTGTAGTGGGATGGCTGTAGTGGGCTGGCTGTAGTGGGCTGGCTGTAGTGGGCTGGCTGTAGTGGGCTGGCTGTAGTGAGCTGACTGTAGTGGGATGACTGTAGTGGGCTGGCTGTAGTGGGCTGGCTGTAGTGGGATGACTGTAGTGGGATGACTGTAGTGGGCTGACTGTAGTGGGATGGCTGTAGTGGGATGGCTGTAGTGGGCTGGCTGTAGTGGGCTGACTGTAGTGGGCTGGCTGTAGTGGGCTGACTGTAGTGGGCTGGCTGTAGTGGGCTGACTGTAGTGGGATGACTGTAGTGGGATGACTGTAGTGGGATGACTGTAGTGGGATGACTGTAGTGGGATGGCTGTAGTGGGATGGCTGTAGTGGGATGACTGTAGTGGGATGGCTGTAGTGGGATGGCTGTAGTGGGATGGCTATAGTGGGCTGGCTGTAGTGGGATGACTGTAGTGGGCTGACTGTAGTGGGCTTGCTGTAGTGGGCTGACTGTAGTGGGCTGGCTGTAGTGGGCTGACTGTAGTGGGCTGGCTGTAGTGGGATGACTGTAGTGGGATGACTGTAGTGGGATGGCTGTAGTGGGATGACTGTAGTGGGATGACTGTAGTGGGATGACTATAGTGGGATGGCTGTAGTGGGATGAGTGTAGTGGGCTGGCTGTAGTGGGATGACTGTAGTGGGCTGACTGTAGTGGGCTGGCTGTAGTGGGATGACTGTAGTGGGCTGGCTGTAGTGGGATGACTGTAGTGGGATGACGGTAGTGGGATGACGGTAGTAGGATGGCTGTAGTGGGATGAGTGTAGTGGGCTGACTGTAGTGGGATGGCTGTAGTGGGATGACTGTAGTGGGCTGACTGTAGTGGGATGACTGTAGTGGGATGACGGTAGTGGGATGACTGTAGTGGGCTGACTGTAGTGGGATGACGGTAGTGGGATGACTGTAGTGGGTTGGCTGTAGTGGGATGACTGTAGTGGGATGGCTGTAGTGGGATGACTGTAGTGGGATGACTGTAGTGGGATGACTGTAGTGGGATGACTGTAGTGGGCTGGCTGTAGTGGGATGACTGTAGTGGGCTGGCTGTAGTGGGATGACTGTAGTGGGCTGGCTGTAGTGGGCTGGCTGTAGTGGGATGGCTGTAGTGGGATGACTGTAGTGGGATGACTGTAGTGGGCTGGCTGTAGTGGGATGGCTGTAGTGGGATGACTGTAGTGGGATGACTGTAGTGGGATGACTGTAGTGGGCTGGCTGTAGTGGGCTGACTGTAGTGGGATGACTGTAGTGGGATGACTGTAGTGGGATGACTGCAGTGGGATGACTGTAGTGGGATGACTGTAGTGGGCTGGCTGTAGTGGGATGGCTGTAGTGGGATGACTGTAGTGGGATGACTGTAGTGGGCTGGCTGTAGTGGGATGGCTGTAGTGGGATGACTGTAGTGGGATGACTGTAGTGGGATGGCTGTAGTGGGATGACTGTAGTGGGATGACTGCAGTGGGATGACTGTAGTGGGTTGGCTGTAGTGGGCTGGCTGTAGTGGGCTGGCTGTAGTGGGCTGGCTGTAGTGGGATGGCTGTAGTGGGCTGACTGTAGTGGGCTGGCTGTAGTGGGATGGCTGTAGTGGGACGGCTGTAGTGGGATGACTGTAGTGGTATGGCTGTAGTGGGATGACTGTAGTGGGATGACTGTAGTGGGCTGGCTGTAGTGGGATGGCTGTAGTGGGATGACTGTAGTGGGATGACTGTAGTGGGATGGCTGTAGTGGGATGACTGTAGTGGGATGACTGCAGTGGGATGACTGTAGTGGGTTGGCTGTAGTGGGCTGGCTGTAGTGGGCTGGCTGTAGTGGGCTGGCTGTAGTGGGATGACTGTAGTGGGCTGACTGTAGTGGGCTGGCTGTAGTGGGATGGCTGTAGTGGGACGGCTGTAGTGGGATGACTGTAGTGGTATGGCTGTAGTGGGATGACTGTAGTGGGCTGGCTGTAGTGGGATGACTGTAGTGGGTTGGCTGTAGTGGGCTGGCTGTAGTGGGATGGCTGTAGTGGGATGACTGTAGTGGGATGACTGTAGTGGGCTGGCTGTAGTGGGCTGGCTGTAGTGGGCTGGCTGTAGTGGGCTGGCTGTAGTGGGCTGGCTGTAGTGGGATGACTGTAGTGGGATGGCTGTAGTGGGATGACTGTAGTGGGCTGACTGTAGTGGGCTGGCTGTAGTGGGCTGGCTGTAGTGGGCTGGCTGTAGTGGGCTGGCTGGGTTCTGTTGGTGACACATTGCCCTGACTGTTGTTGATTATGTTCTTACACTTATGTTTAGGCATCTGGATTTGGAGTGGTTATAGGTGTAGGCACCTATTTCTGGATTTGTCTTTGTTGGATGGGTGTTTTCTTCCTTGGTTTGTGTTTCCTCTCTGGTCTTCTGGATCCTGTGGCCTGTGGTTGAGTAGAGGGTCTCTGCCTGAGTTGAGGGATGGACTTCTGATGGCCTGGATAGACTCTGATCCAGCAGGGGGTTGCCATCCAAGTTGGGGGCTGGCGTTCTGATGATGTGCATGGCCTCTGATCTGGTCAGGGGTCCTCTGGGGTTCAGTGTGCTGGCCTGGCCTCTGGTGCAGGAGGAGGCTTCTGCCAGTGGTGTGGGTAGGATATGGTCCACCTTGTTTCTTGACAATGTTTCTCACCAAACTTGGAACATACCTATTTAGCCAAACTACCTATACAGTCAGTCTCATGCCCCAAGTATGAACATTAAAAAGCGGGCAGGGTAGTTGTTTTTTGGGAAGTCTGCTGACTTAGTCAGATACTTCCTTGTGCTTAGATTCTGGGGATGCTTTTCTGGCAGGACACTATAGGCATGATTCTGTATCTTTCTTAGCACATCCTATCCGGAGGTACATGGTCATGCTTTGTCCCAGTTCTGGCTAGTCTCCTTAAAATTTCATCCTCCAAAGAAACTATTGATTCTCCTCTTAATCACTTCATTATATTTCTTATCAATTGGTGATTTTCTAAATCCATTATCCCACCTACATTTATTAACTAAATTCTTACTGTAAGGAGGAGCTTTCTGTCCTCCATTTAATTAGTTGTCTGCTCTTATCTTTGGTTCCCTAGGGAGTCTTGTTGATATTATTATTTAACCTGTTAATATTGGGTAGCTTTTTAGGATACTACAGTGAGTTTATAGGCATACAAAGATAAGCCAGGGAGATAGGAAAGAGGGTGTGAATGACCAGTGCATCCAATCTAACTCATTGTCATTCTGCAGCTTTTAAAATCCTCTCAGGTACTGAGGAGGCAGCTACTGGGGGTGCGGGCTAGGGAGAGCCAGCCCTGTGGGAGCGGGACAGACTCTGTGATGGGCTGTGTAAACGCTATGGATAGGAGAACAGAGGTATTCTAACCCCTGGGAAGAGAATGATTAATTCTGATAGCTTGGCAAGAATTTCCAAATGAACAAATTAGTCAGATGTGGGAAAAGGAAACAGATTATAAAGAGGAGTGGAGAAGGCATTGCGGATAAAAGGGATACCTCAAACAAATACATGGCCATCACATTCCTTCTGGAAAGTTGGGGAGGTAATTGGATCTCGAATATCAACTGCAAAGGCTGCTGGGATGTGATGACCACCTCAGGCTCTGGCTGCATTTTTACAGTCTGGAGATTAGGGGTCAGAAGTTCAGGAGGCAAAAATCCCTTCAGAACCAGGGATCTGAAAAAAAGACGATTCCCCCCCCCCCCCATGGTATCCACAGTCAACAAAACCCGCTCTACACCCACATGAAAGCCTTACTTGTCAGGTCTGGGAAGACTCCTCTGCGGAATCCTGAGGCTCTATGGAATTTCCGTTTAAACAGGTACCCATGGGCCGTGTGCATGGGAAGAATCTGACTGCAAAATGTTCGTCATTTAGCTTTATTTTTTTTATTCACATTAATCAGAAGCAGATGTAACCCAGAATGCAAGTTATTTCAGAGTTTATGTCAATCCCAAAGAGGCAGAAATACAGTATGCTAGCTGAACTTTCAAAGAGGCAGAAATAACAGTATGCTAGCTGAAGTCCAGAAGAACCAAAAAAGTTCTCAAGTTTTGCCAAGTAAGACTTTGAACGTGAGGACATTTCTAGCATTCGGCTTCATATTTGCTTGCTCTTGTGTCTGAAGGACGGAGAGGCAGATTAGTGTGGTTTAAGATGTCTGGAAGCAAAAATCAGAATGTGACCAATTACCCTATTACCCAGAACACATAATACTCCCAAAGAAAATTCAAGTTCAAGATTCTGAATCCCGGATTTCACTCCAGGAAAGGCTGCCTAGCTGCAAATGTAGGTCACACAGTTTTGGCAGCCTATGTGGGTGTCCAGCTGTCTGCTGAACTCTGAAACGGAGGACGACGTGTTTCAAGGCACGGCCCACTGGAGATCAGGGGCCGTTTTCAAGCCCGAAGTTGTTCAGTTATTAAAGCTCACTTTCCTTTACCTTTCTCACTTGTGGTTTTTCACTCATTTTGTGGTCAGAGTTTTTAGGTAAACGAAAGAATACAGCATTTCCTTCTCGTTCTTTCCATCAGTTTACAAATAAACCTCAGCCTTGGTAAAAGTTAAACTAAATCAACCCAATTAACAGCAACAATAAAACTGGCCTGTGGTAGCTGAGACCGCTCTTAATGTAAATAAGAGCTGACCACAGGGAAGGACTCACAGTATTGGGCACAGGAGGGCAGGGAAGACGGAGCCATACTGTGTTGTAGTTCGCAAACTGGATGTTCAAGGATCCTGATAAATTAGGACAGCAAATGGCTAAGTGTCATACGGATGTCACAGAAACCCAAAGAGAGCACAATTTGGAGAAGGAGAGTAAGAAGAAGAAATGTGAGTTCTTCACCTTGGGGTTGTCCCCAAATTCATGGGTTTGTAGGTAGGACTCTGCCTCTCAACCATTTGTCATCCTTTGGAAAGGAGGTTGGGAGCTCCAGGTTAGCCCAGCACTCTGGAGACTGGGGAAAGGAGATTGGGAGCTCCAGGTTAGCCCAGCACTCTGGAGACAGGGAAAAGGAGATTGGGAGCTCCAGGTTAGCCCAGCACTCAGGAGACTGGGGAAAGGAGATTGGGAGCTCCAGGTTAGCCCAGCACTCTGGAGACTAGGGAAAGGAGATTGGGAGCTCCAGGTTAGCCCAGCACTCAGGAGACTGGGGAAAGGAGATTGGGAGCTCCAGGTTAGCCCAGCACTCTGGAGACAGGGAAAAGGAGATTGGGAGCTCCAGGTTAGCCCAGCACTCAGGAGACTAGGGAAAGGAGATTGGGAGCTCCAGGTTAGCCCAGCCTGCACAAGACTCTATTGAAAAAGAAAAGGTAGGTGGGTACTTGTTATGACATGAATCAAAAGGGTTTCATGTAACCCAAGTGTAGGAACACACTGAGCTTCTAGAACAGCTGAGCCAAGATGCGAGAAGTTTACCAGGACCCGACCTCTCACACCACAGAACGACGACGACTTGCCATTTTTATAGTCTTTGCTACTCTCATTTCTCGGAAGCGGGGTGGCAGGTCAGCTAGGAGGAAGCTGTCCACAGTCTGTGCACCCAGCAATGACCAGAGCGATCCTGTTGTAAAGCATGAAGGTGGGGGCAGGCCCAACGGTAGTTACCAATGGAGGGAGTCTCCCTATGAGTGGGGACAACATCTAAAATGTGTCCCATCAAGTGCCTACTGTGTGAGCCACAGCGCTGCACAGCCTGTCTGCCTTCACACACCGATGTGGCGCTGGTTTAGACGTGACCATGAGGCAAGGCGTGAGGGTGGCGCATTCAAAGTTCTGGAGGAGCCAGGGATAGCGTGTCCACCTATAATCCCAGGTAGGTGGAGGTTGGAAGATTGCCGGGTTCGAGGCCAGCCTGAGTTACATAGTGAAACACTGTCTCAAAACAGAACAAAGTAAACCAGTGTTTAGAAGAATCTAAGGAGTGGAGAGTCTAGGAACTGGAGATTTGGGGATGTCTAACATGGAAGGCACTGGAGTCGGGCCTCGGCAATGGGTGGATCGATGAGCTGGAGATATGCACGGCAGAGAAACTAGGTATAACAAAGGGGTGGATAAAACCACGGAGTGGATGCTAAGACCAGGGCGGCCCGAGTGCGAGGAGACCATGTTTGGGGAAACCTGAGGACCAGCTCTGGTATCAATTAAGATTAGCTTCAGCTGCAAGTGATTAAAGGGGAAACAGGAATAGAGAGCAAAGTAAACACAGTTTGAGAAAGATAGGAGCTCGTTTTTTTGTCTCACACTAAGGAGGCCGGAAGTTGTGGGGTCCAGGGTGGGTCGAATCTCCAAACACCAAGATCCCAGGTTCCTTTCTGTGCTGCCCTGACACCCTTACTAATTGCTTTCTATCTTGTGGTCCAAGATGACAACCCAAGCCCCTGCCCTCGGGTCCAAACTCTGCCCAGCTGTCAGAAGATGTGTGAGAAAGCGTGTCTCCTGTCATTCTCTTATCATGTAAAGATGCTTTCTATGAGTTGTGCACAATATTTCCTGTTACTCCCTATTTGCCAGATATCTTAATTAATTACTCGTCTATGGCTGTGACAAAGACCATAACCAAAAACGACTTGGGGAGGAAGCAGGTCCAGGTAAACAAGGGCAGGAACTCAAGGCAGGGACCCGGAGGCAAGAACTGAAGTCGAGGCCATGGAGGAAGGCTGCTTACTGTCTTGCTCCTCAAGACCGGCCTACTTTCTTATACAACTCAGAACCACTCGCCCAGGGGTGGCACTAACCCTCCCACATCGGTCATCAATCAAGAAAATGCACTATAGACTTGCCCGCAGCCGGCTCTCAACTGAGGTTCCTCTTCCCAGATAACTCTAGCTTGTGTTGACAAAATAACAAAAACAAACAAACAACCCCCCCCCAAAAAAAACTCAAAAACCAATTAGACCATGAAAACTTGATAAAATGGACATAATTAACTCTAAGGGCAGCTGGGAAATACAGTGACCCTGTCCCAGTGTCAAAGCCAGGAGTGCTATTTCTAAGAAGAAAAGAATAAATGTTGGAAGACAACAAGTCTTTATTGCTCCTACTGTGCCAAACATGTAGGCCCTGTGTGAGAGACGAAGCTAGAAGGTTAGACCCCAATGAACACAATGCTGAGGAGGTCATAGTTGTAGTTGTTGTAGTCTTTGGCTAGTACTGGGGACCATCAAATGTTCTGGAGTAGCCAAGGGACATGATCAGGGCTCTACTTTAAGAAGTTTGCGACTCAAATGATTATCAAACAAGGTAATAACGAAGTCCCATTCGAAAGCTGCTCCTGAGTTGAGAACTATAGGCCACGTACGTTGGAAGTAGGAGAGGTTGTGTAGGGATGGGAGAGGAGCACAGTTAGGGGACAGTTGGTCTAGAATAGCATTAATGGGAACTACTCGGGTCCTGTAGCAACTGGGAGACAGGATGAGGAGGAAGAAAGAGAGGAAAGGGGAAATTCCAGCGTTGAGCCTCAGGAATTAGGAACTTCTGGTGTCGTTTATAGAAAGGAAGTAGGAGGAAGAAGTTGGAACACGAAGATGGAAACACGTTGGTTTGGCACTAGGTCCTGTGGTTTGGGCATTCAAGTAGGGGTTTTCAGTGGGATGGCTGGAAAATGAGGGGATTTGAGCAGGATCTCCAGGACAGCCTTTGGCAGTCCAGTGCCTCTATGGCGGCACATTAGCAGCAGTTTAGCAGTAGTCCGTGGCTCGGGAGGTATGATAGCACTGATTCATGGCCTGTACTTGCAAACTCTCTGAGAAGCTGAGAAGGCAATAGAGCCCCATCACTCATTGGTATTGAAGTTTCCAATTATTCAAGGTGCTCTGGGCACATTTAGCACGGGCAAGAGAGACTGTGTGTACCGATACTGCTATATTTCTAGAGGAATGTCAATAAGGCTGCCAATGTAATTTTGGACATAGATTTTAAGGGGGAGAGGACCGCATGTTGAGGGTAACACTAAAGGCTTTTCCGAGAAATTACTTCAGGGTTTTATAATTTGTTTGTAATTCAACTATTCATTCTCTCAATAAATATTTATTGAGAGCCGCTATGATGTGCTAAATACAGGTTTCATGAGCGCGAGTAAGGCAAACATGGTCTCTGACTCTATGGAAGTTAGTCTAGTCGAGGGGTTGGCAAACTACAGCCCGTGGGTCAGATTTGGACGACTGCTTTGTTGTTGTTGTTGTTTGTCTGTTTTGTTTTGCCTGGAAACTAAGAATGGTTTTCACATTTGGAAATAGTTAGGAAAATATCATTTAAAAAAAGGGGGCGAGGGATAGATAGATAGATGGATGGCTCAGTGGTGGGGGGCGGGGGATAGATAGATAGATGGATAGCTCAGTGGTTAGAGTGCTTGCTACTCTTGCAGAGGCCCGGAGATCAGTTCCCAGCACTCACCTTGGATGGTTCACAAATTCCTAGAACTCCAGCTACAGCTGAGCTGATAGCCTCTTCTGGCCTCCTTGGGCCCAACACACATGTGCATATATACTCACAGAGACACACACATGCACATACATGTTAACAAAGTTAAAGTCTTAATAGCAGGTCTGGAGAAATGGCTCAGTGGTTGGGCACACTGGCTGCTCTTCTAGAGGACCCGGATTCGATTCTCATGACCATTTGTAGCTTCAGTTCCGGAGGATCTGATGGCCAAGTCTGGCCCTCATGGGTACCAGGAATGCATGTAGTACACTGACATACATGCAGGTAAACACACACACACACACACACACACATACACACACACACACACACACACACACACACACACACACACACACTAATAATTTTTTAAAGTATAGTTAAAATGTAATTACATCATTTTCCCCTTCCCTTTACTTCCTCCAACCCCTCTTGTGTCTCCTTCTTCCAACTTCAACTTCCTATTCCTTCCTTACTCCCTCTCAAATTCATGGTACCCTTTCCTTTGATTATTATTGGTACACACACACACACACACACACACACACACACACACACACACACACACATACACCCTGCTGAATCTGTTTAGTGTTGGTTGCATACACGTGATTTCAAGCCTGACTACTTGGTGGTATTGTATAACCAATTAGCCAATTAGGGATTCATCCTTGGGGGAAACTAATTCTTCCTTTCTCAGTAGTCCTGTTGCCTTTAGGGGTGAGACCGTATGAGATTTCCCCTTGCATATTAACATGCTCGTTAGTGACGTCATTGTTTGGGTCTTGTTTAGACAGACGTTGAGGTAGTGTAGGTCATGTAGGTAGCTTCCCGGTCATTTCTAGGAGAAACAATCTCAGAGCAGACTTCCCAAGCCACAGAAATACCCTATATGGTTTTCAGCATCTTTTGGACTTCCCCGATCAACTTGAAAAGAGGTTTTTATGCCTGGGGTTTGTGTTAGATGGTCTATGGCTCTTGGAGGAAGCATTTTTTTTTTTTTTTGCCAAAGTAGCATAGTTTTACTTAAGACATATAGGCATATGTGCACATGTATGTATATGTATTATATATAATTTTAGGTGAATATAAAATATGTTTAAACATTTTTATTTGTTTTGTTTTGTTTTTTTGATACAGGGTTTCTCTGTGTAACTTTGACTGTCCTGGAACTCTCTCTGTAGACCAGGCTGGCCTTGAACTCACAGAGATCCACTTGCCTCTGCCTCCTGAGTGCTGCGATTAAAGACGTGCGCCACCACACCTGGCATGTTTAAATTTTTTAAAATCTTGACAACAAAAAATAAGAATGATATTTTGTAATGTATGAAAATTATAAGAAATTCAAGTTTCAGTATTCATAAAATGTCTTAATTTTCACAGAATACCCACTTATTGCATAATGTCCCTAGTTGCTTTCACACTATGATTTCAGAGTTTGGTGTGATGGAGACTGTGTGGATTATCAAGCCTGAAATATTTAGTATCTCATGCTTTGAAGAAAGTTTACCAATTCCCGGTCTCAACAGAAGCAGTCAAAAAAAAGCATCACACAAGCGTGTCCAGGCTTAGCAAGCTAGGTGAGTTTCACTGCTGCTGTGCTCCAATGAAGGTCCCTTTCTCCCAACATCTACCATCTAAATATCCAGGCCTGTGGAGGATCTTCAAAAGATGATCCCCATTGGATTGTGACTTTCGAATTTCATAACCATCCCCTCACAGTTAGTGTCGCTAATCTGTAACTTGCTTATAATGAAGAGTCACAAGCAGAGGCTGTGCTATGTGGCTTGCAGATGGGTCAGAAGAAGGCTTGCATCTGGTGTCTTGGAAGGCTCCCTCTGAGATGGTCAGTTCACCACCTCCGTGTGCACCACGAAGTAACAAAGCCCAAAGTGGATCTGAGGAGAGGCCACAGGATAAGACAAAGGCCTCCTCCAGTTCTTCCATGGATGCCAGTTCAGGGAATAAGTGTGTGGGTGGAGAAGGCATTTTGGGTGTCCGTTTGATGATGCCAGCCCCATTTGACCTTCTGATGCAACCTCAGAAGAGACCTTGAGTGAGGACCACCCAGTTAATCTGGAGAAGCTTTAGACGTAATGATAGATACTTGTGTAACCTGAGTCTGGGGATGAGTCATTACATAGAAGTAGGAACAGGGTTTGGATAGTGTCTTAGTCAGGGTTTCTACTGCTATGAAGAGATACCATGGTCATGGCAACTCTTACAAAGGGAAACATTTCATTGAGGTGGCAGCTTAAAGTTCAGAGATTCAGTCCACAGATGGGGACTTTAGAAAGTTCTAAGGATGGACAGATGGCTTGGATTATCTATGGCTGTGCAGGTAGCTTTGGGGTGCAGGTCCACCCTGATATGGAGAAAAATCTGCAGGCAGGATTGATATTCCGCAGGTGCATTGATGTAGCTGGACTAGTTGTTGAAATATGGAAATGTTTTGGTACCAGCTGGGAAATAACAGGCAAGACTTCAAGAAGCAGTAATATCACAGTTTGGCAAAATTCCTGCATGTGTGACTTCAAAGCAGAGATCCCATGCTTTATCCCAGACTTTTCCACTTTGGGCCCTTGGAGTGCGGATCTGTGGGGCATGCCAGGCATGCCAGGTTATCTCTTGTAGGCATTAGGAAGTGGTGCCCAGTTCCTTGGTGTGTGAGGTGTTTGCGGTGGAGTGTAAGGAACCTCATATAATGAGCTGAGGAAGACTAATTCTGCGCACTTCAAGAGTTAAACCGAACTATGCTCATGGGAAGAAATAGGGTCCAGGCCCAGGGAGAGGTTGGGGAGGTTCTTCAAGGCCCCATTTAGTGACGAGGAAGCCATGAGCTTAAGCAAGTGACCACGAGAGTTCTGTTACCTCCTCTGCTCTGAACTCACACTCTGGGGCATCGCTTTCTTTGCTTTGTGCCTGGTCCCTCTCACAGTCACCGGACTATGCCGTGAGAACTTCAGACGCTGTGAGGGGAAAGCGCTGGCCTAGCTGCCAATCACTGCTGTTTGCATTTTCTTTTCTTTCATCTCTTCTGTTCTCCTTTCCCTTCTGCGGTGACCCATCTTCTACCTGGTCTCATCATCCACTGGGGTAACCTGGCACCCCTCCGTCTGCCCTCCTCTATCCTCCCTCCACCCAAGGCATATCTATCCCAGGAACGCGAAGGAGGTTGGCAGGATTGTGCAGAGGCCTAGGAAGCGCTGGGCTCAGCTAGCATGTAATGGAGACAGCAGTACAAACCGTTACTCACCAACCCCCGGTGACCTCACTTGAAAGGGAAGCCATTGAAAAAGCTGATACAGTTCCCAAGATTAGCCCATGACTCATTGGATGTAGTTTAGAGAGTAAGTCAGCTTTGGCTTTTCTCACAACCAGAGCCCTAAGCGAGGATTTGGGTGTATCTAGCACGTTTGGGAAGGTTGCCTAGGGAAGCAGGAGTGAGGACACAAGGAGATTAATTAATACAGAGGAGGAGGAGAAGTTAGAAAGCGATGTGATGGTGTTGCTCTCCATTTTGGGCAACTGGGACCTGATACTGTGGTTGACCCTTTGAGAGACCACCCAGAATGCTTCCCCTAAACCAGGCCCAGTGGCATAGGCCCATAATTCCAGCTCCTTGGGAGACAGAGACAAGAGGCTGGCAAATTCAAAGCTTCCAAACCATGAGAGTCTAGGGCTCTGGACGCCACTTCCCGTAGATGCCAGTTTATCATTATTCAATGTTGCTCCCCGGAGGAGGTTTGCTTCGTGGCACGTGTGGCCTTGGCTTCGAGGTACACTGCAGAGGCTTAGGGGAAGTGCTGGGCCTGAAGAGCAAAGAGCGGCTGCACTTTGGGTTGGGGGCTGAGTGTGTGCCTGGGAGCTGACCAGCTCAGCTGCATCTGAATCCAGAGGCTGGCAGAGGACGAGGCCCGCCAGAAGGAGAATCTTCCTCCTCAACCTCTGTAACCCAACCATGCTTTAGATTAGAATGGTTTGTACGGCGACATCTGTTAGGCTAGCAGTTTTATATCATCTTAATCTAGATCATTTGGACGACAAGAGAAAGTATTTCTGGAATTTTTGTTTCTAGCCAGCATATGTTTATTTTTATACTGATGAGTATTAGAGCTTAGACTGCTGAATACTTTAAGTGGCACACTGCCTGTGGTCCTGGAGGTGTCTCCCAGGGCTCCCTAGTGCTGGCTGAGGATAGCTTGGTTGTGTCTGGATGCAGACCTCACTCTTGTCTTTTACCTGATCCTCAGAGCCTGCCCTCAGGACAGCATCAGTTCTCCCCTCCACTCCCATCCCTGACCCTCCCTTTACATTCTCCCAAGCTTTTACAAGAAGTCAAAAGATTAGGGGTAAATGTTTCTTGTTTTTGTCATAGCCTCTAAAAGTCCCTGCCTGTTCCTGGGTAAGCGAATGTGTCTGATTAGGGAAAAGGTCATGTGTAAGTTGTAGGGGAGAAGGAACCCCAAGATGAATATTTCAGGGCATTTAGTGTGCTTCACTAACGCTCGTGAGAGGAGCTTCCCAGCAAGAGTGGAAGACATTATGAAAGGATTTGACCACTGAGTGGGAATCAGCACACGGCTCTGGAATGACTCACATCTAAAAGACAAGAAGAATTTGGGAAAAGGTCAGAGAGCTGTGAGGTAAAGGAATCAGCGTGTGTCAAGGCCTTGAGAATCGGGCATGTGAGGGACATTTGGGTAAGGATGGCAATGGGACCGGTGTATCTACTTGGCTTCCTTCTGCAATGCCACTAAAACGATGACAAAGACAGGGTCAGTGTGACAGCTACCGTCACATGATGAGGTCCACTCAAGGGGTATTTCCTTAAGGAGATAAAAATTGACACACACCCAATTGTTCGAAAGATGGAGCCGGGTGGAGGTGGTGCACACCTTTAATGCCGGCCCTCGGGAGGCAGAGGCAGGCAGATCTCATAGTTCAAGGCCAGCCTGGTCTACAGAGCAAGTTCCAGGATGCCAGGGTCACACAGAGAAACCCTGTCTCATTAAAGAAAGAAAGAAAGAAAGAAAGAAAGAAAGAAAGAGAGAGAGAGAGAGAGAGAGAGAGAGAGAGAGAGAGAGAGAGAGAAAGAAAGAAAGAAAGAAAGAAAGAAAGAAAGAAAGAAAGAAAGAAAGAAAGAAAAGAAAAGAAAAGAAAAGAACAGTGGGAATGCCGTCCACACTCCTGAGGAAGGTTTACTGCTGACTGTGGTGAGAAAATCAATCCAATGGGGAAAATGTGGTAATGATCAGCTCTATGGAAAATATAAAAGCTGTTCAGGGAAGGAAGAGTGAGCTTCGCTGCTCCACGGCTCAGATGTGAAAATGTTGACGTAGCCAAATGTAGACACAGGATATTGATCTAATCATAACGATCAGGTGACTGATCATGGGGCGGCACTGGAGATGGATGTAAGAAAACAAACCTCCTCTTCCACAGCTAGGGCCCAACAGAACTTGCCTGAGACAAAACTAGAAGTGGGTTTCAAAGTGCAGACTTGAAAGAGGTGTGCAAAATCCCAGAGAGCATCCCGAAATAGTTGTACGTGGTTTCCCCCAGAGAAATAGAAGGAAGGAAGTGGCATTTCCTCAGGGGAGTGTACCTCCCACAAATTTTTTCGAGTATGTGTATTCACATATGTGAGGTATGTGTGTATGTCCTGCTGTTTTTCGGTGCATATATTCACATGTGTGCGGCATGTGTGTGTGCCCTAGTGATCACGTGTGCTTCTGGAGGCCGGAGATGTCTTGCTCAATCACTCTACACTTGATGTATCGGGGCAGGGTCTTATGCTGAACCCACAGCTTGCCAGTTTGGCTAGTCTGGCTAGGCCACTTCCTGGGGATTCCCTGACTCTCTATTCCTGGGATTACAGACAGGCTGCTTCACTTGCCATTCCGTGTCTGTGGCTCCCGGGGATGCTGATTCTGTTCCTGAGAGCTGTGCGGCAGGTGCTTTACCCACGGAGCTGTCTTCCTGGTCCATTCAAAACTGTTTGATTTTCCTATATAAGCACACCATAACTTGCATTGAAAGTAAAAACCATGCCATGGCAGGTGTTTTGGGAGGGAGGGGCATGGATTAAATAGGGTTGTAGGTCTCTGGAGGGAGGTGGAGTCATGGCTTTTCAGGAAAATAGAGAGCAAAGGGAGGATGTTTTCTAAGGAAGCCACACGACCAAGTGTATGTTTCAGAGAGATCACTCATGCTGTATTGAGAGCAGATAGAAAGAGCAGCCACAGGAGACCAGCTTAGATTTACCACTCTCACACTGTCATGTGAGAGGGGTCATTTGGATGAGGGTGGTAGGAAGGGAGCTGTGGAGAAGCAGAGAAGTGGAAAAATTCAGCATGTGCTTTGGAGAAAAAACTATTTAGTCAATAGCCATATAAAGGAATCTAAGGTGGGGGAGGGGGAAGAGAGAGATTCTTTTTCTTTATTAATAACCACGATATGCAACTTCAAAATCATGGGTAATAACTAAAATTTTTCCATAGGAAAAACCATTTAGATTGCTGTTGAATGCAGTGTTGCAAATTGGCAAAGATATTCATTTCAGCTGAGTGCCTTTGCAAACTACCCTGGCTGCCCCTTCGTGGCCTTGCATCCAGCAGCCCCATTTTCTTCAATTAAGCGGCTGTTTCAAAGCCATGTCATCTGTTTACCATTAATACATATTAATACAGCCATCCGAGCGTCAACAGCGAAGACGGGCTAGAAAGCTGACATTATACTTATGTAATTTCTATGCTCTTCCAGATGCATGCACATTTTGATTCCAAACCAGCATTTTTACAGCAAAAATAAAAGGAGAGTAAACTCAATGCTGCTTCTAAAGAGAAGTATCAAATCCCCCACTGTGAAAAAAAAAAAAAAACAAACCACTCTTCTTCTGGCTTTTGCTTTGCTTGTTCCTGTGAGAGCTCTAGAGCCCTTGGATCCCCCACTCTCTCCCCTGTTACCCCCCCTATACACACACACACACACACACACACACACACACACACACACACACACACACACACACACACACATACACACACACACACACACACACACACACACACACACACACACACACACACACACGTACTATTTACTTCCAGGCCATCTGGCAGTTTTTCTTGGCCATGATTGAAAATGCTCTTAATATTTGCTAACAAAATTTGGGTTTTGTTTTCCCCCCATAATAAGCCTTTTCATTTCCCCGAGGATGAAGAGACTCCGAGATGCTCTGATAAAGGTTTAATTTAAAAAGGGGTGGGGGAGAGAGTGGTAACAATAACTCCCACTAAGCTCAGTCCTCCCCACAAAGGCACCTTGGTCCCGTGCCTGTAACTTGATTTGCTGACTCAGGAGAAAGCCAGACGGATACCCACGCCAAGCGAGAGTTTGTATGCCTGGGGTTTAGAACGAAAGCCAGCAAGTGTTCAGGAGAGCCAGAGTGGGGTTTACATTTTCCTGAGAATCTCCTTTTGTCTCATTTCCTTTGTGTAGGCATCTGGGATGCTGTCAAAGCATCAACAGGGGATGGGATAGAAGGTGATTAGTGGTCCGAATCCCACGGTGTGTGTAGCAGACAGGCATCTCTACACTCGGGCCAAATACTGTTTGCTTGGCTCTTTGTTACACATTCCTCAGCAAACCACCAGACTCATAGAAAAAGCATTATGTGATCCAGCAATCATATTCTATATGTTAGTATTTCTCATAGTTTCTGCCACATTATCTGTATTAGGAAGTTCTGTGTCACAGACGTAGTGCAATCCATCTTGTCTCTCTGCGACCCCCTTTCTCTTTCTTCCTTCAGAGCTGCGGTCTTCTTTATCCATGTTTGGTGTGTGTCTATGTCTATGAAATACAAACAAACGTGTGCTGTGGTGTCTTGTGCCTTTAAAGGCTTCTCAGGCATGGTTTAATAGTTTGCATCTTATTCTGAAACTTTACTTTTCCAACAGCATCTTACTTTGAGAGCTTGTACACATCACTGCAGCACCCCGTGGCTTATTTATTCTCACTGTTACACACTGCACTAGGGAATCCAGCCCCACAGTCAGTCACCTACCCTGTTTGCCATGAACATAGCTTCATTCCGTTGTCTTGATCCAAGCAGTTCCGGAGTGGATGGCATAGTTGTCACTAATGGCTTTCGCTCCCTAATGCCCTCTATATCCATGTCCTTCACCACAGGACTCTGGCGCCTCCTACTAGAATATATCTTCCTGCCCCGTGAATTCAGGTTTGACCATATGCCTTTCGTTGGCCGATGGAATGTTGTTGGGTAAGATGTAACCCAAATCATTGTTGAGATGGTGCTTCTGAGTCTCTGCCATTGGCACAAGACTAATATACTTAGGTTGCCCAGTAGGCTCTGGAGGAGGATGAATAAGGCACGAGGATCAGCACTGAGTGCAGAGCTGAATTCAGACTGCATCAACTGATCCCCAATTGGGTATGAACTGTCCCTGCAGAGACCCATAGACACAGCACCCAGGCAGTCTCTATCTAGCCTAGAGCTAGCTGCACAGGCCCAACCTTGACCGTCGCAGAGATGCCAATGTTTGTTATACAACAAAGAACATCCGTGTAAGTGATATAAAATGAAAACATCTAAGATTTTTACCCACAGAACCGCTGAATTTCAAGGGGAGGGAATTTTTACCTGCACGGGGTTTCCCCAGACTGGACTATCTCCATTTTCACCAGTGGAATATCCCTTTCTCCTACATTCCCGCCAGCACTTGTCATTCTGTGCAGTAGTGACTTCCTGTCTGACTTCAGTTATTGTGACCAACCCCAGTCTGAAAACAGTAAATGGAAAGGCCCAGAAACAACTCATAGGTTTTTAAATAACTTTTACTGCAGTGTATTATAATTGTTTTAGTTAATGATTAGCCAATGTCTTGCCATGCTCAACTGCTAAATTAAAGTTTATCAAAACCAGACTATGCATAGGACTTAGCTATTCACACTTGTAGACACTGCGAGGAGCCCTTGGAGGCTGTCCCCCTGCAGACAAGGGCGGATGCTGTAACATCTCATTTCCCATTTACCTCTGCATTTTCTTATTTTCTTCAGAGGTTTACAGTCCTGGCTGAGACTATCTTCAGCCATTATATCCCGGGCTCCAGAAGAAGCCATTTTGAAAACGGATTCTCTTGCCCCAACTCTTCTACCCACCAGCCAGGCAAGACCTTCCATTGGGCTGACAGGCAGAGAATATAGATAGAAGAAGAAATCTGGAATGAGGGAGGAGGAGCCAGAGAAGGAGGAGGACATCAGGGGCCAGCCACCCAGCTACACAGCCAGCAACGGAGTAAGATTTACACGCGTAAGAGAACGGGAAAAGCCCAGAGGCTAAAGGTAGATGGAATAATTCAAGTTAAGGAAAGCTGGCAAGAAACTAAGCCAAACTAAGGCTGGGCATTCATAATTAAGAATAAACCTCCGTGTGCGATTTATTTGGGAGCTGTATGGTGCCCCCCCCCAAAAAAAAATGAGAACCCCTAACAACGATGACTGTAGGGTCCATGAGCATAGTACAGTCACTGTTGCCCTTCACCACTGTATTTTAGGGTTGTTTGCTCAGCAGCACTGTGTAAAGGAAACTTGCTAATCCCTTCAGGCAGTGTGGACCCATTCTGGCTCCACTGTAGTGCAGGAGTTGGGCTCTACTGCAGTCTGTCTGATGTGTACCTGGAGCTTTGCAGGCCTACAGCGTCACTCCTCACTGGCTGATTTGAATGCCTTCTTCTGTTTTAGCCGAGAACATTTCTGGTTTTGTTTTTAATGTCTTTAAATGCTCTGTGCATATGTCATTCCTCTGCTGTGTGCCTGGGCGGGTCTCAAACCAATTTGGAAACGCCCTCCTATCAGATGTGCATCTTTAGCACAAGAGCACATCAAGCACGTGTCCAGCCTGGGCTCTCACATCAGAGTCCCACTTAATCCGTTCATTTATTAAATACGAAACTGGCGTCTACGGAGTACAGGCACTGATCTAGACACACTGGGTGATAATGAAGGTACTAGGTCTGATGCTCACTCTCAAAGAGCGGGTAGAAAGGATAAGGTCCACATAAATGACCGTGGGGTCACATACACTGTAGAAAGGAGATGTGAAATTACTGTGACTTGAGAACAGGCTAAAATAAGCCGCGCTGTGCTGGTGGACGCCCAGAGCCAGTACAGTGCAGGTGGTCCACTGAAGTATGCGCTCTGTTACAGCCACACTGTCACCTGCCTAGATCCAGCACCACCGCCCCGGGTGACTGTTGTGGACTCCACAAGTCTCTCCCTCGCCACTTCCCCGCCTCTGCCCAAAGCCCTGTTACTCTGGGCATGCCAATATGTGGATGGGAAATCGGGGGGTCATCCTCCATGCTTCCTCTTGCCTTGGCCCTCATCTCTAGGAACATCTCCCCAGGTCCCGATGCATTTTGTATGTACCCTACAGCCTCCGTCAGCCCACACTTCTTTCAGCATGCCACATGTATTTGGCATCTCTGACTGTAGGCTTTCACAGTTCCCAGCTGCTGGGCTGAATTCTTTCTCTGAATGACCTCTTTTTTAAAACTGTGCCCTCTTTCTGACTCGAAAACCCTCAAAATTTCCCTCTTGTGTGCTGTATCTCATTCAAACCCCTCACCCAGACCTCAAGATTTCCTCAGCAGCCACGCTCCATTGCTTCACAAATCCTGGGGTGTTTGCTCTTGGTCTCGTCTTGTATTCAGGAACTTGTCCCTGCTGCCCAGTGTCTGAAAAGCCTTGGCCTGCCTACACGATGCTCTCAGTGATCTTCTCCGGGAGTTCTTGTTCCACATATTTCATTGTCTTTTAAAACTCCCAAGTGTAAAGTACCAAAAGAGGGTGCTTTCCTACAGGAGAGAATGCAAAATGGCTGACCGTGAGGAGTACAGAGTGGCCAGGGAGCGTCACTGGGAGCCCTGAAGGAGGCTGGCCATACGCTCTCCTTACTTCCTAGCAGGACAGGTCATTTATTTAAGGGCACAAAGCTGACCATTTTCTGGAACCTCACATCTCACTCTAGGGACATTTCCACGGCGTAGCAGAAGTCAGCATGGTAAAAAGACTCAATGGACAGAAAGATCCGGGTGACAGGCTTCTGTTCGGAATGAAAAGTGAGTTTTTAACAGTTCAGTTTCTCTAAGAGCAGGATAAGGAGCCTTATTTTTAAAACATGATGCACCCTTGAAGTGAAGATGGGACAAGGAAATGGGCGTTCTGCTAGGAAGGCGGAAGTGGCTGGAACCTTTGTGGTCCATCTGAAGGGTACCCTCGCTCCCACCCATCCACCCACCCCGGCTCCCTGTAAGTGCAATGGCTTTTACCTGAGCATAAGAAGCTCAATGAAGTGGAGAAGAGCGGGGACAGGGATGTGGAGAAGCTAATGTTTATTTAATCAGTAGTGTAGGTGACACCCCAAGGGATTTACATTTTTATTTAGTCATTATAGCCGCCTCACGGAATAAGATTTTTTTTTTATCATCACCCAAAATTTGAAAAGAAAGGAGAAGAAAATAATTCAAGGTTAAGAGAGGCTAATAAAATTGCCCAAGAGCACACACCTGATAATTAGATAAAATAGAATTTAAGCCAAGTAAAGGTGGGGAGGATGGAGTTCATTTATTCTACCAATTCCTTCTGTGTGGGGTCTCCAAGGACAGCTTCCGGCCTAGAACAAAGGATTTTTATCACACAGCCCTGCAAAGGTTTGTTTTCCTCTCTCTCTCTCTCCCCTCCCCCGGGCCCCTCTCCCTTCTCTCTGTCTCTTCCCTCCTGTCTCTCTCCCATCTTCCATCTCCATTTCCCTCCTTCCCTGTTTTCAGTTCCTGTCTTATGAGCATGTATGTATGTGCACATGCATGTGTGTGCACATGCACCTTTCTATGCATGCATATGGAGGCCATTGAGCATGTGTGTATGTGTACATGTGTGTATGTGCACATGTGTGTATGTGCACATGCATGTGTGTGCAGATGCACCTTTCTATGCATGCATGTGGAGGCCAGTGAGCATGTGTGTGTGTACACATGCATGTATGTGCAGAGGCACCTTCTATGCATGCATGTGGAGGCCAGTGAGCATGTGTGTGTGTGTACATATGTGTATGTGCACATGCATGTGTGTGCACATGCACCTTTCTATGCATGTATGTAGAGGCCAGTGAGCATGTGTGTATGTGTACATGTGTGTATGTGTACATGTGTATATGTGCACATGTATGTGTGTGCACATGTGTGTATGTGCACATGCATGTGTGTGCACATGCACCTTTCTATGCATGCATGTGGAGGCCAGACAACAGCCTTGGTCGCATCTGTCTTTGTTGCTTTTCTAGTGCTGTGAAGAGACACCATGACCAAGACAACTTATAAGAGAAAACATTTAATTGGGGACTCGCTTATGGTTCTAGAGGGTGAGTCCACGACCACCGTGGAAGGGAGCCTGAGCAGTAGCCGAGAGCTTCCATCTGGTCCACAGGCATTGAGGGGAATAGGCCCAGCATGAGCTTTTGAAACCGCAAAGCCCAGCCCAGTGACGCACCTTCTCCAACAAGGCCACACCTCCTAACCCTTCCCCAAACAGTCCACCAAGTAGGGATGGAGTATTGAAGTAAATATGGGAACCTATGGGGGGCCATTCTCACTCAAAACACCACCCCATCCACTGTTTGTTCTTTTCTGTTTGAGACTGGTCTCTTACTGGCCTGGAGTTCTCTGAGCAGGATAGGATGGCTGGTCAACCAGCCTCAGAGATCCCCCTGTCTCCACTCCCTCAGTGCTGAGGTCACAGGGGCGCACCATCATTTACAGGCACACCATCACACGCTTTCCTTACATGGGAATCAGACTCAAGTCTTTACATTCGAACGAACGGCAAATCCGTTCCTGGCAGAGCTTCCCTGTTAGCACTTCTGTTTGTCTTTTGATTTTTAGAGAAACATGATCTCGAGGTGTCTCCTAAACTGGCCTTGAACGTGGGTCATCCTGCATCGTCTCCTGAATATTGGGATGGTGAGGTTTTACCAGACCATGTTGTCCTTGGTCGGTCTTTTTAAAATGCTTATTATTGGATTGTCTAATAAGGAAAACAAATCAATAGACCAGAAGAAGAGAAAGCCTTGAAAACTGACTGGAGTCTGTTGTTTCTGACCCTGTCAGCCCTTGACTTGGAGAATAGGAGTGTTTAACACAGGAACTCAGATCTGAAAGAGCAAATTGTAATCATAGGGGACATCTGGAACCACCACCATAAAGTTATTTCTGACCTACTATGGGGTGGGCGTGTAAAACAGATTTAAGTCTAATACAATCTGATGGGAGCCTGCCCCAGACTGTGCACATCTGTCATAAGGAGCCAGCAACTCACCTCTCCCGGTACTATTGCGGGCTAGATAGTTCTTAAATTACTTTTAAGAAACTCTGGCTTGCGTGTAGATATGTGAAGCAAATGAAGAGATACTGTCAGGACTCTATACTTAAGTATCTCTGTGGATTCTCATCACCTGTCTCAGTACCGACTGGCATCTGCCTTCAATCGTGGCGTGGCGGCTGCTTTGGAGAGATGTGCTTGGCCAGGTAACTTGATCTGCCCTGATTACTTTTCCATTTAGGGGAGAAGGCATCCAAGATAGGCAGCCTGAGGGACGTGGTGTTTTGATTGAAAATCCACTCATATAAACTGATGCATGCTTGAAAAATAATCCCTGTGAGATTTGAAGTCATTTTGTATTTTAAAAGCGGGCCCTATGACTCTTGGGCTGGATACCATTAGGTGAGGGATCTATAGGAAACCCAAGCAAGGAAGAATTTTATTGTAGTAATACAAGGGTGAGATCTCATGTGGCAGAGGGTGAGGAGTGGATTTTTTTTTTTTTTTTTTTTTTTTTTGGCCTGTGTTATGGTGTTGGAGCAAGAAAGAGAGGTAACCATTGCAGAAGCATTGGCAATCAAATATTCTTTATGGTTTCCTAGTCTGAATTCCATGTGTCCTTCCAGATGGAGGCCCCACTGCATAGTGAGTGTGTGCCTCTGTGGGCGAATTTGAGCACAGACTTGATAATATGCTTAATTTTAACTGAGACAGCAGTTCAGTTTAGCTTTTGACTGAGAGATTTTGATCTTTACTCTTTTAGTGTAAGTTCCAAAAAAAAAAAAAAAGTGTGCTAGCATGTGTTAAAATAAACTGTAGATATTTAAATTCCTAAGCCGTTATCTGTGTGACATTGATAGCAGACCAGTTTTCTAAAGGAATACTCAGAAATACTCAGGGTTGCAACTTTGGAAATAGTCTGGAGTTTAGGAACCAGACAATCAAGGTCTCTGAAATTAAAATAGGCCCTGTCATCAGCAGACAGACGAATTTAAAAGAAAAAAGCGAAATCCAATTGAGGGAGAGAGAAATAATGGTCTCAAGGACATCTTAATTATGTCATTAAGCCCGAAATCAGATGCAGAGACTGAGGATCCAGTGGCATGCCCGTATCTTCTCTTTACCCCCCTCCTCCGTGCCCCTGGAGCCAGGCATGTTCCGAAATGGTTGGTGGTTTCCTTTGCTCTCTGACATCTGGACTGATCAGTGAGATGTACTGGAAGAAGGCTGAAGGAGGAGTTAATTCCACCAGCACCCTCCCCGTGGGTCCCCCAGAGCTAAAGGCTGGTCCTAGCTCCTGTCAGAAGGCCATTCCAACACAGCTCACCCTACCTCTCCCTCTTACCCGCCCCTTTCCCAGGGACTCACACCTGTGCACTGGGCCACCCTTTGTGTTTCGTCTGCTATTGTTACTAGTCTCTTTGTTAAACTCGACTCAAATTACCATTCTTCTTGTTTTGATATGTCTCCTGATTCCTGATGGGTTTTAACCCTTGAGCCATCAATGTAAGTAGAAAAAAAGAAAAAGGAAGGAAGGAAGGAAGGATGGATGGAAGGAAGGAAGGAAGGAAGGAAGGAAGGAAGGAAGGAAGGAAGGAAGGAAGGAAGGAAGGATGGAAGGGAGAAATCTGTGGATTGTGGTACTCTGCAACATTGCTGAGGCAGGGTGGATGACATCTGCTAATGTCTGTCCTCCTGACAACTTCTGCAGACAGAGCCCAAGGCTATGGCGGGATGTAAAGAAGCAGCAGGTAGTTGGAGGAGCCTCCTCCTCATTTTGCACCATGCAGCAGAGAGCTAAGTACTGGCCACTTGGTAATTGTCCCCCATGGAGACTGACTGGTCAGGAGGAGGAGGCGATTGGGTTTTGTTCAAGATCCTCACTCGTGCAATTCACGTTTGTCATGCATCCTGGAGCTTTATTGGGCAATGGGTGCTAGGGTTTTTTGCATTTTTAAATTATTTAGACGGTAGTTTTTCTTTCCTGGCTAAATTGAGTGCTCAGTATTTGAACTCAGCAGTGCAGAGACCTATTTGATAATTCTGAAAGGGAAGTGGCCTTCTGGGGCTTCCCCTGAGAAAAAAATTTTTGTTTCCTTGCTATTGGAATTTAAGATCCACAAGGTAAATTGGGTGTATCAATTAAAATGTGGACAACATCAAGGGAGAATACATGTAATAGGATCTCTGATTATTGTTAAGTTTAACTAATATATGGGGAATCGTCTCATAGAACATTTATAGAATGGTTCAGGCTAGCTAACTGGGTGTTTAAAGCATTCACATTATTTGGGGTCTGAGTGGTATAGCTGTATCCCAGCAAAAGCAACAACAAACAAAAAACTTAATGTTGATCGAGACAGTCAAGCATCCTGGTCTCAGAGGATGTGCACACTAGCTAACCTGTGGTCGTTGAGCAAATTCCATTGCCCCTACATGAAATGAGAGTAAATAGCAGGAGCTTTATTGTATTTTGGCTTCACATTCAATCGCTCATATAGGGCTTATCAAATACAGATTTTCGTCATCTCTTCAGTGTGGGTGGCCTCAATTTCTCATCTTGCTTCCTAAGCTTTATATTTCTGCAACTAAGCACCTTTGTCTTTCGTACAAGAGAAGACAAGTTCCCAGAAACACAGCGTACAGTCTTTAGAATATGCTAGCCACACTCTCTGGCGTACAATCCCAGGGCCTCAGGATTCTTGCTCCTCCTCTGCTCTGTGTGACTCTTTCATAATCACATCCCCCTGCAGAAAAGTATCCAGGCAGGATAAACTCTTTGAGGGTTTGTGGACAAGATGAGCCCCATGCAGCTTCTGCTAGGAATCTTCAAGATAGCTTTCTTCATTATCTTCCTTTGACCAGAGAAGCATTCTGTTCTGTCTTCAAAAGAACTTTTAGGAGGCAGATGTTCTACTCATACCATGTTCTGTGGTGGGAGGAAGTCTGAGCACCTGGGAGGAGGGAAGTGTTTAAAGAATGATAAGGAAATGTCCAACTTACACGGTCTGCTGTCCATGCATGCGGCACCAATGTATGATGAGTTCTGCACTGTGAGATCAAACAAAGCAGGGGAGGGGGGTCTTGCTTTGTTTTAGTCACTAATAAGGTATTTCTATACAGCTGGACTCCTTTAAAAGATCTCAAAGAAAGCACACCAGGAAAACTGCTAGATTATGTGAAGAATCTGTGATTTTTTTTTAAAGCCTTCCAAGATTCCATTCTCTTAAAAATCACTCAAAACAGCCTTCACACAGTCATTCTGAAACTTCTAATTTAGGAGTGAGTCACAGTCCAGAGTAAGTCCTGGAGTTCACTGAACAGTTTAATCTTATAGTTCTGAAAATATCAAAAGTAAGTAACTAAATCACCAACACAATAACTAAACCCTATGGTCACCACCAGCTGGAAGATTACATTCTAAAGAGACAAAGTGTTTTTTGTCCATTCTACCGTTCTCTTTCCCCTTTATAACTTTACTCTCTCTAACTCTCTTCACCAACAACTGAACTCAGGAAAGGCGTGTTAAGTGATTGGTTGGGTAACTAAGAGCATGCACACTTTAACTGGATGCAAAGAGTTAGCTATCATCTAGTATTGAGGCACAGGAAGAAGATGGGTGGGAACAGTGGTCTTTCCTCACTGTCTTGCAGCCTCTGTAGGGTGGCAGGAAGTTACCAGTGACACCCAGTTGATGGGTCATAGTGCCGATGCGGCAAAGGTTGGCCAGCAGCTGTTAGTGGCATATATACTGATTCTCAAGGAAACATATTTCCTTGTTCCTTTGGGACTAGGCTCCAAGTCTTACGCCTATTTTAGAATGAAGTAAAATAATGTCAAAAACTTCCCAACTCTGTATCCTACCCCTGATTTAAACTGCATGCACAAAAATGTCAGTCTACAGATGTCAAAGAAAGAGACACCAAATGACAAAAGATGGTGATATGTCACCTAGTTACAAACATGAGCTCTACATCAGACTTCCTGGGTTCAAATTCAGAATCTTCGCTTATTAACTATGTGGCCATCCTTTGATTATGTAGGTTAATTAACTGTTCTCTGCTTCAGTTTTGTCACTTGAAAAATAGAGAAAAACACTAGTGCCAGCACCATGTGCCTATTGTAAGCTGTTGATGGAAAAAGTTCAGAATATTGCCTGGTATACAGATGGTGTTGTAACTACCAGTAAGAGTGTGTGTTTCCACTTGTAGTTAGTAATGGAGATGGCTAAATTTCAGAATCTACTATTTTAACCATTCTTGCTCTTAGTTGCTTAAACACCTAGCTTTATATAGCCATTTTCTCTAAATTGAAAGATTCCCTGCTGGAGTAAAGGGATCATAAAATTTAAGAAGTATAGAATATTCACAAGTCTCAGGAAGCTCCAGAAACTTACAAGTTTCACAAGTCCCCTTTCCAAGTGTATACAAGCACTAACAACTTCTGGGAAAAGGAGACTCTCTGAGCATGCTAGCAAGCCATGTAGGGACCTCTAGGGATGCAGCATACATGAGCTGTCCCTGCTGCTAAGGTGCTTTTGATATCTTTCCCATTTTGCCTAGTCTCCTCCAGTCTCCAGTTCCTATCTTTTTCTCACTTTGTTCTTCTTCCTCTACACTCAGTGGACAATGTACTTTACATCAACAACTGGTTGATGGTATTAAAAACTAAATCTCCTGTCCAAGGCTTCTCGTTAGTCCACAGCCAATATACCAGTTACCTGCCAGATGTCAATACCTGGATATCTTCTCTTTTGCACCATGAATTTAGTATTCTGAAACAAAACAATTCCCCCAAACCAGCTTTATGCTTTTGAATTGGAGTTTACTTTCTCAAAGAATAGTACCATCCTTTGCTCAGTGAGTTGAGTGGGACTCTGGAAAGGCTATCTTTAAATGCTCGTTCCTTCATCCTGCATTCCTTATCAATGACCTTTGGCCTTCCTTCATGCCCCAAATGCCTCTTAAATCAATTTACTTCCTTCTCACCTGAATCATGTCACTATCTCACCCTTAGCTTCTCACACCATGCTCCATATGCCAACCTCAAGTGATTCTGAGTACTAAGACAGCCGTGGGACTCTTGATTAAAATTCTGCATGGATTTTCCTCTCTTGTTAAGGTGAGTACAAACTCTGTTTAGGGCTTCTTCTTGGGGCTCCAGGGCTCTGGCTCTGGCAGCTCTCCAGGCTTTGCTGAAGTATCCCCTATGGACACTGTCCTTGAGACATCCACACTTCTTGTCTTTGCAGATACACCTTACCATGGTCAGTTTGGGATGTCTTTATGTGTTGTTCTTTCTGTGGTAGACAATCTCCTTCACAGTTGGAATTTTTTTGGGTTTTTTTTTTTAATGTTCAATCCTTCAGGTGTCTGACTATTATACTAAGTGTTTTTGAGTGCAGGAACCATTTCTACACAGCCAATATCCAATAAATACCAGTTGAATAAGAAGTAGACAAAAAAACTCACAAATTCTGGTGTTTTATTGTGTCCGCTGTCACTGATGTCTCATTTCTTACCAGGCATCTTATCCATTCCCCCAATTTCATGTCATGATCCAACTTCTTTGTCCATTTCCCACAGCTTACCTCATTTTCAAGTTTGTTTTCTTAGCCTAGAATTCATGGATACCCATTTGCCGATCAATACAGAAGATGGATGTTGTTTGGCCCTCATATTTTAAATCTTGAATCTTTGCCAGCATTAAAAATCTTACGGTACTCTTCTAGCATTTCCATGTGGCTTTGACTGGGTGGATCTGAGCAGCTGTTCTCTTTCTGAAGTGCATGGGTTCCAGTTAACCTCTCCGCAGACCAGGTCCACCACCTCTAGATGTCTTTATGCTGGCTGCAGTCCTGATAGGCGACTCATCTCTGATACCTGACAGTGTTTGCTTCCGAGCAGCCTCAGACGGGTGTGTGGAGTTCCCAAATATGCACAGTGATGCACAGGATTTCTGTGCTCCGGTGGTTCCCGGACCGACGGGCCCAGCCTTGAATTCAGCACAACCTCCTAACGTCTGTGTTGCTGCCTTGCCTGAGGTGTGAGGGGTAGCCTCAGAGATGTGCTTCACAGGGCTTTCCCTCCATGGATTGATGATAGAGCCTCTAGCCACACTACTTCAATTTCGGCTCCCCACAACCACCCCATGATATGGATGATCAGCCCCTCCTGGGTCTTGCACCGTAACTACGATAATCGCTTTTGTTGAAGCTATCATCTTGCCTTTGACCGTGATCTCACTTTGATCCCAGCCCCAGCTCCAATTCCTCTACTGGTGGTTTAATCTCTAACCCCCTTTGTCCCACCTCAGAGCACAAAAGATGTTTCTATCCCTGGATGTTCAGGAGTACTCCAAGTCTTGCAAGAGACCCAATACTGGTGCTGTGCTGCTAGAACATATTTATTCTTCCCTGATTAACTCACTGTAGCAAAAGAGCAGAAAACAAAACAAAAGAACAAAAAAAACCCACCAAGATGGAAGCCAGCAACTGTCTTGGTGTCTCACAGGGGTGTTTGAGTTATTTCAGTAGCCCTGCCTTGTGCTGTCTTCCCCATGGGGCTGCGAGGAGTTTCTCGAGGATGGGCCTTCTTTTACACATTGTTTTTGTCCTCACTACTTGGCATAGTCTACTATATAATATTTTCTCAATAAATATTATTTCAATAAATGATACCTTTCAGGTCAGTATTCAAGGCCTCTTATTACTTGGAGGAACACACATTTTGATGCAGATATTTTTCAAGGACCATTTTTCAAAAATAGCACACTGTGGAAGTCTATGGTTCTTCAGAACACAAGAAGTTCAATTTGCCTCATTCCACACAAGTCCCCGCTCAAACACTTATTAGTGATGACTGCTGATGCCATGACCAAGTAATCATCGCTCTTTACTGGAGTCTAGGCTGGGTTGTGTTCGAAGCTCTAATCCTCACGTGGCCTGCTGAATTCTGTCATTTAAGGTAATTCTTGAGGTAGTGAATACACACTGCTTATCCCAGGGGCTCAAATTCATCTGATAATCTGGCCATTCTTTGTTCACTCTAGCTGGAAGCTCACATCTCTCTGTAACACAAGTGACATGACCAGGTAAATTAAAACAGGGTTTGCATGTGATTCTTTCCCATTAATCACGATTATCAATTCATGAATTCCAGATAAGCCCCTTTGGTTAAGTCTGATCTTTCACCTCTGTGCTTGGAAGTTGAATTAAGGATAATTGCAAGCATTCTGCCTCTTGTGACAGTATTTGAGCTGATTAGCTTGTGGAGGTCTGATTAGTTGATGACTGCCATCGTGGGAAAGTGAGTATCATAGCGGGCTATGTAGATGAGCATGTAGTGATATTATATATGACATGAAACCAAAGGAATGTATTTTCATTCAAATTAGAGACTCTTCTCCCTGCACTCCATAGGCATCATGGTCCATGACAGTCCCTGAATGACTATGTAAATTTAGCTCCACATTTTACTTTTTATCGACTGTCCATAATGACTCTCCTCTCTTTGCTAAAGAGGAGGAGGAAGCATCAATAGAAAGTTCTGACAGGTGAGATGAGAACGTATAACAAAGGCACAAAGGACTTTCATGTGGGATTCCGCACTAGGCACCGGCGGCAGCATTCCATTCCGTCTACTGCCAAGCTTCAGGAGCCACTGTTAACTTGGTAAAGATCTTAGAGAGATCTGGGGTCGTCACACTCCGTGCAGAAGGTCTAGCCTCACGTGCAGGCTAGCCCTCCGGTCTTCACCTGCCTTCCTTCTCATTAGCTCTGCATTGTGTGGTGATCCAGTTTGCTGAATGGTTTTCCTCTTGTTTACCATCAGTGATTTAATCCTCGCTACTTCTGGAAGCCTCCATGTGCATATCTTGTTTGGTTTCTGCCTGTTGCAATGACCTGATATGATCTAGGCTTCTACTTTTCCCAGAGAGTATCACGTGTCAGCAGTAGCTACCCTGAAAAATAATACAATAAACAGGAATGTCCCCTGCCCTACCTCCACTGACAAACCTTTCATTTGGCTCCGTGTTTTATAATACTGTGTCTTCTTTTTAATCTTTAAAAAAGTTAACATTTGTGTGTGTGTGTGTGTGTGTGTGTGTGTGTGTGTGTGTGTGTGTCCTAGCATACATTCAGAGGTCAGAGGACAACTTTCTCTCTTTCAAGCATGGGAGGCCTGGGGCTTGGACTCAGGTCACCAGGCTTGGCCACAGGCACCTCTACCCACTGAGCCATTTTGCTGGCCCTAAAATGCCACATCTTTAGCACAAGAAATAAAATGAAATGTGATGCCCTAGCATGGTGATAACTGGGGACTCTGGAATTACCTCAATCTATTCAACTCAGAATTTTCTTGGAAATATATGAAGAAGAAAACTTTCAACACACACACAAAATCATCAAGTGTGGGGCGCTGGGTGGGCGGAAGACAGTCACAGGCCTACCTGGCGCCCTGTCCCTGGGGCAGGCAGAAGAAGGATGCCACGGTGTGAACAGGTATGTGGTGGAGAAATGGAAGAGAAGGAGAAGCGGAGGGGTTCGTGCGCTGTGGAGAGACTCGGATCTGAAGACTCAAAGGTGGTGAGGCTGATATGGGTGATCTGTGCTGCCCAGCGGGCCTTGGGATGTCCCAGCCTGTGCTGCTGCCGAGGGCCATGTCTGGATCCCTGGCCCTACCACAACTGGAATTTGTGTTGATGTCTGTAGCCCACATCCAGGGAAGGGCATAGAGTGTGGACATGGAAGACTGGGAAATGAGTTGGATTGGGATGCATGATGTGAAATTCTCAGAGAATCAATAAAAATTATGTTAATAAAAAAATAGAAAAAAATCCATCAAGTCTTCAGAAAGATAATCCATGAAAATACAAACCAGTGTCTTTTTTCACACACTATTTATTATCATTTTTGTATGTGTATTCATGTGTGAGTAAGGGTACCCATGTGCCCTTGGATGGGTGTGGAAATCAGAGGACAACCTGGGATATTGGTCCCTACTTTCTACTTTATTTGAGATGAGGTCACCTGTTTGTCACTGGGTATATCAAGACATCTGGCCAGCAGGCTTTGGGGGGTTCTTCTGTCTCAACCCTCTGTCTCGCTGAAGGACCATGGGATTGCAGACGTGTATTACCACATCTTCTCTTTAGGTGAGTTCTGGGGATTTGAACTCAGGTCCTCAATCTTGTGTGGAAGATACTTTACCCACTGAACCATGTCCACAGTCCCAGACACTTATTTCTTAGCTTGTTTTTGTAAGGATATACATTTTATGACTTGTACCTTTTTTACTATTTTCTTAGCTAATTGTAAATATTCCAAATACACATAGTCTAATAAAAAACATTTAGAAAACAGATTGAATGAGTTATCACATAATTCACATATGCTTTCATTTGATTTTTCTTCAGCAGTTTATGACTAGGTCTACAGGTATATGGTTAACCCTCTAGAGGTTCAGGCTTAATCCGCTTGTTTAACTCATAGTAGGGTGTTTAGTATGCTGCAATGCTCTTAAAACATTAGCTTTTCCATCTGTGCAATGACAATAAAGTTTCCTAGGTGTCAGGATGAGCAGTGTCTTTCGGTGGTAGTGGTGGGATCAGGGTGCAGCATCCCTGCGGGGAAACACCAGTGTGGTCTTCTCTCTCATGTAGTATTGCGGGATACGGTGTGATGGACCTCCTCCATGACCGGAGTCTGCCAAGTGAGTACAGGGACGCTCAGAAATGGACGAAGGACTAGAGAACACACAGCTATCCTTGAAAGTAGGAAGCAGAAGTTTAAGAGTGCTGCGATGGCAGAGGCATGGGCCTTTGCCATTTGTGATAAGACCTGCAACCCGAGGCCCAGCTGCTTGCCCAGCGGGAGCTCACTCATGTAAGGGACAGTGAGAAAAGGTCACGGAGGTGGTATCCTCCACGTTTGCCTCTGACTTGGCAGGACAATTGGATAAAAGGGGGAATGAGATGGAGATGCTGGCTTGTCATTTCTTACAGCTGGCACGTGGGGGGGTGGGTGGGAGAGAATATGGTAAGACAAGAGCATATAAACCAGGTCTGTGCTAAAAAGTCCTCTCTGGAATCCAGAAGTATAAAACCTATGCAAAGAGCTGGATAGGGGAAGAATGAGGCAGAGAGGCTTTCCGGGGTCTGAATGAGCTAGGCTGGCATGTAAATTGGGTTTTCTAATGTGCTCAAGCCATCAAGAGGAGGTAAGAAAGAGGAAAGGCACACAAAAAGCCTGTCTGGGCCACTGGAGAGCAAATGTGACAAGATTCCTGTCAAGCGAGAGTTCCCAGGGAAAAGAATGGACAAGAATCCAAATGCCGCACTGTGAACTTCCGGAAGGCTTTCAAACCTGAGCAAGCACGCGCTGGAGGCATGACTGGAGGTACAGGTGAGCCCTACCCTGCTGCCTTCAGTAGAAGATCTGGGGAAGAAGTCATCCCAGCTGCTCCCCTAATGGAATAACCCAGGTCACCTGCAGGCGAGGGCCAGGCAGGGCAGCCAGAGGTCCCATCTTGAACGTAGATTTGTTTCCTCTTAGTGTGTGGCATACTCAGGCTTTGGGGATCCTGGAACCAAGTACACACTAATTCATAGCAACTTCCTCCCCCACACCTCAAGCGTCAGGGACAATGCCAGTAATAGGTGGATATGGAGACAGAGCAGGGCAGGCAAAGATTAATCTTGTTCTAGGGGTGAGCAATTATATCTCCCTGGAGAGCATGTTGTATGCACTTCTCTCCTACAAGAAAATATAATGAGGTGTGTGTATGCTGGGACACATTTGGAGGGTTTTACCTGAAGGTACAACTACAGTAGAAGCCATGAGTGGCTGGGCAAACAGGCCTAGAAAGCTGAGAGATTCTGCACCCAGACCAGAGCTATTTCAATGGCCAGGTGTGGTTGGTGAGGGGTTATGACGGCTCATGGAGACTGACCGTGGACTAGGGAGGGCTTCGTGGGACAGTAACCCTTCTCTTTGCTACTCTGTGTTCTTCTGGCAAGTGATTGGGTCTGATAGCTGGGCATAATGTTGCATTTCTGTAATCCCTGCACTTTGGAGATAGATGCAGGAGGTTCAGGAGTTCAAGGACAGCTTCAGTTGCATAGCTACTTGAAAAAAATAAAACCACACACACACACACACACACACACACACACACACACACAAACACACACACACACACACACACACACAAACACACACACACACACACACACACACACACACACACACACACACACACACACGAAGTGGGATCTTTCCATGCTGTATTGGATGTTGCTAATATTTTTGTTCCTTTTATTTTAGTTATTGTTTGTTTGGCTATTTTTTTTAGATTCCCTTTTGCTGAGTCCCAAAATCAATTCATCCTTGCTTGCGATCTTCAGAGCACTTTTCCAAGTTACCTTCACAATGCTATTGTCTATCATGAAACGGTGGCCTGGAACTTTTTTTTGGTTATCCTGTCTACTTTATGTTTAAAAAACAAAACAAACAAACAAAAAAAAACCAACCGTTTTTCATTACAAGGAGAGTATAATGCTAATCTGAATGTTTTAGAGATTTGTGGAAAAGCATCTGGAATGATAAAAAAAAAAAAAAAGCTGCAATTGGAAAGTTTAACACCGATGCCCTATGTGGGTGAAAGGGGACATT
This sequence comes from Peromyscus californicus insignis, assembly GCF_007827085.1. Lineage (NCBI taxonomy): Eukaryota > Metazoa > Chordata > Mammalia > Rodentia > Cricetidae > Peromyscus > Peromyscus californicus. The sequence goes on along the minus strand of NW_026294514.1, from coordinate 11,451,964 downwards.
CCCAGAGTCATAAGGTGATTGGATGAAAATCTCAAGGCTGGACTGGGCTATCTACCCATGAGTCATTGCCAGAAAAGGTCCTGAGTTTCCACTCCCAATATATTGGCTATTGCCACTGCTGTTGGTTGCGAGCCCGAACAAGATGGTAAGTTCCTATTGATGAGGACACCACATGCCCTTGTTGCAAGGCACAGAGAAATCAGGTTGGGACTGAGCTGGAAGCTTCCATTCTTGCAGTGCGGAACGGTGCCGTGCACCTTGCTTGGGGAGGACCATTGCCGGTGTTCGTGCTACAGATTCTGCACGTGACACCGTCAGCATGAGGGGCAGCAGGCACGTACTGGTGAGACAGTGGCAGCGGACTATTTTCCACATGGTTTTACAGCTTGTTCCACAGGAGGGAACCCCCATTTGGAGCCGTAAACTACCACGCAAACCTGTTATCCGAGGAGATAATAGGAGCTCACAGGAAAGCTACTGCTGTTGTTTTATTATGTGGATGTGATACGCTTGTCACAGTGCTTTCTAAACGTTTTTTGTTTTTCCTCGCTGATTACTCCTGTTGTCAGCTGTAATGAAAGGAAACCTCTTTTTATGGTGGGCAGAAGTTACTGCCATGATGCATAACTGGTTGAACTGTTGGGAATAAGTGTCATAGCAAGCTCACGCTCAGTTCTAAATGGGAGAAAAATTACTACACATCTACATACCTTCCTCTAAGGCTCACGGAACAAGGTGGAAGGGGGGGTGGGGTAGGCAAAGGATGTAAGAGCGAGAAGAAGAGGCGGAGCTTAGTGCAACCATTTCCTCTGTGTGGACAAGGTCATCTCCATCTTTTGTTTTGTTTTGCTTTGATTTTTGAGACAGGGTTTCTCTGTGTAGCTTTGTGCCTGTCCTGGATCTCATTTTGTAGACCAGGCTGGCCTCAAACTCACAGAGATCCGCCTGGCTCTGCCTCCCGAGTGCTGGGATTAAAGGCGTGCGCCAACACCACCCGGCTTTTGGTCATTACCATCTTGAAGCAGAGCAGCTATGATGGTTCCCTCAAAAGACTCACGAGGAGAGACTAGTAACTTGCCTTGTGAAAGTACAAGGAGGTACTCAAGGTCCACAAAGCTCACAAGACCCTCCCAAGGGATCCCTCTTTCGCAGGATTATATAAGAGGTAAACACTTGACTCAGGAGATGGGGCTCTTCTGTGGTAGAGTTGTCATGAGCTGGCTGTGCTAGGGACAGATCTCCCAACAGTGTAGTTTCCTGAGAGTCACCTATGCTCCCGTAAGTCATCCCAAAAAACTTGGGGGGATGCCAAGCTGGATGTGGACAGAGTCCTGTCTTTGTGTGTTTGTTTCCTTCTCTACCAGTGCCCTCTCGACCTGCAGTGAGTAGATGTTTCTTTGTTTCCCCAGGAAGAGCCACACCACAGCCTGTTGCTAACTACGTAATTGATGAAGTCACTCCATCTTTCTGGGTCAGTTTCTTCCCTTGGAACATGAGGTTAAAATACCTCTCAGTGTTACTGTGGAATTAAATCTGAAAGTGCCTTGTAACATTGAGGTAGAAGGGGACTAACAGGAGAGCAAGAGGAAGCGAGGGAGGGGGATGAGGGTGGTGAGTGTGAGCAAAGAACGGGGCATGCTTGTATGAATGTCAACATGAAACACGTAATGGTCTATAGCTAATACATACTAATTAAAAAGATAAATCCCTGGAGCTGGAGAGATGGCTCAGTGGTTAAGAGTACTTGCTGTTCTTCCAGAGAACCTAGATTTGGTTCCCAGCACCCACATGGCAGCTTACAACCAGCTGTGGCCATCTTCTGACCTCCACAGACGCCAGGCCCACACATGGTCCGCATACATGCGTGCAGGCAAAACACTCATACACATAGCATAAAGGTAAATAAATCTTCTGAACAATCAAAGGATAAACCCAGTATAATTTATAACTAAATCTAAATACTAATCTTTCTCCCAAAAAGAAGTCTAGCTCTCTCTTTTCATCAAGGCATCTTCTTTTTTACATCAGATGGTGACTACTACAGAAAGCACACCTAGTCAAAATGCAGAGAACAAGTGACTGCGGGTGCCCAGCACCAACTGATCCATCTACAACACAACCCTACACTTACAGCTCAGGAAGCATCTCAGAAGAGGAGACTAAACCCACTGTAAGAGCCAGAAGACCGGGACCCTTTAGTGATGTAATATCTTCTGCACATGGCATAAAATCTACATCCAGGAAATCTCAACAGTATGGTTCCCTAAACAAGACTTACCCAACAATACCAGTTGACAAGCCAATACGGATGGGAGAAATCTCACAAGGCCCTTGCCCCTAGATAAGAGCTACAGACAAGCAACAGTTGCTGGGAAAAAATGGGGGCAATCAATCTTCTTCAGGGAAGAGACCCCTGACAAGTTATCCAACCCCAGGTAGTCAGCCCCAAACACATACACATATGGACAACATGAAATGGACTCAGCAGGTTATTTGTGGAATAAGAGTAATTGAAGAAGAAGAAGAGGTCATGAATTTGGGAAGGAGTTGCAGGGGTGCTGTGGGATGTTCTGTATGGCAAATGTGTTGCTCTGATTGGTCAATAAATAAAACACTGATTGGCCAGTGGCTAGGCAGGAAATATAGGCGGGACTAACAGAGAGGAGAAAAGAAAGAATAGGAAGGCAGAAGGAGTCACTGCCAGCTGCCACCAGGACAAGCAGCACGTGAAGATGCCGGTAAGCCACGAGCCACATGGCAAGGTATAGATTTATGGAAATGGATTAAATTAAGCTGTAAGAACAGTGAGCAAGAAGCCTGCGTGGCCATACAGTTTGTAACCAATATAAGTCTCTGTGTTTATTTGGTTGGGTCTGAGCAGCTGTGGGACTGGCAGGTGAGAGAGATTTGTCCTGACTGTGGGACAGGCAGGAAAACTCTAGCTACACCGGGGAGTTTGAGAGGATTTGGTAGGGGAAGAGGGAGATAGAAATGATGTAAGCACAGCATTCGTGTTTCGAATTCTCAAAAAATTATTTAAGAAATGAAGTAGCAAAACAGATAAATCTATTTTTCAAAAGTGCCTTGAGGAGTCCTTGGTGCATGGTGGGTGTTTAAAAACCACAGCTACTGTTGTGATTAGGGGAAGTGGAGGATATTATTGTCATAGCTTAACCTGGGGTATGAAAGGAGACAAGTAGATGACAACTGGAAAGATGGAATGGCAATTTTCTTTGAAATTGTCGACATAAATAAATGTACAAGCCTTTGATTCTGTGTTTTCCAGCAACTTCAATTAGTTGACGTTTCACTTCTGAAAGTCTTTCCTCAACTTCGGGATTTTGCACAAGTGAATTTAGCATAAAATTCAAAGTAAATGAAAGTAATATAGAACCCAAGTGTTTGCTTCTGAGCACGTTCCAGTCGTAACTAACATGCGTCCTTGCTTATAATCAAACTTCCCCCCTTGATAGTCCTTCTATTTTATGAGAATCCAGATTAAAATCCTGGCTGCAACATAGACCTTGGTCAGAATTGGAAAATTCTAAAAATTGATATTTGTCAGTTTCCTCCTTTAGTATGATATTTAATCAAGCACCCAAGGCCTGTCTTCAAGGTACTGTCTACTGTCACAGCTCCACTCCCTCATCAGTATCTCCTCCTTCCAGGGTCTAGGAAATATATCTATTTTAGTCTGTTTCACCGTACCCACTTCCTTTGAGTAGTGATGGGCAGATTCTGTCTACGTCTTTCTCGTGTAGATGATACATTAGTCTGCTATGACCACGGTGATGCTTTCGAGCAAACCTTCTAAAACTTCAACAGCTTACAATAAAAAATTGTTGTCATTATATTCACCAATCGGTCAGGGAGATCCAGTGGTTGTAGGTATTGGTGTTCTGGTGTCGGCTGCCTCTGTATTGGGTCAACATCGGTCAGTGTGTCAACTCTACCTCCGCTGCATGTGTACTTCATCTCCCTTGGATTGGTGACTACCCAAGCTGTGTTCTCACACTGAATAGTTAGTACACAAACCAGACCACGCACGCACATGTAAAGTCTCTGCTCTCAGACATGTTCTAAGTCTCTTGTTAGTTTGTGTGAATGCACATCCTTGGATGTGCACGCGGAGGCTCAAGGCTGATGAGAAGTGACTCTCCTTGTCTGCTCTCTACTGTCATGCTCTGAGACAGTCTCTTGCTGAACCTGAGCCTCACCCATTTGGCTAGACTGGCTGGCTGAGGAGCTTCAGGAATCCATCCCCACCCCCACGTGCACCCCCAGTGCTGTGGTTGCTAAACGTGGGTTCTGGGGATGCAAAGACAGGTCCTTGGGCTTGCCCTGCAGTCAACCATCTCCCAGGCCCTCGTGTGCTTTTCTCTGTTATGTGTATTTTTGTTTCCTTTCCTCCCTCCTTCCTTTCTTTCCCTTTCTTGCTGAATTTGTTTGTTTTTATTGTATGTATATGGGTGTTTTGCCTGCATGTATGTAGGGGACACACATGTGATCTTGGTGCCCATGGACACCAGAAGAAGTCATCAGATCCCCTGGACCTGGAGTGGCAGATGCTTGTGTGCTGCCGTGTCGGTGCTGGGAATCAGACTGGGGTCCTCTGGAAGAGCAGCCAGTGCTCTGAACAGCTGAGCCATCTCTCCCCTCCCCCCTCCCTCCCCTCTCTCCTCCCTCCTCCCTCCCTTCCTCTCCCCCACCTCCTTTGTAATTTTTGGTTGTTCTTGAACTTGAATGTTAAAATGCAACAGTTTATTTTTTAATTTTCAATTGCATTGCATCGATTGATTTGCTTATCTTTATGTAGCCAAGGATTACCTTGAATTAATAATTCTTCTATTTCCTAAGTGCTGGTGTTGCTGGGAATTGAGCCAAGGGCCTTGTGCACACTAGACAGGCACTCTACCAGCTGAGCTACATCCTCAGCTCTTACGCTGTCGTATCTCAGAAGCCATTGCCGATCCAAGGTCATGAACATTTTCATCTATTTTACTTCTTAGAGGTTTATAACTCTAAGCATTTTAGCGCTTACATTTGGGCCTGTGATATATTATTATAAGTTAGTTTTATATAAGGTGTGAACTTCATTCCTTTGTGTGTGAACAACCAGTTTTCCACCTACTTTTCATTGAAAAGACAATTCACATAAAATTGTCTTGGCACACTTAGCAAAAAAAGGGATTGACTAAAAATGCAACAGTTTATTTTTGAATCTTCAATTGTATTGCATTGACTGATTTGCTTATCTTTATGTGAATGCCACACTATTTTGAAGAATGTAGCCTTGTGTCAAGTTTGAAAGAAAGAAATGTGTATCTTCCAATCTTTTTCTTTTCTGCTAAGGTTGTTTATTTATTCTGGGCCCCTTTCATTTCCATGTTTTTTTGTTATTATGTCTTTCTGCCAATTTTATCTAATAAGAACAGAAAGAAAACCCAGAGTCTCAGCTGGGAGTTTTAATAGGAACAGCGTAAAATCTAAAGATTACTTTGGCGAACACGGACAGTCTATGAACACTATGTCTTCTAATCCACCAACATGGCTGCATCTCTGTATATTTGCATCTTATTGTGATTTCAGGAGACAGTCTTGTACTGCCCTTGTTAGCTGTAATCCCACATGCTTTATTCTTTATTATAAATGGGACAGTTTCCTGAAATCAATTTTGGGTTGTTTACAGTAGTACTGTAAAAAAAATGTCATTTTTCTCTACATCGATCCTGCACCTTGCTGAACTCGTTTCTTGGCACCACAATTTTGTGTGTACACCTTAGGACTGGACACATACAAGACTGTATTTGAGTAGAGCTATCTCACACCTCCCTGGCTAGTCTGAGTTTTTGACTAGTTGCCCACACTGAGACTTCCAGAACAATGATGACAAGAAGCAGCAAGAATAGATACATTTGTCTTGCTTTGTGTTTTAAATCAAATACAAGGTTAGATTTGAGATAGACACTTTTTATCAGGTTATAGAAGTGCCAATCTATTTCTACTGGGAGAGGGTTTTAATCATGGAGGGGTGGGACTGACCTCTTAAAGGTAACAATCCACATTACTACTGTGATGTACAAGGAATCTGTGAGGAAGAGAACTATTCTCACTTCAATCTCTACTTGGGTAGCTGTGTGTGCCTGTGCAGATTTTGTATTCACTGCAGCTAATATTGACCATTCTGAAGTATGCTCCCAACCTTGTTTTTTAAATCTTGAGAAATATCCAGGTTAAGAAGAATGCGCAAAGATTGAAAATTCCAATTACTGCAAAGCTAGCCTGTTTCTGGCAAGCTCTGTCAATAGTTCTTTCCACCAAAAGTCCTTGACCTGAAACATTGGCTATTCTGTAATTTTCCAGGCTAATTAATTTTCTTCAAATCTAATAACAACTGAAAATTCTTATAATGAGTTGATTTGTCCAAATACTTGCATCTTTTCTTTCAGATGAATGAAACAAGAAAAAAAAAGGAAAAAAATCTTAAAAAGGTAATTAAAGAAAACAACAGAAATCCATAAATTGTACATTTTATTTTCTGCGTGGGTCTGAATTGTAGTTATGAGCTAACAACAAAAAAATCCCCCATCAGTCCTCTGTCTTTCGTCCTTTGCTTTTTCTTCTACTTCACCATTTGTTGTCTAGTGTCCTGGCATTTTGTTGTTGTTGATGGTGATGTTTTGACGTGGTGTGTGTGTGTGTGTGTGTGTGTGTGTGTGTGTGTGTGCACATGTGTGTGTTCTAGGTCCACATAAGTACCTATTTCATGGACAGAATTTGTCTTCCAACCCTTAATTCCTGTAACAGAAAATGTGTCCTCTATAATTGCAAAGCACACACAAACTAGTTTAGAAATAAATGCCATAGTGATATAGTTTTTAGCTTTATGGGTCATAAAGACCTTTTTAAACTGCAATGATTGCTATGGATTTCCTCCCTAAATACATGCACATATGTGTAGGTAAATAAAATGTAAACACAGAGAATATTTAAAAATCTAATGTCCTTGAGTCTATACAGATATTTAATTAAGCAGTTGTATTAGAAAAATTGCAAAGTTGTAGGAACTAACATAGCCTTTTCACATTACCCCTATCATCTTTTCATTGGGTTTAGCTTCCTGCAGCCCAGATTATCACACTAGACAGCCCCATGCTTGAGAGACTTCAGCCTTGGCGGGCAAATCCTAGAAAGAGTTCAGTCTCCTGGCTCAGCAGACAAGCAGTTAAGGCTCTGGCAGACTGGAAAGGAAAAGAGCAAGACAGAAAGAGCAACAATGTTTCACTTGCTCAGGCTCTCTCTTTTATTGAATTCCTTGCCCCCTTTGTTCCCTCCTCTCCCAGCTTTTACTATTGTCTCAAGGATGGAAAAACACAAGTTGGGGGGAAGGAGGAGGTTAATTTTTCAGAGAGGTTCTTCAATGCCAATGACACGACAGATGGATTTGGAGGGTCACACAATCACTGTTTCCTTAATCATGCTGGCTACCACACGGTGCATGGACACAATTGGAAATGAAGCTTCATCCAGGAGAAATGTTTGCAGAGTGCCTTATCTATTCACCAGCTATGGAAACTACAGATGCTTTGCTGAACTGTGCAGCCCTGCTTTAAAATGCTGTAGTGCTCCCTCTCCCTCCCTCCCTCCCTCTCTCTCTCTCTCTCTCTCTCTCTCTCTCTCTCTCTCTCTCTGTCTTCTGTGTCTTCTCTCCCTCCCTTCCCCCTACACACACACATACACACACACACACACACACACACACACACACACACACACACACACACTTCTAGTCAAGCAATTGTCTTATAAAGATTCTCTCTAAAGGAAAACACATCTTTATCTGAAATAAGAAAAGAAGCCTCGTGCCATCCATCAATCTCCAGAGCTGGCATTCAGCTCACAGATAGACTCTTCTCTTTTAATTTTTAAATCACCTTATCAATCAAAGTACTGCGTTGTTCTCAGCCTCTTTTTAGCTATTCTGAGTTGATCCTATCTACTTGCTTTCTGCTTGCTTCTTGGGCTTTCTCCTATTGTCTGTGTCTTATAGAAATCCTCCAGAGGCTTCTGAGACATCTGCTTAAAATAAGGTATTCATTTTTGTTTAATAAATACACCAACTGATTTCCTTGGGAAACTGTTAGTGTTGGCTCAGTGAAGTTCAGGCCATCAGTCTCCAACTTTGGGTTATGGTGGCATCAGGGCAAGGTGCTGGCAGTGAACCACAGCAGAGGAAGAGAGTTCAAGTCGAAGCTGTAACAAACAGATCTTAGAGGCAATTCCCTTAGCCCTACTATCTATTGCATTTCAGTGAACACCTAGGGAAATAAACTTCATGGTGGCTCCGCCATCGTCTTTTCTGGAGGAGAGTAAATGGATGAACACCTAGCTTTTAGTTAAACATCTCAGGCCTGCTTTGAGTCCCAGGAGAGCCACTTGCCAAGCTGTTCATTTCAGTTATCCAGGGTGGCGCTACGTAGCTCAGTTACTCATTTTTCCTGAAGAAAAGCAAGACAGTAAAGTACAATTATTCTCTTTTGTGACATTAGAGAATAAACTATGCACTCCCAGCATTATTGAGCAGAAACATGTTAGAGTAACTGCTATTCTCTCCAACATTTTGAGGGCAGCCACAGTGAAGTTGGGTGGTGCCACCTTTCTTCATTTGAAACTGGTTAATTTTGAGGTAATATTTTGAATGTATTTTATAAACTTCATTGTCCTTTTTAGGGGAGAAAGCAGACCTCTCCACAATAGTAAGATCCTTGTCATAGTCGGGACACCAAAAGGAAGGTGAGGGGAGCAGGTGGAGACAGTTGGTAGTGTGAGAGACCCTGCAGTCTCCCCCAACACACAGAACAGCACTGGTGTGAGAGACCCTGCAGTCTCCCCCAACACACAGAACAGCACTGGTGTGAGAGACCCTGCAGTCTCCCCCAACACACAGAACAGCACTGGTGTGAGAGACCCTGCAGTCTCCCCCAACACACAGAACAGCACTGGTGTGAGAGATCCTGCAGTCTCCCCCAACACACAGAGCAGCACTGGTGTGAGAGACCCTGCAGTCTCCCTCAACACACAGAGCAGCACTGGTGTGAGAGACCCTGCAGTCTCCCTCAACACACAGAGCAGCACTGGTGTGAGAGACCCTGCAGTCTCCCTCAACACACAGAGCAGCACTGGTGTGAGAGATCCTGCAGTCTCCCTCAACACACAGAGCAGCACTGGTGTGAGAGATCCTGCAGTCTCCCCCAACACACAGAACAGCACTGATGTGAGAGATCCTGCAGTCTCCCCCAACACACAGAACAGCACTGGTGTGAGAGATCCTGCAGTCTCCCCCAACACACAGAGCAGCACTGGTGTGAGAGATTCTGCAGTCTCCCTCAACACACAGAGCAGCACTGGTGTGAGAGATCCTGCAGTCTCCCTCAACACACAGAACAGCACTGATGTGAGAGATCCTGCAGTCTCCCCCAACACACAGAACAGCACTGGTGTGAGAGACCCTGCAGTCTCCCTCAACACACAGAGCAGCACTGGTGTGAGAGACCCTGCAGTCTCCCCCAACACACAGAACAGCACTGGTGTGAGAGACCCTGCAGTCTCCCACAACACACAGAACAGTACTGCAGTAACTCTAATGTGTCACCTGCCTGTGTGATTGTATCACATTCACTCTCAAGAAACAGCCATGTAGGAAGGATAGCCCTTTTTATTTAAATATGGCACTCAAAAAGGAGCTAGAGTGTTCCGAGTGCCTGTGTATTGTTGCACCTCATTTTCTCTCATAGGATACAGAAAAATATGAAAGGTTACTTGGCATCTTTTACACTTCCAAGTCCTTCTAAATCAATGGATAATAATTAACCATGTATTGAGATTCTACTAGATCATTATAGACAGATGCTGAGGAGGATTCAATAGTTAAACATGTGTAATTTCTGCCCTCAAAGATCTTAAAATATTGCATGTGTGTACATGCTTGTATGCATGCACATATGTATAGAGACCAGAGGTAACAAAGGGTGTCTTTCTCAATCACTCTTCACCTTGGTTTTTCAGCTTGCTGATTAGGGTGAGACTGGTTCATTAGGGTGAGACTGGCCTGTCAGAAAGCCCCAGAGATTCTCCTGTCCCCACCGTCCCAGCACTGGGATTCTCTGTGTGTGCACTGCCATGCCTGGCTCATTTATTTGGATCCTGAAGATCTAACCTGGGTCCTAATGTTTGCATGGCAAACACTACTGGTTGAGCAACTCCTTAGGCTTCTTGTTTGCCATTTTAAGATTTGTGATGAAGTAATCTCGTGTGTTCCATATTTGGATATCCATATTAGGAACTGGAGTGTTCAAATGCAGATTTGAAGATGGGGATCAGTGTATACACATCTTTCTGGAAATACATTCTTGCACACATCGCGTTCAAGTGTACCTCAAAACAAGAGGCATGCTAGTTTGTTAAAGAACTGAGCTTTGATCAAGCCATCTAGTTCTTTTCTCTGCCCACTGCCCCACATTCCAACTGTGAAAAGATAAATTGTGAACAAATGCGTACAGAAAATGGGCAGTTCAGTTGATGACTGTGACTTTCTCCTCTTATCTGCTCTTCTTATCTCTTAGACTCTGCAGCATGGATCCTGAGACCCATATTGTACACTTTCGTCTTGGCATAGTTCAATGTGCATGAGAAATTATTAAATGAAAATGCTGGGATGTCACATGAAGATGCTCAGAATGAAATGAATGTTTTCTTGGGTTGTGTGACTGTTTGGTAACTGCATATGCACCCGAGGCAAGCCCCAAGTCACTGCTATCCACCCATCCCCCAGTCCTCAGTGTGTTCATCTCACTAATAGTTCCAACCTCATGGCCTCAGCACAGGGTTCAAGAAAGCCTTTAAAAGTCTCACTTTTTCCCCCATACTTTTTCCAAACTTCACTTTTGGCATTCCTATTTTTAAAAAACATTTATTTATCCTTTAGTGCATGCATTTAATTATTTGTTTATTTTTTAATTTATGTGCACATGTGTATGACTAGGTATGTCTGCGTGCACGCCACACACAGGAGTTGGCCTGATCCTTCTACTGTGTGAAAGGGTATCCAGTGCTGGTTTGGCTGGTGCTGGATACTGCGGCGGCTGCGGTGGTGGTGCTGGTTTGGTTGGCAGCTGAACAGTCACGAGTGGAAGAATCACGAGCCATGGTTACCAGAGTTAGAATGGGCTTTATTAGAGAGAAGAGGGGATAGGACAGGAGAAGCCAGGCCTGGCGGAGAGGAAACAGAAAGAGAGGGGTGCAGAGAGGCACAGAGAGAGAGAGACAGAGACAGAGACACACAGAGAGAGAGACAGAGAGACAGAGACAGAGACAGAGACCAAGAGAGGCGCAGAAAGAGAGCATGGGGGTGCATGTGCGGCTTTTAGTCTGGGACGCAGTTGCCCGCTGTAATAAGGTGCCAGACAAGACCCCCGAGCTGGGCGTATACAGAATCCTTACACTGTGTTGGTTCTAGCAGTGGAACTCAGGTCATGAGGTTTGGTGGCAACTGCCTTTATCCACTGAACTATCTTGGCCGCCTCGGTCTTAGTGTTTCTGTCATTAACTATTGCTAGCCCCGTTTTGTTCACAGAAGCAGCAAACTCATCCAGGACAACACACACACATTATAAAATCAGACTTTCGTAGCATCCCCTGGCTCTGGAGTCAATGCCATTATCATCATCCTGGAGGGACCTGCTGGCTACTTGAAGAAACCACTTATCAAGCTGCTTGTTAAAGACTTCTGTGAACCTTGTTCCGCTTATTTCAATCTCGGGATGTAGGTATTAGTGTTAGTTTGTCATGGCTGTGACAAAATTTGTGAGAAAAAAAGTACTTGAAAGGATTGAAGAGACATCATAGCAGAAGAGCACAGTGGAGAAAAGCTGCTTACCTTGTGGCTGCCTGGGAGGAGAGGGCATGGGAGGGAGGGGAAAAGAAAAAACAGTGGCTGGAGGAGGGTGAAGAGGATAAGGAGGCTGTGCCACCATCACAGCAGCAGCAGCAGCAGCAGCAGCAGCAGCAGCAGCAGCAGCAGCAGCAGCAGTGATGCCTGAGGATAAGATTTATCTTTCCAGGGGCTGGGAAGATGGGTCGGGAGTTAAAAGTACATACCACTCTTGCAGAGAATCAGATTTGGTTCCTGGCATCCAGGACCAGTGGCTTTTAACCTCCTCTAATTCCATCTACAGGGGATCCAACTAATTCTCTTCTGCTCTCTGTAGACTCCTGCTCTCATGGACACATAGCAACACACAAATGCACACATATAAACATAATTTAAATAATAACAAAAATAAATCTTCTTTAAAAAGGTGTGTTCTTCCATTGTAACCTACTTCCACCAGTGCGACACCTCTCAGTCTCTACTCCTGCCCAGCAATGCCATCAAATTCTGACAGTATCAATGGATGATTCCTTCGATTGGGTTAGAGTCTTCATGATCCAGGCACTCCCCAAAAGCTGCACATCCGAACACACTTGGAGCCAAATCCTAAGCAGGTGAAGTTTTCTGGGAGACGCTTGTTGTCCAAACCGTAACAGAACTGTAGTATTTCATTTTACAGATGGCAAAAGAGGATGGGAAGCCGGGGAGTTAGCTGTCATGGCCACACTGCTGTTTGAATCCCAGACTTTGGGACCATTATCTTTTAAATACAGTCTTCTTTCCCCCCTATTTATAATCTAAGAGGGAAGCTGAGTCTGAAGAGGGAAAAACAAGTCAACGCATGCTGTACTTTAATCAAAGGTAGGAAGCAAAACAGGGCTGAACTTTCCCCTAAATTTTCCAAACAATGCTTTTAAAAACCTCATTTATTCGGCATTTTCCATTAAAATAAGAAATTGTCGTGTAGACAAGTAAACTATCGAACACTGTAATTGCTCATGTTTCAGAAATGTCATTGGATCTGTTAGCAAAGAAGCTTGTTATTCTCCATGCCATTACTATTATTTTGTGGATGCATATATACACTTTTAAAAGTCCTAATCAATGTTTTTGAGCACTCAGGCCCTGAACTACCACAGCAGCTTCTCTAAGTATTTTGGCTGTTCCCTCTAAGGATTAAAGCAATGCCCATGCTTCATTCTGGACATACCACAAGTTTCCTAGGTTCCAGAGTCCCAGGTTTATCTATGTTCTTTCACATGACATACATTCTTATCCCTAGTTTCCCATTTTCAGGAAGTGGCTTCCTACAGATAACATGCCAGGCCTCTACCCTGGGCCCCGTTTTACTTTCTTACATACCAGGAGTGGCAGTGATTTGTTGTGGTTGATTGATTGATAAATAAAACACTGATTGGCCAGTAGCCAGGCAGGAAGTATAGGCGGGACTTGCAGAGAGGAGAATTGAGAGAACAGGAAGGCGGAGAGGAGGAGACACCAGCCTGCCGCCCAGGGAGCATCATGTAGAGGCAGCAGGTAAAGCCACGGAACACGTGGCGACATACAGATTAACAAAAATGGGCTGAGTATAAGAGTGAGAGCTAGACAATGGTAGGCCTGAGCTAATGGCCGAGCAGTTTAAATAACATAAGCGTCTGTGTGTTTATTTTATAAGTGGGCTATGGGACTGCCGGGACTTTACAAAACCCCGAGAAAAAAAACTCAGGCTACAGTGACTCATTTTGTTGGCGGAGTTTTTCATGAAGGGTATGGATCCAATCTCTTAAAATGTTGTCACGATTGCTCCACTGCTTGCTCGCTGGTGTGAAGCTGGGAGAGTCGGCTACCTAGAACCAATGGACTGACTGCTCTGCATTCTTAAACTATCCCTGTAGGAGAGCACATTGAAGGTCCAACATGGCCACCAAATCAGTCACGTTCTCCAATTGATTTTAACTGTAATAAAACTAACATTTTAGACACCCCGTTCCTGCTCGTATGCCTCAGCTTGCCATGAGCAGAAGGAGATGCAATTTACTGTCTTCCAAGCCCATTAGTAAGCAACATTTCACCTCCTCACATGCCACTTCCAACCATTAGCAACTTGGGGGACCTGGAAAAGGGAAAGCAGAGCGTCAGGATTTCATCAGTTATTTGCTGCTCTTCAGCCCCGTGGGGAAATGACCCTGGGGAGGAAAGTTGTGCTAGTCCCATTGTCCTTCATTCGCTCATCCATCCATTATCCATAGATTGAAAAATTATACAAGGCTATAAAGGTAGAAGGATGTTCAGCGTATACTGCCTGCCAGTGGTAGAGAAGACAGGTAAATAAATGCTCTGGGAAGCATAGCATGCTAGGGAGTGATGTAACAGAGTATATAGTGCCCACAGGGCACAAATTAGAAATTCCTTAACTTGGGTCCTTGTGGGAGGGGCTAGGAGTGAGCTAGTTCATGCTGGATCTGGAAAAAATGTGAATTGAGCCTTGAGGTTGAGAAAGAGTTGGATAAAAAGCAATCTGGGGGGATGGGTGTAGTGGGTAGCTGTTCCAGCTTTGACCTGGAAGTACTACCCCCAGTGAGGCTTCAGGTAACTGTCACACCTACCTATGACCTGCCCCAGAGGCGGGGCCAAGACGGGAGCCCTCAAGACCTGAGATCCAGATGTGTCAGCTCTTTGGTTCCTAGTGATTCTGGATTCTGGATGGTAGATCGAGCAGAGTTCTCCAGAGAACACTGCTGGACTGCACTTTACCTCTCCCGGATCCTGTAACTTATTCCTTTACTTGTAAATTACCCCAAAATAAACCTCCTTTTTAACTATGTGGAGTTGCCTTAATAAATCTCCCATTAGATGGGTATTCTGGTTAAGGACAAAGGATCCTCTAGTGGAGATGCTAAGAATGCAGTCATTCTTACAGGGAAAGGCCATAGGGACCTGAATGAGGTGGACAAGCATTTCCTTTGTGTCAGGTCTAAAGCAGAATACTGTCATTTTCCCTGAAGGAATCCCACCATCCCCTGCCCTCTCACCCTACACTGTATCTTGGGGAATGACATGGGTCTGTGGACTGAGATTAAGGGTACCCAAAGCACATGCATGGAGAGTTGGGTGGATAGTTCCTAAGAGGAAGTTAGGATGCAGTTCCTGGGAGATTGGCTGTGGAATCGTGATAATACGTTTTCCACTGAGGCTCAATGAGCCGGCAGGTGGACAGCATCAATCCTGTCAGAAATTACTAGGTGTGAAATCTCAGTCTATCACAGATGAGCTGGAAAATTCCAGATCCCTCTTAGCATGGATAATGGAGTTAGTAAAAGCTTTCTTCCCAGGGCTGCTCTGACATTACACATGTAAGCTCAGTAGCAGGCATGGAATGGGCAGAAGCTGTCTGATTTCATATCTGTGTTGTGGTACTGTTTCATCTCTCCTGGAGCAGAGCTGCCTTTCTCATACTACGACTTCTCATCCATCTGTGCCTAAAGGCAGCTGTGCAGTACTGTAGATACACTCTACTGGTTCTACCATGTAATAAACACCTCAAAATTTGGCAACTTAAAACAAGAGTGATTTATGATTTTGTCCAGTTTGTGGCTGGACTGGGCTCAGCTGCATGATCCTGACACTCATCTTCCTTGGGGTTCACTCAGCACCCACAGTTTCTTAGGAAACATGCCTGACTCCTGGGCAGGCGTGACCAGAAGAAAGGTAGAGACCCTGATGTGAAGGCCCGTCTTTCTCAACTGACTGTGGGACTTCACACTACACCTGGTTTGTGTACCAGGGTAGCCAGGTTTCTTTATGGGTCGGATCGTCTGAAATGACAACATTGGGAACGTCCAGAGACTTACATCCAGAACTAGCACAACATCTTTTCTGCCACATTCTACTGATAAAGTACCCAGATTTGGTGTGAGAGAACACACCAGAGCACAAGGTTCAATGGGGCTTCCCCCCAGGGACTGGCTGCTCCTTACTTCAACTTCTTTATAGCTTAGGTATGCAATCTCTTATTCTAGATTTTTAGAGTCAAATATTTTATATAATTCAGGGTATTTATTATCCAGCACTGAAGGGTTATTTTAATGAATATACCATGTATTACATTTTGTTCTCAGTAGGATTTAGAAAAATACCCCCAACCAGGCACATCATGTTTTTGTAACAAGATGTTTGACCAAGTAGAATGCCTACAAAAAAACAAATAGCCTTGTGTAAGGTAAGATCACATCTTGGTGTTTTCAGGGAGCTTTAGATTTTAAATTGTGGACAAAACATTATAAACCCACATTTTGAGCCAATGTAACCTCTTAGGGACAAGAGTCTGCCATCTTGTGTATATAACTAGTGTTGGTTTGGGTTCCTTGGGAAGCACACATTCAAACAGGGTTGGAAGTGTGACTGAGTTGAGGCAGGGGATGCCTGTGCAAGATGGAGAGGAGCAGGGTACAGGTGGGGGAGACCCCCAGGCTGGGAGGTAGGCCTAGACACTCATGAAAGGGAACGAGAAAGGAGGGGGGCGATCCAGGCTCTCAGGCCAGGGAATGGTGTCACCCACTGTGGGCAGGTCTTCCCACAAATAGCCTAACCAGGACAATGCCCCACAGGCCTGCTCAGAGACCAGTCTCCCCAGTGATTCTAGATTCCATCAAGCTGATAACCGAGATTATCCACCGTAACTTCCCCAAACTTGTTGTCACTACATGTTCTACAAGCACTGAACACTACGCCTATAGTGCTAAGTAAATGGCCTTTGTTTTTATGAAGTCTTCCAAAGCAACTGTGTAGCAGGGACTGAGTATTGTGAAGGGAACAGAAAAGATGTCTGCAGTGACTCTCACCATAAGCCCTACCAGCCTTTCCAGTGTGAGCAGACAGCTGTTTCCTGAGGATGGTCAGCCATGCAGACTGGACAAGTTCATTGAAGACTTGAGTGTGCTTTTGTCAAGGTTAGTTAATATACCGCATGGTAATTAAGCATCAATGAATATAGTTCCCACCAACGCTGGTAATTAGATATGAAATTCCTCTAGGAGTGGTCAAAAAATGGATAGGGAACACAGGAAATGCTTACTATATTAGCCTTTTCTCAGAAAGAAGGGTAACTGCTGTGATGTCCATTATGTGCCAAAATTCTGTGTAAATCAGTGTGCAATAACTACTTTTTCTTCTTCTAGCTGCTTCTGTAGAACCATAATGATAAGAAGGAAGGGGAGAAATACTTTGCAAGGCTCCTTGGCAGCTGAGGAAGAAATTCTGCTACCACAATAGAAGGGAGATACGTTTTGAATATGGAAAAAGGTGACTAAAATGAGCATTTTCTTTCAATAGGCAAGCCTCATTTCTAGATGTTATCTTTCCTAATCCTCCAGCTGAGCCTGAGCTAAGTCAATGCTGATTCGTCCTTGATAGTATGAGCCCCTGGGGAGTTGACTTTGGCTCATAGCACAGTTCATCATGGTGGGGAAGGCGTGGTGGTGGGAATGTGAGGCGGCGGTCATGTCTACAGCCAGGAAACAGAGAGATGGATGCTGGCACTCAGCTCCTCTCCCTTTTCTGTTTGGTCCGGGGATTCATCCTATAGGATGATGCTGTCCGCATTCGGGGTATATCTTTCTTGTTTTGTTAAACCTTTCTGGAAATGCCCTCACGGACATGCCAAGT
Organism: Peromyscus californicus insignis; assembly: GCF_007827085.1. Taxonomy (NCBI): domain Eukaryota; kingdom Metazoa; phylum Chordata; class Mammalia; order Rodentia; family Cricetidae; genus Peromyscus; species Peromyscus californicus. The sequence goes on along the minus strand of NW_026294514.1, from coordinate 11,434,371 downwards.
TGACACTAAAGATTCTATCAAGTTTGCAATGACGATGAATCTTCTCATCTTGGTGCTGGAGATCAAAATCCACTGAAGAGGATTCAGTGATCATCTGGCTGCCCTGTGGTGGTCAGGCTATGGCTGAAAAAATCCAGCAGGGTTCCTATTCTCAAGCAGTTCCCTAGCGGAAGAGAAAGCCTTGTAAACAGAGAGTCACGACTTAACCGAAGAGACAGCCTCACTGAGGGAAGATGCTGTCAAGATGCTTAGCAGAGACCACGTGACTCATATGTGAAAGGTGAGCCTGAGATGGCTCCGCTGGTCAGCAGCTGCGTTAGAAGCTTCACGATGGGAAGGGGATGATGAGGCTTCTATCCTGATGGAAGCATGAGATGTGGAGGTTGCTCAAGAGAAAATTCAAAGCTGGTGTGGGGAGAAGTTGTGGGAAATGAAGCCAGGCAGCAGCCACTCTGGGAAAGCTCTAGACAACATGTGGGGGAGGTTGGGGTGGGGTGCCTTCTGTGGTCCACAGGCAGCGTGGGGCTGTGTCCCAGACTGCCACTTTGGGCTGACTTCTCTGAGCTCAGGCGCCCAACTCTCAAAGCAGCCTGTTCTATGAGATCCTTCTAGAGAACCAGCTGTTTCTGGCTATTCATCTTCTTTCTACTTGCTCTACACCCAAACTACTGCAGCCAGCTGGAGGAGGAGGAGGAGTTGGCACAAACAACCCTTGATGCCAGCATGCTACTCTCCAACCCACCAGTTCCCAGGCAAGAGCTTCCAGCAGCTGCTAGTGCCTCCCAAGGGAGCCCATGCAGTTGTCTGCCCTGGCATGCGGTGAGGGAGCTAGTGGAGACTTACCGCGCCAACCCACCAGGCTTAACCAATGCAGTGACTTCCGAGAGCCAACCAAATTGGACTGGAGAGCGGATTTAGAGGACCCAGAGTTGAGAATCAAGAAAGATGTCCAGCTTAGCGAGGGAACCCTGCTTCCCACCTCCATCCTCACACTCAGGATCCTTTTGGGTCAGTCAAAGCCTTCCACTGTCAGAGATACTAAAGCTGAACTTACAGGAGCCTGGGGGAACCAACCGAGAAAAGAATGAGTGTGGGTAATATCGAATAATGTCCTTTTCTTTAGTGTGAAGTCAACAGCAAAGGAGAATTGCCAATATATGGCAGACATTATACTAAGTTAAAGATTATATAAACTAATTCTCATCACAAAGCCATTGAGATAGGTATTCATGTCCCTGTGTTTTCAAAGAAAAAAAACTAAGACTTAGAGAAGTTGGATACATGGTTTAAAGTGGGGCTTAAGACCTCAGAGCTGTCTACGTGGGTGGCCCCAGGAGAAAATGAAGGGTGTGGGGTCGTAAAGATGTGACCCCTCATCCAATGGTTAATATTATCAACTTGACATGGTCTAGAATCCCCTAGGGGACATACATCTGGACATGCTTGTTAGGGGTTATCTAGTTAACTTTTGGGACTGTCTGGAAAGGGTTATCTGGAGGTGGGAAGTCCTACCTTAAATTCGGGTCGCAACACTCTATGGGCTGGGGTGCTGAACTGAGTAAAAAGGAGGAAGATGGCCGTGTAGAAGCGTTCATCTCCCTGTGCTTCCTGACTGTACAGGAGATGTGACCCACTGCTTCAGGCTCCTGTTATTACAGCTTCCCTGCTGTGGTGGACTGAGAGCCAAAAGAAACCCTTGCTTCCAGAGGCTTATTTCTTGTCCAGCACTTCCTCACAGCAAGGAGACAAAGTAACTAAAACAGCATCTTTGCTGTGGCTGCATACAGGAGGACTGATTCAGCGGTGTGGGGAGCATTAGCGTCCGTGACAAAGAAACTTATATTCCAGCTGGGTGTGAAGTCCTTGGGACTAACGACAGGTGTGTGTGTGTGTGTGTGTGTGTGTGTGTGTGTGTGTGTGTGTGTGTGTGTGTGTGAAGGAGTAGACAAGGATGCTTAGTGCTGGAGGATCTGCCTTTCAAAGGATCTGATCCACTCCCCATCTTGCCAATGAGGAGATGGACTAGAGAATGGAAGCTAGTTATCAGCAGTTCTCATCTACAGCACAGCTAGGCCGGGATCTCCCTTCTCCTTCCTGCCCCCTCCCCGGACATTCTGCCTCATGGCATTTTCATTCAGTGTCTTTTCCTGAAGCAAATCTGTTGACAGACTTGGGCCCGGTCAGAAAGCCTGTGAGAGAGATGGGTGGATCTCATCCATAGGGCGAGTTGAGGAGAGTCCACGAAGCCAGGACCAAGAGCAAGGTTGGAACCTTAGGTCCCACACATCAAATATACAAATGGATGCCGTCTGCAAATAGCAATAACTGTCGATTGAAAATTATTTAAACCACCCGCCTCACCCCAAATTCTCATCTCCAACCAAGGTCAGCTAAGGATTTTTGCCTCGACCTGTGCGGTCTAAGAAGCCGGAGCACTCAGTGGGATACGAGGAAAGAGTTACACAATACACACTGAAGCAAACCCTTCTGTTCGCTGTTCTGTCTACCGATCGTGTAAGCTAAGCAGGACGGTGGCCCTGATGACGTAAGCTATCCACGTGGAGCAGGTGAGGTTAGCGCCCTCATTGCCAATAGTTCCATGTTGTTTCCTCCACCTCTGGGGAAATTTCTCAGAACCAGACAGAAAACTCACTCATTCTAAAGTGTAAATAGCTAACGATGCTGTAAGTGATATTTCTCTTAGGAGTATTTTCACATTAACATTTTAAGGAAGATAAATTAAGTTTTATTAGAGAAACAGCAGGTTTTGTTCCAAGGTAGAACACTTTTAAGGATAAACAGAACATTATTAGTGTTTCTTAAATCACACTATACAAGTAGTTCTTTAGTTTCTCAACTAGATAAGTCCTTTCTGTTTTTAAAAATAATTGACCCTTTGCTTGGGAGGCAGAGGCAGGCAGATATCTATGAGTTCGAGCCCAGCCTGGTCTACAGAGGGAGTTCCAGAACAGCCAGAGCTATACAGAGAAACCCTGTCTCAAAAATTTAAACCAACCAAACAAACAAAAAACCTAACCCATTCTAATGGTTTTTAAGTTCATTAAGTTGTATAGATTTTGGGTTTGGCTAGTTTGGGTGTGTGATGTTTGATTTGCAAAATATCTCTTTTAAATCATAAAGTATTTAAAAAGAAAAGAAACCAACCAAGAAGTCCTTCAATAGGTCTATCCAGATAATGGAATAGTATTCAGCACTGAAAAAGAGGTGAGATATCAACTCACGAGAAGAGGCTTGAATAAATATCATGACATTGGAAGAAGAGGCTGCAAAAAAATTACTTGCAGAAATGGTAAGAATATGGAGAAAGTAAAAATTTTTAAAAAGTCAGTGGTTTCGGGGGTGGGGGACAGGGGGAAGCAAGAGTAGGTGGAGCACAGGAGAGTTTCACCTCAGTGAAACTACCCTGTATGGCGCTAGAGTGGTGGATACACCTTTATAAGTTTGTCCAAAGTCAAGAACACACAAGGCATCATTCTCATCAGGGATACTGACAATGTCAAGGCTGGCGTGTGCAGGGAAAGGGTATACGCAAAATATCTGAACATTCACTTCAGTCATGCTATGAGTCTGTAACTTCTCTAAAATACTGGCTTTAAAAAAAATAACTACAATTAGTTAAAGTAAATCGAATTTTCCGTGTGGATGACAATAATGAGTTAAAATGTATCGAATGTTCACTAAACACTAGGCACTCACATCTGAAAGTAATTTCATACTCCATCTCCTTTATGAGTTGGGTATTATTATCATGTCAAGTTCATGTACAAGAATTCAGGTTTATAGATTCCCAGTCAGTTGCCAAGGAAGCGTTTAGCACACTGACGTCACAGCTAAGGAAACCGAGCCTTAGAGACAGACACAGCAGGTCTTAAGAACTCTCTGCCCCGCCCCCCAATACGGCCGTCTTTGTAGCTCACAGAGAAAGCAGTATTTGCTTATTTAAAATTCATTATGTTACAGGATTCTGCTTTCTATAGGATGTTTAGCAACAACCTAAGTTGTTACATCTGAAACCAGTATAAGCAAGCCCAATTTGGCTCACATCACAGAACAAGACTGATAAGGGCAGTCTTCTGGGACATTCATTTGTGGACACGCATGACTATATTGTTTCTTAAGTGGACGTGGAAACCACAATGATTATGGGTTTGAAAAATTCATCGTTGAAACAGATCCAACTCAATTACGAGATTGCCGTATGAGGTTGTGTGCACAGTTCATCAAGGGAGGGAGGGAGAGAGGTCGTGGAATTCACATGCACGCATGATATGGATCAGTGTCCCGCTCGCACGCATGGCCTCACATCTGGCCTGGTTCAGAATCAGGAAATTCAAAGTTAAAACACAAACCAGCTTTATTTGGGTGGACCATCAGGGAAGCACAGCTCAGGATGCTCCTTTAAGAGCCAAAGGAGGATGGTGCCCGAGCTTTGTGTGTATCCTCAAGATCCCACACTTTCCTTCCTTATATGGGGCAAGTACCTCAGGTGGAGAGATCACAGAGAGCTGGCTACATGCTTGCTCTGGTAGTTGCAATAACTTTTTGAATAATGCCTAAAAGGAAATGAAAAACTATTGTTTTAAAATGATGATAAGACATCATCATGATTTTTTTTTTCTCGGTGAGCCACATACATGGCTTGTGTGTGTGTGTGTGTGTGTGTGTGTGTGTGTGTGTGTGTGTATGTGTGTGTGTGTGTTGTGTTGTATTACTGTGTGTACATGTAGGGAGGACAGCACACACACTTGCATATGCATGTAGAGGCCAGGGGAGGACATTGGCTGCCCTCTGCAGCCTCTGCTTGATACAGTGTCTCTTGATGAAGCCTGCCACACGCCTGGTGTGGTAGTTTGAATGAGAATGTTCCCCATAGGCTCTTATGTTTGAATGCCTGGTTCCCAATTAGTGGAACTGTTTGGGAAGGACTGGGAGGTGTGGCTTTGTTAGAGGAGGTATGTCATCGAGGATGGGTTGTGAGGTTTTTAAAAGCCCACTCCAGGCCCAGTATCACACACTCTCTCTCTCTCTCTGCCTGCAGCTTGAGGATCAGATGTGAGCTCTCAGCTACAGCTCTAGTGCCCTATCGGCTGGATTCACGAGCATATCAAAGCCACCTTGGGGTTAGTTTGTTAGCATGTCTTGGGCTAGGCTATGGGGCTCAAGGGTGGCCTGCCTGGGGCTTGTTCTGAGTCCCAGCTCTAATCAGAGCTGTCTGGTGGCAGGCCACATATTATTTCAAGTCACACAGAAAGGCTTTTTCGGACTTAGACAAAATGGCTCCATCTATGTTCTGAAGTTTCAAAGCCCTTCTCCAACACACGCCTCCTCCAACACCTCCTGATCCTTCCCAAACAGTTTCACGCACTGGGGATCACGCATTCAAATATATGAGCCTATCGGTGCCGTTATCACTCAAGCCACCACACCCGCTCTAGGAGCTCAGCCACTGTACTGCAAGGAAGCCCAAGCAGCTACATGGAGAGGACACACACACACACACAGGTGTCCCGGCTGAGACGTCAGCTTCCATGCCATACTAGCAGCCTTCCGTTCCCAGCTACTGTGTTACCTCAACCATCCTCACTGTGCCCTGCCTGAACTTCTGACCTGCTGGAGCCTTCCGCATGATGGCTCTGGCTTTAACCGTGAGTCTTCAAGGGTGTTTGCGATGCTGCAAAATAAACTGTAATAGAAGGCCATACTGCATGTGACAATTAAGCAAAGCTCAGCAGAGGCTACGGATCACCGCCTGATTGAGAATTATCAAGATGGGGGAAAGGTGGCTGCAAAGGTCCTAACAGAAAGGTCTCTGTGTCTAGTATGTGCCAGAGTGGCTGTGGCTGAGCAAGTGAACGGAAGGTGGAGGAGGCGTTCTGGGGGAGGACAGAATGTGTAGGTACTTGTAAAGCATTGCAAGGATGTGGACCTTTCTTGTGCTCGAAATGGGAAGACACTGTACGGCTGTGAACAGAATAAGATGTGATCTGAGTTTTCTAAAAATCCATGAACTGCACTGCACTGGGGCAGGGAAGGGGGAGATGGTTAAGAACATGTTTTCTGGTTCAGAGGGCTTTGGGCTAGGGTGACAGTGTTAAGAATGCTAAGATGTGGCTGTATGTGGATATAGTTTGCAAATAAAGCCAAAGGATATTTGGGATATGTTTTTCAGGGTCAAGGCACTGTGATATATTGACTCTCCAGGGTGAGACAAAGAATGACCATAAGATGTGCCTACCCAATCACCATGTATGAGGAGGCAGAGAAGACTTTTGTCAGGGAGACGTGGAAGAGCAGGCTGGATAGGAAGGGCAGGTCTAAGCCTGAGACTGCGCATTTAAGAGTGCTCAGCCTCGAGGTTGGGCAACATTACCAAAGGACAGAACTGAAGAAAGAGAAGAGCGCCTGTCAAGCCAGGTCAAGTCAGAGAGGGTCAAGGAACCAGCCTTAGGACAGGAGGAAGGGCAGCGAGGTGTGATTTCCCACAGGCGATTAAAGACAGCGGATGAGGTCAAGCAAGAGGTGTGCAGAGAAGCAGTCATGAGGATAGGCCATGAGGGGGACCTCGCTGAGCTTCGCAAGACCAGTCTGTGGCATGATGGAAGCGTGCAGGGCGTGGAAACAAAATGAGTGAATGGTCTAATTTCCTGTGTGTATCTTTTAAAGAATCAGGAGTATTTCCCTTCCAGAATATAAAACTAATAGCCTGGAAATTGCCCTAGCATAGCTGTGGCGTTGGCTGACGTGTGTGCAGATAGACTCAAGCTCTGATTTTCAGAGTGGAGATTCAGAGTTAACTCTTCCAAGATTGGACTATTGTGAAAATCATAAAGTCCTATTAAGGCACAATCTTTGTTTATTACAAGTAATATGTCTTACTTATGGTTAGAGACAGCCTCTGTAGTTAGTGTGCTTACATGGAAAATCTTGATTCCACCACTTACACCTACATGTAGTAGAGAAATTGGGTTATACTGAATATTAACTTGCCGATTCATGGTAAATTTTCACTGTTAGTGTGTGTGTGTGTGTGTGTGTGTGTGTGTGTGTGTGTGTGTGTGTGTGTATGTGTGTGAGGATATTGAACCTTGGCCCATACCAGTACTCTGCCACTGAGCTATAGCTCCAGATCAAATATTATCCTTTATTAATACTAATTATCACCTGGGGAGTGGAGATGCTTTCTGTGTTGGCTCAAGGTAAGTCAGCGTTACACAAGTAAGTATTGAACAATCATCTGTGGTCTTCCTGAAGGGAATTCTGTATGTTTGCCTGATTGTGGTGCTATGCATATACCTGTAGGTGTGGGATTTCACTGTCCACTCGTGACTCCAACCATCTCTTGTGACAGTACAGCTAGACCAGCAGACAACGCAGCCACGTTTAGCTCTTGTGCTTCTCTCTCTGGATCAACCAACACACACAACAACCTTTGCAAATACTAAAGAATGGTGCGGTTATAAGTCAGTTTGAGTTTACCACCTTGATCGTATGACTTCAATATTGATTCTTTAGAGCCCCATTGCCCTAGGCTTTGATGGCCATTGCCCCCCCCGCCCCGCCTCCCCAATCCATCATTAATATATGTACACACACGTAGTATGAGCTGTTTCATTGATGGAAGCTCACGTAGTACCAGACTTCCAATAGAGCCGATGAAAAATACTTGAGATGTCTAGAAAGGAACACCTTGAACTACAAAAATGTCCCTCAAAATATTACAGAGATGAGAGATTTTCATATTTAGTATCCCCAATGCATCCATGTGATGTAACCCTGGCCTGCATGAAAGTATGAATTACCCTATTGAAATAATGGATATGATAGATTAAAAAGAGAGAGACGCCTCACTTAGCTTCCACACATGGAAACAATTGTCCAAATTTAGACAAACCTGGTTATTCCACGTTAGCCTCATCGTTCATTGGAGAACAAAAATCATAGAACACGCATCCTCATATGTGTTTTGCTGTTCACACCTCAGGCCACAGATACAGTTCATTGGGAGATTGCTTTCCTAGCATGTGAAGATGCCCTGGGTTTGGTCCCAAGCTCTGGATAAATAGGGTGTAGTGGGCCTTGCCTGTAATCCCAGCCCTCAGAAGGTTGGGTCCAAAGGATCAGAAGTTCAAGGTCATCAACAGGATGAGAGTGCCTGGGCTCCTCTCAACTTAAGGAACAAAGAGAAAAACTCAGAATGACTTTTTCCTGGCTGATATGTTTGGATTAAAAGCTGGACTGTGGGCTGACAAGATGATTTAGTGAGTAAAGACACTAAAAACCAAATCTTTGCTCCCAGGGTCCTCCTGGTAGAGGTATAGAACTGACTGAGTAAGCTGTCCTGTGAACGCCACACGAACTCTCATGCCATGGCACATGCCTCCCCCCAACAATTTAATAAAATGTGAAAAATAAAAAAGTAAAATCTGTCCTTTATCCACTAGCTTCCAAATCGAGCTTCTAAAACCAAAGTTAATCGTGAGACCATCTCAGAAACTCAAACACATCCTTCGGATTCCTGCCTCAGCTTCTGCACTGTTTCCAGGTTTCTGGCTACCCCAGGGAACTACAAGTGAATATGGATGATGACTCTGACCAGTACCAGCCTGCACAGCAGGTGAATTGTGTACACCGAGGTCCCAGCCCTTGTTTTCTATGTGAGAAGAGCCCGGAGCCCTGTCCTCCGAATGCCTGCTACTCTAGATGTAGATAAGGGGCCGAAGCACCTGCGTCCTCACTTGGAGGCCTGTGAGCAACACCGACCTTTGGGCCCGTCCACATCTGGTGGATCAGAATCTTCAGCCTCCCCAGTGGGTCCGCACACATCTGAAAGGGGGAGAAACAGTCTCTAAGAAACTCCGCACGCAGACCGGAAGGAACTCCCAAACTGCTGGGTCAGCACGGGACTGTGAGCCTGCATTTGCAAAACTCATCCTGGGAGCCATGCCGGTGACTGACAGCTCTGAGGACAGCTGTACAATGAGCCTGCATGAATGTTCGTCCTCCCTCATTAAAAAGGCTCAGAAGATGCTGTGCGGGAGAGAGTCCACATAATGACCTTCCGGCTGTCTCAGCATCAGCTGTCCTCTCAGAGGCCCCGGTGCCTTCGCATATTAAGTTAAGCCTCCTCTCTTGCAGATTGTCAGCTTCTTTGCTGCTGACTTTTAAGCTGCACCCCATCCATGAGGTTATTGGAGAAAATGCATCAGGCACAATGTGAACAAAATGTAGGCAGGTACTTAACGAAACAGGTTTAAAACACCTTTGAGAGACCGGCCCAATTGTTAACGGAGGCACGGCTTCTGAGTCACTGAAATTCTGTGTTTTATATGTTCTGACAGTGTAGGGGAGGGACAGAGCCGGGCATCTGCAATGAAACTCGGTTCACAAGCACAGAGCTGCTGCCTTCACGGGGAGGTCACACACACTAGAGATATGCTTGTTTTGTCTGCCCGGTGCTTGGGAGGTGGCAGCTAGGGAGAATCTCAGTGAGGCGGAGCTCTGTCCAATGTGTACATCACCCTGAAAGCTTTCCCAAGCAAGCTTAGTCGCTCTCCCCCGCTTATGAGAGGTGGTGTCTGGGAAAGACAATGGAAACGGCACTTGTCAGGGGAGGCTCTCTTCAATCACGTGTTTCCACACTTTTCTGAAGTGACAATAGAAAGCCAGTTGGAAAACGTAATAGCAAAAGACACCGCATCCAAACCGTCGGCAGACTTGAGGGCGAGGAAGATGTCTGACAGGAGAGATGGTGTGTGAACATCCTTCAGTGCACCAGGAGTCATTCAAAGGCACCTTCGGAGCAAAGATCAATGAAAACCAACTCTCAGGAAGTAGCACAACCCAGACTCTTCCTCTCCTTCACTCGCTTCGCCTTTGGGGTGGTGCAGATTCAGCTTGGGACAAGATTTATGAATCTGAAGGTGTGATGAAAGACAAGTCCTGGTTGGCGGAGCTGTAGGGGCATGAGGGGATCGCCACAGACTTCAGTTTGACGCTTCCTAATCCAGTTCAGAGACCCCGTTGGTGTGCAGGAGGCCGGGCAGACAGCCCTCAAGAGTGAAAAGGCAGATTCTGGTGTCGGGCTGCGTAAGAAGTTCACACCACCTCTTGAAGGGTCTCCAGCTTGACTGGGCGTTGATGCTTTTCTGATGTTACTCCCAATTGATCAAAGTTTCAGACTCCCGGCCCACCTACTTGACATCTTGTTAATATTCTTTGCCAATCAGGATTGATCCTGTGAAGATCAATCACTATGTGAAGAGCTAGCATGGAGTTATTGTTCAAGAAGAAAACACAGAAGACTGATTTCATGTGTTAATCTATACCTACATACAACTTAGATTTTTCTTGGAAATGAAAAACTTTAATTTTTTTTTTTCTGGAGTCTGTGGCTGAGGCCACATGTCCATAGGCATTCCAGGGACACACCTCCTTGAAAAGTTGGAGTGATCTAAGAAAGAAAGTCTTCAATTTTTAATAAGTGAACGACCCAACTGCTAGCTGAGTAACCTGAGTTGTTTTTGTTTTGGTTTGGTTTTTTTGGTTTTTCGAGACAGGGTTTCTCTGTGTAGCTTTGCGCCTTTCCTGGATCTTGCTCTGTAGACCAGGCTGGCCTCGAACTCACAAAGATCCGCCTGCCTTTGCCTCCCGAGTGCTGGGATTAAAGGCGTGCGCCACCACCACTTGGCCGAGTTTTTTTTTTTTTTTTTTAATCAACAGTGTACACTGTCAGCTCAGACACTTTTCAGAATTTAGCCACATTACTGCCATGAGTTAGTCTAAAGGGGACATCTATTGACAGCATCTATTGGCTTAGTATCTTAAACTAATCACACTTTTAGTTTATAGCTTTCTTTCAACGTTTTCGAACATAAGTGTTCTATTTTTTGAGTAACATTTTTGTCTTTATGTATTTATTTATTTGTTTGTTTATTTATGTGTATTTGTTTTGTGGGAGAAAGAAGGGGGTGTGCATGTGTGTAAAGGTCAGAGGACAACTTGTGGGAGTCGGTTATCTTCTTCCTCCACGTGGAAGTTCAGGCTGAAGGGAGCTCCCAAATGGCTGGTTCAGCAGAGGGATTGGGAGCTATTTGCATAACACATCCTGGAGCCCTGTTTGTGACTGAACCTCATACTGTTAATCATAAATGGTCCCAGGGACTGAACTTAGCTTCCAGGCCAGGCAGCAAGCACCCTTACCTGCTGAGCCATTTTGCTGCCCCTGAAATAATATTCTTTAAAGAATGTTTTTTTATTGGAAATAATTCTAAATTTATGGAAAATTTGGAAGATGAGGTAGTTTGAATGGGAATAGCCCCCTTAGGCGCATATGTTTGAATACTTGGTCCCCAGTTGGTGGAACCATGTGGGAAGGATTAGGAGGTGTGGCCTTGTCAGAGGAGATGTGACACCAGAGGCAAGCTCTGAGGTTTTCCTGGTGTGCCTCTCTCTGTGTGTCTCATGGTTGTAGATCAAGATGTGAGCTCTCAGCTCTGATATCATGAACTCTGACTCTGTGACTCCATTTAAACCATGAAATGGTTTCTTTTATAAGTTGTCTTGGTCACGTCATTTTATCACAGCAATGGAAAGTAACCATGACAGAAGACAAGAAGAAAATGAAGAACTTTACTTAACACCCAAATTCATTCATTATTTTTCCTCATTTGCATCTTCATTTATGCTCTTTCTGTATCTCTCTCAATAAATATTTTTATTAAAAATGTAAAGATAAGTAGTAATGTACACCCTGACCCGTAGTCTTTAAATACTTAAGCGTTTCTTAAGAGTATGGGATATTTTTATGTGAAACTGCATTGCTATGATATCTTAAACTAATCTATATCTGTATTTGGTTGACCCAGAGGGCCCTTTACGTAGCACATTTCTCATTTCTGGGTAAGACCTAGACTAGGCTAAGGTGTTGGGTTTAGTTATCACGTCTCTCAATTTAAAACACTTCACCAAATTTCTTTGCATTTTGTGACACGCACGTATTTGAAGAAAGCATTTCATGCTGCCATCTTTACTAGAATGTTCCTTATTTTTGGTTTGTCTGATTAGATTCAATTTCGTAGCCTGGCCTGGGCAGAAGCACAACACGGAGGGTGTCCTGTTAGGATTGCCTTTAAAGTCAGAGGCAATTGCCAACTCTAACTTGATCTGAGTTGGGTTTTTTTCTCTATTCCATAGGTACTTCCTTGGATCAGGTTCACCCAACAGCTACAGTCCCAAGGGGGTATGCTGAACACCTTACCCACAGCACCCTGAGCTGGGCCAATCTGACCACTTTCAAGAGTCCAGGGAGACAGAGATTTTGCACCAAAGTTGAGCAAAGTGACTTCATTGCAGACAGACAGTGAGGGACCTGTGGCGAGCCAATTCCTGGAGGCTCAGGAAAGCTCTGCATGCCTCTCTTACATCTCAGCTGAGGGACATGGCTAGGAGGCCGTGAGACCCCTGAGAGGAAGCCAGGCAGGACAGCCTGGGCTGAGAAGGACAAGCCCAGAGCCCTGGTTTTCCAACCAACCCCTCTGTTTCTCTAGACTCTATGTTCTGAGCACATTCTTCAGTGGATCTTGAGAAGTACCAGTAGACAGGGGGAAGAACTGGCTGGCTCCAGAGCTCCTCAGAGAACTATCCTGAATGTGTTTAATGTGTATTTGGGAATAGCTTGGAAGTCCATGTCAGTGGCCTCTTGAATGTTGACTTTCCTTGTTTTGAATTTCATTCTCTTCTGTCACTACTCATAAATTGTAGAGTGACAGTCTGGATTGCGTTATCTTTGTCCCTCACAAGGGCCCTTTCAGAATGTGCATGTGGGACGTTCATTTGAAGAATGGCTTTTCACATTTTGAGAAACTGTAACCAACAATACCATCCACCATGTTCCCTCGAGGCCCCCCCCCCACTCCCACCTCCCACCCCCCAAAGAGGAGCCAGGAGCATTTACTTCTAGTACAAAGCTTGCTTATATAAAATGACTTCAAGGTTCCCTTTTGTTGAATAATTAGAAGGTTAATGGTTCAATGAAAATTCTCTTTTCTCCTTGGATTTTCAGAAAGTTCGTGGCTATGTTTAATGCTTAATTATTCTAATTCAAATGGAATGTATGTAATCTTTTTAAAGTGGTTCTAAATTTTTAAAGTTTTCTATTAAATTGCCTTGCCGTGAATGTATTTCCACATGGCAGGACTCGTGGCTGAAAGCGGAATGTGGGCTTCACACATGAGCTTGGTGGGGTGTGACCTGAGTGGCAGACCTAGCCAGTCCACCTCTTCCTCTCTGGCTCCTTTTCCGTCAGGTGAGTGCTCAGGCTTAGGCGGGTCCTGGTCCTTAACATCCCCCTTTCTACCACCCGGACCAGCGATGTGAGTATAGGGTGACTGATAACCCTCTTGGTGTGAATATAGGGTTGGCTTTCCAGGTGACTGATAACCCTCTTGGCACCACTCAGTTTCTGCTGCCTTGACACAGTCTTCACACAGGGGTTCTTAGCCCATCTGTTCTGACCTTCCCCCCTCAGGCTCCTCTTGGTGTCTTTGTTAATTCAAACTCATGCCCACGCTTCAAGATTTGCACAACGCTTTTAACAAACCTCCCTACTTCAAACATTTGTGGATCTCAGTAATGAAAACAGTATGGTCCTACGCCAAACTTTCTCCTTGTTATTTGTAGAATGGGATAACTTGCAGAAGTATTAACCTGGGTTTTGTTTTGGCTCCTAAAACAAATATATCAAGAACCAGTGCCATCATGGTGTCCTCTCTCCCCCTCCCCGCTTTCCTAGAAGGGCTGAGGCCTTAGTCATGTTGGCATCAGGTATTTGTGTTTGTTTGTTTGAGACAGGGTCTCACCATGTAGCTGTGGTTGGCCTAGGACTCTCTCTGTAGACCAGGCTAGTCTCAAACTCAGAGAGATCCACCTGTCTCTGCCTCCGGAGTGCTGAGATTAAAGGTTCCATTAACATCACCTGGCTTTGCATCAGGTGTTTGAAGAGCTAAGCGAAGACAATGTTTGGAACCACCCCTCCCTGGCTGAAAGTCTTGATAATTCTAAGCAAGCACGTTCTCTGACAGGGAAGAGCCTGGAGAGGTGGAGTTAAAAGAATGTAGTTTATAAAGCCAGATGGGTCCAGTATTGCTCTTCCTTGGGGAGGGCTCAGGTTCTTGAGGGGGAGGCCCTCTTGGCCTAGGGAGTTCCCAGCACTGGAGCTCTAGAATGTGCAGGACTTTGAACACAAGCATGTTATCGAAAGAGTGAGTACTGTGAATAATTTTTAACTCTAATACCGTGTGTTCTTGTGGGTAAATATATGTGTGCAGGAGTGCATGCAAGTGTGTGTGTGCATGCATGTGCGTGTGCATGCATGTGGAAGCCAGAAGTCAGCCTTAGGTAGTGTTCCTCAGAAGCTGTCTGCATGGTTTTCTGAGACAGGGTCTCTCATTGGTTAACCTGGAGGTTAGATTAGGCTGGCTGGCCAGGAAGCTCCAGGGATCCACCTGTCTGGGCCTCCCCAGAGCTGGAGTCCAAGCTCACGCCACCACTACCAGCTTTTTTCTGTAGGTGCTGGGGGGTCATACCCAGGGCTTCATATTTACATGGCTTACCACCTGAGTTGTCTCCTCAACCCTTTAATTTTGATATTTATAATTATACGGTAATATATTTTTGTAGATTTTCTAAAAATGAAGACACACCTATTCGAGTTATCATGATGTAGAACAATTTCATCACCTCCAGAGTTCCCCCATTTTCCCGACACCTCTGGAAATCATCGATTTGTTCTCCAGCACTAACTTTTGTCTTTTTGAGAACATCAAATAAGCAGACTCATATGGCATGTATCCTTTGGATCTGGCACCTTTCGGTCAGCATGTTTTCAGCACCTGTATCCTGTTCCCTGGCATAGATGGACCACAGTCTGCTCACCTGGTGGAGAGCACTTAGGCTGAATCCAGCATTTGACCATCACAAATAAAGCTATTATGAACACTCATACACAGGAGTGTGTGTGTGTGTGTGTGTGTGTGTGTGTGTGTGTGTGTGTGTGTGTGTGTATGTGTAACATTTCTGTACATTTATGTAAGGTTTTCTATCCAGACATGAGATTTCTGGGTCATATGGCAAAAGTATACCCAACTTTACACAAAAAATGCCACACAGCTTTTGAGATCAGCTGTATCACTCGGCACAGTCACCAGCCATGCGTGAGAAATCTGGTCACTCCGGATCATCACCAGAATTTGGTATTGATCAGTATTTATTTTCTTATAGTCATTATGCTGGTATGAAACACTATCTCCTAGAGGTTTTCATTGCATATCCCCAATAAAGCTCTGAGATAGAACATCTATTGATGCCTCTTCTGGTGGGTGTGTCATTGGTAGCCAGTATAGAACAGAAATAGAGATGGGTCACATGTTTTTATTCTCAGATGTTTGTTGTTATGACTACTGCAATGGAGAGTGAAAAGGCCGTAATGATCAAAAATGAAATTATTTATAATGAGTTAGCACACAAGATGTCGGCGTCAGATTTCAAAAGAAGTAACTGGATAGTTCTTACAGACCCAATTGTAGTAGAAAGCCATGGTGTGGTGATATTTTCTTTGTGCACCCCAATAAAGTTTATTTGAGGATCAGAGGAAAAACCCAGCCACTATAGTAAACATAGAGATCAGGCAATGGTAGCACATGCCTTTAATCCTATCACTCGGGAGGTAGGGATCCATCTGGATCTCTGTGAGTTCAAGGCCACACTGGGAACAGATCCAGGCGTGGTGGCACACGCCTTAAATTACAACACTAGTTAACCATAAAGGCCTGGAGGTCTGTACAGACAGACAGGAAATGACAGGGCTGGGCAGGAAGAGGAAGTGATGTAGCTGGGTGGAGAGAGGAAGTGAGATGGCAGAACAGAAAGGCATATAGGCGTGGGTATACAGGAAGTAGGTCTCTTTGGAGGCTGAGGAGTTGGTGAGGTGAGGTTGGCTGTGGCTTGTCCTATTTTTCTGATCTCTCAGCTTTTCACCCTAATATCTGGCTCTGGGTTTTTTTTTTTTAATTTAATAACACTGTTTAGCAATTCGCCTTATACCATGCTCTTTCCTTGTAGGGTACAGACACTTCAAATCCACATTATCTGGTACCTGTACCTTATGCTCCTCACAAAGGCCACACAGAGGCCACTCGGCGTCACATGGAGAAAGCATTAGCAGCAGAACTGCAAACAGCTCCACAGGCACTGAGGTAAGGAAGGGACAGAAGAACCAGGCTGCAATTTGCTGGTGTGAGGTGGATTAAAGACAATTATTTTTTCCTGAGACAGAGTTTCTCTGTGTATCTGTCTGTTGTGGAACTCACTCTGTAGACCAGGCTGGCTGGCCTCTGCCTCCTGAACGCTGGGATTGAATGCATGCACCACCACCACCTGGCTATAGATGATTTCCAATAAGATGATTGATAGGGACTGTCTATGACTGACACAGACTATCCACTCTCAAAGGTGCTGGAACTAAACATGACTAGAACTGAGTATCGCCATGTGCAAACCAAATGTCTTTCTTCTCCTGGTCCCTGGAAGGAATTCTAAAACTTTTTTTTGAGATTTTTTCTTTACACACCTTCTCCCCTGGGCTCTGGGAGTCTTCACTGTGGGACATGAGCATGGTAGCCTCTGCTCTCTGCTCCAGGTCCCTCTTACTGTGTGATTAAGAATTTTTCTGGTTTCATCTTGGATTTTTTTGGCCCAGAACTTGTAAAACCATTGGAACCTCGCTGGGTGACAGAAGTCTTGGTTACAGCTGAGGCCTCTGGCACATTCCTGACATATGCTTGGAGGAGGCTTCAGTATTACCACTGGTCACTGTGACTAGAAGGTTGAGTTTTGAGAAAGCCCTATCTGTAAGGGTGGAGGAATGGGGGAGGGGACTGAATTAGAGCCTGTGGCTGTGGCTTAACCAATCGTATCTGTGTGGTGTAGCGGTAATATAAATCCAGACTCTGGATTCCTGGCTTGTGAACACACTGCTGTTCCTGTAGGGCAATGCTTCTGGAGCCCTTGAGGAGAAGAAAGCATGGACACTCTGTGTGGTCTGCACCTTCCCCAACCTTGACCTCTATGTGTCTTTGTTTGGCTGGACCCACCTGTATCTTTTACAATGAAGCAGAATTATAACTATAGTCCTTTCCCTGAGTTCCATTCATCACTTTTAGGGGCTGAACCAAAGGAGGTCATGAAAAGCCCTAGGAGGTGCATTTTGTTGGTCAGATGAGGATGGATGGGAACTCTGCTTGTGGCTGGTACCTGGGAGCAGTCTTGTGGGGGACTAAGTCAATTACTTGTGGGGGATGAGCAAGAAGTTACTCTGGGTGTTCAGTACCAGAACTGAATGACAGTCTACCAGATGGGGTTGACCCAGGTGACACTATAGTATACCAGGTGACACCACAGGCTGTAGAACGAATCTTAAAAGTTCTTATTAATAAAATCAAACCCAAGGCCAGTTATTGGGGTGAATGCTAGAAGATCAGAGAAGCAGAACAAGCCACAGCTTCCTCACCTTGCCAATTCCTCAGCTGATCCTGTTTCCTAAGACTGGAAGCCTCTGAGTCCTCATCCAAAATGAATCTCAGCCGTACTGTGCTGTTCAAAAGCCTAAAAGCTTAACCAGCTCTAGTTCCTGGTTTTCACACCTTAAATACCTTTCTGCTTTCTGCCATCACTTCCTGGGATTAAAGGCATGTGTCACCATGCCTGGCTGTTTCCACTGTGGCTTTGAACTCACAGAGATCCAGATGGATCTCTCTGCCTCTGGAATGCTAGGATTAAAGGTGTGTGTTTGCCACCATTTTCTGGCCTCTATATCTAGTGGCTGTTCTGTTCTCTGACCCCAGATAAGTTTATTAGGGTGCACAATATTTTGGGGAACACAATATCACCACATTTCCCCTTTTTTGTCTAAAATTTTAAAAAGCTTATAACTAATACAAGAAAAACTATATCCAATAAGCATATATAATATATACAGTCAAGAATTATATTAACAATGTCTAGTCCATTAACATCTGACAGATTCAGACAAAAAACTCCATTATATATATATCAACAATGTCCAGTCCAGTAACACTCGATAAACTCAAACAAAAAATTTTCACTCCTTATCCTATTTAAAACAAGTAGTTCCTTTTAAAAGTAGATTCAATAATTGACTTTCTTATCTTATCATATCCATATTCTCTCTTTTTTCTTTTCATAATAGATTCAATAATCTACCTTTTGTCAATTTTATATCTTCCCCTTTTTCTTTTTAGAGTAGATTCAGTGATCTACCCATTTATCCTATTATTTCTTTATCTTTTTTCTCAGAGTAGAGTCAATGATCTACCTCATATCTATATTCTCCTTTTTCTTTTTCTTTTTTTTTTAAACAAAAACTCTGAATCTAATCTCCATGTTCAGCTTTTTCCCTGACCATTAACAATTAACAACTTGTAACCAACCATTGTAAACAATGACAATATCCATAACTCATTAAAGGATCCAAAAACCAATTATGCTACCTCTTGGGAATGTGGGTGTCGTTTTCTTAAAATTACTTCCTGCTTTCTGGGGGCAAAGATATCTTTAGGGGATCCTGAAAAGAAAATTTTTGGGTTAATTGTCAAGTCATGGGAGATTTAGCTGTATCATTTGTCCAGTCTCTGCATAATGGGGAAGTACAGGACTTGTTTCAAGTCCTTGTTCAAGTAGTCTGTCAGGCTGGATCATCTCAGCTAGCCATCTCAAATTGTCCTGAGTAGTTTGTAGTCCAAAGTCGATCTTTCTGTGGTGTTAATGGCTTAATGGCTTTACCATAGTCCATGTGGAATCATTTTTGTGAGGTCCTGTCACCTTTTTGAAGATTTCAAAGTTGATGTTAGGTGTGGTCATGGTTCCCTGCAGACTTTTTTTTGTGTGTGCCTCCTCTATGGTTTGGAGCAATCACAGTCTGATAAATGTCTGTCTCTCAGAACCCTGAAAGTTCTTCCCTAGAAGAGAAAATCTTCACAGCAATTTCTCCCCACCATTTGTCTCACCAAACTTCTCCAAACTGACCTTTGCTGATGTTTTCTTGTAACACAATGGTCCTGGCAATTCTTCTCTGAGCAAGCAGTGGTAAACCCTTCATCCCAGGTAGCAGCATTACCACAGTCACCAACAGGATGAGAATCAGCCAGGAATGAGGAACAGTAGCCGCTGCCTCCATGGTCCCACCACCGTTTGTGGCTTGGACCCAGCCGAAGCTTCTCCTTAGCAAGCCTCCTAGGTCAGCCTCAAACTCGGGATCCTCCTGCCTCTGCCTCCTTCAGTAAATCCTACCAGCATGTGCCACCACAACTGGCTGAGGGTAGCTCGGTTCTGAGCTGGGGCCAACAAGGCCACAGGCAAGTAGCTTTTTCGAGAATTTGTATCCAACAAGTTGGGCGCCAGATGTAGCACAAATTGTTAGATGATCTTATTAATAAAATCAAACCTGAGCCAGGTATTGGGGTGAATGCTGGAAGATCAGAGAAGCAGAACAAGCCACAGCTTCCTCACCTCGCCAGTTCCTCAGCTGATCCTGTTTTCTCAGACTGGAAACTTCTGAGTCCTCATCCAAATGGATCTCAGCTGAACTGCTGCTCAAAAGCCTAAAAGCTTAACCAGGCTCTAGTTCCTGGTCCTCACGCCTTATATACCTTTCTGCTTCCTGCCATCACTTCCTGGGATTAAAGGCATGTGTCACCATGCCTGGCTGTTTCCAGTGTGGCTTTGAACTCACAGAGATCCAGATGGATCTCTCTGCCTCTGGAATGCTAGGATTAAAGGTGTGTGTGTGCCACCATTTTCTGGCCTCTATATCCAGTGGCTATTCTGTTCTCTGACCCCAGATAAGTTTATTAGGGTACACAATATATTGGGGAACACAATATCACCACAACAGGCCCATAGTTGTGGTGCCAGAGCCCAGGCGGCAGCTGTTGCTCCAGAGTCCTCTTATGCTGTGCCCTCTCTGCTACCGTACACCCCAGGCCGACAGTGCAGAATCTTGTGACTAGCCAAGAACCTGTCCCGATGTGTTTGTGTGACGTTCAAGGAAGGGAGAAGCCCCGGCTGCCTTGTGGGTCCTTCAAGGCAGGCATAAGTGATGAGGCCACCCCCTGATTCTGTCTACTTTGCCTTTTCTTTCTCGGTGGCACCTAACTTCAGGCAGAGGCAAGGTTCCTCCCTCACTGAACAGAGGTGTAGATGTTTCTTACTGCTGTTTTAACCTTCAGAAAGCAAAGAGGGCTGCTCTTCACAGTAGCTCAGTAGTGGAACCAACCTAGGTGTCTGTAATGAGCATGACATGCCTGTTATGTGTAGAAACAGTGTAGTCAGGAGGCTCACTACACCCGAGGCTGCACCTGATAACCAGAACCCAGGGACATCACGTACTCAGGATCACCAGACACAGGTCTAGACCCCATGATATCCACTGAACAGTATATAAGCAGAGACCAAGACCAATTCTCTGCTCTGCACATGTGGAGAGCCGCCACCTTGATCTGCCCTGCAGCTGGAGAGTGTCCCCTAGGATCCTGACCTTCAAATCAGAGACTTCTGTTAGAGACTGGACCTGACCTTCAGCTAAGATAAGTTGCACAGAAGCCAGATGGTGGTGGCGCATGCCTTTAATCCCAGCACTCGGGAGGCAGAGGCAGGTGGATCTCTGTGAGTTCGAGGCCAGCCTGGTCCACAGAGCAAGATCCAGGACAGGCACCAAAAGATCCAGGACAGGCACCAAAAACTACACGAAGAAGCCTTGTCTTGAAAAAAAAAAGGTAAGTAGCGCAGGTGGGCAGCCTTGGGGAGACAGGCTTAGGACCAGAGTTAGGAATTGAGTGTGAACCTTGTATGATGACCATCAGCATGATAGAATATAACTTTTGTTATACCGAGTACACACATCTACCTTCCTGCTTGCAACAGTGTCCATCAACCAAGGAACGGATAAGGAAAATGTGATAAATACATTAAAGAATGAAGTTCTGTCATTTGCAAGGAAAAAAAAATGGACTCAACCAGAGACGGTCATATTAAGAGAGACAGATGTCCCACTTTGGATCATTTGTTGATCTCTGATTTCATACAGAAACAGGAAGAATGTAGGTTACAGGAAAAAAAAAATGCTACATATACCAAAGCTGATTGTATACATAGAGACGATGTGAAAATCAAAATGAGACTGTCTGTGGGAACAAGGGGGACTAATGGGGAGGAAGAGAGGTAGAAAGGGGGACTAATGGGGAGGGAGAGGGATAGAAAGGAGGAAAGGAGCGGGGTGTAGGGGATATGCTCAAAATATACTTATTCATGCATGAAAACAATATTATGTAACCCCATATAATATGAATCATTTTTAAAAGAAAGAATAGTGCCTGGTGCCAGTGTCTTCGTGTGGACACTGGCATTGCTTTGCAGAGAAAGCCGACTGCTGGACTGGTGAACCTCCCTCCACCTCAGGCTGCCTCTGGCCACAGAAAGCCCCGCCCCGCCCCCCCCCCCCCCCCCCTGCAGCCCTGTCCAGGGTGAGTTCCCTGATTGTGCACTCTCCTCCACATCTCTTACGCTGCTCCTCCTTGCCCTTCCACTGCTGCTCCAGGCAGGGTGACACCAACACTGTGTTCCTTTAGAAAAGGGGGTGGGTCATCAAGGAGCGCTCCCTAATAGGTCACGTGCACCCTGAGTGCATCTGTCAGCCTTAAAGGTCACATATTTCTGAGCTGTGAAGACTCAGGAGCAGAGCGGAAGTCTTATGCATAAGCAAAGCTTCTCCCTGCACTCAAAAGTAATTTAAATGGCTGGGAAGAACTTATCTCTGCGGTAAAGGCTGCACCTTTTTATGTATGTTCAACCTAAGGAAAGGGCTTCAAATCCTCCCTGGCATTTGCCTTGCAGAGCTCTTGGGGGGTAATGGGCCATGACGTGCTTGGAGCTCCTTGGAGCTGAGTCTGATGCTAGTGTAAATGTATTATTATTGCCATTAGGAACGTGGTGGTGGTGGTGGGGATTAAATGCGAAAGATAAAAATCACTGAAATCTATAAGGAGAGTGTAAAACTGGGTCCAGGAAGTCTCACACTTCAATTAAATGAAATGACCACATAATGCTACATTCTAATCCTGTGTGCATAAATTAACATAAAAACAAAATGACACAAACCTGCTGGCATCAGCAGGAAATTGAGGGGCCATTAGTCATTACCCTTTGGAAGCCCCTCTCATTATGATTCAGTGCCCAGGATCTTGACAACTGCAGAATGCTTAGCAGTCGTTTTGTGGGTAAAACTGCGCTGTCTTTTAGAAGTTCTCCGTCTAGCCCCAGCCCAGCTTTCTTTCTTAATGTGAGGCCTCCGCGGGGACACTGGTGCTTGGAACCTGTCCCCTCGATGGTCCCGGTGCTTAGAGGGTCTCCAGGGTTCTGCAGAGCTCTAGGACTTGGTCTTTCGTTGAGAAAGAGGCTAGTCATGGCCGGCCTGGGCCGCCTGCTGCTTTTCAGTTCCTGGTGACTGGGTCCCCAGGATCCTGGTGGGAGGACACCACAGCACAGGAGCTGTTTCAGCTGGGCTTACAAACTTTCCTAGGTGGGATTCTGAACCACAGGGTTCTGACGCCCCTCCGAGTGCTGTGACACATGTGAATAGATGCGTTTTGGATTTGGGTGGGGTGGTGGTGGTGGTGGTGATCTCTCATACAGTCTCCTGAAAGGAAACCTTGGGTTTCCTATGAGAAAACCTTACAGAGAGAAAACAAAATGGGCCGTGTCTAGGCTTGTCTGTGTCTCAGAGGAAGGGAGTATCCTGATTTCAAAGTAACATTTAGGTACATAGCAGGAGTTATAACCGGTACACTACAGAAGTTCAGGCATGTCCTTTGTGTTAGGGGAACCATGGAAACAGCAGTGTGCTCACCTGTTTTCAGGGGTGGCCAGGCTGCCTCCTTCCTGGTGACTCATCCTTAGGGAGGAGCAGACAGGATGCACAGGGCCTTTTCGAAAGAAGGCAGATGGTTCTGAATGCGGCACCACGTTGTTTCACGACAACGTCCCTGGTGAGCCTCATGCCGGTGCCTGTGACCTCCATGCCTGTGTTAGTTTGGATAAGAGTGGCCCTTGTCAGCTAACATGTTCAAAGGCTTGGTCCCTACTCGGTGGAACTGTTTGGGAAGGATTTGGAGGTATGGCCTTGTTGGAGGAGCTATGTCACTGAGGTGAGTGTTGAGATTTCCAAAGCCCTGCCGTTCCTGGTTGATTCCCTCTGGGGGGTGCCTTGTGGGTGGTTGGCTCAGCATGTCAGCTCTCGGCCACTGCTCTGACACCATGCCTGCCTATCTGCTGCCATGCTTCCCACCATGATGGTCATGGACTTCACCACCCTCTGGAACCCCGAGACTCAAATTAAATGCTTTCTTTGATAAATTGCCTTCGTCGTGGTGTTTTGTCGCAGCAGCAGAAGAGTAACTAAGACAGTCCCCAGCTGTTTAGAGGTGCCCTGAGGGGTGTCGTCACACACGGAGAGAGGCACTCCCGTGTCCCTTTGGTACTAACTGCTGCTGTGGACCCAGATGAATGGTGATACGCAAGGGCCCACTGGGCCCAAGTCTGTCTGTGTAGCTGTAACTGGATTCTGCAGACTCACAGAAATGTTCCTAAAGTCTGTGCCCAGAGATGAAGGATCCATGGACCAGTGTTTAAGAGCTCGGAACCCTGAATTATTTAGCATTCATAGGCTTGGTAGTGCTTGAGAAATCTGGAGCGCACAGATGTGTAGTTTATGTGCTCAGTTTTACCTCTGGATTCTTCAGTAAGCAATAACTGAGCATCTGTGATGACTGATACCCTGCCAGACTCTGATGGTATAGGTCTCCAAGTGTAATAGCCATTAGACAATTATCTCTAATAAAGAGATCATTACCAGTAACTAACTCTGATGGTGATGATATGAAGAAGAGGAATCCGATGATAACTGTCATTTGTGGATATTAGTTTATGTGTATGCAGTGTGTTAGGTATAAAGAATATATCGTTACTAACATCTAACCCCTAATCTATTAGACAGTGCGGAATGCCCATCGTAAGGACGCATCAGAGATGGAATTCAGATCTGGATTCCTACGACTCCACCATGTAACCTGTTACACAGTGGGTTGTTTGATAGAACAATCTAGAGTGTAATGGAAAAACGGTGAGAAAAATCAATACAAATCTTTCAGACAAGCGTTTTTGAGTGCATGATCATCCAGACATCGGAAGACTGGACACAGGAGTCCTGCAGCAGTCCCCACCCTTTCCTCCACTGAGAAGCAGAATCCTGAACATTTCAAAATATTGAACTGTCCCAGCAGCTTGAAAATAATGATGATGATGAAATGTCTGTGACTTCATCTTGGTCTCTTGGGGTCTGGTAGTGGCCAATGACAACTCAGTTGCAGGCAGCCCAACCTACATGTTACATCTGATACATAAGTCATTGATGTTTTTTTCTTTTCAGTAAAACAGAGATGTATACATGGTTTACAAAAAAGAAGCCATTTATGGAAATAAAAGTTGTCTAAATCGTGAGATTTCCTGGCTATTTTTTTTTTTTTTGGTGTGTTTTTAAGATGACCAAGATTAATAGGCCAAACATTTCAAAGGAAGCAAAAGGCAAGACAGAAACTGCAAGTTAAATCGTTAGACATCAGTTACAGTTCAGTCTGGTGAGAAGACAGCATCTTTGTCCAGATGGCATAAGCCAGTATGGAGAGGACTCAACTTACATCCCACCTTTCAGGAACACATTTATTTTCTCAGGCGAAGCACACCTTTGCATGGACTGGCACCTACTCAGCCCTGTCAGGAAAAATAAGTGTTCTTCCAATAGACTCTTCTGAATTATCTTTGCCAGTGTGAGATAAACTCAGGTGATAACCTGAAAGTCAGATGTATAGAGCCACTTACGATCTGCAGAGTAGACGAAAACGTGTCCTAAGCCTAAATAAACTAAACTACTCACTCAGTGGCATCCCATCCTAAGAATGACAAGATGTTTTCTGACACATGTTTATTGCGACAACGGTATCCTGGTTATGAGCTGTATCTCCAATAGCTTGCTCTCTGAGAAATGAACACCTATCCCTCTAATGCTCCAGAAAATACATGTAAGTCCATGTCATTTTGTCTAGGCAAATCAGTTGAATTTTCTGCTGTCGTTCTTCCTAGACGAAGCTGGTATCATGGAATGACTCCACCTCACACTTTTACAGTTATCTCAGCTCATAATAGATTCTCCCCTCCCCCAACCCGCCCCCAAGTCAGGGTGGTTCAGATTCCACAGGAACGACACTCAAAGGGACAGTTTTGTAACCTCCCTCCTTACCCCTCCCCAAACCAAATCAGGCTTACCAGAGAAATTCTGGGTTTTCCTGCCAAGAACTTACAGATATCTGACTTAAATGCCTAATTTTAGGATTCTGAATGGAGCCGAGCACTTGGGTGGTGAAAGACAACCGTGTGCTTTTATTGCAGCCCCCCCACTCTACCATGCTATTAATTCACACTTGATTATACATCATGCCTACAATTCCATTTCTCAGCACAAATGCAGTCCTCAACAAAAGCTCAGCCAGGGTTCCATTCCTTCCCCTCAATACACATGCGTGCCTTCCATTAATTTTAATGTAACTTACGTGCCAGCAAAAACATCCATAAATTCAAAAGATAACTACTACTACTTCTAGAGCTTTCTCATTTCAAAACATTAATTTTTTATAAAATATGATTGGGCACAAAAATTCTTTCCATAATTTTCTTCCTAAATAGACAAGCGGGAATGTGTTGTATTATAATTTCAATCATTTCAAAGCCCAACATCTCCTGTGGATGAATTTACTTTTCATATCTTGATTTATAAAGCAACATAATCAACTTACTCTAATAACTCTTGTCTTCATCTATTTGGACTGCTAAATCAAAATAGCAAGCACCAGTGGCTTAATCAACCACAGAACTTCAGTTCTCACAATTTGGGGGGCTGAAGTTTGAGATGGGGGCACCAGTGGAGCTGAGCCTTCTTCTGGGTGGTAGACTGCTCGTCTCTTGCATACTCATGTGGTGGGTGAGGCAGGCACCGTCCCCACTTCTGTCCCTGTCATAATTTGAATGCACAGAACTTAGGAGCCCTGCGCACTGGGGAGGGTCATAGGTGGAATGCCCCTGTGATAGGCAGAGATGCGTTTCCCTAACAACCTCTCTCTCTCTCTCTCCCCTCTCTCTTTTTTGTTTTTTTTTTTTCAAGGCAGGGTTTCTCCATGTTGTTTTGGTGCCTGTCCTGGATCTCGCTCTGTCAACCAGGCTGGCCTTGAACTCACAGAGATCCGCCTGGCTCTGCCTCTTGACAGCTGGGATTAAAGGCGTGCGTCATCACCGCCCTGCGCCATATCTCTTATAGGAACACACAAAACCTCTGTTTCTTTAGCTGTACTCCTACAGGGGCACCAACTCTGCGGGTTTGGGCTCTACTCTCCTAGACCTATAACCCCTAAAGCCCAAACCTCTAAATGCCATTGCATTAACAAATGAGTCTGAGGGGACACAAGGACACTGGGGACCCTTTCCAACGCTTGCGGGGCTGCTGAGCTCTGTGCATTCACACTGTGACAGGGACAGAAGTGGGGACCCTGCCTGTCTCATCCACACCCGCTGCTCGTACCTAGACTCTGTGGGAGGCTTCACACCTGTCCGCCCCTTGGTCTGTTTCTTGCTCTGCTATGGGGTGTGCATGACGTGCAAGCATGTGTGACGGATGTTCAGAGAAGCCAAAGGGTTCTCCCTCCCTCTTTTCCTGCTCAGGCCAACATACTCTAAGGCAACTGCACCTCCCCCAAGGCTCCAGTTTCGACAGGCCCTAACTGGTCCCTGGATTGCAGGTAACACCATCTCCTCCAACGGCCTGGAAGTTCTGGAGACTAGTGTCGTCTGCTGGTGTTACTTCTCCATCCTTCCTTACCATCTCCATTTGGCTCTGCGGCCTTTGTCCTAGACAATCAGTTCCCAGTAAAGTAATTATTTCTATTCTGATCTCCTAGTTAGATCCCGAGAAAATACTTGTTGAATGACAGACACACTTTGTAAGATTTACAGCTCCTGCGTCTTGTTGCGGGTAACCCTGCAGCTTTCAGGGTACTGGCTCCCTGATGCTCGCCCCCAGACTCTGAGGTGAGGCCCTCACATCAGCCCTGTCACACAACACGGGGGACTTTGTCAGAAACATCAAAATGAAGATCTGTTGCTCCCACGTCGCACCTTCTGAATCAGAAACCCGGAGTGATCTGAATGCCTCAACCCTCTGGTAGCTTTGATGCAAGCCGCTCTGAGGACCCCTGCTCTCCGGGGCATAAGACCCTCCCCAGTGGTGGGACTGCCGAGCCCCAGACCTCTCTGTGCTTTTGTAGGAGGCCAAAGTGTTCCCTAATGAGACCATCCCAGCTTCCAAGCTACACCAATTAATAAGATAAGTAAAGCACTGCACCGTATTGATGGAACTCATTAAGTCAGAATTCTTTACTAACTTCAATTAATTCTTCCCAATTATCAACCGAACTTCAATGGAATAGCTTTTCAGTTTAACCCGAAATTACCCTTTACAGACAAGCTAATTTACTAAGGTTGGCAATATTTGAAGTTTAAGAACCTTCCCCTTGATTAATTATATTTCCACATCCTAAATCCGTGATTAAAAGTGAAAAAGGGCCAGACGTGGTGGTACACTGTAATCTCCTGTAGCCCTAGAACTTGGGGGGCTGACACAGGAGGATCACGACCTTGAGTGTAGCTTGGCTGCATAGTGAGTTCTGTGCCCAGCTGGGTTATGTAGTAAGACCTGCCTTTAAAAAAAAAAATGGGAGTGCGGTAGGTGCTGTTGAAAGTGGGTCTCAAAGTTATCTGAAATGAGTATGAAGAAGTGTTAATATCGATGGACTCAGTACCAACGTACACTTTCTGTTTTAGTGATCATGCATTTGTTCTCACGATACGACATTCGTTCCTCACAGCAAGACTAGGATGTGGCCAGTTGTGTCCTCTTTTGACACATGAGGAAACGGACTCGTAAGTTACCCAGTAACCTGAGGTCACACAGCTAGAAGCAGAACTTAGCAGACTGTGCCAAAGTCCTCCTCGGCATCAGACAACTTCAATGACTCACCGGGGCCGTTGTGTACTCCAGTCTCTGACATGGATCATTGTATCCTTGATGGATGCAGTTCCTCCTGATCTCTCCTCCCCCCCGTGTGAAGTTTTTAATGAGTGGGAAGCAGACACAGAAAACTGAGCAACCAAGGGGTAAGTGCAGTGATTATGAGTGCCAGGGATTGTTGTGGAGAAAGCAGGTGTAGAGCTGTGCAGCCGCTAATGGTGAGGGAAGCGGATGGGGCAGGTCTGTGAGAGTGGGAAGGACAAAGGCTGAGTTCAAGGAACAGGACAGGCAGCCCTGCAGAACAAAGGGAAGGTGTGTAAACAGAGACAGAAATGTTTGGGAGGTGATGGTAGCCCATGAAGAACCTGGGACTCTGGAGAAATGAAGAGAGAGCCTGAGGCGGGATATCAAAGGGGACTATGACAATGATACAGGGGAGGTCAGGGACAGGCAGGGCATGGCAAAGTGATGAGTCCAGGTAAAGAAACTGAAAATGCTTCTCAGTTGAAATGATATGTATGGAAGGAAGACTTTAAAGAGTTTGACAGGCTAATGGAGCTATGCACTTAATATATTTGATTGTCTTAAAACTTTTTTATTAAATAAAATTTGTTTTTTGAATTTCATTTATATGTACTTTATTTACATGATTTCCACTCCTTCCTCTTCTCCCTCCAATTGCTCCCATGTCATCCCCCTCAAATTCGCGGTCTCTTTTTCTTTCATTATTATCGTTTTATATATATGCATATATGCAAACGAATAAATGTATAGCTGCAACCTGCTGAGTAAGTCTAGCGTTGTTCAGATGTATGATTTTAGGGCTGACTACTTCGTTAGATAGCCAGTGAGAGGACTCATTTCTGCGGAAAACTATTTCTTCCTCTCTCCACAGTCCTTAAGTGCCTGTGCCTCTTCATTTAGGGGAGGGGAGACAAACAGGAAGAGGAAGCCCCATAGCAGGAGGGAATCTTTGTCAGTTATACAAAGTTCTAACATAGGATTAATATCTAGAATATACAAGGAGCTCAAAAAACAAAGAGCCAAGGAAACGAACAACCCAGCTAAGAAATGGGCTAGGGATCGGAACAGAGAGTTCTCAAAAGAAGAAATACAAGTTGCTAAGAAATATCTCAAAAGACATCCATCATTTTTAGCAACTAGGGAAATGCAAACATATACAACGTTGAGATGTTGTCTCCCTCCAGTCGGAATGGCTGTGACCAAGAAAACAACCTACAACAAGGGCTGGAGAGGCTGGAGGGAAAAGGGGCACTCTTCCACTGTTGGTGAGTTGCAAGCCAGTGCAGCCACTCTGGAAATCAACATGAAACATTCTCAAGATGCTGCAAATATATCTACCATAAGCTACAGCACTCCTTGACATATGCCCAAAAGACGGGACATTCTATTGTTGTGGGATATTGTACACTATGTGAAGATACACTGCTGTGATTGGTTTAACAAAGAGCTAAATGGCCAATAGCTAGGCAGAAGGTATAGGTGGGACTTCAGGCACAGACAGAGGAAGTGGGAGGAGGTAATCAAGGCACAGGGAGACACCAATGACACCTAGTGGGAGTTGGACATACAGAATGAAAGGAAGGTAAAAAGCCATGAGGCAAAATGTAGATTAATATTAATGGGTTAATTTAAGTTGTAAGAGCTAGTGGGACAAACCTAAGCTAAGGCTGAGCTTTCATAATTAATAAGAAGTCTCCACATCATTATTTGTGAACTGGTGGCCCAAAGAAAGACCCAACTACCTCCTACTCCATAGATACTTGCTCAGTCCTGTTCACTGCTGCTCTAGTCAGAAAAGCTAGGAAATGGAAGAAGCCTGTCTGTCCTTCAACCAATGAATAAAATGTAAAAATGTACGTACATATGAAGAAAAATGTACGAAGCTATGGTGAACTTTGTATGTAAATGTATGGAACCAGGAGGCATTACATGTTACTGTTTCCTTTCTGTAGTTCATGTCTTGTTCCATTATTGCATGTCTTCTCTCACCCGACGATTAATAATTACACTACTATGCAAACTTTACTTTGTTTCCTCTATGCTATGCATTCTTGCATTTTTCCGATTTTTTTTTTTTTTGTGAATTCTTTGCCACCATCTTTTTATGTTGGTGGATTCCCCCCGTGCTCACCAGTTATCTTGCACTTTAGGTGAAGCTCTTATACCTGCTGAAATTTTGAATTGTGGGAGGGGGGAGAGGATTTTCAATGACTGAATTGTTTTGTGAGCTGAGGCCTTGAGAAAATGAGTGTGTTGTTGGAATTTCACAACTGTCAGTGTCCATGGGAAATATTCCCTTTAAATGATTCTTCTAAAGAAGAAACCCAGTATCCTACCCAGATGTAAGTTTGTTGTCTGAGAGCTGAGTGGGTAAGAGGCTGACTGTCTAAGTCGTCAATATGTAGACTTTGTGGCAATGCTCCAGTAATCTGAAAGGTGTCTCATATCCCTTCTCATCTGTGCACAATATCCCCAGGTCTCTGCTTCATTCCATGCAGAGGCTAAACATCTAAGCTTTCATACCTATCATAGGAAAGAACAATTACCTGGGGGTGTGGCCTTGATGTGGGATCTAATTGGTTCTTTGTACAGTCATTCAATCATCTCATCTTTGCCCCACCCACTCTCTTAGTGCTGTCTGTTAAGGCAATCCAGTGACTTTGTTTGTTGATATTTTTGGGTCATGGATCAAGTTACAGTTGACTTTGCATGTCTGTGGGTTATGAATCTATGGATTCATCCAACTGTAGACAGAAAGCATTGGGAAAAAATCGTACTAAAAATGTGTGCTTTTCTTCTTGATATCATTCCCTAAGATTATACTATATCAACTATTTACATAGTATTCACACAGTCCCATGTATTATAAATAAGTAAGAGGTGATTGAAATATATGGAAGGTTGTGAGTACGATCTTGCAAGCACTGTGCTATTTTTTAGTCAATTGTTATTGTATGCATATATGTATGTACACACACACACACACACACACACACACATATCCAGTTGAATCCATAGAACGTGACTTGTATGCATGTTTTCAGTGCTGACCATTTGGCACTGAACAACTATCTGGTGTGCTCTTTCCTGGGAAAAGCTACCTCTCCGACTCCTGTCTTTCCTCAGTTGCCTGTAGTTCTTTGTGTAGGGAAATGGAACCCTCATGGGCTTTTCTTCATCCAATGTGGCATGTTCGTTGGTGATATCCTTGTTCGGCTCAGGTTTGGGTGGGCATGTTGGTGAGACTTTGAGGGTGCAGCCTCTGGGGTTACTGGGAGACACGGTTTCAGGGCAAGTCCCTGACTCTCTGGCTTTCACAGTCTTTCTGTCTCCTCTTCTGCTGTGTCCCTGGCTACACTATTTTGCATAAGGGGTTCAAGGAACTGCAGACTTTTGTACTCTTGGACTGTCGTCAAGCCAATTCCCCATGGATGTAGTGGGACAATTGTGATTCTTGATGAATCTACCCTATAATTGTGGGGCTCTCAAGTCTGGTCACAGTAGTTGCTCAAAGGGAAATGGAATCTTTCAGAGACCAAGCAAACTGGCTGGGACTTTGATGAAGGATGTTCTGAGTCACGACAGGGGTATGCAGAAGCCTATACCAGCTGGGCAGGAAGCATCGCTGGACAGCTGCTCCTTACTCCGTAGCTCAACACAATGCTCTCTTTGCCATGAATTTCACAGGGCTTTAGGTGAAACCCCAGAGTAAATCACGGTCCTTACAGTGAAGGTCATCATGACAGACTTCCTTCAGCTGAGGCGCCACAGTCCCCGCCCCACATTTCTTTGATTTTAATACACCGAAGCTTGTTATTAGATAAACAAATAGCAGCTGCGGTAATCAGGACCCAAATTAAAGCAGAGTCACATAAAATAAGCTAGCTGCATTTGACACCCTAATTTTGGTTCGTTGTGTAAAAAGGCTTTATCTCGAGACCCTTCATTTCCTACAAGCCTTTCCTGTTTCTGAGATGATGAAATAGAGATTTGCAATGGTGGTCTCTCTCTGACGCCACCCTATTAACATAGTTTGGTATTTCTAGAAACAAGCATTCACCAAGGGGAAATATTTTACATATTTCCAGAAATGTCTTAAGGGTTTCTTTTGTGTAGCATCCATTAGTGCCTTTGAGCCTGTTCTGTACAATCCTAGAAACAGAGAGCTGAGAATAAAATCACTACAATTGCTACAATTTTTGCCCCAGTGCTCAGCACTTCTTGTAAACAGAATGTGTTCCATTGTTCCAGTACCAAGGAAAAAAGAAAGCTAAGAGCCTCAAGATCCAATTTCAACAAATTCCAATTCTCACTCTCCAAAGTGAAAGAAAACATCTCTATTGATTTCTGACATAAACAAGTGGATCAAAAGCACTTGCCGCTTTTCTTCAAAGTTCCCCTGTCCCTCTCTTCTTCTTAGTCCATTGCTTTACCTGTCTTTGATTGGCTTGTTAGAGAGAGAACTTACCCACCCTCTGTTCTGAGTTAGTGTTTTCCCTGGTAGAATTGTAGGGCTGTAAGGATCTGTAATCAGCTGATGTGCAAGCATTGTCTCAAACTGGCTATGGCCTGGTCTGGTGTGCTGGAAAGACTGGCTTTGTGGCCAGGATCCTGCTTTGGCTCACAACTTCACGTACTGATTGGCTGGCTGCTCTCATCAGCAAAGACGCCACTGCCCTTGAGCAAGTATGGGAGAAACTGCCAGGACTGAATAGTAACATTGTATCCTTTCACTGCAGACAAAAATGTTGAAAAGCTTATATATTTGTTATAATTCTACAAAGCTTCTTGTTGTCTTTTAGGATTTTATTTTTTATTTGTTCACTTTTTTTTTTTCTAAATCAACATTCAGCTGGATATGGTGGCAAACGCTTTTAATCCGAGCACTAAGGAGTAAAGGCAGGCAAATCTCTGGGTTTGAGGCCAGCCTGGTCTACAGAGTGAGTTTCAGGACAGCCAAGACTAAACAGAGAAACCCTGTCTCAAAAAACAAAAACAACAACAACAACAACAAAAAATCAAGATTCAATTCACATACTAAAAATTCATTGTTTTGCAGTGTACATTGAGTGCTGTTGTTTTAGTTTATTTATTATCATTTTCTAAGTCCAGAACGTTCTCATCATCCCCATTAGAAACTCAGTCTGTCAGTAGTCACTACCTGTTCCTCCAACCCCAAACCCTGACTGGCAGCCACTCAGCTACTCTCTGCCTCCATGGATTTGTGTATTCTGGGCACTTCTTATAAATGGAGTCATAGACTATGTAACCTTTTGCATCTGGCTTTTTTTTTTCCCTGCCTGCCATTTGGTGTTTTCAAGGGTCATCCTTGTCATACCACACACCGGAACTTCGTTTCTGTTTTATGGCTGACTGACATTTCATTGTATGGATATAAGACATTTTCATGACATTTTCTTTATCCATTCATCAACTTGTGGACGTTTTAGTTGTTTATACTTATTGTCTATCATAAATAATGCTGCTATGAGTGTCTGTGTACTCTTGTGTATACATTTGTGGTAATTTTTTGAGGAAATTCCAAATTATTTCTCAAAAACCACTGTAACACTCACATTCTCATGAATGACAGCTCCTACTCTCTATACCTGTGCCAACACTTGGAATTGTCTTTTTGATTTGTAGTCATTGCAGGGATTGTGCAGTGGTATATCATTATGACTTTTATTTATACTTTCCTAATGACAGTATTTTTTTTTCAAGACAGGGTTTCTCTGTGTATCCTTGACTGTCCTGGAACTCACTCTGTAGTCCAGGCTGGCCTTGAACCCAGGGATTTGCCTGCCTCTGCCTCCCAAGTGCTAAGATTAAAGGCGTGCGCCACCATCGCCTGGTACAGTGACAGTATTTTTGAAAAATTTTCGCATCCTTATTGACTGTGTGTGTGTGTGTGTGTGTGTGTGTGTGTGTGTGTGTGTGTGTGCTTGAGTGTGTGAGTGCATAAGTGTGTTAAGTGCATAAGTGTAGATCTATCAGTTCAATCTTTTGTATATTTAAAAATTAAGTTGTCTTTTAGTTAAGTTGTGTGAACTCTTCAGACACCTAAACTCTACCAGACATATGAATTGCAAACAATTTTTCCATTCTGTGGTTTTTGTATCCCTTTCTTGATTGTGACCTGTGTAACACAAAATGTTTCAAATTTCAATGAAGTCAAATTTATTTATGTTTCCTTTTTTTAGCTTATGCCATTTACACACTCTCGCACACATGTATTCCCTACAATGATACAAAGCTAAAAACTAGAAATACAAGGTGAGATAGTGATTTTGCTTTTAAGTTAATCAGAATCTTGCATGAACAATTGAGAGATATGAAGGTGCCTTGAGGAGTCTTGTTTCTGTAGAGATCCATCACCCCTTCTTCTGCAGGACTTTGCTCAAATGTCACCTCCTCAGAGGGACATGCATGGACACCTGATAAAGGGCACTCCTGTAACTGTTCCTCACCTTCATCTTCACGGCTTGCTAGGTTTTTTTTTTGTGTGTGTGTGTGTGTGTGTGTGTGTGTGTGTGTGTGTGTTTTGAGACAGGGTTTCTCTGTGTAGCTTTGCGCCTTTCCTGGAACTCGCTTTGGAGACCAGGCTGGCCTCGAACTCACAGAGATCTGCCTGCCTCTACCTCCCCAGTGCTGGGATTAAAGGCATGCGCTACCACCGTCTGGCGGCTTGCTAATTCTTAACTTTATCTTTTTTCATCCAAATATAAGTTCCAAGGAGACAGGTGCTTCGTGTCTTCACTGCTGAGTACCAAGTGTCTCTGATAGCCCCTGGTACATAGTGATACTCAGTGGGGAGTGACGTCAAAAGCAAGTACGATATCACAGACAGAGAGGGGCCTGCTCTCCAGGAGGAAAGGATAGAGAAATCCATGTCAGAATTGGGAAAGCTTTGGCAATGTTTTGAAATCCAAGTTGATGCCAGGGTATTCTACTTTCATTTCTGCTGCTGTGATTATGTATCATGACAAAAAGCCACAGGGGGAGAAAATCTCCACGTGGCTTACAAGTCTAGGCGCATCCATCACCAAAGGGAGGCCAAGTCGAGAATCCACGCCGCTCGTCCCACCCTCTTCACAGTGAAGGGAGAGAGAAATAACACATCCATACTGCTTATTTGCCTGCACGAGCTTTCTTCTGTCTTGTCCAGCTCAGGACCCATGCTTCGGGAGTGGTGCTGCATCCAGAACAATGGGCTGGATCTTCTTGCCTCCGACAGTAATCCAGACAGTCCCCGACAGACACTCCCACAGGCCAACCTGATTGACATGGTTCCTCATCTAGGACTCTCTCAACATAATGATGCATGGATCAATTCTACAAACATTTTACTAGGATGGAGGAGTCGGATGAAGGCCCATGTAGGGGTGCTTTAGGGAAGTGGAGTCTAAGAGAAGAATAGACAGAGGCATCAGGAGTCCTTCCATAACGTTGCCCCAGTGTCTGACCCAAGGTTTTGGAAAGGCCAAGCCTTAGGGTGAACTCCAGACTGAAATGCCCAGTCTTTAAGACATTCTTCAACATCGAGAGTCCAGAATTCTGCTCCAGCAAGGAGGGCTCGAGATATAACAAGTGTTAAGTGTTTTCCTTGCACACAAGAGGCCTTGGGTTTAGTCCGCACACAAAACGGAAGATTAACTTTCAGTGTCTTCAAAGTGAAATACTATTTTCTTCCTTTTGAAGTAAAATATAGCATTCAGTCATGAACCCATCTTAAGTGAGTTCTTAATGAAATACACACACACACACACACACAGGCATGCCCAAACACCAACCACTGTGATAGCCACCTCGACAAAAGCATAGGCTGCTTTGTTTACTATAGAAGCCTCCCTTATATACTTTTCCAATCCATAATCTTTAGATGACTCCTAACTTCTCTAGACATTGAGTACTTTTTCTTGTTTTTGCACTTCGTTTGAGGGAACCGATGCAGCAGTCACCGTGTCTAGAAGTTTTTTCTTTTCTCAGTGTAATGCCTGTGAGCTTCTTCTATATTGTTGCACGGATCAGCCGTCTTTGCCGACTGATGGGTAATATTACGTTATTGGATATGTCACAGTTTGCTTATCCAGGCTACTATTATAGAACGTTGGGAGTTTAGAGCTAGTGGCGGTTATGAAGCAAGCTCTAAGCTCTATGTCTTTGTTTCGTGAACATAACCACATTCCCCCTTGGCATGCACTAAGGGGCAGAACTGTTGATTCATAGGCTGGCCTTCTGTCCCACGGTAATATTCAAAGGCGTCCCTTGTTCTACAGTCTTTTCAACAGTCGCTTTATGCACTAGCAAAACATATTTTGACGTGTAATTCTCCAGGATAGATTATATTGATGTTTTCTTATGCTTGCTGTTTGTTTGGACATTCTTTTGTGGGGAAGTGACATTGTCTCTTTAAGACTTTCTCCAACTTAAATGGGGTCCTTTGGCTTTTCTCTTAGTGGTCTGTAGAGGTCTTTACATATTGTATGTGTGCGTGTGCGTGTGCGTGTGCGTGTGCGTGTGTGTGTGTGTGTGTGTGTGTGTGTGTGTATGTGTGTGAGATAATGGAGATTGGACGTGCTAGCCAAGTGCTCTGCCACTGAACTAATACCTCAAGCTCTATTCTGAGAGAGGGTTTTTCCTAGACTGGCCTTCACCTTGTAATCCTCCTGCCTCAGTCTCCCATGCAGTAACATTAGAAGTGTGTATTACCACACATGGCTTCTGTGTATACTCTTAATGTGAGCTACATAATATTAATCTTGTAAAATTATACCATGAATAATTGTGCTTGTCATGTGTGTATATATGTATAAAGTATGTAAAAGTATATAAATATAACATGTGTAACTATTATTTGTACATTAACAGATTTTACAGAAATCTAATTTATTGTTTTTTTCTTAATACTTTTTTTTCCAAAACATTGTTTCTCTGTGTAGCCCTGACTGTCCTGGAACTCATACTGTAGTCCAGGCTGGCCTTGAACCCAGAGAGATCCTCCTGCCTCTGCCTCCTGAGTGCTGGGACTAAAGGCGTAAGCCACTACTGCCTGGCCTTAATATTTTTATATGCTATTTCATAAACATTCTTTGAGACAGGATCACTTTGTGCAGCCCTGACTATCCTGGAACTCACTCTGTAGACCAGGCTGGCCTTAAACTCACAGAGATCCACCTGTCTCTGCCTCCTGAGTGCTGGGATTAAAGGCATGAGCCACCACACCCGAACTCAAACATCTTTTTCTTATTCCAAGTTCATAAAACATTCCCTCCCTTCCTCTACCCTTTTGGAAGAGGGGATGGGGGGGTTAGTTAGCGGGGGGGGGGGGGGGAGGCTGGGGGAGCGGGAGGAGGGATGAGAGCGGGATCTGTGGTTGGTATGTAAAATGAATAAAAAAAATTTCTTTGAAAAAAAGTCCCTCCCTTTTCTGCAGGAGAATGATCATTTTAGTTCTTACATTTAGGTCTCTGATCCACCTTTTACAAAATCACATTTTCAGGTTAGCATCTAAAGAAATGGACATCATCATGATAGCCTTATCCATATGTGTCCCTGTACTCTGTTCTGTGTTCCCTTACCTGCTACCTTCCCCCAGACCCCTCCTGTCCAGCTAGTTCCCTTCCCCTCAGTGACGTGGCCCTCTGCTTCCACTTTCCTGACATCTATTAAACACTTGACTTTTTTTTTTTTTTTTCATTTTTCGAGACAGGGTTTCTCTGTGTAGCTTTGCGCCTTTCCTGGGACTCACTTGGTAGCCCAGGCTGGCCTCGAACTCACAGAGATCCACCTGGCTCTGCCTCCCGAGTGCTGGGATTAAAGGCGTGCGCCACCACCGCCCGGCTAAACACTTGACTTTATATGTCTATATCTGCCTTTTGAGACTGCTTTAATTCACTCAATATGACTCTCTCCAGTTACATTCATTTTCCCTGCAAACAATACTTCATGCTCTTTATGACTGAAAAAGAATTCCATTGTTTACTTATACCACATTTCCTTTATCTGTTCCTCTGTCGTTGGACACCTAGGTTGGGTCCATAACTTCGCTATTATAGACATTGATGTGTAAGTATCTCTATGGTAGGTTGACTCAGAGACCTCTGAGTAAACACTCAGGAATGGTACAGCTAGATTATGGCGTAGATCTAATTTTCTTTTTGAGAAATCTCCATACTGATTTCCTGGCGACCGGACTGGCTCACAGGCTCACCAACAATGTATAAGGGTTCGAGTCCAGCCACATCCTTCCAGCACGTGCTATTGTCTTCTTGATAACCATGATTCTGAAAAGGGTGGGATTGTTCTGTTTTTAGCAAATGCTCTTTCTACATGTACTGTTGTTATTATTACCTCAGTAGGTACTTACAGCAGTCCCGGGAGGCTAACCGAGCAAGTAGAACCTGCTTTCCGGGGGCCGAGCCTGAGGTTCATCCAAGCCCACCTAGCAGACGAAGGAAACAGCGAGACCCCGCAGCCAGTTCTGGCGGCGGCGCTGCTAGCAGAGCTTCGAGCAACAGTGATTTGTGTTGTTGATCCTAAAATAGAGCAGAGAGTAGGATAATTGCCTCAGAACTACACTTCATTTTTAAACCCATAACCTAATTTGAGGCTGACTACAGAAGAGCAGAAAATGAGATCTTGAAAGGGAGATGGGCTGTTACGAGGAGTCAATTTCTTCCTATTGGTATAATTAATGAGATAAAACTACTTTAAGACTTCTTTGAGTTGGAATGGAAGTCAAGTAACTTTGAAACTCCTTCTTACGCTTATTTGAAAGTGAAACAAGAATCCACCACTGACAAGGTCCTAGAGAAATTGTTACGCTGTGCCCGATAGCTGGCTGGTATATGGCAACTATCATCGTGTAGGGCACCAAGAACCGAACTGGTCAGAAAGGTTTTCATACCTGTTAGCCCAGTGATCTCATCCCCAGAGAGTTTATCCTACACGTTCTGTTAATATTGATTTTTTTTTAATAGTGAAAGTAGAATCGAAATCTGGGAATATAGGTTGAGTATTACACACAACACACACAGAGACACACACACAGAGATACACACACACACATACACACACACAGAACAGACGCTTTACTAAAATATTATAATTAAAGTTGCTAGACATCAGTGGTGTGTACTCAGAGTCATATTAATGCATAGCTCTCAACATCTTCCCTGATGATGTTGCTCAGCTCACCCAGAGGACAGAGATGCTCCATCTCTGCACCCAGGCTGGGTCTCTGGGAAGTGAGAGGGGCAGCTTGGTGTGCCTGGGAGGTAAGCTGTAACCACTCCTTCCCTTTGCAGGTCAAAAATCTTTCATTCACTGCTTCCACTATTCCACTGCCCTTTTACTTAATTCTAGGTAACCCCAAGGGTATTAGCTGCACATCATGAGCCTAGCACCTCCATCCCAGACTGAAAAGCAACAGCAAATGTCACCATCAGCCGTAGCTCCCACATGGTGTGTATAGTTTATTTGTTTCTCTCGTGATTTCCAACCACGTGCCCAGTGTCCCAGCCTGCAAGAAGAAATAGAAAGCCTCGATGCTTCGGCAGGAGCCTGGTGAAAACTCCACTAACCAAACAGCCTGTACATTTTCAGCACCACGGGGTAAAAGGGAAAATGAATTCTTTCGAGGTCATTCTTTATTACAGACTTGGCTCAGCTTGTAACAATGTCTTACAGGGCAGGGGGTGGAAATGGCATTAAAGGTTAAGTTTAAAAAACAGAGCGGATTCGAGTGACAGAGATGTTCTTGTACGAAGAAGGGAAGCTATTGTAGTATTCCCCTCCGGGCCCCGGGCTGAGTGTGCATGTGTGCATCGAAGCTGAGGCTTAGCTTGCCCAGACATCTCAGATCTGGGCAAAGTACGAGCAAACAGCTTGGAAAGGGACCGTTCAGGGCTTTTGTGCTCTTCACGGGGATACATTTTTCATGATTCCTCAATGTGATGCAACTTTCACTTCCACACTCAGCTTGCATTTGTCTCCTGTCTCCCCCTCTTTTTCTAGCTCACTCTTGGAATTGAGTCTTCCTTGGAGGATTAAGAAAAGGAAAGCATAACTCTGAGCTGAGCTCATTTTTCCATGTGTTACATTATCCCGGGAGCCAGAGAGCTTCTGTACAGCCAGATCTGTGTTCTGCTGGGCTGCAGAACACATCAGAAAGAGCCAGAGGTGGGTGACCCCAAACATTGCAGATTTTAAGCCTTAATCAATCATATTTTGCTCTCCAGAGTGATCAGTTTATTGGACTCTGTTTTAAGATGGCTCTGAGAAAGCACAGTTATTCCACGGACCTTAGGGAACCCCATTGTTTCCCAAGGGCTTAATAACCACACTGTGGCAACAAGCCTCTCAAAGAATTATGTGGTTTTTCTTAAAGCATTCGCCTCCATTTCTGAGGTAATGAAAGTGATCCGAAAAGGAATTTTCTCCAGTAACAAGCCCTGAGAAGTAAGTACCCCCCTTTCACTCTTTGTATTTCACTCCTTTCTATAGGCGTGAGATGTTCTTCATACATCTGAGCCCCACGATGCTTTTACTGTATATTGTTTGCAGTGTCAAAGAAAGGCAGCTTCAAGGAATTGTTCTGTATCAGCTAGACCTTGAGTGAGAAGCAGAGGGGAGGGGAAATAACTCAGTACACTGGAACAAGCCTTATTTCCTACGGACTTATGAAGCAATCTACTTGTACTACATGTTCGGGGAGCCAAGAAAAATCTAGAAGCCTGAAGCGTGATGCATTTAAATCCAAATTTGTGCTTGCATACTTTTTCGAAGTCTGTGTTGGCATACGTTTTCATCAGCATGCTTACGTGGTCACAGAACTGAACCCCCCAATCAGAGCATACACAGTGTGATGTGTCTCATAAAGAAGATGACAGCTTGACACAGAGGCAAATAATGTATGTGTAGTTCCTGTAAAATAGATACCCAACATGGTGGTTACAGGAAATGATAATGGTGTGGGGTGAGGGAGTTACATATGAGCTTTGGGAGGTGCAAAGGAGCAAATAGGAACAGCTCAGGCACTGGAGAACAATACCCACATCATCCACCCCTTCGGCTGAAGCGCTGTTCATCTACCTGTCATAGACACGGAGAAGAGGATGAACATGGACACTAAGGGAACCTCCCCCAAGCTCATCGGAGTCTCCATCAGGTGTTACCAACCAACAACTCGCACTCAGAATGAGGCTTGCTGTGGACAGTTTGGAAAGCTGCGTCTGCTTAACAGATTTAGAACCCACGTGTCTCTGGCTGCTTCCAACCTTTTTTATTTGTTGTCTTCATATGCATACTTTTCTATCTGGCCTCAGCCTTTAAGATAGGGTGATACTATGATATACTATATAAATATTGGTCCTGTTCCCAGACGCTGGCACAGCATGGAGCTCCTGAAACCCTTATAGTTTCCAGAGAAGCCAGAGTGAAGGAGCATCTTTTATTACTATCAGCTCAGTTCATTCACACCTGAGTTTATGCTAGTGAGCACACTCCTGGTAGGCTCTGGATAAGATTCAAGATGGCCCAACTGTGCAGTTAGAGGGTAAGAACTTTCCATTCAATACCAACTCCACTCACAAGGGTAGGAGAGGAGCTAGAGTCTGAGTTCAGACAATAATGAATAATCAACCACACTGCACAATGGGGCCTCCACTAAAAGATAGGTTGTGGAGAGCACAACCCAGGTTGTTGAATATACTGAGCTCCTGGGAGGAGGCTGCATCTGAGGGCATGTGAGCACTACAGCCCTCTCTCATAGCATGCCTCAGGCCTCTTTTCCAGTTGACATTCCTGAGTTGTAGCCTTTATAATAATCTAGTGATGCCACCAGAATTCTAAAGCAAAAGATTCAATTCTGGGAGCCAGACAATAAATGGGTTTCTGTCATCTATCCCCATATGCCAAAGAGCCAAACAGGGTACAAGGCAGAGAAAGCTTTAATCAATGTGGCCCCATCGGAAAGAACAGATAAAATGTTCAGTCACCTCCAACTCTGCCTTTGAGAGGGCGATAAGAACGTTGACACATTTAGAAGCCACATTATATATATGTGGAGGAAGAGGGCTGTTTGTGTGGCTGCCAGAACAGGCAATCTTGTCAGGTCATGTCTGGTAGATTATTTTCTCAGTTTGGATTTTGCTATGGGGTCTAAAGAAGTCACAGTTGCTATTCTCACTTGAGAAGGCAGTCTGGCTCCCTGAGCTGATCCCCTGAGATGATTGCCCTGATTAGGGGTGTCCTAGCTTCACACTGTTGCTATGATAAAATACTCCAACCAAAAGCAACTTAGGGAG
The DNA here is from genome assembly GCF_007827085.1 of Peromyscus californicus insignis. Classification (NCBI taxonomy): domain Eukaryota; kingdom Metazoa; phylum Chordata; class Mammalia; order Rodentia; family Cricetidae; genus Peromyscus; species Peromyscus californicus. Next base: position 11,391,780 of record NW_026294514.1, on the reverse strand, counting down.
AAAAGCTTGATTGTAGCCTGCGGCTTCAAGTTGCACAGTTCATCACCGAGGGCAGTCAAGGCAACCACTCAAACAGGACCGTGGAGCATTAGCAAACACACAGCCAAAGACGTACTGCAGAAACCATCGAGGAGTGCTGTTGACGGCGTGTACACAAGCTTATGCTTAGTTAGCTTTCCTGTACAACCTATGACTTCCTGCCCAGGGACTGGTGTCACCACCGTGAGTTGGGCCCTTTTACAACAAGAAATAAGAGACGATCCCCTGTAGACATGCCCCAGACCAATGAGATCTTGGGAATTCTTCAACTGAGGTTCTTCTCTTGGGTGATTTCTGTTGTGTTAAGTTGACAGTTATGCTAACTTGGACAAAGGGATAACCTCTGGTTCTGTAATGGGACAATGGTTCCACTTAGTGGAGGGATCTCATCATGAGGCAATCTGCTCTGAAGTGGTCACCATTGCTTGGGGGTAGTTTTGTCAGTTCTTTTGATTGGTTCCTGGAACCCAAGGTAGCTGAAGACATGAGCGATTGGGGAGGAAGAGGGGTTTGGGGTGGGGTTAGAGAGGCAAAAAGACCCAGGGAGGGACAAAGTGAAGCTACTTAGGCTATTGACTGGACTCTTCTTCGATGACAGTAACCACAAGTGTCTCCCTGAGCTCTGTAAGACATTTCAGCAAATTATTTAACTTCTGGAGGGGTCATGGACACCCTGATTTATAGCCAGTCAGACAAACAGGAAACTCAGAGCCTTCAGTAAATGTCTGAAGTTAGACCATCTTGTGGGGTCATGCCCTTGACCTTTGGGGTCTGTACCATCCTAGAGCAGCCATTTTGAAGCTGCTTTCTCTAAAAACCATTGGCTTCTCATCTGGGCCTACAGGGCAACCACAGGATGAAAACCTGGCACCTTGACCTTCATTTTGTATCTGTTTCATGTATTAATTTTTTTTAAAGACAGCTTCTCACATATCTCAGGCTGACCTTGAACTATGCCACTCAGCTAAGGATGTATTGGCCTCAAACTTCTTAAATTTCTGATCCTTTTTTTTTCCCAAGACAGATTTTTCTCTGTATAGCCATGGCTGTCCTGTAGACTAAGTTGGCCTCCAACTCAGAGATTCACCTGCCTCTCCCTCCACAGCGCTGGGATTAAAGGTGTGTGCCACCACCGCCCAGCTAAAGACAATACCTTGCTCCTGCCTCCGAGTGCTGAGTTCACAGGCTTGAACCACCACCACATCTGGTTTATATGGTACTGAGGATCCACCCCACAGCTTGTGGATCTGAGGCCAGCTCTTCCTACTGAACGACATGCACTGCCCAGCTGTCTTTACTGTGGGTCAGATTTCAGTCTGAGTCTACATTGAGCATGTTAGCCACACAAGGAAGGTATGCCAGCCTCTTAAAGACTGAAGGGACAAAGATAAGTCATTGTCATAAACCTGCGATCACATTGGATTTCTGAAAGAGTGAAATCTCACAGGACAGACCCACCCCCCAGATAAGAGCAATTATTTCTAGGGATAACATTGAAGTACAGCCTGGAGCACCCTGATGGTGGCTGAGCCTAGCCTGCTGGGGCTGCTGGACCCCAGGCTTCTGCCCTAAAACTTTAATTGTACTGCTAGGGATTTAGTACCAGAACTGAGCTCATTGTGGGGTGCTCAGTGTTGAGAGAGTTGAAGACTAGGCTGTCCGTGCGGTAAAGCTCACAGACCTGATGCTGGAAGGGCTGCTGCTGCTGCTGCTGCTTCTGAGATTTCACTTCCGGCTCTCAGCTCCCTCGTACTTGTGATCTTGTCGAAGGAATTCAAATGAGAAACACAGAAACTAGTGTAGATGGTAGGTGGAGTTTATTGCAAGGTAAAGTGGAGGCATTCTCTGGGAATAAGAGTGGCTGAAGGGCAGGGGGACCATGGTGGAGGAGCAAGAATGGACTGTGGCTGAAGGGACCACTGTGCCTGCCGACTTACATTTTAAGAAGACACAATTTCTTAAAGTTTCTGGAGTAGACAGGGTCCTGATTTCTCTGTCCAGGTGACTGACAGGCCCATTTGGATTAGCTCAGGGGAGAAGACAAAGGTATGTCTTCAATCCTTTGCAGAAAGGCCTCCTGATAGACAGTAATCTTAGAATCTTCCCAGGCAGTTCAGAAAGTCATGTCTCCATGCAAGGCCAGAGACAGAATTCAGATCTCATTCTTTTGACCGACATCAGGAAATAGAGCAGTTTTTTTTTTTAAAGTTTGAGAAAGAGCATAAAAATGAATCTATGAAAACAGTAGACTTCTCCAGAAGGAAAGAGCCTTCTTTTGTGGACCTTCACAAAGTGCCACCTCCTGTGCCTTTATCCCTATGTCTAATTTCTAGCTATCTTTTATGATGATGTTTTAAAATGTTTTTCCAAGATTTGGGGTGTGTGTATGTGTGTGTGTGTGTGTGTGTGTGTGTGTGTGTGTGTGTGTGTGTGTGTGTGTGTGTATACATCACGGCATTTATAGCATTTGTGTATATGTACCCATGGGGGCTAAAAGAGAGTATCAGATCCTCTGGAACTGGAGTCATAGACAGTTGTCAGCCTCCGGGTTTGGGTTCTGGGAACCAAACCTGGGTCCTGCGCATGAACAGCAAGTACTTGCAACTGCTGAGCCGCCCCTCCAGCTCCAGTATTTTAAATCTTAAGGGAAGACCATTGGGATAGTCCCCCTTCCTTTACCCATCAATGTTTTCCACTTATGAAATTAGTGTGCTAACGGGGATAATGGGGGTGAGGCACAAAGCTGTCTGTGAGGGAAGAGTCCATCCCCAATGACCTTCAAGACAGCTAATGTCAACCAGCTACCTAACAGCTTGGGTGAGAATAGCCATTTGTGGCTCCAATAGTGTCCATTTTGCGGTGAGGCAACCTCAGCCTGCAAGAGTTAAAGGTCAGTCCTAGCTTTTCAGTCGACAGCATCTGAGTTAGCAGTGGGACCAAGTTCCCCAGGTTCTTACCGCCCCCCCCAACACCCCACAAGATATCTTTTGTTTTCTGCTAAGCAATGTGCACAAAAGCTTTCCTGTATCTCACTGTGCTTAATTTTCACAACAATCTTATGAGACAGGTCCTGACAATTCAGTTGTACGGACTAGAAAAGAAAATTCAGAGTGGAAGGAAACTACCCATGGTCCTTTGCAGTGCAAGCTCATGTCAGAGCTGTTCTCCTTTTCCAGTACTAACTGATTGGAATATGCTGGTGACTTTGTGGCTGGGTCTTAGGAGACGGTTTTGAAGAGGCCAGATTAAACAAAGGCTTTCTGTTCAATAGAGATAATATTTTCTTGGAATGAAAATTTTAGTGATGTTGATATCATTGTCCAAATCAAAACAAAGTGATATAACAGCAAAGCTGCCTGATAGTTTAAGTGGATCATGCACTTTAAATGGGAACATTTGTTATAATCTAGAGAAGTTACTATTTTCACTTACAGTTTAGATCACTTAAATCCATCATGATGATGATTTTGACTGCAATGTAAGACTCCAGTGTAATTTTTTTATGCATTGAAATGACTAGGGACATTTTCTATATTTCTATATTTTTGTCTTTGGTGACAGCACAGGCTGGTTTTAGATTTCAGAGAGGAGAGTAATGGGATCATTTCTTGAGTACTTTCTATGAAAGCTTTGCTGAATTCACCATTCAAATGAGTATACAAACACTTCTCTCTCTACACAAGAGGGAGTCCCCAAAGACTGTAATACAATCTTGTTCACACCTAGCTCTGGGTGGGAGGTAGAAGGTGAACTGTGATCAATGCGTGCTTGTCAAGACAAAGAATGGTTTTGCAATACAAGTGATAATCCACCAACACATCTGTTTGGCCAGTTACAATTTTAGCATGCTGCATTTTTCTTAAAAATCAAGCACAGTGAAAAAATTAGTATTAAAAATAGTCCTAAATGATGTAAGAAAAAATGCAGGAAAATGTGTCACAAGTCTTGATATCAGTGTGTGACATTTACAAGCAACTGAAGCAGGGAGAGGGGTGTATGTTCAGGACTGGTTTCCCAAATTGATAGACAATAGCAAAGGAGTATTGATTTTCGCTTGTCTGTTCCTTTTTCTTTCTTCACCACATGCTTCAAAGGGGTCAGCTCTGAGCCATTTACTCTTTCACACCAAAAATTGGATTTTTGAAACACAGGGGAAATTCTACCTTTCTCCCTTTCCTCTGGGATAGAACAATGAGAGCTAAAACCTTTGTGAGTCATGGGATCCTTTGTTTCTCAGGTGCTTTGTGAAATGGAGAAAGCGTGTAAAGTTCACAGCACAGGGGGGGCAATTTACAGAGACACTTAGATAGATTTAAGTAACAACTTGAAGGGATTGAAATTTGAGATTTTTTTTTTTGGTCATGTAGTACTTTAATATGGGCTTAATATAAAAATCCCTCAAAGATGGCTAGGCTGTTAGTGGATCCATCAAATGTACAGAGCCACTCACACATGGGTGTGGGGTGTGGACCTCACGCTCTGATGCTTCTAGGTGGGCTTATTAAAGCAGGTGCAGCATCAGGGCCCACGTGCTCACTGGAGCTGTGTGACCCTGGATGACTCCTTGGGGTCTGTTTTCTAGGAATGAGCAACAATGTCTGCAGTGCCCGCATCTGTGGGCTGTTGGAAGCATCCCATGGAAACACACACACACACACACACACACACACACACACACACACACGGGGCGGGGGGGGAGAGAGTGCTTTAACAAGGTGGTGGAAATGCATTGCTGGTGCCACTTTCGACAGGGAACAGAGAGGAGCAATGGTTGAGACAGAATCTGACACCCACAAAGCAGGGTGGGACACTCTCAGCAGAAGTCAGGGGAGCCTTGCAGTGTGAGTGATGGAGAAATGGGCTGCTCTTGCTTCCTCAATGCTCTTGTCACCCAGGAGACGCCCCACTTAATGCTCCTAACTCAGGACTGATAGAATGGGTGATACATCCCAAGGATGCCACCAATGAGCTCTCTCTCACTCTAGCCCCAAATACAACCAGACATATTTTTCATGATATGAATACAGCTTGTCCCTCAAAAGTCCATATGCTAGAAGTTTGGTTCCCCATATGTCAGTGTTTAGGTGTTGAAACTTTAAGAAATGGAACCTACTGGACGATAATTGGATCAGGGGAAGTTCACACTCAGGATGAATTAATACTGTCTTACTGTAGCAGGTAAGGTCGTGTGAGGGTGAGTAGGGTCCTGAGACAAGCTGTCACAAGCCGGCTGAATCTCTCTCTTCTGCATTTGGTCCTGCCCTTGTGGTATCATCACAAGAGCCTGGCAGGGGCAGACAGCATGCTCTCACAGTTCTAGAACCTTATAAGACAACCTGCCCTGGGGTTCAAGCATCGCAAAGTAAACTACCCCCTACCATCCTAATCTCTTTTCTCTTTTTCTTTCACCCAGAAAATGTGGACTATTTATATTCAGACACAGAATAACTCAAGTATCCTTTACTAATAAAATGGGTGTGTAAATTCTGATGCAGTAATTCAGAATTACAATAAAATAAACCAATCAAAAATATGTGCACCAAATATAATTGCAGATCAAAAACTTAATATTGAGGAGAGGAGATGGAAAATGTGTGTGTGTGTGTGTGTGTGTGTGTGTGTGTGTGTGTGTGTGTGTGTGTGTTGTACAAAGTTAAAAAGTGGGGGAAATGAAATTCTCTCTTTGGAGATAAATAATGTAAGTAGCAAATATATTGTTAAATTAAATTACCAAGAAGGTCAAGATTCAATTAAGTCTGGGGAGGACTGTCTGTGATCAAGAAAAGGCAGGCTGGGAGTCCCAGGGCTGTGGCAATGTTCTTCTAGTTAGATTGTCTAACAGGTTGTCCTCTATTGGGCTGTCATTCTGGTTTGGGTTCCTTTATCATGCCCCATGCTGGTACATTGTTTGATGTGTTGTGTTGTTTTTCTGTGTTTTCGTCTTGTAACCACTTTTTTTCTAGAAGAGATGGGGCAGACAACTTTGATCCCTTTGAGCCTTTTGCTGAACCATTGTAAGGACTTCCAGACTCAGGTTACTAGTCTATGACTTGTTGCCCAGAAAGGAAAGCTCTCTAACTTTTGCAGGAATGAATGGCCGACTCTTAATGTAGGATGGTCTGAGGAAGGGATGTTCAATCTCCTCACTATCTATAGGTGAAGGACATAGTCTAAGGGTCACATTAGGGAGCTTGGATGAGGTTCCTTATATCACTACCTGGCAAATGTTGGTAGAGAAGTGTAACATGAATCTCAAAGGGTCTTATTAATAAAAACAAACCTGGAGCCAGGTATTGGGGTGAACGCTGAAAGATCAGAGAGACAGAACCAGCCACAGCTAACCTCACCTCACCAATTCCTCAACTGATCTCATTTCCTCAGACTGGAAGCCTCTGTGTCCTCATCTGAATGGATCTCAGCTGAATTGCTGCTCAAAAGCCTAAAATTTTAACCAGGCTCTAGTTCCTGGTCCTCGCACCTTATATACATTTCTGCTTCCTGCCATCACTTCCTGGGATTAAAGGTGTGTGTCACCATGCCTGGCTGTTTCCAGTGTGACTTTGAACTCATAGATATCCAGACAGATCTCTGCCTCCAGAATGCTATGATTAAAGGTGTGTGCGCCACCATTTTCTGGCCTCTGAATCTAGTGGCTGTCCTGTTCTCTGACCCCAGATAAGTTTATTAGGGTGCACATATATTGGGAAACATAATACCACCACAGAGAAGCCCCCTAAATGGCTAAAACCTTCTCTGCTGCCACTCTGGCAATAGTTGCAGTAGCAACAGAAAAGCAACTGAAACCAGACTGGGAAATCCCAACCATTGGCCCCTCTTTACTTTGTCTTACCCCCCTCAGGAGGAGACCTAGAGGAAGAAATTTTCTCAACACCACACCCTGTTAACCTGAGGGGCATGAGGGAGAGGCTGAGGGAGCCCCGGGAAGGTTCAGGAGCCCTCCTCACACATGCACCTATTTGCAGAAGGAGGAGCTGCCAGTGAGGCTGATTCAACAGCACTTCCACTGCCAGGGTGCCCCGCCCTGTGCAGATGGCAGGTAGCAGCTGGTACACTGGCCCTTTGCAACTAGCAACCTCTATAATTGGAAATTGCAGAACCCTAAGTTCTCTGAGAAGCCTGCCAAACTAATTGGTGAATTAGATTCTGTCCTCTTTACTCATCATCCAACCTGGGATGACTGTTACCAGTTACTCCGGGTCCTCTCCACCATGGAGGAAAAGGAACAAATCCTGGCTTAGGCCCAGAAACAGGTCCTGGGCACTGACAAAAGACCCATCATGAACACAGAACTCATCAATGCTGGGTCTCCTCTGACCTGACCTGAATAGGACTTCAACACCAAGGAAGGTAGGAAGAGGTTGAAGGTCTACTGCCAGACTCTAATGCGGGATCTCTGGGCAGCCGCAAGGTAGTCCACAAATTTACCTAAAGTATATCAGGTATATTAGGGGCTGGAGAAGTCGCCAAGGGCCTTTCTGGAGAGACTCGTGGACTTATACACCCTTGGACCCAGAGGCACCAGGCACTGGTCAGCAGTTAGCCTAGATTTGTCAAACAGTCAGCCCAGACATTCATTGTAAGCTACAGAGGCTGGAAGGATTCAAAGGTAAGAGACTGCCAGAACTTATAGCTTTGGTTGAGAAAGTATATAACAATAGGGAGACACCTGAAGATAGGCAGACATGGTAGCTGGCTAAGATCCTGGTAGCAGCTTCAGCCAACCCTGAAGCAAAAAGATAGGAACTAATGAAAATGACTTTTGGGGATTTAGCACTTGGGGGAGGGATATGAAGCAGAGACCAGGAAATAGGTCCTGTCTACAAAAAGACCAATGTGCCTACTTCAAGAAGTTTGGATATTGGAAGAATGACTGCCCAAGGTACCAGAGCTGGAAGAACTGAGTTATTGAAGGGGATGGGACTTAGCACCCCTCCCCAAGCCTTGGATAACCCTAAGAATGGAGGGGAGGCCATTGACTTCCTGTTGGGCACAGGGGCACAACACTCCATTCTAAAACAACCTCTGGGCCAGATGTCCCAAAAGCAATCATGGGTACAAGGGGCCACAGGAATGAGCTAATATTCACAGATTGCCTGAAGATCAGTGGACATAGGGAAGGGGCAGGTAACCCACTCCTTCATAATCATTCATGAATACCTATGCCCCTTGCTGAGGAGGGACCTGTGGACCAAAATGAGGGCCCACATCCACATTGACCAGGCAGAGATCACGGTGACTGACCAAAAAGAGGAACCCCTACATGTCCTCACTACGGCCCTGGGAGACAAGTACAAGCTGTTCATAGAACTCCCAGAGTGGGATAGAGATGGGGAAGCAAGGAGCTTGCTACAACAATGGCTCCAGAAAATTGACAAAGCCTGGGAAGAGACTGGAGGGTCAGGACTGGCCAAACACTGGCCTCCTGTGGTGGTACAACTGAAGGTCAAAGCTATACCAGCCTGCATCAGACAATACCCAATGCCCAGAGATGCTAAGGGGTTGCCCCCCACATCAGACACCTGAGAGACCTAGGCATCTTTGTTCCCTTCCAGTCTTCCTGGAATACACCCCTCCTGCTGGTCAAAAAGCCCAACTCCACTGACTATAGGCCTGTACAAGACCACAGAGGAGTAAACAAGCAGATAGAGGATATTTATCTCACTGTCCCCAACCTATATACCCTTCTTATCTTATCACCCTGTCACCCAAACAGGCCATCTATACAGTGCTAGACCTCAAGGATGCCTTCTTCAACTTGCCCTTGGCACCAGCCAGTCACCACCCGTTTGCCTTTGAATGGTCAGATCCAGACGACAGGTTCAATGGACAACTGGCCTGGTCAAGGCTTCCCCAAGGATTCAAGAATTCCCCCATTATCTTCAATGAAGCTCTCTACAAGGATTTGGGTGAGTATAGACAGGCCCACCCAAATGTTAGTCTGTTAAAGCACTTGGATGATTTGCTGCTTGCTGAAGACTCTCTGGAATCCTGTGAGACTGCTACTAAGGGATTGCTTAAAACTTTGGAGACTCTGGGGTACCATATGTCTGCAAGGAAAGCTCAGCTCTGCCAGACTGAGATAACCTACCTGGGGAACATACTCAAGGTGGGTTAGAAGATGGCTGTCTAAAGCAAGAAAAGAGATCATTCTATGAATCTCCTGGCCCACCAACTATCAGGAGGTGAGAGAGTTCTTGGGGTCAGCTGGATTCTGTAGGCTTTGGATACCTGGGTTTGCTGAATTGGCTAGACCATTATATGAAGCAACCTGGGGTAGGGTGAGGGACTCCCCTAGAATGGACTGAACAAATGGGAGAGGTCTTTGACAAAATCTAAACAGACTTGTTCGAGGCTTCAGCATTAGCCTTGCCGGATGTCACAGTGCCGGTTCACCTATATGTGTATGAAAAGAAAGGGGTAGCCAAAGGAGTCATAACCCAGACTCTCAGACCCTGAAAGAGGCCAGTGGCCTATTTGTCAAGGAATCTAGATCTGGTGGCAATGGGATGGCCCCCATACTTCCACATAATAGCAGCCATAGCCTTGCTGGTCAAGGACCTGGACAAACTGACTCTTGGCCAAGCCCTCATAGTAACCACACCATATGCTATAGAGGGGTCCTCAGATATCCTCCAGACATATGGCTGACCAATGCCAGGCTGACTCACTACTAGCTTTTGCTCTTAAATCCCCCTTGAGTCTAATTTACCCCCAGTAGTTCTCTCAACCCAGCCACCCTGCTCCCAAACCCAGACCTGGAGGGTCCCCTGCATGACTGCCAGGAAATCTTGAACCACCTACAGGGAACAAGGCCAGACCTTGGCGACTCACCTTTAAAGGAGACGAATGTCACTTGGTACACAGATGACAGTAGCTTCATCAAGGATGGTGCCAGATATGCGGGGATGGCAGTGACCATGGAAGAGTTGGAGTTGGGTGGCAGAAGCCCCGCCCCCAGGTACCTCGGCCCAAAGGGCTGAACTGATAGCCCTAACCAAGGCCTTAAAGATGAGGCAAGGGGGGTTGGAGAGATGGCTCAGTGATTAAGAACATTGGCTGCTCTTCCAGTCATCCTAGGTTCAATTCTCAGCACCCACATGGTAGCTCACAACCATCTATAATGGGATCTGATGCCCTCTTCTGGTATAAAGGTGTACATGCAGATAGAGCACTCATACACATTATGAATAAATAAATCTTTTAAAAAAAATTTTTAAAAAGGTGAGGCAAGGGAAGAGACTCAACCTACAGACAGTTGACATGCCTTTGCCACCGTGCATGTCCATGGTGCCATCTACAAGGAAAGGGGCCTCCTGGTAGCAGAAGGAAGGACTATCAAGAACAAGCAAGAGATCCTGAATCCTGAATCTCCTGTAAGTCATATGGCTTTTCCAAAAAGTGGTTGTCATGCACTGCCCAGGACATCAAAAAAGAGAGAACCCTGTTTCTAAGGGAAACAAGAGGGCAGCTGAAGCTGCACAAGAAATGGCCCTTCAGGTCGCAGCCACTCTGCTAGTCAACCTGCCTAAACTAGCAGCCCCAGCCTTGCCCAAAATCCCTGCCTATACCAAGAGGGAATTTTGGAGGACTTGAACTTGCACCAAAGCCTACAGAAAGGATGGATGGTATAGGACTCTGGTTGGGTGGATTATCCTCCCTTCAGACTTTGCCAGCCAATTAGTCTGGCAGATACATCAAGGTACCCATTTAGGGGAGAGGACAATACAAAACCTACTAAGAAGAGCACACCTCAAGGTGTTTGACCTGAGACCCAAACAGAGGAGCTATAACCCACTGGCTGACATGTCACCTGGTGAATGCCAAATCAGGCACAAGAGCATCATTGGGGAGCAAAGAAAGAAGAACACAGTCTGGAGCCAATTGGCAAATTGACTTCACTGAGTTAAAGCCTGGGTTCTGACTACAGGTACCTATTGGTCTTTGTAGATATCTTTTCAGGATGGACTGAAGCTTGCCCTACCAAGAATGAGACAGCTACTGCTGTGACAAGAAACTTCTGGAACATATCGTCTCCAGGTATGGACTTCCTTTCTTATTAGACTCAGATAATGGACCTGCCCTCATCTCTTGGTTAACTCAAAAGCTAGTTAAAGTTATGGAGATAAATTGGAAGCTTTGTTGTATCTATTGCCACCTGAGTTCAGGCCAGATAGAAAGAATAAATTGGACCCTAAAGGAGACCCAAACTAAATTAACCCTTGAGACTGGCAGTGACTGGATATATCTCCTTCCCGTCACTCTTTTTTAGGTTTGTGATTCTCCTTACACCTTGAACTTAACCCTGTTGAAGATAATGTATGCCAGACCTCCACCCTTATTACCCAACCTTAAGGCAAAATTGTTATCTGAATTTAATGACCAAAGACTTCTTTCCTCCCTACACATCTTGTTTCAGGTGCAGAAAGAGCTTTGGCCCCAAATACATGCTGTCTACGGGAATGCATCTCTGCCTGCAGCCAAGGAACATGGTGATCATCAAAAGACACCAAAAGGAGACCTTGGAGCCTGGCTGGAAGGGACTCTACACCGTCATCCTGACAGCTCCCATGGCTGTCAAAGTAGACGGGGTCCCCACCTGGATACAACACTCCCCCATGAAGCTCATAGATCCACATGCCGACTCTGAGGATTATGCCCCTGAGGAGACCAACCCTGGACTGTGGAGGACCGTTACATACCCACAGGACCCTCTTAAACTAAGAATCCAGAAAGTCGTTGAACCAGCAAAGTGATGGGCTTGCTCCTATGCTTCCTCGGTTTCCTTGGTTCATGTCTGCTGGGGTTTTCCAACCAGGCCCCCACAGGGCGTCCAAACTCCCATAAGCCCTTTAACATTACTTGGAAGGTCATTGACAGAGACGAGAGGTCTTGAATCAAACCTCCCACCCTGCCCCCTTAGGGACTTGGTTTCTTGATTTATATTTTGACTTGGGGACCCTCTTAGCAACCTATTATTCTGACTCACAACTGTGACAACATTTCCACCATTTCTATGTTTGCCCCAACATGATCTGACTAAGACTCAAAAGTGGGACCTGCAGGGGTGGGGTGGGAGGAAGCAGCTATTTCTGTGCCTCACGGAGTTGTGTCTCCACAGGCCACACCTGGTGGAAGGCCCCTAAGAGCAGGGACCTTATCAAAGTAAAAAGGGAAGTGAACCACCCTACCAGCCTGATGGGCAGGCAGGAAAAGGGGCATGTAACCCAGCATTGATTCAGTTCACTGAGGCTGGTAAAAAGCCCCCCAGTTGGACATCAGGGAAAATATGGGGTCTAAGGATGTATGACAAACAGAGGACTTAGGAGCATTGTTTACTAGGCATCCAGCCCCTATAAGACTAAAGTTCCTGGGCCCCAGTAAGGTGATGGGCCCCACCAGGCTCATACCGGACCCTACCATGTGACCTAAGACAACTAGACCATGGCCATTGACAGATAGAATCACCCCCACCAGAAAGACTGCCCCCATGGACCTACCCCCAGGCCAGGACATTTAAATCCTTTTAAAGCTACCTCTTTGGTTTTAAATGCCTCAAAGCTCAGTCTCACTAGAGCCTGCTGGCTTTGCCTGGATTCAAAACCCCCCTATTATGAAGGGAGTGCAATAATGGGAGACTGTACCGACTCCTTGGACACCCGGTCATGTAGATGACAATAATCAGGCAAAGAGAGGCTCGGCTCACAGTCTGTGACAGGGAATGGCCTCTGCATAGGCCAGCCCCCACCAAATTATGCCAGTCTCTGCAATGAGACGTGGACTCCAACAGGGACAGGGAGCTTTCTCCCCCCAATGATGCCTGGTGGGCTTGTACCACTGGCTTAACCCCCTGCACACACGCCCAAGATTTTAATAACACTAAGGATTTCTGTGTCTCGGTGCAATTAGTCCCCAAGATAACCTATTACCCCAAGGAGGAGATTTTCTACCAGTTAGGACCACCAGAATGGGCCAAACAGGAGGTTTTCATGGCTCTCTTAGCATCCTCCCTCCTAGGCCTTGGCCTGGCCAGGGCTACGGGTACTGGAACATCAGCTCTCATTCTCCAGGGCCAGAACTATAGAGCTTTAAGAACACAGCCACTCTAGAAAAATCTATCACCCACCTAGAAGGGTCCCTCTCTTCTTTGGCAGAGGAAGTACTCCGGAATAGAAGGGGACTCGACGTGCTGTTCCTACAACAAGGAGGTCTCTGTCTGACTCTGGGAGAACAATGTTGTTTCTATGCCAACCACTCGGCGTTATCAAAGACTCTATGACCCTCCTCAGGAAAAGACTACATGATAGACATCTAGAAAAGCACAGAAATGAGGGATGGTATGAGTTGCTCTTCAACTGGTCGCCCTGGCTAAGGACTCTGGTATCTGCCTTGGTCGATCCCTTGGTCCTTCTGATGCTGGCCCTAACTTGTGGACCCTGTATAATCAGTGCTCTGGTCAAGTTTCTCACAGAGCACATCTCCACAGTGCAGCTACTGCTTCTAAGACAGCAGTACAAACCACTATGTCAGGACCCACTAGGCCCTGACCCAGAGACATATCTAGGGTTCGAGAGGAACCACTACTCAAGGGGGGATGAGAGGCCACAGTAGCACCATGGTGAACTTCTCCTGGCCCCAGTCTCTACCAGGCCTGAGTTTCAGTCAAGTTTCAGTTTCTGTTTCTGATAAGCCAGATAGGAGAGATACTGCATACCAGGCATGATTCAGTGCTTATAGCCCCAGCCAATCAGAGACATATTAGTGTGGCTGCTGCTCTCTTGACCAGTCATGTTCAGGATGACCTAATCTCCTCCTGGTTTTCTGTAAAAGGGGTCACCATTTTGTTGTGGGCTGCCCCCTGCATGCAGGAATTCTTCTCTTGAGAAATAAACACTCTTACCTTCACATATGTGCATGGTGGTCTTTTATGGGGTGATCTGCGAACCCTAACAATGTCTCATTCTTCATGTGCCCTCAGCTCATTGCATAGGACCTGGTTCATAGTGGGTGACTGTGAACTCTGTTGATCGTCACGATCTGAGTGATCCACAATGTACTCACATGTTTAGATTCTCAGTGTAGCTGAAGTCAAGTTTCAGTTGAATGAAAACATGTAATATATACACTGCTGAGCTGAAGAAACTAAACCTCACTGGGGATGCTCTTTATCATAATATGGCCCCATACTAGAGACTCAGCTCTGTGTTCATAGTCAGTTTTGAGCTAAGGTGACTTTTACAGCTAGTAATCCATTGAGGTTGATAGACCCACAATCCACTGCTAGGTGGATTTGAGATTACCATCCATTCCTATCTCCCAAATTTCTCTTCCATCTTCTTAGACGTGGTTTATTGTCGGAGGTGTCTTAGTCTGTGTTCTATGACTGTGAAGAGGCACCATGACCATGGCAACTCTTATGAAGAAAACATTTAATTGGGGCTGGCTTACAGTTTCAGAGGTTTCGTCCATTATCATCACGGCAGGAAGCATGGCGGCACACAGGCAGGCATGGTGCTGGAGAGGAGCTGAGAATTCTTCATCTGAATAGGCAGGCAGCAGGGAGAGAGAGACACTGGGCCTGGCTTGAGCTTCTGAAACCCCGACGTCCACCCTAGTGACACATTTCCTTTAATAAGGCCACACCTCCCAATAGTGCCACTCCCTCTGAGCCTATAGGGCCATTTTCATTCAAACCATTACAAGGGGAAAATGTCTTCAAAACAAACAAACAAACAAACAAACAAACAAACAAACAAATGTAGCTGGAGTTTTCCTGCCTGGCCCACAGTCAGGACAATTCTCTCTCACCTGCCAGTCCCACAGCCGCTCAAACCCGACCAAGTAAACACAGAGACTTATAATGGTTACAAACTGTATGGCCGTGGCAGGCTTCTTGCTAACTGTTCTTACAGCTTAAATTAATCCATTTCCATTAATCTATACCTTGCCACGTGGCTCGTGGCTTACCGGCATCTTCACATGCTGTTTCTCATCATGGCGGCTGGCAGTGTCTCTCTGACTCAGCCTTCCACTTCCCAGCTTTATTCTCCTCCTTGTCCCACCTACACTTCCTGCCTGGCCACGGGCCAATCAGTGATTTATTTATTGACCAATCAGCAACACATTTGACATACAGACCATCCCACAGCAAACAAACAAACAAACAAACAAGCCAACTGTTGTTACTGCTGGCTTTTCAGTGCTGGGGATCAAACCCAGCCCCCTGCACGTGCTAAGCAGTGCTTTGCCACTGCTTGACACCCTCAGCCCTTCTTTCTGATTTTTGAAACAGAGATTCACCATATAGCCAGTGTTGGCCTTGAACTCACAAATCCTCTTGCCTCAACTTCTCAACTGCTACGAGTACAGGTATGGGCTACTATGCCTATAGAAAAAGGCCTTCGATCTGAAATAATGTAGTATGTGTGTGCCTCATTATTTCATGAGATATGACAAACTTATACTAGCATGGTGTGCTAAGTAATCTATATGTGAATAGAAGTCATAAATTGTGACTGAATCCCCAGAGTGCCTGGGTCCATGTCTGAGCAGCTGGGGCTTGCTGTGATGGGGCTGAGCTGAGAACAGGGAGCCAGCCTGTGGGAGGCCCTGCAAGTGGTTTTTAGACCACTGGGCCATTGAAGATCCCTGTACATCTCTGGAGTACACTGCTTGCCTCCAGGTGAGGTTCAGTGACCCAGCTGGGGTCATCTCGCGCTTCCCTGCCTATGAGGCCCTATTAGCTGGGCCTGCTTGTGTGAATACCTTGTTCACACATGTGTGCATGTGTGCATGATGACCCAGGAGAAGAAATTCACTTCAGCTGAACCCAGGGACCAGGGATGGCCTACTCAGAATGCTGCCTGTCTGCTTCTGTGATATGTCCATCCATCCTTGTCACACAATTAGGGAGAAGTCACAGAGGAAGAAAAAAATTTCTTTTAGTTATTAACTGACAAATACAAGCACTCTTGATTCCCATCCCACAATGTGTTCCTGAAACTCTTATTGAGATTCATAATTGTTTCCAAAGATATCTTGTCCAGCCATCTTAACCCCAGGGAAAATGACTGAACTAGACTCTTAGGGGAAGCATGCCTGGAAAATGCCAGGGGCTCTTTAGTTGTAGTGGAGCATGATGCCATGAGTGCATTTAAACAGTGCGATAATCAAGATGTGGCTCTGGTTACCTGCTGGCACCGTGACATTAGGTGGACTCTTCTGCTAATTACTCCAATTGAGTGCTACCTACTTGACTTTTTGAGTTCCCTGATTTAGACTGTCTGAGACGGAGTGTTTTCTCTTCCAGGCTCTACCCTCCGTCCTTCAGCAAATACAGAAGGAAGCCACAGCCCAGAAACAGCCATAATGAGATACTCTTTTTGCCCACAGGGTACCAAAAATTGATATGAGTAACTCTTTAAAGAAACAAACATTATTATAATGCCTTATTCTTTAATTCAATGTACTTCTGTTCTTGGAGATGGTAAGTAAAAACCAATTAAGTACAATACAAATGTATTAATAAGACTAATGAGTAATACTAATGTGATTATATATAATGATGAATAGATAACCAGATTACATTCAAGAAAAACTTTAAAACAACTGCACTTCCTATGTTACATTCTGTTAGTGAGTTTAGAGTTCTTATATTAAATCTCAGTGACTGGGTTCTTATCTCCTTCTTTGGACATCTCTCCATAAGTGCTCCATGACCACCTGTGTGGTGGTCCTGTCAACATCTCCAGTGGTTTTCTTTCTAGGAAAATAAACACAGAATGTAGCAAAAAGGTCAGGACCTGCTTTTCATTTTAAGGTGCCCTTTGGATAATACCATTCCACTGAAGTCCATCCCCTGGCATCAGTGGGATCCTCCACTCTCTGAGATCGCCTTTCAGTGTGCATGCTCCTCCGTAAGCCAGTTGGAATCTTGCCTGGAAAAAGACATATGGGTCTGTGTGAGGTTATAAAACCTGGCTTGGAAATCCACAGCTTCTTATAAAAACACTATTTTTTTTATATAAAGAACCATTTTAAAGAAGATGGTTACTAGGCAACCTGATTTAAATTATTATGAGAAATGGGAAGAATTTCTTCCATTAGGTTTTTACTTAGGTCAAAAAGTGTGTTGCTTGTGTTGGTTTCCAGTCTATTTTCCAACCTTCTTTTTTAACAGACACATTCTCTGCTCCAGCTAACCATGCTATTAGTCTACTTGGGTCCTATGGCCAGAGTGGAGATGGCTTCTTCTATATACCATGTCCTAAAGGAAGAAGCGAGGAATCTGAGGGATCTTTGGACTCAGTCACAGAAACCCATTCAAGTTAAAAAGAGGGGCTTTTAAAAAGGAGGGAGTGGGGAGGAGGAAGAAGAGGGGGAAGAGGGTTTGGTGGACCAGAGAGATGACTTGACACTTAAAAGCACTTCCTGCTCTTACAGAGACATGAATTTGGTTCCCAGCATCTATCTATATGGCAGCTATGAGTCCTTGTATTCTCTAGCTCTAGGATATCCAGCGCCCTCTTCTGGACTCTGCAGGCACCTACACTCACATGGGCACATGCCACGCACATACAGACATAATTAAAAATAAAATAGCTCTTGTTTTTAAAGAGGTAATTGGGGGTCAGTGAGGCTCCAGGACTGAGAGTCTGAGCCCAACCCCTGGGTCTCACATGACAGCAGGAGGAAGCAGATTGATACATGTTCTCTATTGACTCCACAGCTTAGAGGTGACATGCAAGCTGTTATGACCAGCAGGTGCACACGGGTGACTACATGTGCACACACACATAATAAATTAAATTATAATTTAAAATTAAAAAGGAGGAATTGAATATATAAGTGTGAAAATCAAAGGCTGGGATGCACACAAACCTTATGACTAGAGCCTGTTCTTGAAGGACAGGAGAAACGAGGCGGCCTCCTTTTCTGTTCTTTTGACTATATACCAAGGTTGGAATTGCTGGGTCATATGGTGATTCTATGTATCACTTTCTGAGGAACAAATTGCTGTTCATAGCAGCTGCATTATTTCACATTCCCACCAGCAACATACAGGGTACTAATTTTTCCATGGGAAATATTTTTGCCTTGGGAAAAAAACACCATAGTTTTTATTATAGCCATCCTAGAGAATGAAGTAGTGTTTCTGTGTGGTGATATTTTATTTGTGCAACCCAATAAAGTTTATCTGAGGATCAGAGGAAAAAGCCAACCACTATATTAAACATAGAAGTCAGGCAATGGTAGCACACACCTTTAATCCTATCATTTGTGAGGCAGGGATCTGTCTAGATCTCTGTGAGTTCAAGGCCATACTGGGAACAGAGCCAGGCATGGTGGCCCATGCCATAAATTCCAACACTAGTTGAGATAGCAGAACAGAAAGGAATATAGGCGTGGGTGTATAGGAAGTAGTTCTCTTTTAGAAGCTGAGGGTTGGTAAGGTGAAGTTGGCTTGTGGCTTTTCCTATTCCTCTGATCTCTCAGGTTTTAACCCCAATATCTGGCTCCAGGTTTTTATTTAATAAGATCATTTAGCAATTCGTCTACATTTCTGTGTTGCTTTTGAGATTTGTTTCTTTTTATTTTGTGTGTATGGATCTTTTGCAATTACATGTGTAGTCTGTGTACCACATGCATGCAGTGCCTGAGGATGCCAGAAGGGGGCATTGGAAGCCCTGGGACTGGAATTACAGATGGTTGTGAGCCTCCATGTAGGTGCTGAAAACCAAACCTGAGCTATTAACTGTTGAGCCATCACTCCAGCCCCTCACTGTAGTTTTGATGTATATTTTCCAAATGACTAATGACACAGAGTATATTTTCATATGCTTGTGGGCTCTTTGTTTTCTCTACAGAAATACCCAGTCGAATTCCTCTCATACAAGACCCTTCCTAAGACATACAGTTCGAAATGCTTTCAATCTGTGCCTTCTCTTTTTACTCTTTTTGACGGTGTACCTTGACTCTAAATATCAAACAGTTTAATCTGAGAAACTCGTTTGCGTCTCTAGATCCCAATTAGGATGCCTGGAATAGAAAATTGGTTTTGCTCGCTTAGAAGAAAGCATCCATCAATAGCCAAGAATGTCAGCAGAGACATTGGCCTGGTCTCCGCTGGTGGCAGAACTTGTTCTCAGTTGCAGGGACACCTGAATGAGGAAGTAGGCGGCAAACAACCACGGCCCAGGACTGCAGCAAGACGTAATCGGTGCAAGAAGAGGCGCTCTGAGACCTCCAAGGGGGGGCTTCCAATGCTCATGAGAACGTTTCCCGGAGCTGGCAGTTGAATGGCCGCCATAGAGAGAAAAGATTTGGTCAACCCAGCCTGGAAGAAGGACAGTTCCGGCAGGAGGCGTGGTGGGATTCACAGTCCACATGCTGATCCACTGGAGACTCGTGTCTGAATCCTAGTAACCGAGTCCATGGAAGTGAGTTGTGTTATGAAGATGAACCAGAAAGAAGAACTGAGTCAGGCTAGGCAAGTTGAGTCCCAGTGAGGTGTGGAAGGCTGCACGTGAGAATGAGATGAGATCGTGGGGAACGCCAATGGAAAAAATTGTGCTTCGGCTAAGGGGCCTTTCGTGCTCATTTAAAAGCTTTCCTGTCCAGAAATTACGCCCAGATCTCAAGTCGTCTTTTCCTTCGGGGCTCATGGAATTTCTTTCCTTAGGATTCACCTGGCGTCTAGTCTCGAGTTGCTAATGCAAGCCTTGTCTCGCAACACTCATTCTTCCATAGTGATTCTCACCTCGCGTCTCCCGAGCAAGACTATGGGCTCTTAGGGGTCCAGTGACTTTGTGCTCCCCTAAATAGTGTTGCGTACAGTATAAGTGCTCAATAATGCTTGATTCGTTATGAATATAAGATTCTAATAAATATTCCAACAACTTGGCAAACTGCTCCCGGTCACGATTCTTTAAGCATTTCGGTTCCGTGTCATTAATTTTGTCTATTTATGTCTTGTATGACACAATCTTTGTTTCAGTATTGATGAGGACAAGTTATCTGTGGCATAAATTTTTTTCAATAAGCCCATTCATTCATTACCATTAATGATTTCCTCCCTCAGACTATGAAGAAACTGAAGAGCTATGACAATGAGTGTCAATGCTTTTTTTTTCTCTCTTTTTTTTAAAAGAAAGCATCATTTTCAATCGAAAAGATCATTAGCAATACAGGCATAAAAATAAAACTTGAAACTCGAAATAATGTATCATTACTGTTCTGAGAGGTCTAAGATAACAAATTGGAAAATTTGTCTAAAATAATTGCAGGAGAAAGATTGTTATTACCTGCTTTTGTGAGAGAAACAAAGGAAATTACTATTTTTCTTGAGGTAGATATAATTTGTGTGCATCTGGAAATTAAAGACGTTATAAGCTAGAGTTGCAGAATGTCTTAATTTCATCAAGTAATTACTTTCTTGCAGCCATGTAGTATATTAGCATGGTAAAAAAAAATGAATCTATGGAGCTCAAAACAGACAAAAGATTTATTGAGACTTCTTTCCCTTATGAGAAAAATGAACAATCAAATAGAGTAAAATACACACAAAGGCTTGTGTCGCAAAGCAAAGGCTGGGGACAGTAGGAGCCGGTCATAAACCCCCAGGACTCAGTTTTGTGTCTGTATTTACCTCTTCTGATCATTTCTCTGTCTTCTTCTGAAGCAAGGTCTGACTACACAACCCTGTCTGGTCTGAAACTCTCTGTGTAGACCACGCTAGCCTCAGCCTCACAGAGATCTGCCTGCTTCTTCCTCCCAAGGACTGGGATTAAAGGCACATACCACCACGTGTGATTTCTCTTTTGTTTTCCTCCCTCCCTCCCTCCCTCCTTCCCTCCGTCTCTTCCTTCTTATTTTCTTTTTAAGACAGGTTTTCCTATGTAGTCCAGGCTGATCTCGAACTCATGACCCCCCTTGCCTCAGCCTCCCAAGAGCTGGGCTTACAGATGAAGCCACCACACCCAGCCTGTCATTTGCCAGATATGTGGCCGTTTGGGTGCCATTGCTGCACTCCCCTGGAGAGGCCATGAGTGTCTCGCAGACAGGAAGTAGAGGGAAATTAAGCATTGTGCAGAAGTTCATAGGTCATCTGCAGCTTCTTTAAGCCCACCCACGTATAACGAGGCGTTGTGGGCCCTGCTTCCTCTAGCCTGGGAAGATGCTGGACAGCCTTTCTATGGCATCATCTGGTACGCTGGAGAAGCTCTTAGGTTTCCCAGAAGGCATTGTTTGAGAAACTAGACATTTCAAGGGCCAGAGGTACTTTACTAGAGAAAGCAGTGGGTAAAGAGTCAAAAGATCAGTACTGTACTTAAGCTCTGTCACCAAATAACTGAGTGGAGTGGAGAATTCGGCGAACTTCCCCAGGCTGTTTCCTCCACTGCCTTGAGAGGGAGACTGCAGGGGCGTGCTGGCAAGTCAGTTCCACTTCCAGTGCTGACCTTCTTCTGGGTGTAGCTATCAAAAGAAGGGCAGCTGTTCATGGGCTCAGTGGGCAGTGCCTGGTTGGCAGCATCGGCCAGGATACCTAGGGCACAGAGAGTGGCTCGCTCCTGTGTGCCATATGCTTGCCGCTCTGAAACCGTGTGCGTGGCTTGGGGATGTGTGTGGCGAGGTCTGCTTGTATGTGTGGAAAGGCTCATATGCGACTCTGTCTTACGACGTCATCCTGCCTTCTTTTCTGATGATGAGTCTGAAATGTGGGCCTCTGGTGTTTGCTGGAAGCCTGCAGCTGCCCTTGTCCATGAGAACATGCTCCAGGGTGTTTTTAAACTAATCCTCTGCCTGCTTCCTTTTAGTGACTTAATTCAACAACTTTTCTTTGTGTTGGGCAGTCGGAGCTAAGAATCTGTGGCTGCCCTGCAGCTGTTTGCGGATCTATCCAAAAGAGCTGTTGCCTGTTTCGAATGCTGTGAGGCTAGGCGGGCTTAGGGTGGTTTATCAGTAATCAGCCCAGCCAGGCTCTTTTGATAACAAGAAACAGAAGTCCTCTCAAGGTCACTCTCAGAAGTGGCTGGGGATTGGAAAAAAAAAAGAAAAAAAAGAACTGCAATAAGAATGCTTGCAAAGTTGAAAGCAGAAAACTGAAAGAGGCCCGGGTATTCACTCTAGAATTTGAAGGATAATGAAGTACTTGAATCCTTCCTCACAGTGCCCTACACCCCTCTGGCCTCAGGTCTGGCATGGATGCTGTGCAGCTGGAAAGAGTCAGGCTGACTTCTGTCCTCAGGGGTGGGGTAGGGCTGGTCAGCACTGACGGAAGACCCTCCCCTCACCCCAGGGTGGGTGTGACACCATTGTGAGAATGGCCAGCAGTCTCAGGAAACTCCCCTTTCCCTTAGACACATGGGGAAGTCACCTATGCTAGTGACTGTGAATTCATGCTTGTGTCTACTAATCTCTCCCCATGTTGATGGAGGTCAGTGAGACCGTCGTCCTTCATCCTAGCTGGCTTCCAGCTGTCCATCGTATGTACTCCAGCCATCCTCCCTGGTCAACTGGAAAAAGAAGACAGATTTCGGAGGGAGACTGAGAGGTGGGGGCCTACCTGAAGGGGAGCAATGAAACTTGGAAGGAAGGGGCAGTTTTGTAGACATCTTAAAGAAAAACCACTCAGTGTTTTCTTGATCACGAATACGAGAAGGCGTGCTTGTAAAGAAGGCAACATGTCTTGCTATGAGGCAAGAGCGGCTAGGACGACAATGTTGAGACTAATTACACCATGTATAGACACAGGTTATACGTAGTAAAACCCGCACTTCCTGAAAAGCTTTTATTTGTTCAATTGTTAGGACATCTGAATGTTTTCTTCCTTTAAGACAGCCCGAGGCTGGAGCCCAGGGTTCCTCTGAGGTCTATTTTGATACGATGATGGACAGAGCTAAGAGATCATCCTTGCATCGAGCAGTCTGAGGTGGAGAGGTCAGTGAGAGGCTCTGAAGTCAGAGCACATTTACTAATGGACTAGCCTTGTGCCCCATTTCATCCCCTTAGGCCTTATTCCCCAGAGGTAAGACAGAATAAAACCAACCTTACAGATTCGACGTGAGGATTTAAGTTAGGTGATACTGTGTTGTTGGAAAAGCTGAGTTATCGCTGGCTTCTATCACCTTATCATGTTGTGCACGTCAAAGCAGAGAAACCTGGGTGAGGAATTCAAAGATACTCAAGGCTTTGCTGGGCCACTCTGAGAGCTCAGGCGCTCCATGCATTGGTATTTATGCAACTCTGAAAAGCCTTAGGTTTCAGACTGAATCACGAATAACGTAAATGGCACAAGATACATTTCTTAGTTCAACCTCAAGAGAATTGTTCAGGCTAATTTGTTCTTTTTTGCATATTCAGAAGCTAAGCATCAGGGAGTGAAGTGATCAGGCGGAAGGCCCCACGAGTGTGGCCGGGTGGGAACCAGAACTCACCATGAATCTGTAGTGATGATTTCTTTCTCCTGTGTCCACTCACTTCTCACAAAATAACTCAGGGGGCAGTCAAATCAACCGTTCTACTGTCTGTGTGTAAACAACTGTGGGAAACTTCTCTAGCTGGGACTCCCAGGAGATACCCAGGCCCAGCCCAGAGACCACTTCTAGACACAGCAACTTACAGAGGATGTGGGACTGAAGCCGTCAAGGGCAGATGAAGACTCTGGCAATACTGACGGACAGGAGACATGGAAGTATGAGGTATTGCAGGAGGGGCCGGGAAGCCATTCTTACAGAGTGACAAGTGGTGTGGTGACAGGGATCGGGAGGGGCTTGGCAGGGCTGTGATTGTTATTTTTGCACACAAGATGTGCACCCAAGAAGAATTTTTACAGGTAGGGAACTACAAGAGTTTACTGTGAGATATGACATCACATCTGAGTTAATCTATCGTATTAAGGCATTCTGGTTACAAAGGTGGACATAATGACCGATTTAATGAACGTTATGTGACATTTCACTAAAGCGTTGGATACACTTATTTATGTTTTCCTTGCGAGCTGATTAGAAGGGATGGTGAGGTCACTGAGTGACTGAGGGGGAGACCCAAAAGCCAAGAGAGCCAGGCCCTCTCAGCAGGGGCCCAGCCCCTCTCCATGCTGGCTCACAGACAATCAAGAGCTTGCTGATTTGATTCACATCACGAAAAGAAGAGATTCACGAGGTGAATTTCCTGCTGTGAAAAGCTGAATTACACTTGCCCTCTTCAATATATCCTGCCATAGACTCCCAAGTCTTATAGGCATGGGTCTCAGTGAAAGGTGTAACGCAAACATTTCAACAACCTCCCTTGGAGAATCTCTCTTAGAGGGATGGGAGTAGGGGTGTAGATAGGAAAAAACACCAGACATTGTGCTTTTCTATTTTTCTCTGTTACCAAGAGCCTTCGCCAATGAGAACCACCTACCCCAATTTTTCATGTCCTGCCTCCCCACAAAAGCGAGTATTTCTTATGTTCAGATATAGGAGGATGTTAAGTATCAAAAAGGTTTTTAATGTGCATTTCTCCCGAGCCATTAATTTATTTCTACAGCTTTTCTAAAGCTCAGAAAATAGTCATGGTTATATGGACCGCAACTGCAATATAAAATATTTTAAAATTTAAGCATAAAATAGCAATAAATTGGAATAGTATTCAATATAATTTTATTAAATGAAAATGGTCGATTGTGCATGTGTACTAGTAAACACTTGTGTATTAATTGATTAGACTTAAATTTTCAGGTAGTTTTTAATTGTCCTATCCCCACTGCTGCAACCTCCCCAACTATCAACACCCCACAAAGCAGTGGTGAACTTCCAATGGGTGAACTTAGTGGACATATCAATGTCACCACAAGGCCATGGCTTAACTTGGATTTACTCTTGGTGCCATATGTCCCATGACTTTGACAATGTATACCACACATACTGTAAAGCAATCGATATTTAAAAATAAAAAAAATTCTTTAGTATGTCAATATTTAAAGGCTGATGGGGAGGTGGATATGAGCAAAGTACAATGGCATACATGTATACAAATACTTAGAAAAACCTTTTACTTTGCATGCCAATAAAAACATTAATTAAAAGGAAATAAATAGAACTCTGTCACAGAATTTTGTGAACTAAAGTTGTTACTATTTATACTTGGATAACAGAATTGCTGAAGAATATGTTCTGGAAATTTCTTGGCTGTAAAAGATACAGTTTGTCTTCAACCTTTAAAAATTCTAATTCTAGTATGACTTACAGTTGGCTACATTATTTTTGGTAACTTTTCGGTCCTTTCCCACCTGAAAGGCTGCATCTGCATAGAAGGTCGCACAAGGGACCACCTCAGGAGGGCACTGTCAGTGGCCCAGGATTAACGTTTTGACTCCATTGCCCTCCTTGTCTCCTTAGTGGTGACTGTGGTATTGTGAAAATAGGTCTTCACTTTTGCACTTAGTGTTCATTAAAGAAGAAATACAGGCTTACAAGCGCTGATAGCACTGAGAGACACCTACTCTGTCTTGTGTAACTCAGAAAAAGGTGAGTGTTTTTAATCAAATGTTTAACTTCATTTGCAAAATAACCAGGCAAATTATTTGACTCTGAATTCACAGGTAAATAAAAAAACTAAAATTAAGAAACAGGCAAACAAAGCAATTAATAGCACAAATTGAGGAGGTTGGGGTCAAATTTTATTTGTTGACAATATGATTATCTCTAGAAAACCTAAAAGAGAAGGGAAAAACTGTTATAAACAATAAGAGAGTTGGGTAAGGTTACAAGTTATAAAAACTAATATATAAATTAACAGCATGTATGCAAAGAATAACCAACTCAAAGATACTACAAAGCCAAAGATGCCATTTTACAAGGGCAAAAATAGAATAAAATAAACCAATTATGATCATAGATAAAAATAAATATCTAAATTATATGGAAAATTGTAAAATACAGATAAAAATATGGATATCTAGTTACTGCTCTTCCCTGCTAGATCTTCTTGAACAATGCTGACGGCACCCTGTGGTCACGATGGCAGAGGAGGAAGCAATATATTAAGTTTCTGGTCAGCAGGTCTGATTTCAACTCCAGCAAAGTGGTTATTGAGGCCTCCAGTGCCCCTTCATGAACCTCAACCACAGATCTATTAACTACAAGGTCTTCTATCTATGTCAAGTTCCATAGCACAGTCAAAGCTCAACCTGGAAGCCCTGTCATCAATGACAAGGCCATCTCTAGCTTCAAGGAATCAGATCCCACCATCACCTGTTGGCGCAGAGAATCATGGGGAGTTCAATCATGACTTCACTGCCATAGAGCATGGCAGGCCCTGCTTGAAGGGTAGAGCCAAAAGGATCATGTCTGCCCCTTTTGCTGATGCCCTTGCGTTTGCGATGCGCATGGGCAATGAGAAGCACAGTTCACACGAGATCACTAGTGATGCCTCCTGCACCACCAACTGCCTAACATTCCTGGCCAAGATCATCTACAACATTTTCAGTATTGCGGAGGGAATCGTGACCACAGTTCGTGTCATCTGTCACGGTGGACAGCCCCTCCTGGTGGTCATGGAGTTAGTTGTACAGAGCACGGTCCCTGCATCCTCATGGCTGTGGCAAGGGGTCATCTCAGAGCCAAATAGGAAACCTTGTACATGCTCATCTCCAACGTAGCCATTGCCTGGAGAGAGGTATCCAATAGGAACCATGACTTCAAGGTGGTAAAGCAGGCCTCAGTGATTCTCTGTAGCACAATGGTCCTCAACCTTCCCAGTGCTGCAGATCTCTAGTACAGTTCCTCAGGTGGTGGCGCCCAACCATAAAATTATTTTCGTTGCTACTTCATAACGGTAATCTTGCTACTGTTAGGAACCATAAAGTAAATATCTGATATGCGGGATATCTGCTATGTGACACCTAAAGGAGTCATGACCCACAGGTTGAGAACCACTGCTCTAGGCATTCCTAGCCTGTGCTGGCCTCTTGTTTTTCTACTTTCCTTACAGGATCTGGCATTGCCCTTAAGGACCACTTCGACAAGCTCCTTGTTCTCTTGTGGAGTTAATTGACCAGTTTCCTCCAGCTCCCGCAGCTGACGCCCTTGTCCTGACAGAGTGCAATCCGGAACCGTGAGCTGAGTAAACCCTCTTCTCCTAAGTCACATTTGTCAGGGTATTTGATCATGGCAGCAGAGAAGAAAGAAAGACCATGGCAAGCGCATCACCAACTGTCAGCAATGAGGGGGCTTTAAATGTAAAATGTCGTCATAAATCATTTTTAAAATAACAAGCGAAAATCTCAATAAATTGGGCTTGGAAAAAAATGCTTTCTAAGTAGTACTTAAAAATCAAGCTTAACGAAGGAAAAAACATCAGAAAATTCTATCATCCAGGTATATAAAGTAAAAATAGTTTTCAAGACAAAAACCTATGTCACATCAAAGTAAAGGAAATGATATATTGGGGAAAATATTAATACTTAGCATCATAAAAGTGGTTGGTATCTGACAATAGATCTATATAAAATATAAGTAATATACATTTGTATAATTTTAAATAGAAAATTCACAAAAAAGAAATATGTATCCTTAAACATGGGAAAAAATACTTAACCTTCCTCAAAATATAAAAACCCAAAGGAAAAGTACCTTGAAATACCATTTCTCGCCTACCATATCAGCAACAGCCTGGAGAGTAACAAGATAGTCTTTGACATTTACATAAGTAAAACAAAGAACTAATATCCACAATGCATGCATACCCATAATTCCTCACAGGAAAAATAGCACACTGGGATAATTAACCTCAAAGTCATGAAAATGATGACTTACATGATGAGGGAGAAAATGGGGTCAGTGGACAGGGCCGGAAGTTAGACTTCTTTGCGTCAACTTTGATTTTACAGTTTTGATATTAGAACCCATGCAGGCACTTTGCTAAATTACATAAAATAACACAAAGAATTATGAATCAGAAAGGCACCCGCTGCATTTCTAGTTGGTGATATAATTAAATGGGAATATTTAAAAATACTTAAAGGGGAACATTTTGATGAGATATGGACATATAAGTCCATAGAGGGATAAAAATACGGGCAAAATATAATTATATTCTTAATCTGCAAGGTAATAATTGCATACTTTAATAATATTGCTGTGGTTGCATTGAAGCCGACATACAGACTCAAAGTTTGTTCATATTTTAAATAAAAATGTGCCTGCAAAACTGTTTCAGACAATTTTTAACAGCTATTTAACAAATAGATGATTCTAATCACATATATAATCTCTCCAAGAGAAGAAAATTAGAGACCGCTCTTCCCTATGGTGAGAGTGAACAGTGGCTCCTCAAAGAGACCAAGCCTGTGAATACTTGCCCCAGCAAACACTGCAGGTGCCCTTTAAGAACCCCAGAGAGCGGATTACCCTATACATAGTGGGTCCCTGGTAATCATGTGTGTCCTGGTAGGTGAGAAAGGAAGACAGCGGAGTGATGTGACTGCTGACAGGAAGGGGGCCGACCGTGAGCAAGGAATGAAGACAACCTCTAAAGGACAGAGACGACAAAACACACACACACACACACACAAAGGGAGTCTCTCCCAGGGCCACTGGAGTGAGCGTGACCCTGGTGACATTGTAATCACAGCCACTGAGACTCAGTTTGGACTTCTGACCTCCAGAACTTCGAGATAATGAACTGGTGTCACCTCATGTCACTCAGTTTGTAGTAAACTGCCACAGCAGAAACAGAAAGTAAAGCAGAAGGTAACCCACCCTTACATCCTTTAAGAAATTGACATAAAGCCTGGAGAGATAGCTCAGCAGTTAGAAGCACCTGGTGCTCTCGCAGAGGACCCGGATTTGGTTCCCAGCACCCACAGGGTGATGCACATCATTTGTAACTCCAGTTCTAGGACATCTGAGGCCCCCTTTTGGCCTCCATGGGCACCAGGCGCACACGTGGTGCACATACATACACAAAAGCAAAACACCCAGACAGCTAAAACAAACACCCCTCACCCAAGGCTCACAGATCTTTGTGGAGTAGAGAACAGGAAGGGTGTTAGGAGCCCAAGGTGGCGGATGACTTCAAGGAACCTGGTTTCCAGGCATAGCACGGCAGGGTGCGTGTGAATCCACAGCAGTCGTGACAGGCACACACAGACCTGTGAAAGCTCTCACCAAACAAAATCCCAACATAGATGAGTCCGGGGACACGTTATCTCACCGCCAGCTGAGGAGCTGTTAGACCTCACATCAAGACAGGTTCCAGTCCCGAGACTAGCTGAACAGTACGAACTGGACTCCATGGGAGAAGAAGAAAAACAAAACAACACACGAAGTATTCTTAAAGTTCTGTGGGGAAGGGTGGGGGGGCGAGAGGGAGGTGAGGGCAGAGTGGAGGGGCGAATACATTCAAAATGGATCGTATGAAATTCTCAGTGTTAATAAAAACACTTTCCATCTTTAAAAGATTAACATAACCTTCACAGCAGAATCAAAGACAAGGTCAAAGCAAAACAAAATAAACAACAACAACAACAAAAAAAAACCCAACTGATCTCATTCTTGAAAATAAGTGCAAACATCCTGAAGGAAAGCTTTGACAGGACAATTCTAGAAGTATTTACAGAATGAAGCTGTCGAGCACGCACCCACTCCCAGAGGTTGCCCTCTGCCTTCCACCCACTCCACCCTGATGTAGGCACGCCTGCCCTGATGCAGCCTGACTCCCCCAGGCCAGTTGCAGGGCTTCGCTTCTCTGTGGCAGCAGCCGCGAGACACAACCTGTTGGACTACATTCTTGGAGGAAGCCAATCTTCAAGTCCCTTGGCCTGTTTTCCAGGAGCAGGACATGTATCTAGAATGCATTTAGAAGTTATTCTGGTTCGGGAGGTTCTCTTCTAGGGTTCATGGTCTCACTAGTAATGGGCTGGTTTTACAGCGAGTAGTAGTCTAGTTTTAGTGGGTGGTGGCCTAGGTTTACACTGTCAGGCATGAGTTCCCTCATGCTGAGTGGGCTTTAGTCCGATTAAATGGTAACCTGTGGTCACCTCCAGGGTGTAAGTGCTGCTATTGTACCTTTTGGGAGATCTTGCTATGCTAGTCAGTGTTGTGGTGTGTAGACCTTCGACTGGGTAGGACTGCTGCTTTTCTCTCCTGGCCGCTTGTATAATACCTTTGGAGACTATGAGAGCTAGTCCTCAGGAAAGAGGCTTCCAAGGTCAGATCCCTCGCAATTCTCCCAAGTCCTCCATCCGAAGTATATGGCGTCTTCAGTAGTGGGGCCTTACCTTCAACTTCCAAGATGCAACCGAGAGCAATGGCAATAGCCTCCCTTGGTTTGTGAGTCTCTTGGGCACCCCCAATCAGTAACGTAAAAGGAGGGGTCTCATACATGTGCTGGGTTTTTTGTTAAATAGTCTATCACTTTGGTGGGGAGCATTGTTGCCTCATGTGGCGGGACTTCATTTAAACTATTTCTGTACATGCACACACACACACATACACACACACATAATTTTAAGTAAACAAAATATTATGATTTCCTGTGACTTTTTCAAGCATCCTTAGTATCATTTATACTATACATCTTCTCCATCTCTAGGTTGCTTTCCTCCTCCCTTGCTGGGTAGGTATCCTCCCCCATTTTTCCATTTCCCCGTTGTGGGAGGCCTGCTGGGAGACCAGCTCCCACATTTTACACCTGGGTACTCTTAAGGAGAGAGGGATAAGAGATTTCCATAGAAGGATAGAGGGAAGAGAAACAGAAACACAAGACAGCCTTGGGAGGGCCTGGATCCTTATCCACCATCCCTTCCTATCTCTTCTAAAGAGCTGTTTATAGGAATGCCAAGGGGTGGGGCAAAAGACCTCCCCCTAAGCACAGTCAAGTGCAGACCCTTCCAAACACCTAGTAACCATGCACATGGTCAAGGCATCCTCTAATGCAGCTCTGCTGGGTAAAACAAGCTCAGCTCTTACTAGGAAACATTTATGGGCCTCCACACCCCCTCCACAGAGCCCGTGCCCTAGCATCCCCCTCTCTAGAGGTCAACAGGAGTTTTCTTTGAATGGGCCTTTATTGCCACTCAAACATGATTCTCATTCTTAGAGAGGATGTTAAGTCTGCAGAGAGTGACTCAGAGCATAGCCAAGCCATCATGGGCAGTGATATAGAAAACTGCACTGTCGAAGATGTCCTGGTTCTGGGATGTGGCGATGGGTGCATATTATATGAAACCGTCCAAGTGAAACCCAGGATGGCCACTGTGGAGAGATTAATCAGGTGGTGACTGATGGGTGTAAGAAATATATAGGAAGAACATTCAGTGATGTCTTAGGCAAACTTGAAGGAGACGTCAATTAGGTTCTCACAGAAGACTATTCCGGTGTTGAAGAGATGTGCCCGAGAAGACAGGGATTGATCATGTGATTAATGATGTGATAGCTGTCCCATCCTCCGCATCTCCAGAAGATTCCACCTGGGAGTTTCACAGACTGATTCTTTTTAATGAAAGTGCTGCAACAGGATGAGGAATATTCCACACAGGGGAGCCGTGTCCGCTCGAGGGAGACCCTGTTGCTCGATGAAGAACAGCGGGGGCAGCTGTGTTATCCTGTGGAACTCTCAAAGGAGACTGTCCATGCTCCTTCATACTTGCGCTTGTGGGTATTTCCTGAGTTTTGGAAGAAAGCCAAGCCTTGAAGATGAGCATCCCCTCATGGTGTCTGCTTCAGGTCACCTTCCTGGCTCCATCTGCCATATACGCCGTGGAGACAAGACAGGCCATTGCTGGACTGCCTCAAGTTCTTTTCTTTTAATTATTATTTTTAATTTTAAAAAAAGTCATAGGGAAATGCATATTTTAATCAGCTTGGGTGCTCATTTGGTGAAAGCCAGCTGAAGGATGATTAGACAGGGTCACAAAGCTGTCAAATGCACTCATCCTTAGAATGTGAATTTTTTGTTGGTTTGTTTTGGGGGGGTGGTTTTCTTTTGTTTTTAGTAGGACCTTCAGTTTGGACATTCATTTGGCAGAATGACCATCCCTGTGGTGTTCTGGAGAGAAGTTCTTGGTGGTGTTTCTTAGCCTCCAAAATTGACTTCCATTTTAGAACGTGGTGCTGTGAAAGAGTTCAATAAGTGAATTAGCAGTACTTCAATTAAAATTACAAAAGAAACAAACAAAAAACCCACCAAAACCTCATTATCAAGTCGGGCTTTCGAAGGCATATGAAGACATTTTATCATTAGGAAAGGTATTAAAGTAATTCACCACAATTACAAATTGAAGAAAAGGCACAGGGTAATCTTAATAGGTAAAAAAAAAAAGTGCATTCGATAACATTTAAAATACATTTTATAGTTAAAACAAACAAACAAAAATCTCTTGGGCCATAATGAAGTAATTAGCTTTTACAGTACAAATAACTATAAAGCTAGACAAAATACATTAATGATTATTCTCAACTGTTAGGCAAAACTAAGGTATGGCTATTATTACTGGAAGGGTCTTGGAGTGTCCCTGAGGCAATGTCCAGGTGCTTTGTGGAGAAAAACGACTTGAACAAGACACATAGTGAAAATGTAGACTTGTTAAAAATGAGAGTGCAAGCGGAGTGTACACTCTAGAAAAGCAGCAGCCAGCAATCATGTGACTCACTAGACCCAAGTTCTTTAGGGGAGGTGGGAGGATGAGAGATGGGGGCGTAGTCTGAGTTTAGGGAGTGGGAGGAGCCATCCCCAGGAGTGAGAATAAGGTGGATCTTTACTTTAATTGACAGATGGCCTGTTACATAATTTTGGACGGTCTGTACAGATCTGTGCATGTGCAGGCTGTACATCCCGTAATTGTGAGCATATGTACGCCCTGTCATGCATGCTCATGAGACGCTACATGAGATTTTTCTCCTAACGGGTCACATCAAGGACCCATTTGCCCTCACCACCTTTGCTCCCGCACTAGTTGAAGTCGGCCTTGCCTCCCTCTCTTCCCACCAGGAGGTTCCTGACCCTAAAATACCCACAGGAGGACAAGAGGGGAGACGCTGAGTGCTGCCCTAGTGGGAAGGGGCGGACATGATTTTCCCAAGGAAGTTGTTAAAAGAATCTGGGCCGTCTCTATCCGGCTTACCTCACTATGGCATCCTGAAAGAAGGCCGTGAAAGGGAGCTGTACGGTCACCAGCCTGTGGGCACCTTCCAGACAGAGCAGGGGGGACAGCAGTCCTGTGGAGTGGAGACAGATGTGGTTATGGCTCCTCAGGTGGAATTTGAAGAGCGGAGTGTTAGAAGAGAAGCTACAGGGAAGGGGACATGGATATTGACACTGGGGACTCACTGGTCTTTGACCCAATGCTAAGATATGAATACACATGGTTGGATTCCACCAGCCTGGACACAAATATGGAACCACCAGGGAGGAGAGAGCGAGGTGCTGCTGGGGGAGCTGAAACGTTGGGGGAGCTCATGGTGGAAGGATATCAGCAACCGGAATGGTGGGACTTCATCGGACGCTGAGCTTTTGGTAGAGACCCTAGAGGTGGGCTCAGCTACACCATGATGTAGCTACATGATGAGCCTAGCTGCATCATCTATCCTAACAGAACTTGTAGAAAATCCTTCAAAATGACAGGTAGATGAATACCAAAAAAAACCCTGATACTCTACATTCAACAATGCAATATTTTGAATGTCCAGTATGAGACAGATTTGGCTAAGGATTAAAAATCATTACATACTATTAAGAATGCTATATAGGAATGGAGTGATAGCTCAGTGGTTAATAGCATTGGCTGCTCATCTAGAGTAGTCATTTCCAGCATCCACATGGTGGCTCACAACCCTCTGTTATTCCAGTTCCAGGGAATCCGATGTCCTTTTCTGGCCTCTGTGGGCACCAGGTGTACAGATCATGCATGCAGGCAAAGCACCCTTACACATAAAATAAAAAAGATAGTCACTGTGGTGAAAGGTTTGTATTGTAAATGACCTTTGGCTGTAAGTATCTATTATTACTTCATTTCTGTAAGGTAAATTCTTAGGAAGGAGTCACTTCACAGTTGATTGACAGCTGTCAGATTCTTCCCTTGGGCCTGTCAGCCCAGCAGTACCTTCTTTTTAGCTCTGTGTTGTTACTTTGAAGGAATTCCACTCCAGCTCCAAGGGCCACTGCGACCACAGCAGCTGCTAAGAGCTGTGATGGCACGTGCCTTTTATCCCAGCCAAGGCAGACAGATCTTTATGGGTTTGAGGCCAGCCTGGTCAACATCATGAGTTCCATAGTGAGTTACATAGTGAGAGCCCATCTCAAAAACAAAACACCAACAAAACAAAACAAAACACCAACAACAAACCAAAAAGCAAATAACAAAACAAACAAACAAACAAAAAAAACCCCGAAAAACCAAAAAAAGCAAAACCAGTAACAACAACAATAAAACAAAGCATGAAGGCCTTGCTTCAGTCATGACTACCCCAAGTAACTTCCATTGGCTTTAAAAGTCTCCTCTCTGGACACCACAAGCCACAGCAAACTCTCTGTGATACTGCTTACCCTACTAGTCTCACTCAGGATGGAGTAAGGATGAGCACCTCCTCAGTGGCTAAGGAGAAAGCCTGGGATTGATGTTTGCTTATACAAAGCCCAAGACTGCTTTGTGTGCAAGGTTTGTGATTGGCAGAGCTAGGAGCTGTGCACACACACTGTGACTGGTGGAATTCAACCCATGCACTAGTATGTCAACTACTTTTTCTAGCTCTGTAAACAGGTTACCTCTCCATTTTGTTGGGTCAGCCCTTGAGACTTCTCTTCTGTGCACCATATTCCAGCATTAGGATGTAAGAAAGGCTTCTTCCAACTGGTTGTGTGTGGTCTTCATCATGAGTATACTGGGCTGTCTCAGTTGCACAGAGAACAGGAGAGCAGCTGCTGGGACTTTTGCTCCCCACACAAAGCAGCAGCAAGATAGTCAGGAGCAGAAACAGTAGGGATCTGAGGGTACAGAGGCAAGAGGCTAGGAAGAGCCAAGGGTAAGAGCTGCAAGCTCGGGGTTACAGAAAGCTCAAAGGATCCTGAGTCCTGAACAAAGAGAGATGTAACACTGATGGCTGGGTGCTGGGTAATGGCACTCAAAGCCCAGAGTGGCTTTGAAATTTTGGACCAATAAATTCCAGTTCTGGGGGCTGAAAACACCAGCTTTTGGCTTTTAAGACCCAGAGCCTCTAGATTCCAAAGCTTAGAGGCAAAAGCCTCCCTGTTTACGAGTCTGGACCATATGTCTGTGGCACAAGAGCTCAGGATTGCCAACACAAAGTGGGCTATTTCTTTTCTGTTTGCGGGTTCCATTTGGTAGAGTGAAAGGATCCTCAGCCAACCACATGAATGGCATCCCTAGTAGAGTTTGTAAACTTGGGAGAAAGAAAGACAATAAGACACTGAACCGAAAGGAAATCAGTTAAGAGAAGCAGACCCAGAAGCCACAGGGATGATGGAACTAGAAGATAGGGCTTTGTAATATGTTTAAAGATTTAAGGGAAAATAATATAAACAAATTAAAGAAATGGGTGAGTCACAGTAGATAAAAGGAACCTGTAGAAATATAGAAGTGAGTTGGTTGATGGTTCAGTGGGGAAGGGTACCTGTCACCAAGTCTTCCAACCTGAGCTCTATCCTAGGGACCAACAGGAAGTATCAAAGCAGCTCTTGCAAGGTGTCTTCTGACTTCCACATACATGCCACATGGCATGCATCCACCTCGTGCACATGCACACACACACACACACACACACACACACACACACACACACACAAATAAATGAATCAATAAAATGCAATAAAAAATTTAAAAAAAGAATTATGGAACCGAACAGTACATTATCCCAAACAAAATATTGATTGGCTAGAATTAGCAGGTTAGGCATTGCTGAAAAGATCAGAGCCCTTAAAGACCAGCAGAGAACTCTAAAGCAAAGCTCAGAAATCAAAACAAAAAGGCTTTGCAAGTGAACAAAGAGAAAGAAGAAACGAGATAAGCGGGAAGAAGATGCGGAAGAAAATCAGAAAACTTCTAACTAAATAACAGTAAAGGCAGAACTTGTGAGCGATAACCAGCTGCGGTCACAGCTTTGTCCAGAGGCAGGGGTAAATGACAGGGTTCACGCTGCAATTTCAAAAGACACCTTTTCATTGTCCCTTATGGACATTAATGTAGATATCCCTATGAAAATATTTGAAATTTGGTTCTGCAATACGAGAAAAGCACAATACTTCACGAACAAGAGTTTATGCCAATAATCAATGGTTGGCTTAACATTTTACAGTCAATTGTCATACATTAATATAATTTGGGTTTGTTTATAATGCAGAAAATACATTTGAAAACTCTTCAACTTCCATTCTGATTTAAAAAAAAAAATCCCTCAGAAAACCAAGATCAGAGAAGAATTTTATCATTCTGTAAACAGAAGACTTTTGTGAAGAATTCCAGCTAACACTGTTCTTACTAATGAAAGACTGAATACATTTCTCTTGAGAAGGAGATCAAACAAACAGAACACAGGAAAGTGAACAGCGAAACCAGGCTTTATTTGTACAGAACATAACTGTGTTGATAGGAAATTCTAGAGTCCAGAATAGTTATCATGGCCAATAAGTGCATTTAGAAAGGCAATAGCGTGTTTGTTAGTTATTCATGTATAGCATTGACTTAAAAATTTAGCAATGTAAAATTGCAAGCATTCGTTATGTATTGGCTGCTGTAGGACAGTCTGGTATGGTGGTACATGCCTGTGCTTTCAATATCGGGAGGCTGAAGCAGAAGGACTATGAATTTAAGGCAGTCTGCATGACATAGAGAGAATCTATCTCAAAGTGAGGGGCATTTGGGCATGTAATACAGAGTTAGTATATGCAAGGTTCTAGTTTGATCCCTAGCACCTCAGAGAGAAAGGAAGGAAGGAAGGAAGGAAGGAAGGAAGGAAGGAAGGAAGGAAGGAAGGAAAGAAGGAAGGAAGGAAGGAAAGGGGGAAGGAGGAAAAAAAGGAGGGAGGGAGGAAATGGAGACAAGAGGAGGAGGGAAGAAAAGAAAAATTCTAGGCACAGTTGTCGAGCACTCTGACTCAGGCTATTTCGGAAATCATGACATGTGCCAGCCAGCTGAGGCTGCAGACTCCTCTGAAGACTTGGTCAAAGGATCCTCTTCCGGCACCACTTGCACACTGGCTGGTAACATCCGTTCTTCACGGGTCGTTAGGATGAGACTCTGGTTCTTCCCTGGGTGTGTTTTCAGCCTCCTGTTAGCCCTTCCTGCCTCCTTCAAGGCAGGTGGCTTCTGTTACAAGAAGCGAGCAAGAAAAAGCAATAGGCTCAGCAAGACTGAAGTCAGCTTGTGGACCCTAGCCCGGAAGTGTGTCTCATCTCTCTGTTAGATTTTGTCTGTTAGGAGAACATTACCAAGTAGGTCTAGCTTAGACAAAAGAGAAAGAGATTACACAAGAATACAAATATGAAAAGAAGAGATCAGGGAGTAGCCTGTCACTACATTCAAGATATATGATTGCCTCCCAGAAAACAATTGTAATTGGAAATAAAAAATTTAAAACACTATTTGCAATATCATCAGAAATGCAAAACACATAGGAACTTTATGAAATATGTGTAAGACCTTTATAATGAAAACTAAAAACCAACACTGAGCTAAGTAAAAATCCTGAATAGATGGACAAATATATTTGTGTTCATGCATCAAAAAACTCAGTATCATTATAGTATCTGTTTTTTTAACCAAATTGATCTGTAGGTTTAATCCATTTCATCTAAGATGATCTGTAGAGTTAATATAATACAGTTAACTCCCAGCAGGATTTTCAGAAATTGCAAACAAACTCATGGATATACAAAAGACCTAGAATAGTCCCAAACAACCCCGGACAATAAGAACAATGGTGGAAGACTTAAACTATGATATTTTAAAACTTAATGTAAGTCCCATTCATCAATGCAGTGTGGTATTCTTTAAAAGATAGATAAGTGGAGTAATTGGACCAAATAGAGAGTGAAGCGATCATCCCCTCTTATAGCAGGACTGACCTCATGGCAGGGCCCAAATAGCCTTGCTGAAAAACCAGGCCTCAGTTTCGGTTTCCTGGGCTGAGGTGCCCCTCCCAGGGATAACCATGCCCTACCACCTTATGGTGACAAAAGATAGCCACCCTACCCTGAAGCTGGAGCGTCCCTGGCTCCCAATCAACCCCCTGTTGACCCACTGCCACTAGGTTCAAACCCACCAATCAGCCCAAAGGTCCAATCCCCCACCCTGGAATTCTCCTAGCTGTGCTTAAAAGGAACTTGCACACTCTTCTCGTGGTCATTGGCATTTTACCTAAATGGCTGATCCCTGCATGCAGGAATTTTGTCTTGAGAAATAAGTGCATACATGAGTGGTGGTCTTTGTGGAGTGATCTTCAGACCCTAACAAGAATAGAGGCAAAGCCACGCTTACCTAACTTGGTTTTAATCAAGGCACTTTAATGCCTCAGGAAAAGAGGTAATTTTGCAACATGCATGAAAATATATTCTCACACAACATAAAAATTAATGTGAAAAGTCAGTGAGATGGCTCACCAGAAAGAATGTTTGCCACACACACCTACCAACCCAAATTAAATCCCCAGAACCAAGGTGGAAAGAGAACCAACTCCATCAAATTATCCTCTGTCCTCAACAAGAGTACCAGTAGCACCCATATACCACTCCCAACACTTATCACACACACACACACACACACACACACACACACACACACACACACACACACACTAATAATAAACAAATAAACGTTTAAACAGTTCATCTGAGCTGGATCAAACAACCTAAACACAAAAGCTAAGACCACTAAAGAAAACACAGGCAACTGTAGCATACATGTCTGAAGTGGGCACAGGCTTTTAGACAAAACTCTCAGAGTCATCATAATTAAAACAAATAGGAAAACACCGTAACAGAAACTCTACATCTCAAAAGTTAACATTTGAAAGAGAAATGGTAAACTGTGCACAAGATAATTAATATTTCTAATACACTTGCCTTACAAAGGTTTTGGTGTCTAGGTCACTAAAACTCCAACAACATGACAATACAAGTTATCTAACTTCTAAAACCAAGCAAACTGTCCAAACAGCTGTTTCACAGGATAGACAGTGGCCAAGAAGCAAATGAAAAATGCTTGATATTGTAAACCATTGGGGAAATTCAAATGGAAACCACAGTGAGGGGTACTGCTACACATCTGCTAGATGGGTAATGTTGCAGAGTGACCACACCAAAATATGAATGCAAGTAGAATTCTTGCATCTCTTGCTCTACACAGCAAGTTCTAGGCCAGCCAAGGTTGAGTACTGAGACCTTGTCTCAAACAAGCAAACAAACAAACAAACAAACATATATGCCTGCAGATTAATGAGAAAAAACAAACCAGGGGAAAGAAGTAGAGACTCTCTGTGGTAGCATAGACCCACAACCCTACCACTGGGAATTGAGGCAGAGGGATTTGGGGTTTGAAGACAGCATGAGGTACACAGAAAGACTCTGTCTGGTGATGAGAGGGTGGAGGTTGTAAAACCTATGCACAGGCAGTGCCCAGAAGGGCTGACTTGAAAGGTTTTCTTACTTAACTAGTAATCAAGAAGTTATAGGTTAAAGTGAGTCAGCAAGCATTTTTTAAAAGTCTAATAATGCACAGTGTATCAGAACGCCCCAGAACAGAACCAATAGAGTGAATGCATAGCATAAAAAAGACTTACTAGATTGACTTAATTAGTAGGGACAGGTAGAGTGGCCATCTCATTTGGAGGGATGAGAAGTCAGCATCTCAGTCCACAAAGCCGGACACCTCAGCACTAGTCATCTGGTGCTGAAGGTCTGGAAGATTCCTAGAGAGCTGCTGTTCTCTAGTCCACTTGGAAGGCTGTAGATGAATTTCTAAATGGTCTTATTAAATAAAAAACACGGGTTAAAGCCTTAGGGAGATCAGGGAAATACGGAAAACCACCAGCTAGCCTCACCTCGCCAACTCCACAGCTTCCAAGGAGAATGACTTCCTGTCTCCCCAGGCTTATATGCCTTGCTTTTCTGCTCTCTCATTGGCTCTTAGCCCAGCTACCTCACTTCCTCTATCTACACAGCTCTGTCACTGTCTGTCGTCTGTACAGACCTCCAGGTCTCTATGGTTGGTACTGGGATTAAAGGCCTGTGTCACCACGCTTGGCTCTGTTCCCTAGTGTGGCCTTGAACACACAGAGAGCCTGCCTGCTGAGGGATTAAGGGCGTGTGCTGCCTGACTTCTTTGTTTACTTAAAATGACTGGCCTTTTCCCCCTGATCTCCAGGCAAGCTTTATTTATTAACGCACTAATAAAATATCACCACATTTCAGCACAAATGAAATATCACCACAGAAGGCCAAAAACCCTGGGTTCCAATGTCAGTTAAGATGACTACAGCAACAGTATAGGCAAACCCACACACAAGAAGTGAAGGCAGGGAAGCAAGTGGCATCCCCTGTCCCCTTTCTTCTTTCTGTCTGGGCTGCTGTGGGGAATGTCACTCAGTATGGGTGAGGGGCTACCCACCTTAGTTAACTGTTCCTGCAAATACCTTCACAGACCTGCACTTGGTTGAAAAAAACAGATTACCCAACACACCAGTTAGGAAGGTAACGTGGGCAAATGGATACTTGTCTGCTGTAGGAGTGTGAATTAGCACACTTTGGGAAAATAACGTGTGATATGCTTGTAGATAAGAAAACTATTTGATTCAGCAATTCTACACTTAGCCCATACCCTGAGGTGAAAAGTGTACATGGGCACAGAAATTACATACAAGAATGATCATTACAGCGATGCATGGGACAGGAAAATATTCTGGAAACCCATAAATGTTCCTTGGTATTAAAATAGATAATCCTGCATTCTCACGCCATGATGTAATAGCCAGCAATGAAAATGAATGATCCAGAACTAATTGCAGCAATGTGGACAAATCTCATAAAATAGTATTGAGAGAAAAGCAAGTTGCAAAGGGATGCATACTGTAGGAAGATGACTTTGTCCTGGTGTCTATTATAGCCTGTTTTGTTTCAGGATGGATAGACAGATGACAGCTAATGAGATGAGCAGCTAGATGAGACAGCATAGCACTGTAGTCAGAAACACAGACCAGAGGCCCAGACTCCTGGATGTTTTGTATTTGAGCTTTATCATGATTTACTAACTACAAGTTTAGGCAACTTATTTACCTTTGCTGTGTCACGGTCTTATCATTTGTTAATGGGGATAAATGTAGTGTCTAACTCATTGTGTTGTTATAGGGCTTGGAACAGAATTAATCTTTGTAAAGTATTTGCAAAGTACTTAGGACTATGCGAGAACTCTAGATATTTGAGGAGAAAGACCATCGATCCAAATCATCATGGCCAAATTAATTAAAGCAAGCTTTTTTAAATTCATGTACACTGGCCATCTCTCCCTAAAAGCAGGGTCTGAGAGATCAACATTGGACATGGGTGAGATAAGAGTTTTTATAGGTCAGAACAAGTTGGTCATAACAATCTCCTGTGAAACAGAGGCACGGTTGCAAGGTGGTCATAACAACAGACATAATAATAATAACCTTTGGAAACCAAGACATGGTTGCTGTTTTCTGGAACAGGCAGTGCAGAATCACTTGTAGTTACGCTTACAGGTGGGGCATAGCCCAATCCTTGAGAAACAGGTTTAATCATAAATAGGAGTGAACCTAGTTTGTCTTTATTATAAGATGGTTTTCAAGCCACGATGGATGCAGGCTAGTTCATCATATGACCTTCTTGAGCAGCTGAATCTACCAAAAACCTGAGAATGAGATTCTGGAGAATGGCTCTTGGTGTGGCAGGACAGTTTGTTGGACTGGAGATACTGCTCAGAAGTGCAGTGAGTGTCCCTCATGCTCAAGGCTTGTGGTGTACACCAATTCCCAGTGTCGTAAACCAAACCATACCAAACAAACAAGAAATATACCAGAAAAGAGGTTTTAGGGGGCTCCTGTAGGATCCTGCCCTCACTCCTCAGGGTCTTGCATCTTACATCATTAGCGGGCACTGGCGACTATGTACGCGTGGCATGGTCACTCAATCTGCGCCTTAAAAAAAGCCAGACGTGGACCCCACCCTTTCTCTCTGATCTCTCTCTCTGTTTCCTGCTGTGCTCTGCTCCTGCCATCTTTCTCTCTCTCCAAGCCTGGCTCTCCTCCCTCCTATCCCCTCCTTCCTTCTAATAAAGCTCTCTGTAACTCTGGAAGTCGTGGCTGTGGCTGTGGCTCGTGACTTTTCTGCTGGCAACCAGTGCCACCACCAGCGCCCTTTTGCCTACCAGCTCCTACTAAATTTCAGATATAAGCATTTAAGTCAAATATCGATCATTGCAGATATTTTTATGTGGGTTTCTATTTAGGGTTTTGTTTTGATTTTTTTGAGACGGCCTCAACTCTGTAACCCAGACTGAACTGGAACTCATTACATAGCTTCTGCTGTCCCCAGAGTCACAGAGATCCTCCTACCTTAGCTTGAAGAAGTGTGTTGGGACTATAGGTGTGAAGTGGCCCACATAGCTTTTATGTTATTACTGATGAGTCACAACTACTTCAAAATTTAGTACACACTGTTTCTAATATACGGTCAAACTTGTGGTGTGCGTCAGTCAGGGGTGGGGGTTGCAATCAGAGATTTCTATTGTGTTGTGTTTCAGCTCTCTCGGGGAGGGAACCTGCCTGGAGCCCAAGCTTTCAATTTTGGTAACATCTTTTCTGGAATGTGTTACGCATAAGTAGGAAACTGCTTACACCTGGCCCCGAATTTGACAGCATTGCAAAAACCCAGGGGCCAGAGCCCTGGAATTTAAAAAACTTAATTCTGTTTTCACTTCTGCTGATTCATTTTGAATCTCTGGGCTAAAGCCACAGACACCTCAGCTTTCGTCTTTTGTATCTTTAGAGCAAGTTTGTTGTCTTGTGCCTCTTTCAAACAGCAGGC
This sequence comes from Peromyscus californicus insignis, assembly GCF_007827085.1. Lineage (NCBI taxonomy): Eukaryota > Metazoa > Chordata > Mammalia > Rodentia > Cricetidae > Peromyscus > Peromyscus californicus. The sequence goes on along the minus strand of NW_026294514.1, from coordinate 11,348,685 downwards.
GCAGAGCCATTCCCCCCTTATCTCCCGCGCAGGAGGGAAAGTCCGAAATCCTTTCCCCACCCTCCTCCCCCACTGCCTTTCACTAACTAGCAAAGAAGTTTATTTCCCTTTAGTGAAGCCTGTGAAGGATGATTCATGCTTGAGAGCAGTCTCTTCCCTTGACTTAATGACAGCTTTAGCTTCTGAAAGTAAGCTCAGGAGTCAGAAAAATCCCATGTGGCCTTCAGAAGGTACAGACGAGCATATGTGCTGTGCTTTCAAAATTTTCTTTGTGAGCGGATCTATTGTACACAGGAGCAGGCGCGGTCTAGACCCTCCGAAGGGGAGGGCCGCAAGGAAAGTCATCAGTAATTTCTCAATTGTTTGCTTCACAATTGCTCCCGTTAGGGAAAACAGCCACAGCAGCATCACAATGGGGCCAGCCGGTCACTTCCGCCTGTGCCTGCCTTTGTACCGGGAGGAACGTGATAGCAGTTCTCTCCCTGCTGTGAGTGATTTCTGACGTGGAAGCCACCGTGCATTTAAAAATAAAACCCTAACAATAAAATCCACTTATCCTTTTCCATGCCCATAGGAATTATGTATTGGTAAGGAGAGTACAGCCATGGAGGGCCATTTGTTTGAAAGATAACAATGGTTGTTTAGGGCCCGGGCGTAGCTTGGTTGGAGGTCTTGCCTACCGTGCATAGAGTTGCATCCCCAGTATGAACTACACTGGGTGTGGTGGAGCACATCTGTAACTCCAGCCCTGCAGGATAAAGGGGGTCTGGAGTTCAAGATCATTCTTGACTATAGAAAGAATTTGCTGTTAGCCTGGGCTACATGAGACTGTCTAAAAAGAAAACACAATGCAATCACCACAACAGAGAAGAACGGGCCTCTAGTGTGTCTGGTGTGCTGTTGGCATTCACTCTGATTTTTGTTTGTTTTTTTTTTAACTCTTTTGTTTCTTTTTGTAAAGAAGAAAGTATTTGTCTTCAAGGGCTTTCCCAACTCACCACTTCTTTGGTTGAGTGGGGTCCTGAGCACCCATGGAAACAGGTTCCACACAGCTCAGAGCTTTTCTCTTCAAGCATGGCTGCCCTCTCTTTTCAAACCCACATATGTTTGATGGGGAATTTAATCCTCCCATTTCTGATCTGTTTACATTGAGGAGTTGTGTTGTGAGAGCGATTTGATGTCTGTGAGACTATTTGAACATTTTAATAAAGCTCCGTGGAAAACATTTTCTCTCAGAACAGGAAACCAGATTTCATCATGTGTAAATAAACACAAAATATCAATGAGCTGAAAGCTTCCAACCTGGTGACTCCGAATGAAGTCCACACTGAAACTATCAATTGGTTTCATCTTTATTTGAGCATAACGTCCCCCTTATAAAGATGTTTCTCCTTTTGTACGATTATCATAATTCTGTGGTCATATTGGGGCCACTGTTATGCCCAGATCTCTGAGACCCCCAAAAGACCACCACGGAGACCAAATCCCATATGTAAAAGCAAAGAGCCTTTATTTTCAAGCTCAGAGCTTGGGCTCTCTGTCCCACACAGCAGTGAGAGCAGAGAGCCCAGAGTCCAGGCAGGGTAGAGTTTTTAATCATAGCAGAGGTTGGGGTGAGGGGATTTCCAGGGTTCAGGACCCTGATTGGCTGACATTTGTCTAGGGGTATAGGGAATGTTTGGAATGCCAGGTTTTTCTTCTTAGATGCAGGCCCCACTGGGTGGGGTCAGCTTATGGCTTTTCCTGGGTCCAGGTGTTGCCTGCCAGAAGTTGTGTCTGGGCCTCTAAGCCTCTCATGGCAGCTGTGTGGTGAAGCTGTTTTGGGACCCCACCCCACACACCACATGGGTACCCAGTTTCCATGATGCACTCATTCAGAGACTCATTCTGTCCTGTGAGTGACTGTTGGGCACAGATAACAACGCAGGTGAAGTTTTACATTCAGGAAACCCTGGTCCAAGGTCTGGCTTAGAGAACAGAAGCAAATGTCCTGACTTGAGGTGGAGGCGGGGCAACAGTTGTGCTGTTACAGGTCTAATTGGATCCCAGAAGCTAAACACTGCAACCAGTTGACTAAAGTCAGGGGAATTTGGGGATGCTTTGCTATTCTAAGCAAGGCAGAGTGCCCTAAGAAATGCCTTTCAAGGGACTGGGCACAGCTCAGTCACGCAAGGTTCACCCAGCATGCAAAAGGCCCTAGGTGCAATGCCCAGCACTGCAAGAAAGAAATACCTGTGTGTGTGTGTGTGTGTGTGTGTGTGTGTGTGTGTGTGTGTGTGTGTAAGTGTGTGAGTATGTGAGTGTGGATGTGAGAATGTGAGTGTGTATATGTGTGTGAAAGTGTGTGAGTGAGTGTGAATGTGTATGTGTGTGTGAAAGTGCATGAGTGTGAATGTGAGAGTGTGAGTATGTATGTGTGTGTGAAAGTGTGTAAGTATGTGAGTGTGAATGTAAGAGTGTGACTATGTGTGTGTGTGTGTGTGTGTGTGTGTGTGTGTGTGTGTGTGTGTGTGTGTGTCGCGTATGTGCGTCAGTGCTTGCCTGTGATGGAGGTCAAAAGGAAGGATAAAAACCAAACCGGTCAGTCTTGCCAGGAAATAAAGCATAGGGACAAGCCCAGAATGCAATGGGCATGAGACGGGATGGCAAACCAGGGCTTCATCTGAGGTAATGATGCCTTTTAGACTGATCTCATCAGCAGCTCAGTGAAGAGGGACTGAGGAACTATGGAACCCCTGGAGCTGGAGCTCTGCTTATCATTGGGGTCACCTCAGTCTCTGTTCTCAGGCGAATGAATCACTAAGTCTGTGGTGTGTTTGGAAGGGGACTCCTCTACTAACCAAACAAACCGACACCCGGGGGACCAGAAAGAACAGCTGTCCAAGCCTCTCTCTCCCCAGATCCCCACTGGGCTCTGCCTCAGCCTTGGTGATGCTTCTCCTCTTCTAACACTGAGATCTGGGCGAGGGGTTATGGATTCCCTTTGCATTTCTGGTCCACATAGCTGAGACAGGCAGGTGATTTTTCAAAGGGAGCTTCCTACTGAAAAGCATGACCTTGGAAAACTTAGAAGGAAGAGGAAAGGAAGTAACATTAGAAATATAAAACCTATAAAGTGATCCTGCTTCCAGAGCAGAGATATCCATGTGCTCTGAAAGCCAGCGTCCTCACCAGACCAGTAAGCTGCCTCTCTGTGCCCCCAGCAGTCACTTCTCTTCAGCTCTTTGCTCTCCCATCTCTTCCTCACCCCTTGGAGTTCCTAGCTTGGGAATGTGGGGAACCCAGGACTAGTAAGTGCCACAGACAGGTCACTCTGGGCAGGGCAGCCTGGTTCTGGCTCTCTGGATGTCAGCATTTCTATGAGAAATGTTCCTGGAGACACTTCATAGCTACCTGTAGGGACCATGGCTTAATGTCAGATGAGTTGTCCGATAGGGAAAAAGCACAATGTTTAGTATTCCCTGACCCTCTGCTCCACCCTACCATACTCACCACGTCCTTCTGATACCACATGTGGAAATCAATGGACTGGATAACCAGTCACTACAATAACGAGGATTGGCAGGTGGTGAACGAATTCACCCCTTTGACAAGAACAGGAAATGCAACTTATTGAATGGACTCCCAGAACACAGCATGATGGTCAATAACTAGAATACCACCTACAGGTAAGACAACGGCCCGGGGAGGCAGGTAACCATTTAGGAGAAGCACTTTTACATTACGGGTGAATGTCTTTGTGTGCAGTTTCCTGGCATGTAATTTATGCCACATGAAGAAGGATAGTCCAGAGTGGCCAGGGTAGTTCCAGGAGGGTTAGTGTAAACTGCTGTGTGTGTGATGTTTCAGTTGCGCCGTCTCTGCCTGCACTCAGGGGCTGTGAAAACCAGGGTCATGCAAATCAAGGCTGCCCAGTCAGTCAAGGGGTCAGCCACAGGGTGCTGGGCTGCAATGGTGGCAGATTGATTCAGCCTCTTATGATGGCAGGCTCAGATTCCCGGATCATCCCGATGAACATCCCCTGGTAGGTGACTGGATTTATTTTTCTAGTCTCTTCCCCAGATCTTTTCCCAACAAGAACTACAGCATTAGTCTAGCCTCCGCGTGTGGCGTATTCTTTTTAAAGCTTGGCTCCATTTTGATCATTTTCTCTGTCGTCTACAGATTAATTCAGAAATTTTCTATATGGCACTTAACACGAATCCAAAATGTCCAACCAGATCTCTGCTCTGTACAGCCTATGTTTCAACCAAACCTTGGTAACAGTATTTCTCCTGGAGACAAGGTCTCCTATAGTCTAGGCTGACCTAGATCTCACTGTGTAGCTGAGGATGGACCTTAAACTTTTGCTTTTGTTTCCCAGGCACAAGGATTACAGTCGTGCTCTACCATGCCTGGCTTACATGATGCTGAGAATCAAACCCAGAGCTTCCTGCATTCTAGCCAAGTGCTCTACCAACTGAGGGACATCCTCTGCCCATCCAAACTATCTTTAAAATTTCATTCCTGAGCCGTTGAGTTGATATCATGATTTAAATGAGAAATTTTCTCTGTAGGCCCATGGATCTGGAAACTGGTCCCCAGTTGGTGGCACTGTTTGGGGAGGTCACGGAACCTTTAGGAGATGCCGCCTTATGGAGGAAGGTACATTCACAGGGGTGGGCTTTGAGGGGTTATAGCCCTTGCCCTTCTTCCTGCTTGCTCTCTCAGCTTCCTGCTACTGTTTCTGCTGCTGTGACCACCAGTACAGACATCCAACCTTCTGGAAAGATCATCCAAAATAAATTCTTCCTTAAGCTGCTTTTGGTCATGGTAGTTAACAACAACAAAGAAGTGGACTAGAACATTTGCTGAATTCTTCAGTCTTCTGTTGGTGCTTACTTTACTCTGATGTGTACCGGAAGATAGAACAGATAAACAAACAAGAAACCCACAAACCTCTTCTCCTTTATCCCATTCCTAGACAAAATCACCGAGTCATCAAAAGACAGAAGTGAAACATCTTACAATGTGGAGGCAAGTCAGAGGTGATGTAAGTTACTAAAAAGAGGATGAACACATGGCGGATGTCTCATCAGTCCATTGGAGCTTCTACTTCCTCATCCATTAGAAAAAAAAGGAGTTGCCTACTATTGCTCTGTCTTCACAGTGATGTTATAAGGACAAATAGAAAACATTAAATTAGAACATGGGTCTCAGCACACTTAATCCAATGCTTGGTTTCATAACCGTACCATTAGCATTCGACCCACAAGAGTACGTGGTGCACAAAAGCCGAGAGGAGAGATTTGTGTGGAGGCTCAGGGCCTCCCTGGTAGTAGTCGGTCTTCTGAAAGACACGCCTGTTCACGAATGCACCCCATTTGCTTTTCTGGGGAATTCTGATGTTCTGTCTTGTATGAGTTTCCGCCATTCTGAGGACATCAGTCACCAAAGCATGCTTGTAGATGTTCAGCAGGTGAGGCTCCGTATGCATGCATCTATTCTAAGGGACTAACGGCAAATAAAATTTGGAGACCCATTTCCCTAGTAAGGGGAAGAAAATAGGAAGTCTGGTTCTCTTGTTTTCCTGGGAGTATCCATGCCAGCAGGAAGACTCCAGAAAGTAGCCATCCGGCTGCTTTGCAGGCTGGCCGCAGCTTCCATTCCGAAATCAGTGGATGTACGACGACTGTGGCTATTAACCAGCCATCCAATCGACAGGCTTCCTTTCCACCCCTGTTCTGTGGTGAGAGCACGCAGCGCTTTGCAGGAAGCCAATCAATTATTTGCAAGAGGGATAGGAGATACCATCTCCAGCACGCCAGCCACCGCTGAAATCCAATTCTGTCAGCTGGCTTGGATTTGGAGGGGAAGTGAAAGTCACATTTTGGAAAGGTGGGATTGATTCTCCACATTACAACAGCTGAAAAACAAAACAAAACAAAAGGAAAAGGCACTGTGGCAACACCTCACCCCAGCGTACCCCTGGTAATCAATCCCAAGGAATCACACTTACGCCCATGGGCTGAACACATTTTTATTTATTTATTTTAAAATAAAATTTGACTATTCTTACAGAACTTCAATTTTCTTAGTTGTAAATGGAAAGAATTGTGTGCCTCATAATGTTGTTTCAAATATTAACTTGCATAGTCGAAGCAGAGGCAAATTACCAGGAAGCTAATGAGGTCCTTATTTTCCTGAGCGCCTCTCAGAACCTTCTACACAACTTTTTAAGTTTGTATGTCTTTTTAAAAAGAGGAACCAAAAACACCATCCAAGCTTCAAACCCTATGAACCTGGGTGAGCTCCCAGGTGGATGAGCAGAGCAGCCGCTCAGAGGGCCCACTGACAGGTCAGCACAACAGGGCACCTGAAGAAGTGGGAAGGTCTTGGAAACCTGTGACTTAATTACACATTTGCTGAATGCCGGAGCGCCTAGCCCTCAGCTAACTGCCAACCGTTGAAAGGGATCTCGGCACACCATCCTCTAAAAATAGTGGGAGGCTGTGGCTTAAGCTTCAGCGTGTTTGGCCAGGCCTTTGCAATGATGGAAAACTAGGAGGATTCATCTCTAATTGCAGAATTTTAGACGTGGGGTAGGGACAGAGCCTGGGGCAAGCGTCTCTCAAAGCCCGTGCTGCCAGCAGCCTGGAGGGTCTGCTGTTTCCTTGGCTTTACAGAATGTCTGAGGTCGGAAAAGGACCAGGCTACCTTGCAATAAGGGAACTCCCAGCCCTGCACCAAGAGGGCCTACACACTGGGTACCATTTTCAGTGTCTGCCTCCTCCCTCCATTGCCGCTTTTCCCTTCCCCTCCTCCATCCTCCTGGTCCTCCGGCTTTTCGAAGTCTCCTTCCCCGCTTCCATTTCATGAATCATGATACAAATTTCAATCCAAGATAAAAATGTACTTTATTTCACCCTTTTGGCTGTGATTAAGTTCTGTCCACAGCAAGGACATCGCTGTTTCCATGGCAACCGGTACACACTAAAGCCGAGGAGGACGCCGGTGGAGAAGAAAAGTAGAAAGAAGGCGCAGCGCCTGGCTACAGTTGCTTTTCATGTGCTGACGGAGGAAGCAGAGTTGTGGAAGCCACGGGCTGGGGTAAAATTTATGAGGCCACCGAAATCATAGGCCCACCTCTAGAAGAGCCAGAATAAAATCAGTTTAGCGAGAAGTAAATGTCTTTTCTTTAAGGACAGCTATTCAGTGGTTGATCCAGATGATGCCTGAGTCCCTGACAAAACTCCACTGGCCCAGGCAAAACCCAGAGAGGTAGCAGATAACAAGGACAAACTTCCTTGTTTGTCCTTAATGCCTCCTCCCAGGCATAGACCTCTTATCCCCCAAGACATTCAGTCTTCCCTCTCCTTGACCCTGCTAAGCACTCCACACAGGTATCCAGAAACCATGAAAGGAAAGTAAGAATAATTCTTTCCTCCTTTTAAAAGTGTACTTTGAAGAAGAGCATCTATTACTCCAGGCTTCTGGTTTTTATTATTTACAATGTTTCCACCAGTTTTAAGCATATAAAAGTGTTGTAGTGGTGTAGACGGAGTGGGCATTAATGCTAGCTCTGACTTACAAAGAAGAGCATGCAGAACGATTCTCTGGTGGTTGCCAGTGGTGTTGAGACAGTTCAAGCTTGCCTGCCTCTGACACGACAGGACTTAGTGCATGGGGAATGAGCAGAGGTCGGGATGTGTTTGGGGTTGTCAGCCACACGATTCAGGTAAAGACAATCGCTTCGTCCTTACACTAGGTAGGGAACTTCCTATGCACAACCGTTTGAGCTGTGAGTGCAGGAAGTGAGGGTGATTGGCAGGAAGGTTCCCGGCATGATTCCCTAACATTAAAGCTTTAACTCAAGATGGGCTTTACAGCTTTGGTTCTTCTGGGTCAAGACTTTACCCAGCAAATCAAAGCGGTTGGCTATTGGTAGATACAAGGTTGACCTGCTTCAGCTCAGCTCCTGGCTTGTCACTTGCCAGACGGACCGGCCGTAGCAAGCAACACATCTCAGCCTTGATTTCTCTTATTTGAAGCAGGGTAATGATATCCATCATCTTAGATCAGCCAAGGAGGAGTGTGGTTCATGTAGTGTGTCCCTGACATATGACAAGTGAAAACTGCTTAATAACGACTGGCTATTATTATCCGGTCACTTGGCCTCCTTAATGGAGGTCCCCAGAGGAGGTTGGCAGCCTCTCACTTGCAGCTTCTGCTAAACTGAGACTGAGATCCATCCCATGCATGTCTATTATTTTTGATTTTTCAGTTTCTAGGGGAAGGTACGGCCAGGCTAGATTTTATAATCACCTGCAAAAAGGCCTTCAACTGTTGTTTGCTGTGGGAAATTATTTCACTGTTGATTCGAGCAAAGCCTAGGTACCTGAGACAACAGCACACGCCCAGGCAGAAGCAACAGAGCACAGCCAGAGTAAGACTGACTTGGGCCTGAGTCCTCAGTGCTGGGTCTGCCTTGACCTCCACCTGGCGATGCCTTGACCTCCACCTGGGTCTGCCTTGACCTCCACCTGGCGATGCCTTGACCTCCACCTGGCGATGCCTTGACCTCCACCTGGCGATGCTTTGACCTCCACCTGGCGATGCCTTGACCTCCACCTGGCGATGCTTTGACCTCCACCTGGCGATGCTTTGACCTCTGCCTGGCGAGCTCTACTGACAGAGACAATGCTTTCTGACCCCTCTGCTTCGGGTGGTCAAGGGTAGAAGACAGTGGATAGTTGGGATGGAGAGAAATGGGGATGGGGCATGGATCCTACTTGTGCTGGCTCACCTGCTTCTTCCGGTCTTGAATGTTTACGTGATGTCCAGAGGAGGAATACCAGCCCTGACAGTGTGCATCTCTCAGCAGCCTTCTATTTTAGGAGTACTTAGAGGGGAGGAAAACCCCCAACTGCTTGCTGGGTTTTCTTTCAGGAAAAACAAACAAACAAAAAACCTTTCTAACAGACAAGCCATCTTAGCACTGACCGTGATCATGAGCAGGACTGGACTGTGCCCACGTGGCTTCTCCGCCACCTTCCCTCAGCCTGGCCTTTCCCTCTCTGATACTGCAACCTCAGTCTCTCAGGCCCGTGAACTGCAGGCCATGACATCCTCCTGACTTCCCCTGCCTAAATCTCTCCACACATCATAACCTATACCACTTCCAAGTTTACATCTCTAAGTAAAAGTATGACCAAGTGCCCCGCACCCTAATGCCGCCACTGGCTCCCTCCGCCTGTGGTCTAAAACTCAGACTCCCCACCACACCCTGCAGGGTGGATCCTTCCCACCTTTAGGATCATCCTGTTTTGAGCTCCTCCCTACATCTCAGTGGCTCAGAACCAACTTACAGTTGATATACTCAGTGTCCATTCCATCTGCTTCCCACGGCTCTTGACCTGATGGCCTTTTCCCTTTGCCCCACGCCATCCCTGAGCGTGGTGAACTCTCCCCTCATCCCTCCGAGATTATTTTAAACACATTTGTTTAACTACTAGAACTACTTGGTGGAGAACTCACCAGTGTCCTCTCCACGCTCAGCCTATGCTCTGCGCATGTCTATTGATGGCGCCTACTTAATATCGAATCTATCTGCTCGCTGCTATGTCTCCCCACTAAACTGCTCCCCGATGATGCGGAGTACACCCTACTTATCTTTGTGAGCTCTGTGCCAATCACCTTCCCCAGCACACAGCAAGAACTGAGTAAATACTTTTGTTAAATGAACTGTCGAATAATTTTTTAGATTTCCAAAGTCCAAACCAAGTGTATATAATGAGACATAACATCAAACTAAGACAAAATTGATGAAGACAGCAGGAGCAGATGTAGGTCTGAAGACAGGGGGAAAAATGTGAACTGAGAAACTGCCACACTAGAAGATTTTTCAGCAACTTTGGGCAGAGTTGAAGTAATCACCTTATTAAGCAAATTTGGAGAGAGTTAAAACTAATAAAAAAAATGCCCCAGCATCACGGAGTAACCTAGGTCTATGTAGGGCCCAGGTACATTTTGTGTGTGTGTGTGTGTGTGTGTGTGTGTGTGTGTGTGTGTGTGTGTGTGTGTGTGTAACCCTTGTATACACACTTTGATTCTAAAAAATATACTCTAATACAGCTGGGCTCATGCAGAGCACCTTAGTGACAAGGCTTTTGAACAGTGTGTAGAGAAGAGCCACTTATATCCCCCCACAGTCCCATCCTGCACACAAGGCTCTTGGCAGTGTCTACCCTGTGTTTTCATGACCAAGTAAGGAGCCTTCTCCTCAGGTTCTTTATGGTCAAATGTGCAGGTCAATGCTAATTTTTAAAATCTATCTCTACAAATAAAAGGTTGAGATTCTGTCATGACTCCCAACGCCATGACTCCTTACAACCTTTTATATTAAAACAATATATATCTTTTGGCCTCTGCAGTTCCCGATTACCAATAACTGAGTGTCAGTGACAGCAATGCTCAAGATACAACCTGTGTCCTGTGAATACCCCGGTGGCACTGCCAAATGCTGGCACCAGGCTTGATCTATAATGACCAAACCCCACAAGTCTTTCCTACTGTGAGAAAAAAAAAAAAGCAAAAAATACTTCCAAATGTTTCAGTCATATAATGTTTTCCTTTTGCAGTCTTGCTGCACAGATGCAGGACGCTGTTTCTCTTCACACTGCAGTAGGTGTGTTTCTAGGGTAGGGTCTCTGCATCCTTGTATACCATCACCAGAATGGCAGAGAACAAAGGGACCATGGAAAAGCAGTCCTGTGCCTTTGAGTAGATCTTTCATCAAGACTGCCATCATGTTGATTGGACACAGGAGAATGTATTATTTAGAAGAGCTCATTGGGGCTATGGTGCCCCAAAGCTATAGAAGCAGTCACTGACGGAAGTCCTCCCGGTAGGTGCCATGGAGTCTGTGGAGATGGGGAAGTAATTTTTTTTAAATGGCTGCTCATATTAAAAGGGCTGTACAGGGTAAGGAATCCTGAACCATTTTCTTTCCCCTTCAGTAGTCTAAGCCAGGATGGCACCGTGGCCAGAACACAGATGGATAGAAGTCAACAGATACGATACCTACATATGCAGTTTAAGTTCAAGAATGGGAAGTGGACCATTTGGAGTTCAGACACCTAACCATCCCATGTCCACCTGGGAGAGGCACCCCCAAGTCGGCATGCCAGCATTCTGTTGGTCCATTCTTGGAGGATCATTTCAACAAAGTATCTAACAGTCTAGTAGTTGTTATTTGCTCACTAAATGGCTGTCCTAGAACTCCACTGGCTGTGGTCTGAGGCAACTTCACAGATAAGAATTATGAGACTCCTGGAAATATCTAGTTGAGCTCCTCTGCACTACCAGGGCTGAAGGTAGAGAACTGGGGAGTGCTCTGATGGAGACAATGTTCACAAGGTTGAATCTGGCTTTGTAGTTCTTCACTTTCCACCTGGCCAGTCCCATGTGTCAGAGGAACATCTTTCAAAAATGCTAGCCAAAGTGCATGGCCCTTTGAGGACTGGGGCTATTTTCCTGTGTCAAAGAATGACATTGGCCTGTGGTAGCCCAACAGTTGTAAGGGAGAGGTCGAACCTCATGTAGTGAGGTAATATGATGCAAGTTTTGTAGGGCCATGCTAGACAGGATAGAAGAGAACAAGAAATAGCTTCTATAGCTCCCATTTAGGGGAATAATGGGCTTTAAGGAAACCAGCATTAAAACATAGTAAATTGGGTAGAAAGTCCCAAAGGACCCCCAGAAAACCCCATCACAATATTCATGTGGTTAAAAAACAGTATGATTTTCTTCATAGATTTTAGAATTTTGTTTTCACTATTAAATCACATTAGAAACCAGTAAGCGATGAATTAATCATTCAGTGATGCTTAGGGAGATACAAGCATCATTTTTTAAAAAATCAGTGAGACAACTGGCAAGGGAAATACAGATCCAGCTCTGGTGTAAGAAGGCAGCTGGCCACTGTCTCAGTGGCCTGCCCTGTGCTGGCCAAGAGGATGAGCTGGACTGTCTGATCAGATGTTTGCAAACCTGTCTTGCCATGTTGACCCCCGCATTTGTGGGGGACTTTCCCCAGAGCTACTTCATTATGGTGGTCTTATAGTGCTCCAAGCCTCATCCCACCAATTCCAGCAGAGTAGGTTGTAAAGTTCCTTTGCATATCATACTCAGACATAGGTACTGCCTTCCAGGTAACAATCCAAAAGGCAGTTGATACCACTGAGAGTGATAATGGACAATTAGAACCAGGCATGGGACCTCTGGATTTGCTTTTTTGGAGAAAGCTCAACACGTTGGTAGTAGGGTGGCTCCACTCTGAAAACAACTGTGGCTTAAAAAAAAAATCAGAGTTTGGAACCTCCTCAAAAATGGAGGAATTCATGGAAAAAAGAAATATTTGTGCTAAATGTTTTAAAACATGAATAAAAAGCAAGTAAAAGCTGGAATTTGTGGGTATCTCAAACTTCCTCCAGAAAAGAATCTTAATCTTGATTCTTCCTCAACTGTCCAGGAAATATTGGTATAAAATGTTGACTGAGAGATACTTTGACTTGAGTTTCTTCTTTTTTAATACATATTTTATTAAGTTTATTCTTCTTATTTAATTTTTATACAATATATTTTGATCATAATACCCTTCCCAGTCTCCTACCAGATGCTCCCCACCTCCCTTCCCACCTGACTTTATGTTGTTTCTCTAAGACAAAAAAACAAAAAACCTGAAAAATGAAAATCAAACCAAGTAAACTAAAGAATACACAGGAGTGTAGTTGATATATCAGCAACACTATTGAAAAAAACTGATTTTCCCTTTCCCAGCATGTACCAGTTGCAAATCACTTCTCGGTTAGGGATGGGAGCTCATACCCATGTCCCCTCTCAGTGCTGAGACCCTGTCTGGCTTGAACCTATGCAGGCCCTGTACCTGCTGCTCCAGGTTCTGTGAATTCATATGCACATCAGTTCTGGTGTACCTGGGAGATGCTGTTTCTCCAGAGTCATCCATCCCTGTAGCTGAAGGTTTCCTATGTCCCACCCAGTCCACAGTCGCTCAGACCCAAGTAAACACACAGAGACTTACATCCCCTCTGCCTCTTAAGATCTTTTCACCTCCTCTTTTGTGCAGATCCCTGAACCCCGAGGGGAGGGGTCTGATGCACATATTCCTTTTAGGACTGAGTGCTCCAAAGTCTCTCACTTGCTGCACACTGTCCAGATGTAGACCTCTGTGTCAGCCATCTCCTACTATAGGAAGAAGCATCTCCCATGAGTGTTGAGTAGTGCTTGGATCCGTGGGTGAGCCAACACAGGACTAAGAGTTTATTTTGTTGCTACGTTCCTTTAGCAAAATAACAGTAGTAGGCTTTGCCCTTGGCCCATGAACTATCTAGTGTTAGGTTCTTGGTTACCTTAGCCATGCCAGGCATGGGTTCCATCTCTTAAAAGACTGTGAGCCATGCTGTCCAAAGCTTTTGTTTTGTTTTGTTTTTGATAACCCGGCTCTGTTGACTTAAGATGCAATGTATTTGAAGTGGTTTTGTCTCTGTCTACTGTTTGAATGTCTCAGCAGATTGCTCGGGGAGCCGCACAAGCTACAATTCTCTGAGCTTGTTGGAATCAGGGGCTGAGGTGTTGATCTTTCACCCTGTGCAGTGTGGGAAAGAGAGAACAAACACTACCTGAACCATCATAGAGACCTGCCCAGGAATCCTGTGAGGACTGCACTTTTGTTTCCTTGATATTGAACCCAGTGAACAGAAGAGAAAAAGTTAGATTAAAAAAAATTGTACAGAAATATGACACTGAATTTCCAAAATGTATGGCTCATAAAGGGTGCATGTGTCCCAGCTGGCTTACTGCTAGCATATAAACATGTCCTTAGGAGACATGGGAGAAGAGTCCCTCCAGTTGGAAATGTTTTTCAAGCTGGCCAAAATTCACTGACCTTCTTACTTGGGTGATCTAGCAATGTACAAGCAGCATGACCACACGCAGAGACCCTGTTCCTGACGACTGAGTATGATGTCCCCTACGGAGGTAGCTCCAGCCCTGTTTGAACTCCGGAGTGTTGGGCTTGCTGATTTAGCCGTGAATGCAGGGACTGTGGCGTACGGTAAGTATTTAACAAGGAGTTGGTGGTTGAAGGAAAAAAGTGGATTAAAAATATTCAACTCATAAGAGAGAACTGAAAGGGCTGTGCACAAGGCACAACTATCTAAGACTGGTTCTCAACCTTCCTGACGCGGGGACCCTTTAATACAGTCCATCGTGTTGTGGTGGCCCGCAACCATGAAACTATTTTCATTGCTACTTCATAACTGTGATTTTACTACTGTCATGAATTGTAATGTAAATATTTTTGGAGAGAGATGCTTGCCGAAGGAGTCACAATGCACAGGTTGAGTACTGCTGGTCTAAAACATTGTATGTTACAGTCAAACACTGGAAAACCACTTCATTCTCAGGATCAATTACACTGTATAACAACTTCACTATTATATATTAAGACAGTTACATTGATTAAAAAAAGCACAAAATGGCCCCAAGAATAGCAGCGTGTAGTTCGATGTTAATTTATTTGTAAGAGTTTGGGAGTGGAAGAGGTCCAGAAATCAAGGAGATGGGGAGAGGAAGCCTACCTTGTTGATTTCCATTTTCATCACTAGAGTGGTTAGGACCAAGGCTGTGATTTAGGACTGGCAGCTTGGCAGCAATCAGCTACAGAGCACCACAACGCTCACACTTCAACATAAAAAGAAGAAGAGTTCTAGGAACTTGCTCTTTGGAATAATCAAAAGCAGATTGGAGGTTGCTAGGCTAGTTGGGGTGCCTTTTTTCTTCCTCCTTTTCTAATTCTGTCTCCCAAATTGAGTAGCCTGAGATGTTACCTTTAGAAGGGTCTTGGAATGGGCACTGACAAATCGGCTGGGCACAAATAGGCTGGGAGAAAGATAAATCAGATGGACGGAGACTCTTGGCTTCTATCCCTGTGACAACTTTGAATCTACGAGTGTGCTCCTGTTTGTAAATCTGCCATCTTAGGATGGGTGGAGCAGCAAGCACCATCCATCCCTCTCAACCAGTTGGTGTCTAGCTGCAATGTCCTCCAGCAAAACTGCTTCCGAGTCCCTCATTGTCAACCCCAGGGCTGGAAGATGCTCGCCAGACTGGTCACTTTGGCTAACATTCTCACAGAATACTCTCCGAGAACAAAATCACTGCCTGAGCAAGATCCATGTCTCTCAACTCATGGACCTGAAGATCCATGTCTCTCAACTCATGGACCACCAGTTCCTTGTTTCAAAATAGTGATTTTAATAAGGCAACCTCTAAATAATCAGATTGTGTGTGTGTGTGTGTGTGACCCCAGCCTGTTTTCCCCTCATGAGGCAGAAAGTGCATTTCCCTGTGCTTTAAACTGGGTGAGTGGCAAACTAGGATCCTGAAAGAATGAAAGAGCATTAATGAGATTTACCTAAGAGCTACCCAAATAGAAAAAGATGTGTGCACTGACCTGGTTCCCGGGAACGAGGATGAACCGAACATCTGTTTGGTTTTCTTCTCCCTCTCCCCTCCCCAGTGGTTAATGATATCTGCAGTGCTTAAGCTTTGCACATTCCTTCACTAATTAAATTCCTGCAAAGCTGTCTCATGAATCAGGTGCCTTGTGGAGCAAGAATACAGACCCTGCTTTTGTGTGGCTGGCCGGTGGCTGCCTAGGTGCAGGTCAGAGCACCGCGCACACCGGGCTTGCTCAGGACGCTCTGCAAAGAGTGTTCCAGAGTCCCCTTTCTTCAAAGATCTTCCTTTGCTTTTTAACTGCCTGTCCTGTTGAGACCAAATTGGGGGAGGGGATGTTAAGTTGCATAAGTCAAGATTTAAGAATGTTAAAAAAATTTAAGAATATGCAAATAGTTTTTCTAGATGGGATATGGATAGTTCAGTCACTCGGCCGGAAGTTAAGGGAAGTGGCCGGTTTTTTCCAAAACAGAAGTTGAGTTATATGTTCATTTCATTCTCTCATTCAACAAAGAAGGCAGCGTGAATGGCCTGTGTGCTCCTCACTGCTATGGACACACATTTAGATTTGATTCCTGTCTTCATGGTCCAGTTATTCTGCATCTGAAACCCCAGAATGCTTCAGCTCAAACAAGTATGAGCCACGTGATTCCTCCACAATTCAGAGGTGAGACGGCAGTTGTCACGGCAAAGAGGTTACAGTGAGAAGTCTCCAAGTGATGGACACCTTTTCTCGGACTACAGTGTGTGGAGATGCTGGGGGCTGCCTCAGTTGAGAGCAGCCATGAAATGCCGACTGTACACTGTAGAAATGATGCCCAAAGCCATCTCTGGTTAAAGGTCTTCCATGTGCAAAGCTTCTGAACCTTGTCTACCCAGATGATGTAAATGGATGCTTGAGAACTTAGTTCAATGGGTGCAGATAGGTTAGGATTCAGCAAGAGCAAAATAATAGCTCGGGTATATGGGCTTATGTTTTCCTCCCATACAGGAAATCCCAGAGCTAATTGTTTGGAGGAGTCGTATGGAGAGTGCCATGATCACTCATAGCTTATAGCCCTTACGGGCTTCTACTCTGTCATATCGACTCCCTAGGATCACCTAATGGTCCAAAATGGTTACAAGAAACAAAACTGAGAGAAAGGAAAAGCAACCTCACTAGATCTACTTGTTCTCCATTTTAAGGAGGAATAGTCCTGGCAAAGTCATCACAATGTCCCATTATATATCAACGGTCAGAACGGAGTCACCAGTTATTTGGGCAACTGAAAAATGCAATCTATCAGTGGAGTTTACTACACCCTGTTTTAGTTTCGTTTCCTGTTGCTGTGATAAAACACTCCAGCCAAAGCAACTGCAGAGGGAGAGGGTTTATGTGGCTCACAATTCAAGGTTGTAGTCCGTTTGAGGAGACGAGGTGGCTGCGACTTGAAGCAGTTAATTGCATCCCATCCACAGCTGGGAGGAAAGAGCGGCGAGTTCATGCCTGCATGCTTGGTGGTGCCCAGCTGCCTTTTCCCACTCTTATATAGACCCGGATCCTCTGCCTAGGTGATGGCTCTACCCACAAATAAGAGGAGTTTTCCCACCTCAGTGAATGTAGTCAAGACAATTCTCCACAGCCTCATCTAGACAGCCTCCCATTGAGACTCTCTTCCTAGGACATTCTAGAATGTGTCAAGTTGACAATTAAAAGTAACCATCACACACGCTTACAAATTGGGATGGTGTTAATAAGGAGGGAAGTGGATACCGGATAAATAATTGGCAGTCCGTGTAAGGTTTACTTTCTCTTGTAAACTGTCCCCTGTCACTTGCTTCTTGTCTTCCTTGCCTGTCCCTGCCCCCCCCCCCCCTGCCCCCGCCAGCTGCATCTGTATTCCTGTTGCATCCCAGGCGTATCTGAGCAGTAATGTGGATTCCAGCACAATGCAGCCTTCCTCGCTTTCTTTCTGCAGACTCTGGGAGCTGTCTTGGGGCAGGCCTCATCTTCCTCCTATTTGAATTCCGAGCACAGGGTCTGGGGAATCAGTCCCCGAGTAATTGTTCCATTACTGCACATCTATGAACATCTCCAGGGTCTGAATTTTCTGCTCTTGTCTCCCTTTTTTTGAAACACTGGTATTTTCACAGAGGAAACACTAAAAATATCTGGGAGGTTATTTCAAAGTACTACAAGCTACCCCTGTGATTGGTGCCAGTTTTAGAAGAGGGAGCACGTGACTTCAACACCAAACCAAAAATAATTTTAAAATGCTGATTTCCATTCCCATCAAATGGGTCACCTCCTCTGGTGTCTGTTACTAGGGAACTAACTGTCCAGACTATGGTGGGTGGTAAGGATATTTAGACCAGGCTGTAGCAACTTAAAAGTTCAGAACATGAATGTCAGCCAATCTCCTTTTAAATTATACTTCCACTTTTTACGAATGCCAAGTGTTGGGGGGGTTGGGGGGCAAGGTGGCTGTTAGGAGCAAGATGCTCACAGCTCTGCTGAAGTTGCATTTTAATTATACTTAGGAGTCTGCCTCCCACCGCCTTTTTGTGGGAGCAAGAAATAAAGAGAACATTTCAAATGAAATATTAAAGGCCAGCACGTGAAGAAATCATACTAATGTGGCATAAAACCTTTTAAGAGTTATAATATTAGATATTGCATGATACCACACAACGTCAGTGACGTCATTCTTGTTCCTTGTGTCTTTTGTGAACTCTTTCTTTCTTTTTTTTTTTTTTTAAGATTTATTTATTATGTATACAGAAGAGGGCTGCCAGATCTCATTACAGATGGCTGTGAGCCACCATGTGGGTGCTGGGAATTGAACTCCGGACCTCTGGACCTCTCGAAGAGCAGTCGGTGCTCTTAACCTCTGAGCCATCTCTCCAGCCCCGAACTCTTTCTTTCTTAACGGTGTTTCTTGTCATTGTAACTCGGGCCCTTGGGATTTAACTTGGACATAGGAGCAACTTCTACACACTGAAGTCTGCGGGTGGCTGTCACCCTGCCCTCTCAGATGTCCTGTTTTTCCCACTGTCCACTGGCTTATAAGACTCAGGCCTCAGCTTCTTAGATCTCTGTCAGCTAAAGTTTCCCCATCTCAACCACATTCCAAGTCCATCTACCACTTCTTCCTGTCTCCCAGGGCCTCATCTCCACCTCTCCTCACCATCTGGGCTGAGTATTTGTTGGTTAACTTATTTGGGGGCCCATACACCCATTATATGCTGGAGACATAGATTTATGACCCACAAAAATTCTGGGGTCCCAGGAAATTTTCCTTTGAAGTCATAAGAAATAACTGCCTTTAATAATAATGAATATATAACATATTCCATCTAGATTGTATTGAGTGCCTTACCAAATATCATTATATTGAGTGCTATACCAAATATTAAAAATATCATTTTTAATATTTTTCAATAAAGGAATGGGTCCATGAAGATAAAGCTCCCTGAGGCACCAAAAGCCATGCTGATACACTGTATTAACTTTTCAAAATATGAGTAAATAGGTAAAAATGTGTACAAAAAATGACTTGGAATACTTATTTTTTAATGTGTATTTTTCTTGAAAATTCTCCATTTCTCTTGGTCTGGGATGATCAGTAATCCATGAAGTGTGAAGGCTTCTTCCTGGGTTTGATAAATCAATGGCTATGGAATGTGACATGTTACTGTGTTATTTTGCTCACACAATCACCTCTTTGATGGCTCAGTAAAAGGCAGAAGAGAGAAACTTCTTGTGATTTCTATAAAATACACACCATATTCACTCTGCTGTGTTTAAAGACATACAGTTTCCTTTTCAGTCCCTAAAACTCCAAGGTGTGTGTGTCTGGGCCAAATGGAATGTGTTTTAGTCAGCTCTTGGGTAAACACAGAAATGTAATCTTCCTCTCTTTGAAGCAGTCTGCCTCACACACTGGTCTGTGTGGGGGATGTCTGTTTGAGCATCCGCCCATTAGGACTGGAATCCGGCTCAAAGTATTGCTTGGTGCTTTTCTTGGGATTTTAAGTCTAAGGACTTGGGAGTTTACAACATTCAGAACCTTTCTAGATAATTTTCTCTTCTGGGTAATTTATGCTAATTTGAGTTTTAAATGAAAAGAATTATAACTATATTTTTTTTCTATTGTGGGCAAAAAGGAGGGGCACAAGATGGTCTCTAAAGAGCTGACATTATCTTGCAATTAGGAGTCTCTTAAAAAAATAAACATAATTACTGCTTACCCAAATAAAGTTGAGAAGATGAATCAAGCTTTTTCTTTGTGCTACAAATTGTAGTCAATGCCATCAACTGATATTTCATCCTAATTATTTTTCTTTCACAAACATCACCGGTCCCTTTCTAAGTTGGTAACTAACTGACGAAGGTTTAAATTACTTAATGAAGTTTCCTGAGTGGTCAGTTTTGTGTCTTTATACGTGCTCTGTGACTGTTTTTCTGTCCATGGCATTTAAGTGGTTTTGAGATGCTGCCTAGCTTTTGGGTGGTGAATGTCTACACTCCTCTTCTGGAGCAAAGCATCCTTTCTCTTCTTGAAGGGCAGGAGTCTGATTCCCCGGCTCCCTGGATGGTGCCTTCCCATTTTAACTTCCTTCTTCAAGGAGATCGCTCATGAGTTTAGCCAAAATCTGCTCTCTGTCCTCTCTGTTGGCTTCATCTTGTCCCCTACAGCTGGAAAGAACAATTCTTCAGTGTCCTCCCCAAACACACTTCTCAAACACAGATGTCCAAAGTAAGTCAGGCTTCAGGTCCCTTTACTCAAGCCAACCTCAATTCCTACCAAGATCCACTTTCTGTTCTTACAAATGTGACAGGATTTAACCACACAGCAGAACTGAAGTGAAGTATTGCATGTCACAACGTGGACAGGTCTCAAAAGCATTCTACTGTGAGAAAGAAGCCATGGATTTTGTGAGTCTATTTATGTAAATTACCCAGAAGAGGGAAAGCCGTAGACACAGCAAGTAGATTAGTGCTTGCCAGGGCTGATGGGTTTTCTCTGTGGGATGATGTAGTATAATGGAGTTAGATGGTGGCAAGGGTTGTATAACATGGCAAATATCCTAAATGCTATTGAATCGTGCGGTTTACATGGTGAACTGTGTACTTTAACTCATGTGTGCAAATGCTAAAATGGTTCCCGAAGGTTCTCTATTTTTGCAGGCCACCTCTTGAAGCAAGGTGAATAGAAAGGCAGACTTCCAAAGGCCTGACTGGGTAGAACAATGTGATGGCATCTCAGATAAGGACAGAGTCAAAGATAGAATATATGAGAAAGGGTGAGATGCTGGTATTCTTCCATCCATCCATCCATCCATCCATCCATCCATCCATCCACCCATCCATCCACCCACCCACCCATCCATCCATCCATCCATCCATCCATCCACCCACCCGCCCATCCACCTATCCAACCATTCATCCATCCACCCACCCACCCACCCATCCATCCATCCATCCACCCACCCACCCATCCATCCATCCATCCATCCATCCATCCATCCATTCAGCATTTGCTATGGGATGATTTCTGTGGTAGGGGCTGGACTAGAACTCTGCCAACATGTGTGACAAATGTGTCCTCAGTCCCAGAAAGCATGGAGACTAGTTAGTCATTTCATGACTTCCTAAAAGTGCACAGTCAAGTTATTCTTTGATTTTCATTTGACAAATAAAAGAGGAGGGATAATAATCAGAGTTACCCTTTCTAGCACACAGAGTTACTACGACGGCTAAAGAAGACCATGCAGCTATGATTTATATTTTATAAAGCATTTTAGAAACTATTGGCAATAGTTCTACATTGTTCCAGTTTAATGCTGAGTTTTTATAACAGCACTGCATTTTTAGCTAGTTATGAGATTGACATGACTGTCTCTTTATACTATTTATTGTTGGGAGAGGGGGATGAGCTTCCTACTACAGATTTAGGCTATGGCCATCATAAAAAAAATAACATCCACAAAAATGTATTTGAATCAATGCATTGTCCTTCAGATACTACCATTGTATGTGCTCTTAGGTGAAAATGATTGGATTAAGTGTAAGAACACTGCTGGGCACAGGTTTTATTGCTTACTACTCACTTAACCTTGGGGCAGACATTTCACATCTATGTCTGCATTCCTTATTTGTGGAATGAAGAAAATAACAATAGCTAAGTCATAGTTCTGAGGATTAAATGAGGTATTTGATATATAGCACTTGGCAAAATACTAACAGATATTGTTAATAGTAAACATATATGATAATTATATGCACATACACTAATTGTATACATGTATAATATGTACAGTAGCACCCCAGTAGATATAATATAGGTATATGTGGTATGCGCATACATACTAATTAAATATGTGCATATAAATAGTCATACATATATATGCCATAAGTGTGTCATATGCACACAGAGACATAGATAGAACATTTTTGCTTGTCTTCTACTAGTGAGGCATCAATAACACATCTGTCTTAATCAATGCCTTAGTTCACTTAGCAACTACTTTAATGAGGCTCCCAAGTGTATTATAGTGAAACTTACTTGAACTGAAAACATCCGTTCAAACACTTCAAAGAGCGAAACACTTTACAATCTCCATCTAAAAGTTTCCAGATTTGTGCTGTTTATCATTCTTTGCCTTACAGGAGTGTGAAATGGCTCATATTTTGAGAGATACCCTCTTTTCCTTTTCCAAGAAACTGTTTTTGTTCATTAACTCTTTGACATGCATAAAAGATGACCTCTTGAGGGCAGGGTCTGAAAGAATAGAAACAACCACTCAAACACACATCATAGGGAATTAATCAGAAGTGGAGAGAGGCAGAAGGGGAGAGTCCAGGCCAGAAACAGTGGCAGAAAGGAGCAGATCTGGGCTCCAGAGTCTGATGAAAGCTGGCATAAGAGAACTTTCCAGGGACAGATTGACCACATACACTTAAAGACGCCAGCTGCAAGTTTAAGTGTGTGTTGCCAACATGTATGTCACATGGTTTGCTCCAAAATGTCAGTGAAGTCACTTGTTCTCACCATCACCCTGCTGAGTGGAGCTAGGCCACATCAAGGAAAAGGATTGGGTTTTGCATCTGGGCTGATGTGCAGTAAAGGAAACGACCCATCCATGGAAAAAAATATAGGAGATTAAAATACCAAGATTAACCCAGGCTCAGCCAACACTGGCCATGCTCTCCAAACTTTATGTTCACCTAGAACTGCCAAACCTGGCCTTCTTGAGAAGGAGATCTTTGTAAATGTAGCTGAGGAACTCAGATGAAATCTTCTTGGGTTTAGGGTGAGTCTTAAATGCAATGACTGGTGTCCTTATGAGAAGGGAACACAGGGAGACGAGACCATGAATACGAAGACTAAAACAGAAGGTATACCACCACAAGTCGCGGGATACCTGGGCCTCCAGAAGCTCAGGACACAAGGGTGGATTCTTGCAGAGGGAGACTGACCTTGTTGGTTTTGATTTCAGACTTTTGGTCTCTGAAACTGTGAAAACACAACGCGTTTCTGTTGTTTAAAGATGCCAAACTTTTTATGTCTTCATTCCTGTAACCACTGGCAACTAATGCAATGCCAGGAAACACCAAAATCTTAGAGTGGGCATCACAATTCCCACTGAACATATCTGTTCTAAAGGTGAATCTGAATTAACCTAATTTTGGAAGGATGTGGTGACCTTAGCTTTCCAAAAAGGTTACTTTATGCAAATACAAAAGAATTGCCTTTTAACTGTGAGCCTCGCTGTGATCTGTCTAATCATCACAAATTGCATCTTGACATTCATTGATTAAACGAGGTAAGACGCTGTTTTATGTCTTTGTTTCCCATCTCCTACAAAGTCTTCATAGCCTCGACTTTTGCTCATCCCGTCATATACTTCCTGCATGTTAGATTTACTTATTTTATTTTTAACTATGCGTAGGTGTGGGTGTCAGTATGTGGCTTTGTGTACCCCAGTGTGGATGTTCAAGAAGGCCAAAGGTGTCAGATGCCCAGGAGCTGGGGTTACAGAGAGCCGTGAGCTGCCTGACATGCTGGGAACCAAACCCTGGTCCTCTGGAAGATCAGCAAGTCCTCTTAAACGCTGAGCCATCTCTCCTGCACTTCCTTTAAAATGTATCTATGCACTTAGTGTGTGTGAGTGTTTTGTCTGCATGGATGTCTGTGTACCAGGTTTGTGGCTGGTGTTTGTGGAGTCCAGAAGAGGTTGTCAGATCCTCTGGAGCTTGAGTTATAGATGGTTGTAAGCATCCATGTGGGTGCTGAGAATCCAACCTCTGGAAGAGCAACCAATGCTGTTAACTGCGGGACCATCTCCAGCTCCACTCTCTGTATTTTAAACTTCAAATAAATAACGTCATCTTGAGTTCTGAAAATGCCATCCCAGCTTGACTCTCGTGCCTTTAAGAATTCTCCTCTCGCCGGGCGGTGGTGGCGCACGCCTTTAATCCCAGCACTTGGGGGGCAGAGCCAGGAGGATCTCTGTGAGTTCCAGGTCAGCCTGGTCTACAGAGTGAGATCCAGGACAGGCATCAAAACAACACAGAGAAACCCTGTCTCGAAAAATAAATAAATAAATAAAAATAAAAAAATAACAAAATTCTCCTCTCTCTGTATTCCCTCGCCCACTATTGGTGAAGTCTGCCTGGTGACTACCTATTCACTCTTCCACTTCTGCCTCCTATAGGAGGCTCAAGTCCTCCAGTCAGACTTTCCCCAGGCACCTAATGTTTACTTATGAGTGTGTGTGCATATATGTAAATACATATGTGTAACTATGCTTAATAGTTTATATGTGTGGTGTAGTACATGATTTGCTTGCATCTGCCGTCTTCTTGGTGGACTGAAAATTCCTGAGGTCTGGAAGTGCAATGCTCACTCTTGTATCCAGATACTAGCAGTGTCACAGTGCTTTTATGGAGCTGCAAGAAAACTAGAATCGAAGTCATAAAATGCAGTTTCACTCCAGATGTCACCACAGCTATCTGTGTGGCTGTGGCAGATGTCAGTCAAGAATCCTCCATTTCTCCTGCTAAAACAAATCTCAGTTTTGTTCAAGTGTGTGTCAGAGATTCTTCCAACTGAGGAAAAACATAGCCAGGTGGTAAGACAGGGATGGGCATTACAACCTAGTTCTGGATGGTAAGAAGTATGAGAAAGTCTGCGTGTGTTCTAGAAGGGATGGATTCTCACTGGTGAGAGCAAAGAGAGAAAGGAAGCTCACGAAGTATGCTTTCCCTCAGATGCCACAGCCTTCTCCCACCCCAAGAGAGGGTTTAATGCAATCTCACACTGTGTACTTGAGTCTAGACTGGGAACCTGAGTGGATCACAGGGACTTTGAGCCAATATCAGCCATGTTTACTCACCTAGGCTGCTGTTACATGAAAGTAATAAGCATTGCTGACACTTCTGTCAATGGAGTGTGCTGGGTCTCAAAGCTGAATTCACCTGTAGAGTGAACCTGGACAATTGAAGTAATTTAGCATCTTCAAATCTCACTATTGGACGTATAAGAATGCAGCTAATAATCTTGTCTATGACCACTATTTGGTTCAAATTTAAAAGTATATATAAACCCTAAGCAGTGTATACATTTAATAGCCAAAGTTTACATTTACTAAGTAATATATATATATATATACACACATATATATAGGCTAAAAGTTTTTCTTGTATTATTTAATATTCATAATAGTTATATGATGTTATATAGAAGACAGGTTTTACCTAACCCAAACACAGAAAGATTTCCCTTTTAAAAAAAAAAACTTTTAGTTTTTTTTGTATTTATATTTGTGGTCCATTTTCAGATATATTTTACATATGGCGCTGGTGATCTTTCAGAGTTCACATTTTTTTTAATAAGGATATCAGATTGTTCCTATGCCTCATGAGTCTCTTTCTGGGGTGTTTATTCTTTTCTACCAATCATTCTGTCTGTCTTTACCACAGGTCATGCTTATCTTTAACTTCAGAGTAAGCTACGAAGCCAGAAGCATAAGTTCTTTATCCTTATTCTTTTCCAAATTTGTTCTGGCTCATCCAGTTCCTTTGCATTTCTACATAAGATTTAAAAATAGTTTGTCAACAAAAATATAGAGGTCAGCTGAGATTTTTTATTAGTATTGTTTATGTCTTTAGATAACTTGGAGAGAATCACCAATCTTACGATGCTGGCTTTCCTAATCCATGAACATGGTATGCAGCTCTCTTTGCTTAAATCTTCTTAGATTATTTTTTTCTCAGAAATGTTTTGTAGGTGGAAGTTTCTGTCCCACCAGCAACTCCCAAATACCCAGCAGCCTCTTCCCAAATAATCACTCAGAGGCTTATATTAATGATAAATGCTTGACTGGTAGCTCAGGCTTATTACTAACTAGCTCTTACACTTAAATTATCTTATCTATGTTTAGCCATGTGCCTTGGTACTTTTTATCAGTACAACATTCTTGTGGGAGCCCACAACTGACTCATTTTCCCAGTTTGAATCTAAAGTCTATTCTGAGTCAATAGAGTTCAAGCTTGCTTGCTTCAGGGCTGTGAGAAAGTCCTGATTAGCCCACAGGAAGGAGCACACTATCTAGCTAAATGCAGGCTGCTGATGCCAGCTGGAGGTACATTGAGATAGAAAATGAAACTGCCTATTCCTTGACACAAGGACAGAATAAATAGTGGTTGAATGCCTGTGCTGTTCATTGTTCTACTTCTGTCCTTCAAAGCTGTGTATAAGCTGGCTGTGAAATAAACTTGAGACTGTCTAGCATTGACTGGCAGGCCTCTTGACTCTTTTCTGTCTTCTTCATTGTCTCTACAATCTGCATGCCTCTACCCAGCTACCCAGCTGACCAGTCGGCAGGCTCCAACACATTCTCATCTTGCTTCCTCTGTGTCTAGCTGGTGGCTCCTGATTCCACCCTTCCTCTTCCCAGAATTCTTAGTATGGTTGCCCTGCCTATACTTCCTGCCTGGCTACTGGCCAATCAGCATTTAATTAAACCAGTTTGAGTGACAGATCTTTACAGTGTACAAGAGGAGTATTCCATAGCATTTCCCCCTTTCTGTCTAATTAAAAAGGAAGGTTTTAACTTTAATATAGTAAAACTATATACAACAAAAACAGTCATTAAGTAAGAATTACAGTAACACTATCTAACCTTGGAAGCCAGAAAACTAGAAGAAGGTCACTGGGGAAGGGAAGCATTGGGAGAAGGTTGATACTAGAATATAGGCCAAATGAAGTACCGAGGGGAATTCTGGGACCAGAAAAGTTTATGCATATAGTGGAGTGCTGAGGGTGGGAAATAAGGATGGGAGAAAAAGAGTTAACCAAAACGAAGTGAGTGTGAAGAAGCTATATGGGAACCTACGATACTTCAGCTCAAGTAAAAAAAAAAAAATTGTCAGAGGGGCTAGTAGAACACATGGTAGGAAAGAATGGGGGCAAACACAGGGGACTAAGTGTTTAAGTGGGGTGAGGAGTAGGAGGCAGAAGGAAGAAGGGGGTATGAAGGTTAAATAAAACTATATATAAACTTCTGCTGCCCCCAGAAGACACGGTTAGCAATACAAATCTCAGTGCCAGGCGGAGGTTACTTCCATGTAAGTTATTGTTCAGGGAGGCCCCAGAGACACCCAAACAATTTAGTCTACTGTCATCACTCTTGGTTACCTACTATAACTGGATGACAAGAAGCTATTACTGGACATACTACCTGCTTTGGTTGCAGGACATAGAAAATCTATCTTGAACTGACGAGGAAACTCTGTCTTGGATGGCTAGCTGTTGTAGTGCTGGAAGGCTGTTGTGGGAGAAAAGAAAAAAAGTCAATTGTCTTACCCAGCACGGGACTCTGCACATTACAATTCCAACCTTCCAGGCAAGTCGGGTCAACTGGTACAATAACAGAATGACAATTACGGGGATAACCAACCATTTTCTGATTGAATCTGATACTTGTTCCACAGAAGGACTTCATGCCTGCTTAATAAAAACCCGGTCCAATGTCAATGACTGGGGATATCATAGGCTCCAGTGGGGAACCCACTAATGGTAATTCTCTAAATGTTCACATTGTCAAACTGTTTTCCAAATATTCATGTTTATAGCTGTTTGTGCTGCACTTGACCTTCACCAAAGAAACTTCTTTTTGAGGTAGGTCATGGTTAATGAAAGACCCATAACTGATCAAAGTGATGAGGATAAATGATTGTGAGTGATCAGCTGTATTTAGAGCATTTATATCATTTCCCCCACCCCCATCAAAAGTTCAAGGAACATTATGGAAGAGACAGTGGAGAGAGTGAAAGAACCAGAGGATAGGAGGAAAGCTGTGAAATGCTGTCATCTGGACACACATGGATGATGTTCACATCAACTAACAGCAGCTGTGGTTGTCTGCAAAAGACCTGAACAAGATCAAGCTAGCCAAAATTCCAGCACAGGTGAGAAGGGTCTTCTAAGGTCCTATGCCCAACTAAAGAACTATTGGGTTTTGATGGTGGCTGATGGAGAGAAAGCCATTTTTCTTTAGGGACATGGTCACTGGTAGGTTGACCACGCCTCAGTAGACGATGCCACATACACTTACATATGGGCAGTTAACTAGACTCAGCGGGTTAATAACAATAATAATTATTATTATATGAAAGAGGATATGAAGCCAGGAGAGGGATGAAAGTGAGGTTGGAGACAGGTAGTGGTTGGTGGATATGATCAAAATACATTGTTTACATGTATGAAAATTTCAAAGGATGAATAAAAATATTATTAAAGGAAAAAAAAGAAAAATAAATCAAATAACAAGAAGAAATAAAGAGTGAAGAGGTGCCAGGGAGTAAATAAGATTGTAATAAAATTGATCTCAGTCTAGGGGAAGCTGTAGATGCCTTCTATACCTAATTCATGGAGACTTTGGCAAGAGCGGATCCTGGATTTTGTCAAGGACTTTCCTGAAGCTACTAAAATGACTGTGGCTATCCTTACTTAGTGTGTTAATATGATAAAAGTGTTGGGTAGCTATCAAATGTTAAATGAACCACGTTAACTCCTTTCCCCGTTGCTGTGATGAATACCTGACGGAAACAATGCAAAGGAGAAGTGTTTTCTAATGCTGTCCACCTGCTACTTCAGCTACAGCCATTTTTGTATACCGATCCTTGCTTTCATCCGCTGTTGATTTTCCAGTTGACTACTGTGGGGGCTGAAGTCGTTGGTGTAAAACTTTCTTTGTTTCCCTGAATACTGACTATTTAGCACTGTATATATTTCCTTCTAAGCACTGCTCCAATTCTACCTCACAAATTTTAATATGCTGCATTTTCACTTTTATTCCATGTAAAAGACATTCTGATTTCCCCTTTGATTGCTTCTTTGTCCCGTGAGTTCTTTAGAAGTGTGCTGCTTAATATCTAAATATAAGGAGATCTTCCAGAGTCCTTCCTCTTACCGGTCTCAGGTATAATTCTAGTATAACCAGAGAACGTGTTTTGTGTGGTTCAAATCTTTTAAGATCTACTTAGCTCTCTTTCGTGGCTTAGAATTCCTATGTAAATAAATATTCTGTGTGCATTTCCAAAGAATGTGTACTTTGATGCTGACGATGTAGAGCTCTATAAATGTCAATCAGGTTATATGTCTTCTTCAAACTCTTTAAACCCTTACTGAAATATTCATTATAATTGATGCAAAATATCAATTACCAATATAAGACTTTTACATTTCCCATATAATTGCAAAAGATCTCATTTTCTTTGCAGTTCTGTGAGGTTTTTGCTTTACACATTTGGAAGCTTTGTGATTATGCACAGAAATATTTAGGATTATTATGACCTCTTGAATTGATTCCTCCAGCATTATGAAATAACCTTGACTCTCCACAGCAATAGTTTTGCTCTGAAATCGACTCAATTTGTTTAGTTCCATCACTAGCTATCTTTGGACCACTGTGAGCCTGGGATATTTTCCATACTTACACTTTTGACCTACTTACGCCTTTATAAAGTATGTTTGTCAGAGGCAGCAAATAGTTGAATCTTGCTTTTTAATCCAATAGGAACATCTCTGCCTTTTTATTGGAGTGTTTAATAGTCATCAATGACTACATAATGAGTTACTCTAACTGCGACATGCTTGCAGCAAATACTTGTCATCTCACAGCTTCTGTGGGTCAGTAACACAGATACCACTCCTCTGGCAGTGCCCCTGGCTCAGGGCTTCTAATGTGAAAAGAAACTAATAGCTCATCTTCTAAAAAGAAGAATGGCAATCGATTGTTTTGCTTTATATTCTATACAGGTTTATTTGTTCTTTGGAATTCTATCATTTATTACATGCAATCTTTTTCGTAATCCTCACTTCTGACTCATTTCTGACCCTATCCAATAATTTCCATTTTTAAAAATTATAGGCATCATCTGCCAGAGCAGAGTCTTCTAAATGCAGAGAAATCGGCACTGCTGAACTCAGCCTTCCGCTACTGCAGCTGAACTGGCAGATCTCACTCCGACACCCCTAAGGAGCTGGTGTGCAAACCTGAGACCTTGACTAACGCATGTGCTGAATATTTTAATCGTGCAGGACTTGCTGCTTTGCTGGCAGGGATAGAAATCATGTGCGTCACTCAAAGACAGCAGTAGCCACAGTCACACTCAGAGTTTAGAGTCCGCTGCAGCACTCAGTGAAGACTGACAGCCTCAGCGTGGTCCTTGCCCTGGATCAATCTTGGCCATGGTTTGAGCCTGCTACCCTCCTGTTGAGTCACACTAAAACGTTAGCGCTGTGTTCTCTCATAAGCGTCCTTTTCTTTTATGTCACATCTTGCTACCAGTTCTTTTAAAGTAAGAATTCCTTGGTTTTAAGCCCCCAGTACCCGCTCCAGTTTACCAAGCAGGACATACAGTCTACTGAAAAAGTAGCTGAAGCTTGTAAACTGAAGGAGCAGCCGAGGAACAGGCTGGAAAAGAGACAGCACTCAAGGTATATGAGACAGCAAGAACCAATGTCTAGTTCCTAACTTGAGCTTGCCTCATCAGGATCCCAGCCCTGGAATAGGTCAGTGCCAACCATTTTCAACACTGGTCTAGCCAGCTCATGGGCATGCTGGAGAAGGGCAGCATGTCTTATGGACGGCCCCACCAAAGGCCCACAAAGTAGGAGAAAACATTCATTAAAAGGGCACTGGGTGCCATTGTTTGAAAAGGAAAGAATAGGGCAGGGAATAGATTCTAGGTAGGATGGAAACTAACCAAAACAAAGGCTCCTAACCAAATGTTTAGATATATAGATACATAGGCACGACATTTAAAAAATATTATATATGATCCTTGCTAGCTATTTTTGTATTTACAATGATGAAACTCCCAGAAACAAGTACATTTTCACCCTGGTTAAGAAAAAAAAAATAGCTGTTGAGTGAGGTTTTAAAATGCACACCACCTATGGCTCCAGAATGACGTAAATCAGTGTCACAGACATCCGGGTCAGTGCAAAGCTTGTCTGTCACGCCTGTTTTGTGAAGGTGTCGCACTCTCTGACTCAACATGGAAACCCCAGCTGGAGCCCATGGAAGAGCGTTGGTCGTTCGCACTTGCAGGTAGGTTCGTAGAAATGAAATTTCGCAGTAGCTCACCTGAGGCTATAAAGGGATCATTAGGTTTTCAAGGATTCTATAAATTTTCTGAAAGCACTCTGGTTCCATTTGGAAGGAAAAAAAACAGCATGGGAATATTTTGATCACGGCTGTAGAACGTGAAACCTGATTTAATACCCAAAGGTCACTGCGCTGGTTTATTGGAGGGAACATTTCACTTAATGTTGAGAAGTTACAGGCGACAGTGAACCGCCGTTGAGTTGGGTCTGTATTGTTGGCGGTTTGCTGTTCAGGCTGTCTGTCCTCCATCATATTGTTTGTTCTGTACTAAAGAGTTCTGGAATGAAACCACATGACAGCTGTTCCCCCCGCCCCCCAAACTTCTCTGGAAATAACATATACATCTCATGTGGCTTTCCCAGCAAAAAAGTGTTTGAAATAAATAAATACCCCATCTGTTGCCATCCATCAGTGTTCTCTAATCTCTACTGATTTCTCTGTGCTGGTCTCAAACAGTGTGAGACTGGGTGGCAGGCAGCTGGGGTTTGTTGGAGTACCCTGGCAGCTCTTCTCGGACACAGTAGACTCCAAATCTTGTTAGTCGAATGTTATGGTAACACATCTCTTCTGTATACTGCTTTGAGCAAAGTTATGAAAGCTGCTGTTTAAGGGATGTTGCCAGTCCAGAGCCTGTATGAAAGCTTTCAGGAGGAAGTGATATTTAAGTTGACTTGTAGGGATGCATAGGGTTCATTGTGGAGAGAGGAGACAGCAGAGCTATAAAGGAGAGAACTCTGTAATGGAGTTACAGCTTACACTGAGGACCCCAGTGAGTGGCCTCTTCCACAGTGTCCTATAATGTGTACTTGTGAGGGTGGGAGGTATGAATGTGCGAAAGTATATACGTGAAGGTGTGTACATGTGTGGGTGTTTGAGCAACACCTGATGGTGTGTGTGCACGCATGTGTGTATGTGTGTGTGTGTGTGTGTGTGAGAGAGAGAGAGAGAGAGAGAGAGAGAGAGAGAGAGAGAGAGAGAGAGAGAGAGAGAGAAAGGAGAGTGGGGGAGAATGAGCTCGTATTTTGGGGGTCTGTCTTGGATCAGGAAGCCTAGCAAACAATGAGGCTGGATTGATAAGCAAGATCTTGTCTGGATCCTAGACTGACGTGTGGTTCCAGTTCTTTGCAAATGGAACACTTTCCATTAGCAACCTCTCTTCCCCACTGGACAAATGAGGTGTGCAACCAGCTTCAAATACTGATTTGTTTGAAAATCAGTCTTTAAATAGCATAGCCTTGTTCAAGAACAGGCCAGACACCTCACTCATGTTGGAGCCAGAAGCTGAGTCTCAAGGTAGCAGCTGAGTGATACTTTTCTTCCTGGCAGTGTGTTCCAGAACCCCATCTCACTCCTGAATTCTCCCCCCGTTGCTTAACTGACTACATTATGGAGCTGGAATAGATTGATTCCTACTTGTTTTGATTTATTGAATTTTTTAATATTTTATATGTAGCGTGCTTGTTCTTAATTTACAAAGAATATGTATGGGATGATTATATCTATCCATCTTTAAATAACAAAACACACAGTAAATTAAGTTGTCCTTGACTTATACAACACCCTTGATTAAATTTTGGGCAAGTCAGTGGTCTTCAGGAACACGAAGGCAGGTATCGCCACGCTTGCTACTGGCACTTCTAGCAGTTGCCCTGTTCACGGGGAGAGCTACGTCTGTCTTCTCCTGTGGCTTATCTGGATGCAAAAAGCATCTGTAGCCCTTTTCCCTCTCCCGCAGCCGAGAGGGCAAGGCTCAGAGAGCCACCTGGATGTTCCAGCGGCACCCCATCTCCATTCACGCCCTTTCTTTGTCTTCTTCTTTGGCTCTTCACATATTTCTAATTTATGCTACCTTGCTGGGTCCCCCCCCCCCCACATATCCTTGTAAAGCCCCTTAAAATCCTTTCAGGGACAAAGTAGGTTATAAGTTTTCAAAAATGAATAGTATGAGAAAAGCGTAAGAAGAACTGTGCACTATATATTTAAGAGCAACTGTTTTTTTTGTTGTTGTTTGTTTGTTTTTCAGCATCGTGAGGAGTTTAGCTTATTTTAAAGTTGAAGGGCTTGAGGCTGAAGAAGGAGGCACGCTGCCAGGTCTCCCGGATACCAGTCCTCTGTTTCCATCACACCGTACTGTGTAGATGATTTGCTTTTAGGAGGTGGGGAAGTGTGCTCAAGGACCCCAAAGAAGATACCATGGAAAGAAAGGGGTTCTCTCCATTACACTGTAATTCTAGAAGGACCTGTCGTTGTTTCATTGAACTCTGCATCCAGATAGGAAACGGGCCAACACAACACCGTGATCCGCAAGAGGAGCAAGTCCATAGTTCTCCACAGCAGTGGGGAGACCCCAGGCAGCTGACTAGTCCATCCAGCCTGGGCTACTTCTCTATGGACTGCCAGGCATCAGGAAGAAAACAACTCTTTGCTTTTCCAGTCAGGCAGGGTCAGAGAGAGGAGTTTGGCTTTGAGTCTGGAAGATTAAGCAACCTCTTACAGGGCTGCAGCGTGGCCAGGAAACAGCCATTAGGAGATGGATGTTCATTTGGATTATGGGGTAGGGTAGTGCTTAGGGGAATGAGGCTGCAATGCAATCCTATAAAATAATGCTGCTGAGAGACTGGCAGGTTTGAAGAGTTACAAGGCAATTAGGCAGGGGGTTCTACAACTTATGGATTTAAACTAGGACTTCTAAATTTAAACCCTACTTCTTTTTTTAAGGGAAAAATGCTCTTCATGAAAGAAAGAAGAATATGTTCATAGATCTTGGTTTGAAAAACACCGGTTTTTCACTGAGAATCAATGCTGTTTGTTGGGAAGCAGTCATGTGCATCTGTGCATATAGCAATGTGTTTACAGCCTGTGTGTATGCTGTGGTGTGATAAGTGTATTGCACAATGTGCGTGTACATGAAGAATACATACCTGATCTGAGTGTAGTATATATGCTACACACATGTGGATGGCATGATGTGGTATAGGTGCTTGTGTGTTAGTGTAATATATGTGTGGAGTGTGCCATGCATGTAATAAATCATCGCAGTTGGTTCTGTCAAACATGATAACTTCCTTGGATCAGGAGCTGGCATGTTAGTAGCGTCTTTTGTTCATACCCTCCATTGAGGCTGTGATAGAGGACATCCAGGCACATTCGGGTAACCGATATGTGCTCTGTTTCCATCTGAAAGTGAAACGAGAATGGTGTAAGATGGCCATGTTTTGGGTGTGGTGATATGCAAGCAGGTGATTCAAGGCAAATGGGGGACAGGCTTGCATCTTTTCTAGATACCTTAGAAAGACTCGGCTCACACAAGAGACGAAAACTAAGCTTTGTCCCTTTTATGAGACAAAAAAGTGAGGCAAAGGAAGGCCGTAGGAAGTATGTGTGGTGGGGATCAGGTCTGCAGCATGGTCAATGGAGAGCAGTGCCGTGGTCCTTAACTCTGGTGACACTGAGGGACATCTAGCCAGTTGTGTGTTCACAGTTGTTCTGTCTCTATATCACCTACTAAATGTCAAGAGAATAGGCAGGAGACATGCGTGTTTCCAACGTCAGATTTTATAGGAGATATAAACTAAAACATATTAACATAGCATGTAATACTACAGCCTGGAGACAAAGCCTTCTCACAATCAAATGAGACTTGAAAGAGTGCATTGTGTCTAAAGCATGACCTGGGCATCTTGGTAAGATACAGGGCCTCACTGGGCAAAGTTGGGCTGAAACTTGATCATCTGCATTTCTTATGAGTTTCCAGGGCAGGAAGAAACTTCTGGGCCATGGACTGCAAAGTTTTGAGTAGAAAATTTTACTTATGTTAAAAAAAAACCTGTTCTTTTCATAGATTATCTAGCAGATTCAAAAAGCATACTTTATTTGGTAATCTGTATCATTGTTACTGCACAATGTTGTTTATTTTGTTTGCAATTATTAAAAACACTATAATATATAACCTATATGGAATAGTTACCACCTGCCAGGAACTGTTCTACATACTTTATTTGTACTAAATCATGTAATTCCCACAACTACCCTCTGGGGTAGCTGTTATTATTATCCCCATTTTACAGAAAAGAATATTAAAGGGAAATGAGAAATATATTTCTATTCTGTTAGTCTTTACTGCGATTCAAATCTAATATATAAGTCTATTAATACTAATTTTGAAATAAAATCCAAGGCTTTTGTTCTTTGGGGAAAGTCTATGAAGCTATAATTACCTGTATTATGAAGGTTAAATACCAACAGCTTCGCCTGATTCAGCCAGAAAACTTGGGAAAATTGTCTAGCCTTGTCAGCATACAGGTATGTCACTCAGGCTGTGGAGAGTGTCTTTCAAAAAAAAAAATCTTAGCACGCAGGAGGCAGAGCCAGGTGGATCTGTGAGTTCGAGGCCAGCCTGGTCTACAGCGCGAGATCCAGGACAGGCACCAAAACTACACAGAGAAATCCTGTCTCAAAAACCAAAAAAAAACCCAAAACCCACCAATCTTTACATTTTCTTATTGTGTGGGGTAAGGCATGCACACCATGGCAAGAGCGTGGTATTCAGAGGACCACTGGTCTGAGTTAGTTCTCTCCACCACATGAGTTCTGATAATGAAATTCAGATCATTAGCCTTTGAGACTAGCTCCTTTTCCTCCTGAGCCATGTTGCTAATTGATCATTGGGTATTATGTTTTCTTGCTCAGAAACAGACTAACCAACAAACATAGAAATAAGGGTTATTTTACCACATTAAGCTTCCACAAAATTCATCTTGTATGCTGAATGCAACAGCTTTGCATTCCAACTGCGACCATACAAACAAGCATTGACATGTGGGACCTAACCATGAACTCATTAGGACCAGAGAACCGCCGGAAACAGCTTAACTCGAACTTTTATCCCAAGGCAATTTCCTGTGAACAAAGGTAGAGAGTCCCCATCATGTATTTTCTTTGGGGGATCCTAATTATGCAGGTGGGGTAGGTCACATGGCCAGACTATATTCTGAAATGAGCCATGATCTACCTTTGTATCCAGTGAGTGTCTTTTTCCATTTGAAAGTTTTGGAGCAAAGAGTATTGGGTTGGTGAGTGAAAACGATCATATTCTTTTGTACCTTTTTTAATCATGAATCCTTATGAATGAGAGAAATTGGTGTATATTTCTCACAATCTTCATCAAACTAATTTGTTGCAACAATCGAACTTTTCAGAGTGCATCTACTGTCTTTCTGCACACTGTCCTTTAGAACTAACCATGCTGGAAAACGCAAACATTCAATTGACATAACTCTATTTGGAATTACTTTATGTGACAAATTTCTCCATGCATTTGTCTAGAAGATGTGAGAATTGTTTCATATTACTGGGCTAAATTTTATTAAAAAGGTAAGGTGTTTATTAGGTCACATGCCCCCACCCCCACCCCATAATGCCGACTGTGGAAGACTAGACGTGAGTTTGTTATTCAAGTAGTCACCCTCTTTCACCGCTTCCTTCCTTTCTTTTTCTTTTCTTTTGAGACTAGGTTCAGTCTCATGTAGCCCAGGTTGGCCTGGACCTCAACACAAAGCTGAAGAAGGCCATTCAGATTCAGGCTTCCTAAACCACCACCAACATCAGAGTGCAGGTACCTTTGCTTGGGTAGAGTTTCATCACTGACATCGAGGATGCCATGCCAACCAGAAACTTTGATAGACAGTTATATACTTTTGATGATCCTTAATGGGACAGAAG
Organism: Peromyscus californicus insignis; assembly: GCF_007827085.1. Taxonomy (NCBI): domain Eukaryota; kingdom Metazoa; phylum Chordata; class Mammalia; order Rodentia; family Cricetidae; genus Peromyscus; species Peromyscus californicus. Next base: position 11,311,782 of record NW_026294514.1, on the reverse strand, counting down.
ACTGACTTGAGTGAGACACTAGACAAAAATCTCTTTAAATATGATGCTTCAGAAGAAAGACGATTTTTTTTAACGGTCTTCGTAAGTAGAAAAAAATACCTCTGAAGAACTACTCAAATAAAGTTAATACAAATTATTTTTAGAAGTAGATTTTTTTTAAAAAAAAAAGAGAAAAACTTAAAAGAAGTTCAAGGAAAGAAGAGATTAAGGAAACCTGAGGAGATAAAGACAGAGAAAAATTTAAAAGATGGAGAGGTAAATGAAAAGGGAGGGAGACTGGAGCAAAATGTGGAAAGGGTTGCACAGGCAGTCACCCTCCCACCCTACCCTGGCAGGCGGGGGCTCTTGGCTGACCCTTTTTATATGGTGCTTATCTGGAGTTGGGAAGACCTCTGCAGCCAGAACAGAGTCAAAGCCTAGTCAATACTTGCCATTTGGCTTGGAAGTTCTCCCAGAAAAGATTCGCCAGGAACATCAGCAAATCAGCTGGGAAGCAGCAAACATGATAACGGCCCTTAACTGCTCGGGATGCCTCAAGCCTCCCTCTTTGAATCAAGAAAATAGCAGAGAAGTGTAGCAGTGCAAAGACCCTCTGGTTGAGGAAGAACGGTGAAGATGAGTCCACGCGCGGACAATCAGTCTCCATCATGTGGCTTGGCTTTGCCAAGTGTGAGCGTGGGGTTTCCACAGCAACAAGCCTATGTGCTCAGACAGTGAGTGTCATTTTAGCACTCTGATGGTTAGAATGCGTTTGTTAGTCTGTCCTGTGCACATGCGATCATAATGAGGAAAACGAGCAACCAGCTTTCATGTATTATAGTCAGTGCCTGGTGCTTAGCCAAATAACTGTCATTCATCCGTCCATTCATTCAGCAAATATGTTCTAAATGCCTGCAATGTGCCAGCTGCTGTTCGAGGAAGTAGGGATTCAATCACCAACAAGAGCGACAAAGTCCCTGATTATGAAGTATTTACTATGCACAAACCCAATGGGAAGATTGCCTTTTTAGCCTGGTACAATCTAATTGATTTACTGTCAGAATTACTCACAAAGCCTTCTCACTTTTCAGAAGGTTTCAAAACTCTTCAATAGGGAACACTAGTAGGGGAAAAGGAAGGATCTTGGAACAGGGCTCAAAGAAACAAACAAAACAAAAAGCATGATCCCACAGGCCAGTGGTAGCTAGGAGCATAATTCCGTTCATGCAAGACTGTGTGGCTTCCCACTGGGACAGTTTCCCAGCTAATGGACATTTCAAAGGACACAGAAGACTATTTAAGAGGATTATACTTAAACCTGTTTTAGATTAAATTCTCTGGCTGTTTGACATCCTCGTAACCCAGCCAGATTTGTATTTTTGTATTTGGGAGAGAGAGAGAGAGAGAGAGAGAGAGAGAGAGAGAGAGAGAGAGAGAGAGAGAGAGAGAGAGAGAGAGAGAGTCTTCCCTGATAGAACAAGGGGACAGAAGATCCTACCTCTTATACTGAAATAAAAAAGAGAAGAGATGGGGGACAAACCCTGAGAAACAGGAAACCTGCCTCCAATGTCCTGTCCGCTAAGTTCAAGTGCACCAGGCGCATGCGCAGAGCCAAATGCCTCCCGAGCCCTCCAATGCAAAACCCCACTGGCCATTGTTTCCCAAGGCCCAGGATCAAATCTAATATTTTTGCCTGAACATCAACAGCAATAAATATTCACCTCTGGGTGACATGATGGTCAAGCATTTGACAGGATTCAACACAGAACGTACTAAGAACTTTGCCTCGAGCTTTCAATGGCTAATCTAATGTTCCTTCTGAGTTTGAGGAAGGCTGCTGAAATAAAAAAGAAATGCAGATTTGTGTTTCCACCTGGAGATGGGTGGCATCAGGAACAGATGCAGAGTGGATAAAATGAGAACACATAAGCAATGTTCTTTTAAAATGTGGTGGATAATTCACTCAGCTGAGCATTTGTCTCCAAGCTAGTTAGCATTCAGACAAAGCTGTCTTTCTCACACTAGACTTTCACAGACACAAACTGCATGAGTCAGGGTCCGGGCGAACGGCTCTTCTTGACACCCACAAGAGGCCTTAGAACTTACGTTCTGTATGGACGCTCACCGCCTGAGAGCGTATCATGCAGCTAACAAAGCAGTTTTAAAAATGGTTTTCTAATGAGCTCAAGTTCATTTTCAGGGCTTAAAACAAACTGTCTGCTGGGAGGCTGGAAAACAGAAGCAAGCTCCAGGGTTAGTCTGCTGTTGGTTGAGATTGCTGATTCACTCCAGATGGCTTCTACCTGCAGGTTCAGGAGCTGATTGTCACTTGCGGTGTTTTTTTTTTTAATTTGATTTTATACTTATTATTAGGAGGCTCTTCTACATCAAACTTTTTGCTGCTAAATTAATTCTGTGAGCTAGGTTGCTGGAGTACAGACCTTAAAACACAGCAGAATTGCCCCTGAAATGTAAGACAGCACCTGGCATTTAGTGCTCTGTAGTAGAGAGAAGATTGAACTATGATCCACCACTCTCCCAGACAGGACTTGACTGAATCTGTTGCAGCCAAAGGTACTTTGTCACATTTTTCTGCCTGGTGATATACATAGATCTACAAACACACCCCTTTGCTGCCTCCTTTATGTAGTGGGTAACAGCACAGGCTCAAAAATTCTGGTTCTGTTAGTAATTAGCCTCTCGGTCTTAGGTTCATTATCTGCAAAACGAGGCTAATCGTATTCCGCCTATAGAGTCGCTATAGAAGCAACATGAGAGAGTGCAGAGGCGTGAGGCAATGCATGCAAAGTCCTCGGTGTTGTGCCTGGGAAAAAGCAAGGGCTCCACAGATGACGGGTGTGATTATCACGTCTGTTTCTTTACCTCTATCATGCCAGGGGCCACAAGAGGCACTGTCACTGAACACACAGCCATGAAAGAAGAAACAAGTCCCCAGGTGCCACCTGTGCAGCTGTGGTGTCTTTCTTTTGCTACCACATTCTTAGACTGTTTGCTTTACACTGAGGAAGGAAGGCTCAGATAGGAACAGATTCTTGCCATGGAACATCTTTAGGCATACGAAGAAAGAAAACAGTAAGTGAAAGAACCTAGTGAATCTGTTTCTAAACCTGCGTCTCGTAGTCTGACCCCTTTATTGACTCTGTGTGTGCAAGAGTGTGAATATGTGCGTGTGTGTGTGTGTGTGTGTGTGTGTGTGTGTGTGTGTGTACATCCGTGTGTATAGATGCACATGCATGTGTGTATGAGTGTGGGTAGAGGTCAGAGGTTGCCACTGGATGTCTTCCTCAATCACTCTCCACCCTATTGTTTGAAACAAGGTTTAGGGTTGAATGCAGAGCTCACTGAATCAGCTCCGCTGGTTGGCCAGCCGGCCCCAGGGACCCTCCTGTCTCTGTCTTGCCAGCGCTAGGGTTACAGCACCTGTCGCTGCTCTCAGCTCTTTCGTGTGGATGCTGAGGAGCTGAACTCAGCTCCTAATATTTGTATGGCAAGCCCTGTGATGATAGAGCCATCTCCCTGGCCCCAGAAGTGGCTTTTGACACATCGTTGCTGGTGGCTTTTCCATAGATGCTGGCTCATCTTGAAGCCACTGACATCCTTCCTGTTACGTTTTCACGCTCATCCTTCCCAGATCTTGTGAAATGATGAATCAGTAAGGTGTTCATCCAACAGCCGTAGGAACACTCCTTCTCCGCGGTGAATTGTTCACTGAATAGGGAAACACACCACTTTTGTTTTGTCATGCTGTAGGAATGGCATGTGTGTAGAAGTAACACCCGAAGTCGATATGTCACAACTGATGAAACACAGACTCTTTCTCCATCAGTTTTTCCACTTTCTCATGTGAATAAAATGATATGTGTCAATCAATATCTCTAGTCAAAACGAGATAGAAAGTTAGACACTTTCCTGCAGAATCTGAGTATTGATTTTAGCAGTATCCACGACAATGTAACACGGACTTGTTATCCACTTACCAAGCATCTATCCTGCTCTGCGGATGTATTTTAGGTAAGGTTTAGAATGTAAAGGAGTAAGTCTCGGACACAAATACAAAGCGTAGACCCAGCCCAGCCTTGGGTGAACTCGGGAAAGCAAATCCTGAACGCAGTAACTGAAGGGACATAGGAACTGTGTGATGTGTTATCCTGTAGCATGAAGGGGATTTCCACGGGGTGTGCTTGAGTGTGAGACAGAAATGTTATATATTAGTGCAAAGAAGGATAAAGCATCGCCATATCCAGAAAAGGGGACATTTCTCAAAGAAAAGGCTATGTTTCCAATATTTTTTCCAATTTTCCTTTAAACCTCCAGCCTTGTTCCTTGTACTGAGAGATTAAAAGCAGTCTCCCCCCCCCTTACTTAGAGAAACTTCTTACATACTATAGATGACAATCTGTAATAATTAAACATTTTGCAAACAGATTCTCCTGTCCTATCACTTTTATTTTAAACTTGCTAGTAGAAACTTGTTATTCTGACAGTTTTCAATATTCCCCTAGCCAAATCTGTCAATATTTTTCTTTAGTTTCTGGATAGATTTGCTTTGAAAGCTTACTCCACCCAGAGCTCATATTCTGAAAACTCCAGAGGGATTTTTTTCCCCCCTGAGGCTTGTTTTCTTTACATTTAAGTTTAGAGTTCAGATTTGGTTGTGAATACAGCAAGATGTTAGTGTAATTTTTTTCTACCCCCTCCCACCATGCACTGAATTTGACACAGCCTCGGATTTTCTTCTGGTACTTACAAATGGTGTTAACCCTGACGACTACAAGCAGGCAGTTCTCAATGATCCCAGCTAACAAAGAAAGGTCGCGTCGCCGATACAACCAAACTTCTCTGTTATTTTTGAGTACTCCATGCTTGCTTCCAAATAACTTTATAAGTTGCAACAATTTTCAGCTCTCAGAAAGAAAGAGGGGAAATGGGTCTCTGCTCAGAACTGGAAGAACTTGGAGATACGAAAAATCATAAGACCACGTCTGTCATCTCTTCCCTCTGTTTCTCTCTCACACACCCACTACTTCTCTTTCTCTCTTCAGACCGCTTCTTATTAGCGTATTTTCCCCCCAATTGAAAATACATTCTTCATAGATTTCTCCCCTGTCTGATAAAAAGTAATCAGTACATGGCACTTGTGCTAGCTAGTGTTAAGTCAACTCGACACAAGCCAGAGTTGTCTGAAAGAAAAGGAACCTCCATAAGACCCTACTGTAGGACATTTTCTTAATTAGTGATTGATGGGGGAGGGTCCAGCCCATTGTGGGAGATACCACCACTGTTCTGGTGGTCCAAGGTTCTATAAGAAAGGGGACTGAGCAAGCCACAAAGAGCAAGCCAGTAAGCAGCACCCCTCCATGGCCTCTGCATCAGCTCCTGCCTCCAGGTTCCTGCCCTGTTAGAATTGCTGCCCTGACGTCCTTCAGTAATGGACTAGAGTGTGGAAGTGTAAGCTGAATAAACCCTTCCCTCCCCAGCTTATTTTGTGGTCATTTTGGTCATGGCGTTTCATCGCAATGGAAACCCCCACTAAGACAGCATGGCAGACACACACCCTTTCAGTTTCGTCATGAGGGAGGCCAAAGTGCTCCCCGCCACATCTGATAGCACCACATCTCAGCAGAGAGCCTAAGTTCCTGCCTGGTAGTCTCTGGTTAGTCCCTTACCACTCAATGAGCCACTGACTCCCAGATCCATCTCTGTGACCAGGAAGATCCAATCTTGACCGAGAAGGCTGGGTCATGTTCTCAGTCTAGTGACCCATGCTTCAGAAAGTGACAGCAGAAGAAAAATGGCTAGCATTGTCATTGCCAAGACAGTCTTCGAGACAGTCTTTCCAACCCGTGATTTGAAACAATCAATAATCATAAAAGCAACACAAGCATTTACATTTCCCTATTGACTAAATTAGATTTTTTTAGACACAAAATGTGGTCTTTCTCATTTTTTATTATCTTGTACTTGCATTAAATTAATTTCCCTAACCTCAGTATATAATAATTGATTCAAAACCTGGGTTTATGCCATATGATTTAAAACCAGTTGTTTAACTTCTTCTGGTTGGCAATTTTTCATCTAGAAAACGACGCCTTTGACTTTATGATCTTGGAAAGTACCGAGAAGATAACCCAAGACCAGAGAGACAGGAAGCAAGGTTCTAGTTTTCCCAAATGATCTCTTAGTGGGCAAATAGGTCAACTGTGTCCAGAGGGTCATAACCCTCTGCCCTGAGCACCCTCCTGACTCGACAAATGTCACTTAAGGAAATGGTAAAGCCTAGGACCAGAGCCCTCTATGTATGACAAGTATCAGGAACCCAGCTCAAGTTAGCTTAATGAACTAAAAGGAAGCTCAGGCCAGTTCCCGCATGTGCAGGGTGGATATACCACACTACACAAAGGCTAAAGGAACCCGGTTCTCAGAAACTCTAACTGGGGACCTGAAGCCATGTGGTCTGTGTTCATTTTGTTCATTGCTATTTCTTCTTCTCTTTACCTCAGGGACTTCATTATCTAGTGGTAAGGAATGGGGTTTCCAGAAACTCCCAGTCAGCAATCTTAACCCAAAGGTTATACTTTTATCTGCAAGTCCTAGCTGTACTATCTATCTGTCTGTCTGTCTGTCTGTCTGCCTGCCTGCCTGGCTATCTATCTATCTATCTATCTATCTATCTATCTATCTATCTATCTATCTATCAATCATCTATCTATCTATCTATCTATCTATCTATCTATCTATCTATCTATCTATCTACCTACCTACCTACCTATATCTTAGACCAATATATTAGAATGAGAATTGAGCACATGTTTACTCTTGTGGCCAAGGAGATGGCATCTTCTAAGAAGAAGAAAATGGGATGGATGGAGAGGAAGGTTTCCAGACACAGTAAACTGGAATTCATCCCGTATTGAACCTGGGAACCCTATGTAGCAGAGCTTTCTATGAGGCCAATTGATAACCACTGAGGGTTGCTACACAGTGTTCTCACAAACACGCTTTTGCGTTCATTGCCTTATTGCTCACTACAGTGGGCATGAGCAGATAGACTATGGTCATCCTCACAGAAATGCGGCTCAGCTTACAAGGGTGGGGAAGGCTCTATACTTTTTATACTCTAATTGAGAAACTCCTTCATAACTTTCATCCTGGGTGCTATACGTACCTCATAAGCTCTTGGAACTTTAGAGCTTGGTGGATCTTGTGGATGCCAACATTAGGTTTCATCAGTATTGCAGAATCTCAGACCATGCATGAGACTTGGAAGTCCTGTCTAATCTTCTCATTTATGACTGTTGACTAATGGCAAGAATTCCATGCATGGTCATGTCTAGATGATGAGTCCTTGTGAACTTAGCATTTGGGGAATTAAAGGAGAAATATGGAGAGAAAGGAGATGAGGAGGCAGGATTGGAGGGGGCAGTGCAAAGGAGCATTAATCTCTGAGGAGCCTGTACAGGTCTCCAGTGAAAGAATAGGCAGGTTGGACTAAGCTTTGCAGAGGTATAGAGGAGATGCTGCCAGGTATGGGACCAGAGGGAATAGCTTGATGGCAACACAGTGGCATTGGTCCCGCAGCATGATACTGAGGGGCTTCCAAAGCAGTAGTGAAGGGAGGAAGGGTAGAGAGGATGGGAAGGGACGGAGGACAAGAGACAGGCGTTTAAATAGTTTAGAGAGGCAAATCAGCAGACGATTGCTCATGTTCAGCATCGCCCATGACTCTTGCTTCAAACTTTAACCAGTACCACATCATCAGTTTCTCTGCTGTCAGGAACCTGCCGGCAGCACACATGTTGATGTTTGTAATGCTGTATTCAAATATTCTGAAGACATCACACAATTAGTAAGTTCATCATGTTCTCACCATTCTAATGATGTTTTTGAGTGAAAAGTGCCTCTCACACATCTGTCCTCTTAATGTCTATTTTTACTGTGGGAGTTATAGACACAAGGATAATTCCTCCATGGTGCCAGTTTAAGTGATTTTTTAGAAACTCTGCAATGATCCACAATTCGTTCTTTCAGCTCGTTTGATTCCCGTTTTGATTACATCTCCATGCTAATGTCAGAAAAGCACTGGGCGAGTGTTAGCTGGCATGCACTAGCTCCCTCGCAGCTTGTGTCTATCTTCCACCAACCAGTGGGATGACCATGGACATGGGGCAGAACCTGATTCCCAACCTACACACTGCGTGGTCGGTTCGGGTCCTTCAGAGTTGAGTGTCAGCAGATTCTGGGGCCAAGGGAATCACAATTGAAGATCACAAAAAGATGAGAAGCTCCCACTGAGTGTAATGATTGCTGAACCACTTGCAGTGTTGGGTGTGAGTTGAGGTTAAAATAGTTGACTTGAATCCTGGGTCTTCACCACTTCCTATTTCCTCCGTGAGCCTCAGTCTTTACAAGCTGGAGGCAGACAACAAACAGCTGTTCCATGGTGTTGACCTACAGAGTGCATAACAAGATGCAAGGGGAACACTTAAAACAGGGTTAAGCACCTAATGGGAACCCCATGCCTTGGAGCCAGGACTGCTAACCACTGCAACTTGCAGCCCAAACTTAGTCAACACAGAACTGTAACGGTTCCAGTCATTCATTCACTTATATAGGCACTCAGTTATTCATCCAGCACATACAACTTCTAACCAATGAATATTTGCCTGAGAAGGCAATAACTCTAGCCAAGGACTTCTTCCATGAGGTTCTTTTTTTTTATCCTTACTCCCTAGCTTCCTGAAATGGGATGCTTTTGCTAGAATAGGAAATATTTTTGGATCAGTTTACATTATGTTATCTTTCAAAGTAGCCAGCTCCTGGCTTTCATTCACCTCAGCCCTTGACTTTTGCATGGGAGGAAGAGTCTGTGAAGCTCACGCTGCTCTATCTGTTTCCAGAGCTGATGTGTTTAGTCGCTTGTGTGGGTAACTGCCAGAGGCGGGCTGGGTGACTGTCCTGGGGACATCTGCACAGTGTTTATCATCTCGGCATTTGAGAACTATGTAAATCTGTGCAGACCGGTGACAACCTTGGGACTTTATTTCCAATTGTGCCATCAACAAATAACAGCACAAAAGAACAAAATCAACCAGCAACAGTTGAGGTGGAGAGTAAGAATGGGAATTAGAATGTGTTTCTGGGGGCTCTGGGGTAGAGATCCCTTCCTGTCATAAAGCGGCGAAGCTTCTGGAAGCGTGATAATGTGTGAGATAGCGTTAGAACCAGACAACGTGCTCTGTTTTGAAAGTGCAGATCCAAGTCTTGCCTAGGATAATTACTGGCAGAAGCAGCTTTCTTGAAGTTGGGCTCATGAAGGATATGTGCCTGTGACAGAGCATTCTCTGATGCCCCCAATCAGCACCAGAGGCTAAGTTCAGCCCTCAGCAGAACTCACAGCTTTCTCAAGGCAGAAATCAGTCCCTCCATTTCATCCACTGGAAACTTGAGATGAATTCAACTCATGCTGTCTTCGTGAACACCCCAATGGCTCTGTCTCCTTCCAAATGATTCAATCTTTTGTGTTCAACTGCTATCTGAACGATGTGCACGGGTGATTATTTTGGACTGTCTCCTAGAACCCAGAAAGTCTGTCTTCAAAGGTTGAAAACATGCCTGGTCATTTAGTCTGACTAGACTTTTAAAAGGCATCAAATACAAATAGATTCTGGGAAATAAATCAACTTCAGGCCTTTTACTGCTGAAGGCTTAAAATAATTCCCAAAAAGGCTAATTATGTCTTTCTTTGCTCAGTAGTTGGGCTTAATAATAAGCCCCAAACATATGGCAGTTCTTGGGCTGCATAATCCATCATGGCCTTCTGCTGAGCAGCAGGGGCATGGAGCTTTAGAAAATTATATGCAGAAAGCTCACATATATTAATAGCTGTAGAACCTACCATTGCCGGAAGTGATAACTGCTAACCTGGCTCCTGAAAAATTCTTTAGCTTGCTAGTAATCAAAAGAACATAATGCAAAATAATAGTGGTAATTTATTTTTCATCTATAAGATTAAGAGAATAAAATGTTAACTGCATGTATTTACTGGGGGGATGGAGGGTGCACCTGCCACAGTGTACCTGTGGTGGGGTTCAGAGGACAATTTGTGGGAGTTGATTTTCTCTTTTCACCATGTGGGTCTTGGGCATGTAACTCAGGTCATGAGGTTTGGAGGCAAATGCTTTTTCACCTGCTGAGCTTTCTTGTTGAACCAGTGATAAGAGATATTTTTTTAATGTTGAGTAATGCCTTAGGTTGAGGAAACGGATCTCCACAACCTTTCTGGATGGCTATTTGGCTAGAGGTTCAAGAGGCACAGAAGTAGTCGCATATTTTGAGCCAGCCATTTTGTAGCCAAACAAGCCCTTGTCCAAAAATCTACCTGAGGCTAAGTTGAAGAGTTATGGATTAACAACTTTGGCAGAAGAGAGTTCCAGACAGCCTAGTATTGACTGTCCTGGTTACTAGTGACCATGTTGATGCAGATCTACAATGCAAAGGAGCAAGCTATGCAAGGAAAAATACAAAATGTACAGTTTGAGGAGAAAAGGGGCAGCAGGAAGTGTAAACAGATTAAAGAAAAGCCCGATGCTAAGTGGAATAAAGGGAGTGGTGACCTCAGAGAAAGACCCCACCCAGCTAAGCTTCCAATTTATGAAAAGGAATTACAGAAAAGTGAAAAGGAATTTTTTAAAAAGGTTAGGGCTGAGCATGGTGCTGCGCACCTTTAATCCCAGTACTCAGAAGTAAGAGACTGGCAGATCTCTGAGTTTGAGGCCAGCCCAGTCAACAAATTGAGTTCCTGCATAGTCAAGTTTAGGCAGTGAAGGAAACAATTGAAAACAGAAGACTGGTGAAGGTGTAATTGAATAAGGGGGCCGTGTTCCAGCCCCAGCAAGCAACAGAACATGGCAGCTTTAGTCTTGTGGTTCTGGCTTTAGAGTCAAGGATAGAAGAAAGGGGTTATGGAATCTCCCTCCATGTCTAAGGAAAGCCAAAGCCGCTGAGGCCAGGCATGTGTCAGGGGCACCCCTGCATGAAGGTCCAGAGAGGCCGTTGTGTGAAGCTGAGAAGATGAAGCCTAGATTGCCTTGGAGACCCCAGGTTGTTAAAGATGCCAGAGTCATGGGATGCTTTTGAGGAAAGCTAGCAGGGAGTGGAAACAGCTCAAGAGAAAGAAGTGTGTTGCAGTCAACAAGGATGAAAGGAGTTGGAGATCTGAAGAGAACTTTGACATCAGACATGGAGATGCAGAGTTTGGAGTTTTCTCTGCTGGTTTTTTGGTCTTGCTTTAGTCCAGTATTTCCTCACTATGCTCCCTATCCTCCCTTTTAGAATGGCAATGTATATCCATGCCATTGTATGTTGAAAGTATATAATCTGCTTTTTGATTTTGATTTTATAGAGGATTATAGTTAAGAGATTGCCATGAATCTCAGAAGAGACTTTGGACTTTAAAACAGGATTAATAGACTATGGGAACTTTTGAAGTTGGACTAAATGCATTTTGCATTATGACATGGTGCTGTGGGATTTTCTGTATGCTGTGAATGTGTTGCTCTGATTGGTTGATAAATAAAAAGCTGAGGCAGGAAGTATAGGCAGGATAAACAGACAAGGAGAATTCTGGGAAGTGGAAGGCTGAGTCAGTAGATGCCAGCCTACCGTCCATGGAGCAGCATGTAATGGCACACAGGTAAAGCCACAGAACACATGGCAACACATAGATTAACAGAAATGGGTTGAGTTTTAATATAAGAGCTAGTCAGTGGTAGGCCTGAGCTAATGGCTGAGCAGTTTTAATTAATATAAGCTTCTGAGTGATTATTTTATAAGTGGCTGTGGGGTCTGTGGGGCTGGGCAGGACCGGAGAAAACTTCAGCTACAATATGGCTATAAGCCTATTTGGGGCCAGGGAGTGGAATGTGGTTATTTGAATGAAAATGGCCTCATAGACTCACAGGGAGTGGCATTATTGGAGGTGTGGCCTTGTGCAAGTAGGTGTGACCTTGTTGGGGTAGGTGTGGCCTTGTTGGAAGAAGTGAGTCGTCCAGGTGTATGGAGAGGATGCTTTGAGGTTTCAGAAGTTCAAGTCAGTTCCAGTGTTCCTCTCATTTGTCTGCAGATCTGGATGTAGAAATCTCAACTCCTTCTCCAGCATCATGTCTGCCTGCACACTGCCATGCTTCCCACTATCATGACAATGGACTAAACCTCTGAACTGTAAGCTGCACCAATTAAATGCTTTCCTTTATAAGAGTTGCTGTGATCATGGCATCTCTTTACAGCAATATAACCCTAACTCAGACACTAGGCCACTAGCTTTAGGGGAACCATGAGCCAACAGAGTAATCCACATTCAGTTGCAAACGTTGTCTGTTTAATTAGAAAGATTGTGGGCAATCTTCATTGTGGGCAATGCTGATCTTTACAAACCTCCTCAGTGCATTCAAGTGATAAGCATTTATGGAGCCCTACTGAGTGCTGAAGCACTGTGGCAGGTGAGGAATGGACAGATGATGCCCTACTGTGTGCTGAAGCACTGTGACAGGTGAAGAATGGACAGGTGAAGCCCCACTGTGTGCTGAAGCACTGTGACAGGTGAAGAATGGACAGATGAAGTCCCACTGTGTGCTGAAACACTGTGACAGGTGAAGAATGGACCGGTGAAGCCCCACTGTGTGCTGAAGCACTGTGACAGGTGAAGAATGGACAGATGATGCCCCACTGTGTGCTGAACACTGTGACAGGTGAAGAATGGACAGGTGAAGCCCCACTGTGTGCTGAAGCACTGTGACAGGTGAAGAATGGACAGATGATGCCCTACTGTGTGCTGAAGCACTGTGATAGGTGAAGAATGGACAGACGATGCCCCACTGTGTGCTGAAGCACTGTGACGGGTGAAGAATGGACAGGTGAAGCCCCACTGTGTGCTGAAGCACTGTGACAGGTGAAGAATGGACAGGTGATGCCCTACTGTGTGCTGAAGCACTGTGACAGGTGAAGAATGGACAGGTGAAGCCCCACTGTGTGCTGAAGCACTGTGACAGGTGAAGAATGGACAGGTGATGCCCCACTGTGTGCTGAAGCACTGTGATGTGTGAAGAATGGACAGGTAAAGCCCCACTGTGTGCTGACACACTGTGATGTGTGAAGAATGGACAGGTGAAGCCCCACTGTGTGCTGACACACTGTGACAGGTGAAGAATGGACAGATGATGCCCCACTGTGTGCTGAAGCACTGTGACAGGTGAAGAATGGACAGATGATGCCCTACTGTGTTCTGAAGCACTGTGACGGGTGAAGAATGGACAGATGATGCCCCACTGTGTGCTGACACACCGTGATGTGTGAAGAAGGGACAGTAGTAAGCAAACACAGATGGAATTCTGCCCTTGTGGCGATCACAATGTTGTCACCATGCTGACTAAGGCCATTTTGCCTTTGTTACAGCAGCTCGTTAGGGTTTCAGGACAGAGACACTGAGTGGGATGGACATGGTGAATGGATAGATACTGGACGTAGCAATGTCAGGCTCTTGGTTGCAGAGTTCCCTCTTTATATGGAAATTCTCTTGAATGACCCTAAGCATGCTTAGTGTGTCGGACACAGCTGATTTGTACTATGTGGACCATGGAGAATGGCAGAGGTGTCTATTTGGTCCCCACACGCTGCAGCAGAGTATCACAGGTGAGCCACAGAAGCCTAAAGAAGCGCTAATAAGAGGTAATGGAGAGGGAAGCCTGAGCACCCCAGAGCAAGAGAGAAAGAGAGCGGCCAGGAAGAGCTGGAGGGGCCAGTGGTCTTTTCACAGGCCACTGGGAAGTAGTAAGACAGAACTGGTCTCCCTTCACTGACCTTGGGTGAAGTTTGAATGATTATTATTTCAATACTAAAGAGAAAGCTGGGAGATACATGCCATGTCTCCAAAACACACAGAAGGAAAAAGATAGATGCAAAATAGTGGGAAAGAGGGAGCCAAGTTGTTTCATGATAAATGGCGTTATGAGAGCAGTCATTCTTTCTTTAACCTATTTACATTATCATTAAAGCCCTGCTCTGAGGCTGGGGAACAGCTCAGTTGGTAATGTGCTTGCTGTACAAGCATGGGGACATGAATTCGATCCGTAGCATACATGTAAAAAGCTAGAAACAATGGCACATACTTGTCTCTGGGGCTTTCTGGTCAACCAGCACAGTCTACTGGGCAGGCTCCAGGCCAGGGAGAGACCGTGTCTCAAAAACAATGTGGATGGATCCCAATGAATAACACCCAATACTGACCTCAGGCTTCTGTATGAACACATACACATGAGCACCTGAACACACATGAATACATACAACCATCCACACAAAACACTTTCTTTACCATGCTCATGTCATTCATTTAAATTCTTCTACACTTTATTTCCTTGGTCATCTTCCCTGCTGGTATTCCTGGGTTTTTTTTTCCCCTTCTTTTCTCTGTCCTTGTCCTCTCCAAATACAGGTCTTGTCAGCCAGCTCATGCTTAAAGCACAACCTCTTTTTGCCCTGACTCCTCTTTTGTTTTGGAATAACAGCATACATCATACACTGGCCTAGCATTTCACATAATCTGCACACAGCTTTATCGGGTGGTAAAATCATTATGCTTATTTAGTAGATGTGATGTGCACAGACCTGTCTAGACCCCGAGCAAATAGCAGGACTGAGGTCTGAATGCAGGCTCCTGGAGCTTGTGCACACCCACGCCTCAACTCTGAGGAGGACATAAAGGCTGTCAGGAGTCCTGAGCACTAGATTGCCTAAGTGATGCTCTGCAAGCATCACTTAGAGCAGCGGTTCTCAACCTTCCTAATGCTGCAACCCTTTAGTACAGTTCCTCATGTTGTGGTGATCTCCAACCATTTAAAATTATTTTCATTGCTACTTCATAACTGTGAATTTGCTACTGTTATGAATCATAATGTAAATATCTGGGTTTGATTTTTTTTTTTAAGTCTTAGGCAACCTCTGTGAAAGCGTTGTTTGACCCTCCCCATGGGAGTCAGGTTGAGAACCACTGACTTAGAGTGTCAGGCTTTGTCACCAACCATTGTGGCACATGGCAACTCTCAGGAAAACAGGTTGCAGGGCTCTGTTAATTTTGTTCTGTGTTCTTAGGTAAGTTACCTAAGTTTTCTGAGTCTTGCTTCTCAAGCCACAAAACAGGGATCTAATTAGACATTAGACAATTGGACAATGTTTATCAGCTTTAGCCCAATACCTAGCAGATATTGTGTTCTGTATTTTCCCCTATCAATCATAAGCAAATATTTTGTGTCCAGGAATTCATTTGTCCATTCTTAGGACTGTAAATACATTTGTCCACAGCTTAGACTGTAAGTACTTTATACCAGGGGAAAGCAAACTATAGCCTATAGATTGAATCTGACCCACTATTTGTTTTTGTAAATAAAGTTCCTAGTCCTCATGTTTCATGTTATAATAGCAGAGTTGACTAATTGCAACCAAAAACATATGGCCTAAAAAGCCTAAATTATCTATTCTTTGAATTTTTATCAAAAGGTTAATTCCTAAGATAGACACACTTACTTGATGAAGTAACAAAACAAAACACAGTTCATAGGGGTTTTTTTCAGGGTTTTGTTTGTTTTTGTTTTGTTTAATTTTGTTTTTGCCAGATTTTAGATAAACACCTGTTTTGTTTATCAGGAACTAAAGTCAGAAGGTCTGTTTTCTCAGTAAATGTATAACATTGGCCTAAAAAACAGGTGTAATCATTTAAAATATTCACAGATACACAAAAGCTTGCAAGATGTGAAGCATTTTGCAATTTTCCAAATACTTGTTCTTTTATACGTGATTCCAGCCTTGCTCTCAGGGGCTTCTTCCCTACATACTGACACTTTTTATAGGGGAGGCAACAATATTTCTGCTTTGTCTTGAGATGAATTAAAATGAGACATCATGGGGCTCGGATGGTGGAAATTGTAGTTTCTAGAATGAAGCAGTAGCCTAGAGATCTAGAGAGGTCTCCAAAGGATACTAAATTCATCAACCGAGGATTATTGCATGCTTTGCCGACCACCTGCAGGCTCTTTCTCTACTGTGTTTTGGATGGAGTTTCTCTTATGGGATTGTAGCTGTGAAAGCAGTGATATTGTCACGCAGATGGTATGTGGACAGTGACTCTGGCTGGGCAAAGAAACTCGGCATTCAGAAGTCTAGCAGATTCTTTGGATACAAGATGGCCCAGATTAGGAGCCTATGCCCTGTGTAATGAAGGCTTAGGATGAGACAAACAGAAATCCTGTTCTCCATTGTTGTATTCTGTCAGAATCAAATAACAGCCTGACTCTCAGAAGAGAAAGCGAGATCTCTCTTTAGAAAGATAGCTGAGGAGAAGAAAAAGCAGACCGAAAATTGGTGGCCACTCTGCATAATTTCCCGCCAAAGCAAGGGACTCCTCCCAACTAAGGTTTACGTTGGGCAAAAAGGATCACAGGCCGGGCGGTGGTGGCGCACGCCTTTAATCCCAGCACTCGGGAGGCAGAGCCAGGCGGATCTCTGTGAGTTCGAGGCCAGCCTGGGCTACCAAGTGAGTTCCAGGAAAAGGCGCAAAGCTACACAGAGAAACCCTGTCTCGAAAAACCAAAAAAAAAAAAAAAAAAAAAAAAAAAAAAAAAAAAGGATCACAGACAGATCCCAGCCAACTGGAGGCTCCAGGGTGCAGCCAGGAAGCGAAGAGATGGTTGCAGAGAGATGGAAACAATTTCGTTTAATGTAAAAAGCTGTCGTGTCTCCAGCATCCATCACATTAATTGTGACAAAAATTACTTTTCAAGGAGGGCACTTAACTAGAAAGACTATCAGGGTTTCATTAGACAACATGGCGGGAGAAAAAGAGGAGAATGCCGACTCCCGAACCACACAGAGTCCCGACTTTGGGCTGAGACAGACCTCAGGGTGCTGCTCAGACTGGCAATGCGCTACTGCAGATGCCTGAGAAATCGTTTCCTCTCCCAGGACCGGCCCTCTCACTCCCCAAATCATCCGGCCTTAGGGTCGATTTTGTTGAGAAAACGGTAATCCTCAGACGGTGGTCCAAGGCTTCTGTGTCTTGGCTAATGCTACACTTAGCTAATTCACAACTTTGCTTGCTTGCTTCTGAAGGATAATGGGTCCATTCTTCCGCTCCCTTCAAAGCTCCCCGTGTCCTTCCTAAGCGCCACTAACATGAACAAATATTCTATTTCTCCTTTACGGTTTCCTCGCCCTCCACTTTGCTCCCTATTGTGGAGACACTTCTCTGGATAGTGTCTGGATATTGTTTTAAATTCAGCAACTTATTCATTTTCTTTTTTTCCCCAGGACTTTTCATTATATTTTTACAATCATAAAACCCAGGCAGATGTGTGTTCAATCCTAATTCTACCTCTCACAGGCTGTAGGAGTATTAACATTTTTTTTATTATTAAGAGATTTTCTATTCATTTTTCATACCAACCACAGATTCCCCTGTCCTCCCTCCTCCCACTCCCCCCCTCCCCCCCCCTACACTTCCCCCCTCATTCTCACCTCCTCCAAGGCAAGATCTCCCATGGGGAGTCAGCAGAGCCTGGTACATTCAGTTGAGGCCGGTCCAAGCCCCTCCTCCCTGTACCAAGGCTACACAAAGTATCTCATCATAGGCACTAGGCTCCAAAACGCTAGCTCATTTACTAGGGACAGGACCCAATCCCACTGCCTGGGGGCCCCCTATACAACTGTCTCGCTTATCCAGAGGGCCTAGTCCAGTACCATGGGGGCTCCTCAGCTATTGGTCCACAGTTCATGCATTTCCACTAGTTTGGCTAGTTGTCTCTGTACTTTTTCCAGCCATGGTCCTGATATCCTTTGCTCATAGAATCCCTCCTCTCTCTCATCAGTTGGACTCCTGGAGCTCCACCTGGGACCCAGCCATGGATCTCTGCATCTGCTTCCATCAGTCACTGGATGAGGGTTCTATGATGACAGTTAAGGTATTCAGCCATCCGATCACCAGAGTAGGCCAACTCAGGCACACTCTTGACTATATTCTGAGTGAGGTAACCCAGACTCAGAAGGACAAACATGGTATGTACTCACTCATAAGTGGATACTAGATATAAAGCAAAGGACAATCAGACTGCAACCCACAGCTCCAGGGAGGCTAGCTAGTAAGGAGGACCCTAGGAAGGATGCATGGATTGCCCAGTGATAGAGAAATGGATGAGCTCTACATGAGCAAACCGGAGAAGGGGGAGGGGGGGTAAGAGTATTAACTTTTTTTTTTTTTTTTTTTTTTGGTTTTTCGAGACAGGGTTTCTCTGTGTAGCTTTGCGCCTTTCCTGGTACTCATTTTGGAGACCAGGCTGGCCTCGAACTCACAGAGATCCGCCTGGCTCTGCCTCCCGAGTGCTGGGATTAAAGGCGTGCGCCACCACCGCCCGGCGAGTATTAACTTTTTTTATCCCTCCATATCAGTTAGGTTTTTTTGTTTATAAGTCTGAGAAAACAGTACCTAGTTTGATTTCAGGGCTAATGAGAAAGCATAGAAAAATAGACAATTTCAACAAAGATATTTTATCAAAACAAAAAAAGAAAGAAAAAAGGAAGGAAGGAAGGAAGGAAGGAAGGAAGGAAGGAAGGAAGGAAGAAAAACAAACATATTTCTGGCATACACATTAATAGGAGACCTTCTGGAGATTGTTTATAATACGCATGAAACTTGCTTCCTTGGTTGACATGATTCGACTTTTTCCTTATAAAATATTCCTATTCTTATAAACCTTTCTCCCTGGATATCAGTGCACTATAAATAAAACTACTTCTCCATTGAGGTAAGGAAGGGGCATGCTGGGCATATCAGAACTATCTGGGGTCCCACAGCCATTTTCCATCCCATTACCAGAAGTTCCAATTCAGTAAGCTAGAGTGGGCCCCGAGGAAATTGTGCTGTGGAAATATTCTCCAGGTGGAGAATGTTCAAATGTTCACACTTTCCACTCCATCTTGACTCCCAAATGAAATCCCTGCTTTGAACTTATGTGGGTTCCTCGGGTCAGTTTTGAAGCCATTCAGAAGAAACCTGAGATTATAGCCATATCCTTTATCAGTCATCTTAGCCTGATACCCCAATGGAAATCTGTGTCTACCAGTCACCTTTAAATAGGTCTATGGATTCAGAACAAATGTTATGGATTGAGTAAAGGTTATAATTGGCACCATCTTTTGGAAGATTTTCTATGCTAACTAAGCATTTTAATATCCAACTTCCCACTCTGTTTGCAGTTTGACCCTCATATTTCAACAAAATCTGTACCAAGTATTTTTGAGAATTCTCGAGTGACTCATTAGTGATTCTGATTTTTTTCTTTTTTCTTTTTCTTGTGCTATCTTTCCTCTCTGGGTGATGCCACGTTCATTAAACTCCATAGAGTCCATTCTGTTCCTTAGGTTGGGCACCTGGCTCAGAAACCATCACTACTCTGAGCCTCTCACCCATTCAAAAAGCTCTGCTGTGCCACCTCTCCCATCCAGCAAATCCCGGGTGTTCAGTGTTTGCTCAAAGGGGTCTTGTTCCCACATTTCTCTTGGGAAGTGAGAAAGAATGCCTTTTGGTATAAGGCTCACTCAGAGGGATGCTCATGCAATGCTGGCCTTCTTTAATTGGCAAACAAAACACTGGGCATAGCTTTTCAGAAGTAAAATTAGTGGTTTTTGAAAGGATGAAAAACGGCACTGGTGGTAGCGTGTGGTGATGGTTACCAGCGGAAAGATCATGAGCCATGGCCATGACTTCCTAGTTACAGAGAGCTTTATTAGGAGGAAGAAGTGCGCGCGCGCGGGGGGTGGGGGTGGGCGTGTGGGGTGTACAAGAGAACCAGGCCTGGGAAGGAGCATGTGCAGAGGGCAGAGAGAAAGATGGGGGGGAGATCAGAGAGAGAGGGTAGGGTCTACATCCAGCTTTTTAAGGAACAGATTGTGTGACCATGCCACATACATAGACACCAGCATACATTGATGACGTAAGACGCAAGACATTTTGCTTAACTCCTGAACTGCGCATGTGCAGTCATGTAGCTGGAGTGAGGGCAGAACTCTAACAGTTTTTCAAGGTATGTGCTTGGTTAGATTGTAATAAGGGTGTCTGAAATTCTTCCTTGTCCGTTTCCAGATTGTGGATTGAACACTGGGATTTTGACTGCTAAGCAACTAATATAGTAAGCTTTAGGTGTCGGTTAAACTCCAGCTCTGTACACACATGCCTGGTGGCCCATATAAAGTTATTTCAAAGTAAACCACCACAGTGATGTAGAAAACCTCAGGCATACATCCAAAGGACAAACCTAAGTGGTCAAGCATCCTGCTGGACTCAGAATCATCTTCCTGTCCATGTATAAGAATGCACAAGCTGATCAAAAGTAAAGGCCTTGAGTCCCCCTTCTAGCATGAATGTTCTCTCATTCCATTCCTTAGAGTCATTGAAATAGTCCTAAGGAGACAGTAGCCCATCCAGGATGTTCCCCAATATGCCTAACTGTGGTGTTCCATCTACACAGAGTTCTTGAAATTTAGCTACCACACTAGTGTGTGTATGCTCTCCTCTTTTATTTTTCAGCCAGATTAATTTCCACCCCCCACCAATTGGGCTGGCCGTTTCTCTTCTAAGAATTGATCATTAAATTTGGGGCTCAATGGCACTACCACTGAAATCTGGGGGTGGGGGGAAGGGTCATTCACTCTTTGTTTATCTCTTCACATCAGTTTACAAATAGATTCATAGAGTCAAAAGGGAAAGAAAGTTACTGGCAAAGTTGGTGTGGGCGGTGTACAAGGATACTGTGTCTCCTCCTCCAACTCGATTTTACCTACCAGTGAGATTAGCCAGCCAGACAAATGAAGACTCCCCTTGAAGCTGAAATCTAAGGCAGTGGCTCCATCTGAAGCCAGACAAGTCCAAAAGGAGAGTAAGTGAGCCACTGAAGAAGAGTGATTGGCACATCAGCCATGCCACTTGAGACCTAGTGAGCATCACATTCTGGCTGTGGTCCTGCTTCTGAGTGTTGACATACAGCAGGAGCTTGGGGGAGACTTTTCCTCGCAAACACTCTTGATCAAATACCGCATCCTAGGATGTTCTGACTCCCCTCCCTTAATATCCACTATTCTTAGATAAATACAAAACAGTGATTTCAAGAAAACATAAGAGTTCATCTGTTGTAAGGGAATAAAAAAGGTCAAAAGCAATGCAAAGTCTAGTTAGCCTTCTCTTCGGTTCTCTCCAGTCTTCTCCACCTTGGGCAACAGCTGATATAAGGTTGACTGAGAAAGTTCTTCCCATCTCAAAGGCCCAGAGAACAGGTTGCTCAGGTCTGGGAAAGGGGGACCTGGAGCTAGCTGTCCGTCCTGTCCATCTAGACCAGTCGTTCTCACCCTTCCTCATGCTGCGACCCTTTAATACAGTTACTCGTGTTGTGGTGACCCCCAACCATAAAATTATTTCGTTGTTACTTCATAACGGTAACTTTGCTACTGTTATGAATTGTAATATAATTATCTGACATTCAGGATATCAGATATGCAACCCTGTGAAAGGGTCATTTGACCCCCAAAAGGATCTCAACCCACAGCATGAGAATTGCTGAGCTAGACCTCACTTGTCTTTACTTAACAAGCAAGAGGTCACTTTCCAGTGGCAGCCCACTCCAGCACTGTCAGATGTTAGGGAACCCTGGACCTAAACTCTGGGTGACTGTTAGAACATCCCTGACACAGCTCTTGTGCACACTTGCCTGAAGAACCAGTTGCTGCATACCAGCAACCATTCAGAGAACAAGCCGGGTCATCTCTTTGGGTCTCTTGGGGGACCAGTGTTTCATCAAAGGGCAGCCTTTTCTAAAACACCTGCTTCAGTTTCCAAATATATCTGCATTAATCAGCACTAACCTCAACCTCATTATCACAGGGTGATGATCTGTCCTTTAGCCAAAACGGTGTGTGCCGTTCTTGTCCCCACACACTCACGCAACGATGGGTTTGGGCAGATGCTTGATTGCTTCTGATATAAATACTGGTGACTGTTTTGGAAATCTGACAGTGGCTTGCCAGATTCTTTTCTTGTGGCCTAATGTTACCGTCTTAGAAGAACTTATTAAGGAATGATTATCTCATTTGAATCTTTAATAGTCTTTGACCTCTTTCTTGGTTGCCAACACTTGGCTCCCTCAGAACTAACACATTCTTTAAGCCCAGCAACTCTTCTTTACTGTAGAGAAAACGGAGGCTTGGAGAGCCCGAGGAGGCACAGCAGAAGAGTCTGATTCATTGTACATTTCTCCAAGCTAAAAATGTAATCCTACCGTCTTCCCATTGCTCACATCGTTGTGCGCTTTCTCAGAAGAGTGTGCGCTAATTTTCATTAGATATATGAAATTCTTCTTTTTAGTCACTTCTTTGAGGGCTTGGGAGTCAAAGGCAGAAAAAGCAAATAATTGTAGATTAAAAGCTGAGTCCTGGGGCTGCGGGGAGATGGCTCGGCAGGAAGACTTGCTTGCATTCAAATTCCCAGGACTTGCAGAAAAAGCCAGCACAGCTGTGCACATGCCTGTAATCACAGTGCCCTGGGGCAGAGACAGGAGAGTCACTGGGACTTGCTGGCTACCAGTCTAGTTCCAGTTTCTGTGAAAGACCCTGTCTCAAGGGAATATGGCAGGCAGTGATAGAGCAGGACACTCAACAACTTCCCCTGGCACATGCACACGCGCACTCAGGAGCATTCGCACACGTGCACACAAGCGCACGCACACACGTAAATAAATACAAATTAAAGCTGACCTTCCTATTATTGCTTGATAAACTTCCTGCTTTAACAGAAAACCCTAGTAGCTAGTACTTGGCTCAAGGATCCAAATGACAACTTTACCTAACCAAATTCACATTAGAAATTAGTTGAGTCCTTCGAATTCTATCTCTTCCTTTTGCATATTTGATTTCTTTCAAAGCCTTCCCAAAGAACAAGGATGAGTTGTGTAAAGCTCTTCTGGAGGAACCGTACAGAACCTAAACTTACAGAATTTGACTTTGATTTTTCTATGTTAAGCACAATTCTTTATTGATTCTTCGGAAATTTCACATCCTGCACCCCAATCCCGCGCACCTCCCAGTCCCTCCTCCGGTCTCTGGCACAGCATCGTCCCTGGGCTGGACCCTCATCGAAACTCCTCTCAGATATCCTGTTGTTGCCCCGAGTTACGGCGATCCTGCAGGACCAGGCCCTTTGCCCACTCCAGCAGGTCATAGATGGGGTAGCCTTAGGGTGGGCCAACCCAAGGCCCAGGATGTGGTCTGCGTGGCAGTTGAGCTGGTCAGTCCAGGCCATTGGGACCGCCCACTCGAGCCGCGTTGATGTCCCAGGGCCTCGTTATCACCGTGGTCAGGTCAATCTGAGTGGCCAGCGCAACCACATGGGGCCAGGGCCAGGCTGCTGCTGTGGGCCATATCTGGGTCTGTGGTCCAACAGCAGCCAGGGTCTGGGCTGATGTCCACGGCTCGTGTTGCCAGAGGGGGTCATAGGAACCACGTGTGTTGAAATCCAAGGGCCTTGTTGAGGCAGCCTTGCCACCCACTGGCCCTGAGAGAGCTGGCCCTGCCTCTGAACACTGTAGCAGGAGAGCAGCTGATGCTGCCCTCCCTCCATGGGAGAGTGACCCCAGCACTCAGGAGAGATGGTCCCATTCTCTTATGCCCAGATCTCGGGTACCCCCAAAAGACCACCATGGAGACAGAATCCCATACATGAAAGCAAAGAGCCTTTGTTTTCAAGCTCAGAGCTTGAACTCTCTGTCGGATGCAGTGGTGAGAGCCCAGAGCCCAGGCAGGTTGGGGTTTTTATCATAGCAGAGGTTGGGATGAGGGGATTTCCAGGGTTCAGGACCCTGATTAGCTGACATTTGTCTAGGGGTGTAGGGAATGTTTGGAATGTCAGGTATTTCCTCTTAGATGCAGGGTGGGGTCAGCTTATGGCTTTTCCTGGTCTTGCCTGCCAGAAGCTGTGTCTGGGCCTCTAAGTCTGTCATGGCAGCTGTTTGGGCCCTTCCCCTGCAACAATCCCACCCCACAGAGGAGGGAGAGCTGGCCCTGATGGCATGGGCTTAGCAGAGTTTGACTTTTAAACTTATGTAACTCACTTGCGAGCCATCCCAGGTGCGTGCGCCAAACCTCTGATATACGCACCAGGCTGCTCAACCATTGTTCGCTGAGGGTGAGTTGGGATCGCTGTAGTGTTTGAGTATTACAAATAAACCCACTATGAGCATTTGTGTCGATATCTTTGTAAGAATGTAGGATTTTGTTTCTCTGGGATAAATGCCCAGATTTTTTTTTTCAACCTCTAAAAATCCAAGTACAATGGGATGAAATCGTGTATCCGATCCAGTTCTCCCAGCTAGGCTGGGAGTCTGGCTCGAACCATTGTCCTCATGCTACAGAGGAAGAAACGGGAACCGTCACCACTGATGAGTTATTCTAATGTAAGTTTGGAAGCTGAAATTCTCCCTCAGTTGAGGCCTTGCTTGCTCTTGAAGGTGGCCCTTGAGAAGAGGTTTTCCTAGACGTGGAAAACATATAGTCTGCTCTGACGTTTGCCCTGATCTTTGGCAGTCAGGATTGTTTTCTTCTAGCTTAGGTATTTTTATTTAAAATAGCTAAATTTTGAACACATTTAGATGTCCATGACTTTGGAAATTGATCCAGATGTCTATTCTCCTAACAAAGAGAGCCACGCAATGACCACAGATGATCAGGAATGCATTAACGCCAACTCACGCTGAGCAGGAAGTCTGCTGAGTCCGAAGCCGACCCTAACTAGCTGCCAGAAATCCTTCCTCCCCATAAGCTGCAGAACAGCTGCCCCAGAAGATTCTTGCTCCCCTCCCTTCCTTCGGCGCCATGATTAGCACCTGGCCAAGTGCAAGGCCACGCCAGGTGTCTATTCATTCGCAAAGGGCAAATTCCAAATTTGGCACCCCCAATATCCAGCTGGCTACAACTTGAAAAAACAGAACAAACCAAGAACTCCTCCCTTCTCTGACTGTTTCATTTTATTCAAATGAGACACTCGCTGCTTTTATTTTGCCAATGTTTATCCCTAGAAGAGGAGATGAAATGACTTAATGATTTAAACTTGGAGTGGAAAAAAAAAAAGTTGAAAAAATTCTAAATCCATCAATCCCAAAATGTGCATTTCAGAAGATAGGGAGCCAGGCCAATTTAACAATATGCTAAATAGGTTAAACATTTCATCTTAGAATTCAATTCCTCAAGAGTGAAGCCTGAAGCTTCTTTACAGCAGGGAAGTCAGGAAGTGCTCTGGGCCCATTGTGAGGGCTGTGAGTCGAGCCCAGGGCAGGCAGAGAGCCACATGACCCAGATCTGCCACTTTGTCCAGCTAACTGCAAAGAAATGGAGCTTCCACCACCTTTCCCGGATACTGGGTTGGCTCTCTGTAATGATCTGGTACCAAACAAGCAGCATAAACAATTGTAACAATAACAACTGACATTTACTGTGTGCTGCCAAGGAATGTGCACTCCATGGGGTTCTATCACTGCTCTTCACCACAGCCCTCTAAGGTAGGTCCCATTCTCTGTTTTGTAGACAAGCCGCTGAGGCTGAGACAGGGGAAATAGCTTGCTGAAGATTTCACAGCTTTTAAGTGATGGATCCAGGATATAAGCCAGCGTGCATAATTATAGATTCTAAGTTCTAAACCATATGCTCAGCTCTACTTTTCCATCAGAATCATCTCTTTGAATAAAACACAGCCTCTTGCTATAGGTGTTTCTCCTTTGGAAAGTGTGACATGATGTGACCAGACACCAATTTCCATGTCATTAAGTTCTTCAGACCCTCTTTCTATACCTTGCTAGAAAAGGGAGAGGAAGGGTTTCATGACAACAGGGGAGAAGAGATGAGAGAGCTGAAGGACAGCAGTCAAGTTGAGGAGAAGCTTTAGAACTCTACAAAGAGGCTGAGATCCACCAAGACCCCAGTATCTGATCACAAGCCTGCCTGAGGAGATGTGGAAAAAGCCCACTCTGCCCTTCTGTCTGCCAGGCATCTATACCCACATGGGATGTGCTATTCACTGTCTTATTCTTTTATACTGTAATTAACGCCTTTGGTACTTCTAGAAGGTCCTTGCTCACCCATCTATGGTGATATTTTATTTGTACTGAATTGTGATTTTATTTGTATGTTAATAAATAAAGTTGCCTGGGGATCAGAGCTCATAGTAAGCCATAGCAGAGCTGGGCGTTCGTGGTGTACGCCTTTAATCCCAGCACTTAGGTGGCAGAGCTAGACAGATCTCTGTGTGGTCAAGGATACAGCCAGCATTGGAGACACACGCCTTTAATCTCAATACCAACCATAGAAGACCTGGAGGTCTGTACAGACAGGCAGTGATGAGGCGGTCATGTGGTTGGGTTTACAACCAATGAGAAGGCAGAACAGAAAGTCTATATAAAGACAAACACATAGGAAGTAGGTCTCTCTTGGCTGAAGAGAATCGCTGAAGCAGGAAGGGTAAGGCTCTTAGCTCTGACCTCTTGGGCTTTTATCTTTACATTGGCTTTGTGTTTCTTATTTAATAAGACGGTTACTTCTACACCTATCCACAGACTTCTTTGAGTCTAGCATCCCATAAATATTCAGTCATCTTATTCATCTCCATTCAATAATCCTTGATGAGTAAACAGTCCATTCACAAATTAAAGGGATGGATGGGTTGGAGAGTAACTCTAGCCAGGAACCACTGTGCACCAGGCACTGACCAAGCTTGATATACAGGATCTCATTAAGTTCCCACATGAGCTTTCCTTGGAAAGCATATTATCCCCAGTTTATAGGAGAGAAAGCCAGTATCCTAAGGCTCCCTGGGGCCTCAAAGCCAAGATTCAAGCACATCTCCACACCACTCCAACTGACCTTTTTTAACTACTAAGGTGCCTGAGAAGACACACTGCATTGAAGTGAAAACAATACTCAAGTGGGAAGAGGAAGGGAGCCAATGCCTCTTGCACATCTTAGGATCTGACAAAAGGGAAATCAGTGGGGAAATAGTGGGGAAATCAGTGAAGGTGTTAGTAAAAAGAAAGTAGTCTCTCCTTCCAGGCCATTTTATATGTCACACGCTTGCCGTGATCAAAAGAAAGACAGCCTGGGTGCTGAATCTTCCAACTGACACACAGGCACAGGTCTCATTCAAAATAAAGGTATGTTTCTTTTTACAAAATTTGGTCGCCCCCTGCAGTAGTCAAATTCATCACTAAGACACATGACATGACAAGAATGGCCTACGGGCAGGAAAGAGGTTTTTAAGCTCAGAATTTCAGACATTTCAGGCCAAGGTCACATGGCTCTATGGTTGGAGTTGGTAAGGGGAGCATGTGAGAGAGGCAACGGCCTCTTGTACTGGTCAGGAAGTGGAGAGATGAGGAGAAAGGCCCGTCTAAGATTTGTCCTTCAAAGACACACCCCAGCAACTTCTTTCCTCCTCCCAGACCCCTCCTTCCGCAGCTCTGCTACTAATTCTCTCTGGAAAGACTCTCACGGACCACTCAGAGGTGTGATTCACCAGTTTCTTATGATCCCCAATCAAATGGAGCTTCCAGTCAAGATTAACCTTCACAGATCCCAAAGCCAGAGATGATCTCTCCTAGTGGTGTGGGGTGGGCCCTGCGAGCCCTAGTTCCCTCTGCCTTTCTGAGGGCAGCTAGCGGCTGTGCTGGTGCTTCCCATCACTATGTGGTACGTGGAGCAGCCTCAGCTCTGCCAACAGTGAGAGGACAGGCTTCTGTGTCCCCCAGTGTCACTTTGCTCTAACCCTCGCCACGGTGGTTTCCTGCATGAAGGATGCCCATACCCAGGTTGTCACTTGGTCTCATATTCAAGTGCAAGCGGTGAGCTCCTCCTGTGGTCAGCGTCTCATCTGTTTCCTATTCACCATTTGGTGCGAGTGGTATTCCCTCCTTAGAGTTATGGGAATGACCCAGGACCCTTTACAAGGCACAGATGAAGATGACAGCAGCTTGTCCATCGTATATGAGTACGGCCCAGAAGAGGAGGATGCCTAATATGTGTCGACACATGGGTGCTGTGCTGGGAAGGGCATGAACATTAGAGGTTGTGGGAGGCAGCTTCTCAGTATCAAGACAAAGGCATTCCCTCTGGTCCATAGAAGGATGCCATAAGCTTGTTTGGATTATTCCACAGTTTAAGTGGGAACTGAAGGCTGTTCCTTGGAGGCGACAAGTGTGTCTTGGCTAGGGCACCTCATCCACACTGACAGCTGCTTTCTTAGACTATTTAAGGCTTCCTGACTTTCTTTAGATGTCAAAGCAAGCACAGTATCTGAACCTTTGTTTTTCTAGTCTTTACATTATACCACAGTAGCACATTCACTAATTGAACAAACCAAAGTAGGGAGGGATCCCTATTAGTTTTGATTTTTTTCTATGACCCAATCGTATTCTAATCTACGTGTTCACCCCCTTTAATAAAAACTTTCCTTATGCTTTGTAAAACACTGTCTATTTTGATGAGTACCGAAGAAACCTAATGCTTATTAGCTGAGGAAGCCAAGTTTTCTTTGCGGAGATGTTATAGCCAACATTTTTTTTATTAACTTATCAGATATTTTAGAAAAATCTAAATACAGAGCATCTGTATAGAAGCTGAATTTGACAGAGTTCTTTGGTTGCAAGCAACAGAAATTGGGTCTGTTTAACTTCAGCAGAATAGAAAATTATCGGATTTGAGAAAACTTGAAAACTGAGGGAAGAGAAGCTTAAAGAATGAAACTCAATCCTGGATTCTGCCCCCGGCAACCCTTCCCCAAGCTCACACTGTCCCACCTAATCCCTGGCCTCTCTGCTGAGCCCTCCCCACAACCCCAAAAGTCTACTGCCAAGCAAGCCCAGGACATACAAGCCAGAACGGGCGAGTGACCCGCATGCCAGCAGAACCCTTCCCTGGATTCTGTCCTGGTGACCCTTACCTGGGCCAATGCTACCCCACCTCATCCCTGGCCTGGTGCTGCTGGGCCCCTGTCCCCAACCCCAACAGGCTTCTGTCACTGAGGCACAGACCACACCACCAAGAACGGGTGAGTGACCTGCCTGCCAATGGAAATACACCCCTCCCTGTATTCTGCCCCCCTTCAACCCTCCCACAGGCCATTCCAGCTAGTCCCTGGTACTGTTGATGCTAGGCCCTGCCCCCAACTCAGCTCACTTCCACCACTGAGGCACAGACCACACCAGTCACAATCACCCACACCAGTCAACAAACAGAACTCCAGCAGGCTCCGTAGGCCCAGATACAGTCCACACCAGTTGGAAGAACAACCTCAGCAGCTCCACAGAGGTTAGGCTGGCCCTATGTACTCCAGAAGAAATCTTTGGCTTTACCAGAAGCCAGACCTGATTAAGAGACACAAGGACCAAAAACCCCAGTAGAGACACCCTACTGGATCTGAAGACTCACTGGTCACCAGAACTCTTGGCCACTTAGGCCAGAAGACCAGAGAGGAAACAGAAACTAAGGAACAAAACATAGTTCAACAAAGACAAACACAGGAATCAACACCTAGACCTATAATCATCCCAAACCCAGATGCCTAAACACCAGTGTAAGAACACAATAACAGCCAGGGTAACACATCACCACCAGAGCCCAGTGATCCTATGATAGCAAAGATGGGAACATTCCAACTCAGCTGAAGCACAAGAAAACAACCTTAAAAATAACTTTATAAAGATGACAGAGGTCCATAAAGAGGAAATGAAGTAATTCCTTAAAGAAATGGAGGAAAGGACAAACAAAAAATTGGAGGAAATCAATAAATCTCTTAAAGAATGTAAAGAAAACCAAGGGGAAAAAAGTTGACAGAAATGAGTAGAACTGTTCAGGCCTGAAAACGGAAATAGAAGCAATATGGAAAGCACAAACTGAGGGAATTCTGGAAATGGAAAATCTGGGTAAGCAAGCAGTAATTACAGATACAAGAATCACCAACAGAATAGAAGAGATGGAAGAGAGAATCTCAGGCATTGAAGATATGATAGGGGAAATAGATTCATCCATCAAAGAAAATGTTAAATCTAAAAAATTCCTAACACAAAACATCCAGGAAATCTGGGGCACTATGAAAAGACCTAAGAATAATAGGAATAGAAGAAGAAGAAGAATCCTGGCTCAAAGGCCCAGAAAATTTATTCAACAAAATTGTAGAAGAAAATTTCCTAACCTAAAGAAGAACATGCTTATAAAGTACAAGAAGCATACAGAATACCAAATAGATTGGACCAGAAAAGAAAGTCCTCATACCACATAATAATCAAAACACTAAGCATACAGAATAAAGAAAGAAGATTAAAAATTGCAGAAGAAAGGCCAAGTAACATATAAAGGCAGACCTATCAGAATTATACCTAACTTCTCAATGGAGACTCTAAAAGCCAGAAGAGCCTGAATGGACCTCTTGCAGACTCTTAAAAGACCATGGTTGTCAGTCCAGACTACTATACCAGCAATACTTTCAATCATCATAGATGGATAAAACAAGGTATTTCATAACAAAGTCAAATTTAATCAATATCTATCCACAAATTCATCTCTACAGAATGGATTACAAGCAAAACCAAGGAAGTTAGCTACATCCATGAAAACACAGACAATAGATAATCCCACATAAGCAAAACCCTAAGAAGGGAAACACACACACACACACACACACCACCACCACCAACAACAACAAACAGGAATTAACAATCACTGGTCATTATTATCTCTGAATATCAATGGACTCAATTTTCAATAAAAAGACAAAGGCTAAAAGACTAAAAGAATGGATATGAAAACAGGATCCCCATCCTTCTCCTGTATACAAGGAACACATCTCAACATCAATGACAGACATTACCTCAGAGTAAAGTATTGGAAAAAGATTTTCCAATCAAATGGACCTAAGCAGCAAGCTGGGGTAGCTATTCTAATATCTAACAAATAGACTTCAAACCAAAAGTAATCAAAGGAGATGGAGAAGGACATTTCATATTCATCAAAGAACAAATCCACCAAGATGGTGTTTAAATTCTGAACATTTATGCCCCAAATACAAGGGCACTCACATTTGTAAAAGAAACATTACTAAAGCTTAACTCACATATTGAACCCCACACATTAATAGTGGGAGACTTTAATGCCCTTCCCTCACCACTGGATAGGTCCTCTAGACAGAAACTAAACAGAGAAATAAGGGAACTAACAGATGTTATGACTTAAATGGACCTAACAGATATTTACAGAATGTTTCACCCAAACACCAAAGAATATATCTTCTTCTCATCACCTCATGGAAGAGTCTCCAAAATTGACCCCATACTTGGTCAGAAAGAAAGTCTTAATAGATATATATATATATATATATATATATATATATATATATATATATATGAAATTATAATAACCCTGTGTATCTTACCATACCACCATGGGTTAAAGTTGGAGTTCAACAACAACACAAACTACAAAAAGTCTTCAAACTCATAGAAACTGAACAAATCTCAACTGAATTACCACTGGGTCAAGAAAGAAAGAAAGAAATTAAAGACTCCCTAGAATTCAATGAAAATGAATGCACAAAATATCCAAACTTATGAGACACTATGAAAACAATGCTAAGAGGAAAGTTCATAGCACTACGTGCCTTCATGAAGAATTTGGAGAAATTTCATACTAGCGACCTAACAGCACACCTGAAAGCTTTAGAACAAAGAGAAGCAAACATACCCAAGAGGAGTAGATGGCAGGAAATAATCAAACTGAGGACTGAAGTCAATAAAATAGAAACAAAGAGAACAATACAAAGAATCAATGAAACAAAGAGTTGGTTCTTTGAGAAAAATCAAAAAGATAGACAAACCCTTATCCAAACTAACAAAGGCAGAGAGAGAATATTCAAATTAACAAGATCAGAAATGAAAAGGGGGACATAACAACAGACACTGAGGAAATCCAGAGAATCGTTAGGTCATACTTCAAAAACCTATATTCCATAAAATTGGAAAATCTAAAAGAAATGGGCAAATTTCTTGATAGATGCCACATACCAAAATTAAACCACGATCATATAAACAATTTAAACAGACCTATAGCCCCTAAAGAAATAGAAGCAGTCATTAAAAGTCTCCCAACCAAGAAAAGTACAAGACCAGATGGTTTCACCAAAGAGTTCTACCAGACTTTCAAAGAGGAGCTAATGTCAGTACTCTTCAAATTATTCCACAGAATAGAAATAGAAGGAATGTTGCCAAATTCTTTTTACAAGGCTACAGTTACCCTAATACTGAAACTGCAGAGACTTCACAAAGAAAGAGAATTACAGACCAGTCTCCCTCATGAATATTGATGCAAAAATACTCAATAAAATATTGGCAAACCAAATCCAAGAACACATCAAAAAGATCATCCACCATGATCAAATGGGTTTCACCCAGAGATGCAGGGGTGGATCACATACAAAAATTTGTCAATGTAATCCACCAAATAAACAAACCGAAAGGAAAAAAAAACAAAACAAAAAACATGATCATCTCATTAGATGCTGAAAAAGCCTTTGGCAAAAATCTATCAACCCTTCATGATAAAAGTCTTGGAGAGATCAGTGATACAAGGAACATACCTAATATAATAAAAGCAATATAGAGCAAGATGACAGTCAACACCAAATTAAATGGAGATAAACTCAAAGAAACTCCATTAAAATCAGGAATAAGACAAGGCTGTCCACTCTCTTCATACCTATTCAATACAGTACTCAGAGTTCTAGCTAGAGCAATAAGAAAACAAAAGGAGATTCAGAGGATACATATTAGAAAATAGAAGTCAAAATATCACTAGTTGCAGATGATAAGATAATATACATAAGTAACCCCAAAAATTCTACCAGGAAATTCCAACAGCTGATAAACACCGTTAAAAATATGGCAGGATACAAGATTAACAAAAAAAATCAATAACCCTCTTATATATGAATAATAAAAGGCCCGAGAAAGAAATCAAGGAAATAGCACCCTTCACAATAGCCACAAACAATATAAAATATCTTGGGGTAACTCTAACCAAACAAGTGAAAGACCTGTATGACAAGAACTCCCATGCTCATGTATCGGCAGGATTAACATAGTAAAAATGGCCATCTTACCAAAAGCAATATACAGATACAATGCAATCCCCATCAAAATTCCAACACAATTCTTCACAGACCTTGAAAGGACAAAACTCAATTTCATACGGAAAAACAAAAAACCCAGGATAGCTAAAACAATTCTGAACAATAAAAGAACTTCTGTAGGTATTACCATCCTTGATCTCAAGCTCTACTACAGAGCAATAGTAATAAGAACAGCATGATATTGGCATAAAAACAGACAGGTGGATCAATGGAATAGAATCAAAGACCCAGACGTAAATCCGCACACCTATGGACATTTTATTTTTGACAAAGTAGCCAAAATTTGTAAAGAGCCGTGCACAGCCATGCCTCAAAGATGGCGCGGAGTCTGGCTTCTGCCTTCCCGATGGCAGGTGCTCCTTATTTGGCTAAGGCTAGGATCTGGCTTTGCTTCCGTGCACCTGGACCTAATCTGGCTTGCTTGCGTATGTCTGACCCTAGCGGCATTGTCCACGTGGCACCACGGGGTTGATTGCCCAGTGGCTATAAAGGGCGTGGGCTGGCTTTCCCCAGGAGGAGATCAGAGTGAGAGTGAGAGTGAGAAGATGGCTTTCCCCGGGGTCAGAAGATTGTCTCAAGGTTCCTGAATAAACTGCTTGGAGAAGAGCCTGGTGTTGCGTCTTCCTTGCTGGTCGAGGCGGAAGCGACAAAAATTATACAATAGAGAAAAGAAAGCATCTTAAACAAATGGTGCTGGTCTAACTGGATGTCAGCATGTAGAAGACTACAAATAGATCCATATCTATCACCATGCACAAAACTCAAGTCCAAGTGGATCAAAGACCTCAACATAAATCCAGTTACACTGAACCTGATAAAAGAGAAAGTGGGAATAACCTTGAACACATTAAGACAACTTCTTGAATATAACACCAGTAGCACAGATGCTAAGATTGACAATTAATAAATGGGACCTCCTGAAACTGAAAAACTTCCATAAGGCAAAGGACACTGTCAATAGGACTAAATGGCAGCTTACAAAATGGGAAAAGATCTTCACCAATCCTACATCTGACAGAAGACTGATCTCCAAAATACATGAAGAACTCAAGAAACTAGACATCAAAAAAAACAACAAAAAACCAAAAAACAAAACAAATAATCCAATTAATAAATGGGGTACAGACCTAAACAGAGAATTCTCAAGAGAAGATTCTCAAATGGCAGAGAAACACTTAAAGAAATGTTCAACATCCTTAGTCATCAGGGAAATGCAAATCAAAAAGACTCTTGAGATTCCACCTTACACCTGTCAGAATGGCTAAGATCAAAAACACAAATATCAGCTCATCTGGAGAGGATGTGGAGCAAAGGGAACACTCCTCCATTGCTGGTGGGAGTGCAAACTTGTACAGTCACTATGGAAATCAGTGTAGCAGCTTCTCAGAAAATTGGGAATCAATCTCCCTCAAGACCCAGCTATATCATTCTTGGGCATATACTCAAAGGATGCTCAATCATACCACAAGGACATTTGCTCTACTATGTTCATAGTAGCTGTATTTGTAATAGCCAGGACCTAGAAACAACCTAGATGCCCCTCAACCGAAGAACGGGTAAAGAAAATGTGGTACATTTACGCAATGGAGTATTACTAAACTGTTAAAAACAATGACATCAGGAAATTTGCAGGCAAATGGAGGGAACTAGAAAAAAAATCATCCTGAGTAGGTAACCCAGACCCAGAAAGACAAACATTATATATTCTCATTTATAAGTGGATATTAACTATAAAGTAGAGGATAACCATGCTACAATCCACAGATCCAGAGAGACTAGGTAACAAAGAGGACCCAAGAGGGGACACATGGATCTCCCTGGGAAGGGAAAATAGAAGAGATCTCCTGGTTGGACTAGGGGCTGGTGGGGATGGGAACTTGAGGGACTGGGATGGAGGGGGTCAGTGGAGGGGGGGAGTACTAAAAGAGATGACTGGAAAGGGGGTACTTTTGGGGTCAGAGAGAAACCTAATGCAAGGGAAACTCCCATGAATATACAAGAATAACCCCAGGTAAGACTCCTAGCAGTATTGGATACTAGCCTGAACTGGCCATATCCTGTGATCAGATTGGTGACTACCCCAATTGTCATCAGTGAGCCTTCATTCAGTAAGTGATGGAAACAGATGTAGAGATCCACAGCCAAACATTAGGCCGAGCTTGGGGAATCTTGCTGAAGAGAAGGAAGAAAAATTGTAGGAGCCAGAGGAGTCAAGAACATCACAAGAAAACCCACAGAAACAACTAACCTGGCTCATAGGAACTCACTGAGTCTGAACCAACAACCAGGGAGCCTGCATGGGACTGACTTAAGCCCTCTACATATATGTGACAGTTATGTAGCTTGGTCTATTTGTGGGACTCATAACAATGGGAGCAGGGGCTGTCCCTAACACTTTGTCTGGCTCTTGGGAATCTATTCCTCATACTGAATTACCTTGTCCAACATAAATACAAGGGAAGGTGCTTAGTCTTACCATAACTTGATATGCCATGCTTTGTTGATACCCAGGGGAGGCTTGTCCCTTTCTGAACAGAAACAGAGGAGGGCTGGATAAGGGGGTAGAGGGGAGAGGTGGGAGAAGGGAGTGGGAGGAGAGGAAACTGCAGTTGGGATGTAAAATAAATAAGTAATTTTTAAAAGAATAAAACCTCATAAAGGGCACTAGTCAGGACAATATGCAGATTATAGTTCTGGCATTTAATGGATACTCTACTGAGCTCAGCATAAAAGAAATAAGTTAACTCCAAGCCCTACATTTTGGGGGTTGAGACTCAAATTTCAGAAAGTATCTGACTCATGGTTTCAGTATTGGTCAGAGAAAGATGAGTCTTACTGGTTGAAAACTAATCCAGCAACTGATGATAGATGACTTCTTCTCAAAGGAAAATCAAATGGCTATTTATCCAAAGAAAAGAAGGGATTTGGTGTGTGTGTGTGTGTGTCTGTGTGTCTGTGTGTGTGTGTCTGTGTGTCTGTGTGTGTGTCTGTGTGTCTGTGTGTGTGTGTCTGTGTGTCTGTGTGTGTGTGTGTGTGTCTGTGTATATAGAGAAAGAGATTTCATTGCCTTACAATACTTAGAGTCAATGATTATTAAACACAAGTAAATCGTATTTTATCTGACTCATGTGGTTGTGTTTTCTACTATAAATGTTTGTACTTGTTGTTTGTGTATATCTTTTCCCAGGTCACTAAAATGAAGTCCTTTCAATGCCCTAACCCCCAGCTGTAGGGTGGATTTGTTATGGATTTAACAAACGGGTGAGGGGCTGTGAAGCCTTAGCTCTCATCCCATCTATGGGCCTTGAAAGGAGGGGTCTTTTTCATAAAGAAGTGGAGGTGTAAATGGATCCATGACAGCTAAATAGTTTAAGCGATTTAAAGACCATTTATTGAAAGTATGTGATCTGGACACAGCTGTGCTAGATTTGTGGACAGTAAAAGGACAGATACACACAAAAAACACCACGTCCCACACCTAAGAAGTTTGTAATGAACACATGCACACACAGAGGACTGACAGTTCAAAGAATAAATATGCAATCCAGATGTTACCGGAAACTTCACATTCCTTTCCCTCCTAAAGTTTCCTGAAGAATTCCAGAGATTTTGAGTCTCTGTGTCACTTTTGAGTCATAGATTCTGCTATGCCTGGAGTTTTAATTTCACTTTTTCTTTCTTCCTCACAATTGCTGCCT
Source organism: Peromyscus californicus insignis (assembly GCF_007827085.1). Lineage (NCBI taxonomy): Eukaryota > Metazoa > Chordata > Mammalia > Rodentia > Cricetidae > Peromyscus > Peromyscus californicus. The sequence continues at coordinate 11,274,783 of NW_026294514.1, read as the reverse complement.
TTGTGCTGTCCCAAACTAGCAACACCCTCGCTGACACACAAGTCCCAAACTAGCAACAAACACCCTCACTGACACACAAGTCCCAAACTAGCAACAAACACCCTCATTGAGAGATGAACACAGCAACCCTCACTCAGACTTCGGGGAGGAGTTTCACACCAAAGAAAAAATAACAGTTAAAAACAATGTGGTTATTTATTATTGATTTATTAGTCTTACAGTAATTCCATCCAGTTCAGGCCCTAGCATAGTGTCTGCTGGACACATGCACACACTCTCCAGCTGATGACTCTGGGTCATCTACTCTCCCATCCATCTCTAGCACTGAATCAATATAAATATTTTTTTTCCAGAAATATCAACCTTGCCACTCACCACCGGAGGCTTACAAGGGCAGATATTGCTATGATGAGCTTGCATTTCAATAACATTTTTTCCTTCTCTTGTAATTAGTCTGGAAGGCTCATGAGGGAGTGAAGATTATGGGCTCAAATGATGAGAAAGACTTTGGGGGAAGGACCAAGGTTTGAATCATGGGGGTGACTTTAATACAAGTGCAGAAGGTAAATCAAAAACTTCAGATTTGGAGTCTCTAACCAAATAAAATGTTTCTATTTTATGCCTCCTAAAATGTCATACATAATTTCTAAATAAGAAAAAAAAATCCATTGCAGTACTGAAAAACAAGGAGGTGTAGTCCCTCCAAGCAAGTAAAGAAGCGCAGAGAGACTCGAGCAGGCAGCCACCCCCACCACATTGTCCAGCCCGTCACTTTACAGGCTGAACCACAGCAAGAGAGAACTGTGTGCTTCCCCTCAGCTTTCCCTTCCCCTTGCTGTTTCTCTAAAAGTAAAAAAGGGGGCGAGAGAGAGAGATTGGAGCCTCCTTCTCTTGCAGAAAGTCCAAATTGGGTTCCCAGCACCCATGTCTGGTGACACGCATTGGCCTGTAACTTTATTCCCAGAAGATCCAACACTCCCTCTTCTGGCCTACACACACACACACACACACACACACACACACACACACACACACACACACACACACAGAGACAGAGACAGAGACAGATAGACACATACACATACACAGAAAGAGACAGAGACAGAGACAGAGACAGAGACAGAGTCAGAGACAGGTAGGCAGGCAGACAGAGACATACAGACAGACTGACAGACAGACAGACAGACAGAGGCAGACAGAGGCAGACAGAAACACAGAGACAGATAAGACAAACAGAAAGACAGAGAGAGAGAGAGAGAGAGAGGCAGACAGACACACAGAGACAGACAGACAGACACACACGTTTAAAAAAACCCTGTTTTTTTAAATAAAAGAGAAAGGAAGGAGGGAAGGGAGAACAGAAGAGAAGTGTGTTTCTGAGCAGTGGGCTCAAGGGCCGCAGCCATGAGCAGTCCTGGCTGCATGTAATGGGCTGGGGAGAACAGCTGCTCCAGCCCTCTTCTCAGAACTGCCGCCTGCCTGAAAGACCAGTCCTCCATTTCCAGATCAGTGGAAACTTGAACATGGAGCATCTTCAGGATGGTTGTTGGCATCTGAAAACCAGGGAACCCCAGAAAATATGTGGTCACTCTAAGATCCCAACGGGAAACAAGCAGCTTGACTAACTCCTGTGACAGAAGTCCCCTGCTTCATCAGAGGACCACAGAGTGTTCCAAGCCCACTGTAGCCAGAAAAGCAGGGCATTTTCAGCTGGATAGAGGAAACGCACTCGGCAATCAATCCAGTTCACTACAGACCTTTGAAGCGGATGGACATACAACCAGCAACTGCCCATCACTTTATGGAAACCAAGGAAGCCGACTCCAGGAGCAGAAGAACTAATTCTTGAGGAAATGGAGTTAATAGCCAGGAGTCAGGAGCTTTCACATCACAAAAGAACAGATGGTTGTGGGGGACAATCTACTAGAATCCCTGAAAATTGAAAAAAAAAATTATCACTAAAATGAAATAACAGATGGTGTAAAGAACAAAATTTACATAACATAAGATTGAAGTAGTAAATTAAAATATGTGGCCAAAGAATTCTCCCAGGGTATAGTAAAAAATAATGAGCTGAAAATAAGTACAAAATTGAGACAGGAAAGACAGATGCAGGAGATCCCACATCCATCTAATTGGAGTTCTAGAGGAGGAGGAAAATGCTCAGAATCACTAATCATTAGGGAAGCACAAATCAAAACCCCAGAGACACCGTTCGATACAGTCCTAGGACAGCTGGGATGGATACTATTTCTACAAACAAAATCAAAAATAGAAAATAAGAAATGTTAGGGAGGGCACGAAGAAATTGATACCCTTGGGCAAGCTGGAAATATCAGTATCACCGTTGTGGAGAATGGTGTGTTTCTGTCTTAGTAATTGTTCTCTTGCTGTGAAGAGACACCATGACCAAGGCAACTTTTTAAAAAACCATTTAATTGGGAGCCTACTTAGAATTTTAGAGGGTTAGTCCATGATCAGCACGGTGGGAAGCATGGTGCTAGAGCAGTAACTGAGAGCTGTGCATCCTGATTCATGGGCAGCAACAGATGGGGGGCTGGTGGGGATGGCTGGGGATGGCATGCACTTTTGAAACCTCAAAGCCCACCCCAGTGACACTTCTCTTTCTACAAGACCACCTCTCCTCATCCTTCCTAAACAGTTCCACCAACTAGAGACCAAGCATTCAAATATATGAGTTTATGGGGACCATTCTCATTCAAACCACCACAGTTACTCAGAAATGAAATATTTCCATGGAATCCAGAAACTCCATTTGGACACATATACATAAAAGAATTAAAGGCAAGGATGCAAACACTCATTTTATTTACAATAACCGAAAGGTAAGAAGAGTCTAAGTGTCCACAGATGGCTGAATGTGTATCCCATACACAGAAATTAAAAGGATATTTGCTTAAATTTAATAAAGAAATAAATATCTGATATATGTTACAAACATGACTATTTGAAAGAGATCTGGGAGGGCAACATGTATCCATGATGGGTGAATATACACAGTTCAGAGATTTCCTCCAAGTCCATGTTTCAGCTCGTCCTCTGTACCCCTTTGTACAATGTGCTAGTACAGGTTCTCTGTCACCAAGCTGTAACTCCAACCTCAGGTCGTACTGTTTTAACAGAGACTTTGGATAGGTGGACCTCAGGAAAATCTATTCCAGTTTATTAGTTTATCATTTCCCCCTATCCATGACAGTTTTCACATTCTGAGACAATTCGCAAGTTTGCAAAGGTATGCCTCTGAAGTTTTTTTCTAGAAATTTTATAGTCTAGTTTTTCACTTTCTCTGTCTCTATAGTCTGTCTCTGTCCCTCTCTCTCTTACACACACACACACACACACACACACACACACACCAGTGTGTTGGCCCGTGTGGACGCTGGAGGCTGACACTGGATGTCTTCTCCTGTTGCTGTTGACCCCACTTTCCGCAGAGTGGTTTGTTGAAGCTAGGGCTCACTGTTTTGGGTTAGTCTGGCTGGCCGGTGAGTCCCAGGGATCCATCCATAGGTCTCTGCCCCACATGTTGGATTTACAGACGCATGCATGCATACGGCCTGCCCACCCCCCTTTAATGTGGGTGCTCCAGATCCCAACTCAGGCAGGTGTTCATGCTCGCACAGCAGGCGCTCTACCTACTTGAGTCATCTCCCCAGAACTCTATGGTGGAATTTCTAAGAATGTGAATGTAATTCTTCTGTTAATTTTGGGATGTTGTGAGGTGTTCACCATGGTTCAGTATCTTTCTATAAACATGTATTCAGATGTTCCAACACCACTTATTGATCCCTCAGTATATTCTGAAAGTAATATACATTATCTTGATAACTCTGGCTTTATAGACAGTTTTATAATCAGAAAGTGTAACTTTGCTGGATTAGGGTCTTCTAAAAGATTTTTTAGTCTAGTATTCTAAAATGTTTGGCATTCTTTATACATTTGAGTATCAACTTGGCCATTTCTACACAAGGCATGCTGGTATCTTATTGAAAATGCATTGAGTCTGTATATCATTTAAGGAAGTGGAACTAATTTTTCTCCTTCCTCCTGCCAAAACTATCCATGCCCTAGTTTTGGGGACTTATAAATATGGTAGGGTGTATGGCAAAGAGCAAATTCAGCTTGTTACTCAGCTGACTTTAAAACATGGAGGTTGACCTAGATCATGTGGCTGGGCCCAGGGTTGACATTTAGGTTCCTTAAATGTATAAGAAGATGAGAAAAGAGGAAGTCAGAATGATACAATACAAAAGGAGCTTGACATGCTGTCCCTGGCTTTGAAGGTGGAGAGGTACTTGGGAAAGAGAGTGGGTAGTCTATGGGAGCCAGGCAAGGTAAGCAAACTGATTCTTCCCTAGAGCCACAGAAGGAATGCAGTCTTGATCTCATGAGGCCCTGATCAGAATTCCAACCTACAGAGCTGTAAGATAACAAATTTGTGTTATTTGAAATCTCTAAGTTTGTGGTGATTTGTCATGGCAGCCACGGAAACTGACATAATTGATATCTTCGTGATATTGAAATTTCCAATCTATAACCATGGTGTGGCTCTCCATTTATTTAGGTGTTCCCCAATTCCTCTCCACAGTGTTTTATAGCTGTCAAACTGGCAGACTTCTGTATCTTTATTAACTTCATTCCTAGGTGTTTCAGATTTCCTGATGCATAGCATAGATCTTCGTGTTTGAAGCAGAAGTCACTCAAGCTATAAGCTAGAAGAAACCACTTAAATAGCACTTTGATAAATTGCTAGAGGCTGAGTGTGGACTAGCATGAGCAATTCCTGGGAACCATAGTCTGAGAGGGCCCCTCCACCTTGGTAGATGCTGTCTCCTGGAATTCTAACAGGGCAAAGTCGAGAAAGATCTCTTGGTGGCTGTGGAGGGGGGAGAGAAAGAATAATTACTGTACAATACATCCAGAGATTTCCCTACCATGATGGCCTATTAGCTAGGGAAGAGGCTTTTCCAGAAACCTATCCTCGTTAAAAGAAGGCTGTCCTTTCGACTGGAACACTCACTAATGTTTTATATCATATAAGAGAAGGAAACAAAGTCAGTAGAGATAAAGGCTTCACAGAAATAGACAGGAGATCTTGCTGTTGGAAGAAAAAAGTGGAAAAAGTAACACCGGAGAAAAACCTGCAAAACTCTAGGCTCAACAAAACACAGAAATGCAATCAGGACAGTATTGACGACTCCCCTCCCCCACAGTCGACCACCACTACCGGGGTTCTGGTATAACCATGGTGGACCACAGCTGAAAGAAGGTAAGACACAATTCTCCTTGAAAAGAAATATTTATAATCACCTAAAGTCAAGATGAGAAAGAAGAACAAAAATACCAGAGGAATTTGAATCTGCTCTCAGCTGTACCGCCAGCGAGCATCAAATTAGTTCAAATGCTAGTTTATCGTAGATTCTCAGGCTAATATCCCATTTACCCACTTCCATAACCTAATAGGATGCATCTCACTTTTCTCAGGCCAATTGTGAGAGGAGAGAGAGAAGAAAATGATCACCTCCCACCTACAAATTCACGTTGCCTTCGAGGACCTTTGGGGCTACAGGTTGTGCTGCTGCCTTTTTCTCTAGCCCAGCTGGTCCTTCCTCAAAGGAATCTATAGGTTCTGCACAGGTCTTCTCAGCCGCCAATATCCAGATTCCAGACTGACTCTGGAAGCTTCTGGAACTACTATTCATCTGTGAAGTTCTGTGTAAGACATTCGTTCATCGGAGTTTCTGTGTGCCCACCACTCTCCTATCATCCCTCAGTGTAACTTCCACATGATTTGAACTTTGTTGGAATTATCTTGAGAATAAGTCATCTGAGTCCTTTGTGTCTTTACTCTCTCCCCTTGAATTATTTTATTATTGTCTTCCTTTCTAATTCCCCTCACACTCAGTGTGTTCTAGTTTGCTGAACACAAATTGAGTATCTGTTGCTATGATAAATATCATGACCAAGAGCAAACTGGGAAGCAAAGAGTTTATTTCACCTTGTATTTCCAGGTCATAGTTCATCACTGAGGGAAGTCAGGGCAGGAACTGTGGACAAACATTGCTTCCTGTCTCTCTCTTTCTAGCTGTCTTTTACTTTCTTATTCAGGCCAGGCCCACTTGCCAAGGTACAGCTCTGCTCCCAGTGAGCTGGGTTAATCCACACCAAACATCAATCAAGACAATTTCTCACAGACATGACCACGGGCCAGTCTAATCAAGGCAATTCCTCAGTTGAGGTTTTCTCTGTCCAGATAACTGTAGGTTGTGTCAAGTTGACAAGGAAACTAACCAGCATGCAGTGTTTACACCTTCGCTTGCTAATTGTACACACAACTCCTAATTGTTTTCATGATGCAATGGTTTGCTTAAGTGTTCTTGCCTTGAAACGTTCACTATTTTCCTTAAAACTTTGACTTAACAGGTCAAATGAAACATTTATGGGTCTCACACATACCAGCCAGTGTATAATTATAGGAATAGAGCATCTTTTTGGACCCCAGAAGCTTCTCGCTTTCTTTAATGCCGTGGACAATGTGTTTACTCTCTTGGTCTACTGTTTTCCTCATTCTCTATTGCTCAATCAAAATCGCAACAAATCAAAGGACTTTTATTTACTAATTAATTTATGTCAAATCTGAAACTTGAGAAAGGAATAATCTAAAGCTTCTTAGACACTCCCACCGAGTGGGACAAGCTGAGTCCGGGCTGTATGCTAACAAGGTCTCTGTGCTGTTTGTCTGAACTGCCTGGGCATTTAGGCCAAAGGTGTGGTGATGGCACTTCCGACGTCAGGTTTGAAACTCTGGCAGGAAAATGTAAGCTGCTGCTGTCTTCAGAATTCTTGAAAGTGAACATGGTGAACAGTTTAGTTATGCACAACTACAAGAAAGGAAAATACCCATCTGAGCTAGACTGATTAAAGAGAGGTTTACTGTGAGGCCGTTAAAGCATCCCAAGGAGTTCAGTTTTAGCAAGGACAGCAGAATTTTGCAGAATCAGAAAGTTTCCAGGACTCTCTTTCTGCTCCTGCGTCTCTTTTGTCCTTGTCCCTCTGGCCCCAAGACCCCTGGTCTCTGCTGCGTCTGCCCCACTTTTTTATCTTTGAGGACACACACCTTACAAGTACCACCAGCTCTGATCATGGGTGCTTTTTCACCCTGCCTGCCTGGAACCAGGAAAGAAAATGAGCGATTAGGGTGAGATTTCAGCTTTGGTCTAATCAGTTCCTAGTGTTGAGTAGGCAAGAACACATTATTCCAGTTGCCAGTTAATGCCAAGTATGCCCTTGCATTAGGGGTCAGGGGCCACAAGAGAAGCTGGACAGAATGGCACTCATCTCCAGTACAAGATTTTGGCAAGCTGATTTATCTACCATTGCTATCGCCGAGTATCAATAGTGACTTAATCCTTGGTTTTGTAAAGTAGGACAGAGTTATCTATGAATAGATCACTGCCTGCCTATCAAGAGAAAGGTAATATACATAGATTTTGGGTTATTTACTCTAAATTATTCACTTCATGATGTTATTGAAGATAAGTAGGTTCCATTCTTCTATAAAATCTAGGTCTCCCTCTTTTTGTAATTTTTTCTTTTTTAAAGATTTATTTTATCTTATGTGTAGGAGAGTTTTGTCTGCATGTATGTATGAGCACTGTGTGTGCTCCTGTTGCCTACAGAGATCAGAAGAGGGTATCAGATCTTCTAGATCTATAACTAGAGTTACAGATGGTTGTGAACCACCACGTGGGAGATGGGAACCATGGTGTGGGAGATGGGAACCAAAGAGCAATGAGTTCTCTTGGCCTTTTCTCCAGCCCCTGTTTTCATTTTTAAAAGGAGGGGGATTCTGAATAAATGCAGTCCCCCACTACCACAAATTATGCAGTGAAGTTTCCCACACTTGTGGACTACCAGGGTCAGGACAGACAGAGTGCACTGAATGAGCTTCACCTTGGGAAAGTGACCTTCATGGTCACGGTATCTCTGTCTCTGAGACTTCCTCAGTACCTCAGGAGGGTACTTGGAGAAGCCAGAAAGATCACTATCTACACCTGAATTGTTTCTTTGGTTTTGATGATAATGTTTGAAATTAAGACAACTTTAGTTTGGTAACTAGTGTGTGTCTTCTCCCAGAATTTCTCAGTTAAATAGCATAATTCTTCATGAATCTTTGGGGAATGATAAGTCTTACCCGTATACATTCCCTTCTTGTTATGTGACACTCCAATCATTTACTGAACCTAAAAGATTGATTTTTTTCCTTTAGAAGTAAAAGTCCTCACATTTTAAAAGCTAAAAAGGGCCAAAAAAGACTTCAGTTCCTAAAAGCAATACCTTTGTAATTCCCTTTCTGTGTTAACAAATCACCATAAAATTACTATAGATTTTCTCCGCCCCCACCTCTCTCTCTCTCTCTCTCTCTCTCTCTCTCTCTCTCTCTCTCTCTCTCTCTCTCTCTCTCTCTCTCTCTGTCACACACACACACACACACACACACACACACACACACAATCATAAAAATCATAGACATTGTACAGTTGGCTCCTAACACAGAATAAGAAACCTCAATGATCCTTCTATACATTACCCACTAGCAATTTCTTGAGGCTACTGGCTAGCCCAGGCTGGTGAACCATTGCCCACCAGCCTACCTGGGCCATTTCTCCCATTACAAATTAGTGTGTGGCCAAGGGGAGCCAGCTACTCTGAGCACTATCTTAGAGAGCATACAATTTGAAAGAATGGCTGCAGGAAAAGAAACTAAACGAATGTAGTCCCAAACTAAAGAGCAATGTGTTTTTCCCTGATTGGCTGTGGGATTATCTCCATCTTGGCTCTCCTCTACTGGTGCCAGTGATTAGGGGGCTGCAGACTAGCAGCACTTTCGAAAACCAGGGAAATCCATTCTCCTCAGTTTACTCTTTTGCATATCCTAAGCACTACAGAGCGAAGACTCACATTTCCTCAAAAATTTAGGCTATCAAAAATTCTTAAAAGTATAAAACTAATTTAATATCATAGAAAAGACAGATTCTCCCATAAGAGACAATATCATACAGACTTCTCCACGCCTCCCAGATCTAACTCTACTTAGAAAAGTGGGATACAGTTCAAAGCAAAGAGAGCAAGTAAATATACTTAGATAGGTTCTGTAATTGCTCATACCATGGCTGTTCTCAGCTCCTTGGTGAAAGAATTCACTTTGATCAACTTCAAAGCTTCCAATTACCTCGGGATAAGAATTACAGACATCAATTTATGATCGTAATTTAGAAATTCCAAGTATTTAAATATAATACTACACAAGGAATGAGAATAATTAACACTGGCACGGCATATTTATAACACTTCCATTTTCAGAAGGCAATCCCATGTACATCATTGGGTTCATCTTACAGACCCTCCTTTGTCAGGGTCTAGTCTCACGTCATGAGGATGACCTAAGAATGTGCAGTAGTTCAGGACATGAAGACCCACTGGGCCGGCTCTGCTGACACACCCTTCTTCCCCAACCAGCCTTGTGAGCTGTGGTCTGCTGACCTCCTCCAAGAGCATCGTGGACCACATCCTCAACACCTTTCCAGGAGGTAAGATCTAGATGTCTTTTCCTAACAGGCAATCTGCTCCATCATTATAATCCTCTTTCTTCCTCTGCTTCCCGCCACACACACTCTCAGTTTTTGCCAAAATGCCCATGCCATTGCTCTTTGTGACTGCTGATTGGATCATTTCTTTTTGTCAAAATTTCCCCCTCCTGTCTCAATCTCTTGAATCTGTTCGAATCAGAATAGTTCCAGATCAATATGTCTTAAGTTATAGATCAATGTGCTTAGAGCTTTTTCTAGTTTACTGCTTCTGCTGTTTTCTTCCATTTAATCCTTTTCCAACTCAGTTCTACCTTGCTGAGTGATCCAATTGCCATTCCTCCTTCTATTTTTTGTCTGTTTTGTTTTGGGGTAGTGTTTCTAGTTCTTTATCACATTTTGTTATTTTCTTTTTCCCCTGATGAGTTGAAGGGTTTCCAGTGCTTTTCAGTATCACAGAACATGCCATACAGCCTAAGACACAGGAGGCTGCTATCTACCTCTGTCCCTATGAATCTGATGACACTAAGTGCCACCTAAGCAGAACTACATGGTAATTATTCTGTTGTGCACATTTTTTTCACTGATGCATGCTTTAATCTGAATAGCTGCTTAATGAGTCATTTGTTCAACATACAGCTCCACCACCATTTGGGAGACCCTAGGCCAGTCAGTTTTCCTCTCAGGTATAAAGTGCTATTCATAATAGAATCCACTTAGTGAGGCTACCTTGAGAATTAAATGACTTAACATGAAAAGCTCTTTAACGTGTTTAGAGTACAGGTGACTATTAATATCTTATAGTTAGTTCTCTTACAGAAAAGTGGGTAAAAACTCCAAAGTGCACAGATTTACTATTGTGCAAGTGCCAAGCAAACCAAGAAGAGAAAGCTATAGAGAGATCTGACAACTTGCATCTGCCTGTACTTTTCTCTGGAAATGTCGTTGACACTTCTGTGAGGCTCCAGCGGTGATGATATCTATTCAAGGAAGAGGCAGCTCTGAACTCAATGAGGCCGCTTTCAGGGCATCAAGAGGCTGTGTATTCTAGAAAAGGTTTCATTGTCAAGCCCACCAAAGGCGGGTGGGAAAGGCTCTCTTGTAGCTTTCTTCTCACACCAATGCTTGCAAAATGAATATTCCATTAACCAACTACAGCTGCTACTGTATCTGCTTATTTTCTCTGAGTTACATGAAGTACAAGGAGCCAGGATGCTAGGGCAACACTGAACAGTCCATTTGCACTCACTGGTGCATCCTTCATTTGATCAAAGGGTATGAGCATCTTCATTTCACTTCAGATTTTCCCGAACACTTCCATGAATTAGACTTCAAAATGACTGCATTACAGCAAACTAGATCAACCCAGCCAGCTTGGGTACTGGCAGTAGTTTGTCTTTGTTCTGAGATAAACACACTGTCCTAAAAATTTGATATAGACCTCTTTTAAAAAATGTGATGAATTCCCTCATAGTACACAGCAACCCAAAGACATTACTTACTGAAATGGATGTTGCAGTATAATGTATCTTATTGAATCACAAGTATTTCCCAGTTGATTATTGGATGCATAAATCCAATCAAAATTATCACCTATCGAACTGGAAACAGTAAACTTACAAACCCAAATGGATCACCTAGCAAATCATAAATACTGCCACATTTACATATTGGCACTCTGTTACACTGAGTTACTGGGAGAAATGTTAACTCTTTTAGGAGGCCTGGAAACTAGGCAGTTGTGTTCTCCTAGATAGGGCTCTGTACCCTTAGCCATAGGGAACCACGCTGCCTTCACTCTGCAAAGGTGCATGCCAAGTCATGCAGGACGGACAGTCCCCTTCATCCTCCCCTTCCTGTCTCTGCCAGAGCCGGTGACCTCCAGAACTGTCCACTAAGCAGCTTTTCTACTGCATTGAAAACAAACAAATAGCATCAGAGAGTAAGCTGGCATGCTTGAAAGAATATTAGGCCGTTGTTGGTGTTCATGTGAATGTAAGAGTGAACCCTCATTCATGTGCTGTTCTCGCTTTGCTTCTGGGAGCAGCTGGAGTTTGAGGTTACCAGGGAAAGACAGCACTCTCTCCTGGGGAGGCTGCACGGATTTTCTGGTATTGCTTTAACTTTCAAGTGGCTAGTTAAGGCCGGTATTACTCTTCTGGTCTGTGCACTTCCTCTGTGCATTGTGCACACTTCCTACAATGTCACCAAGCATCATACATATATGTAGATACCCTGCTTTCAAATATGTCATGCCATTTCTCCCATTCTCCCATTCCTACCAGTCAGACTTGGTTCTTAGTTTTTCATTTGAAAGCCAAGGTCACCAATAGATCCATATGTGTGTCTCCTTCACCGTGGGCTCCCTGTCTTCATTCCCCTACCATTGAGTATGGCAAATATTTCACAACGTTGCTATTCTCTGCATGGTCCCTATATTAGTTAACATTCTACTGGTTGCAAGTGATAGGAAGGATCTCTTGCTAAGTTAGGTAAAAGATGCAATTCATTGAAGAGCTGCAGAGGCAGCCTGCAGAAAGGATAAGGGACCAGCCAGCAAAGCCTTGGTGACAGTGATGCTGGTCAGCTCCAAGTGATGCCTACTTTGTATGCCTCAACAATTCCAAACTGGATACTGTGGAAGGAATCTGATTATTTGCTTAAGTCAGGTGTCCAAAGCCACGGGGTAAGAAATGGCCACAGAGGATCTCTCCTTTGTTTCACTGGGGCAGTTCCCTGTCACCAAAGGAGAAATGGCCATTAACTGGAAGGTGATAAGAGACATCTAAAACCTCGCTGTGTGTGTCTATTGCTTTGAACAGAACCATGCATGTAAAGCATTTATGTTACATTTTGCCATTATACTTCCAACAGTGGCATGGTTGGTTTCTCTTGAGCACCTAATAAGCATGTTCTTAAGTCCAAGTGTTTGTATGGCTTCAAAAACATCATGAGGCTCTTGTCTCGAAATGGTAGAGAGAATACAAAGCTAAGGGTTGTGTTTGGGATATGAAATGCCCCTGAAGGCTCTTGTGGTGAATGTGTAGTCCTCAACACAAGGTTCAGAGGTAAGGCTTTGGTGAAGGGATTGGATCATGAGGACCTTGACCTTATCAATGGATTAATCTATGAATAGACCCTCAATATGAAACATTATTGGGAGCTGGTGGGGATTGGGATGTATGGCTTCATTGGAGGAAAGAAGTCACTTGAGATGTGATTTTAAAGGGCGTATCTTGTCTTGGCCACTTCTCCCAAGCTCTCTGCTTCCTGGCTTCCCTGGGATGAGCGGCTTCCCTTCAGAGATGCCTTTACACAGGGGTGTTCCCACCTCTCTATAACCGTAAGACAACGGAGCACACTCTGAAACACTCAGGTCTGTCAGCCTAAGTGACTCTTCCTCTCCTGGATGGTTTCCTAAGGTGTTTGGTGACAGTGATGAAGAGGTCCAACTGTGCCACTGTCTCTCAGTGGGCTAAAATATACCTATGCATGTGACAGCACCGTTTTGAAAAGGAGAGCTTCTATAGCCAAGGAAGATAGATCCATTTCAGAAAAGATATAATTTAGGATGGAAGAAAAAAAGGGTGCTTTTAAAATGCCAACTGGTTAGTTTACGGCCTCTATCAGCACTGCTCGGAGATGGAGAAGGGAGGCATCAGAAAAGTCAAATAGCAGATTTACTATCTGCAAAAGATTAACAGCTCTGCTGGGCCAGGATGAGAATTGGGGGAGAGCAGAGCAAAATGTTCCCCTCAGACTCACACTGATGAAAAGGGGCTGGATGAGTAGATTGACCAACTTTTTTCCTCTGTGGGAAAAACACACTGTCCATCATATCTGAGTCTCATCAGGCGTGGGAGGCATTTGAGGACCCAGACTGTTTGGGGTTCCTTCCTTACAAATTGAGAGAAACAACCAAATTCTTTCTTCTGGTCAGTACTAGAGATAGCCCTGAGCATTGGTCTCCGAAAGGATTTATTCAAGTCTCCCTTTATGTAGAAGAGATTGTCAAAATATTCAGAAGCTGAACTTTGGTGAAGGTAAGCACCAGTAGAGGTGATAAGACCAAACCCAGTGTGGTGGTTTGAATAAGAAATGGCCACCATAGGCCCATCTATTTGAATGCTTAGTCATCTGGGAGTGGACCTATTTGAGAAAGATGAGAAATATTAGGAGGTATGGCCTTGTTGTAGGAAGCATGTCATTGAGGGTGGCCTTTGAGGTCCCAGAAGCCCACTCCAGACCCAGTGTTGCTCTCTTGGCCTGCAGATCAGGATGTAGCCCCCAGCTACTCCTCCAGCATCATGCATACCACCATGCTCCCCCCCACCCGCCATGATAACAATGGACGAAACCTCTGAAACTGTAAGTAAGGCCCCAATTAAATGATCTCTTCTGTAAGAGTTACGTTGGTCATTGTGTCTCTTTCCAGAAACTGAACAGTGACTAAGGCACTCAGGACCAAATATTTGGTCAAGATTGGAAGCAAGACTGAGAATTGAGCCCAGCACAGCTGCTTCACACATCCGGATTCAAGGCCACTGACTGAAAAAATCTGAGGAGGTCATAAATACACGACTAAACTCTAGAGCAGATTAGAACAAAAATTAACCATCAAAAAGGTCTTTCTCAAGCCATACTTTCTTTATTAGAGCCCTGTGAAAATATCAGTCTCATCTAGTTTCTAGCAAACCTGGTATCTGTCCTCCAATATTAAGTCTACCGTTCTTTCTACCAATGACCTTGGGAACAAGTTCATGGGATGAGTAGTCATTCTCCTGCTCCGACTGCTCTGCTTCTGCCTTTGGAAGCTATTATATCCTGTCTGCATCAGGCATTTCTAAATGCTTCCAGACACATCACCATTCAAAGCAAGTGTTTGATAATGCCTCCTTTACGATTTTCAGATTGAAGTCACACACAGAGGGTATACCTTGCCTTCACATGTAATGTGTTTTTTAAGAAAAACATAACTTTAGTTTAAGGAAGAAATGAAATGAAGGAAATTTATGACAAAATAATAATGCCTAGGATCCAAACACATCAGCATTTGAAGACAGAATGAAGTCAGAAGTCTGAATCAACCGATAAGTAGACTATAAAGATCTCTTCAGCTGAATGTGTCAATTGACAGTGTTGGCAAGTCCAGGACCCCACGTGAGATTAGGGGGTGTGGCCTTGATGGAGGAAGTATCATTGGGGATGGGCTTTGAGGTTTCAAAAGCACACACGAGGCCCAGTGTTACTTTCTTGGCCTGAGGATTAAGATGCAACTCTCAGCTACTGCTCCAGCACCATGAGTTCCGCCATGCACCTGCCATAATTATAATGGATTCAGACCTTTGAATCTGTGAGCAAGACCCCAGTTAAATGCCTTCTCTTATTAGAGTTGCTTATAAGCAACTCTTCACAGCAATAGAACAGTGACTAAGATACATGGTTAACAAATTTTGGTTAACTCCCAACAAAGTAAAAATAATCTTCTCTCTATTTATATTACATTCATGGAAAACTCTGCATATATTTAAACTATACTTAACATTATTTGTGTTTATATAGAGATGGAGTTGGGCTTCAAGCCTAGATCATGACAAACAGCTTTTTCACTGAAATAGATGTCTTTGAGGACAAAATTCACATGATCATCTCAATAGATGCAGAAAAAGCCTTTAACAAAATCCAACATGCCTTCATGGCAAAAGTTCCAGAGCCTTTGACTAGAGGGAACATACCTCAACATGATAAAAGCTGTGTATGAGAAGTGCACATTCAGCACTATCCTAAGTGGAGAAAGTCTTGAATCGACCTCAGCAGAGCCAGGAAGGAAGTAGTTGTCCACTGTCCACACACCTTTTCAGTACTGTGTTTGAAGTAGTAGCTGGAAAAAATAAGGCAAAAGAAGGAAATTAAAATGATATGAATAGGAAAAGAAGTCAAACTATCCCCATTTGCAGATGACAAGATAGTATACATTAGAGATCCCAAAAATTATACCAGAGAATTTATAGAAATGATGAACAAATTCAGCAATGTGTCAGGATACATATTCAACTTGCACAAATCAGTAGGTTTTCTATACACCAACAACAGAAAATACAGAGGAGATCATGTACATACTCCTGGTCACAAAAGCCTCAAAAAATAAAATAAAATATCTAGTAATAAACCTAATCAAGGAAGCTAAAGACCTCTATAACAAAAACCTCAAACCTCTGAAGAAAGAGAGAGAAAGATACTAGAAAATGGAAAGGTACCCCATGTCCATTGATTGGTAGAATTAACATTGTAAAAATTATCATCTTACCAAAAGCTATTTACAGGTTCAAT
Organism: Peromyscus californicus insignis; assembly: GCF_007827085.1. Classification (NCBI taxonomy): domain Eukaryota; kingdom Metazoa; phylum Chordata; class Mammalia; order Rodentia; family Cricetidae; genus Peromyscus; species Peromyscus californicus. Next base: position 11,258,845 of record NW_026294514.1, on the reverse strand, counting down.
GCAATCCCAATCAAAATCCCTATCTTATTCTTCACAGAAGTAGAAAAAAGAAAAATATCATAAAATGCATATGGAACCAAAAAAGATCCAAGCTAGTCAAAACAATCCTAAGCAAAAAGAATAATGCTGGAGGATCTTAAGCTATATTACAAGGCCAAGACAGTAAAAACAATATGATATTGGCACCAAAACAGATGTGATCAATGGAATAAACTTGAAGACCTGAACCTGAGTTTATGTAACTCAAGCCATTTAATATTTGACAAAAAATGCCAAAACCGTATGCTGGGGAAGAGAAAATATCTTCAACAAACAGAGCTGGGGAAACTGGATGTACGCATGCAGGAGAATAAAATTAGACCTGTATCTATTGCCTTAAACAAAATTAATTCCAAATGGAGCAGACACTACATATGAAACCTGAAACTGCTAGGAGAAAATGTGGGCGGTATTCTACAGGATAGAGGTGTAGGGAAGGATTTTCCAAATAGGACTCCACTTACCCGAGAATTAAGATGTACAATTGACAAAAGGAGCTTCGTAAAACCAAAACGCTTCTGCACAGAGAAAGAAACAATCAACCAGGTAGAGAAGAAGCCCTCATAATGGGAGAAAATTTTGCCAGGAGATTATTAGCCAGAATAGACAAAGAACCCAAGAGAGTCAAAACAAACAAATGAATGACCCATTGGGGGAAAAATGTGCCTGGGACCTGAATACAGAGTTTTCAAAGGGGAAAAAATGACTAAGAAATATCTCAAAAAAATGTCCATTTCCCCCTATTGATTATGGAGATGCAAATAGAAGCAACTTCGATATCTTATATTTCTCTAGTCAAAAGGATAGAGATCAATAAAACAACTTACAACAAATGCTAGAGGGGGTGTGGGGGAAGGTAACCCTCGTTCACTGTTGATGGGATTGCAAATTTGCCTAGCTACTCAGGGAATCAGTGTTGGGAATTCTCAAAAATCTAAAAGCAAATCTACCATATGACCCAGCTATACCACGCTTTGGCATATGCCCCAAAGACTCAACATCTTACACTACAGATATTGGCTCAGTCATGTTCATCGATGCTCTGTTTACAATAGATAGGAAATAGAAATTACCTAAATGTTGTTCAACTCACAAATGGGAAATGAAAATGTGGTACATGTACACTATGGAATACTATTCAGATGTCAGCAAAAGAGAAATCATGAACTTTGCAGGAAACTGGATGGAACTAGAAAAGGTCATATTGAGTGAGGTAACCCAGACCCAGAAAGAAATGCTGTATGTTCTCTCTCACTGCGGGCTCCTAGCTCCAAATCTTCAGATGTCAGCCCATATCCTACAGCGACTACAGAAACCAGGAATGTAAAAAGAGATCATTGCAGGAATGGGAGCAGTAGAGATAGGAATATCAGGGTACAAGTGACCTGACCAAGGACACGGAAAGACAGGGGTTTCTAGAGTGGAGGGGATGAGAAAAATACCAAAGAAGGATGGAGGAGGGTAAAATAACATTAAGGATGTCTGAAGAAGTCTAAAGGAATTATACTATTAACTATCTACCTAAAAACACCTGTGACAGAGGTAATTCTGTATATAAGTATACATATAGTTTAAACTGTAATACATGTAGCGCGAATTGTTAGAAGGTCTTATTAATAAAAACAAACCTGGAGCCAGGTATTGGGGTGAATGCAGGAAGATCAGAGAAACAGAACAATCCACAGCCACCTCACTTTGCCAACTTCTCAGCCAATCGTGTTTCCTCAAACTGGAAGCCTCTGAGTCCTCATCTGAATGGATCTCAGCTGAACTGCTGCTAAAAGCTAAAAGCTTAAAAAGGCTCTAGTGCCTGGTCCTCATGCCTTATATACCTTTTTGCTTCCTGCTATCACTTCCTGGGATTAAAGACATGTGTCACTGTGCCTGGCTGTTTCTAGTGTGGCTTTGAACTCACAGAGATCCAGACTGAACTCTGCCTCCGGAATGCTAGGATTAAAGGTGTGTGTGCTACCATTTTCTGGCCTCTATGTCTATCTAGTGGCTGTTCTGTTCTCTGACTCCAGATAAGTTTATTAGGGTGCACAATATATTGGGGAACACAATATCACCACAAATACTTGTGATTTTGTATATAAATATACATATAGCTTAAATGAAAATTACCCATATGAATTGACAATGTTCCCTCCAAGAGTCGAAGAACATCTAACAAAAACTCCAACATCAGGTATGAGAAACCCTCTTTTGAGTTGTTGGTCAAGATGGTCCAAGAGATTTCCAAAATATTACAGGCTATCACTGTTGCCCTTGGTAGCTCCCCCCTCCCCACCAGGGGTAGAAGGTTAGGTCCTTAATGCTGAAGACACTATGCATTTCAGACACTGGAACTGACCTGAATGCCTCTTGCATGAGGACCAGCTTTCATGGTACCAAAGGGTGCCCTCAAGCTCCCGAAGAGGGGAAGCAACCAACATCCCTCCCCAACTATGATGCCTATGAACCATAACAACAACCAACATGGCACAATAACCCTGAAGGTGTAGTAGTGGTGCTTAGATATTAGTGGGACCCAAGAACTCTCTACTTGCCTGTTCACCAAGAGGAAAACAGTGCCTGGTACTGGAGATCTAGCCTGCTACCCAGGGCTAGTGAAATCATGGATCTTGGAGAAGAACCTACAACCACCACATTACTAAATCAGCATAATCTCTAAAGACACTCTAAATATTTGTCTTTATATTCAAAGATAAGCGTAGACCTCATCCCCCATGAGGAAAACGTCTCTTTGCAACAGACAGAGACCATTACTGAAAACCACAACCAATCCAAGCCGAGTTGTAGCTCCCATTTCCAATGGGTACATCTACAATGCAACTCTTGTGCCTAAGGCTCAGCAATCATTGAGGAAGAGGCGACTAAAGATTGTAAAGCCATCTTTACAAAAAATAGCCGCCATATCAGAGAATTTGTCGTGAGAGTGTGTCTTCTAGGAATGTCAGAAGCTACATCCACAGTCTCACCAACATGCCTGCCTAGGTCTAAAGCTGAGAAAGAACAGCATTAACAGATACACCAATGGGAATTGAGGACTCGACCCTACACAAAGAATTACAGGCAACTAAGAAATACTGAGTGAGGGCAAAGTCTTCCTCAGGGAGGAGCACACCAATTGGTTATGAGTAACAAATGGTCAATCCTGAAAACATACACGCCACCAGCTTTTTTTTTTTTAAACCAAAATCCAAGAATGGAAAGCAATCACTCCTTTGGAACTGCCCCATCTTCCTAATTAGCCACTAACATGTGGCTAATACATGTCATGCCTGTCCTTTCAAAGAATGTCATTTCTGCAAAGTATTTACTACAGTTTCTGACTTGTACATAACTAAGTAGTAAGCCCTTATCTAATATAGTTTTTGCTTCCTTACAGTAGCTGGTAAAAGGCAATGGACTATTAAATACTTTCAGAAAGCAATGGTCTGATGGTTAATCTAATTGTCAGCTTTATGAGGTTTGAATTTATTATGGAAACAGACTTTTGGACATGTCTTGAGGGAGTCTCTAGATTGAGTTAAATTGATGTGAGAAGACTTACCCTAATTGTGGGTGGTCTTACCCTATGGGCTGGGATCTTGGACTGAAAAAAAGAAGAAAGTTGCCTGAGTTCCATCGTTCATCACTCTCTGCTTCCTGACTGCAGATCCACGTAGCCCCTGCTTCCCAGCTGCCATGCCTTCCGCACCAGGATGGACTGCATCCTTCCAAGCTGTATGCTGAAACAAACCTTTCCATTCTGAAGTTGCTTTTTGTGAGATGTTTGTCACCGCAGTGAGGAACATAAACCACACAAATGAAGGCCAGTGGGCGGGAGAACCAGGGAACGAAACCAGGCCCTTCTCAGGGACGTCTATTGTCTCTAAGATGGGAAGTCCTGCAGCCTGTGCCGAGCTGAGGTGAAAAACTGCTCGGAATGGGTGACTACTATGTGCTTTGCCTACTCCTCCTGATAAATAAGAAGGTTTACTTGTTCTTCCTTTTCCCTGCATCACACTGATGCATAGTGTGTGTGCGTGTGCGTGTGCGTGTGCGTGTGCGTGTGTGTGTGTGCAGAAGGCATGGTGAGCATTTATCCCTCTGGCTCATAGACATTCAGCACCTGGGGAACTAGTCTTTGAAGAGAAGTGACTGAGGAACCTCACTTGCAGTTCCTCAACTCATTTGGCCCCAATTAGACAACAAAATCCTGCTCGTTGAGTCTGATCTCACAGTAACGTGTTTTTGAAGAGGAAGGCAGGCTTTCAGAGGTCACCACCAGAGTTAGAGTTGGGCTTTTCCGTCATGAAGCTGTTCACGGGGTGGGCACCCACACTCTTGTAAGTAGCTCCTCATCCACTCTCCTGTACGTAAACTCAAGATTCATTGGCCCATCAAAATGGACTTGATAAAATCACGACCTTGGTCTGTCCTTGGTGCCCTATCTGGAATAAATAGATGTTCGTCCACATCTCCCCAACAAAACATTACTAGCAATACAGGACTCATCATAGATCATTACTACATTGTTGTTGCCTTTTTAAATATGCATAGGTGTCCCCCCACCCCCCATCCCCTTACCCCCATATGTCTGTTCACCAAATGCATGGAGTGCTCTTGGAGGCCAGAAGAGGGTGTCTGATCTCCTGGAACTGGAGTTACAGATGGTTGTAAGCCATGTGTGTGCTGGGAATCCAATCCAGTCCTCTGGAAGAGCAGCAAGCTCTTAATCTCTGGCCTCTGTGTTGTTACTGTTTTAATAGCTAAAGGGAGAGACTGGTTTGTAACCCAGCATAGATAAACCACCACACTAACTGGACAACCCAATCAGAGAGAAGCTCTCTATGAGGGCTACATAAGACTTCCTCTTCTCACTCTCTGGAGACATCACAGGTGCCAGTTTATCTGGAGAAACAGCGCCTTTGACTAGTGATGTATTTAATGCATCTAACTTTCACACAGTGGGTCTTCAAATGTGCTTAAGTTATTAGAATCTAAAACCACCTGAGAAAAAGGCTCTGTAGTCCAGTACACCCACCTGACAGTTTCAGGCCCTTTCTCTAACTTTGATTTTCATCTCTGGCTTCTGAAATCTTTGGTAAAGGATCATTTGTGCGCTGGAAAAGCGTGGGTATGCTGGCAAATTGTATGTTTTTCAGTTGACCCCTCTGCATTTCTCCCCATTATCCTGGCCAACTGCAAGGTACATGTGATTAAGTATCATTAGCCAACCAGAGATAAATATGCCACATAAATAGATATGCCAACCTTTGACCAGGTACGGGTCTCGGGCGCTTTCAGAAACGGAGGCTGGAGCTTTATTTCCGCATTTCTGTTCTTGAACTAGATGGGGCTATGTGGAGTGAAGAGGACCCTAAAAAGGGAGTTAGATGGCTAGGGTTCCTACCTAGACCCTTCTTTTTATATGCTGGGGGTGGGGGGTCTCGGAATTATTTTGTCTCACTGAGCCTGCCTTTTCCTGTCCACTGATGGACAGGAAATGATGAAACCTGTCCAGCCTCCCCTCAAAGGGTGAATGTGAGGAAAACCAAGGCAACACTTTTTCAAGGGCTCATGGGATTGCAGGAAGGTCTGCACAGGTCAGCAATAGCGGGTGCTGCCTATCCCCACGGCTTAGCTCTTACGTGCTGGATGATGATATCATGGTTCACTGCTGTGGTGTGGTGGTGCAGTAGCAACCGTGATGTTTCCCTTGGAGAAAGAATGCACAGAGCCCTCATGTCCTGGTGCCCTGACTGATGAAGCCCTTCCCTCTCACCCAGTCTCTGAACAGGCTGTGGAAGGACTCTGCCGTGTGCATCGTGTGCATTAGTCACATCAGGCCCGAAAACAGTGTTTCTACACCCGCAGGGCTCGCCTGGACCAAAAGGCCTGCTGTACTCCCACGATAAACCCAAGGCAAGAAAACAAATGAAAATCCATGTCCTCTTATTTCTCAGTATGGGAAAATATTAAGGAAGAGAGCATATCATAGCCTTGTATCTTGAGATATACCTTCACGTCGACTTGGAAAGCCATTTCCAATTTAGGACTTCTCAGAATCCTTCATCTCCCTCGTGATGTGGTGGCTCATGGTCTGTCCTTCCTGTTCTGTCCCACACCATGAGAAGCTCACATGTTAGACACCTGTTTCTCCAGGTCCATGCTCTATTCATATGCCCCGCAAATGACTGCCTTCTTGTGTCACTGGTCATATTGGAGAGTACACAGTGGTGAGTATACTCCAAACACCAGTCCTGGAAGAGGATCGACATCATCTGGGCAGAAGCTTCCAGGGTCCTGTACACTGGAGTGTGGTTCCCAAAGAGAGGCAGGGAAGCCAGTGACTGTGTGCCCTTCATGTTGTCAACTCCTTCGCTCTGACAGGATCCTGAAGACTGTAGCTCTCATATTCTTCACTCTTCCTCCCGCTTCAAAAGCAAGTCATGACCACAAAAAGTGTTGACAACGAGAGGTAAAAGGTATTTTTAAATGAGAATGGTGTGTGTGTCATCCAATTACCCAACCGTTCTGCAAGTCAAAACAGACACAGGTTAGGAACAATAGCCATGGCCATAGCCCACTTCGAACTGACATTGCCTTGAATCTGGTGTTTATCTTTACCTCTTCCTTCTCTATTGGCGAAGCGCAGGTACCCTCCATGCCTCAGTGAACTTACCAGGATTGAAATCCTTCCCTGGCCCCCGTGTCTTTGACCGGGGCAGGCCCACAGATGTATTCACATTCTTCCCAGTTTCTTTCCTAGGAGCCCTCCACTGATAAACATATCTACAGCATGGTGTCTCTCTGACCCAATGGGTCTCTGACATGGCTGCTCCCCATTTCCTGGAAAGGTCGGGGTGTACTCTGGAGTTCGTCCGCTACTTCCAGCCCTGGTCACTGGACAGCAATGGGGCCTGCTGGATGGAGACAGACAAACAGCAAACAGAGCAATGAGAAAGAAGACTGTGGTGGAAGCAGACCCTACGTCAGGGCCTCTGCCCTTCCGGTCTCCAGCCTTGATGTTCACCGTGCTCAGCTTTTGTGACCGGGAGCTCCTGAATTCCACCACTCTCATCTGGAACCCCACATCTGGCAACTCCTGGTCCTCTCCTTTTGATCATCACACCTGGCTTACCCTTCTTCCCTCCACTTCTAGCAGAGGCTATCCTCCAACTTCATTTAGTCTGTACTCTTGCACACACACTTGCAGCGTCTGGCCAATCGCCTTCCAGTCCTAACTCAGTTGGTCTTACACATACATACACACACACACACACACACACACACACACACACACACACACACACACACGGCAAACAAGCCCCTATACCCCAGACAGTGACATATGGAGCATTCTGGGTGGAAACCCAAACAGAAGCTCACATACCATGAGTCTAAATATTTTAAAGGTATACATTCAGCCAAGATAATGTTAAATAAAACATGTCCTACTCTTTCACTTTGACAAATACACCTTCATAGTGTCCTTGAGGCCCAAGGTAAAGTTGTAATTTATTGGATTCCTCTGGGTTTTATATCAGATTGTGTAGACAGCCCCAGTCTTTGGCCTTGCAAGGATAGGCAATAGGAAGTATAGATAGCTCACCCCTCACACCCAAATTCTGGGTGTGAAACAAACCGGAGACCATCTGGACAGGAACCTCAGTGGGCATCTGGATGGGGACATCCTCTGGCCTCTGGACTTCTTGCCTAGGGGGAGTGGAGTGCCAAAATGGGGTGTGAGGGATGTTCTCTAATACTCACAGACAGACCCAGTGCTCCGGAGGAAGAGGGAGAGTGAGTTGACTTTCAGACATGTCGAGGACAAGAAGTTAGAGAAACTCACAAGGGGGTGAACTGCAGGCCCTTGAAAATAGGAACACAGTTTGACCAAAGAGCTGCCCACAGTAGAAGTCTGAGCATTGCTGAGCAAAAGGCATGCGACTAAATGAGATTTCCCGTACCAGCCGATGGATGGAAGAAAGTTATTGAAGACAGTCGGGCCTCATGGTGCCCCGAAATCACTGTCCCTAATGGTGGAAAGGTTGTTGCTTCATCTACTGGTAAGGTTGTTTAGTAAACAGTTGGCTTGCTAAGGGTCATTAGGGACATTTGAAGGCAACTAGACAAAGTTGTATATAAAATACATTAGTGAGTGCCAAAAAGAGATGACCAATAGCTCATCTAATAACACTTTCAACTATAGCCTGATGCCACAAACTTTAATAACCTAGCCTCCTTCTGTCTGAATGATATCTTCTATATAATTTGAATAATGGTTTCCACCTCATGGTTCAATACAGTTGCCCAAGCTCCACTCATCATGTCCACATTCCAGTCGGCAAGAAAAAATTAAGACTTTTCTCAGAACTTTCTCTAGACAGTTCTACTTCCATCCCATCACCCTGAACTTAGACACGTGACAACATCCAACTAGAAGAGGTATGAAATATAGAACTATTCCAATTAGCCAGCACTCCCCATACGAATGAAAGAGTTCTCCGTTAATATTAAAGAAATAATGGAAATTTGAGGGGCTATTCTTCACCTGTGCCATAGATTGGAAGCAAAAAGATGACGGAGTGGCCCCTGCAGAATGCTCTCTCGCTCCTGAAGTGAACCACCACCCTTGGAAATGCCTGGCTTTAGTCCTGGCCCTTCACTGCTGCTTAGGAGGGCGTGGCTGAAGCCTTCCTCACATCTGACCCCCTTCCTTCTCAGGTAAAGCCTGCAGCAGCAGGCCACTCTAGATATTGGGTGAGAGTCACGTCTTAATTTGTCCTTGCACAGCTCATCAAAGGCTATTTCTCTCTTTGAATAAACTGTAGCTGTAGCCATTATCATGCCCAGAAAGGCTGTGAAGTTTCCACGGATCAGCAGTTTTGGTTGTTGACTGCCTGATCAGATGTAGAGCAAATCATAAACTATTCAACACGTAAACACTGGAGGATGTGCTCTGCATGGCTAAGTCGTGTGAAGTGTGGTGACTCCTGAGAGGCCTTTCACCCAGTCCAGCTGGTGGCAAGGGTGGCTGTGCCTCCTGTCAGCACAATGTGACAGAGCTAGGGAGGTGGAAGGCACTGAAATGGGAGGGGGCAGAAATAATGAGCAAGGTGTCTATTGTCCACAGGCACATTGTATTAGTCAGGGTTCTCTGAAGTAACAGAACTCAAAGAATGAATCTCATATATATATATATATAAGATTTATTAGAATGATTTGCAGGCTGCAGACCAGTTAATCCAACAATGACTGGCTGTGAATGAAAAGTCCAAGAATCCAGAAGTTGCTCGGTCCACTAGGCTGGATGTCTCAGCCGGTCTTCAGTAGATGCTGGAATCCTGAAGAAGTAGGCTGTAATGCCAGTGAAGGAATGGACTTGCTAGCAAGGTGAGGGCAAGCAGGCAAAGAGCAAAGCTTCCTTCTTCCATGTCCTTACACAGACTTCCAGCAGAAGGTGTGGCCCAGATTAAAAGTGTGTCCTCCTGCCTCAAGTTCCAGATTAAAGGCATGTGTCTTCTTGCCTCAAGACCTGGAGTAAAGCGGGTCTTTGTTGCACGAATCCTAAATGATCTTTCAAAAACCCAGAGCCAGATATTGGGGTAAATGCTGAAAGATCAGAGGAAACAAAGGAACAAGCCACAGCCACTTCTCACCTCGCTTACTCCATAGGTCCTCTGACTGAACGCCTCTGAGTCCTCAGCCGAAAGGGTCTCTAGTTCCTGTCTCCTCACACCTTACATGCCTTTCTCCACCCAGGCATGTCACTTCCTATCTCAGCCTTCCTAGTGCTGAGATTAAAGGCATGTGCTTCTCAAATACTGGAGTTAAAGGTGTGTGTCACTACTGCCTCGCTCTGTTTCTCTCATAGACTGGATCAATCTCATGCAGCCCAGTGTGGCCTTGAACTCACAGAGATCCACACGGATCTCTCTGCCTCTCAAGTGCTAGGATTAAAGGTGTGTGCCATCACTGCTTGACCTCTATGTTTAATCTAGTGGTTTGTTCTGTTCTCTGGTCTTCAGGCAAATTATGTTAGAGTACAACAAAATATCACCACATTTCCCCTTTTTTGTCTAAAATAAATATATCACCACAGGTCTTCCTACTTAAAACTAATCAAACACCCCTCACAGGTGTGCCCTTGAATTTTGGATTTTAGTTAATTCCAGAAGTAGTCAAGTTGACAACCAAGAATGGTCGTCACAGTGAATCTTTCTTATGGGTTTCTCCACTCTTCCTCCTCTTTAGTCCCACAATTCAAGGACTCTCTGGGAACTCATCAAGAAGTCTATGAACTCTATCACACAGAAAGCCAGGCAAAGAAAGACATCACCACAGGACTCATGGATGAAGCAAGCCACCATGCTACTCAGGCTGAATCCTAGCACAACATACCTTGTGGTATTGTGTTCCCCCAAATATTGTGCATGCTAATAAACTTACCTGGGGTCAGAGACAGAGAAGCCACAATATTAAACATAAAGGATAGGCAGTGGTAGCATATGCCTTTAATCCTAGCATTCCAGAGGCAGAAATCCATGTGTTCAAGGATACAGACAGGCATGATGACTCATCACTCCTTTAATCCCAGAAAGCAAGTCTTTAATCCCAGGGAGTGGTGGTAGAAAGCAGAAAGGTATATAAGGCGTGAGGACCAGAAACTAGAAGCATTTGGCTGATTAAGCTTTCAGGCTTTGGAGCAATACAGTTCAGCTGAGATTCATTCTGGATGAGGACTCAGAGGCTTCCAGTCTGAGGAAACAGGACCAGCTGAGAAATTGGCAAGGTGAGATAGCTGTGGCTTGTTCTAGTTCTCTGATTATCCAGCATTCACCCCAATAACTGGCCACAGGTTTGATTTTATTAATAAGACTCTTTAAGATTCTTGCTACAATACCTCACCTAGTGAACTGTTTTACTGGAACAATTTCCTACTACAGCTGACCTGTCTTTTCAACCAGTGTCCGCTCATTGAAGGCCCACCCTGGAGCTTACATTCTAACACATGAGGCATGGTGTCAGGTAGATTCAGGTCAACATTCCAGATATCTATTTACTAGTTAGTCAACCTTAGACATGAACTTCCTAAGTCTGGCTTCCTATAAGATTGAAGGCAGAGAGAAAGCCTACCTCACAAGATCGTGGCGTCTTAAGGAAATTGTCATGCACAAAAGCCCAGATCAAGTCAGCTCCTTTCCAGATCCAGGTATGACTTTATTTCATTTTCTTTGCTGGAACACAGAGTCGTATGTTGGCCACGCCAGTGAAGCAGAGCTCTCACCAATGACTCTCACCCACTTCCAGGGATCCTTTCTGCTACTATCCCTGCATTTGAGGTTGAACATAAGCCCATCCAATTCCTTTCTCCTCAGTTACAGAATATCTTTTCTCAATAACAGCCTGGCTCTGACCAACACCTCCCTGGCCCGACAGAGATCTGTGGAGGGAGGATTTAGGGCTTCCCAGCACCAAAAACCTGCTTGTGTGGGTAAAGGCCATCTTAGCCCAGACGGCCTGAGTCTGGTCGGTCCAAGATGTCAGTCAGTGCACAGTACAGAAACACCCCAGACTCTAACAAGTTCTCTGGGATTCTCCAGTAAAATCTAAATGGCTAAGCGAAAAAGGAAATAGTTCTTCTTGAGTCAGAGAAGGATGGAGAGCTAAATAAAGAGACCCAACTTGTCCTTCTTCTCTGTCACCTTTTTTTACAGCTCAAAACCCTCCATCCTTCTCACTGGCCTCTCAACTGGTAACATCCATATGGACCAAAGCATCCTGGTTGTGCTGGCTTTGGTCAACGTGGAGTCTTCGTGCAGCAGAACTAAAGGCACTTGGTCCTCATCCTCCCTCGCTTCCCCAGTAAGACCATGCTGGCAAGGCCTGCCTCTGCCTGGATTCTTCCCACTCCGCATAGTGGAACGTGCTTCCTGAAGGCTGGTCTCTGCCTGAGCTGCAACCCAGTGCTTTCTCCGGGGCTCGCCCTTACCTCTTCAGTGCTTTCTCTTCTGGATCATTCTAATACTGGACAGACATACTCTATCATCATGCATTTAGTAAACAGATGAAAAATACAAACCTTCCCCTGACCTGACAGCCCCCGCCCCCAGCTCCTACACTGTGCTCAAAACATCTTAGACAGCACATTGTTCACTCTGTCTGTACTCCCTTGTTCCTGCTCAGCCATTACACACTCCCTCTCACCCTGAGTTCCATTCTTTTCTCTATTCAAACTGTTTTTGTCATGATCCCTATAGTCTCCGTACTGACAACCCAGGGAGTGTTTTCTGTTTTCACCTTGTTGACTTCACAACAGCTTTCAGTGAAATGGCCGCCCTGTTGTTCCTCTGACCTTTCCCTCTCAGCCTGCAGGAGAGCCCTGTTTCTGGTCTTCGCTCACTAGTCACCCACTCTCAGTCTCATTTGATAGCCGAGCTTCTTCCAGCCAAACACTAAATAGTAGAGTTGCTCACTGTTCAGCCCAGAGGTTTAATTTTCTTCTCTTGCATGCCTTGCATATTGTTTACTTTTTCTGTTACTGTGACAGAGCACCTGAGGGTTTTGCAGAACCCTAAACGAGGAAGTAAAGGTTGATTTTGACTTACCAAACTCATTAGCAGTTTTGGTTTATGAATTCTTGTTGCTTCTTGGGGAGGTGAAGCTTCATGGCATCATAAAGGCTTGGAGGAACAAGCTGCTTATCTACGGTGGTCAGGAAGCAGAAAAGGAAAAGGAAAGAAGCCGGGTGGCAGATCTCTGTGAGTTCAAGGCCAGTCTGGTCTACAGAGTGAGATCCAGGACAGGCTCCAAAGCTACACAGAGAAATCCTGTCTTGAAAAATAAAAACAAAAACCAAAAGAAAGAAAGAAAGAAAGAAAGAAAGAAAGAAAGAAAGAAAGAAAGAAAGAAAGAAAGAAAGAAAGAAAGAAAGAAAGAAAGGAAGGAAGGAAAGGAAAGAATACGATTCAGTGCTACATCCCAGTGACCCACTTTCTTCCTTCCATCTTCTCGTATTCCAGTTAGCTAAGTACCTAACAATGGGTCAATCACTTGATGAAGTTAGTGTCTTTATGATCCAGTGGTCCCACCAGTTTGGGGCTGTGCCTTCAACAAAGGGTCCTTTTTAGAGGACATTTTACATGTAAGCCATAACACACCATGAGGGTCCAGATATGACAGATCCATTCCCATGGCTGTAGATACCATTAAGTGTCATTTCTATGCTGATTATTCCTCGATCCTTAAACTGGGATCCACACTCAGCTGACTACTAGAGCTCACCGTGGGATGTCTCATGCGTGTTTGGGAATTGATCCTCGGATTCCTTTCAACCCTTACTTTTCTTCATTCTGCCTCATCCTAACTCACAAAACTGCCGAGCTGGTTGCTCAGCTCCGTGGTCAGTGGTAAATGTAAGCACAACCGTGGGAGAGACTCTGTCTCTGTTTATTGTTGGTGTGTCCCAAACGACTGGAACAGTGCCTCTCCCACAGTAGACACTCAGCACTTGGTTGCTGGATGAATAAGGCTTTTAATTTGTCTCATGCCCCATCCAATTTACCTAAAAACCTGATTCATTATTCCACAACAGCTATACCGCCAGTGCCCATCGCTCTCCGTTTCCATGGCTGTTTCCTGGTCCCTTCTCACTTGGATGTGGAGACAGCCTTTCTGGCCATCTTGCTGCTCCCTCTTTTTCTCCTTGTCACCCTGTTCTTCATAGCACAGTACGTTGTCATCCCTGTGTTTACAATCCTTCAGTCTTCTCTTTGGTCATCCAGGGAGTGACGGGAGGCAAACAGACGGCTCTACCCAGCTGCACCACCTATGTAACAGGATTACCGTCACGGCATGAGAGGCATGATGGTGAAATAAGCGGCATGCACATCTTGGCATCCACCAACAGCTGTCTAAGTGGACTTAGGGCCCAGTCAACAGGCGGGAAACCGTGCCTGATACTGGAAACCTAGCCAGCTTCCCAGGGCTCGTGAGGGCACGGACGTTAGAAAGGAAATCTACTGCCACCATCCTGCTGGACCAGCACAGCTGCTCACTACATTCTGAATCTCCTCCTTAAACCCCCAGAGAAGTGCAGCCACCGCCCCTCGTCAAAGAAGCCCGTCTTCACAGAAAACGAAGAGCATCCCCCAAAAGACTACATCTGGACACAAAGCAGAGATCAATAGACTGTGGAGAACCCAGCCCCCAACGGCTACATCAACATTACAGCTCCTCCATCGACGGCTCAGGGAACATCTCAGAAGGGTGAGTGGAAAGACGGTAAGAGCCAGAACACCAGGAAGTCTGCTGTGAAACAGTCTCTCCTAGAAATGGCTGCGTGAACAAGACCGCGGCAATGGCAATGTCAGTGGACACGTTAATGTGGAAGGGAAAATTCCACAGGGCCGCACTCTTAGACAAAGAACTACAGGCAACTAACAACTGTCGGCAGGAGATGAGAGTCCCCTTGTTGGTTGTCCCATGTCACCAACAAAAAATGGATTCAGGCAGGTTGTATTTATATAGATTTGTATTTCACATGCACGTATGTATGTATGTATGTATATAACAATAATAATCAGAGAAAAAGAGGCTGTCAACTTGAGAGTGAGGAGAACATGGGAGGAGATTAAAGGTAGGAAAGTGGGAGGAGCTGGAGGGAGGAAAGGGAGGGGCAAAGTGTAGCATGAGTCTTAAAAGGTCTTATTAAATTAAAAACACGGAGCCAGAAATTTGGGTTAAAGCCTTAGAGAGATCAGGGAAATGCGGAAAGCCACCAGCTAATCTCACCTCACCAACTCCACAGCTTCCAAGGAGCACAACTTCCTGTCTACCCAGGCTTATACACCTTGCTTCTCTGCCCTCTCATTGGCTCTTAGTCCAGCTACCTCACTTCCTCTTCCTACACAGCTCTGTCACTGTCTGTCTGTACAGACCTCCAGGTCTCTATGGTTGGTACTGGGATTAGAGACCTGTGTCACCACGCTTGGCTCTGTTCCCTAGTGTGGCCTTGAACACACAGAGAGCCTGCATGCTAAGGGATTAAGGGTGTGTGCTGCTTAACTTCTTTGATTACTTAAGATGGCTGGCCTTTTCTCCCTAATCTCCAGGCAAGCTTTATTTATTAACACACAAATAAAATATCACCACATTTCAGCACAAACAAAATATCACCACAGGAAAGTGATGTAATTCTATTCCAATTAAAAACTTTTTTTTTTAAAAAAATTTTTAATGATTCATTTTTATAATTTTTTACGTGCATTGGTGATTTTTCTGCATGTATGTCTGTGTGAAGGTTTCTTATTCCCCGGAACTGGAGTTACAGACAGTTGTGAGCTGCCATGTGGGTGCTGGGAATTGAACCAGGGTCCTCTCAAAGAGCAGCCACTGCTCATAATCTCTGAGCCATCTCTTCAGCCCAATTAGAAACATATTTTTAAAGAAAAAGTATGTCTAAATTCTGATCCTGACCCAAAACAAACAAACAAACAAAAAACCGTGAATAGCATTATCCAACTCAAAATCTTCACTCACAACTCTTAACTGTTCAATTAAGTTTTAGTCATGGGAATTCTATGGATTTCTGGGATTTTCCTGTCTCTTTCTCCCTTGGGGTCTTTGTGACTGCAGCTTTTCCCTGGAATGTTCAAAGAAATCTCATTTGTTCTAGTGATTTCACTGGCTACCTAAAATATCTCACTCTAGTATTTTCTATTAAAAGTACCCTGTTATCGACGTGGGATAGAAACTATCCTTACTCTCCATTCATATGACTAAATGTTTATCAGCTCTCACCCCCCTTTTCTCCTGCTTTCCCTACACTAATGTCAACTATATTAAGTTAGGGCCCTTGTTTATCTTATTCCCCATCATAACCCACTGGTTCTGGCACGAATCACTTGGTCTTCATTTATTCAATGAATGATTGGAATGGGCTCCATCTGGAGAGTGACATGTGGGTTCCTGAGATGTCTGGTTCTATCTTACAGGCACGAATGCTAACAATCCAGATATTACAGTTGCCTATTCTTGGCGCTTTTCATATAGTGGAACAAAAATACAATGACCTCCTTGGGATGTTTGCGAATTCTTGGCGTCTTAAGTTCTCAGAAGCGCTGCTGGTTTTCATTTGCTTGCCCTGTAAATTCTTGGTCTCGTTCATATCTGGACTCTTGCAGCTGTTCTCAGCTTTCTGCTCCAACATATGGAGACAAGTCTCTTCCTCTTCTGTTGGCAACGATACCATGGACCAGGCATTTGAGGATAAAACTGGGTTTTCTTAAAGTGTTGGAGCACTGGCAGGCATGGAGAGGAGGCAGCCAGAGGACAGGATGTTCACACCACAACACTAGGAGCTCAACGAGTTTTCTCAATTGTAAGCATTTCTGTCCTTAAAAGTCCATCAGTCCTCGCCACCACCCTGCCGCTAGTGAGTTTTCGTGGGTGATGCCTCTCAGCCCCTCTCCTTTCCATTAGCACTTCCTCTCTTTCCTTTCACAAAGGAGTTTCATATTCTCTTCCTGTTCTTTCAGACCAGAGATGTGATGGGAGAAGAAGAGAAACAACAACCTCTCAAATAAACAGACAGTGATCTATGCCTAAGTATCTCAGAGCCTCAGAAAGGGGATTTGAGTTGATATGGTTTTAAAGAACCATAGCTCTACCCGTATACCCTGTGAACCAATTGAAGAAAGTATATTATTGCCCTTACATCAGTGAATTTGGTAGTTTTCCAAAGAAGTCTACAGAGGGGCCAGAGTCTGGTGGATTCCGCTGTCAGTCTAAGCAAAGATTCTTCTTGATTTGGTCTGCCACCTTCCTGAACCACACTCTGTAATCCTAAATACAACTCGGCTCAGGTTGACCAAGTAGGAAGCCTGGTAGAGGCAGCTAGAGAAAAGGCTTAAAGTCAATTGTATATGTTCCAGGTAAGCTCGGAGCCAAAGTGGAAGAATATTTTCATTTGAATGTAAAGTTTGTAATACCAATGGGGATGGCCCGATTGGATTGACAAGAATAAGCTTAAGCACACAGAAAGCCTCCTACATCTCAGACACTATAAAGAAGACAATAAAAGAACTGTGTCTCTGGTGAGAGAGACTGAAACCATTTTCTCTAGATGAAAGAATGTGGGAAGGTCATGCTTGGTTACCCAGGGAACATGGCAGCCGATTCCTTGAGTTCAGAGAAAAGCATGTTCCCAGGCTTTACTCTAAGATGATCTATACCATTCAGGCTTGATAAAGAAAGAAAGAAAGAAAGAAAGAAAGAAAGAAAGAAAGAAAGAAAGAAAGAAAGAAAGAAAGAAAGAAAGAAAGAAAGAAGAAAATCGAGTCTAAATTCAGAATTGATTTTCTGGAGAGAGGTCTGGTCCATTGCCAGCTTGCTTGAGTTCAAGGGTTGCAATGGGGCTGTAATCAGAATGGTCTTTTTTGTCAAGTTTCCTGTGGATTTCTAAGTAGGCTAAGAGCCAAGTACTCTAGAGGGGCTAGAGCTGGACTTTCCTACCGTCTCTGGCAGGATGGACTGTAAGAGATTACAGTGTGCTATGGCTTTCCTTCTCCCCAAAGCAGAGCCAGCAGATGAGGCCTCGATTCAACTCTCTCTCCTGAGAAGTCTCCTTTGGAGGCCAAGTCTGAAAAATGCAGGAAACAGATGGATTCTTTGTCTTGGAAGAAGGCTGGGCTTGTCCGGTGGGCCTGGCCCCCATCCCTCTGCTGAGGAGAGCTGCATACTGGCTCTCTGACTGGCTTTGACTCCATCTATTTTTCTTTCCATCTTGCCTTAGAATGACCTCCCTGGCTGAGGCTAGCAGACCTCACTTGGTCAGAGTCTGTGACTAGATGAATGATCCTTGCTCCTTCTCTGCCTTCACTTGTGACGTGCCCCAGAGAGCCTGAAGCAACTGCAGGGCTTCTGCCCCAGCATTTATGCTCAATATGTGATCCAACGGCCTTTCAGTCCTCCAGTGAAGACTTTTGCAGATCAGGCATTAGTATGATGCCTTCTTATTCTTAACTCCCTCCAAATGCAATACACAGGCAGGGAATAGATGGACTCCCTTCCGCCAGGCCAGCTCCTCCCTCTGCCCACTGCCACCAGCTTAGCCCAACTGCCACATGGGCCAATCCACCTTAACCTTCCTGTTCTCCCAGTTTTCTATGCTAGCTGGAACGAACTTCAAGTGCTCAGTGAATTACCTCACCGCTTGGTTCAGCCTCTCTTCTCAGACAGCGGGAGCTCCGTTGCTTCATGTGGGGTGGAAGTGGGGACTGTTTATGCCTAAGATGGAGGAAAGAATGATAAAAGCAGGAGTGGAAGGGAACGGACGGAGATCACAGAGGTGATGGAGACCCCCAACTTGCTTTGAATAAAACCTGTTTTCATGGCTTTAAAGAACAACATAGCTCACTTCCTTTTCTCTGCCCTTGGACAGCTACACACCATCCCTTCACTAGCTGGAGAATGGCTACAGCAGACCCTTCTAGAAACTGAGCCCTAGGCTTAGGGTCCTTCATACACTCCAACACTGTCGTATTTTGAAGATATATAACTTGTCTCAGGATCTGCCATGCACAATGTAGAAAATTTAGTAGCAACTCTGGCTTCTACCTACTAGATTCCAGGAACACCCAACCTCCAGTTGTAAACAATTAAATGCTGGCACTGGAAGACGGCTCAGCTGTTAAGAGTATTTGCTGCTCTTGCAGAGAACCTGAGTTTTGCTTCTCAGAACCCATATTGGGGCTCACAAACACCTCTTGCTCCAGTTCCAGGGGGATCTGACACTCACTTCTGACATCTGTGGGCCCCTGCATACATGTGGTGCACATAGATTTACTCAGACACATATACACAAAATTAAATAAATGATTTTAAGGGAACACCATCAAAAAATGTCTCCAGAAATTGCCAAAGAGGTCCTGGAGGGCAAAGGAACTCTGGTTGAGAACCATTGCTCTAAGGGGACACTTAGCATCTTCAGGCGGCTTTCGTGATTGGACAGCCCTTCAGACTCACACCGACAGAAGAAAGTTAGCTTGGTAACAAGATGCGTTCATCTGCTGTAAGGAGCAGTACAGAGTACCTAAAGGCCCAAGGTGTAATCAATCTCGCTTTAGCTTCAGAAATAGACAAAAGATCTACAGGATGAGGCCTGGAGATCACTGGAGAGTGCCAAAAGAGAAGGAGGTAAATTAAATATGACTAGATAAAATAATTCATGCAACACTGACAGAATTTAATTACAGGGGACTGCGGTCTACAAATCAAAACAGTGCCAAAGGCAAGCTGTGCGAAGATGGCCGAAACGATGCTCACCATGGCTGAAACGATGCTCACCATGAATGACTGGCTTGTAAACCAGCCTTGCTGGGAGCAGGCGGAATGAGCTGTGTCTCGAAGTGGTCCTAACTGATAAGCAAGGCTGGGTAAGCAGCTGAGAAGCTGCTCCACCGATGGTATCATTGGCCCATGACACTGGGCATGAGCGCTTTATAAATCATCTTGATATCCATCCAAGCACTAGAAAACCCAAACTGAGGCTTCGGATCTCAGGTCTGGAAGGACGCAGCAAGTGCTCAGATAAACAGAGTAGAAAGAAATGATAGGATGAGGCAGAAGTGATGTGTTCTTTTCCTGTATGAAGCAAACGATGAAACTGTATCGCAGCGGCGCAAATTTAGACCCAGGGAAGGCGTCAGGACAGTTAAGCAAATCGGTCCAGGGGAACTTGGAATGGAAAAATGATTACAGTACAGAGCTCTCCCAAGGAAAACAGGAAACATGCTGGAAAGCACAGAGCCTTTCTGGAGCAGACAATCCCATATGGAAGTGGAAACTTGAAAGGAGATACAGTGCTACAAACACTCCGTAACCACATAACAGCTGCCTGATGCAGAGCAGACTCTGTGAATATGTCTTTGAAATTATCAGCGGCAACAGCTGAATAGGACAGGCGCTGTGAAGGCTCCTACTCTGTAAAGAGAGGCTTTTAGAGGGGAGTGGGAGACCATGGACTTCATGATTTCGGCAGCAGGGGGAAAGCGTTTTGAAGCTCTGAACCACAGCTTGAATGTAAGAATCTCTCAGGAAGCTATGTTTAATTACAAAGACATCGGCACCAATTTTTTTCCAGCGGGGGAAACTATCCTGCAAACCTGTGAGGTTAAACTGCAAAGGGAAATGTGAATGAATGGGAGCAGCTGAGCCAAATAACTTAAACACCTTTCTGGAAAGCATTTGACACCATTCTCCGTAGAAGCCCTAATCGGCAAAAATACACTCTGGCATTTACAAGGCAAGCTATTTTAACTACAATGAGAAAAAGAATCCCACAAACCAGTTCTGAGACAGGCTATCATGCTACAGTCACTATGTGGGGCAGGACAGGAAGAACACTGAGGATGAGGATCATTTGAAATACTGTGCACAGCTCTGATGAGGGACATAAACATGGAGAGGGTGGAGCAGGGAGCAGCCAAGGGATAAAGAGACTCGGAGGAGACGCACTTTACATTAGCACGTTATCTTGCAAAATCAGCAGCTGCGCCTCACTCGGTCAGCAAAGAAGGGAGTTTATGAGAGAATTTCATTGAGACGCTAAGAAAAAAAAAAAAAAAAAACCTACAGGGATTCCAGATGAGAACGCAACAGGACAGCTTGGCTTTGAATGTAAGATCAGGGCCCAGAGATCCCATTCCGGTGAGGAACAAATACAATGAAACAGAAGGAAGATTTTCTGTTTGCTGAGGGAGGCTTTGGGGCTTCTGAGGTGGGAAAGGGGGCCTTGAGCGGTGCTGAATGGGAAAGGGGACAGTGAGAAATGGCCAACTCTGTGCAGAGAGTAAACAGAGATCGTCCATTTTATAGCATCTTGGACGTGCATTCAAGAAGCACTGCTCCCCAGGCTGGAGAGAGACACTGGTTATGAACGCTGCTTTCTTGAGTCTGCCTCAGAGGGGGAATTCATGTAATTCTGCTCTAGGAAGCAGGAAGAAGCTTATTTCACTGATAGGGAGTCTGCACCATATAAATTAGGCTTCTTAAGGCTCTCTTCATCTTCTAGTTCAAGTCCAAGCTACTCTCCAAGGCTCAGTATAAATTCTACCAATCTTCTCTGCAAAGTCCATTCTAGCTTCCCCATGTGGTATGAACTCCCCCAGAATGCACTGCCTCTCACATATTCACTTGACACTGACTGTCGGGAAACTGTAAACAATTGCAGGGCAGGGACAATGTCTTGTGGATTTTCCTTGGATTCCTCTCACTGCCCATTTTGGTAAGGGACTCAAGACTGAGTTGGGGTTTAGTTAGTGAAGTCCATGCAAGCATCCTATAATGAACTCGTTACACCTCATTTTCCTAGGGGTTGACTTTCAGAGCAAGTCAGGCAATGGACTATGCTGTAATAACATTAGATACCTTTTATGGTGTATCTAATATTTATACAGCATAAGTTATACTAAAAGCCAAGAAAATAAAGAAAGAAGGGGTGGGCATGGTATCTTGAGAAGTGAAACAGGAATAGATTAAAACTAAAGAACTAGGGCCCATTCTAATTAAGACTTGAAAATGCTTACAAGTTTTCTTTATAAATAAAAAAAGATTATGTAAAGGCCTAAAGCCGTTAAACACACACACACACACACACACACACACACACACACACACACACACACATTTTTTTGTTTGTTTTATGTGCATGAGTATTTTGCCTGTACATATGTATGTGTGTGTGTGTTACTTGTATTCCTGGTGCCTGCCAAAGTCAGAAGAGGGCACAGGATGCCCTGGAACTGGAGTTAAAGATGGGTGTGAGCTGCCATGTGGGTACTGGGCTCCAAACCCAAGTCCTCTGCCAAAGCAGCCGGTGCTCTTAACCTCTGAGTCATCGCTCCAGACCCCAGATACACCTTTGTAAATGTTGTAGTTTAAGTTTCAGAAGGGGCCAGCATCCGATGACAACTGTGACTTTTTTCGTAGAGCGTGAAAGAAGGGACGGGCACATTAAAAGGGACACCATGCTTATGGACGCCGTGTGGCACGTGAGAAGGAGGGGCTATTACTGATGACTGTCGGCTCGCCTCTACTTCTATCATTATCTTTTTATATTCTATATAAATATATATTTGTGTGTGTGCCAGCCAAGATCCCAGTAAAAAGAACGACACTGGTCCAATTATTTCATCTGTGGGAATCTAGTATAAAGACACATTAACTAGGCAATAAAGATTTTTAAAAGGCAGAAGTCGGTCACTGCGGTGTCAAGAAGAAACAACGGCAAAAAACAGTGACTGCCTCGGGCCAGGGGCAGGGGTTGGGACCCCTGAACTGTAGGGGCCTTGGAGGATAGTCCACCTAGTTCCGGTGCATCCTGGGCTTAGGAGAGCATCAGTGCTCTGGTGTGTGTTGGGGGGCGGGGTCTGTAAGCACTGCAATCTGGAATACGCTGCCTCTGCTGTGTCGGAACAGGAAGCAGTTCATCCTTCCTCTTCCTTCCCCCACTGTCTCCTGTGGCACACTACACCCCATACCCTCCCCTGCCTCTCCCCCCCACCTCCCCGCCTCTGCCACCGCCACCGCCGCCACGGCCACCTCAATGGAGGCTAATGACTGTGTTGCTCTCTCAGTCCCAGGGACACGGATACAGTGTGTCGTGTGTCATAGTGACCCATCCAGTTAAGCTGTGCTGTAAACTCCGCCAATGTTGGCGATGACAGAGACAATTCAAACCGGGTCCAGCAGCCCACGCCAATAATCTCAGCCACCAGGTAAACTGAGGACGGGAAACCTCAAGTTGAAGGCCTGTCTGGACTACATAACGAGTTTGAAGCTATCTTAGGCAACCTAGTAAGACTGCCTAGCAAAAGAAAAACCTAGGGGCTGGGAAAATCTCTCAGTAAAATGCTTGCTCTGTAAACACAAAGACCTCAGTTCAGTGCCCAGAATCCTTTTTCAAAGCCTGGGTATGCTGGCAGACTTTGTATCCTAGCACTGGGGTGGATCCCTGGGGCTTGCTGGCCAGCCAGCCTAGTCTACTTCAAGAGTTCCAGGCCAGTGAGAGACTTGTCTCAAAAAAATTAAAAAGTGGGCTGGAGAGATGGCTCAGGGGTTAAGGGCACTGGCTACTCTTCCAGAGGTCCTGCGTTCGATTCCCAGCAACCACATGGTGGCTCACAACCATCTGTAATGAGATCTGGTGCCCTCTTCTGGCCTGCAGGCATACATGCAGACAGAACACTGTATACATAATAAATAAATAAATCTTTTTTTCTAAAAAATGAAAAGGGTGGGCCGTGCCTGAGGGAAGACATCCAAGGTTGTTCCCTAACCTCCACAAGTATGTCCATACACATGCATATGTACCCTCTCCCCACATGATACAAATTTAAATTTAAAAAATGGGCAATAGATACAGCTTAGTGGTCAAGTACTTGCTTGGCATGTGTGAGGCTTTGTGTTCAAGCCCCATCGCCACGGAAATAAACAGGTAAGTCCTACACAATAGAAGAGGAGCAGAACCAGCTCATCACAACACAGCATCGGCAGTCGGCATCAAAGAAGCTGGCCCTCAGCCAGTCATGCCTGTGTGTCCAGGTACCTTGGTTTGGTAGAACCTGTTCGTGGTAATGAGCCAAATGTGTTTAATTCCTACTCTCTTACTAACTGGCCACTCACATTAAAAACCACAAAATCTCTTCTAAGCAACCATCAGCTGTGGTGGTATTGTGTTCCCCAAAATATTGTGCACCCTAATAAACTGTCAGAGACAGAACGGCCACAATATTAAACATAGAGGATAGGCAGTGGTAGCACACACCTTTAATCCTAGCATTCCAGAGGCAGAAATCCATGTGTTCAAGGATACAGCCAAGCATGGGGACTCACGCCTTCAATCCCAGGGAGTGATGGTAGAAAGCAGAAAGGTATATAAGGCGTGAGGACCAGAAACTAGCAGCATTTGGCTGGTTAAGCTTTTAGGCTTTGGAGCAGCACAGTTCAGCTGAGATTCATTCTGGATGAGGACTCAGAGGCTTCCAGTCTGAGGAAACAGGATCAGCTGAGAAGTTGGCCAGGTGAGGTTAGCTGTGGCTTGTTCTGTCTCTCTGATCATCCAGCGTTCACCCCAATAACTGACCTCAGGTTTGATCTTATGAATAAGACCTTTTAAGATTCCTGCTACAATCAGCAAGTACTGACCAGGTGCCAGGCCTCGAAGGCTTTGTGTGCAGTAAGTGATTTAGCCCTTTCAGAAACATGTGAGGAGCAAAACCACTGAGAGCTTCACCAGCACCACAAAATAGCCCCACAGTCTGAGAGTCTCCTCAGTACCAAGCCTGGCTGCTCACACACCGACATGGGCCGAAGTGCCAGGTGCCATTCTACATCCTTAAAACGCAGAAGAAGGAACGGTGGGGGACTACCTGGAACCCCTGTCTACAGGGGTGGGGAGGGAGACCTAGCAAGACATTCCTAGCCCTCTGCTTCCTCCCTGTCAAGAGGAGAAAGGAGACTAGCCAGTGTTGCTTGGTGGCCTCTGCTGCTCCAAGACGCTGGCACGCTATGACACAGCACAAATGCCTTGGCTCACCCACTGGAAATAAGCACTCTCTCATGTGCTCATATGTCCCTGACTGCATAAGATTAATATAAAACAATATTATGTGATGTACTGTAAAATGCTGGCTCAGCATAGACTTATCGTCTCACCTTATATTTTCCCGTTAAGCATTAGATAGGAACTGGAAAGAAGGGAATCATTGAGTTCTTTTTTTTTTTTTCCTCATTTAGGAAAATCTGCTGCTTCTTGTTTGGGGAAGGTAGCTCTCTGGTCACATCCACATCCAATTATAACCCTTTGTATTAAATTTGGAAAAAGACAACACATTTTTTTATTGCCCTGCTTTCTCTCATTTTTATTGTGTTTCCTGTTTGACTGAAACGTTAGGTCTTGAAGAAGCCTTTGAAATGAGCTAATATTGTCACAGTAGAAGCTCGGGTACTTGCCAGAGGACACCCACCTGGTGAGACCTGAGCAGCCATCTGAACTGGAACGAGCTTTACCTAAAGTGACAGTCTCGGGGACTGCTACAGCAATCACTGATCTTGTCGCAGAAATCCTATTTTTTCAAATGAAAACCCCGCTGTCAGTTTGAAGCAGGTAACTTTTGACAAGCTGGGGACAGGGACATTGATAGACTGCCAGCCCCTGAGCTGTGTGACCTGACATCATTGAATCCCTGACACTCTTACCACAGCAAGTCACAGGCCAGCCATACAGCGTGTGGCCATGGTTTGAAGTTGACTGTAGAGGGGACTCTCTGGGACCCAGACACCAGAGGGTCAGGCATGTGGTATGAGTAGGACCGACCTGAGCCACAGGGAATGGAGTGATTTGATAAGGACGGTGCTTCATTCTATTAGAAATGTCCCTATGAAGAGAAAGAATTATGCACCTGGATTAAGCAGCACCCTCCACTCTTGCAGAGTAATGCCTGTGCCAGCACACCGTGGAGCCACTCTGGCTTATGAAAATGCTCCCGATATGCTCGGCTGGGGAGTAGGGGGCTGTCTCTGAAGATGAGATGTTTGCCTCAGAGCGGGCTCTCTCCCCTCATCTGAACAGCTGTGGGTCCTGGCAACAGCCTGAGCAGGAAAGACAGCGAAGAGAAGAAGAGATGACCCTGGGAAGGCACTGGCATGCAGAGCCCTGTGGCTAGTGGGACGTGGGCGGAGCTCCCTTTTTCAGTCTTCCCTCCCACAGGTAAGCGGTCGGTCCGTTGGAATTCCTTATTCCCTTGACAGCACAGCGGCCATGGGCTGTGTCAAATGAGCCCCTCACGCTTGAGTATGAAGCAGTTTAATCAACATGCACAGTCAACAGTGAACTAGATCCAACACCCAGGGGCAGCGGAAGGTATTAGGGTTGTTCAAATCCTGCTACTCCAAGCGCTCAGCCTGACTGCTTGGGTTTCTTCTCTTGACAGGTGGGAAGGGTAACCGTTGTCTATCAGTTCACTGTGTTCGTGTCACTGTGTTAGCTCCCCCCATATGCTGTGACAAAGTACCACGAATCAGTGGCTCATGGTTTGAGGGCCTGGGAGTCCAAAACCATCATCTGAGCAGGGCCATGTTTCCTCTGAATCCTCCTTTGCCTCTCCCAGCTGGTGCCCTCCCCCGCTCCCCCCCCCCCCCCCCGCCCCCGCCTTCTCGGCTCACAACAGCATCACTCCAGTGACCACCCCATCTTCTTAAGGTAGCCTTCTCTCTGTGTCTTCTTCCTTTCTCACAAGAACCCCAGTCACTGGACTCAGGACTCACTCTAATCCAGAATGCTCTTTTTTTTTTTTTTTTTTTTAAATGTGATACATATGCAAAGACCCAAAAAAGATCAAGTTCTCCGGTTCCAGGTGGATGTGGATTTGGCAGGCACTACCATTACGCAATGGCTGGTTGAGAGGATCCGTGGAAAGGGACAGTTAAAAATATTCCATGCGGTACTTGCTCCTCATCAGTCCGCAATAAATGAGACGAGATCTTGCTGCTTTTGTTACTTTGCTGGTGTAGATGCTGTTAGTGTCTTTTTAGGGAATATGGGGGTGTATTGGTTTGAATGAGAATGTCTCCCATGATCCTAAGCATTTGACTACTTGGTCCCCAGTTGGTAGCACTGTTTGGGGAGGTTTAGGAGGTGTGGTCTTGCTCCAGGAAGTATGTCACTTTGGGTGGACTTTGAAACTAGGAGCCTCACCCAGCCCCGTGGGCCAGGGTAGCAGGTGCCACTGTGATAAACAAATATATAATGGAGAGATGGGAAAGACAGAGTACATGGTGGAGAGATGGGAGATGGAGGGAGGTGGAACTGAGGATGCAGTGGCGAAGAACAGGTCGATCTGAAGAGCCTGAGCTGACACCTAGGGCCACGGCTGGGTCTGTGGCCCTTATGGTGGCTGGAGTCTGTGTTGATGACTGTGTCCTGTGTTGCCACCAAAGGCCAAGTGGATGCCTGTGGTCTGGGCTGCCACCTGAAGCCCTGTTGATGTCCAAGTGCCATGCTTAGCTGGTCCCGCCCCTCACCGGCCACAGGAGAGCCTCTCCTGCTGCATGATATGGGTGTGGAAGAGTTGGCCCTGCCCCTCATCAGCTGCAGCACCTGGGAGAATGGGCCACACACCTCACCTGAGTGGCACAGTAAAGCTGGCCCTGGTGGCATGGGCACTGGAGAGCCAGGCCCAAGGGCTTGAGAGTGTGAGAGCTGGCCCTGGTGGTATGGATGCAGGAGAATAGGCAGACTGACCAACTCAGCTACCACCAGGCCCAGATCCAGTGCTTTGAGTTGGCCCTCCCCAACATCTACACCATCTCTGAACTGCTGGAGCACATGAAGGGGCCAGTCCTGCAAAACCATAGCCACAGGATCTCCATGACACAGGGCAACAACAGGATGTCCAAGAGGAGTCCCACTGACGACCCAGTATTGATAGCGCAGCAGAAGCCAGAGGCTTTGAACCAGACCAAAGGCTCATTGCAAGAACATTTTCAAGTAAAGCTGTTCAGGCAAAAGGGTATATACACTGTGTGACACACCGAGACACACTGCAGCTTCTACAGCATGGTTGTTGTTGTTGTTGTTGGAGGTTTGCAAGGGCCAAGGGTGGATATGGAGGGATGGGGAGATGAGTTGGATTGGGGTGCATGATATGAAATTCACGAAGAGTCAAAAAAAAGTTTTTTAAAAAGTTACACACACACACAAAGAAAGGAAGAAAAAAGAAAGGAAGGAGGGAAGGAGAGAGAGAGAGAGAGAGAGAGAGAGAGAGAGAGAGAGAGAGAGAGAGAGAGAGAGAAACGCCTAGTGAAGTTTCCAGTTTCCATCTCTTGGTGCTTATGGTTGCAGTTCCGGATGTGAGGTCTCAGCTTCCTGCTCCTCCGGCCATGCCTGCTGCTTCTTGCGTGGCTCCTCTTTGCCGTCTGGGACTGTTATCCCTCTGGAAGCCTGAGCCAAAACAAACTCTGTCCCTTAAGTTGCCTTGGTTGGGTACTAGATCACAGCAAAAGACAAGAAGCCAGGAGCTGCCTTTGAAGCGGGAAGGGCAAGGCTGGAGAGCAGCAGGGGACAGAGACCGTAGGAAGGCCGGCTGGGAACAGGTTCAGAAAAAGGGAAGATCACAAGAGTTAGGTAACATTCCTCCAGTGGACGTGTTTGGTTCCTGTAGTCTCCATGACAACACTCAGGATAAAGTTGCTGGAAAAGAGACCCTGCACCTGGCCCCTGGCTGGGCCTGCCCGATCAGTGTGGTTTTCCTTACTTGGGAGAAAGGAAACACAGAGACAGGAAAAGAAAGTGTGTTTAAGATCTCACGTCTTCCTCTCCTGTTAAACACATTTCAGAATTTCTTCAAGGAGGAGGAGGAGAGCAGATTCCTGAAGCAACGCCGCCAGGGTGCCCAGGGCTTCTTGCTGAAAAGGAAGCGGTCCTCTGTGCCTTTAGGAGATTCCTGAGTCGTGGCAATAAATCAAACGCAACAAAAATGTGGAAGCAACTGCCAGAGCGGGGCCTCTTCCTTCCCAAGGCCAGACTTTAGTTAGTAATATGATCTGAATATACCCAGATCTCCACCTGAGGTAAACTGTGCTCTGCCAGGCATCATGGCTAGCAGTTTTGATACAGGTATGGCACATGCTGTTGGAAAAGACAGAAAGATAAGATCTGAGTCACAGTTCCTTCTCCAGAGACCAATCGGGTAGCCTGGTGACTGGATGCTCTTGATACTGTTTGTAAATTTTGGATCTGTTGACAGTGTGGTGAGGTCCATGGATTTCTTCCCATAGAAATGCTTCAAAGTAAATACACTTAAAATGAAATAAAACAGCTCATAACGATTCAAAGCGAGCCAGTGATATGAAAAGGTAGTTATTAAAATGTCAAAACAAAACCAACAGATTTGTGATACGGTTCTACGTGTACTTCTGTATTAATGTCCTAAATAACAAGAACCAGCAGCGAGGTTTACAGCTACTGCAATTTTAAAGCAATGAGAAGTGCGAGCAGTATTTCTTGCTGTCCAGAGTGGATCTGCAAATATCTGTGACTTGCCACATTCACAATTGAATCAAACTCTAAATTTCAACTGGAGGTGAATGAAAATCAACACGGTGTTTTTCCCCATGTGAGTACTCAGAATTCTATCCATGGAGATTTGTGCCTCGCCCCGATTTAAAAGCTGCCCCATGGTAAACTTCCCAGGCAACCAATTTTTGGTGGAGTTCTGCCAGAGAGGAGAGCACCAATCATTATGTTAGCAAAGGCTGCCTCTGCTGGCTAAAAGATTCAGGCTGTGCATTTAATTGGCTGTGTTAGAAAACAATGGATCGGGCTATTAATTCCCATCAAGAAAAGGAGCGGGGAGGCAACTTGTCAAGCCGGCCCCATGGCATCCAATCAGTACAGATTTAAAAGCTCCCTTTGGCTTAACGGGCAAGTGCTGATGGCTGGTACTGCTGGTCATTAGCAAAGTGAGCCAAGGTGCCAGTTCGTCGGGCTGTTTCTGAGGAGGCCGCCCTCCTCAGTTCTGAACAGTAACAGTGAAAGCACAGCTTGCTATAAGGTTAGATTTCCCAATGGGCTTGTCTGACCAAGGTCTTCAGGATCTGCTTTCTGTGCTTGGGGCTTGGGGCCATATGGAGAGGAAGGAAAATGAATTCCAAACTAGCCGAGTGCCAGAAACCAGCTAAGTATTTTCACATGTGCTGTGGTGCTTAATTCCTAACTGAAGGCTGCTTGTTACTGTTATAATGAGGGTTGAGAGTGGTAACGAAGGCTTAAGAAAGAAAGTGGGCACAATCACTCTCAGTGGCTGCATAGGTTAGGGAGCCTGGCTGCTCCCCAGTCTCTGCACTAGTGGGTAGACCAAGATTCTCACAGCAATGCCCACTCCTATTTGCACAGTGTTCTGCAGCCTGTGGCCTGGTTTGAACCCCAACTTTACCAATGGCACGAACCTAGACAAGTTTATAGATCATTTGATGCTCCTATTTCCCTATCTGTAAAATTAGGATAATGATGACCCCTCTGTAAAGGTTGTTGGAAATAGTGAGTGTAAGTCAATAGAGCACTATAGGCACTCTCTACATGGTGACGATTATTATTATAAGACAATGTTGCTCCCTAGTATTGGGAAAAAGAGTAATCTCCCTGTCATATAAAAGGAACACACTGACCCAGCAGAGTAATTCAGCAAAGTAATTTCTTTTTGTAAAAGAGGGTGCTAACTAACCAACACTCTCGGCCAGAATGGCTTCTGTTACAACAAACTTTTATCCCCAAAGTAAGTAGTGACTGTGTCTCACCACATTGGTGGAAGCTGGGCTTCACAGTCAGACATGATTGGCTAATTGCTACAGAGAGGAAGGGGGAGGTTGAGGAAATGTGAGTCCTTGTTTGGGCTGACTACCTCTCTTTTGGTTTGGTTTGGTTTGGTTTGGTTTTTCGAGACAGGGTTTCATTGTGTAACTTTGGCTGTCCTGGAACTCACTCTTTAGACCAAGCTGGCCTTGAACTCATAGAGACTCACCTGCCTCTGCCTCCCGAGGGCTGGGATTAAAGGTGTGTGTTACCATCACCTGGCAGGGGCTGACTACCTTTAATAGAAAAAGAGAGTTTCTATTAACAGCCACAACAGCAGCTAATGTTAATTTCACTGATCCAGAACAAGACCATGGGGCTGGAGAGATGGCTCAGCAGTTAAGAACACTGCTCTTCCAGAGGACCCAGGTTCAGTTCCCAGCACCCACATGGCAGGTCCCAAGTGTCTGTAACTCCAGTTCCAAGGGATCCGAAAACCATGGCAAAACAATAATGCACACAAAATAAAATAAAGTAAAATAAAATAACAAAGAGAATAAGAACACTACCATAGTTTAAAGCCAAATTTGAAGCAAGCTTTAATTAATACTGGCCAGGTGGATGGGCTCTGGCCAGGTCCATACCCAGGTTCCTGGGAAATGGCCTAGATTCACAGTTTGCATTGGCGTAAGAAGGAAACTCATAATTCACAGTATTTCCCATACATCCTGACATATTTCCTGCTCATGTACCTCTCGCCCACATGTGATTAGGCACATTCAGTCTAGATGGGTCAAATAAACTCGTTTAGGGGAATTGTGGGAGCCCACAGAGGTGTCTTAGTGAAATCTATGCTTGCTTTACCCAGCAGGACTGCATAAGAGAATGATTGGCCCACAGGCCTGGGTACCAGGTGTCTGGAAGGGTCAACACTTGGTTCTGTCAAGCAAGGGGGAGGTCTTTTGCCTTGTCCTTTGGCATTGTTATAAAAAGCCCTTTTGAATAAAGTTCTGGGCCAGTGGATAAGGATCCAAGCCCTCCCAAGCTGTCCTGTGTTTCTATCTGTCTCTCTCCCCTCTTTCCTTCTATATTTCTCACTTATCTCTCCTCAAGAGTATCCTGGAGTGAAAGTGGGAGTGGGTCTCCCACAGGAAATGAAGACATGTGATAACATATTTTATCTCCCATAAACAGTAGCCTCAGGCATTTCAGGAACTATCTGTCCTTGAGCAAGGGGCTTGCAAATCAGGAGCATTTTTGTTTTATCCATCTCTAAAGTAATTAAAACTTAACATGTAACTTTGGCTCTCATACTAACTGTTCAGACAAACACTTCTTAACATTTAGGACTGTCCGGTCTGGAGGTTTTTGGTTGTCGATAGAAAGGTATCTAATGGTCAAAGACTAGAACACTGTTAAATATTCTACAGTGCACAGGACAGCACTCCCTGAAGCCCCCAGTGAAGATTTATTGAAGGCTTCTAGTAGGCCTGAGCTTGGCAAACATGGCTCTGGCAGGCCTTGCCCTCCCCCATTCCCTCTCGCTTGCTAAACCATAGATTACATCCCTAAAGGCAGCCACCAAGGTCTCTTTCCTTATTTGTCCACTTCCTCCTCCTGAAGCTGACCACTAAGGTCCAGCTATCAAAGTACTGAAGTCCAGCAATCAAAAGTCCCCCTTTGGCTGCCCTAATTAACATGCTCAATTAAAACCAACCAACTCATCCTAACACAGGTTTCCCTTTATAAACTGCCATTTGCCTATGGGCCACATCAGTCTCCTTTCTATCCAAAGACAGACCTTTGTCCCTCTGGGGCAAATACTCTTCCCTCCCTCTCCCCTGTTCCTTTTCCCTTCTCCCTCATCCGCTGTCTCCTGCCTTTGTCGCTTATTCCCTGGCCTTTGTCCCTCTAGGGCAAATAAATCTCCTCTGCGCTGAGAACTTGGTCTTGGGGTGTCCTGTGCCGACTCTGGTCCTTTCAATGACGTATTCTCAAATGTCAATAGTCTGAGGCCAGGTAACCCTGCCCTGAATGGAACACTAATGTAAGTAGGACATATACAGTGAGGCACTAAAGTGAAACTCTGATGGGCACAGGGCAAACAAGGATAGATAACAGATAGAAAGGACAGATAGGTGGGAAGTGCTTCTGTGTGTCAGAATGGAATGATGGCTGGGATTGCTTTCTCTTGGATGACCAGGAAGGTCTTCTCAGAAGAGGTGGAAGGACAGGAAGTGACCAGCCCTTGAAGCCCTGGACAAAGGGCAAGAGGACATAGTTCCCAGCCAAGGAGCCCAGTAGGGACCCGATATGATTGAGGCCCAGAAAGAGGGAGATGAAAAGTCAAAGACACTTCCAACAAGGCCCGTGCAATGGCATCCATTGGACAGCACTTCTGCTTGACGTGTGTCCAAAGACAGAAAGTGCCTCAAAGTAGTCCATGCTGACTAGAATATGTGGACTTGATATAACTGTAAATTTTTTTTAAGTTTTTTCATTTTGGTTTTTCTGTTGTTTTGCTTTAAAAGGCAATCATCAGAAATCTCTTTCCTAGCAATGGATTGACTGACAAGGTCAGTCTTTGAACTACTCGGTTGATTCTGGATTGAGATGAAATCACGTTGTCTGGAATGCACAGGGCTATCCAGATACTGTAGGATAAGAAGGATGTTAAAAAGAGAGGGACCGGACCACAGTCTCATTTGCCCTGTTGAGGCTTCCCAGCGGTCACGGGCAGAGGCGATACTGCAGTGCACACTGGAGACTCGGCAAGACCGGGATGGAAGCCGGAGGACAGGCCAGGACAGGCGTTCTCTCAGACCCGTAGAGCCTTTGCCATGGCTGCTCGGAAGAGCAAAGGCAGCCTTCCACCACTGTCACAGATTCCCAAAGCAGGAGGAAAGACTAACTTCGGCTCATCGTTTTGGAGGTTTCTAGCCGCTGTCAGCTGTTCATTTCTATTGCGGCTGTGGTAAGGCAGATCTCACACGAAAGTGAGCGAGAGATGCAGTTTACCAAACAAGTAATTAAACCCTGACAGATGTGCAATACACTGAAGAGTGAGGTTTCCTTTTCTGTTTGTTTGTCCCTTTTCTTCTTCTTCTTCTTTTTTTTTTGAGACAGGGTTTCTCTGTGTGGCCCTATTTGTCCTGGATCTCACTCTGTAGACCAGGCTGACCTCAGACCCACAGAGATCCCCCTGCCTCTGCCTTCCGAGTGCTGGGATTAAAGGCGTGCGCCACTGCCACCCAGCTGAGGTTTCCTCTTCTGAAGATGGAATGAACTATATGGTGCATTTCCAGCCAAGAGGTGTTCTTGGTGGGAACAGAAGAATATGAACCCCCAGAGCTCTGGTTCTGACACTGGGAATGATATTGAAACAGCTCTGGAAGGAAGGGGCTCTCTTTGGGTACTCTATTTTATCTGAGCTTTACAAATTATTTGGCTATATCAGGACTCTGCCCAGACTCCAGCTAGAAGACACCATGGGATCTCTGCAAGCTGCTCTTAGTGAAACTTACGGACACAAGGCTGCTAGCCAGAGGTCAGGATCTGCACTCACTCATGATTCAGACAGCCCAGCCAGCTGTCAATGCCAGATAACTAATCTTTTTCCTACCTTCCTTCCTTCCTTCCTTCCTTCCTTCCTTCCTTCCTTCCTTCCTTCCTTCCTTTCTTTCTTTCTTTCTTTCTTTCTTTCTTTCTTTCTTTCTTTCTTTCTTTCTTTCTCCCTTTCTTCCTTCCTCCCTCCCTCCCTCTCTCTCTCTCTCTCTCTCTCTCTCTTTCTCTCTCTCTCTCTCTCTCTCTCTCTCTCTCTCTCTCTCTCTCTCTTCCTTTGTTTAGTGTGTGTGTATGTGTGCGTGCGCGCCCATGTGCACCCATATGCACATGGGGTAACCAGATGAACAACATTAACTATAATTCTCATAACCAGCAGGATTTTCTGGCATATGACTAATCCCTAGGATTAATTATGGAGATTAAGTATATGTTTTTGGATGGATTCTAGTCAGTATCTTATAAGACAACTGGTATCCTTTCTTTCCTTGCCTCTGTTATACACCTTGGACCATGGGGTTCTGTCTGTTGTTTTGTACTATGAGAACAGGGGTCCTACCTTAAGAAAGACTACAGTTACTAAAGGGAGATGGGGTCCCTGAGGACTCAGTGGAGTTGGTACACCAGCCCAATGCATCTTCTCTCTGGACTTGCCCTAGTACCAGAGAATGACTTCTATGTTACTTAAGTCACCATTGTGTGTGTGTGTGTCTGTGGTGGCGGTGGTCTTTTGAGATCAGGTCTTGCTATGTAGCCCTGACTGGGCTCAAATTCAATATGTAGTCCAGGCTGACCTTGAAGTCATAGCAATCCTCTTGCCTCAGCCTCCTGAGTGTGGGATTCCAAGGATGAGCCAACATTTCTGGTTTCAGTCACCAGTTCGAAAAGCTTCAGTTTCGGGCAGTCACAGCTAGCACCAACTCTTTGTACAATCCGCCCATATCGGGAGAGTAAGTGACCAAGATTAAGCACTCGCATAAGGTCTAATTTACCTCAGTTTCTCAAATCATTACTTTGAAACAATGAACAATTCACGATCAGATTGACATTATGTAAGGTGTTACATGAACAATTTTTGCGTCATATGGTGCTCCATAAACCCAAGGGTGGGATTCAAGTTGCTGCGGCCTTTTCTTCAAAGCGTTGAGGAACTGTAGTGCCTACAAATTATCAGCTGGAATTACCTAACAGATCTAGAAGGTTCCATTTGTTCCCAAGACTCCTGCTACACCTGGGGCAGTGGTAGCTTCCCAGGAATGTGGTAAATTGTTCTTCTTGGAACCTCCTGGTTGATGGAGTCATGCTCTAGTCAGGGAACTTCCTCACTGCCCAGTTCAACACGTAATAGCTCATGGGAGACCCTTCAGAGCCGGATGTTTCATTTACTGTGGTGCCATGTGGTGACTGTCCTTTAGGCTGTGTTCACAGTGGCAGATAACTACTGTACATGAGCCCAGGTGTCTCTTCCCAGACATACAGTATGGCAAAAAAATAAAACTTTACTTTTGTTTTGATCCATTGGTTATTATTGTATGTGTACTGTTCTGACATGCTTTACAGTCCAAAAATAGCTTTCTGAGAGGGGGTGCACTCAGAGAGATGGAATGCTATAGACTTCGTTTCCAACCACCACAGAAAAGGTGAGGAAAACCTCCTCTACTTCGCCTCCTCATGCTAACCTTTTCACATGAAGTGAACTTTCATCAAACCTTTTTAATGAAACAATTTATTACATATCTTTGATACAAAAGTCTGTCAATAAGCAAAGCAAGCCTCCATTCTTCAGTGACTTAAGATCTTACCAAACCCAGTGCCAGTGTCAATATTTAGATTCCACACACAATTAGCCCCACCATGTGGTTATTTGGAATAAATGACATTTATTACCAATCACAAAGGCAAGATCACATATTCAATACCACATACTCCTTGAGAAGGGATTACACATAATTTTTAAAAATCCCATCCAATTTTCTAGGACACCAAAGCAAGAGTGAGAGGGAAATTATTCCTCTCATGTGAACTAGGATGTTCAAGAAATGAAGGGTCATAATCTGTACACTCAGCTAGCATCTACTGAGTTCTACTCTGTAGGGCCTGGCAAGACAGCGGCTTACAAGTTTCTGCTTCTCAGTTAAATAGACAATGGGATGATAAAATCAGGGTCAGAGTATAGGGAACGATGGAGGAGGGGTTATTCTAAATAAAGTTAACAGAAATACCATCTGTCAGTCCACATTTTCTCTCCATGTGAACAGTCATTCTCTTACAGACTTAAGAGATTGAAAGGCATCAGGACGTGTATATCTTGTTTTTCAAATGTTCTCACACTGAACAGAACCCAGGACTCATTAGAGAAGTCACCTATTCCAGGTCTGTGACAGAAGGAAAAGAAAATCGTGGGATGTGTTTATCTGCCAGAAAACATAGTACCACTCAAAAAAAAAAATCGACATCAGTTCACATCAACCTTTAATTTGTGTACAGGGAGGTCCCAGGGGCTCCCACTTGGAAAACTGGGAAATATGTAAACATCAACATGAATAATAACTATAATTGATACTTTGTTTATTTAAAACATTCAAAAGTTTATAGTAATAATTAAGAAAAATCAAGAGATAGGGCCCTGTTTTATTAAAAAAAAAGACCATGAGTCATTATTTTGCAAACTATAACTGACACTGATCTTGTATACTGATTTCTCACTGCTGAGGCAACAAAGTCTCCCAGTGTGGCCATTTATCATCACATAAACCTATCTTTTTGCTGCTCTGGAGGCTAGAAGTCCAAACTAGGTTAGCATGTTGCTCCCTTCAGGAGTCTTCAGGGAGCATCCTCTTCTATCTCAGCAATGACGTCTACATGCCTTGACTCTCGATGTTCTACATCTTTCTAGCTTGCGCCTGGATCATCACACGTCCTTTCATGCTGATCCTTCCCCTTCCTCTTGTAAGAACACCACTGATAACACTGAGCCCATAGACATGAACCAGGATAACACAAGACAACTAATGTAATCACACCCTTGAAGTCTCATTTTTCAATGGAATGCATCACAGTCATGAGTACCAGGGATCAGATGTGGATGTCTTAGGGTAAGATGTGGGCATTATTCCCCCAACACAGCTTTGTCAAAGGTTGCCAGCGAGTCTAAAAGATGTCAAACTAATAATTACAGACTGTTAGTTAATTGCAAAAGAGAAAAATGGCTTTCACAATTAAGGATTCTCACTATTACCACCTTAAACAATGCAATAATGAGAAATTATGTAGCACTTAACTTGATCTAGTATAAGGTGCACAAATAGCTTGCAAGATATTCTTGCCAGATTTTTAAATGTACAAGTTAGCTTTAGGTCTAACTTCCAAGTAACAGAAATGGTTTCATAACAGAATGATCATGTGCACTTATTCAGGAAGTGAGGCATGCCGTAGGCCTGCAACTCCAGAGTCCTCAAAATTGTAAAGTCATAGAAAGAAAGATGAATATTCTGAACTTGTTAAAAGGACTGAAGGGACATTGTAATTAAATGCAACACGTAAATCTTCCATTTTAAGTCATTTTAAAGATAGTGTAATTTTAAATGATTTAAATATTAGGGAATATGGGATTATTAATTTTCTTATGCTATGCAGGATACCACCCTATTCTTGGGAAATACAGGTCTAAATATTCAGAATTGAAGTATTTAACAAGATTCTATTGAAGTCAGGCAGTGATCAACTGTGAGAAATCCTATTGTTCTGGGAATTTAATCACAGTCTTTTCTAGTTAGCATAGTCTGCTCTATTTGATCCACTGAGGCATCCAGGAGAGACCTCAGAAATGCTATTTCTTAATAATGAGACCATCTTAGTTTCTTTTCTATTGCTGTGATAACACATGATGACCAAGGCATTTATTTGGGACAGGGGGGCGTCACCATTTCAGAAGACAGTAGAGTCCACGAGCATCATGGCAGGGAGAACGGCAGCAGACATGGTGCTGGAGCAGAAGCCAAGTGCTTACGTCTGATCCAGAAGCCGGAGGCAGGGAGAGCAAACCGGGGATGGCCTGAGTTTCTGAAATCTCTCAGCCCACCCCTAGTGACACACCTCCCCCAGCAAGGCAACACCTCCTCATCCTTCCCAGACTGCTCTACCAACTGGGACCAAGCATTCAGACATGCTCCCATAGGGGCCATTCTCCTTCAAGCCACCAGAGAGATTAAAATGCACAGGGTGAGAGCTGGCTACTCTAGACCCTAACGAACAAACCGACTCAGATGCCTAACGGGTGAGTAGGATGAATGGTACAGCCTTAAGTGTCTACAACACGGAGCTGTTATGTGTGATGGTTCGCGCTGTCAGTGTGATAGGCTCTGGAGTCACCTCTGAGGGATTGTGTTGCCAAGTTATTAGGGTGGAAATGCGCATCCTAAAAGTGGACAGAGTCACTCCCGGCTTGGGTCCTGGAGCGAATGAAAAGGAGAAAGTGAACTGAGCGCGGGCGTTCATTCTGTTGGCTTCCTTCTTGTGTTTGTACTGAGACCAGCTGCTTCAAGCTCCCACGAGAGTGATAATACCTGTGATTGTGATAAAATATTCTGATGAAAGCAACCGAAGGGAGAAACGGTGTAGTTGTTGGTTGTTTTTGTTTGTTTGTTTGTTTGTTTTGTTTTGTTTTACTCTTTGGGGGCCCATCACCTAGCTCCCAAACAAATACACTGAGTCTTATTCTTACTTATGAGTGCCTGGCCTTAGCTTGTCTTATTTCTACCCAGCTTTTTTTAGAGTTATCCCATGTACCTTTTGCCTCTGGGCTTTTACCTTTCTATATTCCCTATTCCTTTCTTTCCTTTTTACTCCGTGGTAGTGTGGCTGGGTGGCTAGCCCTTGGCATCCTTTCTTCTCCCTTTTTCTCCTTTTTCTCTCCCTTTTCTCTTATTCATTCTCTCCACCTGCAAACCCTGCCTACTTCTCATTCCTGCCTTGCTATTGGCTGTTCAGCTCTTTATTAAACCAATCAGGTGTTGTAGACAGGCACAATAACACAGCTTCAGAGTTAAACAAATGCAACACAAAAGAATGCAACATATCTTTGTATCCTTAAACAAATGTTCAACACATAAAGGAATGTAACACATCTTAAGCTAATATTCCACAACAAAAGGGTTTATTTGGGTTCACAGTTCAAGGGTATGCTTCACCACCATGAGGCTGTCAGGAAGGCAGAGCTCCCGGCTCCTGGTTACATTGTATCCATAGTATGAAAACATCCCACTCTCTTTATTCGGTCTAGAACCTCAGCCCAGGGACTAGTGTCTTCCCACCATCATTAATGTACTTTAGAAACTCCCCTACAGGTGTTCCCGAGGCTTGTTACTTGTGTAAGCCTAGATTCTATCAAGTCCACAACAATGTTAACCACCACAAATGCTTCTTCATTCTGATCATTTTCTATAGTGAAATTAAATACCAGTGGTGTCCCAAATATTCAAAAAAAAGTTCTTATGTTTGAAGAAACTAATGGTTTCTAAAACTGATGTGTTGTGGTCCGTGAGATCCCTGATCTCACTGATGCTCACACTGGCCCATCTTATCCAGTAGCAGCCCTTTCATGTCTGTCCTTTGAACATCATTCTAGGTATCTTTGATGTTTTTCTCATACAAGACTATCTCGGGTAATCTTGTTTTCTGCACACCAGGAATTTATTGATCCTAAAGAATTCTTCATTTTCTTGAAATCACAAAGACCATGATCTAAACATCAGACATTCTCCCCACCCTGCCTCCAGCTTTACTGAAGTATAATTAACAAAAAGAAACACATGATTGTAACTCACTTTCCTCATCCATTTTAAAAATCTTTGGGGATATATCTTAAAACTTGATAGCAAGTGATAATTGGCTGCAATTTTAAGTCCTATCTACTTTAGCTATTATCTTTTCCATTTCATCTAGGTGTATTTCATCTATGATGTATTAAATGAAATTACATGAAGATGAGATCTAAGTTTAGAGGGAATATAGATTAGGTTTTTAATACTTAACAAAAATAGAATCATTTTATCTTAATTTTGCATAAAACACGTTCTTTCTATAGACTTTAGTTATAATCTGCACAAACATAAAATAATATAGCACAATTCTCCCATTTTAAGCTGACTTTGAGTCATAATTGTATAAAATCATGTAACCATCACTAGCTGATATACAACATTTTTAATCACATTCCCAAACCTCCTTTGGATACATTAGCAATCAAGCTCCACACTTACCCTTGCACCCCAACTCTGACTTCATAGTTCCAAGAATCCACTGAGTTATGTTTTGTTTTTTTTTAACTTTTTGCGGGGCCCAGCTCCAAAATAAATACATGGAGTCTTATGCTTACTTATGAATGCCTGGCCTTAGCTTAGCTTAGCTTGCTTCTAGCCGGCTTTTCTAAACTAAAATTACCCCATCTACCTTTTGTCTCTGGACTTTTACCTTTCCCTATTCTACATGCCTTCCTTTCTTTCTTACTCCAGGGCTTGCTGTGCAGCTGGGTGCCTGGCCCCAGGAGTCCTCCTCTTCTCCTCCCTTTATCACTCCTTCTCTTCTCTTTTTTTTTCCCTATTTATTCTCTCTGCCTGCCAGCCCCGCCTATCCTTTCTCCCGCCTAGATGTTCATTTCAGCTCTTTATGAGACCAATCAGGTGTTTTAGGCAGGCAAAGTAACACAGCTTCACGGAGTTAAACAGATGCAACATAAATGAATGCAACACATCTTTGCGTCATTAATGTTCCACAACATAAACCAATGTAACACATCTTACACCAATATTCTACAACCCTGTCATTATAGACTACCTTTGCTAAAATTCCTCAGAAATACAACCATACAGTTGAGTAAGCAGTCCTCTTTGGCTTGTGTAGCTCTCCACTTGTTGTATACTTGAGTATACAACACATTTGTATACAAACTTTCCAGTGTGGAGGCAATAAGAAAAACAAAACAAACAGAAAACCCTATACAAATCATTGTGTAGGAGAGAATCTGTTTTCACTTTTCTGGGGTAAATGTCTGAGAATAGAATTGAGGGATCCTGCATTACTTTTCGTTGTTGATATGAAGCACCAGGGCCAAAAGAGACTTCTACAGGAGTTTATTCTGGCTTACAGTTTCAGATGGAGAGTCCATAATGGCAGTCCATAATGATAGGGGGCATGACAGCAGGCAGCCAGAGCAGGAAGATGAGTGATCATTTTCAAACACGAAGCAGAGCGAACTGGAAGTGGAATGATGTTATACTCTCAAAGCTGGCCGAGGTGATGTACTTTCTCCAAGGTTCCACACCTCCCTTTGTTCCATGGTCTTTACAAGCATCACCAATCAGGGACCCAGTGTTTAGTGTGTGAATCCATGGTGGGGAGACTCCTCATTCAAACTCCCACAGATCCTATGGTAAGTCTGTATTTAATTTTATAAGAAGCTACCAAGCTCTCTTCCAAAGTACCTGCACTATTTTTGCCCATTGATCAGCAATGTACAAGAACTCCAGTCACTCTGTCTTCAACGGTTGGTAGCAGTTTTGTTAGTTGGCACATGGTCTGAATACTCGTAGGTTGTATGTATGACAACCCCATTGCTATTGTGGTTTATGAAGAGAGTTTAATCTCTAGTGTTTGGAGGTAGGGCCTTGATTAAGGACTTTGGGTGGAACCCCCATGACTGCCTGGTGGCTTGTAAAGGATCCACACACACACCTAGGTGCTTCCGTATATCTCGACAGGTAAGGTCCTCTAAGCAGGCCATCACCAGGTGCAGACACCTTGTACCTGCCAAACTGACCCCAAAGTAAAGCCTGAGGACTCAGCCAGTCTGGTGGCTGCCACCCACATATCAAGACTGAAGGAACAGTTGTCACTAGCTATCCTGGGGAGTTTGTGGTGGTTTGTGTCTTTTTGTATTCCCAGTGCCTGGGGTGCTGACTTAACTTTCATAGAGTAATCCACTTCAAACTGGCCAAGCTGTTCAGCGTTCTGTTATTGAACTCTAAGGATTATTTGCTCATTCTGGTTACGCCTTTGCAAGACACAAGTATTCTGAGTATCTCACAACCTGGGAACTGCTTTTTGATTCTTACTGTCTTCTAAAGAGCAATGTCAACTTTGTTAAATTCCAGATTAAAAATTTCTTTCCTGGTTATGTTTACTGTCACACACTCAAGGAAAAAAACCCAAAAACCAGAACAAAACAAACTCTTCCTATCCCAAAACAGCAAAAATTTCTCCTGCTTCTTACTAGAATTTCTACTTTTGGCTTTTTAGCCTATCACCCATTTTTTAATCTGAACTTTGCACCAAAATTATGAGCCAAGAGCTTAAGCTCCTTTCCTTTTTCCATTTGTTGAAAAGATCCTTTTCCTTATTGATACTTTTGTAAAATCAGTTGTCTAAGAATGTGTGGTTCAGTTTCTGAACTCCATTTTGTCCAATGGTCCATAGCAATTCTTATGAATTGTGTCTATGAGTAACAAAGTTTGTTCATAGTTTCTCTCTGAAAGCCTTTTGTCACATTTTCTATAAAGGTCGCATGTGTGTCAGTGTTTAAAGATTTTATCCAATATCTACCACTGCAATTTGAGAGAAGTCTGTATTCACTTTCAGCTCGGCCTCTGTGTTAGAAACATCCATCCCCAGCCCCCAGCTTCTGCATTCCAGATGTTTCTGCAATATTGTCTGGCTTCTGATAATTTTATTGGTATATCATATGAGGTTTATAAATATATACTATCTCCTACTCAATGATATACAAGCAACTGAGAAATGCTGAATGGGAGAAACAGCCTTCTCCAAGGAAGAACCCATTAACTGGCTGTCCAGTGCCAAATGGTCAGCACTGAAAATATACATACACTGCAAGTAACAACAATTAATGAAAAAAAAGACCGTGATTTGAAAGAGAGCAAGGAGGGGTATGTGGGAGAGTTCAAAAGGAGGAAAGGGAAGAGAGAAACAACGTAATTCATCATAATCTCAAAAATAAAAGAAAAAATCATTTAAAAAATGTGTTATCTTGCTTGTTGAATTTCTTGGCTCTGTTGGTTTACAGTTTTCATTAGGAAAGCCTTTAGCCATTTTTTTCTTAACATGTTCTTTTGCCCCCTGACCCAGCCTTCAGGAGTTCAAAGTCAGGCATGTAAGACTGTCTTCATGCAGTTGGCTGGAGCCCTGCTCCACTCCTGATTCTTAGTTCATCCCTATGCTTCAAGTTCCCTAAGGAACATTTAGTTCATTTTTTTAAAAATTAATTTTTTAAGTTAACATACCAAGTACTGAGTTTCACTATGGCATTTTCACACACACACACACACACACACACACACACACATTTATTCGTACTCATCTCTGTCCCCCACTACCCTGATGTACCCTCTCTAGCCCTTTTTTCCCCAACTTAAACTTCCCTTTCAGTATATCCCACGTCATGTGTGTTCTATGATCCTCCTCCCAACACCTCCCTCCCGTCTGTGAACACCCTTTCTACTTTCATGGTCTATGCTGACACACACAAATTTCAATATAGACTCTGCATATAAAACATCCAATTTTTTTTGTCTGAATCTGACTTATTTTACAAGACACAGTGGTCTCCAGTTCCATTCATTTTCTTGCAAATGTCATGAATTCATTCTTCTTTACAGCTACATAAAATCCCACTGCGTGTATGTACCACATTTCTTCATGTACTCTGGTGTCGGTGGACATCTAGGCTGGCTCCATTCATCACTGGTGTCAACAGGAACAAACAAGGATGTTCTACAGAGGGCAGACTGCTATGGTTCTACCCAGTCTTTCTTATCCGGACAGTGATGGAAAGAAGTCAGGCAGCAGCAACTTAAAATCTCCTAGAAACTTGGATTGTTAATTTAGAGATATATAAGTAGTTTCAATAATTCATGTCTATAAAATTAGTTCATGACATATACACATATAAAACACGAGAACAACACCAATGCGGTGCTATAGTTCTGTTTTACTTTGACCTCCTTTAAAGAACACTATCAATCTGTGAAAATGCTTTATTGTATCATGTTGATATACTACAAGGAATATTTCTAAATAATACAAAAGTAATCCACAGACTTAATTAAGTGAAAATCAAATGATCCAGAAACGTTTCTTCCTTAGTTTTTCACAGCAATTATTAAAAGTTCACACCCTGATTTTCTTCCAAGAAAGATTATTCTAGTAACTTTGAGTGTTCAATCCGTGCAATAGTCCAGTCAGGCTTTACTCCTTGTGTGAATTCCCTCTGAAATCTAGGAAAAACATAAATACTGTGATCTTCCACCAACTCAAATATTCTCAGATAACTATATAACTGGCAAGCATGAATTACAAGCAGTACTTAAAAAGAACCTAATTCAATGGTTAATGGTTTACTCTTTTAATTTAATCAGAATACCATAATACTGAAGGACACTCTTAACTCCCAAATTTTTAATGGTCTGATCTATATTCAACACCCACTAGTCCCTGAAAGACACCTGATCTTGTTACTAACTACTCACTAAAGTGCATGCCCACTATGAGCAGAAGGGAACTGGACTCCGGGTATACAGATAGCACTTTAGATATCAGCACACAGGGCAGACTGTAATATCACAGTTACCAAGTTAGTGAAAAATCGTGGAATTTGGTTCAGTTCATATACATTAAATCAATCTTTTAAGTATCAGGTTTTTGAAAAGGATTTATTTTTATTTTTAATTGTGTGTGTGTCTGTGTGTAAGTATGCGGATGTGGATGTGGGTGCACATGGGGGCCAGAGACATTAGCTCCCCTGAAGTGGA
This sequence comes from Peromyscus californicus insignis, assembly GCF_007827085.1. NCBI lineage: Eukaryota > Metazoa > Chordata > Mammalia > Rodentia > Cricetidae > Peromyscus > Peromyscus californicus. The sequence goes on along the minus strand of NW_026294514.1, from coordinate 11,214,076 downwards.
TTACAGGTGGTTGTGGGGCCTAGAAACTGAACTTGGATCTTCTACAAGAGCAGTATGTGCCCTTAACCACTGAACCATCTCCCCAGGCCCCAGTCTTAGCATTTTGAGCCACCCTGGTCTTACAAGGAATATTAGAAGAGACAAAATTTAGTATTGATGATACAGCTCTTAACTATAAACAGACATTTTAAAAGAGGCAATTAATAGATTTAAATTAAACAAGTATTGAGTATCTAGAGAATATTTTGGATAATTATAATCAAAGCATAAAAACAAAACAAGAACAAAAACCAATGTTTCCCAGGCCAGAAATGATGGCAAGCTAATCCCAGCACTCAGGAGACAGAGGCGAGTGGAGCTCTGTGAGTTCTAGATCGGCCTGGTCTACAGAATGAGTTCCAGACTAGTCAGAAATACATAGTGAGACCCTGTCTCAAAACAAACAAGCACTCACAAACAAAAAACTTTTAGACAGGTGAAAAAAAGAGGATATGATTCTTGTGAGACAGAATATATCTTCCTTCCTAGGACATTTTGGTATTTGTTTTGTTACTTTAAAACAAATTTATATATTACTGGCAAAATAACAGCAGTATTCTCTTACAAAGTGTGTCTCCACTGACTTGCTTTAGCTGCTCATCTTCCCCAAAATTACAAAATAATGTTTCTTCTAAGTCTCTTTAAGGGCAGGCAGCATCCCTTCAATTCTGCATCTGACTTGGAGTGTGTAGCATATGAAAGGTTATAAATAAATGTCTTCTGAATGAATAATACCTATGCCAACTATGGCAGACCTGAAGTTCTAAAGATGGGGGCATCTTATGTTTCCTCCCATACACACCTCTGTAATGTGACACTGCTATTTATTGTTCATCAAAATGGGGACTGGGGTGTCTCTAGACACCCTTTAAATTGAACAAATCCTGGGACTAAATGTTGCTTTAGTTCTGTTTATGGGCCCATCACTTTCCAAGTTCTACCTCTTGGCATCCAGTCACCAGGCAAATGGTGTCATAAGCTAAACTGAAGCTGCAAGCCAAGCTGTGAAAGTCCTGGAGAAAGAGATGCCAGAGAGAACAAGATGCCACACAGGCCAGCTGAAGCCATTGTGGGAATCCATCCTCCTGTCCCCGAGACCCTCCCTGATGCCAGTGAGGGCAGAGGAAGCCCAGATCTCATACAGCAGTGAAGTACAGGCAAAAGAATGGCTGTTAGAAGCCACTGACTGCGGGTTATTTTTTTTTTCTGAAACAGTGTGTAGTCCTGTGTAGCCCTGGCTGGCCTGGAACTCACTGTATAGACCAGGCTGGCTACGGAGATCCACCTGCCTCTGCCTTCTGAGGGTTAGGATGAAAAGGCTGAGTCACCATGCCCAGTGAAATGCTACCACTTTCTACTTTTAACAATTGTATTTCATATTCAGTTTTTCTTCATAAAGAGCTTGTCAAATTTCAATCCTTTTCTTTCTAAAGCTCTCTTCAGTTTTCATACTTTTCCAGTGCCTTCCATTTTCTGGACAATGGAAACAAACCACACGATCATACTTACTCATAGCTTGCACTAAGCAGTTGTTTAGTCTCCACGTTCTGGTCCCCCAACTTCACCTGAAACACACTGGCTCCACTTAAAGTCTCACTGGGGATGTCGGCACTAGTCAGATACCAAAAGCACATCAGGATGTTAACGAACTTCCTTCCTTAGAGAGAAAACACACACATACACATACACACACATACAAATCAGAATCATCTATCAGCTCCATATCCAAAACAAAATCAGAAACAGGCAGTCTGCTTGTCACAGATCAGCCTTTGTGCATATTCCAGAGTAACTGAAAATACATGAATTAACGCCATTTTCTTCTCCAAAAACTGACTTAGGGCTCTGTCCTCTTTGCATCTCAGTAACCATCTACTGTTTGTTAGACACAGACTTTACAGAGTGTACCACATGGATTAGTCTCCACTTACACCATTTCCTAAAGTTGAAACACTCTTAAGGCAAATACCTGCCCCCCCCCAACAAAAGAGAGAGGCCACACCCACAATTCTGCCCCTACTCAACTGTTCCAAAGAAAGGCCTTTCTTCTGTTACTATTGTGCCTTAAGTCTCACAACGTAAGTATAATTCAGTTAATAACTAGGGTGCTAAAATGGACTCGGAAATGTTAGGGAAGAATAAAGTATCACCCAAGATACCTTCCAATATTTCAAAGTAACTCACATGTGAGCGTATCTATTCAAAGTCCTCCACTGTCACGGCCTTAAGGATATAAGCAGAGGCTACTGCTCTTGTGTGCCCGCCTTGTGATGCACACATACGAAAATCTGTAAATGGACTGAGTGAGCAATAAACTTTTGGTGTGCTACTGGAAAAGGACCAGATAACCAAAGTTCCTTCCAGCTTTACACCGTTACCTAATGCAACCTGGGAGCTTTGTAATCTTCTTTCTTAGCCATCTTTATCTGATACTGTTCTGGTTTTCTTTTATACTTTAGTCCTTCTTTGTACCACACAGCTAGGAATGTAAAATACTCAAGTTTTCTACACTTCAGGAAATCTGATATATAAATATTTTTATTTGAAACATGGGAGCAGCCTGTTCTAAACAAACTATTTTCATCAACATTTGTGAGAATTTTCTTTTTGTTTTTGAGATAGGGTCTCTCTATGTAATCCTGACTGGTCTTGAACTCAAGAGATTCTCCTGCCTCTGCTGGGATTAAAGGTATGAGTCATCACACCTGGCCTTGAGTTTTCCTGCTGTAAACAGTAACCAGGCAGAGATCAAGCCAGAACTCACTACCAGGCACCAACTCTTGCAGAGTTAGGTATTTAAACAGCAAATATGGTATATTTTTCTTTCTTTTTAAATTCATATTTTTTATTTATTATGTATATTGGGCTGGTTTTGCAAACTAGAAAAAATACAGGCTTTGAAGGGCTACAAACGTCGGCTCACACAGACATAACTCCTTTATCCTGCGGTACTCACTGCTTTGGTTTATTTGAACAATTAATGGTCATGTACAGTTGCCTCGGCCAGCATTACCTTTCTCATCATAGTAAATGGAGATGTCCCCTGTTGATGTATAGACAATGTCATCGATGTTCGCAGCAAGGGCACTTTTATGGTTATCAGACAGTGAAGCGACCTTTTCTTTTAATACCTGTAGCACCTGAGTAGGAAAAAGAAAATCAGCAATTTACCCATTCAAGTTTTTAAATTATTTTATTTTTTATTTTTTCAATTATTAATTTTTTCATTTATTTTGCATACCAACCAGTTTCCCCTCCCTCCTCTCCTCCTGTTCCCTCCCCTTTAAAGTATTTTAAAAAGTGATGTTTATCATGGGATTTTCTAAGACCTATTTTTAAAATATTTTACCTTATCTACTCATCCTAAAAAATAAAAGTTATTCAACTAGGTAATTCCTGACAGCACATAAGTGAGACTATGTTTGTATCATTCTATTCCAAGAATCATACACTTTTGAAATGAAAAGAACACTTTACCTCTTTGGCTACAAGTTCTTCCAGTAGATCAAATTTACACTGTGACAGCAACTTAGATACATGAGCAAAAGCCTTGAAAAAAACAGAAGGGTAAAGATGACAATTATACCATACAACATACATATGTCAACAGTTAATTTAACAGTGACCTGCTTTATGGCAAATGTGATATTAAAAACTATTATAATAACGTTGACCACGACTGCTTTTAAGTTGGTTGACTTTTTTCAGATAGCATGACCACATATACAGCTGCAAACGAGCCAACTACTAATTATGAATCCATTTTTAGGTCCTGGGGAATGACAGTGTGCGGCATATATAGACTAGATACTGCAATAAAAAATTACTGTATATTTTATTTTGAAATGATGATGTAAATAACTATGATCTACCTCTTAATCATTTCTAGACAACAATTAGAAAGGAGGACACTTGGGAGGAGGGATGAGAGGGGGATCTGTGGTTGGTATGTAAAATGAATAAAAAAAATTTTAATAAAAAAAAGAAAGAAAGAATGTAGGACAATCTAGAGTCTAGACTGTACTGGAAGTTTAGAGAGCTGGATTATAGACAGCACCTCCCTAAGAGATATAAGGTAGGTTTAGGAAAGTGGGAGAAAAGAGGAAGAGTTTATCATCAACAGTGATCTCCACCTGAAGTATGATGTATTATTTTAAGGAGAGGGAAGAGAAAGCACAATTCTCCACATTCCCAGCAATGAGGAAAAAAGTTAGTACATTTTAATCCTGTGTGTATTTCAGGAGCTCTCAGTCTGTTGAGAGAAGACAAGTTCAATAAGCACTGGATGGTAAGAACAGTGGGGTAGAAGAAGTGCACAAAGAGCCATCTACTCTAATCCGATAGGACCACAGAGGGTTCCCTAAAGGAAGTAGCTGAGATCCAAAGAACTGGCCAGAGAAAGAAGATACACAGGCATGTCAGACAGAGAACACTACAAATCACTGGTTCAACTGTCCTCTCTGTCATGCTTATGTTAAAGCCCAAAACTGCTTTGGAATGTGATTCCATTTGGAGACACCCCTTTAAAGAAGTAATTAAATGAAAAATGAGGTGGTTAGTGTAGGTTCTAATCCAGTACCACTGGTACCTTTATGACAGTAGAGATGCCGGACATAAACAAATGCAGAGGCCTCGGGAGAAAGCAAAGCTTCGGATACCTAGACACTGAAGTACTTGTGTTTAAGCTATTCGATCTGTGGCCTCTGCTCTGATACCTGGCACACGACTACAATACAAGGCAGAGGACTTTTGAGAGAATGCGCATCTACAAATGGATTCAAGGTCTCCCTGAACACTTACAGAGGTGCTCAGGGTCACAGATCCTATAACGTGTGGTGAGCTCTCACATGCAATAGGAGGGACAATCTGGACAGAAGGAACTATAATCACTATGCAGAAACTGCATCTCTAGTTTGTGTGGTTGAGATCATACCTGAGAAAGTTGCCCTAAAAAGTAATCATCATGAGGCCACCCTGCTAAGATCGCAGTGACATAGGAATGTCTACCTCAAGACACTTCTGGAAACAGCCTTCTTTTTTCACAGAAAATGCTGAACAGCTGTACAAGAAAGCTCTAAGAAACAGTACATGGCTCAAGGGTAGTTAAGAAGATAGTTATACATACCAATGGCAGTGGGTGCATTAGAACATGTACGTCCTTATCTCATGATAAATATTTGCCTAAATTATCTGTACCCATTTCAACTGCTGGTGACTCTGGAGCACCAAGGCTGCTTTTATTATTAGAAATTTATTTCTTATTTTATAAGTGTTTTGCCAGAATGTATGTCTGTGTACTACATGAGCACAGTGTACCTCCTGAGGCCAGAAGACAGGGTGAGATTCCCTGGAACTAGAATCACAGACATATGTGCTGCCATATGGGTACTGGGGATGGAACCTAGGACCTCTGGAAGAGTAGCCTGTGTTCTTTAACCACTGAGCTCTCTCTCCAGCACCAAGGCTACTTTTTATGGTTACTAGAACACTAAATTTAACCTTTTAAAACTTGACTTCATCACGTCTAAAAGAGGATTAGATAAGAGGCCCTTTCAATTGCATGTGATACGATGATTTCCATTCCTGACACATAAAGTAGTGTAGTCATGTACAGATGACAAGGTAGACTCACACATGGGCACTGCAGAGTGTAGGATCACACCAATTTATCTCTACAAGCACAAATGACACAGAGAACTACAAGCAGTAAATTTACCCTTCATCATGACACCGAGGTAGGCATGATTACTCAAGCTTGCTCCTTTCAAAAAAAGATTTATTTATTTAATATGTATACAGTGTTCTGCCTGCAGGCCAGAAGAGGGCAACAGATCTCATTACAGATGGTTGTGAACCACTATGTGGGTGCTAGGAATTGAACTCAGAACCTCTGGAAGAGCAGTCAGTGCTCTTAACTGCCAAGCCATCTCTCCAGCCCATATTTTTGTGAAAACACATGTACTGGCCAAGAGTTGACTCAAGGAAACAGGAGTTAATACTGACACTTGATTACATGAAGTTGAAAACACTAATTTATAACTAATATATCACATGAGTTGATATAAATGGCTACAATTTGGGGGAAAAAATCTGAAATAAGCCAGGAGTAAAATTATAAATATCAGCATATAGTTAATTATAGTCAATGTTATTAAATTATTACGCTGATGGTCTTTGGTGATATGAGCTGGGGAAATAAACTATGACTTATACCTTTGTTTCAGTCAATAGTTCTGAAATACTAGGGATTGACAAGGAAAACTGAAGGGGAAATTAAAATAGCCTTCCATCTTAGAAAGATACATGGACACACGAAGTCTGTAAATAATCTCCGGATTCAAAGCGACCACTCTAAGGTGGTATCATTTGTCCTTCAGCAAGGTCATGACTGGCAAAGTCAGAGCTAGGAATCACAAACACCCGAGCATCCCAGTTTGCTGGGTCTGGGTACTTAGCAGACCAGCAGCCTCAGCAAACTCTTTGAAAGGGTACAATTGCTCAGTCCCATCTCCAGCCTCATGATCCTTGAAGGAACCTGCAGGTAGAGGAGGAGGAGGGCAATGCAGCTCTGTCAGAGAGCTCATACCTAAAATGATATTATAGCACTCGGGCAGTGTTATCTTATTCCTCACATACCTTATCCACTCAGTTTCACAAATACTTATGAAGTGCCTACTCTGTGTGCTAGGCTCTGTCTCTGATTTTCTAATTCTGGGGGGAAAAAAGTCAACCAGGAAAAGGCTACATAGCTTTCAAGTGGCAGGAACAAACAGGCTTTGAACTTACTTCTGATTCAAAGCCTGAAGTGAAAAATACTGGGAGGCCACCTTCACCCTGGTTTCTTACTTGAATCCCTCCCTCTTGACGACCATGCAAACACAGCTCTATGCTTATTAATGTCAAGAAGTGGCTGACAGACTCACTGTCTGCGTCACTACCATCGTTGAGTAACTTGGATCGTAATGATGAACTTCAAAACTTAACACCTGAGCATGTAAGCGCTGAAACGCACGAGGCGAACAGGTTAGAGAAGCCAACCAACCTGCTTCGCCCCCTCAGAGAACTCAGCGATACTGAACTCCTTGTCGAAATAGGCCCAGATAAGGAAGGCGTAAATTCGAGTCCGGACCCAGTTGATGGGGTTGGAGAAGCCCAGAATGATCATTCTGGTTTTCTGCCGTTGCTGGGGCTGCTCCTCGGTGCTGTAGCTGCGGCTGGGACCAGCGGGGAAGGAAGCGAGGGCTGGAAGAAGTTCTGCCCGGCCGAGCAGGGGCCGCCGGGGGCCCCAGGAACGCAGCGCCGGGGTCGCCCAGGCCCAAGTGCAGCGAGGGGCCGGGACCGCGCTGGAGCCCAGGCAGCGGCGGCGGCACAAGCAGCAAAATCCAGTCAGCGACAGCCTCACCTCGGTGGCACCGAAAGTCCAGAGTCGGGTGGCCCGGCCGGGCAGCGGCCGAGAAAGTAGGGGCAGAGGCAGGAGACGGGCGGCCAGCGCCATGTTGGTGACCTTTCACCTCTGCATAGCTGTGCAGTACCGAAAGGAGGCCGGAGGGAAACCAGCGCGGCGGTGCCGGGGAAGCGGAGCAAAGGCCGCCTGCTGCTGCCACCTCTGGTGGGTCCCCCCATCGCGGCTGTGCCACACGCCGCCCCGGCAGCCGGCCTCGGGCTCCTCGCCCCGCGCTTCGAACCAGCCGCCCTCTGGGGTCCGTCCCCGCTCGCGGCCCTTTTCTTCTGGGGTTGTGTTTACGGGAGGATCGGTCGTGACGGACACGAACGGCTGCCCAGGCCTGTGCAAACTAACCTGAGCCCGGCATGGCGGAGCAGCGCCTTCCGGTGCCCCGGCTCCGGGGCGTCTCGCGGGAGCAGTTCATGGAGCATCTCTACCCACAGGTGAGGAGGCCCGGCCGCGGGAAGCCGGTGGGGGGGACACCCCGGAACCTCCGGGAGCTCCCGTCGGTTTTCTTGGGTCCCCGAGTGTGGGAGGAAGAGACGGCGGCGGACAGCCGCTGCACACCGGGTGGCTTGCCGCCCGCGGACAGGGCGGAAGGGACCTGCAGACCGGCTTGGCAATTCAAAGCCCTGGAGAAAAACGGCCCCTCGTGTCTGGGGAGCAGGATGACCCCAGAAAGCTGGGTGGCGTGAAGCATTTTCCCAAAGCTCTGAGATGAGCGGCCTTGGAGGGAGTCCTGTTAAAATGACGAGTGTGGCTGTTCTGGCCTCGCGTGCGCCTCTTCCGCGGGGTTTCCTAAAATTTAGTACAGGATCCCCCCCCCCCCCACACACACACACCCTCCCACCCCCGCCTTGGTCCTCGCAGTCCCTGTCTATTCCGAGAAATAAATTTTTGAAGCGCAACATTTTAGTCCAGTGAGAGATTACTACAGGGAAACCAATGGGAATCTATCTTCCCGTGCGTTTCCTCTGGTACAGGTCTTTGATTTTTAACTTGGACCGTAATTAAGGCATTATAAACCCTTTAGTTTTTTAAGGGGAAAAAAAACTAGCAGAAAGTAGGTTTTAAAAAAGAAAAAAGTTTGCTTTCAGGACTTTGCAAGATAGTCCAAGTTTCAGGACAAACAGGAAGGAAAATTCGAAGGGAAAAGGTCTCTAAGGTTGTGTTAGTGGCATTGGGGTGGGATCTGGAGATACAGCTACTCCACCACGCTGCTAGTGCAGCCTGAAGTGTACCTTTGAGAGCTCCTGATTGCACTACAGATAAAAATTTCTGATCAAGTAAATAGGAGGCAGAGTTTACTAAGAGTTTTTAAGGCCATGCTTCAACAGAGAAATGCTTTGGATAATATTACAGTTTTATCGGATAAAACCGTGGGTCACTAAGGTTGCACCAAGAGATTGAGACCTGCCCTTTACTGCAAGTGGAGTTTTAGTCTCGCTCATGAGAATCTCAGAAAATGGGTGGTTTACAGGTTCGGGAAAGGAGAAAAGCCAGACTTGGTTGTATATGCTTTGGCCTTAGACATCATTTGTTGCTATAATATTTTTACTTGAAGTATTTCCTTATAAAAAGGAACATTGTCTCCATGTAGGCAATCTCCCAGCAAATTTTGTTAATTGTGCTGGAATTTTTTTGGTGGGGGGGTTTCTCTGTGTACCCAGGGCTGTCCTGGAACTCACTCTGTGGACCAGGCTGTCCTCGAACTCAGAAAACCACCAGCCCCTGCCTCCCCAGCGCTGGGAGTAAAAGTGTGCACCACCATACTGGTTAGTTGTGCTGAATTCTTACCTCTCAGCTGGTGAGAAGAGACTTGAGACTGCAGGGTGAGGGTCTCCCATCCTTTCCCGTGTATTTCATTCTCCCTGTCTCTCTACCTAGCCTCATTTACAGTAAGTCTGTTTGAGATAGAGCACAACGAATCAACAGAAAAACACAGCAGTTTGTCATCAACGTTTGTGTCTGTGAACCAGGCAGGGCTGCCCGCTCCTGCACTGAGATACTAATTCAGGCCACATACCTTGCCTGAGAGTAAGACACTGATAACTCGCCCTTGCTGAGGATGTGTTGAAATAGCAGCCAGGTGATTTATACCAACTGATTCAACCATTGGTACAGCTCACAAACTATGTGTTTACTTTATAATCCAGCAGGTTTTAAAATTGTGTATTGTTGTTCTCTGACAACTTTGTACATGACATAATGAATTTTGCTCATTTTCACTCCTGTCCTGAAGCAACCTTTCTTGTCAACAAGTCTCTCCTACTTCGTGTCTTTGTGAGTAGTGTCCCCCTGAGTTTAATTATAACCAAACAACTTCTTATTTAGGATTTTACTTGGCAGATATTTCTCTAAATATATGATAATATTTACAGGGTTCTATTATACTATTAATTATTAGAAGTAAACTAAGTATACATGAGAGGGAAATTAGATAAATTATAACTCATTTATTCTTTGATACACTAAGCTATAAAAACGAGTAACATGGAAACTGATAGCAATAATTTTCAAAGTATATGTTTTTAAACTTTTAAAAAGAAAATATGTAGTCTTGGGGGGAGATCAAATGTGTGTTTGGGGGCACTTTGAATAAAAGAAATACAGGCAGTGGTGGTGCACGCCTTTAATCCCAGCACTTGGGAGGCAGAGGCAGGCCGATCTCTGAGTTTGGGGCCAGCCTGGTCTACAGAGTGAGTTCTGGGACAGCCAGGGCTACAGAGAGTACAGAGAGAAACCTTGTCTCGAAAAACTGGAAAAGAAGGAGGAGAAGAAGAAGAAGAAGAAAGAGAGAAATTAATTGACTGTCTCTAGAGGATGAGTGAGGATGAGATGGAAGGATGTGGTAAGGTAGCTGGCTTTGAGGGGAATACAATTAATATTTTACATTCTAAGGTAATAATTAAAAAAACAAACAATAAGGAGGCTGGGAAGAGGCAGGTGGATTTCTGTGAGTTTGTGGCCAGCTTGGTCTACATAGTGAGTTCTAGGCCAGCCAGGGCTACATAGTGAAACTCTGTCTCAAACAAAACAAAACAAACACAAAAATTCAACAAAAGGGAAAAGTGATTAAAAAAAAAAAATCCTAAAGTAGAAATAGCTGGGTGGTTGGTGGCACATGCCTTTAATCCCAGCACTTGGGAGGCAGAGGCAGGCAGATCTGAATTCGAGGCCAGCCTGGTCTACAGAGTGAGTTCCAGGACCACCAAGGCTACACACAGAAACCCTGTCTTAAAGAAAGAAAGAGAAAATGAGCAACAAGTGAGCCTACTTGGGGGTGAGTTACCTTTAAAGGATGGAAGGACTGAGCAGTTCAAGCTAGGAGACTTGTGTTGTATGGCCCTGTTAATGAGCAGTTAGGAAAGTGTTTGCTGGAAATTCTGGAATTTGGCATATGATTAAATATCAATGACGGGAAATAAGTTTTTCATTGTTGAACAAAAATAGTTGCAAAGATACAAACAAAGGCTAGATTTAACCTTGACATATGTATTATTCCTAGTACATTAAGTTTATGTGTATGTATACATAGTACATACACGGGGAGAGGTAAAGGTAAGTAATTGCATGTCTAGATTTGTCTATTTGGGAGTTACACACATGTCCTTACATGTTTCTCAACTCTCACCATTGAGAAGGCAGAAGTTAGGATACAGCACTGAAAGAGCCCCTTTGGGGTAGATAAATATAATAATTACACACATAAGTAAAATGCCAAAAGAAAAGTTTCCACTTAAAAGAAACTAAGGTTTCTTAAAGAAATGGTGGTTTGCAGGGCTGGGCAGGGAAATGAAAAAGATACTTAGATTGTTTTATTTTGTTATAAAATAAGGAAATGTTTAGTTTTAAAAGTCACAGGAACCAGCCCAAAGAGACCTACTAGTCAAATCTGTGATAATGTGAGCATTAAAATTATGCCAGTAAACGCGGAGGCAGAGAGACTGAATAAATGTCAGGGCAGAATATCACGTGGCACTTGATGTGACTGGAGGACCACTCCATTCCTTCTGTGGAACATTCCTTACTCAAATTGCATAACCTAAAATCTAATCATGAAGAAACTAAATAAACCCAAATCCAAGGGTATCCAACAAAATAATTGGTTTATGTGCTCAAATATTAAGGTCAGGAGACAAAGAAAGCTGATGAACCATTCCAGATGGAAAGAGATGTGATCACTGAATCTGAGTGGCATCTCAGCCTGAATTCTGGGTCAGGGAAAGAACTCTAAGGGAAATTATTGGGATAATTAGTGAAATTAAATGTGCATGGTGGATTACATAATACTGTGTGAGATACAACTTTGATAATTCCTCTGTAAGAGAATAACCTTGTTTTCAGAAAGGCTACTTCAGTTTTAGAGATGAGGCCATGTTAACAATTTAACTTTGAAATGGTTCAGAAAAATGAGGTTTAATAAATGTCTGTCTCTAAACACTGAGTGTGTGAGCACGTGATAACACAAATGGGACTACATATTGAAAAGTTGGTGAGTCAAGTAGAGAGCAGATGGAAATTCTTATGTTCTTGGATTTTTTAGAAAGCTTAAAGTGATATCAAAATTAAAAGCTACAAAAATGAAGTAAAATTTAAAGATATTTCTGCCATAAATAACATGAAAATACTTTAATATTTGAATTTCTTGTATCTGTTGATGAGACTATTTTGTTTTCCTAATCTTGGGTTTGTTCTTGGTGTATGATGGAGGTAATCTGCATGTTTTAGTCATAGCACAAACTGTCAGATGCTTTTCGGTTGGAGCATCTTAGGCTAGCTCAAAGCCACACTCCGGTTCCGGGTGGCTCCTGATGGACTGTTCGTTTTCACAGTTGTGCTGTGTTTTCCCTTCTTTATAGAGAAAGCCTCTTGTGTTGGAAGGACTGGACTTGGGATCTTGTACAAGCAAATGGACAGTGGATTACCTGAGCCAAGCTGGAGGGACGAAAGAAGTGAAGGTTCACGTTGCTGCAGTCCCACAGATGGACTTCATTAGTAAGAACTTTGTGTATAGGTATTTTCTTCTGAGGTTACTCTGGGGACACAAATAACTTTTTAAACCTTTAAAAATATTTTTACATCATTATATAAGACCATCTCAGCTTTAGTTTATGTAACATGGAATAGCTTACTGTTTTTTAATGAGTGGCTTAAAGACAAGAATTCTGAGTTTACATAATTGTACAGAGACATTTCCACAGTCTTATTCTTTAAATATAGGGTGCACTCTGTATCCTTTGGAGTCATGGAACAGAGCATCTCTACTCTTGGAGTCCGGTTGCCTCTGAAGTTGTGTGCTGTGTTCAGTCTTTACTGACCCATTTCTGCTGCCATTGCCCGGCGCAGGTCGGTGTCCGCAAGGCTGATGTTTGTTTCTGCCTCTCAAGAAGCACAGGACAGCCTGTGTCTGGTGTGCAGTCTTCCTTTTAGTAACATGTCAAACCCGAGCTGAGCTGTGAACGCCCATAGCTTCTTCCACCCCTGTGTATGCTGTGCAGTCTCTGGCAGGTACATCAGCTGCTGAACGTTTGAATGCATTTTATGGCATCTTGCAGATCTCATGTGTTATTTATTCCCATGAGAGTCACAAAAAGTGTTAGATTAAAAAACAAACAGCTTTCACATTCTGAGCATGTGCAGTTCCCAGCAAATTAAATTTATTAAAAGGCCCTGTTATTCACAGGAGATTTAGAGATGAGCTAAACGAGGTTTCTGGTGTAAGGCCATTCCTCTCTCCAGTGCCTTCCAAGCTTGTGTGGTGATTGCCAAAGCACTCCTCAGTTTCCGGTTGAGTGGTCACCAGTATAGTTTTGGGTGACTTCACAGGCCATGGATTGAACTTTATTGCCGTAAGTTTTTCCAAGTGTAAGAACTTTGCACCCTTTATTCAATCAGAAAAGTGGAAGAAAGTGCTGGAGGGATGAGTATTTTTCAGCCTGTAGTTAATAGTATTTATTTTCCAGAATCTAATGCCATAACAAGTGGGTATTGAAATTTCATCTTCAATGGTTTGGATTTTTTTCATGTCTTTCAAACTTTTCAGAACTTGCTTTTAAAACACATATTATGTAATAGTTTCTATTCCAGCCTCTTCAAAGCCTTTCACTAGAGCTACTAAAAACATGAAAAATTATTTTTGTGCAAAGAAAAAAGTAGACGTAGTTTGAGGGTTTTTTTTTTTTTAAGCATTTACTAAGCAGTAGGAAAGAAGGAATTTAATCTAGAGATATTGAAACATCAGAAATCCTGTAGCTACATCACATGCATTGATATATAATCACTTCAGTTTGAGTTGCTTTTATCCTTTCTCAGATGTCTATTGGTCGTGCCTGAACAAGCATTAGTGTTTCCATTTCTCTTGTTTGCTACCGCTAATTCCTAATCCTTCCCAGTCAGGATGTTCTCAGCAGGAGCACCACGTAAGCCGAAGCCTAGCTCTGGAGCCTCCACTTACTGCACCACCTAATTCTGTCTCCATCCTCCTCTTACCCTCTCAGCAAACCTGGTGTTGCTCTCCTAAAGCAGCCATTCCAAAAACAGGACCCGGCGATGTATTGAGGGATTTTGTTGTCTTTTGTTTTTAACGATAGCTACTTGTATGTTGCTAAAGGTATATTGTCTCTGTTGTTACAGTGTCTTAGGTACTGTGGCAATACTAGGTTGTAGTTCCCATTTAAACTATAAGATGGTCTGTAATACAGATGTTGTTCATAATGATTTTACAGATGAGAAAACAAAGGTTTAAAAAAAGTAGCTTGGGGGCTCATGACATGGCTCAGGGGATAAAGTGCATGTTGCAGCTTTGATGACCTAAGTTTGATGCCCTGCACACTCATGGTAGAAGTACCGACTCCTGCAAGTTGTCCTGTGACCTCCACACACATGTCCTGGTGTTAATACACCCACCCGCATCCAGGCCCCCCCACACAAATAAATGCATGTAATAATTTTTTAAATTAAATTAAAAATGTTAAAACTATTTGTTGTGGCTTGAGTTTTCTCTCTGGGTCCAGCCAAGCCCCAGCTGTCCAACAGCCCACTTATAAAATAAACACACAGACGCTTATATTATTTAAACTGTTTGGCCTAATGGCTCAGGCTTCTTGCTAGCTGTTTTTATATCTTAAATTAACCCATTTCTATTAGTCTGTAAGTTGCCATGTGGCTCGTGGCTTACTGGTACCTTACATCTCGCTTGTCATGGTGGCAGCTGGCAGCGTCTCTCTGACTCAGCCTTCCTGTTCCCAGAATTCTCTTCTCTGCTTGTCCCGCCTATACTTCCTGCCTGGCTACTGGCCAATCAGCATTTTATTTATACAGAGCGATACCCACAGCACTTCCCCTTTTCTTTTTTTTTTTAAAGGAAGGTTTTAACTTTCACATAGTAAAATTACATATAACAAAACAATTATCAAGCAAGAATTACAGTTACAATATTAAAGAAGATATCCTATCTATCCTCCTATATTGTAGCTGGAGTTTTTCTGGTTCTGCCTGGTCCACGGTCTCTCACCCGCCAGTCCCGCAGCTGCTCAGACCCAACCAAGTAAACACACATAGACTTGTATTGCTTACAAACTATATGGCCGTGGCAGGCTTCTTGTTATCTAGTTCTTCTATCTTAAATTAACCCATTTATATTAGTCTATACTTTGCCACGTGACTCATGGCTTTCTGGTACCTTACATCTCGCTTGTCATGGCGGCAGCTGGCAGTGTCTCTCCGCCTCAGCCTTCCACCTCCCAGAATTATTCTCTCTCCTTGTCCCGCCTGTTCTTCCTGCCTAGCTACTGGCCGATCAGTGTTTTATTTATTAACCAATCAGAGCAACACATTAACATACAGAATATCCCACAGCACTATATTTGTGAGTCTAAGGTTTTATATCTAACTTATCTTTTATCATAACTGAGGAAATTTATAACTATCTAGTCTTCAACTACATCAAAGACCTCAGAAAGATATATTACCTGAGAAATGGGAGAAGGACACAAACAACTTTTGGGAGTCTTTCGAGAGTAGACAGAGACAGCTGGCAGCCTGGACAGTCATCCAAAGTTCTTTCGTAAAGTTGGGTCATCTGTCTTCAGCCCATAGGCCTAGAGTCTCTCAGTCACTTTTCTCTGTGTCCTGTAGAATGTCTGGCAGTTTCCTCTGCGAAGCAGGAACCTGAAGGACCATTTTGCCAAGCAAAGTTCAGTGGTCACCTTCCTGTGGGTCCTGCATGTCCAGTCGATCAAGCAGTCCAGGCAAGAACAGTTTCTTGCCCAAATGGCTATTTTTACCAAGAACAAGATAAACTCCATATAGAGTGTCTTCAATCCCAGCCTCCTCTCTGAAGTAAATCGGTGCTGCCAGGAGCAGACATGTCTCACTGTCCAGAAAGTCTAAATTTTTAAAACATTTTAAATGCCATATTCTGTAGGTCTTTGAAATCCCTCAGTCCCTGAGCTACATCTAGGAAGTGCTTTTGGTTCTAGAAGGTACTAGGATAACAAGAGCAAAGGTAACCCTCTAACCTGAAGAGTATGGCGTAATGGAAACAAACATTGTTTCTAAAATGTCTGACCATTTTCTCCAGAAGCTGTACGATGGCAGGTAAAGCAGGAGGGGAGAGCAGTATTGTTGCCTCCTGTGCTGAGTGGTGACAGGCAGGAGAGGGGCTGGACTGTCTTCACTAGTCATCTCGTCACACTTCATTGCTAGTGTGAGACTAGGGGTTGTCCCTTCACGAGAGTTTCTTGGCCACGGCCCATAAGGACAGGTGGCAGTCAGAACCTCAAAGTTGGTGTTCTTCATTCTTTTAACTGTATTTTGATTTTATGTGTCTGAGTTGTCCGCCTGTATGTAAGTGCACTGCATGTGTGTCTGTGCCCATGGAGGCCAGAAGAGGGCATCGAATCCTCTGAACCTGGAGTTGTGGATGGTTGTGAGCCACCACGTGGGAGCTGGGAGCTGACTGCCCATTGTCCTCGAGAGTAACAAGTGCTCTTACACACTGAACTCTCTTCAGCCCCAGTTTGTATTTTCAGAGTACTCTGATACCATGGAAACATCTCCCTTAGTAACTTGGAAGGAAGGATATTGGCCTTTGAAGATCCATCTGAACCATAAATTTAAAATCTTTAAGTCTAAAAATTCAGGTAATAGGTCAAATTTATGTATTGCTAAATGAATTTTGAATATTCAGAATTCCATCCACATGGATTATACTAAAAACTGGATATTTCAAAGCACATGGCACTCAACTGTGCCAAGCCTACGTGCATTATGATGGCATCACTAGTTGGTATGTTATTTTTATGTCTAAGGATTCTGTTGTTTATTGCAGAACATTACCATTTAACAAGCTGGTCCAGAGAGCAGCCGAAGAAACGCATGAAGAATTCTTTATTTCAAAGGTAATTTTTTTTTAGAAGTTGTTAATAGCCATATACTAAATGGATTTTATGTGTATGTGCATGTGTGTGTAGGCCAGAGGTTGGCACTGGATGTCTTCCTCAATCACACTCTACCTTTTTTTTTTTTTCTGTTTTTTTCTTGGAAAGATCTCTTGGAACCTGGAAGGCTGGTTGACCAACAAGCTCTAGGGTGTCTCCTGTGTTTGTCCCCAGTACTGGGATTATAGGAATATACCGCCACATGCGGCTGTTTTTATGTGGCTGCTGGGTGTTGGAATCAGATGCTCATATTTACACAGCAAGCGTTTTATCAACTGAGCCATCTTCCCAGACCTCCCTAAATGGACTTCTTTTGTTTTGTACAAAAGATCTTAAAAACTACATGTCCCAGAGCTCTAGTCCTGGTACCCTTCTTCAACTTTGGGCAGCTGTTCTACAGGCTGTAAGCTCTGATCATGATCAGCTCTCAAGCCTTGGCCAAACTATTCTTGCTTAAATATATTTATTTCTATGTGAAGACTAAAAACTACTTATTTCATAAAGATTACCCAAATAAAATAATCATTACTTGTAGTGTGCCTGACACAGGAACTACTCTTCAGCTATTAATCATTAATCCTACTCTCTTTGAAAATACTCTGGTGTTGTACACCAAATACAAATGTTAATAGAAAACTTTATTTTCATATCTTATATTAGAATTTCTATGTTTTATTGTTATCAGTATTGTTTCTTTTATCTGTGTAACATTTGTTCAAAATTAAAGCAGTATTCTTACATTAAAATGTGCCTCTGAGTAATTCAGTTTAATACCTTGATTAGGGCATTAAGTAGGGCTTACCCATAAATAACAGTTTCAAGTTAATTACGTTAGCGTTGGAGTGGTGTTTCAGTTGGTAAAGTATTTGCACAGCAAACATGAGGATGCAAGTTTGGTCCCCCACATACATGTAAGAATGCTGGGCATCCTGGCATACACTTGCAGTCATTCTAGTGCTGGGAGGCAAAGACAAAAGGATTCTGAACTCACTGGTCAGCCAGCATAGCCAAATAGGTAAGCCTATCTCAGAAAACAAGGTAGATAGCCATCCTGGGAAGCAACAGTGTTGACCTCTAGCCTGACCATGATTATAATGTCTCTTAAAACCCATCTGCATTAGTAGCCATTCTTTGGATGTATACTCATTGCTTTTAGGGATTTTTCCCATCAAAAGTTAATGAATGGCATAGATTAACTAGCCAGTGAAGTGTGCAGTAAAATAGACAAAGGGTTAAATTGAAATAATTATGGGATGTGTGTGAAAAGATCAACATGGATTCTCAGTTAAGTCATGGGAAGCTAAGACTGAGATGGAATCAGAGCATCAGGGAGTAGTGGCTGTGGAAGGAAGGAAGAGGAATCTCGGGAGAAGTTGGCGTGTGCGCGCGCGCGCGTGTTGGGGGAGCCATCAGATACATCTATACACACCTGGCGGTCTACCAGTTCTCCGGAACCCTGAGCAAAGAGTCCATCAGAGGACTTCTGCATAGGTGGCAGCTTCTAGACCGCTTGCCCTCTTTGGCTGTTGCTTGGGTCTACCCTGTGTGAAGAATGTAATCCTGGGTCAGATGCTGAGGTGAACCTGAAGAAATCGACAGCTATAGCCCTGGATTAAATGCATTCTTTGTAAATAAGCAAAGAGCCCTTTCTTGATGAAGAGTCTGAGTAGTGTGTCTTGCTGAATGACAGTTCAGATTTTGAAGAACATACTTTGAAACCTATTTAAAGAATCATTTCAATGTGTCACTAAAGTATGAAAACAACTGAGTTATTAATTTATGAGTGTAGATTAATAGTTTATTTTAAGGTTAAATAAAATGCAAAGTTTATGTTACAATAGTCTGTATTGGTTTCTGGAAGGCAGAATTCTTGAGTTGGATTGTGCCTTTACTTGACCTGCTAGATCTCAGTTCTAGGAAATGCACACAGTAGTGGGTGGTTTTGTGTTGTTTGTGGAG
Source organism: Peromyscus californicus insignis (assembly GCF_007827085.1). Lineage (NCBI taxonomy): Eukaryota > Metazoa > Chordata > Mammalia > Rodentia > Cricetidae > Peromyscus > Peromyscus californicus. The sequence continues at coordinate 11,195,191 of NW_026294514.1, read as the reverse complement.
CTAGGGAATAGAGTTCCAGGTGTCGCAGAGGCAGGGCCAGTGTTGGAACAGAGTCTGACCCCCAGCCCTGTGGTAACTGTTTCATAATCAGTTCTCTTAATTAGCTACTCAGGTAGTCAGAAGTGTAAATGATAGCTTATGCAATTTTGCTCTCATAAATTGATGCATTTCTAGATCGTGCATGAGCTGACTCTTAAGGATTTGGTGTGGAAATGTAGGTTGTTGGGGGTAGGCATGTTCTGGTGTAATGCAGTCTCCCTGTTCGTTTTGTTTTTTAATGTGCCAAAGGATAAGGGTTTTATTTATCTCATTTCATAGCTGCATTCAGTTTGTTGTTGGACTCATATTGATTTATCAGATGTTAAAACAGTGAACATTGAAGTATCAGTTAATCGGTTGGCTTCACGCTTGCTTATTGTTGCCTTTAGAATGTCTTTTATTTACTGGATCTAGTCATGAGCAACATATAAAGACATTTCTTTATGTGGCCACCAGGGAGCATCAGTAGAAAGGGTAAGACAATTGAACTTTTTAGATTAGACTTAACTAGGCCATATTTTAAGATTTACTCCATTTCTTATTTCTTACTATTTTTTAATGACTACTGATGCTGTTTTTCTTTGGGGTGTTTAAGGATGAGAAATACTACTTACGGTCACTTGGAGAAGACCCGAGGAAGGTAAGAATTATGGATTTAAAGCAGTTACTTAAAATGTCTGTGAGCATTTTCACATTAGCACTATAAATTTTCTATTATTGTTGGATACATAACCCATTTCATCCTCTTCTGTTTCTTTAATGATTTGTGTCCCTGAATGAGGAATCTTTAAAAGTTGATTATTTAATTACTCTGAACTATAGAATCTTAGAGTCATCTAATTTCTATTCAATAAGAATTCCTGTTGCTATATTTTACAGATGGTAGTTCAGCTAATAAAATACTTACCTAAAATTACTGAAGACTTTTTAGATGAGCCTTTATGTGTATTCAGAGCCAAATGAATAAGGCTAGACTGGATATGAATTATGTGAGTCTTGCTGTGTTGGTGAGTCTATTCAAGATGACAGTAGTGATACTTTAGTCTGTTCCCCTTCACTCGAAAGGTCACAGCAGTGGTTCTCAACCTTCCTGATGCTGCGACCCTTTAACAGTTCCTCATGTTATGCCCCCAGCCATAAAATTATTTTTGTTGCTTTTCATGACTGTAATTTTGCTACTGTTAGGAATCGTAATGTAAATATCTGCTATGACCCCAAAGGAGTCGTGACCCCCAGGTTGAGAACCACTGGGTGGGCTGTTGGTGGTTGGTCACGTCACTGGACTTTAAAGCCCTGAACAAACACTTGCCTCTCACGTCCTTACTACTCACTATGCTGTGCCTTACAGTAATTGTTATGCCAGTGTTGCTTATTACTGAAATTCTTTCCAGATATTATTCTGAATCTAAGGATGTTTTGTATGTCTGTCAATGCAGGATGTTGCAGATATCAGACAGCAGTTCCCATCGTTAGGAGGAGATATTAAGTTTCCAATATTCTTCGAAGAGGAGCAGTTCTTTTCCAGCGTTTTTCGAATTAGTTCACCTGGATTGCAACTCTGGACTCACTATGACGTACGTTACAAAATAAGAAATGGGAAGGTTCAGAAATCCATTGCTCTTAGGGTCTAATGTTCATAGAGTGAGCTTTATGGCTCCTTTAGAGATCTGTGCAGTGTCATTGACTGAAACATGGAGCCGTGAGAATAAGCCATCTGTAGGACAGTGGTAATATGGAGTCAGCGGATAGCAAAACCTAGTTTTTCTGTTTCTCTGTGGTCTTGTTCTTGACTATAGATGGGAAATGAGTTATGGCTTGGTGGGGGGAGATGTGGAAACACAGTGTGGTAGAAAGTGTCTTAATGAAACATTTGACTGGCCATCAAAGTTGTTAGTTAGGGGAAAGGTAGAGATTGTGGGAATGACTTGCAAGAATAAGAATTTGGGGTACCTGAAGGCCCGAGGATATGTATCCCTTGAGAACACCAAATGTTTGCTGATTTGTAGATGAGTAGGATGTATAGACTGATCCTGCTTCTGTGTTCTCATTGGCTTTATTTGCTGACTATGTGTGTAAGCATAGTAAAAATTTAAATGATGTTGTTTATAGTTTGGTATTGGCAGCTGGAGAAACAAGAAGCTATGCAATACCTGTTATATTTCCAAAAGCTTTTGCTGTTTTGAAATAGGAGTTGTGTGTTAAAGCCCTGACTGGACTTGACCTTAGATCTTTCTTTCTCTGCCTCCCAGCTGGCAGGAATTCAGACAGATGACAGCACACTAAACTGTTATGCCATGTACGTGGTTCTTCTAGAACATTTTAAAATTTACAGGGGATTTCAACATAGTAACTCTATAGTTAGATGAGACATAGATGGAATCTTAGCATTTTTTCAAAGCTTTATCTGAATGATTGGTGAGAAATGATGTGCTTCATAGGTTTTTAACTTTATAGATTATGCTTTAAATTTTAAGTAGTTTACTTTGACCTTGAGTTATAATAGAATATATAATACTTAAGAAAAAGTCAGAGGAGTAGTAGTTATAATTACAGTTAGTGCTTGCTAAGTAAAGGGTTACTGCTAAAGGAAGCAATGTGTCAGTAGTGATGATTGATACCTGAATGACCGTGCACACATCTTGCTCAGTGTATGTCTTTATTCTTTAACTGAATCATGTGCCTTTTTGGCTTTTAACATTTTTCACAGTCTGTACCAAGAGAGGATTCTCTTTGTATACACAGGGAAAGTTAACATTGATTCATTGTAGAGCATACTATGGGAATTTGCCTGATTGTAGTCCTATCTAAATAGTCTGATAATGACAGTTTTCATAACCACGGTGTGTGTGGGTGGACGTGTATGCAGTGTTGAACAGTAGCTACATTGGTGCTTTGTCTGGCCCAGGGCATTTGTGACCACTTAGTAAGACAGGGTAACCTGAGGTGTACTGACACTCTTACTCTACTTCACGTTTTCCTCATGTGCTGGGCTTTCCCATGTTGAGAAATATGGGAAGAAATGTCTTTAAAGATAGTTGTGTATGGAGTACAAACTTTTCATTGTTAGGTTTGAATTACAACTCTAAGAGTCTTGTGTGGGTCAGATCTCACAAGAGGAATAGGGTCTAACATGCAGTGACACATACCTGTGATCCCAGCTACTCAGACACTGAGGCAGGAGCATTAGAATGCCAGTTTGAACAACATAATGAGACCCTGTGAACCCCACCTCACCCCCCCTCCAAAAAAGAAAAAAGGACAGAATAGGTTTGAAGTTAACTATTTAGAATGCCATTAGTTCTGTTGATTTGAATTTTAGATACTGCTTACACATTTTATTGATCTTTAGGTAATGGATAACTTTTTAATACAAGTAACAGGAAAGAAGCGAGTTACACTGTTCAGTCCTCGAGATGCACACTATTTGTATTTATCAGGTATGATATAATTTTGTTTCTACAGTTTTATTCTATTATTTTTAAATAATATAAGAAGATCACGCCGGGCGGTGGTGGCGCACGCCTTTAATCCCAGCACTCGGGAGGCAGAGCCAGGCGGATCTCTGTGAGTTCGAGGCCAGCCTGGACTACCAAGTGAGTTCCAGGAAAGGCGCAAAGCTACACAGAGAAACCCTGTCTCGAAAAACCAAAAAAAAAAAAAAAAAAAAAAAAGAAGAAGATCACATTGTAGGATACTTCTTCCTAATTATGTCCCGTATTCTCATTGTATATGTGTCGTGATGGTAGGCAGTATAAAGAATGTGTTTTCAAAGCAAGGCATGGTGGTGCTTGACTTTAATCCTAGCACTGGGAAGGCAGATCTCTGAGTTTGAGGCCAGCCTGGGCTACAGAGTGAGTTCCAGGACAGGCTCCAAAACACCGTTTTCAGATTCTTTATTTTATTACACGGATGATAGATGTCAGTTGTTATGTTTAAAGAATGGTCATTGAAAATTACCTTAGGTTTCAGAAGAATGGTTAGTTCTCAAAGTGTGAATTCAGTAATTGAAAAGAATTTTAAGTTTCAAGTTTATATTTGTGATTACTTTTTAAAAAATGCAAACTTGGTTCAATCTGTATGATATCTCTTGGGAACTTTCTAGGTTCTAAATCAGAAGTGCTGAATATTGACAGCCCAGACCTGGATAAATACCCACTCTTTGCTAAGGCGAGGAGGTATGAGTGTTCCCTTGAGGCTGGTGATGCTCTGTTCATTCCTGGTAAGGTTTCTAGACCACACTTATGTGTTTTCTGTCTTTATTTGTGTCTAGATATACTGGACATACATTGTGGCACAGCTGTCCTCTGTCTTGTCTTCAGGACAGTAAACTGCTGTACAAGCATATACCCTGCAATAGGCTGTACCATCTAGTAGTAATTCCATCCGTGTTACTAACACAGTGATGTATTCTCAATGTATTCCTGTCATAACCTATTAAGATAGTATTCTAAGTTATTTTACGAAATAACATGAAGTGTAATATACCTTGTATTGGGGGAAAGTTTTTACCCAGTTGTTTTTTAAAAATCATTCTATTTCTAAAGTATATAGGCATTTCAGAAATGGTCAAAATTTTCTAAGAAGACTATAGATTTGTATTAAATATGAAAATATAATATCAACATCTGAAAACTTTTTCTATATATAGTTTCTATGTTCAATAAATAAGCATTAGTTTGGATGCTCATAAAATTTCCATGTTGTTAGTAACATGGTGATATAGTTATTATCTGTTATTAACACTTAAGTGAATACCTTAAGATTATAAAGATCAGCTGGGCGGTAGTGGCACACCTTTAATCCCAGCACTCAGGAGGCAGAGGCAGGCAGATCTCTGTGAGTTCGAGGCCAGCCTGGTCTACAGAGTGAGTCCCAGGACAGCCAGAGCTGTTACACAGAGAAACTCTGTCTCCAAAAACAAAAGCAAAACAAAAGATTATAAAGATCATAAATAATGGGGTTTATTGACCAATTTTACTTATGTAATTCTATTTGCGGTAGTTCATAAATTTGTTCATAAACTATTGATACTTTTATTCAGTGATAGAATTAACTTTTGAAGCATCTCTAAACAATAAAAATCAAGTGACATACTTGAGGTTAGATTGTAAATTCCTTGAGCACAAGGATCACATTCTTGCTAATCTTATATTCCTCAAAGGGCAGCGCCCTTCATATAGCTGATCAAAGCCTGATGCACTGACTTAGTACTGTACTTTGTCAGCAACTGCTCCTTTATCTTAATCTATTGCCATTGTATACATTCAGTTTTTGGTGTTTGTGTCTTTAGAACATGATTAGAGCTATGTAGTTTTCTCTTACTGTATTCATTTTATCTAGAAATTAAGTATTTACATATATTTTAATGCAAAACAAGATTTCCATCTTTTGAGTTAATTATCAGAATGGCTAGCTTTTTCTGATATATTAACAAGTGAATAAAGATTCTGAAAGACCTTATAACTAAAACAAGAACATTGAGGACTACTTTTATAAATAAAAGTATTGTTCTTCCATGAACTCCGTTAGAGTGTGTGTCTCTAGGATTTAAACCCCCTTTCATAAGACTAACACTTCTGGCATGATTAGCATTCCATCTGTTACATTGAGGTGTTCTTTAATATTCTTCCAGCACTTACATTTTGAAAATGTTAGTTGAAAACAGTAAACTTTCTAGTGAAAAGGAAAGAAATAGCTAAATAACATGATCAAGTTTCTTCTGTACCACCACCGAAGGATTTGCTGTAGTGTTTCCTGACTGTGGTAAAGGAGCTGAAGCAGAGACTGGATCTAAGAGGCTTGGAAACCTAAAACCTGAAGCTACAGTGTGTGCTAGCTTAAGTAAGGGAACCAGATTGCCTTTGGAATAGGAAGTTTCTGAGAACAAGTACTGTATTGAATCACAAAGGACCAGGCACAGTCTTCAAATAATTAAAATGCTCTGTGTACAAAGATACTCCATGTTCTGATGTGGTTGTGTGAGTCAGAAAGCGGAACGTGTAACACAAAAGACTGCCCCAAATCGGAGAATCACAAAGCTATTACAACTTTATTATGTCTTTCAAGCTAGACGGGAATAATGAAAATTCCTAAGGAGTTTAGAACGAGGGCAGTGCTCTGGCACTGCACTGGCTGGTCGTTCAGAGTGACTGGAAAGCAGGGATGGGCAAGCGGCAAGCTTGCTGCAGAGGATGTTTCTTACATTGGTGTATGCAATTCGTGGTATTTCACTGACATTTGTTTTTTTTTTTTTAACTTGAGGTTTTATTTTTAACTTGTTTTTTTAAAAAACTTCCTACAGCTTTATGGTTCCATAATGTAATTTCTAAAGAGTTTGGCGTGGGCGTGAATGTCTTTTGGAAGCACCTTCCATCGGAATGCTATGACAAAACAGATACCTACGGCAACAAAGACCCTGTAGCAGCATCCAGAGCTGTGCAGATCTTGGACAGAGCTTTGAAAACACTGGCTGAACTACCGGAGGAATACAGGGACTTCTATGCACGCCAAATGGTCTTACGCATTCAAGACAAAGCCTACAGCAAGAACTTTGAGTAAAAAAAATGAACTAAATGTAGTAAAAATTTAAAAATAAATAAAAGCTTAAGTATTTGAAACCTATAACAAGATATAAACATTTAAAGATGTTTTTTCTCGAAAAAACCAAAAAAAAAAAAAAAAGATGTTTTTTAAAAATAGGATAAATCAGTCTCAGATTTATTGTATAAAAGGAGATGCATATTTGATTTCTACTTGGTACAGATTGAGAATGCTTAGTAGACCCATTCTTTAGCTCTAAGATGTAAATAACTAAAATTCTGACAATAAAAATATGTATTGAATCACACTACATAAAGTCTACTGATGGAGTGACCTTCTTTGGTCTTTGCAGTGATTCAGTAGTGCCACCAGAAACTTTTGATCACCCCACCCCCACCCCACTGTCTTTCAGCCACAGGATTGGCATTATCCTAGGTCTAGCTCCCCTCGTGGTCATGGGATGGTTGCCAGTAGCAGCTGGGGCCTTGTGTGTCTTCATTTGTATGCAGTGGAATCGTCTGGCTGGAATCCACAGGCACTGTCTTACATGAAGCCGCTTTCCAGAATTCCCTACCAGGCCCTTAGCCTTAATGCTCTGAAATGGCTTAGCCCTGTCCATCAATGAGCCAGTCATCATCACATGCTATACAATTAAACACGAGTGGGATGCTCTTCCTTGGGGCACAGAAGTGTATGAGGGAACAGAATAGATATTTAATAAAGCTTACAGGATGCTAAAAATGGTAGATTTGATGGTGTGATGGATCCTGAGTTCTGGATTTACCCAAATGTCTGACCCTGGCCTTTCCTGCCCCCCAAATGTTGTCAGCCTCTCTTTAGTTAATACTTACATCTAAACTTTAATAATTTTTTCCTAGCAGATACTTCTGTACTATTTCTAGTTTTTTAAATAAATACTTCCTTTAATGATGAAAAAGCCCACTAATGTAATCTCTGAAGAGAATGAGCCGTGTGTGTGTGCGCGCGTACGCACTATTCTTTGACCCTACTCACTCAGTGTCATTGAAGAACAACTCTTTACTGACCATCTCATCTACAGAGGAAATAGTTACTCTTGAAGGTGACTCACTCATTCATGCCGTTTAGAGTTGCATTCATTTCAGGAATTAAACAAAAGGAAAAGTATATAAAATTATGGCTTTTCTTAGAATCTTTGGAAGATAAATTGAGATGAACAAAGGGTAAATGTGTATTGGGAAAAATGTTTTAATATGCTAGCTAGGTCTAATCAGATTTTATTACCTTTACTTCTTAGCCTTAGCAAAGCACTTAATGATTTTTCTTAGAAAGGAAAAGATGTAAACCCTTAGTTCATACAGTAATTAGCTTTGAATAACCTAACCAGATCACCCAGAGGGTTGGGAACACAGTGGTAGAGCACTCACCCAGCATGGATAACTGGGTTCAGACCACAGCACCAAGAGGGTCATGTAGAAACATTATAACTATAACCAAATTGACCTACACAAAACTCTTGTTAGGTAGCCTAGAAGGAAACTGGCAGATCTGTATTATCTTCATCTTGAAAGTGTAACTGATACTTAGAACACACACTACAAAAGCCAGTTACAGACCAGCACACAATGACTGATGCTAGTCACTCTGTATTCTTCTAAGACGTGTTAACTCCCTTGAAGTGTGTTTGCAGCACTGCAGTGAAGCCCTGGAGTTTTTAGACAGTCTCGGTCATATTTTTAAATGAAGACATTTTAATCTTTTAAGGCCAAATGAATAACAATGTTAACTAATTCATTGGATTTGAAATATTTTATTGAATGAATGAATGTTAGAAATTATATAATCACCCTGCTACAGAAACTGAGATTATAGTGGTAGTGACAATATTAGTCCGACCCCATTCTTCCAGCTGATGCGAGGCTTAACAAACTCGTTTTCTCCCAACAAAACTTCTGTACAGCTCACTATATACAGAAACGGACACAAATGAGAACAGTCAATGGGAAGACGGCAGAGTATGGTACAATATCTGCAACCCAGGAGTCTGGCAGTTACATGAGTTGGCATGGGATTTGTCCAGTTCAGTTACATAAAAACCTTAAAACTCTGCCGCCATTGGTACAATGTATGCTCTGTGTAAACGTTTACATAGACAGAATTAGCTCTGCTAGGTACACAACCAACCTAGTGATAGCAATTGCTGAGATGGGGCTGAGTAGTCACAGGAGATACATCTGTGGCTTTGTACATTTTGTTCAAAAATATATTTCACAACACTATTAGCTTTTCATGATAATGTTTGTCTTGGCGTATTTCATTAAGAGTACTTACCCCATCATTTCAAAATGTATGTAATACCAAGAGACGGCCAACAAGGCTAAATTTCTTCTATCCTTTTGTAGCAGCTATGTGAACATTTGCAAAGAATCCAATACAAGGCATATCTCATACCTATAAAAAGGTGAAGTTAAATCTAAGGAGTTGTAGAGTAGGGTGGGTCATTTCAGGGAGGTGAAAGGCAGGTTGTGATAGAATTTGGGACTGTGCCCACATGGCTCCTTCCTCCAGTGTTAGGAAACAGATGGGTCAGGAGAAACTGACAGGCTGGCACTCTGGTGTTAACCTTGTTTCAAACGTAGAAGTCGTCAATGGGTGTCTTAAACATACCAGGAGACTAAAATGATTCCTGAGTACCTGTCCCCACCACTGACTCAGACTGAGAGGCCCACTTCAGTTAAAGCATTGTGAGTCACAGCTGAGGCCACTTATCTCTTATTCCTTAATTCATGTTTCTCTAAAAGGCCTTCAAATGAGATACAATACTTTGTTTCAGGTGTTCCTAAGTTCTAGGCTGCTGGCTATTTCTCTGCTAACATGGGGGGACTTGAGTTAGATCCTTGTTGCTTAGATTCTCCTTATACAGGGGGTTCTTGGACACTGCATAAATGAAATGAAACAAATCATTATATTCCAATGGTCTTTTATGGGGATAAAGGAGTATAGACAGCTAAGATATCAGCAAAGAAAAGGGAGAGGTGGACTTCCTCTAGGAACCCAACAGAAGAAATGAGTATAATGCTGGCAGTTATGAGGTGTACTCAATGAAAAGGAAAGTAGTTCACTTGAAAAAGACGGAAGTAAAAGCAGACACACAAAATGGCAAGGTGTACAGTTTCCTTTCCAATGATCTAAGACATAAATCCAAACACCATTTCTGTGGATTATTATTTTTAATACAGTTAGATGTTCATGCTGTGGTGGTAACAACTTTCCATTTGTAAGACTACTTCCCCAGTGACTCTTCACAAAGGCTCAATCAAGTAGGACACACGTTTACAATAACACATTTAACATACACAGTTTTAAAGAAATGTGGAAAAGGACCAATTTGTAGTATTATACAGAAATACCTGTGTGTGGGTTAACAATCATTTCCACTCCAAAGTATTTGTATTATTCAACACTATCTCCAGAAGCGATGGCAGTTTCTGGTGTCCCTTGGATCAGTGTCCACTTTAACATGTAACAACTGAACATTCACATGAATGGAGAGATGAGGAACTAACTCAGACATTTAAAATGAATTCTTAAAAAAACCCTTCTCTTTCCACTTGAGTTAATCCTGTGAAAACAAACGCCTTCCCTCTGTATGACCACTCAGGAATTCAGCTGTTTTACATTAAGTGATACATTTGACAACCATTAAACAAATTGAGTGTAGCCATCCAATCCTAGTACTTAAAGTTAAGGAAATGCACAATGAGGTAGAAAGAAGCCAGGTGACTTGTTTCTACAATGGGAAGTGCTGGTCTTAAAACATACTCAAAGAGAAACAATATAAAACTATTTAGGAAAAAAAAAAGTACAGACACTTATCTGTAGTTGATAGAACCACGTTCATTTTAAACATCTGGTGTGAAGGAATCCTTTCTAATGAGCGAATATTGGGAATATATTTATAGGATGATTAAAATGTAATTTTGGAAGAAACCAAGAAATTAACACTTTTCATACACTAAGATACTAATCTTTAGTATACATTTTCTTTTTGATCCCAAAACAGCCTGTTATTTCCATGTTTGGTTATTCCATGACCTAGAAAGCTTCATTTATTTATTCATAAATAAAAAGTGCCACTTTTATAACCACACAGCTTTGTTCCAATATTGTTTGAAATTCGTTAGATTTTGGTTTTTCAAAATGCATTTATCTAGTGAAGAAAAATGGGCAGAAGGAAACTTCACCCAAATTATGTAGCAGTGTTAAGCAAATTCAGTTTCTGGGCCAAAATTTAAATTATTTGTGTCTTCAAACTTTCCTTTGTAACCTTTCTTATCTCAATGTAATTTTACATTTGGCCAAAGAAAGCTATTTTCTCTTGGCAGACAAAACCATGCTTCTGAAGAAACGCTGATTTAGGTCTGTGGAATCTGGTTCCTTCTGAGAGCACACTACCAGATAATTAAAAACTGTCAATTAAGAATTAAGTTACAGCGCTTAGTGTAATATGTTTTAAAAAACCAACTACACAATCTTACGATCTTAAATATGAGGGAATAAATAGATTTTGACTTTAAAAAACAAAACAAAACAAACACTTGGTGGAACACAGAGAATGAGTCCAAGGGATCACAAAACTTTCCCAGGAGGCAGGAGGCAGGGTGCAAATGTCCCCCCAAGAACCCTGGACAGAGAAAGAAGTGAAATGACTATAGCCAACAGCTGAATGTTAGTTTAAAAGAGCTCTCAGAAAATCAGCTCTTTCCAACACCAATTTTATTACCTTTTAAAAAGACTAACACCAAGTTTCTTTCACTTTTAAAGGACATAGAATTATCACACACTATCCTTCTAGACTTCAAATTAATTCTAATCCAATCAAAATTTAAAGCTGCGCACATTTACAAGCAAGGAATCCTACTGTATATGACACATATTTTTGGAATGTGCATCTTCTTAGCCCACAAACTGACAATGCATCTAATTACTCTTACATCTCGTCATCTGTGTTTTAACGAAGTCCTTGGTTCTCCCACTTAAGCAAACACATGAAGTCTCAGAACACTTCATGAACCCTGAAGTGATTCTCTATGGAGGGAGTTTCCTTCGCAAAATGAATTTGGCTAGTCACCTGCATACCCAAATCCCCAAGTATCTGAACAAATTTCTTGTGCTCCTTTCCAATCCAGGATCTCATTGGATCATGTACTTGATAAGGTGTTACATGAGTGTGAACAGTAATCCCTGTTTGAGCAAACTCTTTCAAGACTTCTGGATACGTGACCCAAGTATTGCTTCCTCCAGAATGACCACCGTCCAGCCAGTACATCGTTCTTATACTTTTGATGAAAGTGTCTAAGTTCTTGTCTTTCTTGGCTTCCTTCAACTCAAACAGCAACTGATTCAAAACAACACAGCCTTTACTGAATCCCACCAAAGTAAACGATGCAGCATTCAATGAGAGCTGAGCAGAACTCCCGGCAGACTCCTCCAGGTTTTCACAGGTCCTCTCTTTTTCCTCCTGGCCACCATTACTAGTAGTAGAAGAATTAGACTCACAGTTAGATGCTTTACAATCCTTATTGCAAACACTCCTGTTCTTGGACAGAAAACCGTTCTGAGTTAAGCTAAAAGCATTAACTAATAACATATACAAGTGCTTAAAGGCTCCAAAGTCCGGGGTGTGTTCTGGTGCACCAAACATGTTGCTCTTCACAAAATTGTCATAGCAGCTGAATTTGTGCAAATGCATCCGGGAACACTTTATTACCCAAATGTAACTATTGGGAAAACGGTGGGCTAAAATGGTGGCAATGTTTTCTAGACTCCAATTTTCCCATTGATAATTCTCAGGATGACGAGTCATAATTTCATGGTAATTCTGAAAAGAAAGAAGAAATAAGCATTAAAAGTGTATTTACCTATAAAAAGCTTTACAGTATTATTGAGGAAGTTTTGATGACCTATAGTTAATATACTCGAAATAAAACCTAAAACCTGTTATCACTTTCTGGCTCTAAGATTTTGAATGAAACATTTCACTCAGCCTAAACATCATTAAGAGACAGGGTAATAAAATATACTTACACTAAGTATTAAGAATTTCTGAATAAAACAATTAGAAAAATAAATTTTAGTTTCACAAATTATTTATAATTTTTATTTGGTACACATGTAAAGAAGTTCCCTAATTCTACTGAAAATATACATATAAATTTGATTCACTCCAGGTCATAATGTAAAAATAGTTCCTTCTCACTGAGCTGCTGTCCCACACATCTGTAATGAAATCTACACAGGCATGTGGATTCTGCTAGCAACCTGACTGCTCTGCCTGACTTCACGTTTTTGCTACAGAGCTGGAGCATCTTCACAGAAAATCTTAGTGCACATCTGTACCTACATTCTAAAATTCCTAGAGGTGCGAAAACTAGAAAATCTAAATAATCACAATTTAAAACTGGTGATAGAGACTATAAAATTGTCTTCCATGGTTTTCTTTTTAATTTGTTCAATTTCACAGGCATGGGATAGCTCAAATTTAGATGTATTAAAATTAGGATGACATTGAAATTTTGTTCATTTACTTATTACTATTTAGATTTTTGCTCGTCTATCCATACTGTTTGCCTTTGTACATAGAATTTATTTGTTTAGATGCATGCTATATAAATTAATAATATATATATATTTTTTTTTCATGGTAAAGACTGCTTTATTGGTGGCAGTTAGTACACATCAATAAATATTGATCCCCAAAGAAGAGCTCAGTTACTCATCAGATTCCTGGTCCATTGAGCGCTGAATGAAACTGAACCATGTGAAGACTGGGATGATGAAGTCAGTTCTGCTTCTTGGGAAATGCAGCCATAACTAACATATAGATGGCATACGCTGTTCCACCAACTGTCAGACCCATTGTGAGTCTGTAGAGGAGGGCATCAGATGCTCCGCCCTTCAGATGCACTGGGATTCCATTATCCTCCTGAAACAGCTTTTGTTTCTCTGGAACTTTGTTTTCAAAATGCCTTCGTGAAGTAGTGCTGATGGTCCTCTGGGCAATCTGACGGAGGGCCAGCAGATTCCGCAACATCTTGGCTCAGTTGCTGCCCACCAACCGCGACTACTGAACCATATTTTTGTTTTGACCATATAATATATATGTATTTTACTTTTATTTTTATTAATGGTGATATTTGTTCTCCTGTCTCAGCTCCCTGAGTACTAGGAGGCTGGAGGTAAAAAGGTAAGAGACTTTCACTTTGAAACTTTTCACAGTTTGAGTACTGAGTGATATGTACATTTTTCCTATTTTATAATAAATAGACTACTACAAAAATTTATGTACAAAGTTATAAAGAAAAATATCCTAAGTTCACCAGTATTAGAAATAATTAAAATTTACGTGGCTAGCAGTTCAGAGTTATTTAATACACATACACATATGTAATTACATATATAAGAAAATATTCTTTCCTTCTCTACTAAGCAACCATTAGCTGAGATATAATTTTCCCTTAAAAATATGCTAAAAGGGGGCTGGAGAAATGCCTTAGCGGTAAAGAGCACTGCCTGCTCTTCCAGAGGACCTGGGTTCAATTCCTAGCACCCACATGGCAGCTCACAACTATATGTAACTCCAGTTCCATGGGACCCTTGCTGTGGGATGGTCTGTATGTCAAATCTGTTGCTCTGATTGGTCAATAAATAAAACACTGACTGGCCAGTGGCCAGGCAGGAAGTATAGGCGGGACTAACAGAGAGGAGAACTGAGAGAACAGGAAGGTGGGAGGAGACACTGCCAGCCACCACCAAGACAAGCAGCATGTAAAGATGCAGGTAAGCCACGAGCCACGTGGCAAGGTAATAGATTTATAGAAATGGGTTAATTTAAGATATAAGAACAGTTAGCAAGAAGCCTGCCACGGCCATACAGTTTATAAGTAATATAAGCGTCTGAGTGATTATTTTATACGTGGGTTGTGGGACTGTGGGGCTTGGTGGGACCTGGAGAGAAGCTCTCCAGCAACAGACCCTCATACAAACATACACACAGGCAAAACACCAATGCACATAAAATAAAAATAAATCAATAAAAAATATGCTAAAAGGCATGACTATCAATACAGATTTGCCTAATTGTTTTTAGACATCAGTAAAATACCACTGGACATAACAGTAAAACCTGCACTAGAAATATACAAGAATGAAAAAAAAAAGAAAAAGAAATATACAAGAATGCTCTGTTTTCCACACTCTTACTTAGCCTCAATGCTAATGGTTAATTTTTAAGATTCCTAAGATTAAGCAATGCTCTTGATTTAATTTGCATATTTGACTTCAAATTAAGTTAAACATTTTTCTGTCTGCTGGCAATTTTATTTTTTATTTTTGTTAACTATGTTTGTGTCCTTAGATAATTTTCTCATTAAAATGTTTAACTCCCTAATAGGTTTATTTCATTAATAATTTGTTATGTGTGTATATTAGTAGCTTGTTATGCATGTTTTAAATATATTCCGAGAGGCTCTTAGGTTGACTTTTTATGGATTTTGCCATTACCTTCTGCACACCCAGGGTTAGTATACAAAACTGTCACAGCATAAGCAGCTTGGATCTGGAAGGGTTTATCTGTTACTTTGTGTTATTGTTTTTAAACATCATTTTTTTTGTGGGCGCCCGCATATGTGTGGGTCAGAGGACAGCCTGCAGGAAGGGTTCTCTTCTTCTACCACGTGAGTCTTGGGGACTGAACTCAGGTTGTCCAGTGTGACCACAAGCCCCTGTACCCACTAAGCCATCTTGCTGGCTGGTTTTTATTTTATTTCTTTGAGACAAGGTCTCATGTAGTCTAGGCTGGCCTTGAACTCATTCTGTAGCTAAGGATGACACTGAGCTGCTTTTCCTGCCCGCTCCCCCACTTAATTCATTTTTATAAGCTAGCTGTGGTAGCACGTGCCTGTAATCTTAGCACTTAGGAGGCTGAGCCCAAGAGGATCCAGAATCCAAGATCAGTCCATCCATCGAGAAGTAATACATAATAGTAAATGATAAATAAATAAGCAAGCTTATTATCCTAGTGAGCCCCAAAGTCCTGAAACTATCCAATAACTACATTAATTATTTAATGAACCCAAGTGAAGCAGATTTTATGAGTCTCATTTAGGCCGGACCTCACAGAAAGTGCTTTAATTTAAACATCCTTCCCCCCATTAGCCCCAGGTTACATGATCGAAAAGGGAGAAAAGGTTAACCCTGGGGAACTGAGTAGCAAAATGAGAACTGGGGTTGTTATGGCTACATCAAAGCCCAGACCCAAGAACCATGGGTAAGAGCTTCCACACCCTGAGATGAGGACCAGACACCCCCTAGTCAAACTGATTCTGCACCAGGCTGTTAACTATAATTAAGCTACCGAATGGAGTTTTCACCTTACTGGGGATATAATGCACTTACTATGCTTGCAGGAAGTAAGGAGTAGAGGCCGTGCTTCTACTCATCCCCACCGAGGCAGAGGCCTAGGAGTGCTCAGCCCTGTTAGATGCTTGCCGACCTGCAGAAACCTGGTGGTCCGTCTCACATTACACTGAAGTGGGATCCAGAGAATCTTTTCAGAAAAGTTCATGTTTGCAAGAGTTTAGAAACATTCATGGTACGGGATATATTGTGTACCCTAATAAACTTTGCCTGAAGATCAGAGAACAGAACAAGCCACTAGATTAAACGTAGAAGCCAGGCAGTGGTGGCACACGCCATTAATCCTAGCACTTGAGAGGCAGAGATCCATTGGGATCTCTGTGAGTTCAAAGCCACCCTGGACTACATGAGATTGATTCAGTCTGGGAGAGAAACAGAGCCAGGCAGTGGTGGCACACACCTTTATTCCCAGCACTTGAGGTCTCATGCCTTTGCAGGATTTGAAGCAGATGGACTAGCCTCTGAACCAGCTGAGGAGAACGAGCGCTGCACTGAGGAAAAGCTACACTTCTCTGGAATGCACCAAGGGGACCTCTTTACAGAACATCAAGTACACAGCCCAGTTAAGCGGTGAGCAAGGGGCCAGCTGAAGGGAACTGCCTAAGAAAGTGCTCCAAGACCCAGAGAACAAGATCAAGACACACCCTCATGGACATTTATCCTTCAGGAAAGCAAGATCTGATGACGTCTGCACTCCTAGGACTTGAGGAGCTGGCTCTCACTACCGAGGAACTGAGAAGCCATATGGAGGGTTTTGAGAGGGGTGGTATAAGGAGACCGATGCTTTTAAACCACTGTTCTCCTCATTTCAGATACACAACGAGGGTGGGGGCACTTCATGTGTTATTAGAGATGAGGTACGACATCGATCTACAGGATGACTTCAGATTTCTAGATTGAGTGACTAAGTAGGTATTTTCATTAACTTGAATGAGGAAGACTGCTTAGGAGTGAACAGATGTTCAGTTTTAGGTGGCTACTAAATATCCAAAGGAAGTAACTGGCATGCAATTGGAGAATCCATAAACATCCGGCTTATGTCTAGACTAAATAAACGCCAAGGGCTGTCAGGGCATAAGCAATAGGTGAAGCCACAAGATGGAAAGAGGTCACTGGAAGAGAGAAGAAAAAGTCCAAGAACGGAGCACTAGAGTACCCAAAGGTGAGAAGGGGTGGTACCCACTGAGTTATTCCAGTATTTAACCTTGACTGATGCCCTGTGAACTACTACTACCCCATTTTATAACTGAGGTACTTCAATAGCGAGCTCTAACATCTTGTACAGACTTTAAGCTGGACAGCACAGGATGGGGTGTTAAATCTAGGCAGTTTGGTCTTGCAGCCTTGTGGTGTGCTTCCTTCCATCTCTTTTCCAGAAGGCCCAGGACTCTGTAAAACTCCACACTCCTCACCAATGACCAGTCCGTCGCTGTCCAAAGAGCTAACGGAACGGATGATGGTGATTCAGACTGTATACAGTACTTTAGGCCCCATCCGAAGACAGGTGGACGTTCTGTCTGGCACACTTAACCAGAAAGTACTCAGCCGCCATGACCACCACCACCGCTGGAATGCATGATGTGGCGGGTCGCAAACCTCTGGAAGTGTCAGAAACAACATGTTTGTTTTCCATTCTGAATACAAAGGCACCGACTAGGTAGATTTTCTTAAATCTAAATCCGAGTTTGTTTTTTTTTTTTCTCCAGTTTCCTTTAGCGGTCAACTAGTCAACTGATTGGTTTGAGAGCAAGAGAAGATTCTGAGTACCACTGTGATCTTTAATTTCAAGTACCAAGTTCAAAACAATCATAGTTTCCTAGCCTGAGGAAAACACCTAGCTATATCCTAACTTGCATGGCTACCCTAGCGCTAACAGAACTCACTGGGATGGCTGATTTCCTATGGAATGCTGTCCAACGTGGTACACACAAGTCCTCTGTGGTGACTCAACACTTGGGAGATACAACTAGTGAGACCGAGAACCCTGACTCTTCATTTTCACCAATTCAGATACCCTCACGTGGCTAATGTAGTCATTACACAATGCAGTACGTCGTCTGTCCGCAGCTGTAAAACCGGCAACACGAGTACACAGATGTGCTGAACTCAAACGGTCCTCACCGTCACGAGCACTGGTGGCAATCACATTCTTCCACTACCGTGTTTGAGGGTTACGGGAAAGGTCAACACTTTAGCAATGGGTGTGTTTTAGTCAGTCAGCGTTTTCTCAACACTGTCCTGTGCCCAGCACACACACACACACACACACACACACACACACACACACACACACACACACACACACACACACACTCTCGTCTGAGACAAGGCTGGAGCTGTGGACCCATCCCGGGTCGCGCCTCTCCTCGCACCCCGCGGCACCTGGATTGACAGTTGCCCTGGGAGACCGCGGTCCTTCCCAGCCCCTCCCCACCCCCTACCCCGGGGGAGAACCCGCGTGGGCGTGTCGGGGAGGCCGGGCCCGCGTTACCTGCACATCCCCGGGGAAGTAGAGGACGTGGTGCCGCGGCTGCTCCGGGGCGGCTTCCTCCCCGTCCCCGGCCGCCAGCAGGAGCAGTTCGTTGCAGCGCTGCGGGTCGGAGCCTGGCACGGTGGAGCGCTGCAAGCGGTGGCCGTCCGCCGGCGAGCCCCGCGCACCGCCGCCGCCGCCGCCGCCGCCGCCCGGGTTCATGGCTCGGGCCTGCGGGCCGGACGCGGGGTCTCCGGAAGCGAGCAGCGGCCGCAGGAGCAGCAGCACCAGTGCCGGGGACCGCGGCCGCCCGAACACCCTCATCGGTGGGGAGCGGGGGGGGGGGGGGAGGTCGAGCCGCCAGGGCCGCGCACCCGGGCGGCGAGGGCGGGGCCTCCGCAGCCCCAACGGCCCCCGGCTCGCCGCTGACGTCAGCGCGCCGCGTGCGTCGGGAGGGAGGGGTGAGCGCGGGGGCGTGGCCCGCGGAAGGACGTTTGCGGTTCGCGGACTCGGTCCTGGCCGGGAAGTTCGAACCGAGATCTGCAGAGCTTCGAGTCTGGAGCCGGCGGCAGTTTGGGCTCATGCGCAGTAGCCGCCGCTCAGGGTCGCTGTGCAAGCGACTCCTGTTTGAAAGTGGTGGTGGTAGGTTCATCTTCCTCACGGTGAGGTTTAGCTGGTGAGTGAAGGGAATCTCCTTCATCCTGAAGTTCCCAAGCAGGGGATCTGTGGTTCCACATCAAGGCTTCTGCATTTCTAGTTGGTGGAGGGAGAGGAACGCCCTACTTTTTTCTCACATTTACTGTAGTGAGTGTTTACAGCCAGTAGGATTTTCTGTTTAGGATTTTGAAACCAGTTTGAAAAGTATAGAAAGCCCGGGCGGTGGTGGCACACGCCTTTAATCCCAGCACTCGGGAGGCAGAGGCAGGTGGATCTCTGTGAGTTCGAGGTCAGCCTGGTCTACAGAGTGAGTTCCAGGAAAGGCGCAAAGCTACACAGAGAAACCCTGTCTCGAAAAACTAAAAAAAAAAAAAAAAAAAAAAAAAACTTCTTATTTATAATTATGTAGGAATAGGACTGGGCCAAATTTATGCTAAAGATGGGGAAAACGAGTCTGTTATTTTATCACTGTGTGTGCGTACACACTGCAGACACGCACATGTGTTTGTTTGCCGCTGTGGACTTCTGGTGTGGCAAGTGCGATTCCTGGAAAGAAGTCGAAACTTAAATTGAAGTTTCTGCAAGAGTGATTAACTGATTAGAACTTGAGTGACTGGGGAGAAATTATCATTGGTTGAAAGCCCAGAGCCAAATTATAATTTATAATATAATATAAATTATAATCTTGAGCTGCCTTTAGCCCCTTTAATTAATAGCCTTTCCTAGCCCACCTGTGTGCCTGAATGGCCAGCATCCTGGTGAATATCAGATGAAACCTTTGGAATGTATTAACTTAGCAGGGCACTAGCTTCCCCCAGCCCAGAAGCTAAGAATTTTATCAGGTCACATCTGGGGTCTGTAGCAGAGATCTTCCACCTGATGTTTCCACCAATGTATTTGAAATGTCTTTGTTTATAGAAGATTTTCTGTCTTGGTATTGTAAAATTTCAGCTCACTTGTATTCAGTTCTCCTTGGAGGTGAGAGCAGCTTCTTGTGTCGACAGTACATTTCCCCCCCCCCCCCCTCCATCTTGTTAGTGTTTTTGTTTAGTGACTTACTGTTTGACGGCATCTCAGGGAAGCTGGAGCTCTTGGAGTAGGTAGGCTGCACTGGGCTAGCCAAGGAGCCCCGAGGATTGGCCCGCCTGCCTTTCCAGCTCTGGGACTGCACACGTGGGCTGTGGGGTTCTCTGCATTTTGTGGGTGATGGAGATCTAACTCAGGTCCTCACACTTTGGGGAAAGAAGTGGGGCACCATGCCAACTAAGTCACCTCCCAGCCCTATTCTACCCTTTACAAATTCTTGTGTTTGTAGTCAGAACACGTTAGCAAATAATAAAATAGGATTGCCTTAGTGAATTTCACTAGCCACCATTTTCTTAGTGGCTTCAGACAGGTATAATTTGCCAATCTACTTTGATATAAACTATTGGATTCCATCTGACATAAATGTAACTGAGGTGTTCTCAGTGAGAATGACCCTCATAGACTCCTATTTGAACACGTAGTCTCTATTTGGTAGAACTGTTTGGGAAGGATTATGATGTGTGGACTTGGAGGAGGTGTGTCACTGGGGGTGGGGTGAGGTTTCAGAAACCCACACCATTCTCAGTTTGTTCTCTGCTCCTTCCTTATGGATCAAGATATTAGTTCTCGGCTACAACACTAGTGTAGACGAATTTCTAAACAGTCTTATTAAATAAGAAACACAGAGCCAAATACAGACGTGAAAGCTGTAGAAATCAGTGTGATAGCCACCAACTAACCTTAGCTTACCATGTCACTGTAGCTTCCCAAGAGAACCAGCTTTTTCCTGTCTACCCTGTGCCTTTATTGCCTTGCTGTTCTGCCTTCTCATTGGCTCTTAGCCCAGCTACCTCACTTCCTCGTCACTGCCTGTATATACAGACCTCCAGGTCTCTATGGTTGGTACTGGGATTAAAGGTGTATGTCACCACACTTGGCTGTGTCCTTGAATGTAGCTAGAGTTTTTCTGCCTTGTCCACAGTCAGGACAAATCTCTGTCTACCATCAGTCCCACAGCCGCTCAGACCCAACCAAGTAAACACAGAGACTTATATTGCTTACAAACTGTATGGCCTTGGCAGGCTTCTTGCTAACTGTTCTTATAGCTTAAATTAATCCATTTCTATAAATCTATACCTTGCCACGTGACTCATGGCTTACCGGCATCTTCACATGCTGCTAGTCATGGTGACGGCTGGCAGTGACTCTTTCCCCCTTCCTGTTCTTTCTTTTTTCCTCTCTGTTAGTCCCACCTGTACTTCCTGCCTAGCCACTGGTCAATCAGTGTTTTATTTATTGACCCATCAGAGCAATTTGACATACAGACCATCCCACAGCACTTGAACACATAGACTCTGCCTGCCATGTGATCAGATTAAGGTCATGTGCCACCACCGCCTGACTTCTGTTTATGGCTGGCTATGACTTCTCATCTCCAGGCAAACTTTATTAACACACAAATAAAATATCATCACATTTCAGCACAAATAAAATATCACCACACATTGCCTGCTGCCGTGCTCCCCACCATGATGGTCATGGACTCTAACCCTCTGGAACCACGAGCTCCAAATTAAAATTAATTTCCTTTTATAAGTTGCGTTGGTCATATTTTTTTTTCTAAATCACAGCAATAGAAAAGTAACAAAGATAGAAACCAAGACAAAAATTATTCAATTCCTATTACAAAGTAGATCGATAGCTTTCTAAAAATAGCTAGTTAAGAAGAAATAGAGGTTAATTGTACAATAATGATGTAATCCCACCAAGGAAGCCAGTCTTCACTGTAGTTCTGCAAATCCCACGTTGCTCTCACTAGGCAGAGGACTGTTAAGATGCAAGTTCACAGATGGACATGCCTTGCTAATGGAGCTTTTGATTCTTACGGTTTGGTTTTCCAGGTTGACCGATGAATGAAATTGTCATGTGTCGAAGGGAACAAGACTCTGTATCTCTAAGATAATTGAGACCTTTGGGAAATACAAAAGAAGAGCCGGAGAGCAAAGACAGGAGCTGAAGTGAGCAGCACTCCAGCTGCACGGTCACGCACATTTGCACAACCTGCAGGAGGCATTTCCTGGGAAGGCAGCAGCTCTCCCTCAGTCCGTTCTTACAGGTATGGATGTTGCTTATGTGCTATGTCACAGACTTAAAGCTCCCTTCTGTGTGTCTCCCTGTTATTACTGTGCTGTCTTCTCTCATTTCCTCTGTCTTCTTCCACAAAATCAGGGATGCTACCTTCTGACTTTTCCTACAACCATCCATCTAAGTGGACTCTACATTCTTGCCTCTCAGAACTCTCTCAGAACTGGACTTTTAGTCCCAATAAGAGGTCTTCAAAGGACCAAGTTGCTATACCCAGTTGAGTGAGTTTTCCCTTTTCCTAACTACTTGTGGGCATTTTGTTGTTTGTGTTGTGCAAACTGCTACAGCCCATGTCTGGCCACTTCTCAGTTCTCAAAAGGTTTACTAGTGAGTCCCCAGAACGTTTTTTTTCTGCCACTCAATATAATAGAAGAAAGTTTAAACTTTTAGAAGGAGTCTGAGAACGACTCATAAGGCCACCAGTGAGAACATGAACCCAGATACCGACAGAAGCCATGTGTCATTATCAGTAGGAAAACTGGCTATTTCTAACACAGCAGGAAGTGGTAAAGACTGGGTGGACTGAAGGGATGTGCCACAGTTGAAAGAGGAAGTCACTCTTTGTTGTGAGGCAGCTAAGAGATGAAGGCAGTGGTCTGCCGGTGTTTCAAGTCCTTATCTGGAGAATTCAGAAACACAGATGTTTATCATTTGCTAACCTACAAACATTAAAATTTAATCAAACTTACTTTGTATCAAATCAAATATATGCACAGGTAAGATTTGGCCGGTAGGCTACAAATATTCAACTTCTCTGCTAAATGAATATGTAAGACCAGGGGATGGAAAAAGAGACAAGGTCTTTAAATGTAGCTTCCTCTAAGAGACAGAGAAGGAAAACCTGCAGAAGGTAAAGATTTCATTTAAATTGAATCCCAGTTGATATTCTACCAAATACTTAATTATTTTCAATTATTTTTTGTTTTGAATTGGTAGTGGCGGCAGTGGCGGTGTGTATATGTGTTAATAGGTGGTGATGTGTGTATACTAACAAGCCTCCATGCTGAAACCAGACCCTGAGAAGACCAGAAATTAAATGAGATATGCCACTCTAACATATAATTTTGCTCCAAACACTCTAGATGAAATAAAGATACAGAATGAGTCCATTTAGGGGTTTGAAAGCTTATTTCAGCAAGTTTTGCTAGCTAAAATGACACATTTTACACTTCGCTTTCCTATAGCATGACTTGAACACTTTTCTAAATTATAAATCATGCATATCAAGATTATATAGATGAGTACTCATAGAAACCTTCTGCATACAATGGTTAACTAACAGTATTTGCATACATTACCCATTACTCACTGTCAAAATGTAAGAAAAATATAATCAATTCAAAACAAGTTAATTGTCAACAAAATATTATCATCAGGTGAAATCCAACAATTTGTAAAGAGAGTTATGCATCATAACCAATTGGACTTCTAGCTGGGTATGATGGTATACACCTATAGTCCCAGTGCCCAAGAGGTTGAAGCAGGAGGATTATGAGTTTGAGACCAGCCTGGCTACATAGTAAGACCCTGTCTCAAGAGGACACGACAAAGAGATTGCTTCCTCAATTCCTGAGATTCAGTCTAGGAATCTAAGATTGGTTTCACATCTGAAAATCAATATTCTATGCCATATGAATATCATAAAACTAAAAATACCATAGACATCTTAATAGATACACACAAAATTATTGGCAAAATCTAGCATACTTTCATGATGTAAACCATTCAGCAAACTAGGAATAGAAGAGAATTTCCTCAACGTAATAAAAGTCCTTATGAAAAACCTACAACTAATGTAATACTTAATGGTTAAAAGATTGAATATTTTCACTCTAAGAATAGAACAAGATGAAATGCCTACTCTTGAAGCTTCTAATCAGTATCATGTTAGAAGTTTAACCAGAGCAATTAAACAAAGAAAAAGGCATCCAGATTGAAGACATAAATCTGTGCAGATGCCTTGATACTGTATATGGAAAAATCCTAAGGAACCTACTGAAAGTAATAAATGAGTTGAGCAATGTTACAAAATCAATATGTAACAATCAAGTGTTTTTCAGTTCATTGGTAATGGAAAATCCAAAAATAAAGTAATAAAAGTTTCATTTACTCTAGTAAAAATACATTTATGAGTACATTTAATGAAAGAAATATAGAATGTGCATACTAAAAGCCATAAAGCTGTTTAAAAATTAAATAAATAGAAATAAATCCAATGTCTGTGCATCAGAAGATGTTATATTGTTAAATCTGCTACTTCTTTCAAAATCGATCTGTTAATTCAGTGCTACCCACATTAAAATCCCATCTGCCTTATTTTGCTGGTCCTAAGATGCACATTAAAGGCCAGGGATTCAAAATATACATCCTTCTTGGGGAAGACAAAAAAAGTTGCAAGACTCACAATTTTCCATTTCAAAACAGTAATGCTGTGTTCGTCAAAGTGATATCTACAGTCATAATGGTGAGGGTTAGGGTAACATGTCTTCTCGGAGCCTGGTGACTCCTTACAGCCCAAGTTCCCATGAAGCTGAGATGCCTGCTGTGAAGACCCAGGATGGCAGGATGCAGTTCCTGCTGGAGTCCAGCCCTGCCTAGTCTGACAAAAAGATGCTAGCCAGAGTTATAGGCCAGCCCATCCTCTTAGGATTCCAGTCTCAAGAAAATACAGCAAAAGAGAGTGACAGACCGGTCTTTGGAGAGGGAGCTTTGGTTTTGTGCTTTCTTGACTGAGAGAACAAGCAATGGTGTTGGCTCCAGAAGTCTCTAGAAGCCACCAAGCTCTCTGGACTAATGCTCACCAAAGGAAAGTGAAAGTTACTGAGCCCAGATAGCCAACATTTTTTAAATAATATGAAATGAAAAAGAGTCAAAAGGAAAAATAGACAAACTGAATTTTAGCTAAATAAAACAACTTATTTCAAGGGATATTGATTAAATGTGAAAAAGACAATCCCCAGAATGAATGAAAATATAGTATTGGGAAATTACATACCTTATAAGAAACATATCAAAAATGCATTAGAAATTTCTGGCACTCAATAATGAAGATAAAGCAGTTTTAAAAATAAGCAAAAGTTCTGCAGAGACATCTTCGAGAAGACGGACCAATGGACGGTAGTCATGTTAGCAGGTGGCTGAACAACATTAGTCATCAGGGAAGGGTAAGTCCAAACCATCACAAGTTCCACGTTTACAAACTACATCTACTCACAAGTGTTGACAGTGCTGGGGAAAATGAGGAGGCTCCTGCATTGCTACTAAGAGTGATGCAACTGCTTTTGATGAACATTTGGTAGTTTTTCAGAATAGTAAACTGCTTTTCCATGTGTAGTAAGGACAGGACACCAGACAGGCAGCTCAAGGACAGAAAGATGGATTGTGGCTCACAGTTTGAGGGCGACAGTTCCTCCAGGCCTAGAAGCAGGAGTGTGATCCAGCTGGTTACACTATATCCACAGTCAGGAAGAAATGCACAGGAGGAGGGGCCAGCCTGTAAAACCCCAGGGCCCTCCTGGAATAACCCACTTCTTCCACCAAGGCTTCATCCACCTCCTAAAGCTTCCACAACCTTTCAAAACAGCGCCATAGTCGGGAACCCAGTGTTCCAACACAGGAACAAATGCAGATGTCCCACGTTCAAACGGGAGCACTGTAGCCCTGGTCCCCAGCGGTGTACAGCTCTCTGATAATATAGAATGCATTCAGCAACTTCAAAAGTCTGCATTGTGAACAAGCTCAGCTCTGTCCAAAAGACCAGAGTCTCTTCTGAGACTCAAGGCAATCTCAGTGCTCCCTATTTTAAAGGCGACACACCCCAGTATACATTGACACAACATAAACCTTCTCATTCTGAGAGGGAGCAATAGAAGCATAGCAAAGAAACACAGATCAAAGCAAGACTGGCACCTAACGGGCAAGTGCCACATTCTTCAGTTCCATTTCTGACATCTGGGGCTTGTAATGGAATCATCTGGGCCCCAGTGAGCAGCCTTGTGAAATCCCGCCCTCCAGCTCTGCCACCCACAGTAAATGTAAGCTCTCTTAGTCTAGCTCCATACCGTGCATGCAGCTTTCCTCAACAGACATTCATGTTCCTGGTGTTGCAAATATCCTGGGGTCTACAACCTGCATAGGCTTCATCTTTCTGACTTTATGCAATGTGCTCTTAGGGTCTCCTTGCAGGGAATCCACCCCTGACACATATTGCATGCCCTTGTTGGCTTTCTGGAACCTTTGTGCAGACCCTTTACCCTCTCACTTTTTGATTGTTCTTGTCTGCAAAACATGGCCAACATTGCTGGGTTCTGCCAGCTGGAAATGTTGCCTGACTTCCTTGAACCATAGCTCCATCAGCCTCTCTCTGCCTTCTAGGATGACCTGGGAAAACATGTCTCTGGGGAGTTATTGTCCAGCAAGGAACCCCTTCAGCAGCATCATCAATTTAGTGTCTCCTTTCAAATGAACTTGTGTTTTTCCAAACTGGAGCCTTAGATAGGTGGAGCCTACTGTAGAGACCCACAGAGGTTTCCTAGTGAAAACTTACTCAGGGTCTGAGAATCTGAGCTTGCTTTACCCAGCAGGGCTGCATAAGGGGCTGATTGGACTACCTACTAGGTGGTTACCAGGTGTTTGGAAGGGTCTGCACTTGCCTGTGTGGTATGCTTTGATCTAGCAAGAGGGAGGTCTTTTGCCCTGGCCCTTGGCATTGTTATAAAAAGCCCTTTTGAAGAGACAGAAGGGGCCAGTGGATTTTGATCCGGATCCTCCCGAACCTGTCCTGTGTTTCTGTCTGTCTCCTCTTTGCTATCTTTCTATCTAAAAGTTTCTTATTCTTCTCTCCTCAATGGAACCCTTTAAAGGGTGGGAGCTGGTACCGCAGATGTTACCCTGAACAGGGACTTGGATTCAAGGACCCCCACAGCATCTTTTCCACTGTCGTAGTGCAGAGCGGAGGGGTTCCGTCTAATACTGCCAATCTCCTTAACAATTAGAGATGCTTCTGACCCCACGTTGTCTGTGATCTTAAACTAGCCATGCTCCTGTCTTCATCACGCTGCAGTTTCATATCTGTTCTCACTGTAAACCTGCATAAGAGCTGTGATTAGTAACTATGACACCACCTGAATGCTGTCCTGTTCCGAAACTTTCTCTACCAAAGCATTAGTACATTACTTTACAAATTGTGTGTGCGCGTGTGTTTTATATATATATAGGCACAGTGCACACATGCCATGTTGATGTGTGACGGCTTCTAGGAGGTGTTTTCTTCATACATCATAGGGATTGAACTCATGTTGCCAACCTTGTACAACAAGTGCTTTGACTCACTGAGCCATCCTTATATCCTGAGTCCATCACTTGTCAGGTGGGCTTCACTCAGTTCTAGGGACACAGGCAGAATGTAGCTGTGTCTGTGGCCCAAGCTAACACAAATGCCTTGTAGCCCACGTCCTAATACAGTTCTTGTGTATGTTTTGCCCATTTTTAAATTGAGTTGTCTGTTCTCTTGTTTCAATTGAAGAGTTGTTAATTCTTTTGAATGCCAGTCCTTGAGCCGAAAGTGTCTTGCAGAAACTTTGCTCCCAGTTGCAACTTCTTTAACTCCATTAGCATCTTTTGCAAAGTGGAAAGTTCTAACCCAACTCCTAGTCCATTTTTTTTTCTTCCATGTATCATCTTTGGGTATTGTACTGAAAGGGCATCGCCAAGCCAAAGGTTTTATAGATTTGTTTTTTCCTAGTATCTTCCAAGAATTTTATAATTTTGCATTTCAGATTTAAGCCTTTGATAGATTCTGAGTTCATGTTTCTGAAATGTATATGTCCTGTGTCGACATTTGCTCACGTGACTGTACAGCTGGCTAGTCTAGATGCTCAACCATGTGTGAAAAGAGTAGATTTTGTCCCCTTGTACTGCCCTGTGCCTTTGCCGAAGATCAATCACTACATTGGTGTGGGCCTGTATCTCTGTTTTGTTCCATTGACCTAGTTAGTAGTCTTGTAACAATGTATTTATTTCTGCTAATTTGAGTTGGGTATTTATTCCTTGCAGCTGAAATAAATCACTCATTTATTTGAACACTGAAAAATCTCATTATATAAATTTAATAAATGAGGAAGTGTAGACTTAGCAAGGTTAAATCACATGTTCAAGATCATCTTACTAATAACTAACAGAGCCAGTATTTGAACCCAATCTGCTTGCATGTCTACATGTTACTGACTATGAAAGATGAAAAATGACCTTGTTCTTTCTTACCTGGACTGGCACTATTGTTGAAATAGTCTTCTCTTAATGATTGCCTTTCGTCATACTGCAGCTCCTTCTAAATGAGATCTATCTCCGTAGCCAGCATTTAATGCCCAGCTTGCCTTGTCAGCTTTTTCCTGTGCTCTACTGTATGCTCAGTGGGACTGCTCTCTAGCCTTCCATTACACGCCATTTCATGCAATCAGTATTGGAGCCTGAAGTAGTCCTCCAACCTGGGGCATCTTTAAGTATTGAAATTCCACTTGTTAGTCTTCTCAATTGCCCTGTTTTTCTTGAACTTTTCTCAAGTTTGTGCCCCCATTATATCCTAAAACTGGAATGAAGCATTCTTTCCTTAAAATAACAACAAAATAAGAAGCCCTGGCATTCTTTAGGAGTGTATCCTGTGCTTTCTGTTTTGGTTCTATGTATTTGTTTATCCAGACTCTCCTCAATAGATACACCACATGGGACCTGGCTTTTATTTTTAAAAAAATGTTGATCATACAATATTTACACCCAAAATTTTGCTGTGTGTTGGAGTTTCAAAGACATAGCCATTGCTTTGCTAATAGCTTACAAGCTAGTGCGTGAGACAGGAGAGCAATTTCTTTCCCCGAGTTCCTCTTGTGCTGTGAGCCAGAACAGAGAGCACAGCATACTTCGTGTTGTTTGGATGTTGGAAGAGTACGGGTAGCCAACCCAATCAGCAGTGTGTGCACTAGCAGGAAGGTCTAAGGGAGCGTCACAGGTTAGACTTCCAAAGTTTACAGTACTTCACTACTGGGATCTGAAAACATTTTAAGGGATGCATCTGGAGAGGTAGAATGTAGCTGTATCTTTGAGAAAGTTTTGCTAGCAGAGGAGTTTGTTGATCTTAAGCAAGTAAGTTTCATAATGTCCAAAATAATTTCATAACTGCTAGAAGTCCTGATAGGGCTGAATTCCCAATGCAGCAGTGGCTTTGCTGGACAATGGGAGTGGCCTCGACCAATCTTAGTGTGAGTGCATCAGTCATGACAGCGACACTCACTAGGCCAGGTCTATGGAGATCTTAAGCATTAAAATGAGTAAGCCTATTGTATCACCCTTTGCTGCTTCCTGGTGATTCTCTGGGTTTCCCTGTCTTCTTTCAATCAACTTCTTTTCTGTGCACTCAGTCAGAGAGTTTGCACTGCAGATCTTAAGCAAGTAAATTTCATAATGTCTTGCTTACGTGGCTCCCACAGCTCAAGGACAATGAATTAGAATGAACTGTGGTTGACATCAGAAAGGGAGACCAGCTGGCAGCATGTAAAGGTGGGTTCGGTAAGTGCTATTAGGGTCTGAATAAGCCAAAAGGGAAAACTAATGTACTTGAAAGATGTTTAGGAGATCCAGTGTCTAAGACACTGTTTTATTCATTATGAAAAAGATGAATCATGAGTGGTACACAGGTTTGTGTTATTGTCAAAGACACTGCTTTAGTAAAGAAACCAGGAGGGGAAGGAGATAGATTACAAGTCAGTTAGTTCTTTTTAGGAATTTCAAATAAGATTGTCAAACACAAAGTTAGAATAGTGTTGTTTATGAGGGGGTGCTGACGTCCATGCCCCATTGTTAGGGGGAAAGGATTTTAGTGTGCATAAGAGAGAGGGTATACCCAGAGCAGAGAAAAAAGAAAAGCAGACTGGACATGGTCAGGGCTAGGGAAGCCAGAGAGTGGGAGAGAGTAGTGGAGAGAGAGAGAGAGAGAGAGAGAGAGAGAGAGAGAGAGAGAGAGAGAGAGAGAGAGAGCATTCCAGGAAAGCAGGGAATGGAGGAGTGGGGAATAACAAGAAAGAGATGGAGAGTGTAGCTGAGCAAATCATGCAGGTTCTGAGGAAGACGTAGCTGGTGGGAGGAAGGGCAGGAGGCTAGTATGCACTTAGATGAAATGTGTAACAGGTACTTGAGGCCTGCCTGCCTGATACGCCGATAGGACTTTGATATGTCCCTTCACCCAAAGGTACGGGAAGAGACTCCTTTTGGGAGAGGGGAACCAGTTTCCCAAGTTCCCGAGGAATGCTGGCTTTTATCTAGCTGCCAGAAATCCTTCCATCATCTAGCTTGAGCTCACTTTTACATGTAGGGACTGTCTGTAAGAGCGAACAGGCCTGCCAGCTCTTTCTATTAGCCGTGAGGCTCAGCACTTCTCAGGCTGCCACGTTGGCGTCACTTGTTCCATCTGTTCCTTTTGTTGTCTTCTTGAGTTTTTTTTTTTCTTCCATTTTTTGGAATTTTAAAGCAACACTAGGCATCATATCTTACATCCTTCATGTACTTCCAAGTCAGTTCCATTGACACCGTCTGTATTTGCTTGCTCCCATGGAAGGTCATTTAATCTGTTCTGTATTCTTCCACATGTGACCTGTAAGAACACTTTATATGTCCCCTTACATTTGTATGACCTAGTGAAACATAGACCAACTTGTAGGTGTTGAGTTGACTGGGCCACAGGGCGTATGGTGAAGCATCCTTTGGAACATGTCTGTGAGGTTGTTTCTGGATAAGATTATCATTTGTATTGGGAGGAACAGATTGCACTTCCCACTCTAGGTGGGTTTCATCCAGTCTTTTGAAGTGCTAAGTAGAAAAAGCCAGGAAAGGAGAATGTGTTCTCTCTACCTGTGTTTGAACTAGCACGCTGGTCTCACGCCTTCAGACCTGGAGTTAGTTGTTCCGACTTTCAGTCCTTCGGGCATGACTAGGACTGCCAGATCTTTATCTCACACATGGCCAAATACCGAACTTGAGATGTCTTGGCTTGCATGATTGTGTGAGCCAATTATTTATAATTTCAGCCCCCTCTTTCTCCTCTCCATATGTATGTATATCTGTATATATTTTCATATGTACACATACATGTATATCCTATTAGTGTCTTTGGAAAATCCTAATATACATGGCTATTGTTTTTATTAGTTCAGTAAATATGACTATAGTATGCCATGTAATTATTTCTGCTTTCTTTTCATATAGCTTCTTATCTATATGCAATGTAATTTTTTAATTGATATTACACTAAATTCTGCTATCTGTACAATTTTCTTACCTAATCAGGAGTTTATATTTGTAAAAATAAATCATAATAACACCAGTAATGTTCCTTACTTACCATATGGAATACTTACAATATTCTGAATATTAAATTTAGGTCTGTAAATGCCCTTCTCGGCAGAGCGCTGCAGGCCTGTAATCCTAGCCCTCAGGAGCTGGAGGCAGGGTGATTGAGTTCAGGTCCAGCCTGGGCTTCATAGTGAGTTAAGGTAGTCCTTGGAAATACAAGGAAATCTTGTCCCCCCAAAACAAAGCGAAACATTTCCAACAGGTTCTTTCAACACCAGATTTATGAATTCAATATGTAATTTGATGATATCATAAAGCATGTCTTCAAGATTTCAAATTCTCTGTAGCTGGGAATGCACCTAGACGGCCACCTCCTGTATAAATCACTACGACCCATCTTCCTTCTTAACCAACAGCTGTCTTGCCAAGAGAACCTCTGCTGCCGAAGGAAATCCAGGAGCTTCTGCCTTTTTATCAGAGGTTTGCATGCTGCCAGGAGAGAAGAGAAACCAGTGCACTCTGATGCTAAGATTGAGAAATGTGCTTCTCAATGGAACTTGCAATTTTCTGGAAACTATGTTAAAAGATGTGCATCTTAGGCACATCATGTAGTAAGTGGCTTCCTTCCTGTTCTCAGATTGTTTATGGTACTTCAATTGCAAGTTCTAAGTGATAACAACTTCCTTCTCCTCCCCATCCTCCTCCTCCTCCTCCTCCTCCTCCTCCTCCTCCCCATCCTCCTCCTCCTCCTCCCCCCTACCTCTGACTCCTCCTCCCCCTTCTCTGTTGCTGCTGCAGGTGGTAGTGGTACTGGACTGGAATTAGACACAAGGTTTGTGTTTTCTAGGCAAGTTACCAGTGAGTTACATCTGCAGCCTACAAACTTGCAACCTTTTTTGAGGACTAAATTGAGGACTTCTTATATGTACCGATGCACCAACCAATGTGGAGCAGTCACTGAGAAGAAGGACCGTTTTTTACTGTTTTTACTGCTGACATTGGTTAGTGTTGATTGTAATGAGTCTTTCTCTGTCCCACCAGCCAGCTCCCAAATAATGACACTGAGACTTCTATTAATTATGAAAGCTCGGCCTATAGCTTAGGCTTGTTCCTAACTAGTTCTTATAACTTATATTACCCTGTTTCTTTTAAGCTATGTTTTGCCTCGTGGCTTTTTGCCTTTCTTTCATTCTATATGTCCGACTCTCTCTGTCTCTCGTTGGTGTCTCACTTGCCTCGCATCCTCCCCAGTTCTTCTCTCCCACCCCCCAAGAACCACTTATCTCTCCTGCTTAGCTATTGGTCATTCAGCTTTTTACTACACCAGTCACAGCAGCACATCTTCACACAGTGTACAAACATCCCACAGTGGTTGATGCATCATGGCAAGATTCTGAAGAGCAGACCTGTTTAGTTGGCTTTATAACTGCATTTAAATTTTCTCACAGGTAACACATATCTAGTTTCATCTCCCAGAGCTGATGCATCCACACCATTCTCCAGTTCACTGTTTGGAATCCTGATGCTTCTGCATGAATTGGAGATAGGGAAATAGAAATTAGAGTTCTTGCAAAACTAACAATATTAGGAAAGGAAATGGCCTGAATATGAATCTTGTCCTCTCTTTTACCAACAAAATGACCTGGGACTTAGTTTTCTCATGATTAAAATCATTGCAGTATCTGTTTTGTGACTATCAAAAACTGTAAAGCAATAATGTTTAATATATACTCCTAAGGAAAAGTAATTCTTGTCATGAACATTTTAACTTTTTCTAGTATCTAAGGTTTTAAAAAATGTTTTTTTCTTTGTTTAGGAATCTTTTTTTTTTAACCATACATAATGTGATGGTTAATTGTTAACTTGATAGAATCTAACACAGCAAGGGAAGTTGGGGTGGGGGAGCCTTGGGGTGGTAGCAGTCATATTGACTTTGTTGAGGTGAAAAGCCCCGCCCACTGTGGGTGGTACCATTTCCTGGCTTGGTCCCTGGACTGTGTGGAGGAAGGCATTTGTGACTCTATCTTTGCTGAGTGTGGAGCAGCTGTCTCAGCCTCCCCACCATGGAGGACTGTACCTCGAACTGTGACCAATACTAAATACTGTCATCCAGAAACTGCTTTTGTCAAGGGGTTTAATTCCAGCATCGAAAAAAGAACGTAAGAGACAAACTATGTGTTGCTTCCTCAAGGAGAACCCTAAAAATACTTTCAGCCTCTTAAACAAGGATGCAGATCTGTGGCCTTGGCTTCACCTGCAGAGGTGATTTGGATGTTAATAGCTTAAGGGAGGGAGACCACTAAAATCCAGTTTGTATTATAGGCACCTGATAGGGCAGAATTCCCAATGCAGCAGTGGCTTTGCTGGACAATGGGAGTGGCCTCGACCAATCTTAGTGTGGGTGCATCAGTCATGACAGTGACGCTCACTAGGCCAGGTCTATTGAGACTTTTAAGCATTAAAATGATTAAGCCTATTGTATCACCCTTCTCTGCTTCCCAGTGATTCTCTGGGTTTCCCTATATTTTTTAAATAAACTTCTTTTCTGTGCATTCAGTCAAAATAGGTTCTGTTATGTGTAACAGGCTAAGAAATTATAATTTGAAACAAAGGTATATATTGAAAGAAAACAAACCCTAGTAGAAATTATACATAATATTAAAATGTTTCCCAAGTTTCTTTTTTCTCTAGTGGTATTAGGAGCCAGAGACACCTAAACTTTAATGTTCCCTATGAATCTAAAAATGTCCAAAATAAATTGTCTAAAAATGTCTAAAAGCAAAAAAAAATTAATCCCTGGATATTGATTCTGCACAAAAGTCCCAGGTGAGTTTATCAAGTCAAGTCAAAGCCAGAATAAAAATAAATCAGGCATTATATAGCATATTAAATTTCTGGAGCTCAGCTCAGCTCCCTTTCACCTCTCAGGACTGGCAGTAGTGTAGAGCTCTTATTCACGGCAGTGGGAAATAACAAAGCAAGAGGAAAATTGCCCTGGCGAAATGAAGCACATCGCCACATTTCCATCTACTGCATTATACTTCACGAGTCTCCTAGGAGCTAGAAAAACACAGGGAAAGCTTTAAAAGTGGATCCAGATGTCAGCTATCAGCACCGCAGTACTTTAATTATCCAAAAACAAAAGAATAGCTCCTTAGGTACGTTCCAGGCAGGTGTTCCTTCCCAGAAAACAGAAGAGCTGAAGGAACAGCCCAGGCATCCTGTCTACTTCAGTCTAAGAAGGAAACAACAGCCTGAAGAAGAGACGACCCTGAGGGGCCTGGAAAATTCATCACTATTAGAATGCTGCAAATACTATTCTGTGCTGCAGAATAAGTGGTTAATGTTAATTACTCCATTTTGCAGATGGGAAAACTGAGTGCCTTTTGTCATAATTTCTAACCCAGTGTTGTCGGTTTTTTGACAAGTTCACTGTGCAATGAATTTATTTTACAAGATCCTTTAAGCTGTATATAGAATAGGATTGTTTTTGAACAATTATACATTTTTGACATAGTCTATTTTCACTGAAGGAATTAAAAATATAAATAAGGGAAACTTTAGATGATATTTACCAAATTCTGATTTTTTTCAACAGATTTTAAATTGAGCCCATTATTTGGCTTTATAGGATCTGTGAGCCTCAGAGTCTGAGCTAAAAATGACTGCATTTTCAGAATGAGAATCCACTTACTGGTTAGCATATTCTCAAGGGTCTACCATTAAACATGTAAGCCATTTGGATTTCACATTTGTGACTGGAAAGATTAACATTTATTATTGCCTGCAAGTCACAACCTGAGAAGGTAGCCTTTGCCTAATGTGCTAAATGGGTCCGAACAAGTAGTAATTTCCAAAATTTGTGTTGGCATTTGTACAATCTTGCTAAATTATAGAATGTTAGGAAGTTATTTTCTTTTTTCTCAAGGGTGTGTGTTTCTGTGAAGAGCGGAGGTGGTGGACGAGAAGAATGGAGATGTTGGTGGAGATTAGCACAACTCGTCAAGTGTCCACAGGAAGCTGCAAGGTCGGGGCAGTGGTGTGTGGATGAAAATTAAAACCCGGATTTACTTGACAGCAAAGACGGAAACAGTCAGTAAGGAGCTGAAGAAGGAAGGGAGAGACCCAGAAGTAAAGAATGTCTATGAGAGGGAATTCCAGGACCCTCTTCCTTGAGGGTAGAAGACATAACTAGCAAGACAGGAAGAAAATGGGGAGACATCTCTGTGGTGAAAAACATATAGGTATGTATTGTTTGATGAATTACACAGTCATTCAACAAACAATTTTCTGATACAAAGCATTATGGACAGATGGATTATGGACAAGGACTAACCTTTGGCCCAAAGACTTCAGGGCATAATCCAGGAGAGGAGCATACCAAGTTGCAGGGATGGGATGCTTGTATGTGAAACAGTTCAAAGCAGTAGTCAAATGGGGCTTTAGTACAAAAGAAGATGGTTTGTCACTCTGAAAACCAGGAGAGAAGGGCTGACGAAGAAGAGGGAGCGGATGCAAGGGCATGTGAGGTGGGGTGGGAAAGATTGGCATGGGTAGAAAATGTCAGGCAAACTGCCGTGCTGAGGAATGAGCTTAGGTGAGGCCATGCTAATGGTTACACTGGCTTCTGCAGACCCGGGAAAGAGAGTCAGTCCTGCTGAAGTACAGCAGGAGGTGTGGAGAGGGGGGACAGTTAACTAGGGAAAGATTTCAGTACTGAAAACCTTAAGACTTCCCATACTTGCTTTTCAGTGCTAGAGACCGAACTCAGCTTGAGCATGTGGGGAATACTGAGGTGCACCCTTAGCCCTAAGGCTCACACCTCTTGAAAAAGCTGACAGCTTATGTTTAGAACCAAGACCACCTTTCTCTAAGAGACCAGAAATAACACACCTCACAGGCCCATTCGCCTGCCTGCTCCGCACAAGCTTTCCTCCTGTTGAGGGATCTGGCCCTGGCCCTCTGCTTACCTTCTCCCAGCCTCTGGGTCTTCCTCATCAGTCCCACATGCCTCACTCTATGCCAGCACACTGCCCTGTGACCTCAGCCTGTTTCTTGACTTTGTCTGAGCTCTGATATCCTTGCTTTTTATGGCCTTTCCCTATGGACGCTGTTTGCTGTTTGCTCTCTCACACCCAGAATACTTCAGGGTTAAGAGGGGGAGTAGAGTTCTCACGCTGCATCATTGCCGTCAAATCATTTTCTCTCTTGTGTGGTCTCCAGAACTCATCCCCCTTTTTCCATTTCTGATATATAATGGCCTTCCTCCCCTCCATACACTGAAGATTAGCTCTGAGTCAAGTCTTTTTTTTTTCTCCTTTCTCCTCTTCCTCATCTTTAGGATTTAACTATCCCTGTGGGATAACCTACTCTACATCCGGTTTCTCAATCTCTTGTTCTTTTCCCCATTATACCCCACCCCTGTGCGCTGCATTTCGCAGATTTACCAGGGTCTGAATTTGCATTACTTCTGAAATACTGGCCACACCCTCCCCACTCTTCCTCGGGCTCACCCCATCGGCACGTTTTGTTCACTGGGCACTGTCAGAACCTTGAGCTGATTCTGGGTTGTTGACAATCTTCTCTCCTTCCTGTCACCTTCTTCTCGGGTTTAGATTCTGTGATGGTAGTTAGAGTGACTCCTTCATCACACATAGCCTTGCTTCTGTGTGCATTCTGTCTGAAGAGATGCTGCTGCTGCTTATCAGATTGGAAAGTCTTAGAAGAATATTCTAGGAATGCTCATCTCAATTCTTTCTCCTTGGTAAAAAGCCTGCTTACACAAAGCGCATGTTTGTTGATAATCCCTCTAATGGCTGGCTCTGTAAAAGCCCAGGACTGTACTGCAAATGGAGGGGGGGGGGGTATGTTAGTTATGGGGTTCAGTGTTAGGAATTCCATTTACCCACAAGAAAAGTATAAATGTTAATATATCAACTTGATGAAAGTTATAATTTGGCTTCTACCTTATTTCTTTGACTCATTTCTCAGTTCTGAACTCCAGTAGATAAGGAAACATTGGTTTTCTTTAAGACCTCAAATTGATATATTTACCTCCCCTCTCTGTACTATTAACAGAAACTTGTACAACACTGAATTTTCCTATATGTTGTTTTATTTACTCGGTAATTACTCTTGGAATTCTGTCTCTATCATCATGCAAGCTTACTCATTTCTTTTCATAGACACATGATATTTTATTATCTAATTTTTCCTTCCAAATGGTATCCACTCCTTTATTGCAAACATTGTTGTTTTCTGTCATTTGATAACAATACTACTGCAATTATTATAAATAATAGTTGTGCTCTTTGGGCACAACTATGTAAGCACAAGTGAGAAGTTTCACATATTTTCCCAGTCACAAACCTTGACTGAGACAATCACCAGTATGTGGAAGTACTATTTTAATGTTTTAAACTAAAGTGAATATAGTTTCCCACTTTGGTCAGTCATTTCATACATTCTGTCTCAATTGATAATATCATCTCATCTGGGAACAGAGTTCTTTGGGCAGGAATGCCCTGCTCTTACTGCTCACTTGTAAACATGTGCCAGGTTCCTCCCATACAGTTCTGAGTCTGTCTCCATTCTGCATAAGGATTCCATCTTAACAGTTACATTCCATCTTCCCTGTCTTATGTTGTCATTTCCCCCTTATCCCCAACTACGTATTTTCTAGCCACTGTAAGTTGGAAGATTTCCTGGTCCTGTCCGGCTCCTGCGGCCCTGTGGTCTCGCAGCCACTCAGACCCAAATGAACACACAGAGGCTTATATTAGTTACGAACTGTATGGCCTGATGGCTCAGGATTCTTGCTCGCTAGCTCTTACATCTTAAATTAACCCATTTTTATAAATCTATACTTTGCCACGTGGCTCGGGGCTTACCGGGATCTTTACATCTTGCTTCTCAGGGCAGCAGCTAGCAGTGTCTCCTGACTCAGCCTTCCTCTTCCCAGAATTCTCCTTGTCTGCTCTCTCCACATATACTTCCTACCTGGCTACTGGCCAATCAGCGCTTTATTAAACCAGTGTACAAGGGCATTATTCCACAGCAAGCCACCACCATTTCCTTGAACCTCTTCAACTTAATTCTCACTGATTCATTGACTCAGTCTGATCTTGTTCCTGTACTCACTTCTCAGGTTACTGTGTGTGTCAGTCACCATTGTTACCCACGTTGCTAGGTACAGCCAGTATCCCTCTGCCTCTATTTAGTGCGGCTTGTTGGCACCTTATGAAGCAGGTAAGCGCGCACTCATCTGTTGTTTGGGAAGAGTGCTGGTGACTGAACCCAAGGCCTTGTGTGTCCCAGGCAGGTGTTCTTGAGCTAACCACATCTCTTTTCTTTCTGATACTGTTCCAAGTGTCTTCCTCAGCACTGGGCTCTCTGGGCTCCTCAGCTACATGACTAACCATTCAAATTGTTCAGCAAGGCCTTCTCTCCTCTTTTTGAAACACTGCTTTCATCTTGCAGACTGACTCACTCTTAGACATTTTCCCAAAGTCACCTCACTCATGACCAGTGCTCTGATTCCTGTATGTGGGCTAATGATTCTCAAGGTTATGGTTTGAATTGAGGACTTTCCATATATAGTTCATACAAAAACTTAATGTATTGCTGACTTTGAATCTTTTCCCTAATGTAAAAGTTTAATTTTATCTAATATACCCACTGAGGCACCCCCACAGATTATATGACATTGTTTTGATTAGAGTTTGGGGCTTGTTTTGTTTTGTTTTGTTGAACTAGGGTCT
Source organism: Peromyscus californicus insignis (assembly GCF_007827085.1). Lineage (NCBI taxonomy): Eukaryota > Metazoa > Chordata > Mammalia > Rodentia > Cricetidae > Peromyscus > Peromyscus californicus. The sequence continues at coordinate 11,155,759 of NW_026294514.1, read as the reverse complement.
CATGCGGACCTGACTAGACTCAAAGCTCTGATCATCTGCCTCCATCTCTCAATCAATATGTCAAAAATGAATATCTGTGTTTTCCTTAGGCTCTTTCCTATTTCCTCAGTCTTCCTCAACCACTCTACCCTTTTGCCCAATTCTGGCTACTTATGAATCTCATCGTGATGTATAGTTTGGAATTAAACCTATACCTTTCATAGTGCTATATGATCTATAGGCTTATCTATATTGCAGTATCATCGTTTCCTATTTCCACTCTGGCCATAGTTGTCTTTACTTTTTTCAGTACACCCCAACTATCGCAATGTCAGGGATTTTTGTCTTTCTCTGCCTAATTCACTCTTTCTTCTGCTCTTTCTTTGGCTAGTCCCTTCCTTTTTTCAGGTCTTAATTTGCACCTCTCTAAAGAAGTATTCCTTCACTTTTCTACTGAAAAGGTGACAGGTTTGTGCAACCTGAGGAGAGAGCAGAACAGTGGCTCTTCTTCTGCAGTCGGATCGCCTCCCCAGTTATTCTTAGCTTAGTTCCTTATGGAGATTAACTTAGATGCAAGGATTGATCTTGAGCTAAAAAGAGACAGCATGTGCTAATGAGGAAGCAAACATTCGAGCACAAGGAACTTTGGGGAGCAGGTGGACAGGAAATTGAGAATGTCTGTGAAGAAGGAAGCTGGGTCAGTGATTGAGAATGAAAGAGATAATGGTAGCAGTTCAGAAGTTTGTAGTGTTTGCCATAGTCTGCAGAGTAGAAGACTTTTCGCCAAAGGACAGTAAGAAAATTACAAAGTATTAGTAAGGCTGCCGTTGAGAGCAGTGGGGATCTCTGCCCACAGGCTCACATTGCAGATAACAGCACACTGGTTTTGTTGTTGTTTAAGCCCATTAAATCCCATTTGGAGGCGATTCTTCCTCACTCCTGGATGAGGCACCCAAGCCTTCCCTCTCGCAGCTTTCCACAAGTCACAGTTTTGTACATTCCCCTGCAGACACCCGCACTTACTACCGGTTCATATGCCTCCTGCTGAAACAGCCCTAACCCTAACCCTTGCCAGTAACGGCTGGTTGCTTGGAGAGTGGAAACCCTTTGGTGGTTGACAGCCCTCCGCCTGCAGTTCAGTCTCCTGCACGCCCTTGGGTTTCTTACCACAACCTTGGTGCTGACATTCTGGGACCTCGTGACCTCTGCACTCTTCCCAATTAGTGACGCAACGCTATAAACATGAAATTGGGACTGGAGAGGCAAGCAGGAAGTAAAGTGTAATCATTGTTTCAAGCCAGTTGGAAGGTAGTTGTAGGGAATAGAAGCAAATTAGCTCAAATAATTAGCTAGACATTGCCTTCAACGCGGGTGAGAGTGTTTCTTATTTTCCTGAGTTAGGCAATTCAGTTTTGAAAATATTTACATAAAAAATTTGGAAAATGTGAAAATTGAATGCTGCTAGCCATGTCTGCTTTCCTGGGGAACTAAATTATAGAAGGCCAGCGTAAGCATACGGCAAAGCAGGAGCCCTCTGTGCTGAGTGAAAGGGAGCTGCCCATCGTTTGAGACGCCCTCATTGAAAGGTGAAGTCCGCATACTCAATCCTGGAGCCTAAACTGGACTAGTTTGTTCAGCAGCATAGAGAGGAAAGAATGTTCTGGAATTTTGGAGACATTTCTAGCCTTCTGTCTAGCCTCTAAACCTGAGCAACAGTCACTTAAGGAGTTTGAGTGTCTTGCAGGAGAGAGCATGAGGAGGGTTCTGCCTAAACCTGGTCTTCTAAAATTACACATGAAGACCTAGGGACCAGGGCTCCACTGTTACAGGCCAGGCCCAGAGGCCTGCTGAATCCAACACCACCTTAGTTAAAGCCACAGAGGGGCTTGAAGAATCATAATTCACCATCAAATGATATTTGTTTTAAGATAGTAGGTTTCAGGGAAACTTGTTATGTGGTATTAATGTAAGCACTTCAGCTGGGTGATGGTGGCACATGCCTTTAATCTCAGCACTTGGGAGGCAGAGGCCAGGCTGGGTCTACACAGTGTTGTGGAATACTTAACTATGTAAAGATGTGTTACATTTCTGTATGTTGTGGAAAATTATTTTAACTGTGTGAAGGTGTTTATGCTGCATCTGTTTAATTATGAAAAGATGTGTTGCTGTTTCACCTTGCCTGCCTAAGGCACCTGATTGGTCTAATAAAAAGCTGAATGGCCAATAGCTAGGCAGAATAGGGATAGGCGGGACTGCAGGCAGAGAGAATAAATAGGAGGAGAAAGAAGAATAAGAGGAAGAAGAAGAGAGGACAAGGGAAAAAGAGAAGGCGCTGCAGCCGCCAGCCAGCAGGCACAGAGTAGAACATATGAAAAGAGAAGGTTAAAAACCCTGAGGCAAAACACAGATGAAGAGAAACAGATTAAAATAAGAGCTAAGGTAAGGCCGAGCATTCATAACTAGAAAGAAGTCTCTGTGCCGTGATTTGGAAGCTGTTGGTGGCCCTCCAAAAAAAGCCTGGTACAACAGAGTGAGTTCCAAGACAGCCAGGGCTACACAGAGAAACCCAGTCTCAAAAAAAACAACAAAGCAAAACAAAAATCTAAACAGTGCATGCAGAAGGACACTGTGGATTAGTTTATGACTTTTGCAGATGAGCCTGGAAGTAATGTTCATCTCTAACCAATAATCTCTAACGCTCTAGTGGTGTGTCTGACATAGCCCGCCTCAAATGGGCCCTCCTCCCTCCCCCTCCCCCTCCCCCTCCCCCTCCCTCTCCCCCTCCCTTTCCCTCTCCCTCTCTCCCTCCCCTCCCCCTCCCCTCCCCCTCCCCCTCCCTCTCCCTCCTCCTCTCCCTCCCCCTCCCCCTCCCCCTCTCCCTCTCTCTCGACCAATCACTAGTGAAGTAATGAAGTTTGGGAATTATTATTACCCAAGTATTGGAAACTGTAATTATTGCTTCTGTTGTAATCATTTTGAATAATGAGAGGGTCTGATGTATCTGCTTGTGGTTTAGATTAGAAAACTAAGATAATTCGATGTTAGACTTAAGATTTAAATGTGAACTGTATAAGAAAAGTGCTTACAGTTTTAAATTGTGCTTGAATGTGTACGAGAACTTTAACATGTCTGAGTTTGTCTTTAGACTGATAACAGTTATAAATCTTAGATTTTGCTTGTTGCAATATGAATCTACTTTGTCAGTTTTTAAAAGTGGTTCAGATGACTATATATATTAAATTTATTAGTATAATTTATACTGCTTGGGATAATTTTTTTTGTAATCAAAGGTTAACTCACATTTTGATATGTTGAACTTACAAATTAATTGAACACTTATCAAAGAACAAATCAAAGTGATGTATAAAGATTGTGATAGCCTGGTAGAGTAACAGTGAAGGAAGTCTAACTATACCAAGTCCTGGAGGGAAGGCCTGTTGAGGAAATGTTAAAAGCACAGAGCTGTTCATATTATAATCTGATGCACTTTTCAACTCAGCAATCCGTATACTAATACTTCCCATTAACTTTATAAATACACTTATTTTAAATGCCCCATCCTGTTGTTAGCATCACTAGTCAGGAGATCTTCTCTCCCACGTGTTTGTTTAAACTTGGGTTATTCCTGGAAGTCTTTCATCCTGGCCTCTGAGTGAATGAGGAGCTGTAAGTCACCCCCCTCGCCTCCGTAATTGAATTTCCTTTAACGAAATCCTCGTGTGGGTATTTGCTGCCTTAAAAGAAAAATCTCAACGACAAATTGCCTCTAGGTTCTGGATTCTGTGTTCTTCCCTTCAGAAATTCTGTTTCATTCTTGCCCTTCAGCAGATTTTTTCCCCATATGGATTTTAAGGGAATAATTAGGCAAGATACAAATTCCAGAAGCCATTTTAATTTCCTTTCCTGCTTTTGACAATCAGTTCTCTCATTCTGTGATCTGTTCTCTGTGTAACCTTTGCTCCTTTCCTTCTAGCTCTTTCCCTGGCTTGCCTAGCACACCTGGCTTGTCTAATACACCTTACCTGTCTAACATATCTGGCTTGTTTTATCCTGTTTGGTTTTGAAGTTTACTAAACAAACTACCATGATTCTATGTATATCCTACAATGTCATACAACTTATCAATCATATTCTGTAAATAGAATATACTTTAAAAGTATATTCCACTCAAGTTTGTATATATTTTGATCTGTTATTTCTGCATACCACTTATAATTTTCCATTCTTCCTGCAGCTCTTATTAATATTTCTTTTTTTTGGTTAAATGATCCAATTAAAGACTGATAGAAGAATATCATCTCAGTATGGAATTATAGAATAATAGTCTCTTATTCAAGACTTTCATATTTGAAAAAATTTATATAGCATCTTCTATAAAATTCTATTTTAAATCATAAAGCATTCATAATTAAGTGATAAATATTGCTATGTTCTGAATATGCCTCAAAGGTGAGAAAGGTAAATTTTATTTAGATATTTTGATTAAAAATGTGTGTTTAGAACAATGAAAAACTATTGGTTAAATTATTAAGGCCACTCCACGTAGTTAAAAGGGAGGTTTATTTAGTGGCGTAACTTACAAGTGAAGGGATAGGCTACAGGGTCTGGGAAAGGGGTGGCGCAGTCCAGTGGTGTTCTTTGGAGAACTCTGCTCTGTCTACCTCCAGCGTCCAGGGTCCAGGAACCAAGAGAGCCCATGCATCCGGAACTCGGGTCTTCAGCGTCCTCTCTCAGCCCTGCCTTGTAGGCATGACCATTACCAAAGCCTCAATGGGGGTTGGAACTTCCAGATCAAAGCTGGAATGGCTACCCACTACAAAAAAACGCATTACAGAAAAAAGGTATTTCAGTGAAAAACTTTGCTTTGTCTCTAATGTACCCTCCAGATACATTATGACCCCCAGAGTCATTATCAGGCTTGAACCCATTGTCTTTGAGATGTTTTAGAACTCAAGTATTGATGATTGCTATTTATAAATCTGTATTGGTGACTTTTTCTTCACTGCCCACCACAACCCCCAATTTTGTATTTATTTGTAATTCACTCCATTATTCCTTAATCCTTATGGGTGCATCTTTAACTTTTTTTGAGAAATAATTATAACCTCTTTCTACCTATGACTTTATTTGATATGGGTTCATTTTTCACCATTAGAGCCAGATAAGTATGCTTACCAAGGAAGAGCACAGCGGGGCTGGTTACAGGCAAGGCACATCTTTTCATGAGTGAGGAGTAAATCCAAACCGACCAGAGCACTCTGTTATTGTCATTTGCATGTTACTCTAGGTTGACTTTGGTTTGGATTTATGTGTGGCTAATTTAGTTATTCCCCCATGGGAATCTGGATTTCATGGTCAGAGTAAGTGATCTCTGTAAATGTCTGTTGAGGGAGAGATGATAAGATATCTGGCTTATTGGTCTTTTCTATCTATTTTAAGTTCAAATTGATTGTTTGCACTTTGGTACAGACTGCTTTAGTGTTTTTACTTTGTTATACCTGCCATACATATAATTTTAAAACTGAAGCTGTAAATTATATTTGTGTCTGTATGTCTGTCTCCAAGGTCAGAAAGGCCTGCGACCTTTTGTGTGAAGTTGTGATATTTTCTACCTCTGAATTATACAAGTTAAAATAAATTATATGGTCTCTGTAAGAAGCCTTATTCTGCCTCACCTAGGAGTACCCTTTTACATTGATTGGACATTCCTACAATCCAAGAAAATAATGAAGTTGGATTTATTTCAATATGCTAGATTTTTTTTATGCACACATGAAGTATTTGTTGCTTCTGATATCCTCTTCTATTAAGCATTTGGACATTAACATTATTAAAACATGTTGACAGAACAGAATGTATTGGGGGAACATCTTCTATCATTGGACTTGTACTCAGGAGGCTGATATATGAGGATCATGAGTTCAAATGTAGCCCTGACTAATTACTGACACCTAAGCCAGACTGGAATACAAACACATCTCAAGTGTGTTTGTGAAAATAGGGAAAACACAACCAATAACAACAACCTTCCCACAGACCCCTTACCTGGAAGTTAAGACCACACATGGTGTGACTTAAATGAATTAAACACTGAAATAGTAATTATTGTGCCTTTTCTCTCTGCCCCCTGTAGTAGAACATTATTGTAAGGTGTGTTACTTTTGTTTATGTTGCATTTGTTTAACTCTGTGAAGCTGTGTTACTGTGCCTGTCTAAAACACCTGATGGTCTAATAAAGAACTGGCCAATAGCAAGGGAGGAGAAAGGATAGGTGGGGCTGGCAGGCAGAGAGAATATATAGAGGGAGGGGAGAGATCTAGGAGCCAGAGAAGGAGGAGGCCTCTAGGGGCCAGTCACCCAGCCATTCAGCTACACAGCGGGCCACAGAGTAGGATTTACAGAAGTAAGAGAATGGGGAAAGCCCAGAGGAAAAAAGTAGATGGGGTAAGTTAAGGAAAGCTGGCTAGAAACTAAGCCAAGCTAAGGCCAGGCATTCATAAGTAATAATAAGCCTCCGTGTGTGTGATTTATTTGGGAGTGAGGTGGTGGGCACCCCCCCCCCCCAAAGAGTAAAAAACAGCAGCAGTCCCCATATGGGTCAGGGAACAGAAGAGGGTGGAAAATTTCCAGACATTAGGGAGAACTGCTGCAAAATGGTGTCTTCTGGACATCCCAGGGATGCTGCACATGAACTTACTGTACAAGACTAGACAAGATTGAGCCAGTCAAACTCCAGCCCAGATGAGGGAGGGAGAGGCCTGCAAACCCACTCCTAGCTGAGGAGCCCTGGCCGTTGAGGCTGCTGGGGTGTGGAGATTCGGCCTTTTTAGGGAAGTGGTTCCTGTGAAGACATCATGCTCCCATGGGTGGCCTGTACCTGTGCACATAAGGACCACATTGATTGGACTCAGTGAGCCATGAACAGAGAATGGGAATGTGGGGGTGGGGTGGAAGGAGTTGCAGGGAAATATGAGACTGATATGATTAAAAAACATTAATACATTATATTTATCTATGAAATTACCAAGGAGAGAATACAAAATAATTATAACAACAAAAAAGACTATGCTTTTCCCACATGTTTTCACATGCTATATAGAGATAATCAAGTGGGGCCATGCTATCTTAAAAAGCTGTAGCCGGGTATAGTGATACACCTGTAATCCCAGTGCCTTGGAGGGAGAGGCAGAAGAGTCGGGAATTCATGGTTATCCTCTGCTACATAATGAGTTTGAGGCTAGCCTTGGGTACAAGAAGCTGTATCTCAAAAAGATTTATGAAAAAAAAAAAAAAGGAAGGAAAAGGTGGGGAGGGAGACAAGACGGTTGTATGGGGCATGGCTGGACAGCGTTGCCTCGCCTTTGCTCGAGAGCGCGAGCAATGTCCAGTGCTGATATACAGCATTTATGCCTGCTGCCTCCCCTGACGCCGCCTCCCTCATTCTCTGTGAGACACAAGTTTCTGTGCTTGAAAATTATAGCGAACATATGTAAACAAGACTCTAAGAGCAATAGTTTCAGAGAAACACTGCTCTCTGTTACCTACTTGTCAAGGAAAAGACTAGTTTTGATCTAAAGACATTTTGGCCTTCTTGGTTCTTTGTAAACTTAGTTACTTCTGTTATGTTCTGAATCATTTCAGAAGATGAAAGTTTCTCCCTGGAATCAGAGTTCAGGTCCCTGTCCATTATCATTGTAAATGTCTTGCTGTCACTTTAAAAATGAGTGGACAAGTATTGTTTATTAGGCACTGATAATTGGATTTCTGTCTTAAATGGTAAAATCTTCTGATCATTAAATTTTACATTGTCACAATGGAATCCAAAATGTAAAGCATCTAAAATACAGCTCTCTATACAGTTTCTTCTGCACCTGAAACTGCCTCTGAAATGCTCTAGAAGGTTCCTGGAAAAAAAGAGATTTGTCCTTTCACCTTGTAAGGGGAGGTACTAGAAATATCTAGGTTCATTTGGCCCCGTGTCTGTCAGTAAGCTGTATGTGAGCAGCTGTAAAGCAGAAGAGATGGTTAAAGTCCACAGTTAATAGAAACACGTCATGAGGTGCTTTATGAGAACTTCCTAGACTCCATGTCATGTTCTGTCAGCTAGAATCTTGGTGCCACCTAGCTGGGCATTGTATAGTTTAGGCTGTCAGTCAGTCATCCTATAGGCTGTCAGTCAGTCATAATTCAGGCTATTAGTCATAGTTTTAGTTATTTTTAAACTTGTAATTTAGTTCCATTTTTAATTTGAATCAAGCATCTTCTGGGTCAATGTTTTTTTTTACAAGTGTAGTCTTGTAAAAATCTCTCATACACACACACACACACACACACACACACACACAAAATTCATATTACTTAGCCATAGCCTTTCACTAATGTCTTTATGACATCTTTAAGATCTATCCTAGACTTACTAGACAGCTTTACATTCTTATACATTCTTGTCATATTCTTCATATTTGGACATATTCATGGTAGATTATATAAACTAATCATTCTTATGTCATATTTTTCTTTGTAAGAATTTATGCTCATTGGCCCGCCCTTCACTGACCGCCCCGTGGGCAGCCACTGACCAACTCAGCTTCCACTCAGGCCCAGATCCAGGCCTTGAGTTGACCCATCCAACATCTACCCCATCCATGAGCTTCTGGAGTGCATGAAGGGATTGGTCCTGTGGAACCATAGCTGCAGGATCTTCTTGACTCTGGGCAACAGCGGGATACCAGAGTGGGGTTTTGGTGAGGGTCCCAGTATTGATGGTGTACCAGAAGTGAGAGGCCTTGAACCAGACCAACAACTCAGTGAAATGAATATTTGCAAGTAAAGCTGCAAAATGGTATACTGTGTGACAAAGTGCAGCTTCCAATACCACTACAAGAACGGATATGTGATGGAGAGGCGGGAAAGACAGAGGTACGAAGTGGTACAAGGATGGCTGAGCTAGAGACATGACAGCTGTGACTGTAGAAGAGAAGGTTGTGGTTGATAGAGGGGCAGGCCGTTGCCCAGAGGGGTTGGCAACATGTTTTTTTGGTTGTTTTCTTTTTTTAAATTTAAATCTAAATTTTTATTTTCTTTAATCTTACAACATCATCTGAACCATTAGAATGGAGGGATTGGGGCTAGGGAGACACGTAGTGGGTAAAGTACAAGTGTGAGTACCCAAGTGTGAACCCCCAGAACCCATGTAAAAACGGTGTTGGTAATCTGTAATGCCAGTGCTCCTCTGGTGAGACTGGAAGCTGCGACAGGAGAATCCCTGGAAGTTCATGGGGCCGCTGGTGTGGTGTACACAAAGAAAGCAAGGAAAAGAACCTGTTCAGACAAGAGGGAAGAAAGGGCTGATGCTCAGTGTCATTCTCGGATCTCCATGCCTGCTGTGTGGCATGAGCACCCACATTCACACACATCCGTACACTGTGCGCACAAACATCACACACACACACACACACACACACACACACACACACACACACACACACACGAGAGAGAGAGAGAGAGAGAGAGAGAGAGAGAGAGAGAGAGAGAGAGAGAGAGAGAGAGAGAGGAAAAAAAGGAATTCACTCAAATGAATAATGAAGTAGAAATCTAATGGTTCAATAGGAGGCGTAGTCTTGAAAACTGTCAGAAAAAGTGAGGCACACATGTGCGCACACGCACACTGAGTAGGTGCACAAAGGTCTATATGGAAACCCAACAGTCTCCTGACACCTCTGTACACTATTGAGCCAGCTCTAATGAGTCCACTCCAGTTTTGTGATCAAGGCTGCTGCTTGCGAGTACTTTCTGCCACGCAGGTGAAGACTATAGAGAAAATATGACTCAGTGAGAAATTGCATCCTGTGTTGCGCACCCTTGTGAGTTCAGATTCTGTGTTTGTTCATAGACTTTGAGATACTTCACAGCACATTAATGGCTGGCAACAGCCAGATAGGTAAATTTTACCTTGCCTTGCATTAATTTTCTCCACCCCCCTCTAACAAAGCTATTTTATTTTATTTGTAATTTGTCTCAACATTTCTCTCCTCTTAAATTTCTGCTGTTTGCCTTCTTCTTTGAACTGGTAAAAACATCTGCCTGAGTCCTTTATATGATAAGTAAAATCAAATCTTTAACATGTGTTCACTTTTATATTACCCTGAAAGTTACAACTTTACCCAAAATTATCATTTTGCAGTAGGAAATGTAAAATCAGGAACAACGAAAGAATTAAAAATTATGAACATGTTAACTGGGTTACAGTAGCACAGTCACATACTGGTCATAAAAACTGTAGTTCAGAGTTCCTGGTGGGCTACATCCCCTCCCCTCCTTTTCCTGATTATGAGTACAAAGTTGTATCTAGACAATCACCTGGCCTCATGGGCTGAAAGGAAAACGTCGCGTGTGATAAAATGAGCCTTGCTATAAATTGGTACTACTGGCCCTGAACTGCTTTCTGAGTTTGCTTTGTTTTGAGACAGGGTCTGTCCATGATGCCCACTCTTGCCCTGAACTTGCCACCCTCCTGTTCTTATTGCCCCAGGACTGGCATTGCATGGGGCATCATGCCCAGCTAGCTGCTGCTCTCCGTATTTCATAACGACTTTCTTAACCTCATCAAGCTCTGCAGCCTGAGCTTCATATCTCTCATTGTTGAACCTAATCCTAAACAGTCATTATTGTCACTAAAAATATGCTAATATTTAATACTAATGATTGCAAGATTTCATAAGCTGTATGGGGCATCATTTTAAAGCTTATGTCAATGAGCAAATATTTTAATGGCAGTAGGTATATTGCCATTTTTATAGGTTCTCAGTTATTAGAAGTCTGTTTTGTGATTAGCAGTGTAGCACAAGAATTATCCAAAGTTAAAGTTCAAAACTATAACCAAACCTGGCTTGATGGCGCACGCCTTTAATCCCAACACTGGGAAGGCAGAGGCAGGTGGATCTCTGTGAGTTCCAGGCCAGGCTGGTCTATACAGTGAGTTCTAGGACAGCCAGGGCTGTTACACAGAGAAACCCTGTCTCATAAAATCAAAAACAAACAAAAAACCCAAAACAAACAAACAAACAAAAAGCTGTAACAGAAGTCCATTACTAGAATAATTGTTTCTGACTCCATGGTAACCTTTGGGAAGTAGCTTTGACATGTTAAAAATAGAAGGGCGGGCTGGAGAGATGGCTCAGAGGTTAAGAGCACTGACTGCTCTTCCAGAGGTCCTGAGTTCAATTCCCAGCAACCACATGGTGGCTCACAACCATCCGTAATGAGATCTGGCATGCAGTCATACATACTGTATACATAATAAATAAATAAATTTAAAAAAAAATAGAAGGGCACTTTGAGGATGAGTAATATATCAAGGGATGAAGTTCCAATCAGCTTTGGGACACTATTGCACTGAGCCACATGGCCATATCCGTGTACAATTCTTCAGCAGACCTAGGTCTGGGGTCTCAAAACTGTGTTGTGGTGTTGGCTGATGACGGGAGATGGGAACTTCCACAGCTCTCAAGTATCATCCGAAGCCTGGATTGTAGCTTATCACTGGAGTAGGTATGTGAAAGAGATGAAAGAAGGGGGCCTTGTCCCCAATTCTAAATGTGACCCACCCTATTTATTCCCACGTTTTCAGTGGTTTCCTGTGTCCCTTCTGCTATAAGTGGTTTTGTTTCCATTATATTTTCAGGGGAGTGAGGCAGAGAGGAGATGCACAACCCAGATGGAGATTCAGTGTCTCATTAACTATGAGAAAGTCAGGTTCAAGGAGGGTCTCTTTCTTGTCAATGTCTTTGAATGAACAAGTCCAGGCAGGAAATTTAGAAGTGATTTTCAGTGGACCACATGCAGGAGTAAATCTGTGTTTAAAATAAATATCCGTATTTACCCTAATGTTTAGTTTTTAAAGAAAATGAACCTGTCTTCAAGTTTCAAAATTTTAGTACATTAGTTTTCCTTGCTTTTCACATTCAACCCTCTTGGGAATCCAGAGAGGCACTGACATTGGCCCCTGCAGACCACCGTGCCACGGTTCCAGTGCCGTTTTCCACAGAGGGCAATTTAGGAAAAGCTCCATCTCTAATTTTCCTCCTACACAAAGCCAGAGACCAAACCGACTCTGCTGGGATTTGATCCTTTAACTCTGTGATTTCTCACCTGGGATTTGGAGCATTGGTGCTTCTGCAGACATCCTGGGCTGCATTTCCAATCAAGAAAACGTAGAACAGGAGCCGTCCTTAAGCTGCTTCCCTTTCCCCGCCCTGGTCTCTGTTTCCCTTTGCAGAGCATTAGCTTGATAAACTGGGTGTTTTTAAAGGGCACTTTCCACTGAAGAAAAACAAAAACAAAAACATGCAATAGACTAGGTTCCGAAGGTTCCTGGTGAGGTTAAACACGGGCCAAATTTGGATAGTCTCATTGCATACTGTAGTAATATCGGCCCCTTTCCTGGTTTCGCTCTTTGTCTAATTTGTATACTCCATCCCTACAGCAGAGCACAGTCTGCCTGAACCAGGACTGCAAACCAAACACGAATCATATTCAAAAACCCAGAGTATCTAAACCTTGGAAGCAAGTCAATGGGAAAGGATGGAGGGAAGGAGGGAGAGGAAAGAGTAAAAAGGAGAGAGAGGGGGAAGCGGGGATCGTATCCCCCAAATTCAAATGTTAACTACTCCCAGTGAAAATCTCTGTGAGAGCTGATTTATAGACGTGTGTTAGAATTTGAATCACTTACTACACGGATCCTTAAAACTGTAGCAGTAGGTTAAAGAAAACATATGTGGTCATTTGTTGGACTAAGACACTTAAAAAATGCCACACATAAGCAAAACGCAAAGCAGGCATGTGGCTGTGGAGTACAAGTTCCATAGAGTGACAACAGCAATCAGTATAAAAGGAGCAGCTTTGGCTCCTGGGGGGATGCTCTCTCCTCAAAAACAAAGAGCAATTTGGAGGGGAGCTATTGAAAGAAGTCACCAGACCAGGGAGCCTACTGTTAATGCTCTGACTGCTGTAAATGGCACAGGGGTGAGAAACAGGGCGGGGGTGTAGCAGTGTTCCTACCTACCAGCAAACACTCCCAAAAACACGCTGGCTTTTGTCTTGTGCCAAGGATGGCTTTTTTAGTCTCTAAGAAGTCAGGAAATCACCTGTCCCTCCTTTTTAGTTCTTTAGTAGGCTGACGCCCATGTTAGAGGATCTTAGAACCGCTTTATAATTATCAGGAACAGATCTCAGATTTTTATTTAAAAATAAAGTTAATGGCACGTTTAAAGTCATGGAGAAATTTGAAAGTTGTGTTTAAAATAGAAATTTAGACTACTGACTTGAAATCCCATGCTCCGACCACCAGACCGCACACCCGCCCAAGGATCCTTACAATTTCAGCTGAGTTCTTCTTTGTAATTAGATGCAGTGATTAGGGTGTCTTTTGCATTACTCTGCATTTTTCTTTTAAGTTAGGGTTGTGTAAGCCACATAGGGCACTGTCCCTTACAAAACTAAACAAGAGATTTTCAGTTTTGCAATACAATCTCCTGATATTTGTTTATAGGTTTCACACATCAAAAAACAATGAAATCTGTAATTTTTCAAATTACAATCTTCTCATTCTCTAAGCTATGTGCCTATGAGAATTTGCAAATCTTTTGAAGGGAATGTAATTTTTATGCTTACAAAATGCAGGCTTTCATATTTGGGTACAATGACAAATCATGGCCTTTTCCCCCATAATAATCAGTTTCTCAGAGTTGTGGGTTTTCATCATTTGAAAATAAGTTAATGGGAATTTCAAAACACAATTCATCTAGCTATTAAATCTTTGACTCTTTAAAATTAGAAACCATTTATAGTCCCAACTGCCAACAAAGCAATGACAGAAAATATTTTATATTATGGGACGTTGTAATTTAAGTTTTTGATTGGGGGAAATAAACAGCAAAGCCAATTTTTAAAGTACAAAAGAAACCTTGTACCTCCTAAAAGCAGCGTATTGTTTTACATTTTTTCCATTAATGGCATATAGTGCATGACTTAAATATTGGGTTTATTACTATCAAGTATCTAGAAGAGCCACTTTGAAACACCTGAAAGTTTAATTGCCACAGGTGGCTTTCAAGGGAATTTGAGTTAATACAATGATTATCTTTCTATAGTTCTAAACATCAGTTTTCCGATTGGAGAGTGATTGATAGGGAAGTTAATTTCGTACAATCATTTATATTAAGATAATCCATAAAAATATGATTATGATGGTTACTAAATATATACTGTAGTTTTACATAGAGGTGTGTATGCTATTTCCTTAGTGTTATCTAATTTAGAAAGTGTATCCTCAGTGCTATGAGTTTGGATGGTTGGTTGTTTCCTGTTAGTCCTTTGTTTAGGGATGAAACTGTGGCCATTTATTTTTCTCAGATCCACCTGGAGGAATCTGTGCCAGGGAGAGCATGGTTTGGGGAAGGGAGGGAGCAACAAAGATGCATGAAACTTGTGAGCTACCATGTACGTGTGGACTTTTAGAATTTTACTGTTGTTTTGTGTGTTTTGGGTTCAGCACTATAGACTTTTGGTGAAGGTATAGAGTTTTCTAGACAGGGAGTGGGGTAGGGAACAAAATCTTCATATGAAGAGGTAATGAAGAGATATTTTTCCACATAGACAAGTCTCTTGATACCAACTTTAGCCAACAAGGTGGAGGTCGGGGGGGAGGGGTGGGCAGGCTTCTTGTCTAACTTGCTCAACACTAGACTGCCATTTCTAGAACAAGAAAGAGTGACTATGACTATTGATTTCCTTGACACAATGTACACCAAGTCTTCAAGTTAGTGTAGTCATGAATAAACCGTAGGTAACCCCATAGACCAGTGGGCTAGGATTAGGGGTTCACATGTAAAGAGAGTTGAGAGAATGGAGCCCGGGCTGTGACCAGAGGTTCTCCAGGATAAAGAGCTCTCTGACGGTGACGATTTGGGTGCCTAAACTTTTCCAAAACAGACACACGTCACGCGAAGATCAGAGGTGTTTATTTCACCAACCTCCTCTGAAATTCATGGGTGGAATATGACAGCTGAGCTTCCCTTTGAGGACACACTTTGAAGAGTGCAGAGTGCAGAGTGAAGGGGACTGGCAAAACACGGACGTGTCCAGATGAAATAAAATTGGCCACACACGTTAGTAATTTTTGAAAATAGGCACCCAGGGTTTATTATACAACTGTTTCTGTTTTTGCTTTTGAGATTTTCCATAATAAAAAGTCAATAAATACTGTTCCAGGACTAAGAGCTCAGTCCATTAAACATTTGTACTGCCTAATGCATATAGTCCTTGTAAGTGGTATATTAATTTTTTCTTTAAAAAGGGACAATCGTTCATATGACAAAACATTACTTTTAATGAATTATGATGGACCTTGACACAGTATAACTGGTATGAGGGGATAACTTTCTTTTTTTCCGAGACAGGGTTTCTCTGTGTAGCTTTGTGCCTTTCCTGGAACTCACAGAGATCCGCCTGCCTCTTCCTCCCAAGTGCTGGGATCAAAGGCATGCGCCACCACCGCCCAGCGGTACCAGATTTTTTGATGATCTTGGGGAAACCTAGGGAGCTATGAATACTCTCTTAATACAAAACATAAGCATCGTTTCCTTCAGACAAGGATCAAGGATGTCAAAGTAATGGAAAAAATGACCAGATACTAAAATACACCTCAATCATGCATCTGCTAAAAATATTTCTGCGTGGTGCTGCCATCACCTACCTAGTGGAATTACCAGTTTATAATGTCTGTGTGACTCCCATTGATTGATCGCAAGCCAGGCTAATCTCGGATTCTGGCTGAACACCTCCTTCAGGATTCTCTATTTCCCTTGACGTGTCTTCCTCACTTTGGGACACATCCCTTTCTTTGCTCTACAGAGGGCTTTTTCAGATCCTTTTCAGCTCAGTGATCTGTGACTTCATACATAAACATTAGCCTAACGTATTAAGTAACTAATGTGAAATGAGTTGGAATTCTCAGTTGCTCGTGAAATGCTACAGTAAGTGAAGGGACGCATCCAAATAAGAGTTGATCGGAGTAAAGGAGTGATTTTTCTACCCAGCCCCATACTCTTTCACTCAGAGGACAACTTAGGAATGAGTTATGAATATTTCCCATGAAAGCCTTCTTATAAAAAGACAATTTTACATGCAGGGAAAATGGCAGGAGTTATCTCTCTTCAAATACAATTCCACCCAGTGGGCTCTGCGGCATAATAGACCCCAATACCTTACTTTGAAGTTGCTAACAGCATTACCACCACCACCACCACCACCACCACCCACCCCCAGCCTGATGTGAAAATGAAGGATTTCAACTTATAATCGTGTTAGTCTGAAATTTGGGAAAACCACTGTTTCTATTGAATTAAAGTATAAAAAACATCATCAGTCCCAAGATGAAAAATAACTTTAAAGATAAGGTCGAAATTGAGTTAGCTCCTTACTTAAAATTATACTTTAACCCCAGAGTTCGTGCAGCATAGTCTGCAGCTTGCAGCTGACGCCACCAACCTGAAATCCGTCTCCTTACAGAAAGAGGGGGTTTCTGATTCAAATGTTGTAGGAAGAGGAAATCTAATTTGGACCTCGAGTCAAATGGATGCCAACGTGAATTTTTGGGTTTTCTTTGCTGTGTAAGCTATAATTGCAAATACAGTTTCCATCGTCTGAAACAACTATTCCACCCTGAAATTTTCAAACAAAAATAGTTTGCAGAAACCCTGGCGAAGCTCCTTCACCAGGAAGCATGGATTAAAAGGGAAGAGAGGGTGGGGATTTTACAAGGCATTAGATCTTTTTAATATTGTGCATAGAAAATGCTTTTTAAAAGTATTTCTTCAGTAAACTTTAAAAGATTAGTAATTTAGATAGACTTAATTTTTAAATAAGATAAACTCACATTGCATGTAAGTTTAAGGGAAAAATCACAGTGACATGAAAAATCTTTCCATGAAATGTTAAATAGAAACAAATTTGTCAACAATCAATGACATAGACTACAATTTATACTTCCGATAAAATTAATAAAGATATCCTAATGGTATAAAATCAAATTTCCAAAAGTTTTCTGGCTATTTTTTTATCAAAATATCTGATAATATAGCTTCATGTTTAATTATAATAAAGTATGCCATTGCCGTCATTTCCAATGTTTATTATAGTATGTCCAGAGGTTAAGCTTAACACCTTGACAAACTCAGATTTGAACTGACGATTCACCTTTGCCCCAGTATTGGCTGGCATTCAACTCAGGACACCTGGAATTGCAGTGTAAATAGAGTACCATGTTTCAGGAGGTGGGAGGGTGAGGTTAATCACAAACTTCGCGGCAGGTAGAGTATCACTGCTGTCTCTCCTGTTACAGCAGGCTCCAGCCTCTGCATGGATCTTCTCTTTGCTTCTCAAAAGGTGAATTTTGTGCACCTCCACATTTTCAAAAAATTCTCCTACTCAACTGCTTTCAAATCCACCGACTATGGAGCATGCTTTTCATTGTTAAAAACAGGTTTGAGCGCAGCGGCACAAGGGGATCCACTATCATTAGTTTTGAAATGGTTTTAGCCTCCCTTTGTTGAGCATATCAAGTTTGAGAATGGCAGCTATAGTCCTAAGAACAGGAGACGCCTAGGTCCTTCAAAGGGACTCAGATACTGGACTGTGGCGACTCGTTTGTGGGTAAGTGGCCATTCTGCTGTACAGAAGAAAGTTTAGAGTCCCTCGGTATATTATTGTATGATTAAATACAGTGAAAAAAGAGAGCTTGAAAAGAAATCCAGAGAAAGCACGAAGCCTTCCCAAGGATGGCTTCTATGTGAGGACAGGCTAAAGTATAGCTAACATTATTCCTGAAGCCATAGCCAAAAACCAATCTTGCTAAAAAGGAAACTGCCTACCTAAATCAAAACCATCAGAAAATACAAATTAAATGCGGTCTCCAGAATTATCAAAATGGTAAGCCACTGTGGATACGGAAGAAGGCAGTGCATCATATAGAGAGGTCCAACATTGCTATTTGGATTTGGAGCCACGGGAAGGAATAATATTCGATGGTTTCAGGAAGAGGCTATTAAATAAGTTTGTTTACAGCCTTTACATTACAAAAGCTCCTGAGAATCCGAGCCTTGATTTGGAACGAGCAAAACTAGAAGGTACCCTCATACACTTCAAGAAAATATTCTCCAGTGAGATGAACACTTCATGATATGTGGGAGAAAAAAATAATATTAGGAAAAAGTTGAAAACCTTAACAGATACGTCTTCTCCCTGTGATCACCAGGGAGGGCCAGGGCTGCTTGTTAGACCCTTAGACTATGTAAGACATACCACACAAGCCATCAAACATTGAAGAACCTATGCTCTGACCCCAGTGTACAGAATCTTAATCTAGTAAGCCTTCAGTATTAGAGAGCCTAAAGTCCACCCCGCCCCCGTGTTGTTAAAGCTAAGGAAGCTGAGCTGAAGAAAGGTGGAGCCATTTGTCCCACAGACGGACGTGCTTGGTGAAAGGCTGGGACGGAATCACAGCTCCATGATGTCTGGTCTCAAGTTCCTTCCGCTATAGCTTTTGGGCATCTCTGCGAACTCAAAGACCCAAAGGAGGCATTCACGCTGTGATTGTCTTCTTACAGAGGCAACGAGACTTAAGCAGAGCCAGATAATACTGGAACCGTTGTCAGTGACTAAAACTGCTTTCTGGAGCTGCTTTTCAACCACACAGATGGAAGACAGTCAACTGCCTTGTAACTCGAAATAGTTCACCGTGCGGTCAGAACAATGGGGCGATGATCTTTGTGGGACAAGCCCTCTTTTAACACTTCATTTTCTCATCAGTTCCTAAAGTAAAGGAGCCTTAACTTTAGAGAAGTATAGGACTTAGATTCACAAATGCCTCAGGCTTGGACCTACTTACTGGCTTTTTTTTTTTTTTTTTTTTTTTTTTTTTAAATTCCAGACAGGGTTTCTCTGTGTATCCCTGGCTGTTCTGGAACTCTCTCTGTAGACCAGGCTGGTCTTGAACTCACAGAGATCTGCCTGCCTCTGCCTCCCGAGTGCTGGGATAAAAGGTGTGCGCCATTATGCTCAGCATATTTAGCAATTCTTAATAATTCTGCTTGAAAGAATAAAAGAGATGAACAAGGAAAAAAAATGTAAGATTGTTAGTATTTGGCTCTGCTTATATTGTGTTTGGTTTATCTCACAGAGAAAATGAGGAGATTGCCTACCAGAGTGAAAAAACAAAACAGACTTTTAACCAAACATTTTTGCCTATAGAGACTTTTCAATTGTTTGACATGTGTGGGTGGGTATTTTGCCTGCTTGTATATCTGTATCACATGCATGCAATGGCCAGAAAAGGGCACCAGATCCCTTGGAACTGGAGTATGGATGGTGTGTGAGCTGCCTTGTGAGTGCCGGGAATTGAACCCAGGTCCTCTGGAAATGTAGCCTGTTCTCTTAACCACGGAGCCCCTATAATCAGACTTGGATTACACACGTTAGTAGAGATGCTTTTCCTGTATCCGAAGTCCCATATAGGTTGCCCATAGCATTGTCCCGAGCATTTGATGTTCCTGGAATTGTGTAGACTATATTTTCTTTTTGGTCAGAAAGGTAAAATTCACATTTGAAAATGAAGATAGATCCAGGCTATTATGTGTGACACCGTCTCCTCTCTGTTTGATTTTCCTCTTGGATTTGGAGTAGAGCTGTATCAAAGACAGGGTTAAGCCAGATGTCCAACGGTGAAAGACTCGCTCGGCATTTTGGAGCCTGATGCTAGGTGCTGTCACGGGATGAACTGCCCGGAAGTAAGAAATGTGAAACGTGGTACAATACATTTTTAAAAAGGAGACTTTGAATTCTTATTTCAGGTATGTGTGTGAGTGCCTGAATGTGTGTCTGTGTATCGCATGCATGCCTGGTACCCGGGGACGCCTGGTGTTGGATCACCTGGACCTGGAGTTACAGGCAGTGAGCTGTGAGCCGCCTGCTGTGGGTACTGAGAACCGAACCTGGGTCCTCTGCAGCAGCAGCAAGTGTACTTAACCACCGGGCAGTCCCTCCAGCCCCACAATTGCATTTTATAGTAGTATCACTAAACGAAGTTTAGCATAATGCAGTAGGAAAGTACTATTGCCAGTCTATGTCCCTACTTATGAATTTAACAGTTCAAAGATTTGTGTGTTTTTGTCACATTATGAGATTTCGCCGTCTTCCCTAAAACACACGAGGACACTTCAGTTCTCAGTTACATCTGTGGGTTCACAAGTGCTCCGGCATCAAGAAGTACATCAGGATGACCGTCCCTGTTGGGACAACGTTGCTTCACTCACTCACTGCGCAGAATGGGAATTCACACAAGGTGACCTGTTGGCGATGACGGAGGTGTGTGGTTATGTGACTTCCCACAGGCCAAAGGAAAGCCGTCCGGGAAGCTAAATGCTGAATCTTGGCTGAATACCAAACCCAAGGTCAAATTTCACCGCATTCACAATTCGGAGTTTCGAAGGACATTTCAGGAAGCAAACTTTGTTTTTAAAAAACAGTTTCTCTATTCGCCTTTACTCATTTTCTGGAAAGGTAACTGTCCATTTTAAACAGAAATTAGCACATTCCTGAAAGATCCACAAGATGGCGCTATGAAGTGGCGTTTAGGAAAGAATTTCAAAAGCTGATAGAAATGCTTTGCAGTCAGGGTCAAATAAATGTCCCGCAATATCTGCCTCAAGACGAATCGGGTTTTTTAAACGACGTTGGTGAACAAGGTGAGTTTTTATAAATGAGCATATCTTTAGTCCTGATGCTACTTTAAAATATTCTATTAATTATACTTCTATTAACTGTACTTTTGGCCTCATGTTGTAAGAACATTTTGTGAGAAAACTAAGAGTTGAATCTGAACGTTGGCAAGGCCAAATCATAAAGGGAAAGGAACCGAACGAAAGCAGACACGTTTCTAATTCACATCTACCTGAATCTCTGGGCCTGCTCATCCGACCCGGGGAGATTAACCCATGTCTGGAGATCTTTTTCGTTGTTATAGTCGGCTGGGGGAGTGAGGGAACTGCTGCCATTAACAAGGAATTATCCCACCCTAGTGTCTTAATAACGACAAGGTTGAGGGCTGGAGAGATGGCAGAGGACCCGGGCTCAGTTCCCAGCACCCACATGGTGGCTCACAACTGTCTATAACTCCAGTTCCAGGGGTCCAGTGCCCTCTTCTGACCACCTCAGGTACCCAGAACATATATATGTTATATAGACATGCATGCAAGCAAACACACATTCACATAATACATCTTAAAAAATACATCTTAAAAAAAGCAACGACAGGCTTAGGGGTCTTGTTTACTGCCCTGTCAGCTCATCTATTCACCCACGTATTCATTTCTGTATGCAGTTATCTTCTCTTCAGTCTATTCATTATCTGCGTGTGCAACAAATTTTCAGAGTATCACTATAATTCAAGACTGGACCAAGTGATAACGATAAGGAAGGTAATTCTTTTTAATCTCAGTTTTACTCAGTCCGACAGGAGAAATAGTTACAAAATGATATAGTGACAGGGTATGATCAGTGCCTCATTCCTAAATGTAAGCCATCCTGGAACAGGGAAGCCATATAAGGAACCAGCCTGAAAAGGACAGAGTTTAGGAAGCATTTACTGGGTGGGAACTGATTGTGAGGCAAGGACGAAGTCACAGAGTGAAAATTTTGAGTCAACAGCAGCAGAGGGGTACAACCATCGAAGGCATCTGGTGAGTGTGTGCTGTTAGGAGAGGAAATGAACGAGAAGACTCGGGGAAAACACGGTGTGATGTCTATAAGGTCACCCTGACACAAGCTAGAGTCATCTGAGAGGAGGGAGCCTCAATTAAGAAAACGCCTCCATAAGGTCAGGCTGTAGGCAAACCTGTAGGGCATTTTCTTAGTGATTGGTGGGGGAGGGCCCAGCCCATGGTGGGTGGAGCCATCCCTGGTCCCTGGGCTGGTGATCTTGGCTTCTAAAGAAAGCAACTGAGCAAGCCATGAGGAGCAAGCCAGTAAGCAGCTCCCTCCGTGTCCTCTGCATCAGCTCCTGCCTCCAGGTTCCTGCTCTGTTTGAGTTCCTGTCCTGACTTCCTTCAATGATTAACACTGATGTGGAAGTGTAAGCCAAACAAACCCTTTCCTCCCCAAGCTGCTTTTGGTCCTGTGTGTCTCATCACAGCAATGGTGATCCTGTAGCAGGAATCTTAACAGTTCTTATTAACAAAAACAAACCTGGAGCCAAGTATTGGGGTGAATGCCGGAAGATCAGAGAAACAGAACAAGCCACAGCTTCCTCACCTTGCCAATTCCTCAGCTGATCCTGTTTCCTCAGACTGGAAGCCTCTGAGTCTTGGATCCAGAATGGATCTCAGCTGAACTGCTGCTAAAAGCCTAAAAGCTTAACCAGTTCAAGTTCCTGGTCCTCACACCTTATATACCTTTCTGCTTTCTGCCATCACTTCCTGGGGTTAAAGGTGTGTGTCACCATGCTTGGCTGTTTCCAGTGTGGCTTTGAACTCACAGAGATCTGGATGGATCTCTGCCTCCCAAATGATAGGATTAAAGGCGTGTGTGCCACCATTTTCTGGCCTCTATATCTAGTGGCTGTTCTGTTCTCTGACCCCAGATAAGTTTATTAGGGTGCACAATATTTTGGGGAATACAATATCACCACAGTGATCCTAACTAGGATACATGGAAAGTCTGAGGGAATAGAATAGGGCTACTCTGGGAGAGACCTGGGATTTCATGGTCTAGGCATTTTAAATTTAAAATAGAGAAGTAATTTGGGGCACATGACAATTGACTTCTTTAGCACTGTCTCCACACACTTCAAATGTCTGAGGAATCCATTTAGATGTTTCTTTTAGTTTTAAATTGTTCTGTAATTACAAAGTCAGTCTTAAGACAGATGTAATATATTAGACTTATATTACAACTATTAGTAAAGATCATGACTATAAAGAAATACCTTTGCTTATTAAGGCAGGATGTCACTCTATCTCCCTGGCTAGGAAGTTTAGGCCAGACTGCTCTTGAATTACAGTAATCCTCCTGCCTTAGCCTCATGAGTGCTGGAATTAAATGTGTCCACCATCATACCTGTCAGAAATGGCTTTTTATTTGCAAAAATAATATTTGTTGTGATATTTACTTTAATTATAATATCAGAGCCTGGGGAGATGGTTCCACAGGTAAACTACTTGCCTCGAGATCATGAGGACTGGAGTTCACACCCTCCATTTAAAAGCCAGGTGGGCATGGCAGCGAGCATGTAATCCCTGGAATATCGGCAAAGACAAGGAAACCCTGGAGCAAACTGGCTAGCCGGACTAGCCAGACTGGGAGCCCTGGGTTCAGTAAGTGACCTCGCTTCCGTGTGAAAGGCAGAGAGCAACTGAAGAGGACTCCTGACATCAGCTTCAGGTCTCCACATGCAATATGTGCACTCCTCCCCACATGGGTCAACACGCATGCAAACACAAGCGACGCACGCGGAAATATGTAATGTCACATCTGTTTATTCAAATTTAGTGTTTGTTCTAAGCCTGGACATACTTACACGTTATTCTGTGGAGGGTAGTCCTCCAATTGGTTTATTGCTGAATGTGTAAATAATTGAGGTTGCCCCCCCCCGCCCCCTTAAAAATTCCTTTTTAAAATATTTTGTTATTTGTTTAATGTGTATGAATATTTTGCCTGCATGGATGTTTGGAGTACCATGTGTACTCTGGTGCCCTTAGAGACCAGAAGAGCACATCAGATCCCTTGAACTGGACTTACAGCAGTTGTGAGCCGCCTTGTGGGTGCTGGGAATTGAACCTGGGTCCTCTGGAAGAGCTGCTGGTGTTCCTAGCCATCTCTCCAGCCCTCTGAATAAATTCTTAAAGTATCTTTTACTCAGCCTTCTTTACTTCTTATACCTTTATCAGCGCTTTAGGCAATTTAAGCTAAATAATTTAAAATATGTTCCACAATTTCAACAATTACTTCAAAAGTATTATTTTACAGAAATAAGTTACATCTTCTATTAATAAATAAATAAAACCTGAAGAATAGTTACTAATTTTTAATGAAATTAGTAGCATTCAAATAATAAATATTTGATATATTTGTTTCTGACTTACAAAATTTATTGTCACTAGATATTTTTATTAATTATTTTTATATTTTAAATTTAAACTAGGTTTTAAAATATGGATGACTGAAACCACTGCTGAGGACAGGTCTGTGACATTCAGAATTTATGACCATAGATCAAATGGTATAACATGTGATAAGAAATGAAAAAAAAAAAAAAAAGAATGGGATGCAGAAAACAAAAATCAGGCCATATCTAAACTCAATACAGAAACCCCAAAAATTCCCCATAAGGCACACTGCCGTCCTTTCGCCCGAAATAGAGGAATAAAAATACCAATGCTGAAAGTGACGGAGGCTCTGGGCAGGGCAGAGCTCTTACCGACTTCCCAACTAGTTAATGATACAGTCACGGAACCGCTTTCTTCTCTGCCTGATGTCTGAGCTATAATTGTCCGCTCTGCTTGATTGCATAGTTTTGACTCCGTCTTCCTCCTTCCCCATATTTTCATCCTTCTGGGTTCTGAATCACTTTTGTTTGGGTATTAATTAAAATCTTTGATGGGCCATTCCACATTTAAATGTTCAATTATATTTATTTTCCTTCAACTAGTAAAGTCCTGACGATAACTTGCAAAGTTATATTCCACGGTGCTTGCCTTCCGAGATCATGCCGTCGCCCCTCCCCCTTGAAAATCCAGAGCTAATCTTCCAAAGTCAGAATGTTGTTGTTAAGAGAAGGTTTCCAAGCCTAAGAAAGGTAGCTGGGCTGATTGCTGTTTTTAAAAGACACCTTGGAGCTCAGGCGGGGCCTTGGGCAAGCGGAAGTAGGGACCTTGTTAACCTGCAAGGGCCCTTCCATTGCTCCTGCCTCAAGCCCTGCTTCCCTCTCCAGTGCCTCCTTCCAGGTGAGACATTTGAGGAAATGCCAGATGAACTTGACGGATCCCTTTTGCCCTGAATGCCGAGGAATTTTCAAGTTATGTTTTCCACAAGCTAATCCTCATGGCCCAGGCCTGTAATCCCGGCACTTGAAGGGAGGTAGAGACTGAGACAGGAGGATCTTGAGTTCGAGGCCAACCTGGGCTACCTAGTGAGAGCTAGTCTCAAACAAATGAGAAGAAAACGGTCTCCATGAGTTCAATACACTTGCAAGCCCAAAGAGCTGTGTGATGACCGAGGCACAGGAAAAGATGAAGAAAAAATTATCAACAGTGCCCCCCCCCCCCCCCCCCCCCCCCCCCCCCCCCCCCGCCAATTCCTCTGTTCCGCTTCTTCCTAAAAGCTTACATGTGATGAAAAAGCAGATTTAGAAAATGGAAATTCCTTCACCCACTGAGCTATAGAGCAAGACAAATCAGCAGGAAAACCATTATGCTTTCTGTCTGAATATCTTGCAGACCGAGGTTGGAAATCTGCCCATGAGCAGCTCAGCTGATGCTCTCCAGAAAGCATTGCTTTCCAAGCACCGGATGCCTCTGGACACGCTTTGATATCAGGAAGTAGAAAACACAAGACCTTCACGTCTGTTTCTGTTCCGGATTCTCATGCAGACACGCAGAAGGGACTTTACCGTCTTGGCGTCAATGGAGTTGACGTTCATTTGCATACACCCGGAGACATTAAGTGATCCCTGAGTGAAGGTGACAGCGGTGATACAGAGGACCCTCCCAGTGCAGAGATGACTGGTTACTGCCGGGCTGGTCTCAGTCAGAGCTGGCGCTCAACACAACTGCTGGGACTTTTAAGTTGATAAAACTGCACGTGGTAACCGATATTCCTGTTTCTTAGGGGTCAGTGTGTCTACGAGTAGTTTTCTGAATATAATGATACATTGTGGAATCGTTAACAGCCTTCGAAATAATCTAGTTTCTAAGTTAAATGATTAGAAAAAAATTCTGTTTTCATTGGTACTCTGATGGCAAGGAAAATACAGCTCTGGAGAGAGGGAACAGGAAATGCTTTTTATTTTATTTCCAGGTTTTATAATGGAGGACCCCACCTCCTAAGAAACACTGGAAATCATCAGAGGACAAGAGATGAATTAAGGGGCTGGTGGATCATAGAGCTGGAGGCTTCTAGCTACTTACATGTGCTATGATGGCTCTTAATGAATCAGATGCTTAAGTGATTCCAATTTCAGCTAATCACAACAGTGACATTCTGCTATGCTAGCCCTCATGGCAAAGAGATGAGCCAATCCAAAAATCCCTATTATGTGAAAAAACGAAGTCTAGAATATTAAGGTGAAATAAACAGTTAATTCTGGACATTTATCTCATTCTGCTGTTAAGACTGAAATTATTAGAAATCATTTAACTAATCAAGGCTCTGCTGTGTAGGTGATGGGTATGTTTCTGTTAGAAGGTATAACATCATTCAGGATATCAAGATTTTTTTTTCCTGAAGATTTTATTTTTGTAGTGTGTGAGTGCCTGAGGAGCCTAGAAAGGGCATTGGCTCCCTTGGAGCTGAAGTTACAGGCAGTTGTGAGCTACCCCATGTTGGTGTTCGGAACTGAACTCGGGTCCTCCTCAAGAGCAGCTAACGTTCTTATTCAGTGTCATTTCCCCCGGCGCCCTCTTCTGGCCTCCACTGGCGCTTCATGTGGAAGTGGTACACATACAGACAAACACTCACACATAAAACAAAACTAAACCCTCTAAAGGAATGAGATGAGGGGCTGGAGAGGTGGCTCAGAGGTTAAGAGCACCAACTGCTCTTCCAAAAGCCCCAGGTTCAATTCCCAGCACCCACATGGCAGCTCACAACTGTTTGTAACTCCAGTTCCAGGGGATCTGACACCCTTACACGGACATATATATGCAGGCAAAACACTAATGTTCATACAATAAGAATAAATAAAATTAAAAGAAAAAGAAGTGAGGTGAGGTAAATTCAATTGCTATTTATTTAATGAGTAATAGGACACACATATCATGACATTCCATGATGCAAATAGTTTAACATTCACTTTAGAAACACTTCTCTGCTTAATATCCTAGAGCAATGACTAAAAGAAAGAAATAAAATGCCCCATTCCATGGAGAGGCAAAAAGTCAGGATGAAATATGAATTAGCACAAATAAAAAAATAAAGGTGAAGGTGAACGTCCCCAAGACGAAGGTCACATTAGGAATCGAATCTCCATCTCACAGAGGGAAACTGGCCACATGGCTTTGTTCACTTCTGACAAATGATAGTTAGGAAACAGATGTATAGTAGGTGATGGTTCTATTCATTGCCAACTTGACACTCAGGAGGGATTGTCTGGATTAAGGTTAGCCTTTGAGAAGATGTGTGGGGGGTTACCTTGACTAAATCAATTGATGCCGGAAGACCCATCTTAGTTGTAGTTGGGAGCACTCCTGAGCAGGGGATCCTGGACTATATAGAATGGCTAAAAAAGCTCACGCTGGCAGGCTGGCATCAGTCCACTGCTCTCTTCCTAACGGATGCCATATGACCAGATCGTGTGACTTCCCTACAATTGTGAGTCAAGTAAGCCCCTTCCTCCTTAAGTTGCTTTGGTCAGGGTTTTTAATTACAGGAACAGAAAAGAAACTAAGACACACTATCAATTAAATTATTCTTTAAAATATTTCAAAATTCCTAAGCATAACAAGAAACCCATTAATGCTTTCTGTTAGTCCCGGAAAGCTCAGGTAAATCCATGGAGCCACAGCTGAGGGTGTCTTTCTTTATCTTCTTCAGCTCACATGGGCCAGGAGACTCTTACAGGATCTAAGCTATGCCCACTTGTAAAAATGCAAGAGCGGGGTGAAGTGTCCTCCATCTAGTAATCTAACCCAGAACCAGGGGGAGGAAAGAGCGGGTGATGGAGGGCTTGGGCATCTCGGTTGAGTCTTCTACTCCAGGGTTGATTTGTTTCTGGACAGGGGTCATAAACCAAAGCACCAACAGTCAGCAGGTGAACTCAGCAAAAGAAACACAGACTCCGGAAGTATGAACTATCCTTCCAAGGAATGCTAAAGTAGAAAAAAAGAGACTTGAGGAGCACAGAGCTCCTGTGAATAAGGAAGTGGGCAAGCTCACTGGCGGAGAACCACACCAACGCCAATGGTGCCTTTCCACTGCCTGAGAACACACCAGGGCTTGAAGTCACTGCTTAACCTCTCGAGGACCTGCCTCGGTGTGAGTGGTCAGAGAGCAAGCGGCCGAGTCGGCCCACTTTCCCTCCGTTTGCATTTGGAATGGGCATGTGAAGATTTACCTCCGGGTTATTGTGCTTTGAGGCCCATGGCCCTTCCTGTGAGAGAGAGAGAGCTTCACCAAGAGGGAGGGCTAGAAGATGCAGGAAGCCACCTCCCAGGGAACTGCTGTCCTGGCAACCTTAGGTGTCACGCGGCGTCCTTTGGAGACTTAGGAAGGGATGGCATGGAAGATCAGCACACTGTCTCCTTCCCCCATCATCCGATTATCATTCCAGGGGCCTCAACTCTTTGCTCCACCATGGAAGAAACTCTGGGCCTCGCAAGACCTTTTGGAAAATGGAAGCTGAAGCAATGGGTCATGAAAGCTCTCAATGAAAAAAAAGAGGACAAATTCTGGCTTAAATGCAATCAAAATGGCCTGATGCATGCTGGGGTTTGATGGTTATTGATCTTTAAACACTAAAGTGGATACGTATCTATTCATGGATTTCTGTGCATATATATATATGTGCATTTCTGTGCGTGTGTATATATATATATATCTCCCCACCTAAGTATATATTTAATTCCATAAGATCCCAGAACACTTTGGGGGGGATTTAAACTGATAAGCCAACCTCAAAGGGACTGATTCCTGCGACTAAAACACAGACACCTCTGGGGTGAAATGTGGCAACGGTTTGACAGGCCTCGCAGTCGGCTAGAAAGGATTCATCCAATTAAAATTGCGGGATGAATTTTGGCTGGCAGAACGTAATTACCAGCCTTGGACTGGCTCCAGGATCCTGAGGTTAACACCCTGCCTCTTGCCAACAACCCTCCTACCTGCCAACACTCGGCGCCGGGGAAGGCTGGATCTGACATAATGGCACATAATACTGTTGTGACATCTAAGCACAATGACGATGGTGTGAGAAGCGTGATGAACCTGATTTTTTTTTAACACTCATTATGTTACTTATTTTTATGCCACATTAGGCTAGAAACCAAATGTCCACATAAATGTTAATTTCCTCCGAACCGTGTTTAAAAATTATAATTAGAAAATTAAAAAATAGATTTAAAAATTAATCTATTCCATCAAAGTAGTTATTTGGTGATTATTTCACTTCAGGAGCGAAACTAGATAAAAAACGGTGACATTAAATCCTTGTTACATTAAAAGGAAAGAAAACAACAACAATCAAAAACAGGTCCTGATTTTTTTGTTTTGTTTTGTTTTTCTTTTTTATTTTCTGGAAATGCGTTCTCAGAGTTGTCTGGCCTGGGGGGATGGAGAAAGAAATGCATAAGCAAACTCCACATTCCTGGTAAACCGAGTAAGGGAGGGTGTGTAAGTGAGGCCTTGGTGGGGGCCCCAGGGGCGAGCCCCCTGCTGGTACACCGCCCGAGGGTAAAGACCCGATCTGGAGATTGTAAATCCCTAGTGGGAAGAGCAGAGTCGGCTCTGGGAAGGCCAAGAGGCTCCTCTCCACTAGGTGGAAGAGGCTGCTTGGCTCTGTGGTCCCAAAGCACCTGATGACTGTCATGTCCAGTCCCCTTCCGGCCTGGCAGCTGTGGTCACCAAGAGTCTCTTGGGTGACTGAGACCTGGGAGCACGGGAACGCCGAGAGGCCTGTGCCCCCACCCCACTCCTCCGGCCTCTGACCTGCTGGCTCCTCCGGGGACAGGACAGGGACTCTGGTCTATCACCTGAAGTCATCCAGGGTGGCCGGATGGCTTGGTGATGTGGGATCTTCCTGTCCCAAACCACCAAGAAGAATGGGGCATGGCTTTGGGCCCCGTCTAAGAGCAAAGGCTGCGTCAGAGCCTCATATGGCGCGCATGTCAGCTTTTGCAGTGACGGTAGAGTCTCTAACACCGTCTTTGTGTGATTTAGCTTGTCCATGGGGAATCAGAATGTGGAACGAGTGGATGAAACTAATCCTTTCTTTTGCACTGTTAGGGGTTGCCATAAACACCATTTGTTAAAAAGCATAATTACGTTGGGAAAGTGCCTGATGAGACAATTAAGCTACATAAACACACTGAAAACAAATGAAAACCAGGAGACACCCACACCCCTTGTGTAAAGCGATTTTTTTTTCTTTTTTGTTTACACAGGAAAGCGAGGTCTGAGTTGCTTTCTCGTGACGTTATTAATGCCTAGAAGAACTCAGTGATCACACTTTTCTGAATTTTCTATGATGGGACAATGGAAAACCTATAAGCAAGTCTGGAACTAGCCGTGAAACCGGTCCCACAGCAGCCAGTGTGCGCCTGCACAGCGAGGGCACCCCACCGTAGCCGTCTTCGCGAACATTCCTGTTTAAAGGCTGGTTCGCGGCAGTGACCTTCACTTGGAGAACTTTCCCAGGCACAACAACCTTCTTTAAATGTTTGTGGAATGAATTCACCAGGACCTCATTCGTTTTCAGTTGCAGTATTTCGAAGAGGTCCACACTAGGATGACCCGATCTTGAATTATTGTCTTGTGTATTTTGAGATATTTTGATTCTTTTAGATTATCATGTTGTTTGAGGCATGGGCAATGGGTTGCCAAATGTCATCTGGCGATCCGAGAAGAATCAATGTAACCTCCCGAATGTGTGTGATTAATACTTCAATGGCGAAAAAGTAAGTCGTATTTTGGGCAGTATTGAGTAACGTAAATGAGAATATACGTCTCTCTGTTCAAGGAAGAGTCTCAAGGAAAGATTTATTTTAAACTGATTTAGAAACTTTGGAGATGAAAGGACAAGCAAAAGCCAATCAAAGAGCCGGACCCACCTGGATCACGCTCTGCAGGAGTATTTTTATTTGTCACAGGAGTATTTTTTTTTTTAAATCAACATATTAAGTAGCCTCCCTCAGCACACTTTAGCTAACAAAATGACCCTGTCTGCTTGTCAAATCGTATAGGCCTGGAAAGGAGAATCAGCCAAGCTGAGGAGGGCCATGTTCAAAGTGGAATAACATGGAATAACAAGAAAGCATCACTTCACAGCCAGACTGAGTAATTTACCAGGTATTTTCCAGTGTTGTTACTACATTCCTGTTCCAGTGTCTGTGCCTGCTGATACACAGAACACTGTCCCAGCCGGTCTGAGGACTTTTTCTTCTCTAGGAAACAATCACAAAGTATCCGGTCGTGACGCCCTGCTTTCCAGGAAGGTAGGATTCTCGTGGTTAGTGAACACGAAGGTAACCCTGAACTATAGAGACTGCAGTAAAGGATCAGTTTTCTTTTATTCCAGAAAAGCCATTTGTGCCCCTAGCCTGCGGCTCTCTGTGGAGGCCTGCTCACCAAACCCTTCAGAAGCCAGAAGAGATGATACTGTTGGGAGCACAGCAAAGTGGTTCTTGGAGAAAGTGGTGCGAACACCTGGCCGGGGCTGAGACTGCTACTGATGGGTGACGTCATACTTTGAGCTGCACGCTGCCCCACACCCTGTGCAGACGCTCTTCCCGAAGTGCTTCCGGGTCTTGAGCTATCACAGCTCCCTCTGCAGCTGCTCTGCGATAGATACTGAGACAGAGAGATGATGAGCACTTTAGTGTGGATGCTTGGTTTTTTCAAACACCTGCATTAGCCCTGCGGTGCAAATCTCTGAGATGCAGACTGTTCAGGGTACTGTTAGGCCCACAAGAAGGATCTATTTACCCAAAAATGTACTGTTTGCTTCATAGGCCCCTGATTTGATCATTAATACAATAAGCATCGTACATAATACATCATACTTTTACTTTAGAAAGTTAAATAAAAAAATAAGCTTTCTGAATGCCAAGCAGTTTTCAAAGCAATCTTGCCGGCACAATCCATGATATCATTCCAGTATTATTATTGCTCCGGCATGTTCTTTGTGCAAGGACTGATGGGCAATTACGTTGAAATGATATGCACAGGGTCACGCAGTGATTCAGTGGAGACCGGAACTCAAGCCTCATTCCTCCCTTGGCCAGCACTGCTGAGTGATGTGACTATGGTTTTGTCATTCTCTACAAAACCTTCCTGTGGTGACACATGGTTTAAATATCACTTGCTTTTATAGTCAAATGCACACAAAGCATAGGGTATCTGCAGATTTAAAATCATTTACATAGAAATATTTTGTTATTAAGTAGCTTTGTGTCACCAGGTGAGTATTAGAGTGTCAGCCTTCTGTCACCAAAACAGTATATTTTAATTTTGGATTGGCAGTTTTTACAGCTCCCACGAGAAAGAGGAGTCTGCCCCCATCCACCTCTAACGAAAAGCACATTCAGGCTACCGTCTTCCAACTTGGAAATGTTTGTGAAATTCTCAGTAATGACTGATTTTTAAAGAGACACACCTTTGGGAGTCACTCTGCAGCTGGTTCTTTTTACTTTTTCTTTGTAGGAAGAGCCGGTGTGGGCTCTTCAGTAACAGAAAGAGGACATCTAATGGGGGCGGGCCACCCGTGTGTCTGTGATTGAATGAGTGTGCAGGGATGTGTGTGGAAGGCACACACTGATAGGTTCCTGGGTCTCAACTTGCAGTTTTTATCAGCTTATTAGTGGCAGCCGCTCAAATGGAATTATAGCTATTATACTCCATTACGAACACCAAACAATTTACTTCTGCCGAGATTCACACCGGCAGCTCCTCCCGCCAGCGCGCATTCTCTTCCCACACGTGTGTTTAAGAAATTGCAGGAGAGCGAGTTTCATTCTTCCAGCATTTGGGTCTATTGAATCATATCAAAGTACGAATAAAAGCTTTTCAGAAGATTTAAGCAAAGAAAAAAAAAAAAAAAACAAAAACTAAAAGTCATCCTGTCTCTTTTCTCCCAGGAGCTAGAATGCGTTGAGAAACTGGATGACACAGGAAATGGCATGCTTTTGCTCTTGTCTTGTCTTTTGCAGTTTGAAAGGTGCAGGGAGGGTTGCCCAGGTTAAGAAGGTGAGGCTGCTTTACAAACCATTTAAAGGAATGTATGTTTAAGGGGGCGGATAAAGTGATATAAATCTTATTTTTTTTTTTCTAATTAGGCCAAAGCGGTCACATTTAAATGGCCTGCTAAGTCTTCATACAGGAAAGTAAGCTATAAAAGTTAGACCTACCTGAGTGCGGGGGCTCCACAGATGCTCATTTGACTGTGAGCAAGTGACATATTTTTATCTCTCACACAGGCAAGACTAAGAGTTGAAGGGCTGCTTAAGCTACAGTTACTGGCTCAAGCTTCTTTTTCCTGCAGCTCTGAAAAGATCTGTTGTTAAGTTGCCAGGGGACAGAGAGGCATAATAGCATCACCAAAGGCTTAATTACGACCTAAAGCCTTTAGTCCTTCACTTTGAATTTGCTTTTGTAGGATTAAGGGGGACTTTTCAGGAGGCTGGACCAGGCTTGTAAACTTCAAAAATAACTTCGGGTTTATGTATGACGGCCACATCAGGGTATAGCAGCTTTCTCCTCCAGGTTACACAGCCCAGGGTGTAGGGTACCAAAGCTGGAAGTCATTAACGGCTAACTGTTGGTGGCCCTCCAAAGGAGATGGTAGAGTCAGGGCAGCTTCAAATGGACAGGTGTGTGCATACCTCAAACCCCTTGTGGTAAACACTAATTGCCTTTCCCTAGATTGGTGTTGTTTTGTTTTGTTTTTAAGAATTCAGACCTTGCTCAGGGAAGTTTGATCTCTGGTTTTTGGAAGGAAATGTTGATAAGAACAAGGAGATGAAATCGTTAAGCCACAAAATGCAGACTAACACAATTTTTGTTGTTTTGGGTTTCTAAAGACAAGGATCTTCCTATGTAGGGCAGATTGGCCTGGAACTCCTGGTCCTCCTGCCTTAGCCTCCCAAATTCTGAGATTTTGGTCAGACAATATCACAGTCAGCTTTGAGTGATACAACCAGACCACTGAATGCAAAGCTTAACTTCGACTAAGCAAAGAGAACTTTGGCGAGTTAGGTGGCAAGTCCCTAAGGTCTCTTACAGACATCCAGTGCTTACAACTGAGCTGAGCCCTCCAGCTGTCTGCACCTACACACGCTGTAGGAAGAGTGGGCAACCCTGATATGAACGTCATGCTTAGGGATACTTAGTGTCACTTTTAATGGTCTCAATCTAGAAGTTTTCTATCAAATTAAATTTAATTATATGAGGAGAAATTAAGTATTAAGGTTTTATAACAGAAAAAAATCCTTGCATTTTAGTGACATTTTCCTTTTTAAAAATATATATATATGTATATATATGTACACACACACATATATATATGTGTAATATATATATATATATATATATATATATATATATATATATATATATATATACTAATTCTTTGGGTAATCTATCAATGCATACAATGTGTTTTGGTCATATTTACTCCCTTACCTCCCTTCAACTTCCAGATCTACTCTCTACCTGCTCACCCACTTTTAGCTTTGGGTCCTCTTCTTTTCTTTTTAAACGTATCAAGCCCACTGTGTGTTACCCGTGGACCGGTGGATGTGGACCATCCGCTGCAGCATGGTCAACCTGTAAGAGTCTACACCCTGAAAGAAAATGACTCTTCCCCCCAAAGAAGTCATCAGCTATCAAAAGCTCCTCAGGTAGGGGAGGACAGGATGAGCCCCACTCGCTCTGTGCTGGACTGCTGTCTGGCTCCATCTGTGTAGGTCTTATGTAAACAACCACAGCTGCTGTGAGCTCATGATTACAGTGGTCCCACCAAGTCCAGAAAACACTATTTCAGTCCAATCCTTTCTGACCTTTGCTTCTTAAAATTTTTCCATCTCCTCTTCCTTCATGGTCACTGAGCCTCAGAGGCAGTGGGGGCAGGTATGATACACATGTCCTATCTATGGCTAAGCGCTTCACAGACACTTCGTCTCTGTACTTTGGTCAGTTGTAAGTTTCCACGTTGACCACTGTCCACTGCACAAAAACTTCTGATGAGGTCTGAGAGCTGAGCCAATTCATAGGCATAGAGATAAATATTTAGAAGCAGTTTGCTATTATGTCTATATAGCAAGATAAAAGTAGTTGATTCCCCTTTGGGGCCTATGAACTCCCCAACCATGGCCTCTTGGTCAGACTTACAGGGATAGGTTTCCTCCTGTGGAGTGGCCTCTATGTTGTGTTTTGTGCAGGTCAGTTGAAGAAAGAGCGTCACTCCAAAATATAATTCAGACTTAACAAAAGCACCAGGGGGAATCAGTCTCCATGGACTGACCACTGTGGCTTTGCAAAAGCATCCTCTATTGTTACACAGATTTCACCTCTAGCAAGTCAATTTCCACGTGCCCAAACTCTTATCTAGAGTTGTTTGAAGCAGCAACCATTTGCCTAGGCAGGTCTCAGCCTTGAGAACTCCTGGTTTGCCAGGTTCTCTCAGGACTAAGCTACACAAAGGCTCCGTAATTCCTTCAAAAGAGCAACTCAGATAACAATCCCTGACTTTAAACAAAGGGTAACTCAAAGCCTAGGTGCATCACTCTGGAATTCAAGCCCGATGCAATGGCTCTATGGACTCTCTCACTACAGAGTGGGCCTTGAATCCAATTAGAAAGTGGTTGGTTACCTCTGTAACATTTATGCCACTATTGTACCTATAGGCACGTCTTGCCAGATCAGTCATAATTGAAGCTCACAGGGCAAACATCTGGGCAAGTCTCTTGGTAACTTTCCCCTTCAGCACCCTTCCAGTACTCTGAAAGCTGGCCAGTGGGAAGACAATTTCCTGGTCGGTTCAAGACTGATTTCTCTACATCCTGTAACTAAACTGTGTGGTGTCTTCGGGCAATAAGGTCTTAATAATTTAGATATGGCGGGAAAGCATGAACAATGACAATAGCCTGAATTATTTTGGGTTCTCTGGAGTCTCTGTGACCAGTAGCTTGCAAGGAGGTAACCCATACCAGACACTGACATTTTCATGGTTATTGCACACATACGTTTACAACAGCTGTGGATAGCTACACAATACCAATATAGTTAAAAATTACAACCCAGAGCTATGAGTGGATCCCAACACTCCACTTCTAACTGAGGAGTTATAGACAGCTATGGCTTCTGGAAGAGGGAGAATCATTTTTCCTTGGGGGATGAGTACTGCCCATACTCCACCGGATGACCCTGTACCTACGCACATATTGGCAGCACTAATTGGAATCAGTGAATTGAAAACAAACAAACAAATAAATACATAATTTAAAAAGAGGACACAAAGTTGAGAGGAAGATGTATTATGGGTGGAGGAAGTTAGTGAGAGGGAATGGGGTGAATATGATTAGGAGACATTGTATAATGTTTGCAATTATTTAAAAAAAATATAGCAGATCAGTCATTTACGATAGGGGATCCTGTTGATAAGGGTAAGAGTTTAGTTTCCATCTTCGAATATGTGTATTCTTGGTGAAATGCAGGCTTCAGATAGATTGGAATGTTCTTGAACTATCTAGGTATTGTGTAAATAAAGGCTCCCCACTATTTAGTACAGCATACCACCAAACTGCACCTCATCATTTTTCTGAACATATAAACCTTGTTTAAAATTTATTTCTTATGTATATGTGTATATGTGTACCTACATGAGTTTATATACATCATGTGCATGCATGTGTCCACAGAGGCCAGAAAAGGGTGTCAGGTGTCTTGGAACTAGATTTATGGGCCCTTGCAATCTGCCAAATGTGGGTGCTGGGAACTGAGCCCTGGTCTTCTGCAAGAACAGTGCGTGCTCCTAAGGGCTGAGCTGTCTCTTTAGCCCTCGGAGCACATATATGAAGCATTCTTATTACAGTGAATCTTGGGGTGCAAGACTGACTAGTGTTCTTTTTCTGAAGATGATCACCTATGATTAGTGGTTAAGAAAAAAATATTCAGGTCATTAACCGTGTTGATGCCCATCTGGATTTCATGATAAATCAGCCTGGAATGAAACATACAAAGGTTATGTTTTGGGCAGGGAGCCTGAAATCTTGATTTGGGTCACAGGTTGAAATGAAATGAGCTCCATGTTCTGTGGGGACAGTGTGAGTTTTGACAGGACACCTTGCATTCGAAGAATCATGCCTGTGTAAGATAAAAACTGTATTAACTTCAATTTTTTGGTAAGGGACCAAAAATATCTTCAAATTAACTTGTTTTCAATTTAGCAGATTATCTTCTTTCAAAAGGAATGTTTGCTTGGAGATTGAGGCCCTGAGAGGTGACGACTAAGAGGTACAGTCTCCAAATGGGAGGTCAGCTTTTGTTTCTGTTGCTAAAATGGTTATACTACTCTGTCAGTGGAGAAACACCATAACATTCTTAGGTGTCTGTATCCAGTACTTATATATAAAACTTCAGTAAAAAATCTGATTACTAGATTCAGAAAGACAAACATGGTATGTATTCACTCATTCGCAAGTGGATACTAGATGTAAAGCAAAGGATAACCAGACTACAACCCACAGCTCCAGAGATGCTAGCTAACAAGGAGGACCCTAAGAGGGATGCATGGATCAACCTGGGAAGGGGAAATAGATGAGATCTCCTGAGTGAACTGGGGATGAGGGGGGCAACAGAGGGAGAGGATGGGGCATGAGAACAGAAGGGAACAGGATGGTTGAGCTGGAACAGGGATGGGGTGAGAGAGCAATGAAAGGGATGTATTGATAGAGAGAGACATCATGGGGATAGAGAGAAACCTGGTGCTAGGGAAGTTCCCAGGAATCCACAAGGATGACCCCAGCTTAGACTACTAGCAATAGTGGAGAGGGTGCCTGAGTTGGCCTACACTGTTAATCAGATCAGTGAATACCCTAACTGTCATCATAGAGTCTTCATCCAGTAACTGATGGAAGTAGATGCAGAGATCCACAGCCAAGCACCAGGTCGAGTTCTGGGAGTCCAGTCAAAGAGAGGGAAGAGGGATTATATGAGCAAGGGACATCAAGACCATGATGGGGAAACCTACAAAGACAACTGAACCAAGCTAGCGGGAACTCATGAACTTTAGACCAAAGGCTGTGGAGCCTGCATGGGACTAAAGTAGGCCCTCCGCATAAGCGAGACAGTTGTGTAGCTTGATCTGCTCAAGGGGCCCCCTGGCAGTAGGATCAGGATCCAACCATGGTGCATGAGCAGGCTTTTTGGAGCCCACTACCTATGGTGGGAGAACTTGCACAGCCTTGATGCCGGGGGAGGGGCTTGGACGTGCCTCCACTGAATGTACCAGGCTCCACTGGCTCCCCATGGGAGGCCTTACCTTGTTGGAGGAGGAAATGGGGGGTAGGCTGCGGGGGCGGGGGGGGAGGCTGGGAAGGGAGTAGGAGGAGGGAAGAGAGGGGGATC
The DNA here is from genome assembly GCF_007827085.1 of Peromyscus californicus insignis. NCBI lineage: Eukaryota > Metazoa > Chordata > Mammalia > Rodentia > Cricetidae > Peromyscus > Peromyscus californicus. The sequence continues at coordinate 11,117,176 of NW_026294514.1, read as the reverse complement.
TGTGGTAGGTATGTAAACTGAACAAAAAAATTCTTAATAACGAAAAAAATCTGATTATTAAATAAGTACAAAACTAAAATAAGTATTTGGGCTTTAAAAATTTGTGGGTTTAAAAGCCATTTTAGTAAATTACTTATAAATCAGTTTGAAAGTAACTAGTAATCATATCAGATTAATGGGAGACTATTAAAAAAGTCAAAATAGGCAACTGTAAAAAAAATAAATAAGTAAACTTTGCATGACCAATAAACACTGCCCAGCCCCACTACTTGGGGCAGGAAGAAGCTTGAAGAACTGTGAATTTGACTGTGGGGAGGTGGGCTGAGAGGAAATGTTGGATCTTTTCTTCTTAAATCATTTTGGATAAAAAGCAATTTTCTATTCCAATGGCAAGAGAAAAGAGAATGAAAGTTTACAGTTGCACATTTCTGGGCAAGCTCTGCTCCAGCTGCCTCAACAGAGGCTTTCTTGGCCATCAATACACAGGTTCAAGAGGGAACTCATCCTTGCCAGGGAGCAGTGAACTTATCCCCACTTACCCTCTCTCTGGTATTGGGGTGGAAGAGTATGAAACCGTGGCAAGAAGTTAGAGAAGTTCAGGACACACAGTTTTTGCAAATGCAAATGGCCTGTGACCATCTAATCACAAGTCAGCTTCCCAGGCAAAGTCAAGCCTGAGGCACAGTAGCGACTATGGGTGTGGACTTTCGCACTGGCACGTGGTGTCTTTGGGACTCACCTATCCAATTTGTACCCATGGCATTTAGAAATTTTTCACTAATAATGTTGGTCCAATAGTTAGAGAAGAAGCAACGGTACTTCTTTTTTTGAGTCCCTGGGATTCTTCCAGGCAGAAGGATGGCTTGCTTTGCCCATCTGTGTCCCATTTTCTAATGTAGAGGTAATGATGAGGTTGAAAACCACTCAGAGCTTAACTCCCACCCTGCTTTGCTCTGAATTTTCCTTTTTTCCTTATGCACAAGTCCAAGGCTTTCTGTGGAGGTTATCTTTGGTATGCATGGCTTCAACCTCGGGGGTAAGTTTAATTTGGAAAATTTGAGTTACGTCACTTGAGGTGTTTTTGAATGAGGCAAATTGGGAGAAAAGAAAGACCTTTTGCTTGGACTGTCTAGCTGCATTGTGGTTAATTACAGAGCAGCGGCCCAGAACCTTTGGGGAAAGTCCTTCTCAGGATAATTGCATTCTTCCCTACATGACCTCAAACGTCGTTCTATGATGTCGCCTCATTTTTCTTTAATAGTGAATTGTCTAACATTTGGAGTGGAGATGTGGATTTTAGCTGAGCTACACCAAACACCAGGGACAGAAAATGAGACTTGTTTTCAAAGGAGTCCCCTCGCGGCTTCTGCTTCATTCTTAATGTGACCTGACAGCCAGGGGGTCATTTCCCAAGGAAAGCTAGTCCCCGAATTTGCTTTACTTTTGATCCAAGAAAGAGTTACCTTCAGCATACAGGGTTTCCACACAAAACCAGGAGCTCAGAATTGTCCAAACCATAATAATGATGTTAATTGTCTTCAAAACGACTCTGGATAATTACATTAACTCTGAAATTAGCTAGTACATGGAGTTCTTCCTGACATCAAGACTGGTCCACCCCAGATGTTCCTCCTGGTAGGAGACAGTCGAGAAGCAGAGGGTCGGAGGGCAGCCTTTCTCTCCTCCTTTGCCCTTCTGCTTTGCTGGCAGCTACTGTACTTCATGATTTAAACATGGACATTTTTAATTAAATGAGAGCTCAGCTGCATTCTTGAACTAATTTATAACATTTGATTTGAAACGTAATAACTTCAATCTTCCTCTGATTAAAAACAGTCATATACTGTACATGGTTACTATTTTGATGCTCCAACATGCAGTTTTTATTTTTACATTCCCCTTTCTACACAGCTGTTCGTCTAATATCATCCAAAAATTTTTAAAGACTTTTTTTTTGTAACAGCATGCTCAGGCATCCTTATGAGGCAGAAATATTCACACTTTAGGATCCCAGTATTTTCAGAAACAGTAAAGGGATGTTTTTCATAGAGTAACCCCTTTCCAGGAAAACTAACTTTCAATGTAGGGTTTTCGGTAACATAGAAATATAGTTGAGATTGATGCATGTAACTCATGAGTGCAGTGTATGCAAAAGTTCCTAACAGCTCTGAGCTTACTTATACCTTAATTAAGGAAGGGGTTCTTAAAGTGGGTCCACAGTTAGTGTTCATGATATTTGTAAATGCTGTCTTCATTATTTGTAAGTTTTTGTGCATGTGCTTTTGTGCATGCATATGATCCTAGTTGGGAAACTTCTAGAATAAAGGGGAAAGCAGTGTAGATGTGAGGGTAGCATCCACACAAGGATGTGCCAAGGACTTCAGTATGGTTGACCCGAACTTAGCGATGGGGTAGAATGGGAAAGCATTCCCAGGAAACTCAAGAAATGAGGCTCGAGATGTCATCAGAGGTTAGATTCTGAATCTTCAGTTTGGTTTTGAGTCCAAATCTTATCTTAAAGGTAAGAGAAACTATTTGGAAATAGTATGGTTGGCTTTGAATTCAGAAAGATTATGTCACCTGCATGATAGAGAATGGAGATGATGGAGGATGAGAGAAAACAAAGAGAATAAAGACTGGTAGAGGACAGAGGGTGACAGAAATAGAGGGTGGTAGAGACTAGGGGAGGGCAGAGAACAGAGGGTGGTAGAGAACGGAGGGTGGTAGAGACTAGGGGATGGTAGAGAATAGAGGATGATAGAGAACAGAGGGTGGTAGAGAACAGAGGGTGGTAGAGAACGGAGGGTGGTAGAGACTAGGGGATGGTAGAGAATAGAGGATGATAGAGAACAGAGGATGGTAGAGACTATGGAATGACAGAGAATAGGGGATGATAGAGACTAGGAGATGGTAGAGAAGAGACAATGATAGAGAATAGGGGATGGTAGAGAACAGAGGGTGGTGGAGACTGTGGAATGATAGAGAATAGGGGATGATAGTGAATAGAGGGTGATAGAGAATAGGGGATGGTAAAGAATAGGGGATGATAGAGAATAGGGGATGATAGAGAATAGGGGATGGGGGTTGGGGATTTAGCTCAGTGGTAGAGCGCTTGCCTAGCAAGCGCAAGGCCGTGGGTTCAGTCCTCAGCTCTGAAAAAAAAAAGAGAGAATAGGGGATGGTAGAGAGCAGAGGATGGTAGAGACTATGGGATAATAGAGAATGACAGAGGATAGGGGATGACAGAGAACAGGGGATGGTAGAGAACATGAAAACCATGGAATGACAGAGAATAGAGAATGATAGAGAATAGAGGGTGGTAGGGAATAGGGGAAGGTACAGCATAGCTAGAGCTATCATTTGGCTCTTGGACTTATAATTTAGAGTTTAAGAGGCATGTATCCCTAGCCTATGTTTATTTAACACTTGCAGATTTATTTCAGTATTTTAATCTATTAGGTCATGCATCTTTTTTAAAATCTCCATTGTATCTTGAAACATTTTCCTCTCCTCCTTCTGCCATTCTTTCTCATTCATTCTCTTCTGCATCTTCTTTGTATCAAAATGATGTATGTTGCCAAGTCAGATGTTCTGTAGGGTTTATTTCAACAATCATGAAGTATCCCCTTACCCACATCCTTTACCACACCTCTATCTCAGTTTCCTCCTTAAAGCCGGGCACTTTCAACTCTTAAACTTCCTTATTTAAGGTTTTATTCCAACTATGTGAACAGCATGCTGATTGTGGTGGTTTAAATGAGAAGCCTCCCCCACCTCACAGGCTCAGGCATTTGCACACTTAGTGTCCAGTTGGTGGCCTTGTTTGAGGAGGTATAGGAGGTTCAGTCTTGCTGAGGGATGTAGGTCACGGGAGGTGGGCTTTGGGTGTTCACAGCCTTGCTTCTAGTTCCTCGTCTCTACTTCGTGTTGATGGTTGAAGATGTGCTCTCTTAGCTCCGCCCCTGCTGCCCACCAACCACATGAGGCTGGGCATTGCTGCCATCGTGGGCTCTTCTCTTCCTGGAACCATAAACCAAAATAACCTTTTCCTCCTTATGTTTTATCTCAGTGAGCGAAAAGTAACAAATACACTCCCGTTGTTCCTTCTGGATCTTTCCATTTGAGGCATTGTCCTTAGTTTTTCACCGCAGAAGGTGAACGACAGCTTCCGTCCACCCCATCCTTCACTCTCACATGCCTTCCTGATTCGAGCTTCACCTTGACCTTTCCTCCCCAAATGAGGTTGCTACTTCTGGCCATTTCAGGTGTGTGTGGTATGAGTCTGGTTGTTTCCTTCTGCTCTTTGGCCTCCCAAGAACAGCTAAATCACGTATTCCTCATGCATCCGTCCACCCTTCGGCTTCAGGGGCCACTGCCTCCTCTTCCAGATCTATCCGTAGTGGTGACTTAAACCTACTCTCTTTAGCGTCTTTTCTTTGGTGTTTCTGGTAGAAGTGAAAGGAAATACATGAACCCATCTTCACCTTAAATCTTCTCTAATGCTTAGTGACTTTTAATTATCTTGGATCACTCATTGAATCCATCTAATTTTGAGTAAGAGGTAAATTTATAAGAATATTCTCCTGTAATTTTATAAACTCCTGGAAACCTCCCACCCAATATTGCTGATATCTAGCCTGAATCCCCGGGCTTTTGTAAACTTTGTATAGCTTCTCCACATGATTATGTAGGCCATTGTACTTCCTGTATGTTTTCCACATCTCATTTGTTCACAGTTTTTACACACAGGAGTGGATGTTCCTGTTGAATGACTCTGTTGTCCACACACACACACACACACACACACACACACACACACACACACACACACAATATGAGGAATACTGAATGGAGATAGAAAAGAGGGGGTATAAGGGTAGAAGATATTTAGAAAAAAATTTCTAATGATTTATCAATAAGAATGGGCTCACCTCTTCTTCAGGCTCAGAAAAATCCAGCTTTTAACTGTGTGGAACATGGATGTGTATTTATAAGTGTTGTGGACACTGGCCCTTGTTTCATGTCACTGATTCAGTGGAATAATACTTACACCATGTCGGGTTATTACTGAGATAGAAAAGACAGGGAGAGTGGAGAAAGTTTTATGAATGAAGCACGGTTCATTCTTATTCATTTGTTAGGGTGTGTGCTTTCTTTAAATCTACAAAACATTAATGAATTGTATTAGGACATTCAGCCTCATGATATGGTGGGGACCTGTTTTTGTTGTTCGGAGGACATGTGCCATGACAAATTCCCAGGGCACCAACCCTTGTGTGGATAGTCTTGAGACCCTTAGTTACCTCATTACCAACTGTCGAAACATGGACTGAGCCGGCAAATCAGGAGCAACTTTGCACTTCAAGAATTTTCCGCTCTAATTTTCCAGTTGCTATGGAGATTGTCTCAGAAAAAAAGCATTGCATTTGATTGAAAATAGTCAATTTAGGTGCTGGGTTCCCATATAGTTCTTGTCACCACTGGCACTGCCTTTATTGCCACAGCATAAAAATGACAATTGATTTGATAGATGTGGATCAACACATTTAGAGCATAGCATTTACCTTGAGAAGGACAGGACACTGTCACCACAGGAGAAGCTGGAGAAAATGAAGGATTGTGCATTGTGAAAGTACTTAAACCCTGAAGATTGATTTCCAATGACTTACTGCGGTTCTAACTATGAAGGATAGTTACAAGGTTGCTCACAAATGGATATCACTATAGACTTAATAAATGCAGGGGGATTATACCTACTACTGTAATCCAGAGACACTAACAAGAAAAGAAGCAGCCAGCTGGGAGACACAGAATGAACAAACCTAATCTTCTCTGGGCAGCAATTATCAGAAAACCCAGCTACACCTGAAACAGCTGCATTCTCTTCTCTCATTGGGGTTCTGTTACAAACGAAGGGACCGGCAAGTTACCACCCCACTGGGCAGCCTTTGGACACTTGGGGGGGGGGGGGGACTAGGATTGGGAGATAAACGCCCTCCCCATTTGTCTCCAAGGTGAAAAAGTCTAAGGTCCGTTAGGATCAAGTCCCAGTTCTGTGCAGCTGTGGCCAGTTTGAGAACACACCTTTGGATTGGTTTTCCACCTTCCCTGTTTCATTCCTGATGTTTGCCAAACAGATTTTATGAAAATATTGATGGGAACAGATGTCCAAAAGGAACCTACTAATTAGGATGAGGTGGAGTGCATGGCATCTTTTCGACTTTCTATATACTTCCTTGTAATTCTTTCCTATCACAGAAATAACATGTAAGATTTATAGTTAAGGCTTGGGAGGCTTTGTCTCCCACGGCAGTCACTCCTAGGAATAACGTCTCTTGGACTCTTCAGGATCAAGTCACTCATCCTTGTGACACACATTCAGCACCCACTTATTAGTGAAGAGAACTATGGGGGAGGGGAGTGCTAAACCTTAGTGAGTGTGTGTTTCCAGTTTTCAGTAGACATTTGTAACACTCAGAGATGGGTGTTTTCTGAAGTTACTAACGGTGTTTTGGAGACTTGGGCCTAATGAGGGATTTCCAGTGGTGAATGAACACCACACAAGGACAATCCCCTGACACTGGAGTTTCTTTCCCTGAATTCCTTCCCTTTTGGTCCCTCCTACCTAGGATTTATATATAATATTTATATTATATTATAGGGACCTTCAGTGTGACGTGATGTTAGCAATACTGGAGGACCCGTAACACTAAGCCATAAACCCAAGCTTTTCTGTCCACTTATGTATACACCTACTCAACCCCCTGGTTTCTATTGGTGGGACAAGGCGTGCTTGTTGAAAGACTGAGAATGTAGCAGTTATAACAGCACATGGCCGTAACAGTATGATGTGATAATTACAGTATCGTTAAACTAGTGGTCATTATTACGTGATCATTGAAGTTATGCATACTGAATAACTCATTCTCCAATTTCAGCTAATCAATGTAGTAAGATACCTCAAGATGCTAATTGTGCTGGCCTGTCCTCCACAGTCAGTGTGTGACCATCTGAGTTATCTGCTAATTTGACGTGGCTGTAGGTTATCACAATGAGAATAAGGAAGGGGCAGGTCCTGCTCACCTGGATCTCTGACAGCAGAGGCCTTTGGAAGGCAGGGTACATGATTTATGACAACAGAATTAGAAAAAGAACAGAGAAAGGAGGAGGTCTCTCCTTCCTGCCCCTAAGAAAGTGAGAAAATTAATGCTGGTTTTGAAAGGAGAGCAATACATTTTGAACCCCTTCCCTAGAAAGAAATGCCAGTGAAGAAGTGGAAACATAGCCGGGCGGTGGTGGCGCACGCCTTTAATCCCAGCACTCGGGAGGCAGAGGCAGGTGAATCTCTGTGAGTTCGAGGCCAGCCTGGGCTACCAAGTGAGTTCCAGGAAAGGCGCAAAGCTACACAGAGAAACCAAAAAAAAAAAAAAAAAAAAAAAAAAAAGTGGAAACATTACCTTTATTACTGATGAGACTAACAGTGATGACTTTGCTCACCCAACCAGAGATTGGATAGACTTGTCCATCCAAACACACACACACACACACACACACACACACACACACACACACACACACGTGCGCGTGCCCGGCCTAGGCTTTCTGCTGCACAGTGTTTTGGCAAAACGGGTGAGCTGGACAACCATCTCCTAAAAAGGAAGAGGGAGCAGAACAATTTCTCTTCCAAACTCTGCACCAGGCAATGAAAGTGGGGGAGGAGGCAGCCCACTGTATTGAGTTAATGTGGTTGTGGGAACCAAGTGCCTAAGGCCAGGTGACTCAAACAGCAGAAATGCACGGTCGCCGATCTGAAGGCTGGAAGTTTGAGATGAGAGTGTTTTCTGTCCCACACTCCCCACTTCATGTTTACATGGCAGCTCTTCCTGAATACTGTCTATGTTCACGTTTCCCATTTTTTTTTTTTTTTTTTGGTTTTTCGAGACAGGGTTTCTCTGTGTAGCTTTGCGCCTTTCCTGGTACTCGCTTTGGAGACCAGGCTGGCCTCGAACTCACAGAGATCCGCCTGGCTCTGCCTCCCGAGTGCTGGGATTAAAGGCGTGCGCCACCACCGCCCGGCCCATTTTTTTTTTAAAAAAATGAGAACACTGGTTATATTGGATTCAAGGTCCACCTACTCCAGTAAGACCTGAAGAGGGCTGTGAGAAGAGAGGTGCTCAGACTTGAGTGTGGGGGTGCAGTGGTAAAGAAGTAAGGCCACGTTTGAAACAGCTGAAGGGCTGTTACGGCTGATGGCCTGGAGGGCCCTTGGGAGCTGTGCACACACACAAGCAGCTCGTGGAAACCATTTGTTCGCCGTTGCGGGAGCACAGAGGGGACGAGAGGTGAGCAGCTCTCTGCTGCTGCTGGGATGGGCTTGTGTTGAAGACTCTTAACGAGTGTTGCTGTGCTGCTTGTGCTAGGACTTTTCTACTGCTGTGATCAAATGCCATGGTCAAGGCAACTTAGGGAAGAGTTTATTTGGTTTCAGAATCCAGATGGATACGAGTCCATCATGGCGGGGCAAGGCAGCACTCAGCAGAGAGCGGAGGGCTCATGTTTTCAAATGGAAGCAAGAGAGGGAGAGGAGGAGGGGGGGAGAGGGAGAGAGAGAGGGAGAGGGGGAGAGGAGGAGGGAGGGAGAGGGAGAGAGGGGGAGAGGAGGAGGGGGGAGAGGGAGAGGGGGAGAGGAGGAGAGGAGGAGGGGGGAAGAGGGAGAGAGAGAAGGAGAGGGGGAGAGGGAGAGAGGGGGAGAGGAGGAGGGGGGAGAGGGAGAGAGAGAGGGAGAGGGAGAGAGAGAGGGAGAGGGAGAGGGAGAGAGAGAGGGAGAGGGGGGAGAGGAGGAGGGGGGAAGAGGGAGAGAGAGAGGGAGAGGGGGAGAGGGAGAGAGGGGGAGAGGAGGAGGGGGAAGAGGGAGAGAGAGAGGGAGAGGGAGAGAGAGAGGGAGAGGGAGAGAGAGAGGGAGAGGGGGAGAGGAGGAGGGGGGGAGAGGGAGAGAGAGAGGGAGAGGGGGAGAGGGAGAGAGGGGGAGAGGAGGAGGGGGAAGAGGGAGAGAGAGAGGGAGAGGGAGAGAGAGAGGGAGAGGGAGAGAGAGAGGGAGAGGGAGAGAGGGGGAGAGGAGGAGGGGGGGAGAGGGAGAGAGGGGGAGAGGAGGAGGGGGAAAGAGGGAGAGAGAGAGGGAGAGGGAGAGAGAGAGGGAGAGGGAGAGAGAGAGGGAGAGAGGGGGAGAGGAGGAGGGGGAAGAGGGAGAGAGAGAGGGAGAGGGAGAGAGAGAGGGAGAGGGAGAGAGAGAGGGAGATGGGGAGAGGGGGGAGAGAGAGAGGGAGAGGGAGGGGAGGGAGAGAGAGGGGGAGAGAGAGAGGGAGCTTGAGCATTGGAAGTAGCTTGGAGCTTAAACTCCCACAGCTCACCTCCACTGACCTACTTGCTCCAGCAAGGATGTGCTTCCTCAACTCCCCCAAACAGCACCACCAATTGGAGACCAAGCGTTTAAACACTAGAGTCTATTGGGGACATTCCTCATTCAAACGACTACATTGTTGTTCTGGAACAATCTGTCGGGACTCGCTCAGGGTGCCGCGAAGCCCAAGACATGGAGGCAGAGTTAGGGTTGCAGAGGGTGATGGTTGGAGCTTTCTCACTGAACTGTGGCCCCCAGCAGCAGCAAGGCCAAGAAGAGCCCTGCGTTTGGGGTCATCAAGGAGGGCGGTATTTGATTCAAGTTAATATGAGAGTCAGGCATTAACCCTGCCACTGAAGGCTGGTTGTAAACTTCTATGTGTTTCTCTAGTTTTCTAGTTTCTAGTTTTCTAGTTTCTCTCTGTTTGCTTCTAGTTGGCTGGGAAGCTATGTAGGGAAAAACAATGAGGGTTAGTTATGTTGGGGGCAATTGTGGTAGATAAGATATCAAAATATCTCTACACAGTTATCTAGTCGATGATTCCTGGCAATCTTCAAGACTTTGTCCTGTCTCTTATGAACTACTCTTTGTGGGTACTTTCAGATTTTCATTTGTCCCCGCAAAGAAAGTGAGGTTCTTATCCAGGTCAGCTGTGTTTGGAATGGCTGGTCTAACACCACGGTCCCCAGCATTTCGTACGCATGTGCATCGCTGTGTGAGTCGGTGACAAGAATGAGCTAATCAATAGCATCATGTTGAGTAGCTAGGCCGGGAAGCCCATAATGAAGAGGCCGAAGCAAGAGTTCAGGAACTGAAAACATGAGTTCACATCCCCTATTCGCCAGATAATTTTAGTATTTAGTGTCTTTTTCGGGCTTTTCGGTGTTTTCTTCTATAAAATAGAATAGCATCGTCTTGTAAAGATGGCTGTAAGAAACAAGAACAATCATAGCCCCTGGGACTCTGCTTCTTGCCATCTCTCATTGTGCAGATTTTCTATGTCCTGTGAGGGGACTGCTCAATAGTTGGGGCTCAGGCTATCCCCTTCCAGTGTGAAGACAGTAGATCTGTCTTTGTCTTGTGCATCCAAGTTGTTAGCAAACCTCTTGAGCAGAAGATCTGAGGAGTTTTCAGTTGTCCCCAAAGTCCAAATTCTACAGCAGACAATTTCTCTTCATTTGCACAGGTGACGTTTAGTCTCTATCTTCAAGAAATGCTATGAAGGTAAATGCCTGTTTTGTTCCCATTTCCCACTGTAAATTCTAGTGTCATCAGGGAAGAGTGATGGAAGATCTCCCTCTGGGGCCACAGTATACGTCCACAAAACCACCAGAGAGCCACAGGAGAAACTAAAGTAAGTTACTGGGGAAAGTGTTAATATGCTAGAGGTCACTCAGGAAGGTGTCGTTCTTTGGATGAACAATACTATGCCTGCACAAAGGCATATGTACCTTAGCATGTGCCCTACAAATTAAAAATAATAAGCTCTTTGGAATAGCAGGTACTTTATTTTACATATTGTATACATAGCATAGCACATAATATACACATGTAAGTATGTATGTCTGAAATGCATTCATGCATGCATATATGTATGTATGTATGCATGTATGTATGTATGTATGTAGTATCCAGTGTGCCCCAACACCATTATGTGTCATGCACTTTGATGAATGCTAGTGTCTACATCTCTGTGAAGGTATACAGGTAATAGGAGTTTGGAGGTGTGTTATTCTTCTGTTTGTAATTAAGGCCGAAGAGAGGTTCAATTTTTCATTCTATAGCTAGAAAACAGACTTAGAAACAAGAAGTCACTAGTAGTTCCCTGTGAAGATAACAGCAAGATGTAGGATCCCCACAAACATTCATTAGCCCTTACTTTGGGTTATTTTCTTAGTCCTTTTTTTTCAAAAATTGAACTAAAGGTTAAAGGTTAAACTCCATCTCCAACCACTCTTATTCTTGGCCTCCTAAACTATCTGGCAATTTACGTACCATGTTCAAGTTCAGAATTCCCTATGCTTGTGCTTAGATACTTATGCACAGTGGCCCCTCACTGTGATGTGGAGATTGGCTTCAGGGCCCCTCATAAATCACAGTGATCACAGTGCATGTGTGCACGATCCCCTTGCACACCACTGCATAGCATTCCCACCTAACCATATCTCCAGTCTTACTTTAAATCATTTTTAGTTTACTTTTAATACCTAAGAGCCTATAAATGATTGTTAGACTATTTTTTGTAGGAAAACACACACACACACACACACACACACACACACACACACACACACACACACACACAAGGGACCCTGCACATGCTCAGTATGGGTGAAATTTTTTTTTTTTTTTTTAAAGATTTTATTGATTTATCATGTATACAGTGAGTGTTCAGTCTGCAGACCAGAAGAGGGCACCAGATCTCATTGTAGATGGTTGTGAGCCACCATGTGGTTGCTGGGAATTGAACTCAGGACCTCTGGAAGAACAGCCAGTGCTCTTAACCTCTGAGCCATCTCTCCAGCCCATGGGTGAAATTTTTAACAAGTAGTTTTGACCCATGATTGGGAGTAGAACTTCTGGGTATGGAGGGTACACTGTGTACTGTAAACCTAATATATTGGCTGTCTGTTTTTATTTTGTAGCACCCACACAGAAAGTTTTCACTTAGGAAAGTATCTCAGAAATGTGTCTATCCACAGTGTTGTATGTCCACACATGCCATCCCTTTTACCTGTTGTACAGCTATCAGGGTGTGCAGATTGTATCTATTCCTTTGTAAACATCCAAATTGTTGTCCGTTTCTCCTCATGCCTAATGTACAGTGATGATTCTTTAACTGGCTTTTGTGTACAAAAGCAAGGTTTTTTTTTTTTTTTTTCTAGAGCAAACACCTAGAAATGAAATTGTCGGGTCTAAAGGTTATAAAAATGTCAACTTAACAGTTGTTTTTTACATGAGAATCAAGTGATTATTGTGACCCGGTTTCTGTAACCTATGACACTTGCCTTTTCCTTGCATTTTTATCATTTACTTGCTTGACAATCATAAATGGACACCCCAGAGGTGCTAAGGAACCACCCCTTCTCAGGAGGGCCTGTACAGCGAGAATCACAGATGCTGTTATCTTCACGTCCCTGTTTGTAAACTTACTTGTTCTTTTGAAATGAACTGTGGCAGAGCATGCAATAGCCTCCAGCCATGGGTAACAGTGTTGCTCCCCAGCCTCACATCATTCTCTGCTACCTCGAGAAATGCCGGGGCACCTGAATGTGTCAGTCAAAACGCACTTGATCTCATTTCTCACCCTAATGTTTCTGCTCTTCCATCATAAAATCAGCTGCCTTTTATTTTATTTTTTTCCCCAATCCCTGAGAGTAACATCCAGTTCCAGTCGGCATGTTTCATGCACTCCTCGATGATGTTCTAGCACAGTCAATTTTTGTATCTCGTGCATGTGTACATATGGTAAGAGTTTCTTCAAGTCCTAGCCATGTGGGGGAGGAATATTGCGGTTGCTTTGTTAATGCACTGTTTGTGTTGGAGCGGGTATGGCCCCGCGCTCTAGCTCTCAGCGCTGGGCGTAATGAGATGGCTTTGATGGTGGTGTAAGAGACTAAGGATGGTCACAGCTTCACACTTCAAAGCCGAGCATATGGGGTGAATACTGGGTAAGCTTTGTACTCTTTGGGGATGGTTGGGAGACAATTCTTAACAGCTCTGTTTAATGAAGACATTGGAAAAGAAATATTCTATCTTTAAAACAATTTTGAATTGCAAAGAGAGAAATTTCCACGCCCCCCCCCATTCCACAGACTAAACTAAGAATAATTTTTCCTAGTCTGCACTTAATTAGAGGCAGCACAGCTCAGCAATGCTGCTATGCTGTATTTTCAAATGCCGCTCTTCCAAACGTACTGTAACAAGATTAACCGGCCAGCTTTAGTTTAGGTATGTACATGGATTTAGGTAAAAAAAAAAAAAAAAAAAACCAAAAAAAAAAAACCCAAACAAAAAAGACTCTTAAGGCTATCTGTTTTACCATCTGAGAGATTTTTTATAATTTCTGATAAAAAATTACCCCTTCTCATTAAAAAAAAATCAATGAATAAACAGCCCCTTGGCTATATTAAGAGAGCGATGCTAAAAGCAGGGGGTGAATAGAAGATTTCAAGTCTAGCACCAGTTTAATTTTTAGAATTTTGTGCTTTTTTTTCTCTCCCTCTTCTTGATTTGGGTCTGGGGTGCCAGGGGTGGGACCGAAGATGCCTTCTTGATGGGTATGTGCTTATGAAAAGATCCGATCCTTTTTTGAGGTATCCCCAGCATTCTGGCTTAGAAATAATAATGATAAAACATACACTCGTGCGAGGGTTTGGGGAAGAGGAAAGGGAATTTAACTTCCTAGAGGAAAGAGTGACAGACGAGGGTTTTTCTAAGTTGTGCATTTTGGCTGCAATTACAAGTGTAACAAAAACGAAGCTTCTGAATTATGTTCCTTGAGCTGCTGAAATGTAACTCTGCGTAGCATTGAGTTTTGATTCCATTTATATTGGCACCTCCTAAATTGCCCCTGGAACAAACAGGAGCAGAAGGAAAGACAATGACATTACTTCCTACCGTGACATGGAGTGTGTGCTGGTGTAAGGCAGGGGGTACATTTAATTAAGCAGATTCTTAAAACGCCTTTCAATATCCCTCAATTATTGCATATGCTCAATAAAATATGCATCTCTGCCATAGTTATATCTGCTCTAAACTTAGAGAAGGTCTTTGTGGGGCAATATGAGGGTGGAAGTTCCAGTGCAACAGGAAAACCCCGCTATTGGTTCTTCTGTAATGAGGAATGTCACCGAATGCATCAATGTCTCTAGAGTTAAGACTAGGAAGTGCCTAATAGACACACATAGAAGTTGCTAGAAATCATTGTTCAGTCAATAAAATCAGCCGCAACAAAGGTTCAAGATGCGCATTTGTAAACAGTATCATTATCAGTCAAACGTTTCAGAACAGAGAAAATGAAAATATCAGAACCCCCTCCCCCCTGAGAGCCGTGGGACAACCTTGTCCAAGACACAATAACTAAAGCCATTGGTCTTCCAACAAGAGGTGATTTAGGAAGCAGTAGTTTTGCTTTACTTGTTTCATGACTGAACTGTGTTCAGCACCTAACTATTTCTGAGCAAGGTGATCCCAATGTTTGACAAGATCAACGGGTTTGCTATCCCACAGGTCCGTGTGACTTGGACTTCTGCCGGGGAGACCGCTGTCGCAAGCACATCAAATGGGAGCATAATGGTGGAGAGCGGGTCCTGTGGCTTCCCACTGAAGACAGCTCTTGGTTGCGTTGAACCCAAATCTGATTTCATTAGCATAGCGGTGCCTTATTTCCACCTGCAAGCTCTGCTTGCAACAGTGGTCCAATATTTCACAAAGGTCGACTGTCTGCTTCACATCTCATCAAGGGGCTGCCATGCCTGGTTACCTCATTTCTGGTGATACAAACTGAAGTGCCTTTGTCTGCTGTTGGCCAGTTCCCACACGACTTTAGGGTTCTTCTCATTGGGGATCTTTGTCTACAATAATTTGATCTTTACTGTCTGTGGAGTATTGATTCCCTGATCATCAAGTGTACATTTATGAATTGTGTTTTATATTACAATTCTTTCCCTCATCAATTTGGAATATATGACTCATCTGAATTGCTGTTTTTATAGGAAGTTCTGGATACATATAATTTGTAACTGGCAGATTTCTAGACACAAAGTTAGTGCTCCAGTCTTTCCTACTCTTGAGGCTCAGGGAGCATTGCGGAAGAGGTGGCGGAAAGGTTGAAAGAGCCAGAGGTTGGGGAGGATGGGGGGGGGGCAGAACTGCCTTCTGGACATGTCAGGACTGCCACACTCCTAGACTCGTAGTAGTTGTGGCAACCTGCACAAGATATGCATAAGATTCAGCCAGTTAACATTCCAGCATGAAAAGAGACCCCCCCACACAGCTTCTTTGTAGCATGAATCTTAGAGGTTGTATTAATAAAATCAAGCCTGAGGCTAGTTATTGGGGTGAATGCTGGAAGATCAGAGAATCAGAACAAGCCTTAGCTACCTCACCTCGCTAGTTCCTCAGCTGGTCTTGTTTCCTCAGACTGGAAGCCCCTGAATCCTCATCCAGAATGAATCTCAGCTGAACTGCTGCTCCAAAGCCTGAAACTTTAACCAGCTAAAAGTTTCTAGTTTCTGGTCTTCACACATTATATATCTTTCTGTTTTTGCCATCACTCCCTGGGATTAAAGGTTCACTTCTTGGGATTAAAGGCATGTGTCACCATGCCTGGCTGTTTCCAATGTGGCCTTGAACTCACAGAGATCCAGAGGGATTTCTGCCTCTGGAATGCTAGGATTAAAGATGTGAGTGCCACCATTTTCTGGCCTCTATATCCAGTGGCTGTTCTGTCTCTGACCCCAGATAAGTTTATTAGGGTGCACAATATTTTGGGGAAGACAATACCACCACACTTCTTTTTTTTTGACAGCTTATGGCTGCTAGAAAAGGGAGGGTCAGTCTTTTAAAGGGTGTGGCCTCTCATAGGTTGACTGCAGTCCAGTGTGCGGCTCCACATCTGTGAACATCTGGGCAGCACAAAGTAGAATCGATGGGTCTAAAACAGAAGAACAATGTTGGAAGAGTGTGTCAAAGGAATCCAGGCATTGAAGGTGGGGAGGAAAGATGATTATGATCAACACACGTTTTCTACATGCATGACATTCTCAAAGAACCAGTAAAGTATATAGAAAAATCTTAGTGCTTTATGGGAAGTTTTTTCTTCTTCTACATTTTATAGAGAAGTTGAAACTCTGAGATGACAATAAATTTTTTAAGATCTCAAATCTGCTTATCAAAGAGCAGAAATGCCATTTGACTCTACATTATTCTATATTCTATATTATGTTGTTTCCACTAAAATGGACCTCTGCCCTCAAACCCACAACTTCTGACAACTGGGGAGTTGCTGCTGCAAACATCTGATGCTCTTCCCTTTAGAAACCAGGGGCTAAGGACACGTCTGAGCAGGCATTCTGAACGGTATAAAAAGCAATGTTCCAGAAGTGTAGCTTCGGATAGAGACACTGGCCGGGAAGGACAAAGATGTGTTAGAGAATTTAGCGGAAGATCTCAGCATAGCGTTTTGCGCTTGGGGCTACTGTGGCACCCCCACTGCGAGTCGCTCTAAGTGACAGTGAAAGGAGAGACAGGTTTGGGAGTCGTCAGATGTCAACTCTATGACTCTCTTGTGTTCTCCCTTTCTTCTTGCATCCTCCGGCAGCCATCCCAGATTATTGCTGAAGCATTGTTTTGTAATTCCTTAACCTCACTTGACTGTGTCCCTGGAATCTATCCCCAATGCCTTCCCTAGGAGCTGTGACTCGTTAGTATCTTAAAATAGTGTTAAATAAGCAAAAATCACTTAGACTAAAATAAGACTTGAGATTTTCTTAGCTCCATGGAGCCTACAATATCACTGGCTTCCAATGCTGGAGTACAGACTGACTCAGAGCATGAGTCTTTCCCAAGACTCCGTATCTCATCAGTGCGGTCTTTTCTTAGAACACTCTGTGTTTCACTCCTTCATCACGTGACAGCTTTCATTAAAACGTGGGGGGTAGAGAGGAACCCTAAAATGGCAGATTAGGTGTTTTCCTACCCTTACTGTGGTTGGGTGTCCTGTCTCAAATTCTAAGGTACCTCCAAATAATGAAGGCCCACACTCCTACTGCCCTGGGCCTGTACCAACATCCCTGGTGCAAATACATCTTATATACTAACGGAATGATTCACATGGTGTCAGGGTGTCTCTGTTGCAGAAGATGCCGTAGCCAAAGCAGGAGAGCTCTGAGGCATGCTGTAATCTGTCTGGAGAAGACAGAGTCAGGTACCAAAGATCTAGTACTAAACATCTCAGAAGACAGGCAAGCTAGTGGGTCATTTGAAGTAGCCCTTAATTATGCTGAAGAAGGGGGCTTTTGTAGAGAAGAAAGCTGTCCAGTAGACTTTTCTGTGGTGTTGGAAATGCTGTCTACCTGTGCTATTGAGTGTGGAGATCGTAGCCATATGTGGTCACCAGACACGAGAAACGTAGCTAGTGAGTGAAATTAAAAAGCTTTTCAAAATTTTATGAAGTTTATTATTAGCATGTGACTACCATATTTACGTGTTTAATTTTGACATTTTCATAAATGCATATATATTTGACAATATTCACCCTATTACCTGCTCCTGACATTTTAAAAGTTGAAGTTATATGTCCTGTGTAACTAGAGATTTTTGTATTGAACAGTGAAGATATGACCCTTACTCTTAACTTGTAGTGTCTCCAAACAACATATATAAATTGGGGTGATAAACATTGTTTCAAATTTACACCTTAAATTTTATTAATTGTAAATGATACGTTTTTCCTTCTGCATTCAGATTCGGAATGGGTTAGAAACCCAAGCCTTCTCACATAAAGGCAAAATTTTATTTATTCACTTATTTGTGTGTTGTGATATATGATGTGTGTGCATGTTCTTGGGGGGGGCACGTGTATATCAAGGCATGTGTGCGGAGGTCAGAGGACAATTTTGGGTGTCGCTTCTTGCCTTGTCCGCCTTGCCTGGGACTGTGTCTTTGCCGTGGTGTAAGCCAGGCTAACCGGCCCTCAGCACCCCTTGGCTCCCCTATCTCAGCCTCACCCCTGCCCTGCGCCATGCTTCCTGCTCTGCCAGGGTTCTGAGGATCTGAACTCAGGGGTCAGATCCGCCTGGCACGCGTCTTACCCACTGAGCCATCTCCCGAGATCAAAGCAAACTTTTATTGTGAGACTAACTTCAAGAAAGACTCGACCATGCTCAAACTGTTTTTAAAACTGTGATAAGGCTGTGGTGGAGATGTCTCGACAACAGGGTGAACTTGATGTCCTGAAGGGCACACTCAGAAGGCTTCTGCTTAGTTCATGCTACCACCAAGACTGCCGTTGCACACTTTACCTCAGTGGGCCTGGTTTTGATCTGAATTTCTTAAAATTGCCCGCTGCTTCAGGCTTTGCTGAGCAGCTGGCTGTGGTGTGTGTCTCCTTGTGAAGCCGACCTGCCTGAGAAGTCAGTCTTGTCCAGACAAGGAAGCAGTTGGGTTGGTTCACTAGGTGGGATTTCAGTGCCCTTGAGCCTGACTTGGGAGCTAACCCAGCCAAAGGATGCGTGCGATGTAACAGATTCGGTTATAGTCTTCAGTCTGCTTCTTTGCTCTTTTCCTGGTGTTGGGCATCGAATCCAGGGCCTCTCACAGGCACGGCAAACCACATGAGTTGCCCTTGCCCTGTTTTGTCTTTCAAACTTGGTAGTTATCCCAAGTTCTCCTTCTTTGGTCAGGCCCTCCCAATGGCGGGACAGTTTTGGGGTAGTGGCTCCTTCTTACCTGGTGAAGCTCTCGTCCTGGCTTCCAATTAGACCCATGTGAGCTAGCCAGGGAGCCTAGAAGCTTCCATTATAGTGTGTGTGTGTGTGTGTGTGCGAGAGAGAGAGAGAGAGAGAGAGAGAGAGAGAGAGAGAGAGTGCGTGTGTGTGTGTGTGCGTGTGTGTGCATGTGTGTGTGTGTGTGTGTGTGTGTGTATGTGTGTGTGTGTGTGTGTGTGTGTGTGTGTGTAAAACAGGAGGAATGTAATAAGCCTTGCAGCATGACTACTTGGAGCAAGAACGGTTGAAGCAAGTAGCATTGGGGACCACGCTGGTGGCTTCCATCTCTGCCAGGTGGGGCATGTGTTCTGTGTGTGATGGAGACACACTGGGATGGGATGAGTTGGGATGTAGGCAGAGGTCCCTTCTAACTGTTAGGATGGTGTTTTAGTGCTTGCATGTCAAGGTAGACAAGTTGGGCCCTACAACCAGTAACAGAGCCAGAAGAAGCAACAACTTCTAAGAACAGACTTCCATAACGGAAATCACAAGCACCAGGGCAAAGCTCCTCTTTCCCCTGGGTCCCCCCAAACTTTGTCTCCCCAGGACACCCACAAGGATTGCCTAAGGAACAGGGAAAGGCTTGCCCCTCTTATTTATGTTTTGTTTAAGTCTTACATTCATTTCTCCCCCTTATAAATAACAATTAATCATAGTTTATTTCATCTCTGCTAAACACATCAGTCACTCACTATTTAAACATCTAACTTAATTGGAAACCGTGTGAGCACATTTTCTCCCTCCTGCCATAAAAATACAGTAATTCGCTTAAAAAATCAACTATGAGGAAACTTAAGTATTTTTATGAATATAATGCTAGAGGTAATTTGCGTTCACTTAACCTAATAGAGCAGAAAGAATTCTGCACTGTGGGATAGTCTGAATCTGGGCCTTCAGCTGTGCATATGTTGGGCGATGGAGGAGAAAGATGTGGTGAGCAGTTCCGGAGCACTGCGCTTTCAAGTGGAAGGTTGGCTTTCGGTCTTCAGCCTATGTACTGTCTTATTGCATGAGGATGCTTGCTCAGAGCCTTACATTCTTAATTCTTAAACATCTTTGGAAAGGGTCTCCAATCCACTATATTAGGCCACATTTCGGTGGCCAGCAACATCTTAGTAGTTGCTAAAAACAAACAAACAAACAATAACAACAAGAAAACAGATACCCAGTGGCCAGAGGCAGATGAGCAAAGAGAGAAATTTCTCACAGGTTGGCTCTACAGAACCCTCCAGAATCATTTATTCTGGGCCATGGGTTAATCACCCCAGAACTCGGCTTTGAAATGGCAACAATGCACTGATATTTAGTGGAACAATGCATCACACTGGTTTCGAGGCTAAGCTGTTTAGGGACTGTGGGATTCTAGAGAGTTCTTTACTCTCAGGAAGCCCCAATTCCTGAGTCTAGATACAACCATAGCATGGCCCTCAAAATATTGAGAAGTTGTCATAATTTCTGTAGAGTACCCATTATTGCAACTAAGGGCTAAGTTTTCCTTCCTTATGTTGTATGGATTTGTGAAGAGATGGTTATAGGCTCCTTGCATTCAGTATCTTCTTACAGAGAAAAGAAAGTGATCACTTTGTACCAGTTTGCCATGTTTTCCCATGAATTTTTTTCTGACACATAAAGAAGTATAAGTTTTATGATTAAAATTTCAGAATTATATTTCCTGCTTACTAATCTGAGCCCCTTTCAAGACCATAGAGATCACACCGCAGACGCAGACAGTCCCGTGGCTGGAGGACTGGGATTGCTTCAGATGGACAGGACACAATAGGAGCAGGCCGGCACCAGGACCCAGAAGCACTGCTTTCATCCGGAGGCGAGCAAGCCTCCCAGTTGCTGGAAGTTACAGCCTTGTTGTGCTGTCAGGAGAAATGGGCTGATGTCGAGGAGAAAGTTTAACCTAATCTAATGGACACCTATGGACCAAAGACCATATGATAGCACCAGCAACCTTTTTCACCTGCCAAGAGCAACTTCCTGGGGAATGACTAAACTGACAATTGTTTGTTAATTACCCGGACTTGGACGATCTGTTCTCTAACCTCAGCATTACCAATTTTATATCGTTGGTTGTGAAATGGATAGACTGCGGGAAGGGCTGACTTTTTTTTGTAGCTAGAGAGTTTTCTCTCTGGGTCCCGCCAAGCCCCGGCTGTCCAACAGCCCACTTATAAAATAAACACACAGACACTTATATTATTTAAACTGTTTGGCTAATGGCTCAGGCTTTTTGTTAACTGTTCTTATATCTTAAATTAACCCATTTCTATTAATCTATACTTTACCATGTGCCTCGTGGCTTACCGGTACCTTACGTCTCACTTGTCATGGCGGCGGCTGGCAGCATCTCTCTCACTCAGCCTTCCACTTTCCAGCTTTATTCTCCTCCTTGTCCTGCCTGTTCTTCCTGCCTAGCCAATGGCCAATCAGTGTTTTATTGATTGACCAATCAGAGCAACACATTTGACATACAGAACATCCCACAGCATTTTTCTTTCTCTATTTTTATTATTCTACACAAGGTCACACAGAGGTCAGTGATTTATATGCAGAATTTAATCTGCTCATGTAAGTAACTCCTCACTCGTCGTATACCTGTATGGAACCCCAAGAAAACTCACTGGTTCACCAGGTGGGACTTTGGTGGTAGCTGTACCTTGGTAGCAGACCAAGGTAGTTGGTCTTCCTGGGCTCCCTGTCTGGGTGAGTAGCTGTGGGAGCATCTCCTCAGGATGCTCCATCACAGCTTCATCACGTCTTCATAAAGCTTCATCACATAATGTTTGTTTGTATGCATGCTTTCAGGGCTGGCTTTTTGACGCTGGACAACCAATTGGCATGCTCATCCCTGGGGAGACCACCTCTCCCGCTCCCAGCTCTCCTTCGTTGACAGGCACTTATTTGTAAGCATGTCTATCAAAGCATCATTTGTAACACGTATGACATATAAGTAAACATTGGAAACAATGTAAGCGTTTCCTATGTAGAGACAAAACTACAGCAGATGTCCATGTATGAAGTTTTGAACATAGAAAACATAATCTAATGTAGAGGGAATTCATAGATAATTAATTAATGCAACAAGTGTTTATTAAATAACCTGCCAGGTAGTATCCTCAGTGGGCAAATAGAATTCATATTCTTTCCATTTCCTTAGGTTGTAGTTCAGAGAGGAGGGAGATATAACAAATGACAAACTGAATCAATACATTAACTGTATAGTATGATCGAAAATACTAAGTCCTATACCCCCAAAGAAAAAGCAACAGAGCAAGGTCATTGAGAGTTGTGGGTTTCCTGAGCATTGGTGGCATATGCTTTTAGTACCCAGGAAGCAGAGGCAGGGGGATCTCTTTGAGTTGGAGACCAGTGTAGTTGTCCTAGTTGGAAGTAGGTAATGGTTTCTATGGGACGACCCAAATTAGGCCTTATCACAAGGGCAGTGTTGGAACAACGCCACATGGAGAGGTAGCCAAGAGCTTTAGGGATGGCAACAACCAGTGTCAAGGTCAAAGAACAAAATAGCATAACTAAGCATGCTCTCAAAAGTATAAGTATATAAACATGTATTTTATTTACATCACATGCTAGGCAAAGATTGCTACCACTTTAATCTTCCAACTTATCTCTTTTTTTAAAAAAAAGATTTATTTATTTATTATGTATACAGTGTTCTGCCTGCATGAAGGCCTGCAGGCCAGACGAGGGCACCAGATCTCATTACAGATGGTTGTGAGCCACCATGTGGGTGCTGGGAATTGAACCCAGGACCTCTGGAAGAGCAGCCAGTGCTCTTAACCTCTCAGCCATCTCTCCAGCCCCATCTTATCTTTTATTGTTAGAGAAAAAAATTAAAATTTAGAGTCTAACTCAATCCTGTCGTTCCATCGTCCTTAAAGGGTGACTGTTAACGTGTCTCAGGATGAACTTTCTCAAGCTCACCTTCAGTGCAGGCATCCAGGTTAGATCTGAAGAGGTTAGATCGTAAGAAGGCAAAGGAGCACCCGCCTTGCCAGATGTCATTCTTCTGTGTGTTCTACCATGCAGGCAGGTAGCACAGGCCTACCAAAGTAGAAACCTTAGTTTGTGGGAGAAACGTAGAAACAGCAAGTTGCTGAGTTTAGGCAGATCACCATTAATTTCTCGTCTACTAGGATAAACAGGTCCTACTAGCAGAAAACACGTTTTTTTTTTTTTTTTTTTTTTTTTTTAAATGGGAGAATAATTGTCAACATTCGCAAGTCAGAGAGTAATTTGAATGTTGTACTCTTAATTGGACCTTAGGTCACTATACATTCTTAACATTATATCTATAAAGGAATGACTTGTTTTTGTTTTTTAAAGTAATACACATTGAAGTGAATTCATAACGCTGCTTTTATTCAGGTAGAAATGTTATTCTTGCAACTTTAAAATGAATTTGGCTGCCAATAATATTCTCCTCCCTCTTTTTAGCTTAATGATGCTATTTATATTTTCCTAAATATAAATTTAATATCTTAATTAAATTTAAATTTCCTAAGTATAAATTCTTTGTTTCCACTGATTTTTTTCCATTTCCCACCCAGGACAGAAAGACCTCAACACATTGTTGCTATTCCTCTTTCTTTTCCTGGAAAACTTAGGTAGAAAAGATTGGAAAGTGATTATCCAGACTTCAAGAGTGAATTCATTCACCCAGTTTTGAGAGGAAGTAGAGTCTGTAAGGGAACAGGTTTCTGTTCTGAAGTTCTAGGAGAGTATTATAAACAGAAACAGAAAACAAGTGAGCTCAGTTATGTTTAACACTGTTCGTCAGTTGCCAGACACACAAGAGCTTTTCAGTCCAATTCCATCTAGAAGTTTGTAGTTGGTCAGCTCCTGGAGAACATAAATAAGGGTAAAGTAGTAATAGTGGATCCTTTTCCATCATCTGTCTATCTATCTATCTATCTATCTATCTATCTATCTATCTATCTATCTATCTATCTATCTATCTATCTATCATCTATCTATCCATCTATCATCTATCATCCATTTATCTATCCATCTATTATCTATCATCTATCTGTTTATCTATCTATCTATCCATCCATCCATCCATCCATCCATCCATCCATCCATCCATCCCTAAACATGTGTGTGATAACTTAAACATTGCTGTATACTAGAGTGCATGAATAGCCCAGATTGATGCATCATTGTTTAAAAAATGGAAAATTCTTTGAGCTGTAGTTTCAAATGATGCCTCAGGAATCCTGGGTGGAGGTAATTGTGAGGTCTTGGGATCGGGGCTTCTTAGTTACTGACTTGACTTCCTGAGAACTGCCCTTGCTCACTTCTTTCCACTGCAAACGGAAATGAGCCACTAGGTGCTGTGGGATGGTCTGTATAGCAAATGTGTTGCTAATTAGTCAATAAATAAAACACTGATTGGCCATTGGCTAGGCAGGAAGTGTAGGCGGGACAAGGAGGAGAATAAAGCTGGGAAGTGGAAGGCTGAGTCAGAGAGACACTGCCAGCTGCCACGATGACAAACAGCATGTGAAGATGCCGGTAAGCCACGAGCCATGTGGCAAGGTATAGATTAATGGAAATGGATTAATTTAAGCTGAAAGAACAGTTAGCAAGAAGCCTGCCACGGCCATACAGTTTGTAACCAATATAAGTCTCTGTGTTTACTTGGTCGGGTCTAAGTGGCTGTGGGACTGGCAGGTGAGAGAGATTTGTCCTGACTGTGGGCCAGGCAGGAAAATTTTAGCTACAACTAGGCATGTTTCTGGCCTTTGAAAACTAATTTTGAGTTTAACAGTGAGTTTTGCTTTGGGGAGCCTACTTGTATTATTTTGTAATGCTTGCCAAGTGAGTCTACTTGGAATGTTAGAAATAAGTAAGCTGCTCTGCAGCCACATACGTGCCCTGTAACTGACACAGGAAGACCACAACTTTCCATTGACTTTGGAAGGGCACTATTGAACTACTGTAGGTGGGTCACTCAACAGCCCCTTTATCTGGGCCGGCTTTGTTTGTTTCATGATGTTGGTATGTGCCTGCTTTCTGTAGCAGCTTTTCTAAATTCCTGTCGTGAAAGATTTAGTCTGAAAATTGGGGTCCATGGTTCCTTTCCCAGATGCACAGTGTCAAAACCATCTTGCAGAAAAGGGTAGTTGAGCTCATGCATTGCTTTATGAAGGTGGAACTTGGATTCAGCCCCACAGCGAGTCCTTCCAGCACTGTGTCCAATGTCTCCCATTTAGCTTTTCTTTCTGTGGACTCAGCGATGTGGATGAAAATTCAGCTTCCCTCCTGCTATGGAAGCAGTTGACTAGCAATTATGTGTTTTATGGCTGTAGCCATCAGATGTCCAGTTTCAGCATGCTTTCCTTTTGGTACATGTTCTGAAAACTTAAAGCACCATATGTAATGATAGCTAATTGCTTTTCATGTAATAACCATTTGTATTTTTAAACCCGAGTCTCCAGCCTGGTGCTTCGCTCTGCTTGATAATCTGATGTGAAGACCACATTCAGGCAAGATTTCACCTTATTTTAACCTCATTCATGTTTTTATGCCAACAACCTGCAAGGTTTCTGGCATTCCTCAGCTCTTTAGTATTTCTTTTTTAAAGCATTTAATAAGGGAGTTGCATTGGTTGAAGAGGTTCTGCTTATTCAAACGGTAATATAATCCACAAATCTGAAGTTCTTTCCTTAGATATAAAAATGTCGAATATCGTAAAACACCAGTTCAGGCTTCTGCACCTGCATCTATATATGAGTCACTAGCCACTGAAGAGGGGCTTAATGTAATAAGTAGAACTTCTGAAGACATTCCAGGCAGCTTTTTGAGCCCCTGAAATGACACCCACTTCTGTGGAATGAAATCTATAGACTCTCTTACCACTGGCTGAAGATGCTAGTGTCTGAAGCTATTTCTGAGAATTTTTTTTTTGTTGTTGTTGAATCTAAAGCAGGCAAACTAAGTACAAGTGTTTCTTCCGAGAGCCTCCTTTTCCCTCTTCTCCTGGGCTCCTCACTATTGTTTTGTCTAAATGAAGTCTTCTGTTGGTGTTATTGTAGACGCGGTCCGACCACAGGCGTCTTAAACCAGACATTAATAGCATCTCTCACAGCCCTGTCAGTGCTCAAACACAAATATTGCATGTGTGTTTTGCAAAAGCCACACATCAGATGCTAATGGAGTACATTTCCCCCCTGCCTAAACAAACCAGCATAAAGGGCTTCCATCTACGTCAGTTTACCATAAGGTCTCCGAAGTATCAGAAGCACCAGCCGTACGCTATGCGATAAATACAGTGCTTCTGTAGGAGAAAATAACAGAATTGTCAGGGAAACATCAGGCCTGTTACATTCCCTGTGAAATAATAGCAACGGAATCTCAGCTTCTTTTTCTTTTTGATAAAATAAAGTATTTAACGAGGAGTAAATACCAATATTTAGAATGATAATTTTTTTTTTCATTAAAGAACACATGGAAAGTGAAATCGTAGCAGAGTTTTCCTCCTTGTTTTCAGCTCACTTCAGGGCGTTGTGACAGTTGTGTTGGAATAAAATTGGAGCCTGAGCCTCTGGAAGTGAGGGGTTCCCGCTGCCACCAGAGCACCAGAGTGCCAATCTGCGGGAGGCAGGAGAAGAGCGAAACCGCAAGCTGAGAATCAAACTTTCACATCAGCTTTCTAACTTTAGAGCAAAAAAAAAAATGGAATTACTTTAATTATATGACATTTAACTAGAAATACAATTTGCTGGGATTATCGCTCTCATTTAAAATACCTTCTTGGTAGGTTTCAATTAACATAAAAATCAGATCAGGCGTGTAGATAAGGTCAGTGGGACAGACTGCTTTACTAAATCATCGTATTTGCTTTGACTTGGAGGGGTGACATGGAGGGAATTGGAAAAGCATGAACAGAAAGAGAGATTTTCTCCTCTCTGTCTCTGTCTCTCTGTCTCTCTCTCTCTCTGTCTCTGTCTCTCTCTCTCTTCCATTTTCCCTGGGGGAAATGTGTCAAGGTCTTTTAACCCTTCCTAGAACGTACCAGTGCTCTGCTTCGGTCAGAGACATTTCTGGTTCGCTGGGTGTCTCTGTGCATTCAGGGCGTGAATGAGTCTGCAATAAAACAAAGTGAAATCATTGTGCACATAAAGTTTAATGGGAGAATATAAGATGCACACATCAAGGCCATGTGTGGAACAAAAATTCTTCTCCGTTCAGTCACTTACCTCTTATTTGATCTAAAAGACATATAAAATCATTTTTGATGTTTCTTTTTCTAAGAAATAATTAACTTTATGTTTGTTGGAGAAATTTATAAAAGAAGCTTTTATTTTTAAAAAGTAAATTAGTATTGCAATACCAAATACACATAGTTTGTCTGTGTGTGTGTGTGTGTGTGTGCACGTGCATGTGTGTGTGCACTAGCACGCAGCAGGGTACACATATGTGGAGGCCAGAGCTGGACATAGGTGTCTTCCTCTATCACAGAGTCCTTCACTGAACCAGAATCTCCATGTTTTGGCTTGTCTGGCTGGCCAGATAGCTCCTGGGATCTACCTCTCTCTACATCCCCACACCCCACACACCTGTGCTAAGGTTACAGGCATGTGTAGCCTGTAACTATTTACATGGATCTTGGGGATTCAAACTCAGGTCCTCATGCCTGCACAGTAAGTGCTTGTATGAGCCACCTCCCTGGCCTCTGTATACATGTGTCCTTTGTGTGTGGGCTCATTCTTAGGGTGTGACACCTAACCTGATTTTTAATTTAGTGATGAATCTTAGGCAACACATTCATTAACTGACAGGAGTGATAAAGTTTGGAGAGTCTGCTGTATGCAGAGGAGATACTGGGCAAACAGTGCTAGAGATTCCTTAGAATTTGCTGCATGAATTCAGGAAATGTTGGGCGGGATGAGTCATGTGGCTCATATGAAAGAACATGCCTTGCTGCACCAAGCGAGTGAAGGATGTGTAAATATGTGCATCTGATCGGTCCTATCAAAAATGTGGAATAGCAAAGCACAACTCTGAAGGACAGTTGACCATGCACATTTTGGGAAGTGTCCATACTGAAGTCTCAAACCTGAATGTGACCCAATGTGGGAACACTGCTAAAAATGTCACAACTTCCTCAGTCAGAAGAGGGTGTGTATATCAGGTCTTAGGAAACGGTACAGTATCCCACATTGCCTGATGAAGGGAAGAGAAAACCTTGTTTGGATGCTTCCTGTTAATGAATAGCATTGACAAAGAAAATTTCAGTTGTACTCTGTGAAATGTTAAACTGATACAATTCTCAAAGAGTAAGAGATTGGTGTATGAGATTATGTGAAAGAGATGTTTTGGCTGTTAGGAAACTTATTTTATTTTTTCAAGACAGGCTTTCTCTGTGTAACAACTCTGGCTGTCCTGGAACTTTTGTCGACCAGGGTGTCCTCCAACTCAGAGAGATCCTGCCTCTGCCTCCTGAATGCTGGAATTAAAGGTGTGTACCACCATGCCCAGCAGAAAATTTAATTTTTATGGAATCAGCATTTTAGGGAAATCCTATAATCTCATTCATTTTGTAGAATTCCCAGTAGCAAGAGGCCATGCCTTGGTAGTTGAGAAGTTTCACCATGTTCATGGTGTAGGAAAAAGCCCAACTGTGGTTTCTATGGGCTGATTTCTGTAGAATGTCTAATAGGCTGAGAGCATCCAGGCTGGGCAACAGAGGGCAGAAACTCCTGTGGCCTAGAGGACACCAAAGCCAGGAAGTATTTCTCTGGTAACTGTCAACATCACCCACAACACGTGAGAAAGTAGGAACAAAGTAAAGTAATGTTTCAACAATAGCTCAGGAATGGTATGCTGTTGACATGGTCACCCTTGTGTCCCGTCAGTCCCCAGCCGACTTTGCTTTTGGAAATGTAAGGTTCCCCCAAAGTAGGAAACTGCAAATCTAAGCTCTTTATACCAAAGCTAATTTAACTGAGTTGTCCATCTTATAATGTAAACTATAATCAGAACAGAACCATTTATTGACGTGAGCTACAGATCCCTGGGGTGGGGAAAAGCAGGACATTTGCCCCTGAGCTCTACAGTAGTGGGCTCAGTTTGGCAGTGGCAACAGTGTCCTGAGAAGCTGAGGAAGGAAGAAAGAGGGGCCTCTGATAACCTGCGCAAAAGAAAGGCATTGTGGTAGTTTGAATGCAATTGCCCCCGCCCCCCAATAAGTTCACAGGGAGTGGCATGAGTGGGAGATGTGGCTTTGTTGGAGTAGGTGTGGCCTTGCTGGAGGAAGTGTGTCACTGAGGGGTGGAGTGGGCTTGGAGGTCTTCTATGGTCAAGTTATGCCTAGTTCAGTTCACTTCCTGTTGCCTGCTGATCAAGATGTATTAACTTTCAGCTCCTTCTCTAGCACCATGGCTCTTAACAATGGAGCCCAAAAACATGCATTGGAGATAAGGCAGCCTCCTCAACCAACTGTCCTGAGAAAGTTGGTTATCCACATGTGGATTAACAAAGGCCTGCCTCTGTCTCTCACCTTAAAAAAAAAAAAAAAAAAAAAAAAGACCATGCAAAGTGGACCAAAGACCTTAACATAAGACCTGAAACTGGAATTACTAGAGGAAAAAACTTGTCTAGGCATAGGCAAGAACTTAGTGACATGGACCGCAATAACTCAGGAAATAATAGCAACAAATAACAGATGACAAATGGGATTGCAGGAGACTATAAAACTATTGTGCAGTAAAGGAAATGAACAGTAGGCTGGATGGACAGAGCCTACAGAATGGGAGATCTTTGCCAACTATACATTTGACTGGAGATTTATATCTCTAATCTATAAGGCAATGAAAAATTAAAAATTACCTCCTACCAGATCATCTATCAATACATAGGCACATAAATTAAACAGAGAGCTCTCAGAATAAGAAATAAAAGTGGCCACAACAATTTTTTGAAAAAAAAAATGTCGATCTCCTTAGTCATTAGGGAAATGCAGAGTAAAACTTATTCCAGGCAGACTGTCTATTATCAAAAACAACAACAAAAAATCCCAAATAACAACAAATGCTGTTGAGTGTGGGGGGTGAAAGGAACCTTTAAACACCTCTGGTAAGAATGGAAATAGGAAATAATTATGAAGGTTCTCCAAAAACTAACAATGAAGTACAGCATGCTCTCACCATACCCCCCAGATATATGTACCCAAAGGAAGCCAGGCCAGAATGCCATAGAGGAACTCACACCTCCGTGTATATTACAGCCCTTCCACAGTTGTCTAGATAGTAATCATTCCATCGGTGTATAAATGGACATAGGAAATGTTTATATGCACAACAGTGTTTTATTTGGCCATAAAGAAGAATAAAACCATGCCATTTGGAGGGAAATAAGGGTGATTGTGTTAAGTGAAATAAGCCAGACTCAGAAAGACAAATAGCCTATGTTCCAGGGTTTTCATATGTGGATCTACACTTTAAAAATGTGTGTATGTGTGTGTGTGTGTGTGTGTGTGTGTGTGTGTGTGTGTGTGTGTGAGAGAGAGAGAGAGAGAGAGAGAGAGAGAGAGACAGAGAGAGAGACAGAGAGAGAGAGACAGAGAGAGAGAGAGAGAGAGATTGGAAGGCACAAACAAAGAGGACTATTTGTGGGAAGGAAGGAGGCTAGAAGAAGGGAGACTGAGAGGGTGAAAAAACAAAGTTTCACCACTGAAATAAGAAGAGGATACAAAGTGCTTGGTTCTTTCTGTATACTGGGAAATCAGAAACATTATTCTTCAACAAGAAATGTTTTGAGGTGATACATAATCACCTGTGGTGTTTCTCATTATCATCAACTCAAAGGGTCTAATCTGTTGGGGGCATGAAATATATTCTGGATCATCTGGGTAGGATGCCTGTGGTTGTTGAATCACCTTCAGGTTTTGAAAATAAAATTAAAAATGGACTTGATTTGGTTTTCCTAGACTTTATGTCTCCAACTTTTGTATTTGACTCTTTTTAAAATTGAATCATTATTCTTTTAATGTATATTAAAATATAGAGTACTTTATATAAAATAGTGTCCATTTCCCAAATGAATAGTATTAAACCTGATGACTTATTGTTATGTCCATTGATTTGTCACTTGCAAACTCCTTTCAGAGAAACTTCAAAGTTCAATGGTGGTTAACATCAATACCCACAAAATGGTTAACGTATGGAGTGTGCTCAGCCCTAAACAAGACATCTGTGGCATATCACTTTCTTCCAGGAATCAGGGATCATTGCAGAAGAGGAGGCAGAACCAGAAGCGGTGGATGATGATAAGGAAACAGTGTTTCCTAGACACAGTTGGGCAGTTGTGCATATGAACTCACAACATTGAGACAGCATGCACAAGACCTGTGCACGCTTAAGCCAGACAAAATCTCAGAATGGAGAGGCCAGGTAGGCATGAAGTTCCACCCCTACGTAAGGAGCTTTTGACAATTGGTAGGTACCAGGAGAAGGAGAATCAGTCTTCTTTCAGGGTGTGGTACTTGGTGGGTTGACCACCTTCCAATGAAGGCCACACATGCAAGAATATATGGCCAGCACAAATTTGACTTGACATGGTTGTGGCGTTATATTGTGTACCCTAATAAACTTGACTGAGGATCAGAGACTAGAGCCAGCCACTAGATTAGACATAGAGTTCCGGCAGTGGTGGCACACACCTTTAATCTCAGCACTTGAGATCTCATGCCTTTGCTTGGGAAACACACATGTAGTGGGTAGCCATTCCAGCTTCGATCTGGAAGTTCCAACCCCCATTGAGGCTTCGGCAACTGTCACACTTACAAGGCAGGGCCAAGGGAGGCGCCGAGAGACCCGAGATCTGGATGGGCCAGTGCTCTCTCTGTTCCGGGACCCTGGACTGTGGAGGTGGATCGAGCAGAGCTCCAGAGAACACCGCTGGACTGTGATACACCTTCCCCAGACCCCGTGACCTACCTATCCCTTCATTTGTAAGTTACCCACTAAATAAATCTTCCTTTTAACTATGTGGAGTGGCCTTAATAATTTTGCCAATACACATACACCTTTAATCCCAGCAAGTAGTGTAGCAGGGAAGAGAAAGGTATATAAGGAAACAGGAACTCACTCTCTTTAGGCTGAGGATTTCATAGAGGTAAGAACTAGTGACTGGCTGTTCTGCTTCTCTGATCTTTCAGCTTTCACCCTGATAGCTGGCTCTGGGTATTTTATTAAAAGATGATCTAAGACTCAAACAACACATGGTGTTCTCTTTTTTAAAAAAAGAAGATGCAGAAACAGAAGAGAAGGAGAAGGGGGAGGAAAAGGAGAAAGAAAAGAGAAGGAGAAGGAGTAAGAAGAGGAAGAAGATGACACAGTTGAGTAGTTGGGTAGGTTGGCAAGTGGGGGATGGATTTTGAAGGAGGAGTAGGGTGTGAAAATGATCAAAACACATTACACAAAATTCCCAAGGAACAAATAAAAATGTGAAGCAAAGGGACTAAACTAAGTGACTAAAATGTGAGCAACATTTAAAATGAAGTCTTATTTTCACATGGCAATTGCTCTTGCCTGGCTTGCCAGTCTTAAGATGACCTATTCATTCCAGGACAACTCTGTAAGTCAGATTTGTCTAGTTTTTAGTGGTTTTTGTAAGAAGATGGCATGGTGGTGTTGTGTAGGACTTAAGGAGGTCTTTATCATTTGGGTAATTTAAATACAAATTGTGAAGGTCTTAAAAATGTTTGAACAAAAAGAATACTAGTGGAAGAAATCTTATTTGAATGAATTTATTCTTTATGAAGTAAAAGAAACTGCTTGTTGATTTTGGCAATGTAAGTTAATCTTTAATGTTTAAATTAATGCAAGATATTTTCTAGATGCAAAACACAGAGAACTAAATTTTCCATTAATTTCATTTAATAAGAAAGATTATGAACTCCAAAGAAAGCACATAATATACATTTATTTTAAGGAATTAAAAATCAAAATTAGGTCAAAGATCTTTTTTTTTTTTTAACCTTCATTTGACTCAAATCTGATTGTGTTTATTCTGTCCCAGGGGTGAGGTTTTGTGGACATCTTCTACTTTCTTTCAATATAATTACAACAAAGACAGAAAAATGGTGGACCACATATGAATGGTTTCAAACATAAGGAATTTTAGTTCCTTTGGTGAGGAGGGAAAATGTTGCCCCATTAGAGTCAGTAGTGGGTCAGTTTCTTAGTCTCTGAGCTGAGAAGCCATCATAACGTAGTGACCTGCTTCAGTGGAGTTCCTATGCCTAGTAAGTAGGAAGAACTTGGGATAATTGTTACACTGGGTTTTGGGTGTTGCTCAGACCTTCTGTGTAGGTATAGTTCCATTATTTACAAAATAGAGGGGAAAAAAATGCCTATCCTAGCTGAAGGTCTGTTTTCTAAGAAAATGTTTTAAAAGTACACTTTAAAAATGAAATGTGTCATGGATAGTCTTCACTAATCTACTCTGGAACTCTGTTTCAGTTTCACAAAGCAATACGAAACAGATGAGGGGTGAGAACGCATGGGGCTATTGATCCACCTGGGCTTGTAGGAGGGACCTCATTGGTTGACCAGTTGCCCAAGTTAACCTTTCTAGGTTCCCACCACTCTGTTGCAGACTGTTTGGCGTTGGTGCCCAACGCCTACTTAAGCAAGCATCTAATTGGATGTGTCTCGTTGTTGTTGGAAGATGAAAATTGCTTTAGAGATGGGTGGTGGTGATGGTCGCACAGCAATTAATGACACCAAATGATAAAATGATCAAGTTTATATTGAGTATCTTTTTTATGAAAGTTAAAAAAAAGAACAAAGATTATATATTCCACAAAAGTTAGGAAAACTGACAAATAGATGACTAATTTTGCTAAGTCTATACTTCCTAAATAAAATTTGGCAAATTTCTAGTATTTGTTTATAAATATGCAAATATAGGAGACCAGTTTCCTCGTTTGTTTTTAACTATTATTATGCAGACTGGTGCTCCATGGGTGGCTTAGGTGACAGTTTGAAATAGAGTTAATTAAAATCGGCCTTTGACCCTGCTATCACCTTGAAAACTCTAAGTCATTATTTATTACCAACAATGTTAAACCTTACTTCTGTGCTTCCCTCACAAATAATCTAATTCTCCTTTCATCCTATTCTCTTTCTTCTTTCTTCCATGCCTCTGATTGGTTCTTTAGGAATCCCCCTTCCTTCTTCCATGCCTCTGATTGGTTCTTTAGGAATCCCCCTTCCTTCTTCCATGCCTCTGATTGCTTCTTTAGGAATCTGAGTCAGCTGTGCTCGGTGGAAGCTTGCCCATGGACAGACACAGTATCACCTGCTCTGTCCAAGCTGGAGTTAAGGATTATCCCATTGACTGAAAAAAATTGTGAAAAACGAACTAACATTTTTCCTTGATTCATGCTAACCTCTTCGCAGGTGGACCATGTAGAAACAGACTAAATTTGTGCAAACGTTTCTCTCTCCAGTATTATTTTTCTGACCCCAAAGTGGACATTGCAGGGTATGTGGCTTTGTAGCTCATTCTACCTCCAGCTTCTGCCAGGTGACTTTGCCCATGACACGTGCCAGCTGGGAACAGGTGCAAATTCATGTGGACAAATAGAATTCATCTCCAGTGCTTTTGTTTCACTCAAGTTAAACCTCAGCTTTTAGTCCTCTCTCTGTCTTTCCGGAATGTTTAAGTTTACCGCAAATATTAGAAATCAATACGGAAAAATCTTAAAGTATTAAAAAATAGTTTTTATATATTAATATATAAATTCAAAGATTATTGTATTTTTTAAACAAAATTTTTACTTGAATATTCTAGTATGCAAGCATTTTTATTTTTAGTTCTTTTCTTCCATTTTTTTGAGAATACAATACAATTACATCATTTCCCCCTTCTGTTTGCTCCCTCCAAAACCCTCCCATGTACCCCAGCATTAAAGTTTCTTAAAAGAAGGGTAAGGGAAGCAATAAGCTGGGCTATGAGGGTGAAATGGTTTGTCTGTGGGGATGTGGTAGGGAGCTGTCATTTGTTTCCAACCTAAATTTGGGTTTGACTCATGATAAATTAAAACGATTTCAACAAAAGGTGGGGGGTGGGTAAGTAAAATATAACTGTGAAATAAAACAAAATGGGGGGTAATATTTTCATTCCTTGACATAATGAAAAGCTTTGCTCTGCATTGATTTACACAGTCTTGGAAGTGGCGTCCGTGGTCAACAAAGGGCCACTCTATGAGCAATCTGCAAGGAATTTATCATTCCCTCAGGCTGAGCCAAGGCAGGCTTGATACACAGTTTTGTTTCATATAAATATTCTCATGTTACTGTTTACTTTGGGGAGAATATGAGGATCCCACTGACAGGGTACGTGCTCCATGGCCTTGCTTTTAAAGGCATTTATTTGACTCTGGTGTTTGTATTTGCCCAGAAACTTCAGAGAGCAGCCTAGGAACTTGTTTGATAAGCATCCAGACCATACTTATGGAGCATTCTGTCCTTGGGGGTTAGAAATGCTTGTTGTTTTAAGCAAGCCCGCACATGGCTTCCAAGGAGCCCATTTTTCATAGGTAAGAACAATTACGACACTAACTTCAACCTCTTACTTCTCAAAGGCCTGAGAAGGCGCCCAGTTTAGCATGGATGGGGTCTAAATCAGACTGCCCTTGGGTTTTTCTCTCAGCTTCTGCCATTGCTGATTGTAGTATTCTGAGAAAGGTTTGTTTGATATGATTCAAGACGTGAGAAACAGACTTAAACATGGGACAGAACTCTTCCTCTGTGTTGTCAGTGTGCATGTTGGCAATCTGTTGTCTCTCGGCTCCACACCCTCCCTTCCATGGTTTATATGACACCTGGACTCCGTAAAGCACCATTCTTAGCCCATAGGTTTCCTGTTGGGAGGTGAAATGTGAAGTACTAGACAGGAAGCTGCGTTCTGGGAAGAGTGGGGAGGTTGTCCCAGTCAGGGTTTCTATTGCTGTGAAGAGACACCATAGCCACGGCAACTCTTATAAAGGAAAATATTTCACTGGGGGCTGGTTTACAGTTCAGAGGCCGGAAGCATGGCGGCACACAGGCAGACATGGTGGTAGAGCGGGAGCCGAGAGTTCTGCATCTGGATTTGAAGGCAGCAGGAAGAGAGGCACTGGGCCTGGCTTGAGCATCAGAAAACTGAAAGTCTGAGGCCAGTGGCACACTTCCTCCAACAAGGCCACACCTCCTCCTCATAGTGCCACTCCCGATGAGCCTGTGGGGCCCGTTTCCATCCAAACCACCACAGGGGGCTGCTCTTATTCTTGTAACTTCTTTTTTTTTTTTTTTTTTTTTTTTTTTTTTTTTGGTTTTTCGAGACAGGGTTTCTCTGTGTAGCTTTGCGCCTTTCCTGGAACTCACTTGGTAGCCCAGGCTGGCCTCGAACTCACAGAGATCCGCCTGGCTCTGCCTCCGGAGTGCTGGGATTAAAGGCGTGCGCCACCACCGCCCGGCTTATTCTTGTAACTTCTATTTCTGGAAGCCCCACCTCAAGAGTGTTCACTCTGACAGTGTTTTTTGCTTTTTTAAAGACTGTCAGAACTGGCTTCATGGCAACCCTCTGAACCCTCCAAGAGCCTGTCACCTGTGCAGATATGTGAGCTCCATGTCCCCGAGGCCTCTTCTTGAAGCTTCTAGGCCAGCAGTTCCCAACCTGGGATCGCCTAAGACCAGCCAAAACCACAAAGATTCATATTGTGATTCATAACAGTAGCAAAATTACAGTTATGACATAGCAATGAAAATAATTTCATGGTTGGGAGTCACCACAACCTGAGGAACTGTATTGAAGGGTCGCAGCTTAGGAAGGTTGAGAACCTCTGCTCCAGGCGTTGAGCACCCTAGCTCTTGACTTCCAAGCACCTGCCCCTGCCATCCTGGAGTTTTTATTGTCTGGTTTGGGGTTTTGGTTTGTTCGTTTTCTTAGTTTTCCAATCTTTACCAATTTTCAAGTTTCTCTCTTTTGAAATACTCTGCTCTCTATTTTCTCAGTCGGGTCCATACTGGATCCTGTCAGTAACAAACCTGTTTGCAGATCACGCAGAGGTCCCAGAGAGGCTCCGTGAGGAGAGTATCCGTGCGACCACCGCCTCAGTGCTGATGCTTACTCAATTTCCTGTCATGTGTGCTTTAATCTCTGAGCGTGTGGCCTTTGTATTAGCAAATTAAATGTTCTCTGTGATGCGTATAGTCATTTTCGTTTAGTAGGGTTCATTTAGAGAGTCACCATGGAAGAAGGGTAGGTAGGGTCATAAGCCATGGTGTGTTTGCCAGTGAATTTTTTTTTTTTTTTTTGCATAGCAGCTGTGGCTTAAAATGCAAACTACCATTTAAAAAACACATGTTCCTTTAGTCCTATAATAGTTATTTGTCTTTCTGTCCTAGTTACCTTTCTCTGCTGGGTAGGTGATTTTTTTTTTTTTTTTAAGCAGTAGTGGGTTCCTATCACTTCACTATGTAGCCACAGCTGCAGCCAGAGAGGATTCTGACTTCACAGGCACCTAAATCTCCCTGAAGACTAACTGCTTCAGAAAAAGTCAAAGGTTGGTGGAGTTTAGCGATGACACATTGTTACATAAAACTATCACTTCTGGTAAACAGGAAGGGTTTCTGGTAAACGATGAATGCTGTTCTGCTTATGTTTAGACTGATGTTCATTTTCCTTCTCAGTGTCTGCCCTAATATTTTGCAAGGATGGAAGGAAGGTAAATAGCTAGATAAAAGATACAAGAAGCCTTGAGGGCATGTTTTGGCATCACTGTTTAATCTGTCCTGTTGAATGTCCACCAGATCTCTGGCGCTGCGGTGGCCCATGGTTTTTCTCAACAAACTCCTGATGTAGATGAACACAATTCACTTCTCCAAGTTCCCTTGGTCTCTTGAGTCAGCAGAAGCTCCTTCCTATCACATCTCCCATTTGACAAGGTTATAACTGCCTTCAGCCTCAGCAATATCCTTGGACCTCAGCTCGGACTCCAGGTCCCCTCTCCTGGGCCTGGTCAGCTTTTACCCCTGGTGTTTTGTGAACCAGTTAAAAACCAGTATGTTCAGTGGGTCAGCCTGCTCCTTGGAAGATGTTGGCTTCCGGTTTTGTGACTCCCTCCTTGGGCTGTCCATGCATCCCGTGCAGGGCACTGCACTTCCCATCGCTAAGGACAGCCCCGTGTCCTCAAGTAGGGACACAAAGGGAGAACCCCGCAGGACCAGGTGTCATCCAGCTGACTCTCCCTGAGCTGACTCATAAACTTAATTGGGAAAATTCTGGAATCAGTTCTGCTCCTCTGAAAAACCAAGGTCGCCCTTGGGAGTGAGCAGGTCCTCATCAGTGTCTTAAACCTTGGAGTATACCCACCACCAGGTGGGGCCAACACTGCAGTTAAAACAGGGCAGAGCTGGCTCCTGCAGCCCACACTCCTGGCTGCAAACCCTGCAGTTACTTAGTTATTTTGGTTTGAAGTCACCTCCCCACACTCTGTGCAGTTACAGATTTGGGCTCTGACATGTCGAGCTGTGCCAGGGGTTTGTTGGTCTACTCCTGTTTGTTCTGCTGGCGAGACTGTAAGGTCCCTGAGAATAAAACGTAATTTCCAAGTGTTTATTGAACACATACTATATTTCAGCAGGAGCCGAGTAACCGTTAGGCTAAGGACATGTAAGCCACAGGTGCTTTTACTCACACAAGGGCCTCGGAAGGTGCCGTGTTCACTGGCTGCCACAGCGTGTACATCCGATCATGTCATTTTGTAAAATCTGCAAAAGAAAGATGTTCTGAGTGCAGTTGGTTGAAACTACGGTCTCTTCCCACTTCTTTTTATTTTCCTTTGTCTCATGGTGGTGGTACCGCAACCACCAACCAGTACACCAATACATTGTCCTGGCATGGCTCAATACTCTGCTGCTGCTGCTGTCACGAGATTCTGAAAACTCTAAAAGACGAGGACTCAGTTTCACGTTGAACTAGGTTCCACGGGTGATGCATGTGCCTCTCGGAATGGCGCTGAACATTTTTGGAGCCAGATAAGGGGAAGTTGAACTGACCATAGCTAGGACTCAGTAGGATACAGTTATGCCGCTCGGAGTCACTTCCAGGTGTAGTTAAGTTCTTACCAGCTCTTTTAGTTAAAAAAAAAAAATGGATTCCACGAATTCTCCATGGCTCCCCCAGAGGTACGAAGCTTAAAACAGAGCTGAGACTCTTCAGGAATGCGCCAGAAATGAGCAAGAAGGAGAGGAGGAACATGGGTGAAGAGAGAGGAGGCCAGGACTGGTTTGTGAAAATTCTAGTTCCGAAGCATATGACTGTAAGTAAAGGAGGTCACTCTCAACTGTCCCCACCCCAACAGGAGCTGGTGCTACAGAATGTATGTGTTGGTACAGGCAGGCAGTTACAAATACATGGGATTAGTCAGTTCTCTGTGATAACCGTAGGAGGTAGAATTGACCAGAAGTTCTGGTTTTGGCAAACCAACCTCTGGGAAAACCACAAAGAGCAAGCAATTGGGGTGGGAAGTTGTGCTTTGGGAGTTTCACATCTCAAACAATAACAACTAAGTCCCAGCGTGGAGGAGGCAGAACCAGGCAGATGTCTATGAGTTCAAGGCCAGCCAGGGCTACATAGTGAGACCTCATCTCACAAAAAGAAAAACAATAATAAATACCTAGGTCGAGGTATCTATCAACTGTCCTGAAGGAAAGATGAGTGGGCTTTGTAGTCCCTTAAAATGACAATGATAAAGTAGGAAAGCATAGCCCTTTGAATTTCGATCGAAGTGTGCCACGACAAAATACGTGTAGAAGAGTACCCAGATACTATAATTTTTGTTATTTAAAAAATTATTTGAATAGTGATACCATTTTCAGAGTTTAAGTGTGATTGTGGCTGAGTGGGTAAAGGCATTTTCTGCCAATCCTCATGACCTGGAGCACACATCTCACACAGGTGTCCACATACACACACACACAAATTAATAAATGCTAGAAAAGAGTAATTTCTCATGACTTACTTGTTCTAAGTTCATTTACGAACACAGTTTTGCATGGTTTTTCTTGAAGATGGTGCTCAAAATTGTACAAGCTTCAGATCTCACAGAGCTGGGTCTGACCTGTGTTCACAATGGGTGCATCTCACACACACACACACACACACACACACACACACACACACACACAGACATACACAGACAGACACACAGACACACACACACAGACACACACACAGACAGACACACACAGACATACACAGACAGACAGACAGACAGACACACACACACACACACACACACACACACACACACACACACACACACACACTGCCTTAGTCCTGGCAGCATCCCTTGGAGGCAGATGTGGTTTCCACCCTACAGACACAGCGGCCGAGGTTAGTGGAGTCCAGGCGTTCCCACCTGTAAGTTACAGGACCAGCATCCAGCTCAGTCTGTCCTTTCTGATGTGCTGAGTCTGCGGATTGCTCTCTAATTCCTGTAGCAACGGTGATGCTATTGCCTCTGAGAAGTCCCCTACGAGCAAACAAGCTTAGGGGATAGGTTCCACTATGCCTGGCCTCTCTTCCATTGTCCGCAGTACACTTTTATTTAGTTTCTAAAGTGCGTGCTGTCCTCATACCCATGTATCCGTGGAGGAAGCTGTCTATTGTATTGACAGGATCCTGTGAGTGTTCATTGAGCTAGTTGCCATAGGCTGATAACTCTCAGAGGCACCTCAGAGCAGCCTTTTCGTGTAAACACCGTCTTACCTTTCCTTTGGCTGGGCAGAGGGGAAGTCTGGGAACTGTAGAGAGTGTAATTAACAACCAGGAACTCTGGGGTTGTTACTGACAGCATGATGTGATGATGTTCTGTGTATCCTACTTTCATGAGGGATCCCTGGTACCTAGGGCAGGTATCAGATGC
This sequence comes from Peromyscus californicus insignis, assembly GCF_007827085.1. NCBI lineage: Eukaryota > Metazoa > Chordata > Mammalia > Rodentia > Cricetidae > Peromyscus > Peromyscus californicus. The sequence continues at coordinate 11,076,333 of NW_026294514.1, read as the reverse complement.
CCGTGCAGAGGAGTATTCATGCCATCCACGTGCTGCTTTCCTAGTTCTATATTTTCATAAACCGAATCATCTTAAAATGGGGGAGCACCTGTGTTCAATTTCCCCTGGAATGCCCAACTGAATTCCCTTCTACTCCCCATTGCAGAGGAGGTTTTCTGGATGACACCATCTGGGAAATGTCACTTGGATTAAAGTAAATATTCAGCACAGTTAACACTGGGAGCCTATTTGAGTTTCCCCAAGTAGCCCCATCTTACAGAAGCAGAGAGGATCTGGCTGGCCCTTTGGATTGGCGAACTTGGGAGCAACACATTCCATGGTTTGGTATCTGTCGAGCGGCAGTGTGTGGCCACTGAGTTCTAAAGCATTTCCCCTGTTTTCCTTTTCTTTCCATTGGCCTTTTTCTTTCTCTTTTTTTTTTCTAGTTTATTTTGACACTAAGAAGAAAATACATAAAAATAAAAAAAAAAAAAGCCCTCAGCTTTATGATTGCCAAGTTTTTCTTTCAAACGTAGAAGAGAAACCAGTTGTTGAAAACTGTGATGAATGGCCTTCTTTGTTTTACTCCCAGGGAGGACCACGAAGGCACGGCTGTTGGAATGTGGCCAGATTGCCCGAGGCAGGAGGGGACACTGGACCAGAAGGAGGCCTCGTGATCTCAGTCGGTGTGTCAAGATTTCATCTTAGCTGTTGCAAGGGTCTTTGCTTCTGCAGGACCCGCCACAGGCCTGCTCCCCCACCTTCCTCTCATCCCGTGTTTTCAACACTTGCTACTGAGGATGCCGTCTATTTGTTAGAAGACTCTATTGCTCTGACATGAGGCTTTCAGGATTTAAGTTGTGGTTTTCTTTGCTTCCACAGCCCCTGACTGCGGGATTGTGTTTGGTTGAGGGAGACAGTCAGTTGCTAATGTGTAAGCAAACCCTGAGATTGTCAACATCATTCCTAACTTCTTGTTGCCCTGTCACCAAGTGGTTTGGGGCAACCAAAGGACAGAGAGTCGGAAGTTCCTTGTTCTGTCAGTCACCCTCAGGGAATCCCCCCATCTCTCTCTACCAACCCCACACTGCAATTGTGAGGAATGGGGGGGCGGGGAAGAGTCACATTTGACTTTAACAGAAGGGAAGAAAATGTCTCAATGCCTTGAAAACAACTACATTTTTTACCAAAAAAAAAAAAAAAAAAAAAAAAAAAAAAAAAAGCAAACGTTGCTCTTAGGAAACAGGTACCTGCTCACCCAGCAGAACCTATAGCAACTCCCTAGTGGCAGTTCTCAGAAGAACTTCTGGAGCTTGGCTGGGGTAGATCACTCATTTAAAAAAAAAAACTGCTTATAAGGGTTCTTTCCCCCACTGGGCTAAGAGCTCTTGGAAAGAGATGGTTTTATTCCCTATGCTGAGTCCAGTGATGTCCTAGGAATTTTTTTTTTAATTTCTTTTTTTTTTTTTTGCTCTTTTGAGACAAGGTTTCTCTGTGTAGTTTTGGTGCTGTCCTGGATCTCCCTCTGTAGACCAGGCTGGCCTGGAACTCACAGAGATCTGCCTGGCTCTGCCTCCCGAGTGCTGGGATTAAAGGTGTGCGCCACTGCCGCCCGACCTGGAAATCTTTATTGAATAAATTAAGGTACAGCTATGAGATCCAAGCCTGAGCATTGAGTAGCTCTAGACAACTCTCTAGGCCTGGAAGATTTAATCATTTATCAAGTGATGTGAGGTTTTGTTACATGAAGCTGGGTTACATTTCTGAAGCACCATTAAAGGAAAAAAAAAAAAAACATTTGGAACTCTTCGGGAACAGAAAGTCTGGCTCATTGTGTCTGCGAAGATGGGGGAAAGTAGTGGAGACATCAGAATTCCTCATGAAGACAGACTTCCTCATGAAATGCCTTGGGTTTCGAGCACTTCACTTCCCATGGAGACATCTGTGGGGGCAAAGTGTTAGTCTGAGCTCCCCCTGCCTCTTCCTGTTATCTTAACTCCCAAATTCAGGCTGTCGTTTAAATGCCCCAATCCGCTTGTAAACTCTTCAAACGAAAATTATGCCAGGTTCTGTGGCTACCAGATTGGAGCTTCTTCTCTCCCGGCTTCATTCAGTTAATTGAGCTGTGCTGCAAGACTCGGTAATTTATTCTATGGAGCTTTCTGTGCAAACAATTCCAGGATGAGGGAGAGACTTCCTTGAATCTCTCAAACACTTTGAGATGCAGAATTGTGTTTTGGAAAACACCAGTGAGTCAATGTCCTCAAATGTGATCAATAAAAGACACCCCCATCACCGGCTTCTCATTAACGGAGCTCAGAGCAGACTCCTTTTACTGCTTTTTACGTGTTTACAGTATCTCATTCTTTCCTTGATTCTGGATTTTCACACCATATGGCCACATCTTTAAGTCATTTTTCAGCTGCTCTATTAAATAGTAAAATGAGATGCAGAACAGATTTCTTTGATTTTAAAATAGCATTTTTGGTGTGTGACTTTTTTGGTAAATATAAAAAGAATTAAGGCACTCAAAAGTATGAAATTTCAGGTATTCCTCCCCAGACAGTATAATATGTTGCTTTCTACTTACTTAGAATAAATGTATGTTTATCTCCTAGAATTTTACCTGCAGTACAAATTGATTCATTCTGTCTGCATATGGAAATTCGTTTTTACTCAAATAAGATTTAGCTTCCACTATTGCTAATGAGCATAGATTGAAAATGAAATCGAAAGTGTATCCTCATAACCATTCGATAGTATACTTCTCATTCGAAAAGATTGCATAGCATGTGGACACACATGCTACATATCAATAATCCTCGACTGCTGTAATCACAGTTACACTCCTACTGCTGAATAGTACAAAATGTGGAATCCATTCATGTCTTACTCTCTTTTCTGGACTCTTATGGTGGCCTCTTCCTTGAGATCCTGCCCAGAAGATAGTTTTAGAATTCACTGGATAGAGTCGTTCAATGAAGGCTAAGGCCATGGCGTCCGGCACTTTTCATACAGTTCACTCTGTAAACGGCTGGACATTTAAAGAATCTCGTCTTCAGAATCAGGCAGGGCCTTTTGGTAAAGGCTTATGGGAATTTAAAAGAGAGGCAAAGGAGGGGCAGGAAGTACTTAACTAGAGGAAACTGCTCTCCCAGCACATTTTGCAATGTGAGTGACTTTGACATTGATCCAGACTTTAGCAGCAGGGACCCTGTCAGCCACGATTAATCAGTTTATGATTATGTGCCTTGAAATCTTCAATTATCCATTAAAATCTGGACATTGACTTGAAGAAATGACCGACCTAGAGTTAAAACCAAGTGCACTCAATGTGCAGGTCAATAGTCTCCTAATTGCAATCCAATATAGCCAGTTTTAAGTGGGACACAATATATTTTAATTCCTTTTATGATTCTACTTGTTAGAGAAATATGCTCTAATTGACAGGGAGTGTATACATTGAATGGGCATATAATGGTGATTGTTAATTTTAAAGTTCGTTATTTAACCATCAGGGTGCAATAACAATTCAAAGCAAGAATTCTAAGTACTTCAGACAAAATTCTGCTTTCTTAGGTATTATCCAGGTATTACTGTTTATATAGTTGCCATAACAAACTTATGCAGATTTTAAATAACAGTAATTAAACAATAGAAGTGTTTTAAATCCCATTTAAAAATTTAAAATCATAATCACATCTTCATGTTCTCTTCAATTCTCTTGAGAACACAGACTTCTGGAAGGCATAAATGATCTCTATCGACTTGTATGAAGGTAGTCTTCAAGGCCAAAAATTAAGAGTACTGTGTATTTTCTACACAGTCAAAGTCATCACTCCTTAGCATTTATTAAGCAAAAAATACCAAATACTCAAAATTAGGATATCTGACACTCAAACAAAAAAAAGAAATATGAAGCCAGACAAAGATGGCCACCGCACTGAGCAAGAAGCATTCCTGGAACCCTCCTTCCTCATCGTCGGTTTGAGCCTCAGCCAGATGGAGTCACGAGACATTTGGAAGGGGCATGGACCTTCTGATATTTCCAGATCACTGCTGGGTCAGAAATAATTTATGCTTTTGAGAACCAAATTTGTTCAAGAAATAATCATCGAAGATGCACTGGGTACCAGGAGGTGGTTTCAGATTGAGCAAGGCAAAGCCCCTGTCCTCCAAGCTCTTGCCACAGAGACAGGCAATTCACAAATCAACAAGCCACACATTCAGGTGAGGCTAAAGCACCATGAGGAATGTGAGGCAGGAGAAGGAGGATGTTTCTTTAAAATAAACAGAACTCCTTGATAAGATGCCGTTTGAGCTGGGAGATTGGTAATACCAGCGGACTACATTGAACTGGAAGATGACAGGCCACCCAGGAGAGTGGAGACATTGCCTCAAGCTATTTTGTATTCTGCTGTTATGCTTGGTCCAGCATCGGTGGGCAGAAGACAACTTTCAGGACCTCTGACTTTCCACTAAACGCTGTCCTGGGCCGTCTCACAGTGCACTACAGCTACCGTATTTAATTACCTCGAGAGGGAAGCCGGCCTGGACATGCTACAATAAGGAAGGTTGGGATGGATCATTTCCTTTTCTCTGACAGGACACTGATGCTGAGTTACCGTTGAGCTACTTGCTTTGGTCCACAGGGCTTGCTCACTGTTACCCAGTTCTAGAACATTTTAGTTTCTACACTTTGAACTAACCTGGCACAGGAGCCAGAATGCAGCATCAAGTTATCGGACCCGAGTCCCCTATGGCCTCTCAAAGAGTGTGAAGGCGTCTGAGGGGACAGCAGTGTAGAATCGTTAGCCTGTTCCCCAGATGTGACAAATATTAATGCTCTTCAATGAACGAGAAAGGCTTGGCTATCTGCTGGGAGAAGTGAGACCATGAGACAGCCAGGCCCTGTTTGGATTCACTGAGGGTTACAAGGTCTCGACCACACAGAAGAGGAGACATGGCTGTCCTGGGCTCAGTCTGGAGTCTGAGCTCCTCCTGTGCTTTCTAACCTATGACTTCTTTCTTCCTTCAAATCAGAAACATTTGCTTCAACCATAACAGCTGTTGATTTTTAGGTTTGTGTGCTTGGTCGGGAACTCTGCCTGTGTAAAAATAGTCAGCCTGCTATTAAGACTTCTAAAACATCACCTCCTTCCTAAGGAACACTAGAAATGTAATAAAAATTTGCTTAATGTCATTTCTCTGTGTGTGTCTGTACTTAAGTAAAACTCATTTGTTTTGTTTGTTTGTTTTGTTTTTTCGAGACAGGGCTTCTCTGTGTAGTTTTGGAGCCTTTCCTGGATCTTGTTCTGTAGACCAGGCTGGCCTCGAACTCACAGAGATCAGCCTGCCTCTGCCTCCCGAGTGCTGGGATTAAAGGCGTGTGCCACCACCACCCGGCCACAACTCATTTGTAACTATTAATGTTTCAGGACATTAAAATTTCAGTGCTGAAATTTAGGCTATTTCTGCCCATCTAAGACACATCAGAATCACTGGGTGGTTGACTCCCTTGTGCCTGGGAAAGCGATCTTCTGCTGGGTAATTGGAGATGCAGGGTTCGCTCACTGTTACCTGTTTCTGTAAAGCTTTGGTTCTGCACTTTGAACTAACCTGGCACAGGGGAAAACGGGAAGCACTCACATGAGTAGCTGTTAGAATAATCGGCCAAGAAAGAAACTCCAGCTTAACATAACAGGAGTTTTCTCTTAACAGATTCACATTACAGATGGTCTTAGGCCTTGGCCTCAGTGGTTTTAAGTTCTTAAAGTCCACGTCCCATGCTTGTGGGGAGGGGCAGATATCAATCCAGTAGCCAGCTGGACTTCCCTTCATTGTGAGTGCCTGTGCGTTGATTACAATTCTGATCCGCTTTCTTTAAAAAACGTGAAAACAGTTGTATTAAAAATTGGCTTGGATTTTTCATTTGTCTTTGCGATCCAATCCCGGTGAGCTTCGATGAGTGAATAAGGTCTTACAGTAGAGTCACAGGACAGAGACAGGAATACAGTGCACCAAAGGTCATGTCACTGCTAGTCCTTCTATGCCCCACAGTTCATATTCTGCGTGTTTTATCGTGACTTTTCATCAATGGTGAGTGTTCATATATAATTTAACTTTCTTGCACTTGCTTTCCAAATCAGGCCTCCCACCCCATGCATTTTGAGGTTCTCTGACACTGACTGTTGGAGGATTTCCGTTTGGGACCCCAGGGAGTATGCTTCAGAGTATTTATCCTTGATTCAACTCTAACTATATTCTTTACATTGCCAAACATTTTGTTATGGTTCAGTGGTTCTCAACCTGGGAGTCACGACCTCTTTGGGGGCAAATGACCCTTTCACCTAAGACCATCGGAAAACACAGATATTTTACATTATGATTCATAACAGTAGCAAAATTACAGTTACGAAGTAGCAATGAAAATAGTTTCATGGTTGGGGTCACCACAACATGAGGAACTGTATTAAAGGGTCGCAGCATTAGGAAGGTTGAGAGCCACTGTTATAGGGGAACTTTTGATACGGAGATACTTGTGGGTGATTCAAGATGTCAGTTAATTATGAACAAGTCCAGTGATTAGCCTTCAACAGCTGTGCTGGCAGCGGAATCACGTGGGTCCTTGCAGGCCTCTCCCAGGCCTGTGCTGGTTACTTTGTGATTTCAGAAGCACTTGCCGGAGATTGTTTTTGTGTGTCTGTTCTCCACTTTGTCCATTAAACACCAATCAGGAACTACCAATTTCCCAACGCATTTGAGCATAAAATAAAAACCTAAGGGAAACAAAGATGCATGCCTCAATTAACCAGCACCGATGGTTAAATTAATTACTTACACTCTATCCTAAAATATTTCAGAACTAAAAGGATTGTGCCAGTGGTTTCATTGAGATCTCATTCTGGATAGTGTGTGACCACGTGGGGTTATTAGAGAGTGATTTGAAGCTGCTGTCCACAGAGAGGGAGATAAATGTCTTTGATGGAGGTTGGGGGGAGGCGTTAAATGCACTGTATGGATAAGAAATCACCAGAGCTAGAACTAGAGCTAGGCTTGCGGGAACACAGATTAGTGTGGAGATGAGACTTACAAAGATTGCTTGAGAATGAGCAGGAGCGCAGAGGTGCATAAGGAGTAACAGTGTTATTAAGAAGGCACCTGGAGACATGGGCAGAGTCACACACTAAAGGTGCCCAAGTGTCCAGGCCCTGGCTGGGGCCCCCAGTGCCTCACAGCTAAGCTGAGGAGTAGTTGTAGAGAGATGGTAAGGGCAAAAATCAGTCCTCTACTGGAAGGAGTCTGGAAGCTTCTCCATGTGAGGAAAGAATATTCGAGCTTGAGGGCGGACTTTAAGAGGGACCACACAACTTGGCTGACTAGAAGCAAGGGTGCTGTGAGAAATAAATCCTAAATGTGCTTTAAACTCTGGTACCAGTTGTTGGAATGCACTGAGGCCCACGAAGTTGCTTTGGGACTTTATACTTCAAATGTTTTTGAAACTTAATTCATAAACGATGGAAAAACATGATTTATCCCCAAATTCCATTTTCTTTCATTTCTCCATTCTAACAAAAAAATTCACTACAGTTTTCTGAATACATAGAATGGAATGGAGGAAAAAGGTCAACTCCAGAACGGAAAACACCCTGAATTGTTGATAAACACACCCTTCCCTTTTATAGGAGGTGAGATTTGCCGATCCTTTTAGAATCACTATGAAAAATTAACTCATAAAAGTGACATTTTAAAAGGTGACAGTGGATGCAAATACAGTATGCACCACACCATCGCAAACATACACACACACACACACACACACACACACACATACACACACACACACACACACACACACACACACACACATCTCTCCTTTTAAAAGGCAGCCCGTTACATTTGCTTGTAGACACTCATCATTTTGAGCAGCAGCATCACAAATCTACTTTTATACTATTAGTCCTTTGGAAACTACAGCACCAAAGTCAACTAAGATCGATGGCCTGGATGGCATAAGGTTATATGGCTTTAATGTAAATTCACATTAGGTACAACGACACTATTAAATGTGTCAACACAGCACATAAAATGGCCAATTCTCTTTAAACTTTACTGTTTAGCATATTTGCTGTGATTGTCCATGTGGGACCTGTGAGAACAGCTCTGCAGAAATACTTCGCAGGTCTCCATAGCGACTGCTCCTGCTCTGGGCTGGTGTCCTGTGCAGGTCTCCATAGCGACTGCTACTGCTCTACGGCGGTACCCTTCCCTTGGGTTGGAGTTCAGTTGCATGTTTTTTCAATCACAATCCAATAACCGACATTAACATTTTCCTATTGTAAAAATTCTGTATGTACATGCTGGTGAATAACTTTATATAAATGTACAGTTTGATCATAGTTCACGTTTTTAAGTGAAATCTGATTTTTTTTTCTTATCTCTGTCTCCTTTGCCTCCACATTCCATTTCCTTCTCACTTTCCCTCCATCACCTCAGTGACTGTGGTTAACAAAATGGTGTCTGCCTTTTTGTTTTTCCCATCTGTTTACAAGTGTGTACAGACATATTTAGATAGATCAAAGCATGATTTTATATGCTCAGATAATCCTAACAAATTATCTTATATACATTAGTTTCCACTTAATTTTTTAATGGCTGCTTAGTATTTCACGCTGTGAACAGTTCATAACGTGTTTAACAACTCTGATTCTGTCCCCCACCACCCCGGCCCCAGTACTTCTTCAACCAACACTATGCACATGCTTTCACTTCCTGGCAGTGTTTTTTACTCCTGTAGGATGGATTCCAAGATGTTGAGATTAGAGTCAAAGACTATTGGATGCGTTTTACATTTTTGTAGAAGTTGCAATATTGCTTCCCAAATGCACTATAACATAGAACTTTCACCCTCAGCACCATCTACAGGTACCTCTTGCCTGTTTCTCTGCTGCAGGAGGAATGTTTATATTCTCTGGGTTTTGCCAGCCTAGCAAAGTGAAATTGAATTGTTATTTGAGTCTGCATTTTCTCCACTCTAAGCAAATTTTCTGGTTGGTTAAACAATATGTTTGCTAGAAATGCATGTCTACTTGAAATTGTCTATTTGTCCATGCTTATTACATTGTCGTCTATTAACAGCTTGTGAGGCCCCCTTTATCACAAACAGACCCTTCTTGTATTATCTCTGTTTTCTGTCTATTGTTTCTCTGTTGCTTCCCAAATTCTGCTGCAGATGTTTTAACATCATATCTGAAAATTATTTAATTTAAAATCATTCAGACTTCTTTCATCTCCTCAAAAATAAAACACAAAGCAAAAAAATAATTCCTTGTTGGAGTTTAATCACCTTAATATAAGTGACATTTTCATGAAGTCTAGCAGTCAAGCCGAGAACCTACGATGTTCTTTCCCTTCCCAGGTCTCAGTTTATATCCTCTCCATAGTGTTGTTAATCTCCATTCATATGGCTGCTATGTCATCCATGGGAATTTTAGCTATTTGTTGCTTGATAAGTACAATGATTCCCACTTTGTATTTCTAAGTACCTCAGTGAAGAGAATATACTGATATTGTGTACTTACTTTATAAACTTTTACAGTTTTGTTAGCTCTCAAAATTTGTTATTATTTTATACTCACACACGTACACACACTGCACACATATACACATACACACACACACACACACACACACACACACACGTACACGTATGAAATGAGATAGGGTCTCACTATACAACCTAGGTTGTCCTGAAGTTCACTGTAGTTGTTTGTTTTTGCTCTTTTGGAGGGCCGCCACCCAGCTCCCAAATAAATCACACACACACACACACACACACACACACACACACACACACACACACACGGAGGTTTATTCTTAATTATAAATGTCTGGCCTTAGCTTGGCTTGTTTCTAGCCAGCTTCCTTAAATTATCCCGTCTACCTTTTTCCTCTGGGCTTTTCCTGTTTAGTTACTTCTATAAATCTTACTTTCACTCTTAATCCACAGCTTGCTGTGTAGCTGGGTGGGTGCCCTTGAAGCCCTCCTCCCCCTTCTCTTATTCCTTCTTCTTCTTTTTCCTCCCAGATGTCTCCTTCTGCTTACTCTCTCTGCCTGCCAGCCCCACCTATCCTTTCTCCTGCCTTGCTATTGGACGTTCAACTCTCATTAGACCAATCAGGTGTTTTAAACAGGCAAAGTAACACAGCTTCACAGAGTTACAAATGCAACATAAAAGAACGCAACACATCTTTGCATCATTAAACAAATGTTCCAGAGCATAAACAAATGTAACATACCTTAAAATAATATTCCACAACAGCTCACTATGTAACCCAGTCCAGACTTGAACCCAAGATCCTCCTTCCTCCTCTTCCTAAGAGCTGGGATTTCATGCGGCTACCATCATGCTAGGCAAACATGAATGTGAGGAGGTAAGTTTTTATGTTACCAATAGAAAAGACACAGCTCTATATCTTCTTATCCAGTGTTTATGTTTAACATTTTTCTTGAAAGTTGGGTCCATTAACAAACAGTGAATACACGGGGCATAAACTTCTAAATTGTTAATTTTAAGTAAGGTGTTTTCAACATTTTGCTTTTTAGGAAAGTGCATGTACCTGATTTTTTCTTTTTCTTTTTTAAAGAAGCAGCCTGTGTTGTAGGGTATTTTCTTTCTTTCTTTCTTTCTTTCTTTCTTTCTTTTTCTTTCTTTCTTTCTTTCTTTCTTTCTTTCTTTCTTTCTTTCTTTCTTTCTTTCTTTCTTTCTTTCTTTCTTTCTTTTCCTTCCTTCCTTCCTTCCTTCCTCTCTCTGTCTCTGTCTCTCTTTCTTTCTTTTTGTTGTTTTCTTATAGTACTGGTATCTGTGGCATTTTTTTACAATTACAGGTGAATACTGAATTAAAATAAGTCAGATATTTACAATTTCAACTCAAATCTACTAATGAAAAGAATTATGCAGATAGGTATTAAGCCACCTTCCACAAACTACCCTCAGGCATAACATATTTGACATTTGACTCATTTTGATTCTGTTTTTGCTGATTTTTAAATTTGAGTACTTGTGCCCATTGTCATAGTGAGATAATCTATAGTTTTTTAATGAATGTCTTCTGAAAGTTTAAGTTAAAGATGGTGTTTGCTGTATGGAATACCTTCCAGTACTTTCCATCTGGACTCATCTAAATAAATTTACAGTGGTGACCGTTTAATAGCTGTGTAAAATGGCATTCTTTGTTGATGTCCGGGCAGTACAAGCCTCTTCTCTGGTGAGCCACGTTTTCAAAACTGCCCTTCCTCAGCTCAGTGTTGGTGACTTACATCTGGCTAGGGGAGGTTATCTCTGTCCTCTAGCCTCTTATATTTATTTTCCTTGAAGCTAATTGTAGAATCCTCATAAATTTTCATCCTATTTCTGAGTTTATTTATATGCCTCCTTTTTTGTGTACCTCCCTTTACCTTTAATCGGCTTTTAAAAATGTTTTTAAGCTGGGTGGTTGTGGCCCAAGCCTTTAATTCCAGCACTCAGGAGGCAGAGGCAGGCAGATCTCTGTGAGTTCAAGGCCAGCCTGGGCTACAGAGTGAGTTCCAGGAAAGGCTCCAAAGCTATCCAGAGAAACCCTGTCTCAGAAAAAAAAAGGTTTTTAAGTTTTAAAAAAAATGTGTTCAAGTCTTCTCAATAAGTGGTCCTTTATAATAAAGTCTATGCCTTTGGTGGCTTATTTACCAATTTTTGCTTCTTTCTGTTAAGTCTGGCTTCCTGGTTTCTTTAGGCTTATTCATTATTTCTCTTTTGAAAATTTTCGGATGGAGGGTTTATTTTCTAAGTTTTCATCCTTTTTTTTTGTAATAGCAAATAATTTAAAGCCTTCGGTTTTCTTCTGTAAAGAACTTGGGTACTTTGTATTTTTACTATCTAAACAGTTCCTTACGGATCTTAGGGTTGATCCAAATTTATGAAAGAGGGGCTTTTCAACTCCCAAGCTGTTGAGGTGATGCTGGTCTCCTTTTGTGATTTGCCTTGCATTTTATTGGACTGTGATATAGCATTGCCCTGTTTATATTTACACTTAACACAAGCCCCTCTCCCCAGAGCTCCCCTTCTTTGTCCCCCAGTCAGAACACAGATGTGCCAACCCCTGCCTCACACGCACAGCACAGACACCCTTGGAGTGGTCAGAGTAGGCAGACCGAGAAAGAGCCGTCAGAATCATCTGCTTTTTCACTACAGGAAAGAATAAATTGAAATACTAGTGTATCTTTTCTCTCTTCCTGTTGCTACCTTAGCCTTGTGTCCACTCAAGCCCGACCTATAAACTCATGCTCATATTGCCTTCCATGGTTTGGCTGTAGCTGTTATGCAGCTTAGAGGCACAGCTTGTAGTATGGAGCATAAGTACATGATGCTTACAACCTCAACTTTAATGTTAACTGCACGGTCACCAAAGGGTACAAAGCAAAATTCTGTCCTTAACTAAGTAGAGCTATTGGTGTCTATTTCTATATGTTTCCTATTGTATTTTAGTATGAGTTATTAAGACCGGCTAGACGTACATGCTCTGCTTCAGCTGAAGATACCATCATCTTGGCTTGGAGTCCAAGTCTGCAAATCATGATTAATAGTCATGTGATCTTCTCTTACATCCAGGGCCTTGGAAATGTGGAATGTTCTTAATGATGCTCTAATACTGTCAGGTTCTCCGTCCAGACTTCTGATACCAGTTCCTTAAGAGAGAGAGAGGGAGGGAGGGAGGGAGGGAGGGAGGGAGGGAGGGAGGGAGGGAGAGGGAGAGAGAGAGAGACAGACAGAGAGAGAGAGAGAGAGACAGAGAGAGAGAGAGAGACAGAGACAGAGACAGAGACAGAGACAGAGAGAGTTGATGAGTTGATGTGTTGATAGGAAGTGTCTTCTCAAATCTTTCTTCACCTTATTTTTGAGACAGGGTCTCTCACTCAAATTGGAGCTCATCAATTTGGCCAGAATTGCTGACCAGTGAACTCCAGGGATCCACTCATGTCTGCCTACCTAGAACTGTGACAGCACTTGATATAGTCCCCTGTTTTTTACATGAATACTGGGAATTGGAGTTCAGATCTTCATGTGTGTATGGCAGACACTTTATCGAATGAGCCTTCTCCAAGCCATCAGTTTTGTAAGTTTTTAGATGTGTGTGTGGTCAGCTGAGTAATGCCCCACCCCACCCCAGACACCCGCTTCCTAATCCTTGGAATCTGTGAATAGCCTAGCTGTGTGCCAGAAGGGAATTATAGTTGAAGACAGGATTAAAGTTGCCAACCAGCTGACCCAAACCACTGAGATTAACCTTGGTTATCTGCATGGCCATTGTGAGCAGATGGATCCTTAAATGCAGACGAGGGGACAGACTAAGGGGTCAGAGAGATCAGTGTGAAATTTAACCTTCTGTTTCTGGCTGTGAAGATGGAGGAGGAGTGAGGAAAATAAGGCCAAGAAAGAGGGTAGCTTTCAGATTCTGAGCTGGAAAGGAAGCTAATTCAACCCTAGAACCACCGCAAAGTAACCTAGCCTGGCCAATGCCTTGACTTAGCCCAGTGAGACCCACTTTAGACTTCTGGAACTCTGAACTGTAATCCATTTGTATTGCTTTAAGGTACAGTTTGTGTCAACTGTCACAGCAGTCATAGAAAATTAAGACAGTTTGCAAGGTACAGTAACATTTCAAGACTGATAAGGTTGGCAGTGACTTCAAGACACATCTTGATTCAAAGACATTAAAGTATTAAAAATGGGGGCTGGAGAGATGCTCCATAGATAAGAATGCTTGTTGGATAGGCGTGAGGACCTGAGATGTGATCCCAGCACCAACATAAAAAGCTGAGTGTGTCTGTGCACGTAACAATAAACAATAACTCCACTGCTGAGGTGGGGAAAGGCAGAGACAGGAGGATTGCTGGAACTTTATGACCATGTCTCAAAGGAGTAAAAAGAAGAATGACCGAGTAGGGCATCAACATCCTCCTCTGGTCTCTGCACATGCTTGCATAGGCATACACACATGCAGCAAACACACAAATGTGCATAAACCACAGTCACACACAGAACATGAAAGGTGTGAAAATGAAAACCTTAAATTTTATTAAAATATGACAAACGTTCATCAAATAGGCATCACAGGAAGAGAGCCATCTTAGAAATGGTAACTGGACTGAGATTGCCTTGTGTTACTCAGGATCCAGTTAGACATCATGTTAATGCTGACACTACCAAATCAGAACCAAAACAGGAAAGGATTCCATCACTTTAAAAGATTTGTTGAGTCAGACCAGAATGTATATCTATACATATGTGTATGTATGTATGTATGTATGTATGTATGTATCTATCTATCTATCTATCTATCTATCTATACACACACACACACACACACACACACACACACACACACACACACATGTATATATAAGTGTAACTCAAGCAATGCAGCAATTAGGACCTGACTAAATGACATCCCAGTTTAAAGTTCTGGAGCCTGCCTTATGGGCTATAAAAAGGGTTGGATGCAACCTATTGTCCCAGACATGCTTTTACAGGCTCACCACAACCTCATCGCTAACCAATGCCATTAGTCGGTGCTTTCTACTGCTGTGACGAAACACTTCCTGGCTATGGACGCAGTATGACCAGCAGCTGCCTGCTCCAGCTGCCCTTCTCTCCTCACCACCATGGCTTGTGTCCCCTTGAACTGTGAGCCCAAGTAAACTCATCTCCTTTAAGTTACTCATCGCCAGGTATTTTGGCAAGGTGTGAGAAGGGTAACTAATACAATGACCCAGAGGATGACAGCCCCACCAAAAACCACAGTCCCTATTCAATCTGTAGAGCTAGAGTTTCAGACTCAGAAGCCATTGGCTGAAGAAAAGGCTAGATCTTCAGAATGAAGGACCTTAGAAACCATGACTACTGATGGAAAGGGGAGCCCTTGGCACTGTGAAGCTATGAATTATGGACTGCACATGGAGACAGAGACTTGGTGTGTCAGTACAACCCCTTCTCAGAAAAGAACACAATGGCCAGAGCCTTGACTCCACCACTTCCGTAAAACCTCTGTGAAGGGAATCCATCTGGTATGTGTTCTGTTCTGTACCACTTTCCATTGGGAAGGAAACCAGAAGCATCTCAGGAACCTTGGGCTGAGCAAATTTGTGTGGCTTCCCTTTCAGGCTGTGCTACTTCCTCTGCTCTTAGGCATGCATCTGCTACGTTTCTACTGCTGCCTCCACCCGATATTGACAACATCAAGAAGAGAGGAGTCATCTGTAGATGTAGTCATGGTGTAGAGGTTTCATTTCTCATGGGCAGGAGAGTGTGGTACAGCAAAGTTCATATCATGTCAGGGTAGGGAGTTGAGAAAGGGAGATGTCTGTGTACTCCATGTTTTCTCCTTTCCCCCTTGTTCCAGCCAATGGAAAGGCGTTGCCCACATTTATGGCACGTCTTCTTCATAGACACATCTGGGTTGGTTCCTGACTAATCCCTTAGGCATTTCTTCATACAATCACATTGACAATCAAACTTAACATCACAAACATACTTTAATGTAAAGAGACACAAACTATGGACCATTCTATATCACATTGACTCACTGTGCCAATATATTGTGCCTCTGTGATAATTAGACTGTTGTGACAGTTGTATTGAGCAGTTGGAGGCTTCAGAGAGTGAAGAAATATAACCTATGGACAATTCAGGACTCAGCAAATTGGTAAATAAAATTAAAAAAAAAATGGTCTTCAGCAGATGTCCTCCAGAGCACAAAGACTATTGCATCATGTACCTCCCATCAGTAAGAAGGAAATATGGGGCTTAAGAAGCCTGTTTGGATTCTGGCAGCAGCATTTTCTACACTTGAGTATCATATATAACTCTTGGGTAAGAAAAAATATGTGCAGAATGGTAAATATCTTAGCTGATTGGTCACATGCCTCGAAGGAGAAATCCTGGATAATTAAGGGAAGGAGACACATGACAGAACTATGGGAATGAGCATGAAGTCAGAGGCCCTTGTATTTTGAATTAATGTGTTAATGTCCCTTGAAGAAGAAACCACATAACCAAGTATATAGAAAGACATGCCATCTGCCGTAAGGCAGCCTCTGACACCAGCCACTCTATTGCTGACTCAGTCAACAGCCACGTGAGTGGAATAGTCATCGTGACAGAGCTAGGGACTGTGCATAGGCCCAGCAGCCTGAGCCATCCACCACTCATCAGCTGGTCAAACTGTTGCCAATGCTAACGCTCAGCCTTCCATCCACAGAGGCTAATGCTGATCTCTCCATATGGTAACACCCCTCAAGGAGAGCAACACGAGTCCAGAGAACAAAGACTGGAAATAAGACTGACCCTACTTCTAAGACACCAACTCTTGGGAAACTTACGCTTTCTCTCCCTGTGTTTCTAGGCACTGATGGAGGTCTCGGTTCTTAAGAGAAAAGGCACTCTAAGAAATGATGTAGTTAAATCTCATTACACTCATACCAGAAGACCAGTAGGGCAGAAAGAATCACTCTGTGGTCTCAAATAGGCAAGGGCGGCAGCCATGCCCGAGCTTGAGTTCAGATCCCTTAACGCCAAGGGTCAGGTTCCGGGCCCCAGTTCCAGTAAGGTGGGCCATCTTTGCTCTGGGGCAACCGGTAGGACTTGATAAAGTCTTTGGTTAGGATTCAGTTTCTCTGCCTGGTCCTGCTTCCCTTGGTCAGTCTGTTCTCCAGGGGACTTGATGGGTTTCAGCTTCCTTGCTTTTTATTATACTCACATCTGGCTGTTGACACAGTGGAAGTGGTGGCAGCTCCGCAGGTAATGAGAGCCTGGTCTTTGGGACTATTGTCCTCTGCTGATCTTCAGCATGAAGCCGTCTTCCTCTTTGTTCTTTCAGGGTTGGAGGTGTACAGTCTGCCTGATGAGATCCCTGTGGGCACCAAGGCAACTCTGACACAAGCCCAGTAGATTTTCCTGAGGTTGATGTTCATCGACTTTACCACGGGTCCCTCCTCTGCTCTGCAGAACATCTTGGACCGTGGTTCTCAAGACTGCCTAGCTTGTGCCTTGCCCTAGGACCATCTGACACTGCTGTCCAAAAGGTATGGAAGATCTGAAGGGTTCCAGCAGGTGGAAGAGTGAAAGACAAATTGCTAAATGGTTTTATTAATAAAAAAAAAAAAAACTCCAGAGCCAGATATTGGGGTGAATTCTGAAAGATCAGAAAAGCAGAACAAGCCACAGCCAACCTCACCTCGCCAACTCCTCAGCTGATCTTGTTTCCATGAATCCTCAGAGTGGAAGCTTCCGAGTCCTCACCTGAATGGATCTCAGCTGAACTGCTACTAAAAGCCTAAAAACTTAAAAGCCTCTAGTTCCTGGTCCTCATGCCTTATGTACCTTTTTGCTTCCTGCCATCACTTCCTGAGATTAAAGGCGTGTGTCTTTCCCAAGCAAGACATGAGATCTCAAGTCCTGGGATTAAAGGTATGTACCACCACACCTGGCTCTGTTCCCAGTGTGGCCTTGAACTCACAGAGATCCAAACGGATCTCTGCTTCCCAAGTGATAGGATTAAAGGCATGCACTATCTTTGCTTGACCTCTATGTTTACTATAGTGGCTGGCTTTTTCCTCTGACCCTCAGATAAGCTTTATTAGGGTTCACAATATACTGGGGACACAATACATCACCAAGGAAGAGAGAGAGCTGGAATCAAGGGGTGGGGGGAGTGTTGAGGGTGGAGGGAGGCTGCACTGAGGTCACCTTGTTCCCAGGATCCATACCTGGGTAAAAGTTTTACTCTTCCATTTGGTTTCTCCATTTGCACAGGATGCCTCAAACTTGTAATTCTACTTCTTCAAACCCCTCCCAAGTGCTGGGATGGCAGGTGTGTTCCCCACCCCAACCCCATTTACTGGGTTCACAGGCATGTACCCCTACCCCAGCCCCATTTGGTGAGATTGCAGACTTGCACTCCCAACCACAGCCCCATTTGCTGGGATGGCAGGCATGCACCCACCTCCAGCCTGGTTTTCTGTGGACATGACTTGTGTATAGTAGTTCTGATGAGCTTCCCTATGAGACAAATCAGACCTTCCTAGATAATTGGCAAAAACATTTATTTATATAATTGCCAAATGAATTCAGGAAGTTTAGATTCTATGGCACACCAGATAACTTTCTAGAATATGCTGTGCTTCAATTTCAGAGTCATAAAATTGTACTTGAGCAAATAGTAATGAGGTCTTAACCCCGATTATTTTGTCAATTTATTTAAAAACAAAAAACAAAACCAAAAACCAAATCTCCTTCTCTGTGGAACCAACGTGAAATTATAGTGCATACTGTAGTTGGCTGTTTACCTAAATGAGGAAAACAGAGCCGTGTTCAGTGGCTCAAGGCCAGTCTCTGCACTCAAGAGCTTGGCTAGCTACCTCCTAGGGCTTGGCAGATGTTTCTCTTTTAGTCTTACAGGAAAGTACACGTCCAAGTACTCCTTAGCTAAAGAATTCCCTGTGGTGAGTTACTTAGGGTTTCTGTCCATGGACAGAGGCCACCTTGAACCATCATTCATGAGCTTTAGAGAGCACTGCGGTCAGAGCATATCACTTCCTGTCACAGAGCTTGCCATTACACTAGAATGTCATTATTTCGGGAAATTGTAAAGCAGTGAACATGCTTATTTTCAGCCACGAAGTGGGAAAAAATCCGGAGAACCAGATACTTTCTGGCAGTTTGAGGCATTTATTAGAAAATCTATAATTTTTTTTTTGTAATCCCACACTCAGTGGGCATCCCCTTTAATGGAAGTTTGTCAAGTCTGGAGAATTATATGGTGCACTCTGGGCTGCTCTGCTGGGAAAACAGGACTTCCTCCATTTATAGGCTTTCCGAAGTCCCTGCCTCACCGGGTCTCTGGAAGGAGTTAGTGTCTCCTAACGTCTTAAAGGGGCCTAGCATTCTCTCTGGTAATCTTAGGCAATTGGAATAAGGGATACTGAGTTCTGATATTTGAAATTTACCTTAAGTCTTGCTTAATTCCAAAAAAGGCTTTCTTCAAATCTACCTTGGGATCCTTCTGGGCATCTCATTGTATGGAGGCGGCTTCCATCTTTCTGTTTCTACTGCTCTCCTGAGTTCCTGTTGCTTAGTGACTTAGGTGTTTGCCCTCTCAAATGCTGCACAGAGAAGATTGGAATCACATGGTATTAGGGAGGTCAGGCCTGGCACCTCATTAGAGCTAGAAATATCCCAGCTGTCCACATTCCACGTGTGTGCCCTGCCACCCTCGGTTAGTTTCCTGTGTGTTTGGTGATGGCTTCACCTGGAGCCACAAGGCTGGAGTGATCCGCATGCTTGGGTGGCAGGTGCTTTATAGAATGAGCCGCCTCCCTGGCTCTTACTGTGTTTTATTATCCATTGAACAGAATACGATCCGTGTTTCCCTGTGTGATGAGTCTGACGTATTTGGTATTTGAAAGCTGGCATCTGAGTTGCTTTGCTTCGTCTTTGTAATGCCACATCTGGGTGTCCAGGGTAGGAACACCTGCAGGGCCTCTCCTTTGATACTGGAGGGAGATTCAAACCAAGCCAGTGCTTCCAGTGGGTAGGAACCCTCACCTTAAGTACAGTAAGCTACCTCTTTAGTAAGGTCTCTTCTAGAGTGCTTGGGGCTGCTATGGAGCCTTTCTGATTTCACACTCCTTGGTCTTAGTAGATGAAAGATACATCTCTGAAGTCTAGGTTCTTTGAGTAGGGCCAAATTTTGGCTTTCCTACTTTATCTCAGGGTACCAAAAGGCTGTGACCATCTGGGGATCCTACTGCTGAGACTACCTCTCCTGCACTTCAGTTTCCTTATCAGTTGGCTGTAAGACGAATTGCTAAATGGTCTTACTAATTAAAAAAAAAACCCAAAGCTAGATATTGGGGTTAAAACTGAGAGATCAGAGGAATAGAACAAGCCACAGCCAACCTCACCTCACCAATTCCTCAGCCTCCAAAGAGATCTACTTCCTGTATACCCACGCCTATATGCCTTTCTGTCCCTGCCCTCTTACTTCCTCTCTCCACCCAGCTACATCACTTCCTCTTCCTGCCCAGCTACATCACTTCTTGTCTGTCTGTACAGACCTCCAGACCTTTATGGTTAACTAGTGCTGGGAATTAAAGGCGTGTGCCACCATGCCTGGCTCTGTTCCCAGTGTGGCCTTGAACTCACAGAGATCAGGATGGATCTCTGTCTCCTGAATGCTAGGATTAAAGGCTTATGCTACCATTGCCTGACTTCTATGTTTATTACAGTGGCTGGATTTCTCCTCTGATCCTCAGGTAAACTTTATTAGTGTGTACAATATATTGGGGGGACACAGTACATTACCACAGTTGGCAAAGATTCTTATTGCACTGGTTGTGAGGAGCAGATGAAGAAACACACTGGAGAGATTCTATTGAGCATCTGAGGTGGTTTGAATGAGATGGGCCCCAGAGGTTCCTATAGTTGAATACTTGGTCCCCAGTTGGTGGAACTATTTGGGAAGGATTAGGGGGTGTGGCCTTGTTGGAGGAGGTGTTTCACTGGGGGCAATCTTTGAGGTTGGCTCTCTCTCTCTCTCTCTCTCTCTCTCCCTCTTATGGATAAGAATGTGAGTTCTCAGCTGCAGGCCAGTGGCATGCCTGCTTGCTTGTTTCCATGCTCCCTGCCATGCTGGCCATGGACTCACCCCCTGAAACTGAAAGCTCCCGATAAACTCTTTATTTTTCTATAAATTGCCTTTGTCGTGGTGTCTTATCACAGCAATTTAAAAGCCACTAAAAACAGGTTTCTAACATGTCAAATTCTTAAGGTATGCTGATTTCATCTCTTCATTCCTATCTTCTTTTCCTTGTTGATCCCCCTTTTCATTTTTTTTTCTGAAGCTTGGAGAAGGTGGATAGAGTAGGAGTGGCAGGTGGATACCTTGTACTTAGCGCTATGATTGGCCGTGACCTGAAACATGAGTGACTGAAGCTATGTGCCCATGGAGGTCATCAGCATCTACCATTTCCAGACCACGTTGGGAAGTGCTCTACTTTCCTTTTAGAAAGGAGCTACGAAGTGTCTCTGCAAAGAATGTAAGCAAGGCTGAAATTTTCCTGGAATCAGTGGGAGAACTTCCAGAAACACCGGGTGTAGTTCTGAACAATAGTCTTCATAAAAAAAGACTAGGATTTAGATGTGTGATCACCTGGATTTGAATAGATGAATCCAAAATGCCCAAGAGCTGTGTTTAAGGGAAATTAATTCTACTTTCTTTACATTCATTTTTCAGGTCTAGGAAGGGCAGGGATGTGTTTAGAGAACACTGACTGTGATTACTCACCAAAGTCATTTATTCCCCAAACTGCAAATAGTCCGGATTATGGAGAATTTGCTGCTGAGTCCCCACTAGGGAACTACCTTTGCCCTGGTGGAGCTGCTTCACTTACATTTTCCTCTATTCCCAAGAAAATTGCCAGATAATCCAAGGAAACTCAGATGGGCCACCTTACTTCAACTTAGATCAACTCTGAAGAGCTCATCCATCCTTGACCATCTCAGGAGCTCCGTGGAGACCGGTTGAGGTCTCTCCTGCAGCAACGTCGTACTGAACTTTTCCTCCTACTGAATCTTAACTTGCTCGTCTTCTCCACAGATGGCATTCCTGTGTGTTTGCTCATGAACTTTCTCCAAGACAGGAATTGTAATCTCAGAATATGTTTCTTAGGGAAATACCTCACATGGTATCAGGAGTCGTTTGAGAAAGCAGATAAGAAAATTCAACTTGGGAACTATATCATTCTCTGGCCAACTGGCAGGAAGACAGCCCTCGTGGTCCTATGCAGAGCACTGAGCTCATCCACATTCTGAGACGTTATGTAGCAATAGAATCATTAAAACTTTATCAGCCTGAATGGGTAGCAGGGAATGCACTCAAATATCTTAAGGTTTGTGAGCGCCGGAAGGAGGTATAGGTTATAAGAACAGTGACAAGGAATGGTTGTCACATGCAGTCTGTGAGCTACCGAACAGCCTTGCATGATGACTTTGCAATGTAAGAGATATTGGGACCATCAGAGGAATTCATTGGGAATTCTCCAACCCTTACTCCCTGTGACAGGGGAGAGGACAACCTGAAGGTCCCAATCTAGGTCATAACTCAAACCAGGTTTTTAGAGGTCCAGAAAAGATTGTATTCTCAACCCAAGAGGGTCTGTCATGTTAGAATTAAGCCTTAACTGCTCAAATATAGGACCCTGAGCCTTGTAAAAGCCAAGGAATGAAAAAAAAGAGAGAGAAAAAGAAAGCAATTTTAAAGTTCAAATTTCCATGAACTCTAAGTTAGCAAACACGCTACTTTTGTTTGTTGAAGGTTCTTCCTTGGTTAAAAATAGTGCGGGGGGGGGGGGGGTGGAAGGTGGGGGGCGTGAGTTGGGGTGGGGGGTGGAGAGATGTCTCAGTGGTTAAGAGCATGCACTGCTCTTGCAGAGGACCTGGGTTTGGTTCTCAGCAAACAACCACTTGTAGCTCCAGGTCTAGGGGATCTACTTTCCTCTTATGGCCTCCGAGGATCTGAGCTCTCATGCACATACCTACACACAGACACACATGCATACACATCATTAAAGTAATAAAAATAATGCAGAAATCTATGACTTGCAAATCAAAGCACTCTCAGGATTGATCTCTACCAGTTCTTCTGGCCACCAGACATGTTCAGGGAAGTACTGGTTCAGACAAGGGAGGAAAGTGGTGGTACACCCAAACAGCTGTGGGATCTAGCCACGTAACTCGGTCTTACAACCCATTTGGAAGGGACCTGATGATAATGTTGCATTTATTAAGGGCATAATGTGAAGTTGGGTAAGAGATAGCATATTGATAAAGGCACCCTAGGGACCAAGACCCCGACAAGGCTACTGCATTTACACATGCTAATGCATTTCCAAGGACAGCTTCTAATATTGCTGAAGGTTATTATCTATACTGACTGAAAAGCCAGAACTGCTGTGGTAGAAAAAAAACCAAAGGCTCAAAAATGAGGTATGTGAAAATGGGTGTGTTACACAAAGCTTCCCCTGTGTTGAGCAAGCTCCAAGTATAGTCCTGGGGATTTCTATTGACCAAAGTGGCAAGAAATGTACCAGAAAGGGATCCCCATGGTGGAGAGGCTCAGCAGAGGTGCCGTCTGTGAGCTAGGGATGTGCTGCCCGAGAACTCAGTTCCTTGCTTCTAGAAGGGATGAGAGATGATCACGTTCCTGAGTCACAGGAGCCAGATGCTGGTGCTTAAACAGTGCAGCAAGGTGTGATGCAAGCATCGTGATGGACAGGGGTTGTGACAGCATTCAGGAGACTGTGACCCGCACACATCCAGGAGACCGTTAATAAAATACACGGGTCATGCAACAGAAAAGAAGCAAAGAGGCTGAGGGTGCTCTTCTTGCCAATGTGAGTAGCCGATAGAAATCATTTAAACAGGGAAAGATTTCTTCTAGTTCACAGCTCAGAGGATGCAGTAGTGAAGGCCTGGTGGGGAGGGCTCGTGGCTGTGGCAGCAGGGGTGCAAGGTGGCTGATACACTGCAGTAGCATTCAAGGAACCAGAGAGCTCAGGACAGAAGCCAGAGAGAGTGGAGCCAGTCTATCATCCTCAAGGCCTCCCGCTACAGACTGCTTCTGCCAGCTGGGCTCCGTGTTCCAAAGTTCCACAAAGTCTCCAAACAGCAGCCCAGCTGAGGACTAAGTGCTCAGATATGCTCGCCTGTGGAGGAAATCTAACATTCAAAATAACCCCCAATGCCTCAGTCTCTCCGGGTAGTGAAACGGGGGCTGATTCTCAGAAGTCACTGAATCAAAACAAAGGCCAGGTCTCTAGGAAGAAGGATCTAGATCACTATATACATATATGCATATATTCAGCCATTACCCAATATTTCCTCCCAAAGGATGGACCTAAAGGTCATTGAATCAGACACCTATACCTGGTGAAGCGCAGTGTTCAGATTCCTGTGAGCAGTGCTGTATCTGAGGTCCCAGGCAGCAATAATATGTGGGAAGCTAAAGGCTATTGTCCTCTGTTAGAGTGGGACTTGTTGAGATGGTAGTCAATGGAGTTGTGGCCTAGGTACAGCTGGTAATGGGCCCACTGGGTCTGTGGGCTTACTGTCCTGCGAGGTGTTTCTAGTCTTTAAATGTATAGTTGCAGTACACATTCTTAGTGGTTCCCGAGTTTTCCCCCTCCCGCCCCACTGATCCCTCAGGTTGGATGTTAAGAGCCATCATAGGAAGAAGACAATTGGAAACATTTGAAACTGTCCCGAATCACACCCTCATCATCACAACTGAGTCAATAGACAAAAAGTGATGTTATGTCTAGGAGAAATAATGAGAATTTGTGTTGTTTTTAAGACCCAACTTGAGGACAATAATTCTCATGGTAGTCCCATTAAACAAATCAGTTTCCGGACCCTTCAAAAGCCAATGGATCTCAGAGCACAGCAGTGGGCTTCTGCAAGCACATCCAGGTATTGTAATTGTCCAAGGGCAGGTGGTGCATGAGAGTGTGGCAGATGAACCCAGTGGGTTATTAACGTGAGGCATGTGGCCGTACATCAGGCAAATGCCTTCATCCTTGCCTTCACCAGGAAGTACCAGTGACTATGACTTACATGCAAGAGAAAGTGTGTATTTAAAAATCTTGCCTCGGGATTGTTAACTCTCTGCCTCTTTCATAACACGACAGGACACGGATCTGTGTGAATGTCCTGAACACCATCACATTGACCCACCATCCCGATGGATGACATTGTATCCATCAAACTAGACAACCCAAACATAACTGCTATAATTAGAGGCCCCGGTAATACACACATGTGTCAGAGAGGGGACAGAAGTCTGACAATGACTCAAGGCATGAATGTGGAGATGATTCGAATTCACCTGTGGGAACATAGAACACACTGGTTGGCTGGGATCAGGCTCTTTGATAATTACTGAATGTTTTTTATGTGCTAGATAGGCCTTGGGAAGACACCACCTGCTTTTGGGAGTCAGTCAGAAGTTGAATCCTTGGAAAGAGGGAGCCCAAGGTGTCAGAAGGCAACTTCAGTTGTTCTAATTCTGTTCAAACTGTACAAGGTATTTTTTTTTTTAAAGATCTAATCAAACACTGATACTCTATAAGAAGATGGCAATGTTACTCTCTGACATTGGCTGGTGCAGGAATACTCTTCTGCCAGAGTTTACAGAGAACCTCTTCATTTAATGGGCTAAATGGCCATGCATAACACATTTAAATTATGACTTATACTTTTCTCATTTACTGTTTGTTTTTGCCTTCCTACCATAAGAAATTAATGAGGCTGAGAGCCTTAAACTGTGTTTTATGTATTTAAGATAATTATGATTAAAGGCCTTTTACACATGTGTATTTATCATGAATTCTTGTTCAAAGAACTATCTTTCATGGTTCAAGAAGCAAAATTAATTTAAATCGGCAGCTGATGCACAGCTCTCGACTCTGTGCATCAACTGGACGCTGCTGGCGTTTTTTATGTCGAGCCTCCTTTGATGTAATAAAGTATGTTGCCCTAAATGATGTGCCTCATAAGGGACAGGAGGGCCAGTCATTGTCTGAAACCCACAGGCCCATGTTCTGGGTCATGTCATGAGTCACAATGCTCCATCGTCTTCACGGTCTCTATTATGTTACAGTTGATGTGGCATGGCTGAACGCTGTAATCGAATGCTAATTTTTACATCTATATTAGTAGAACTTAAGATGACTAGTCCACTAATGTGCCTGCCATTCTGTATCGTATCAAGGGACAAATTCACTGCCACTGCAAATTCGGATCTTCCGACTCGTGGCTTTAAAGGGGTGGAGAGGAAGTGGGTACCTTTGTTGTGCATGAGTGCTGTAATCTTCTATTTGTTCTGAATATCCAGAACGCCAATGTTCAGCCTTTAACACGGCCGGGTTCCAGGGCAGAGGAAGAGCCAGGGCTCTGTGCAGCCCTCCCTGTGTGGCTTACTGGCAATCAGGTGCTCCTGGTAGGGCAGTGTGCGTAATCAGGAATATTTCAGATATTCCTATTCAGTGTGTGGCTATGAGGGACGCTACAGACAACCGGCCAACTACTCTGCAGTAGCCTGAGTTTATCTGGGAATATTGGAGTGAATTGTCGGTGAGGGGTGGGGGGGAGCTCTATTCTTCCCTTCTCAGGTATGGAGAGAGGAGTAGAATTCGGTCTTTGTCTGGACGGTTCACTTTAAAGTGCTGTGTGCAGGGATAATGCATGAATAACTAAAAGCTCTGTGGCTCAGGAGAATTATATTTCACAAGGAGGAGCAAACATATGCCATTGCTGAAAGGGAAAGGATCTGGATATCATGAGGTAAAAATTTTTGATAAGATTTTGAATCCTAAAAAAACTGCATCAGAAGCAATAAGGAATGATACTTTGAAGATTTTCTGGCTTTGGGCTCAGATTTTTTTACTCTCACCTCAACAAGGCCCAGGTTTCCTCCTGCCACCACTGATGGATCAAACCACATTTCCTCCATAGATCTGGAATCCTTTGGCATGCTAAGATTTGGGGTGAGTTCAGAGCCAGAATGTCGTCCAGGCCCAGGATGCTGCCAAGGGCCATGTCTGGGTCTGTGTCCAGCTGCACCGGGGGTCTGTGTTGATGTCTGTGGCTTGTGTCACCTCAGGGGGCCTCAGGAACCATGTGTGATGAAATGAGAGGGCCATGCTGAGTTGGCCCTGCCTTTTGCTGGCTCTAGGAAAGCTAACCTTGTCTCTCACTGGACACTGCAGCAAGAGAGCTGGCCCTGACACTCACGGGAGAGCTGGCCCCTGCACTCTTGAGAGATGGCCCCACCCCTCACCACAGGCAAG
The DNA here is from genome assembly GCF_007827085.1 of Peromyscus californicus insignis. Classification (NCBI taxonomy): domain Eukaryota; kingdom Metazoa; phylum Chordata; class Mammalia; order Rodentia; family Cricetidae; genus Peromyscus; species Peromyscus californicus. Next base: position 11,049,413 of record NW_026294514.1, on the reverse strand, counting down.
AGTGAACCGACCTTGAGAGCATGGACTGACCAGCCCAGCTGTCACCCAGGCTCACAGCCGGGCCTTGGATTGGCCCACCCTGACATCTACCCCATCTAGGACCTGCTGGAGGACATGAAGGGGCTGGTCCTGTGGAGCAATATCCACGGGACCTCCAAGACGAGGGGTGGCTGCAGGATATCTGAGAGGAGATCTGGTGGGGATCCTGTGATGATAGGTGCCAGAAACCAGAGGCCTTGAGCCAGACCAGTGGCTCATTGCAATGAACATTCACTAGTAAAGCTGATAAAACAAAAGGGTATATTATTTGTATCTCACACTGAGGCCCCCCAATGCCACCAAGATGAATGAAGAGGTGTTGGAGAGGCGAGAAAGAAGGAGAGGCAAGCAGGGTTTTGTTGTTGTTTTTTGTTTTTTTGTTTGTTTACTTGCTTACTTGTTTTCTTTTGTGGAGGGGGCACTGCAGGGGTGAGGGGAGGAGATGGGGGGCCAGGCGGTGAGTGGAATTGGGGTGCATGATGGGAAACTTCCAAAGAGTCAATAAAGAAGTTAAATTTTAAAAAAAGATTTGGTGTGGGCACGCACCCATATTTCTCTTCAAGGGAAGGAATTGAGTGTTTAGCATTTAGCCAGCACAGGACCAAGAGATAAGAGACAGAAACAGGGTTTGTTGTTAAACATCCCAGCAGTGCTGAGAGGTGAAAAGAGACTGGATCAGGCCACCGAGTGCTGGAAGCTGAGGGACAGCGGATGGAAGAGACCAGTGAAGACACATTAATGTGCTGGTAGGAGCTCTATTGAATGAAGCGCAAGCTCGTCTTTAGGAATAGGTAGAGCTTGAGCAGCCAAGTTCCCTTTATAGAAAGCAGAGCAGGAAAGCGTGAGCATGTAGACATGATGGCAGAAACAAAAATGAATGGTGGGGGGTGGGGGTAGGCTCTGAAGAGAGCCTTGAAAGCCAGGAAGAAATCACACACATTCAGCCATTGAGCAGTCTCCATTGATGCAAGGTCATGTTCAGTTACTGCTCCAAGTGGAAGCATTCCCTCCTGGAGGGGACAGAGGGTCGTAAGACTCATAAAGCTCACAAAATAGGAAGGGACTCAGAAGGACGCACGCATCAATGGCTGCTGCTCCCTGGAGCTCTAGAAGCAGTCGGTGGTGGTTCCTGGGGTAGAGTCTCTTTGTCAGAGCTCCCTGTACAACCTGTGCTGTGACTCATTCTGGGCTGGGTGTTTTGATAATACAGCTGCTCAAGGGTGGACCACGTTCTGAAGTAACCCTAGTAAACTCATTGGCCCTCTAAACGTGGGTAGACTCCTTTCTTTGATCTGTCTTTGGTGCTGTGTTTGGGGTCAATAGATGTCTGTTCACATTTCCCCAGGAAAAGTCCCTCCACGTAAGGTCACAGTAGACTGCTGGGAGAGTTTGGGGTTTGTGAGAGAGCCCATAAACCATGCTCTAATTTCTGGCTACTGTGAGAGCGTCCACCAAGCCAATCTGTTCAAACCTTCCCCTTTCTAAAGGACAAATTTCCTCTACTCACCCCCTCTCATCCTTATTCCTGATTTTAGGAGCCAAGCAAGTACCAAACAGACAGAGAATGCAAACATCTCAGCCAATGGCAGCTGGCCCTGGGAAGATCCTCAGTGCCACACAGCACCTTGTGGTCTACAGAAGTCTTGCCCATGCCTGGGCTTGTCCTAGCACGTCGGAGCCCTGCTATTCCTGTTTAACTTGACTTCCAAGATGGAGCCTCAAACCCTGTATCCTCCAGGGGGACGGATGCTATGTCCTTTCGTGGTGATTGGGACAGACATGATCAAAGGCTCAGATAGCTGTGAGTACTCTTTAAAGGAATTCATATTTTTCTGTCTTTCAGGACTGAGCGCCCCATGGGTAAAGATGAAGTGCACTGTGCAAGTGACAGCTAGAGGAACTCACGCAGAGGGGCTAGGGGCTTGTGTAGGTAGAGTTTTCCTGCCTGGCCCACAGTCAGGGCAAATCTCTCTCACCTGCCAGTCCCACAGCCGTCACACCCGACCAAGTAAACACAGAGACTTGTATTGGTTTCAAACTGTATGGCCATGGCAGGCTTCTTGCTAACTGTTCTTTCAGCTTAAATTAATCCATTTTTATAAATCTATACCTTGCCACATGGCTCGTGGCTTACCAGCATCTTCACATGCTGTTTCTCATCGTGGCGGCTGGCAGTGTCTCTCTGACTCAGCCTTCCACTTCCCAGCTTTATTCTCCTCCTTGCCCCGCCTACACTTCCTGCCTAGCCAACGGCCAATCAGTGTTTTATTTATTGACTAATTAGCAACACATTTGCCATACAGAACATCCCACAGCACTTCCCTTTTTTTTTTTTTTTTCAAAAAGGAAGGTTTTAACCTTAACAAAGTAAAATTACATATAATTTGGGAATTTGGGCGTAGCTTCTCTTACTACTTCCTGCTGGAGGGGGGCGCTGTATCTTATGGGGAAACAAAGAAAATTTTAGGATTATGGAATAGTCCATGAGGCTGTATCGTCTGAGCCAGTTGCCTTGAAACCATTCTGGATGTTGGATCATCTGGGCCATGGTGTCATAGGAGACCTTTCAGGGGGTCTTGGCTGGTCAAACCTGATGTATCTTAATCTTGAACAAATCCATAGCCTCTGGCTTTCTGTGGAAACAAAAGCAGAGTCTCCTTTCCAAAGTAACATATCCTTATATCCAAATTTTGAAGTCAAGGTACCTTTAAAATATACATTTTGGCATAACTCAACAGCTTTTACAATCAAATGTTTTTCTGCAGTTAAAAGTCCCAAAGACAACACAATGCAGATTCTCTGTGTAATATCCATTTTTACGTGGCTTATTTTTTATACTACCTTTACTGTCTCTTTAAAGACTTTATTTTTTAAAACTATGTATTTATTTCTATAACTCTATATATCATCTTTTTTGTCTCTTTCAAGCCTACGTATCTTTTACACACATTGCAAACTATTACATCTGAATCTGTCTTATTGTGAATCTCTTGCTTTAAACTGCAGCAGCTGTGGCTGCTGGATCCACCCACCTCAGCTTCCCAACATGGCCATGGTTTACCGCCAGCTCTGGGAGCTATCGGGGGTCTATGCTTTTAGCCAAGCAGCGTGTAGCCCAGAAACCTCCCCTTTTGCTCTGCACCAGCAAAGGCTAAATCCACCATGCAGCTCAAAGTGCCACTTGCAAAGGCCTCATTCCCGCCATAGGCAGGTCGAGCACGCACGCTAGGAACCCACCAGTAGCTCAAACCGGCAGCTGCCGCTCATTTGAGAGAGACAATTAGGAACTGTTTTTAGCTCTGTTTTAGAATCTTTTCTCAGGTTTTTAGATGGAAACTCTTGCCACCACGTTGGACGCCATTTGTAGATGTATCCAACCTTCTTATTAAATAAACACAGAACCAATGCAAAGAAGAAAGCCAAGAGGTCAGAGCTAAGAGCTAAAACCTTACCCTTCCTCCTGCGGTGGTCCTACCTCTCCGAACCAGAGCTACCCCTGTGTCTTTATATAGAGTTCCTGTCCTGCCTTCTCATTGGTTGTAAACCCAACCACATGACCGCCTCCTCACAGCCTGTCTGTATAGGCCTCCAGGTTTTCCATGATTAGTATTAAGATTAAAGGCATGTGTATCCAATAATGGCTGTATCCCTGAACACACAGAGACTTACCCAGCTCTGCCTACCAAGTGCTGGAATTACAAGCGTACGCTACCACTGCAATGCTTTCCTATGACTTGCTAATAGCTCTGACCCCCGGGCAACTTTATTTATTAACATACAAATAATATTTTAATACAAATAAAATATCACCATAGGCTTGTCTGTCACCAGAGAGGATTCAGATGCTGAGGGCAAAATTCAACTCCAGGGGCTTCTGGGTTCTAGGTTCCAGGACCACCCCAAAACTGAAACTCATAAGGTCACTAGTAGATACTCAAGGGACATGCAGTGCCTGGTGTGCAAAAGATCTGAGTTGCTAAGAACATTCTTGTTTAGTAAAACAGCATCACTTTACCTTGTAAACTTTACAGAAAATCATTTTGATCTTAACAACCTTCTCACCTCTGACGTGAGCATGGTCATTCTTGTCCAATGCAGCTCTTTGTTTTGGGAGTTTGATCATGAAATCCTATTCAAAGCAAAACATTTTGATTCCAAAGCACAGTTGCAGACTTCAAAAAGGTTTTGTTTTCTCTCTCCTTCCACACCCCGATAACCTCAAATATTTATAGTTTTATAAAGTGAGGCTTTTTCTTACGTTTTCCCTCAAACATTTCAGGAAGTCATTATTGTCTAGACACTTAAAGAAGGTCAGAAAACATTGCTGGAAGTGAAAATTCTGTAGGGACTTTGATTCAATAATCAGAGCAATTAACTAGGACATATTATTGAACAATTGAAAGTACTTTCTTCACAATCTGCACACTTAGCAGACACATCATCAGACATCGAGCCAATACTTAAGTTCAGGGCCATGCTCACCGAAAAGCACTGTTTTGTACATGGATATGTTTTCCCCCTTTGGAACATACTTGACATTCTAAGTAGAAATGGAAATAGTGAATTATGTATTAAAGGTACAATTAATACATTGCATTGTGATCTTCTGTGTGTTTAAATCAAATCTCAGCAATGAAGTGATGCAAGTTGAACAGCCATTGTGTTCATTCAATCAAAGGATGCTGATCTGGAAGACCCATTCACTATGCACTTCAGTCTGCCATAGTTCAAGGCTGATCACATGGAAGGAAGGTGATCATATTCATAGATGGATATGGTAAGGTCATAGTAATTGACCTTCCAATTCAATTTACAATTTATCCTGCAACCTGTAAGTAAAGTAACTTTTACAAACGTTTTTCATAAAGGATAAACATTTCAAATTTTGTGCCTGACATGAAGTCCTGTTCATGTATATATGTTTTTTTTTTCAAGACAGGGTTTCTCTGTGTAGCCCTGGCCATCCTGGAACTCACTTTATAAATCAGTCTGGTCTCCAACTTGGAGATCCTCCTGCCTCCAAAACCTAAAGTCCTATAGAAATGATTATCAATGAGAATTACATAAATTAATTCCAGGACACTGAATTTAAAAGAACATTTATAAGTTTCACCACAGAATTCAAGGAGTTTAAAGAAGATACAAAGACACAGCTCAATGAAATTAGTGGGGAAAAGCTTAAAGAGAATAAACACCTGAGTGATACCCAAGAAAATACAAATGTAAGATAGATGGAACCAATGAAGACAGCCCAGGACTCGAGAACAGAATTTTGTAAAGAGATAGGAACTTTGGAAAGCCCTTAAGTGTAAGAGAAGATGGAAGTGAAAAATCAGTTAACCCAAAACTCAGGAAAGCCTTACAAGTAGAACGGATCAAGCAGAAGATAGACTATCAGGACCTGAAGATAAAGTAGAGGATGTAGACCAAATAAACAAGGAACATAATAAAAAATGTAAACATATGAAAAGAACATATGGGGCATCATCAAAAGACTAAAGACCAAATTATAGGCATAGATGAGACAAAAGAATCTCAAGCCAATGACATAGACCAGATCTTCAACAAGATCATAGAAGAAAACTTGCCCAAATGGAGAAAAGGTATAGCCATACAATACAAAAGACATACAGAACACCAAAGAGACGGGACCAGAAAAGAAAATTCCATGGTACATCATAGTTAAAACACTAAGTGTACAGAACAAAGAAAGTATATTGAAAGCTGCAAGAGGGAAAAAACAAAAAATGTAAGTCATGTAAAAGGGAAAACCCATAAGAATAACAGCTGACTTCTCAATAGAAACTTGGTAAGACAGAAGAGCCTGTAGCAATCCATGCCAAGTCCCAAAAGACCATGATGGCTAACCCAGACTAATACACCAAGCACAACTATCCTCCATAGTTGAAAGAGAAGGAAAAACTTTCCATTATATAAACAACCTAAAAAATTTATATTCAACACACCAAACCTAAAAAAAATTACAGGGAACAATATTATGTGATGAAGAGAGGAAGGAGCACAGCCAAGAGACTGTGGAAAGAAATATGAAGCCATAATCACTAAAATACAAAGTAACACTAACAATACAAACAGCAACCAAAACTCAACAACACAATGACCACAATAAACACATATATTTCAATGATAACTTTAAATATTAATGGCCTCAATTCTCCAATCAAAGGACACAGGCTGTCTGATGTATCAAGAAACAAAATCCATCTAACTGTTGACTACAAGAAACGCATCTCAGCTCTAAAGATAAGGACTGCCTTAGAGTAAAGGGATAGATAAAAATATGATGAAATGGAACCAGGAAGCAAGCAGCCATTACTGTTCTAATGTCTGATAAACAGACTTCAAACTAAAACTAATCAGAAGAGATAGAGACAGACATTTCATTCTAATCAAAGGAACAGTTAACCAAGAAGACATTACTATCCTAAACATAATAAATCTTTACAAATTCAAAATGATTGAAATAACTCTTTGTACCCTATCTGACCACAATGTAAAGTTTAAAGTCAACAGCAGCAAAGCTCTAGTAAATACACAAACTCATGGAGACTAAACAACTCATTACTGAATGATAAATGAGCCAAAGAAAAAAACCAAAAAAGAAATAAAAAATTTCCTGGAACTAAATTAAAATGAAAATACAACACAACAAAACCTCTGTGACTTAGAGAAAACAGTCCTCCAAGAGAAATTTATAACTCTAAGTGCCTACATCAAAAAAAAAAAAATCAGAAGGACACAAATAAATAACAATGATTCAATGCAAAAAATCTATAAAGACAAGAACAAACCAAATCTAAATCCAATCAATGTCAAGAAATAATAAAAATCAGAGCAGAAAATAATGAAATAGAAACAAAGAAAACAATACAAAGAATCAACAAGTGGAAAACTGGTTCTTTAAGAAGATAAATAAGATTGACAAATCCTTGACCTAACTAACCAAAAGAAAGAGAAGACCCAAATTAACAGAATGAAAAAAATGAATAGGGAGATGTTACAACAGGCACCAGAGAAATTCAGATTGTGAAGGAATTATTTAAAAAAACTACTCTATTAAATTGGAAAACCTAAAAGAAATGGGTGAATTTCTAGATTCAGCCAAACCATGAAAATTAAACCAAGAAGAAGTCAACAACTTAAACAGACCCATAGCAAATGGAGAGATTGAAATAGTATTGAGCATTCCAACTTAAAAAAAAAAAAAAGGCCAGAATCAGAAGGACTCACAGCAGAATTCTATCAGATTTTAAAAGACTTACAGGTAATATCTCTTTAACTACTCAAAAAAAAAAGTAGAAACAGAAGGAGCACCCTCAACCTCCTTCAATGAGGAACATCACTCTAATGCCAAAATCAGGAAAAGATCAACAAAGAAGAGAACAATAGGCCAATATAAGTCTGATGGACACAGACTCAAAAATGCTCCAACATAATACTTGCAAACAGAATACAGATACACATAAAAAAGATTATGCACCATATCCAAGTTGGCTTTGTCCCTGAAATTCAGGGATGGTTCAACATAGTCAAGTCAGTAAATATAGTAAACCACATAAAGGGACTTAAGAACAAAAATCATACAATCATCTCACTGATGCAGAAAAAGTGTTTGACAAAATCCAACATGCCTTCATGATAAAAGTTCTACAGAATGTAGGGTGCAGGGCTCATATCTCAACATAATAAAAGCTATATATGAAAAAGACCAGAGCCAACATTGTCTTTAATGGAGAAAAACTTGAAGCAATCCTGACATCAGAAATAAGACAGGGGTTTCCAATATCCCCACTCCTTTTCAATGTTGTTCTTGAAGTGCTAGCTGGAGCAATAAGGTAAGAAAAGGAAATTAAAGGGACACAAATAGGAAAAGCCAAACTAACTCTGTTGGCAGATAACATGGTATTATATATTAGGGATCCCAACATTTCTACCAGAAAACTTCTAGAAATGAAAAACAAATTCAGCAAAGCATCAGAATACAGAATCAACTTGTACAAATAAAATAGCTTTTCTACACAGCAACAACAAATATTGACCGAAAGAGAAAATGAACACACTCCCATTCACAATAGCCTCAAAAGATATAGCTACAAATAAATCTAGCTAAGGAGATGAAAGACTTTTTTTTTTTTTTTTTTTTTTTTTTTGGTTTTTCGAGACAGGGTTTCTCTGAGGAGCTTTGCGCCTTTCCTGGAACTCACTTGGTAGCCCAGGCTGGCCTCGAACTCACAGAGATCCGCCTGCCTCTGCTTCCCGAGTGCTGGGATTAAAGGCGTGCGCCACCACCACCTGGCGGGAAAGACTTTTACAAAGAAAACTTTAAACTTCTTAAGAAACAGATAAAGACACAAGAAAGTAGAAAGCCATCCCATGCTCATGGATTTGTAGAATTAATGTTGTGAAAAAATGGCCATTTACCAATCTATTTATAGATTCATTGCAACCCCAATCAAAATCCTTATCTCATTCTTCACAAAAATAGAAAAAAACTATCCAAAAATTAATATGGAATCACAAAAGATCCCTGATAGTCAAAACAATACTGAGCAAAAAGCACACTGTTGGAGGGACTGCTATTCCAGATCTTTAGATATATTACTGAGCCATAGTGATAAACATAATGTGGTACTGACATAAAAACAGACACACAGACCAGTGGAACAAAATTGAAGACACAAACATGAGTACATAACTTCAGCCATTTAATATTTGACAAGATGCCAAAAACATAAGCTAGATAAGAGAAAGCATCTTCAGCAAATGGTCTTGGGAAAATGGGATGTCCACAGGCAGGGGAATGAAAATATACCAGTATCTATCATCTTTCACAAAAACTAACTCCAAATGGATCAAAGACCTAAATGTGAAAGCTGAGGCTATCAGAGGAAAAGGCAGTATCATACCAAATACAGATGTAGGAAATGACTTTCTGAATAGGACTCTATTTGCTCAGAATTTAAGATGTACAACTGACAAGCGGAACTTCATAAAACTAAAAAGCTTCAGCATATCTAAAGAAACAATACATTTCATGAAGAGAAATAGGAAGGAGTTTTTGCCATCTGTAATCTGATGAAGGATTAATGTCCATAATATATTAAAAAAAATAAATGACCCATTGAAAAAGTAGGCCTGGAACCTGAAGAGAGAGTTCTCAAAAGAAGAAAAAAATGACTAAGAAATATCTCAAAAAAAAGAAAAAAAAAAAACTTCATCACTGGCAATCATCACTAGAAATGCAAATTAAAACATTTGGAGATTTCATCAAACTGCAGCCAGAATTCAAAGACCAACAAAACAAACAACAAGAAGTATTGGAGAAGATATTGGGAAAGGGGAGCCTTCATTCACTGTGGTGGGATTCCAAATTGGTTCTGCCACTCTGGAGATCAGTATGGAGATTCTCAAAAAAGCCAAAAATACATTTGCCATATGATCCAACTATACCACTCCTCGGCATATGCCCAGAGGACTCGACATCACACTCCACAGACAGTTGCTCAGCCATGATCATTGCTGCTCTGTTCACAATAGCTAGGAAATGGAAATAACCTAAACACTCCTTAACTGATGAGTGGACAATGAAAATGTGGTGTATATACACCATGGAACACTATGCAGCTGTAAATAAAAATGAAATCGTATCCTTTGTGGGTAAATGGATGGAACTAGAAAAGATCACAATTAATGAGGTAGTCCAATCACAGAAGAACAAAGATCACATATTCTCTCTCATTGGAGGCTCCTAACTCTAAATCTTCAGCTGTGAGTATATAGTCTGTAGTGACTACAGAAACCAGAACTGTTTAGAGTTGGGGGACCAGTAGAGGGGGAAAAGAGTACTAGTGATCCGAAGGGGGGATGAGGAAGGGGTGACTTTAATTAGGAGGGATAAGAGACAGAAGAAGGGAAGAGGATAAATAACAAAGAGGATATTTGAAGAAGTCTTAAGGAACGTACTATTAATTATCTACCTAGAAATGCCCATAAAACTCATAAGTTGGTATATAAATGCACATATAGAGTTCAAGTGAAGCTTTCCCACCTGGGCTGACAAGAGTCAAAGACCATATAACAAAACCCCCAACACCAGTCATGAGAAGCCATCTTTTGAGTTGCTGGTCAGAGTTGTCCAAGATACTCCCAAGATATTATAGGCTACTGTTATTTCCATTGGTTCCTCCCAGAGGTGGAAGGCAAGTCCTGTTGCTGGAGATATCACACACTTCAAATACAGGGCCCAGAGGCCCCTAAGCTGGAACTGACCTGAATATCTCCTCCGTGAGGACTAGGTTTCATGATATCAGAAGGCACCATGCAAGCTACAAAAGGAAGGAGGCAGCCGGCAGTCCTGCCCAGCTATGATGCCCGTGAACCATAACCTTGACTAGCACGGCATGCTTAACTCGAAGGGTGTAGTAGTGACACGCATACCTTGGCAGTAATCAACAGCACTCTAACTGTCCTTAAGACCTGTTCAACAAGAGGAAAACCATGCCTATGTGTTAGAAACCTAGACAGTTATTCATGGCTAGTCATGTCATGGCTCTTGTAGGAAAATCGACAACCACCAATTTACTAAACCAGTATAATCCCTAAGTGCATTCTAAATATTTATTCTTAAATTGGTTATTAGATAAGTGTAGTTCACACCCCTCATCAGTGAAACTTCTTTTGCAACAAAGAGTTGTGGATCCCAGTCTAACGGATATACCTACAACACAAATCCTGCACCTGAGTTTCAGGGACCATTGTAGAGGAGTGGACTGAAGTATTATAAGAACCAGGACAGGGAGTCTGCTGTGAGATTGTGTCTCCTGGGAATATCATAAGCTCACCAACATGACTGCCTAAACACCAAATGAGGACAATATAATAGACATGCTAACACAGGTAGGAGAAAGTCCAAGAGGCCTTAACACTACACAAAGAACAGCATGTAAACTAAGGAGTGCTGAGAGCAGGAGAGATGGACCCTCTCAGGGAAGAGCACACCAAGTAGTTAGTCAATACCAAATGGTCAGCCCTGAGAACGTACGTATAAGTAACATTACACAGATTGAGCAGGATGTGTGCGCGTGTGTGCGCGTGTGTGTGTAAAAATGATTAATGAAAAAAGGCCATGAATTTGAAAGAGAGCAAAGCAGTATATAAGGGAAGGTTTGGAGGGAGGAAAGGGAAAGGGGAAATGAAAGAATCAGAGTATAATTTGGACAATATTTCAAGTTGCCTGCAGATAGGGCCATGATACTGTGTTTTGAGAGACAGACGGTTCTGTGTATGCGTGTTGGGTGTCTGTATCTTTCTTTTTGGAAATCCTATATTATGAAGTAGTTTCATCAATGATGAAATAGTTTCATCAGTTAATTGGAGTGCTAGATAGTAAAAAGATTTTGTCAGTCACCTCTGTACACATAGGTAAAAACTGTTTCTTTGGCAATGTTAACTTTTTAATATAGTTGTGAAATTCCATTACAGTCTATTGCCAAGAAACATTAAGAACGTTGTATAGCTGTATAAAAAGCAACTAATTTTTTAAAGAATAAATGTTTTAAAGTCAACAACATATATTTCAAAAAAAATTTAAAGTGAGAAAGTGAAAGAATGGTTTTGTTTCCCTGGTAAGAGAGGCTTCTCAATGGTAAGGGAGGCTTCTCAATGGTGAGAGAGGCTTCTCAATGGTAAGGGAGGCTTCTCAATGGTGAGAGAGGCTTCTCAATGGTAAGGGAGGCTTCTCAATGGTGAGAGAGGCTTCTCAATGGTGAGAGAGGCTTCTCAATGGTAAGGAGGCTTCTCAATGGTGAGAGAGGCTTCTCAATGGTAAGGGAGGCTTCTCAATGGTAAGGGAGGCTTCTCAATGGTGAGAGAGGCTTCTCAATGGTAAGGGAGGCTTCTCTGCAGGGGGACAGTGAGCTGTACCATCAGAAATTGGGAGCCAGCTGTATTTAGCACTCCATGGAAAATACAAAATCCTGAAGAAGGGAATCAGCGAGTCAGTGTGGGATGATGTCAGTGCTGGGATTTTACCTACCCAGCAAACAGTGTGGGCATCATGTTCCCATCAATTGTCCTTGTCTCTCAAGTACCACGAGGACAGTGGGTGGGCCAACTGGATGCTGCATGTTCAGTGTGTTTGTGTCCTTCTGGGACACACGCTGTGCTCTGGAACTTACTGCTTTGTCTTTATCAGGTGGCCAAACACAATGCCACTCCCTGTAGAGAGACACTAGTTTATCCAACCCACCTGGGCATCTTGTATTTGCCCCCAGGCCTTTGGAGTGAGCAGACTGGTCAGGCTCAGGGCAGACCACCTCTTCCAGTGGGTTGGGGTAGAGTTCTGAGCATGCTGAGAAGCAAGTTAGGCTGTGCAGGACCTGATACAGTCCGGCCAGAGTTTACTTAAGGATGGCTTGGAACGTCATTAACCTCTGGTTTTATTTCAGTACTCATGGATATCTACATGCATCTCCTTACTTTGTGCAGCACTTAGCTAAGGTTCTAATTGGAAAATGATGGCATGATTGAAGTAACTGGAGAAAATATGTAGTAAGGAGCTTAGCACATGGATGTGGGGGCGATGTGGCTGAGACATCTGTCATCTCATTGATCTCCAGGGTTGATTCAGCTGATCTGGCTGGCCAGGCGGGTGTCCCTTTCCTCCCTCACCAGTGGCTCCGTGTACATCCCTCTGGAAGCTGTGCACTGGACAGCTTTCCTGGAGTAGAGGAGGACCAGTCTTGGGTCAAGGGTGTCTGAGTAGCTGCACTGTCCTGCTAGAACCTCCAAACGAGTTCTCAAGAGCCCAGAGCAGCGGTGGGCTTGGTAAAAGGCACCCTACAAGGATGATGACACCCAGGGACCACTGTCACACAGCCTGCAGTGAGGACTGCCAAGCAGCCTTCATCAATAAGACAGCAAAGAGAGAGGGTAGGGATGGGGCTGAGGAAGAGGGACAAAGCCCCATCTCGTTTTCATCTTCACATCTTTGCTGCAGTTACTTCTCATCCTTTTCACCAGAAAAGCTCAACTCTTGTGGAAGGTAGGGTCGTTGCCGAGGTCAGCAGCCAGGGTCCAGAGCAGGACAGACAAGGGAGGAAAAAGGATCTGGAAGGACACCCGGAAAATAATCAGCACTCTGCCGTGCCTTTTTTTTTTTTTTTTTTTTTTTTGAGGCTGGATCTCAGTATTCACTTTGTAGCCCAGGCTGGCTTAGAACTCCAGCTCCCCCTGCCTCTGCTTCCCAAGCTGTGGAGTCACAGACATGCATTACACTTGGCTGTTCTGTTCCTTTCCTTTATTGAAAAGGGTGTGTCCTTATGTGTCCTCACGTATCCCAGCCTGACCTCAAGCTCTCTGTGGAGACAAGGAGGACTGTGAACCTCTGATCCTTTTGCCAGCACATCCTGAGTGCTGGGATCCCAGGAATGTGTACCATCATGCCCAGTTCATGCGGTGCTGGGGATTAAACCTGAGGCTTCACACATGATAGGCAAATAAATACCTTACCAACAAAAAGCCCCGTCTTTCTCATCCTGTTATTTAAATTGATAGAAAGTTACTTCATATCCAGAATTCTAAAATTGTGATCAAAGGCATTCTGCATTAGCAGCTCCCCATACATCCTTTTTAAAATTCATTTTAAAGAGACAGTGGGAAGCTGTTAACTTTGCCTTTCGAAGTTAATGTCCTTGTAAAATCGGGCTGACTCATCCATTCGCATCCAAGGTGCTAAAGGCATTTGTGTTCTGTTTCCACTCGGGAAGGAGACCTGGCCAGAGAGACAGAAAAAATTGGATTCGCCTCTTGAACTTACAATGCCTGGTTATGAAATGACAGGCTGTTGACGCTGTCCAACTCTCTGGCCAGTGCTGTGCTGGACCACCACATTCGGTCGGGAAAGGAGCACCGTCCGGCGGGGGAGAGCTGCTGACGTTTGCAGTAAGTGCTGCTTCACCTTGTGCTGTTTACGGGAAACATTTTAAATTCTTACTTAACCAATATTCTTGTATCTACCCCCTCGGAATTGCAGTTTTATTTTTAAATGTATTTAGATCTTGGTTAAAAAAAATCAATTTAGACACATACGTGGTGCCAGCTGTCTAGGTAATACCTAGCACTGAAAATAAATCGGGTATTTGACATGACCCCTCTTGCTCCTGTTAGAATCGAAACAAAACTCTATCCCTGTAGCGTGTGGCCCAGGTGTTATCTTACTGTGTACACGGGTGATCTAATTAGAAGCTGGCTGTATGCATGGCCGCCTTTGGGTTCATTGTGTTCTGCTAGGACATGGGCATTTGTATCATCTGTATTTGTACACAACGTCACTAAAACCAGGGACCGGCGAACTCACTTAAACACTGGAAATTTTTGTGGAACAATTTTTTTCTTTTTTAAATCAGGCCTCTAAAGTTTCACTTTAAAAACAGAAGTGGCTTTTCATAGCCACGGTGATATTTAAAGGCAGGGAACGCCCCTGTAAGCCATTTGTATTAAGAGGGCATGTGGAAGTGATTTGCTCGCTAGTCCTTTTCAAGGTGCAAACACGCACGCACGCACGCATGCTTCTATTTATTTCTTAGGCCAGGTTCAAGAATCTTGACTTTCATGCTCAGAAGGCTCTGGCCAGCTTAGCATCATGATAAAGCTGAATAAAAGGACTTTAGGTTAACTGGTCCAGATCCTGTGTGCCAGGCCAGGGAGCTGGTTGAGAGGGAGGTTGGCATTTGTCAGGGTGACCCAGTGGAGGTGGCCTAGAACCCAAACCTCCCAGCCACCAGACAATTCTCCTTCCTAAAATTAAAAAAAGAACGTGTTCGTAAATAATATTTGTATGAGTCCTTGTTAGCAAACATACCAAGTGACAGAGACAAGGCCACAGGCCTTATTATCACTCCAAACCCAATGTTTCCCCGAATTAGCCCTGGTACTGCTACTGAACTGCTACAGACTTCCTGCAGGCTTCTGTACACACTCATATGTAAAGAGCAAGATACAGAAATGTGTGCACATTTTAAAATAAAGGCAGCTGTTCTAATGGTTTTCTTGTTTCTTTGAGACAGGATCTCAGGTAGCCAAGCCTGGTCTCAACCCCTATGTAGCCTAAGATGACTTTGAACTCTTGGTCCTCCTGCCTCTACCTCCTGAGAGCCGGGATTACAGGTATATGCCACCACGTGTGCCACCAAGTGCTGGTTTATGGGTACTGGAGATAGGAACCTGGGCTCCATGCATGCCAGGCAGATGCTCTGTCACCTGAGGGACATATTCCCAGTCCATGTTCTGTAGCTTCTTTAGGAAAACAAAACAATGTCACACTGTCCGCTGGGTCCTTGGACATTATTCTGAGTCTTCATGAATCTACCCCATTTTTAAAATGTGATAGTTAATTTTTTAGAGTATGAATATGCTGTGGATATCATTCTGTATAAATAAAACACTGATTGGCCAGTGACCAGGCAGGAAGTAGGCGGGACAAGGAGAGGAGAATTCTGGGAAGTGGAAGGCTGAGTGAGGGAGACACTGCCAGCTTCTGACATGACAAGCAGCATGTGAAGATGCCGGTAAGCCACGAGCCATGTGGCAAGGTATAGATTTATAGAAATGGGTTAATTTAAGATATAAGAACAGTTAGCAAGAAGCCTGCCACAGCCATACAGTTTGTATATAAGTGTCTGTGTGTTTATTTTATAAGTGGGCTGTCGGACTGCCAGGGCTCGGCAGGACCCGGAGAGAAGCTCTCCAGCTACATTTCTAGATGTTTAGGTTGCTCCCCCCTCCTCCTTTTGTTCTTCCTCCTCCATTACACACAGCGTCATAATACACTGCTTCAGGAGGTTTAGTGAGCACCAGCATGGCCCATTAGAAGAGATCACTGGGACCATGTAGTCTATTCTCTCCACGTTTGAGTTCAGTAGCTCAGGGGTGGGACATTTCTAACAAGCTTTCAGAGGGTGCTAATGCTCCAAGGATCCTCCTTCAAGTAGCAGTGCTGGGACATTGTTGCCCAGGTCCTTGTGTGGCGCCGTGACCGGTCTTGCGTGGGAACGCTGTTTCATAGCACCACAGGTGCCAAAGACTTGCTGGGTTACAGAGCATGAGTGTTTTAAATGAATGGACACTGAGAAATTATTCTTCCACAGAGCAGGTGTACACAAGATATGATGGTGCTCGTATCTCCAGTGTTGTTGGTATAAATCACCTCTTGCCTCTCCCTGATTGCTAATGATATTCTCCATCACTTCGTGACTATACAGGCCTTCTATGAACTGCATGTTCACATTTCACAGCCCAAGCTCATTTCTAAAATGGATGATTCATTTGTTTTTTTTTTTTGTCGTTATTTGGTTTTGTTGTTATATGTTTAAAAATACATGTTTTAGATATTAACCTCTTGCTCTTTTATATATATATGACAATGGTTTTCTCTGCTCTTTTCTTTATATGACACAATTATTAACATACTGTTAATTTTCTAATGCTAACTGAATGGCACTGGTCCCTTGGAAGGCCATAAAAATTCCAGAATAAGGCATTGTTTTCCTTTTGAACCCTCAGTGCATATCCTATATACACACTGCTAAATGCTGGCTGGTAGTTGGCAGATTATGGAGATCCTGTAAAGGGGAATAAGTGGGTGGTTCCCCCAAAATCCTTTTAACCAAAGGATATTCCATTTTACCCTAAACTAGTGTAAGGGAATCAGACTCGCCTATGTAGTTAAAATAAAGCAACCTCTATCTAGTCAACATGGAATTCCTGTAAGCTCCTGAATAAAAGTTGTCCTCAGCCACTTTGACATAGGATTATTCTCTTTTGACATATTATAAACATTAAAGAAAATTTAATGCCCATCTGGACGGTTCGTTTTTGCCAATTGCTACCACCACCAGCTGCAAAAGTACGCCGACTACAAGCCATCCAGCTGCCACACACTCCCGGTGCCAAGAGAGAGCAGGCTGCCAACGTTGCTTCAAGTGGCTGGGCTGGGCTGGAGCCAGGACTGAGGGAGGATGTGCTTGCTGAGAAGCACAGTAGTCAGAGCTCAGATTGTCAGTGGCGCAATTTGTATTTGCTTTTATTATTATTATTATTATTTTTCTGGTCATCTACTGTGGGAGGCTGCTGGGGACACCATCCCTTTCCTGGAAATGGCAGCAAAACATGTTGATCCTTCTTCCTCTGCCTTTTATGTTCTTGCTTGGCATCCTCCGTGTTCACATGCTGCCTGCACGCAGTCATTAGCAGGAAGTGCCTGGAGCGGCAGAAAATGGTGCCATCTCTCCAAGACTGGCTTTCCCCAGCCTTGACTCTCTCTCTCTCTCTCCCCATCCCTAATGGCACACTTCTCCTTCGATTTTTTTTTTCAAGTGTGTTTGGCATTGTTTTCTCACAACATATCAGAAAGAAACTGCCTCCGCAGTGGGCGGTTTCCTAGAAGGGCTCCTACGTTTGCGTCCTTGAGTCCCAAGTGTCTCCCTTGAGCAAGGGGTGGGGGTGGGGTCCTTCTCCCTTTGAGAAACAAAGATTTCCCAGATGAAGCGAGGAATTCTCTATTGACTCCTGTGATGGGTTGTACTGGGTCATCGGCTAATCCTGTGACAGGAAGATTGGTCATCTCCTTCCCGCGGGAAGTCAGACGTCACATGACTCACTTTAGCCAATAAACCATGGACAGAGGGATGTGCTTGCGTTCCACACTAGTAGTTTTGAAAGGCAACTTGGGATTTGAAATCTCTTCTCTCCTTCTGCCAGAAGAACAGTAATGTCCACATGGACACCGCTCTGTCAGCCTAGGTCCTAAAACAGGGAGGACATGACTGACCACCATTGATAGATGTTTGAGATTAGCGGTCATTACGTCATAGCTGAACACAAGGAGACAGGAGCCATGAACTTTCATTTGTAAGTTTCTACAAACTGTAGCTAATCTACTGAAAAAAGGAAAAACAAACAGACAAGTTGTTTTTTTAGACCAGGCAGAGTTGCCCGCCTGCTAATGTGCGTCTGACCAGATTAGCACAGGGTCTTATACTGTGAAGTGCTGTGGGAATCCCAGAGCCCTCTGATGAGCTGTTTCTCTTCGCAGATGAGGAAAAGTAAGCCCCAAACCAAAGCGGCTCTCCGGTCAGCCAGCTGGTTGACACAGGGACATGGCCCAGGAAGGACATGGCCTAGACTAGAGAGGATGCTGAGCGCCAGTCCCATGCTTCTGGAGCTTTCTGCTCAGGACTTCAACTCAGGAAACACTGGAGGAGATGCAGAGACCCACAGTCAAACATCAGGCAGATCTCGGGGAATCCTGCAGAGGACGGGGAGGAAGGAGAGTAGGAGCCAGAGGGGTCAAGGACATCGCAAGAAAACCCACAGAACCAACTAACCCGGGCTCGTAGGGGCTCACAGAGTCTGAATCGACAACCAGGGAGCCCGTGTGGGACTGACCTAGCACTCCGCATACACGGTTGTGTAGCTTGGTCCTCATGCGAGACTCCTAACAGTGGGAGCAGGGGCTGTCTCTGATCTGTTGCCTGCTTTGGGGACCCATTCCTCCTCCTGGATTGCCTCATCCAGCCTTATAGAAGAGGAGGAGCCTAGTCTCACTGCAACTTGATATACCATGGTGGGCTGATATCCATGGGAGGTCCGTCTGTATCTGGAGAAGAAACAGAGGAGGAAGAGGAGATGGGGCAGGGGAGGGGGATGAACTAGAAAGAGGGGATGGAGGAGAAACTTTGATTGAGATGTAAAAACAAAACAAAAAATAAATAAACAACCCCCCCCAAAGAAAACACTAGAAGAAAGGTAACATTTTCAAATAACAATTTTCTGTTATTTACTTAGAGCCTTCACCCTATTGAACTCTCAGCCATAAGCTCTGTACTGCCCCCCTTTATTTTGCTGTGGCCCCCACATCAAGGGTACCTCGTATCACCCACAGGAAATACATACAGGGAAGCAAACGTACTTGAAAGTACAAACGGAGAAAGGGTTTCTTCTTGTGTTGCCCCCCCCCCACACCCACACTCAGCATCCTCTTCACGGGACCTTACAGTGGAAAGATGCCCCTGTGTCACCGCTTTCCAATCCACTGGTGTCTGATTTTATTTAGAACACAAAAAGGGATCGGCTTGCTGCCTTTTAGTAAATTCCTGTGAAGTTTTACCTCCTGGAAAACTAAGACTCGGGCCTTATTCTCACCACAGGTCTCTTCAGATTGCTTTAACCTTCTTGTGGACTTGATTCTCACAGCAAACTTATGATATAGTTTTCTTATTGTCCTTCATTTACTGACAGGAAAATGGAAGCACAGAAAAATTAAGTATCTTCCCCAAGTTAGAGAACTTGGCCGTGGTCAATCTAGGGTTGGAACCTGGGTGGTCTAATTGTACTGTCACTGGAGTAGGTTGTAGTCATCATAAAGGCAACACTCACAGAGGCCAGAGGCCAGGCATGGTGATGTGTGTTTTAATCACCAACACTCAAGAGGAAGAAGCTGGTGGATCTCTGTGAATTACAGGCCAGCCTGGTCTACATAGTAAGATCTAGGCCAGCCAGGACTACATAGTGAGACCTTGTCACACAAACAGTGTGACACTAACAGCCACCACTGCACAAGTACAGACCTGAATAACAAACAACTTCACACGCACCCTCCACAACCCATCAAACCTACTTCGCGACCGTGAAAGGAAACAGGCTTGAGGACACAAAGCGACTTGTCCAAAGTCACATAACTGGTGAACCTAGACTTCAAGGCCAAGTGCATCTGACATCAAAGTCTATCCTCTCTCCATTTGGCCACATTGCCTTTCCTGTCTTCTCTACAAGCAAGCCACAGAGGAAGCGGGGGGGGGGGGGGGGGGGGGCACTTTTAGCTGAACAAATTCCCATTGCTTTATGCACCACAGGCCAGATAGCGTAATAGCAAATCTCAGCCGCTAACAACCTAGATTCCCACAGAACAGATGGAAACCCACTCACAGAGAAAGTGACCGAGCAGAAACAGCATTGGCTCTGTGTCCTGTGGCAGCTCCTTTGGCCTTAGCCTCTAAGAGGCCACAGTCCTCACAGCCCTTCCTGGGCTCCCTTTGTAGATGTGAAATGGAGGTGTGATTGGACAAGCCCCTCAGGCTGCTGAGCTGTGATGTTAGTTGTGGGGCTGACGGTAAAACTTGGGTCCTTTTCTCGGCAATCACACTCCTTGTGATGGATCTCACAGCTTTCCACTCGCTGGCAATGTCTTTTGCAGAGATTTCCAAAGCCTGATTGGGAGTTTCTACTCCCAAATGTGTTGAAATCGTTATTAAAAAGAAACATTAGATAAATAGAGTTTGGGATTGTGTGCGTGCTTTAAATTTTAAGGGGATTGTGCCAAGGCTGTCGCAACAGAAGAGAGTGGACTTTGTAAGTCGCCAAGTCTGACTGCAGATTCTCAATCTGTGGCCAGGGTGATGGGAAGAATCTGCGTGTTCCATGACTCAAAATGTGGAAGAATGCAAAATCTAACAGCCTTGGGGGTTCCCAAGCTTCCCACCTGTGTTAGAATACGGCTTAAAGGAATATTTACAGTCTTCCTTCCTTCCTTTTATTTTTTCTTTGCTAACACTATAACTTGATATCAGCCCTTCCGGTCTGGTGTACAGCTTCCTGGGGGGTCATGAACCTGGGCTCCCTCTATCTTCAGCCCCCAGCCCTGAAACTCCACCTTTGTCCCTTTGTCCGACCTCACTTGTCCCCTTTTCATTGGTCCTGCGACCCCTCCATAGGCAGGACCACAGACATGGAGGCTGGGGAGGGGCATATGCTTCCCTCAGGGTGTGATCTGAGAGCCTCGTGCGTTCCCTCCACTCGGTCTGTCCTCCTGAACTTGGCAGCATGGCTGCACCTGGACTGCAGAGAGGTGAGGCTGGATTCTGTGTCCTGAATTAGTCAGCTCTGCATCACTGTGACAAAATGCCCAAGTCAGTCATCTCAGGAAAGGAAAAGCTTCCTTGTGGCTCACGGTTTCTGAGGTGTTAGGCCAGAGTAACTGGGCTTTATGCATTGGACCTCTGATGCCACAGCACATCATGATGGGAACACCATGCAGGAGATGCTAAACTCACAGAGTCCAGGAAGCAGAGAGAGAAAGAGAACTAGGGGAGGACCTAGGTCCTCAATATTCCTCCAAGGACACTTCCAATGACTTAGTTTCCTTTCTTAGGTCCTCTTAATGGTTTTATCACTTTCCTGTAAAGCTATGTCCTCAACACAGAGTTCTTTGGGTGGGGGGACATTCTTCTTGATCTAAACTGTAGCAGAAAAAAACTGGGGAGTAGCTTTCAGTTTCTATCATGCCTTGGTTCCCTTTTCTGCCTTTTCTCTTCACCCCACAAGATGGTCCTGAGGCCTGAGCTGTAGCCTAGCCCCATCTTTATTACTCACACCAGTCAGATCCTGTACGTCCCTTTTATAAAGTTAAAGCCTTTCCATACCCTTTTATACAGGGCCACACAGTCTTGGAGAAGTGTTCCATATGAAGCAACATAGTCCTACCACCACGAATAATTAATAAATCATGGAAATCCTGAAGCTAGTTTTCTTGTTAGGTGGAGCAAAATCCTGTCTCAATCCATGGGGATCATTTTAAATGACCTTCCCTTCATCCTGATTCCCACCTTCAAGACCTAGCCTAGGGCTTCTTTCAGCTTCAAATGGCCTTCCTCTCTCTTCATTCTCTCCATATTTGTGTTACATATTAGGCTGAGAGTGTCTCCTTAGGATAAGAGAGTGTCTTTCCTCTTGAAAGACATGAGCTGGGGTTAACTGCAGGTGTCCTTTCTCCAACCTGAGAAGAGCAGGCTGCCAGGACCCAGCACGGGTCTTACCCTCCCCAGTCTGTCCTTCACACCGAGGTGGTTGAAATCATGTGCAAAAAACAAATCAGAAGAACGTTATTCCTCTGATAAAATACTTCACCGTACTTGGAGAAAGTGTGGCATCATCTGTGAGACTGCCTGGCTCTATTTGAGGCTCCTGGACTGAGGTCTTCTCTTCTTTGGGTGACTTTATCCCTTCCTCTTGCCTGAAGGCCCCCCAAGGAAGCTCCCTCATGCAGGTGGTCCTCTTTGACAGCTCATCTGAAGCGAGCCCTTTCAGAGGCTCCTTTCCTGACATAACTGTGATGTGCAGGGTTGTTTCCTCCCACTGTGCACAGCAAACATGAGCCCAGCCTCCTTTGATGTGTGCTTTTCCTTATTTCCAGAGCTTTCACTAGAACGCATGCTCCGGAAAGACAAGACCCCATCCCTCCCCACTGCCTACCTACCTATATCGTAAACACTGTTGGAAGACAAAGTCTCCTAAACAGCTATGTATTGACATGTACCATTGTGGTGGTATTGTGTTCCCCAAAATATTGTGCACCCTAATAAACTTACCTGGGGTCAGAGAACAGGACAGCCACAATATTAAACACAGAGGATAGGCAGTGGTAGCACACGCCTTTAATCTTAGCATTCCAGAGGCAGAAATCCTTCTGGATCTCTGTGAGTTCAAGGCCACATTGGAAATAGCCAGGCATGGTGACACATGCCTTTAATCCCAAGAAGTGAGCCTTTAATCCCAGAGAGTGATGGCAGAAAGCAGAAAGGTATATAAGGCATGAAGACCAGAAACTAGAAGCATTTGGCTGGTTAAGCTTTTAGGCTTTGAGTAGCAGTTCAGCTGAGATCCATTTGGATGATGACTCAGAAGCTTCCAGTCTGAGGAAACAGGATCAGCTGAGGAACTGGCGAGGCGAGGTAGCTGTGGCTTGTTCTGCTTCTCTGATCTTTCAGCCTTCATCCCAATACCTGGCTCCAGGTTTGTTTTTATTAATAAGACCTTCTAAGATTCCTGCTACATACCATGGATCTGTCATGAGCTAGATTCTTTTTTAAAAGCCTAGAACACAGAACTTGTAGCAAAGTTGCCCTTATTTGTTACTTTTCTATTGAGAGAAGACACCGTGATCAAGGCAACCTGTAGAAGAAAGAGTTTATTGGGACTTACGTTTCAGAGGGTGAGTCCATGACTATTATGGATGGGAGCATAGCATCCGAAGGCAGGTGTGGAGATGGAGCAGTGGCTGGGAGCTCACATCCTTATCTGCAAGTAGGAGGCAGAGAGAGGGAGCTAACTAGAAATGGCCTAAGCTTTTGAAACTTCCCGCAGTGACACACCTCTTCCAACAAGCCCATACCTCCTAATTCTTCCCAAACAGTTCCACCAACTGGGGACCAGGTTCAAATATATGAGCCCACGGAGGGTATTCTCATTCAAAAACCCTCAGTTGGGATCCACTTGCGACTGTGACCTCACCTCTCCTTTCTGCTCACCCATCTCCTCTCCTCTGCTTCCTTCTTCTTTGGCAGCCTAGGACATGTCACTCAGCTGCCAAGGCACAAGCTAACAGCTGCTGATCTACAAAGGGAGAAACTTAAGCATCCCCCTTTCTCCAGGTTTTTAAGTCAGGGGTCACCACACTAAATCCTCGCCTTCTGGGATTAGAGTGATGGTTGTGGTCAACACTGCCGTTGGCTTATGTGTTGGAGTTCTCCAGTGAGAGAACAGAGCGTGTGTGTGTGTGTGTGTGTGTGTGTGTGTGTGTGTGTGTGTGTGTGTGAGAGAGAGAGAGAGAGAGAGAGAGAGAGAGAGAGAGAGAGGAGAGAGAGAGAGAGAGTGAGAGTTCATGTCAGTCTCTTGCCCTACTCAGGCTTGGCTTTGGATGAGGCCTCTCTCCTTAGAGAGGACACTCTGCTTCACTCAAAATCCATTGACTTCAGTGTAAATAAATCTCATCCAAAAATCCATCCTCACAGAAACATGGAGAGAGGTCTGCTGGCCATGTATCTGGGCATCATGGCCCAGCCAAGCATTACTGTGTATAAACACTCATCCCTCTGCGGGAAGAAAGAGTTCCAGTTTCCAGTGTGTATTCTATTATAACGAAGAATGGTCCCAAACAAAGAATTGTGGCTGGGGAAGCTGGGGGGGGGGGGGGGGGCGGAGGGAGGAGGAAGCCCTTCAGCTCCAGGGCAGGATAGTGGTGTGGGGGTACCCAGTGTGTTGTGGGAGAGGCTGAGAGGAGGCAGGGGAGAGAGGCTTCACCCAAGAGTAGGACAGAGGAGAAAACTGAGTGGGAGAGCCTTGGGCTCAGCCTGGAGAATGGCCAGTGCCCCACTGCTCTGGGCTCGCTCGGGAGCTGCTCCTTATTGCTCTCTGCCTGTCTGTGGACGGTCACACGGCCTCCCCTCCTCTGTATTTAGTGGTCCATCCATGGCTCCCTGCCACTAGGTTTATTTGAAGCAATAGATAAATGTCAGCACTTAGAAGCTACGAAACCTCCTAAACAGCCCCCCTAGACTAATAAACATTAAAAAAAAAATCCTGATGTAGGCAGCCTGATGGGCTTATCGGTGAAAGGGAGATAAGTTTCCCTCCAGGACATTTATAATTTACATAATAAAAAGCTTTTCACCTTCCAGTCAAGGGAGCAAAATTAATTACCATGGCCCTTTTACCTCACAGAACATTTTTTGCTTAAACTGGCAGGAACAATTTGTGAACTCTTAGACAAGGGATGAGTGAGGCGAAGGGCGGGGTGTGGATAGATGCTCGGGAGAAGGCAAGGCGGCCCCTGGCTTCTACAACATTCTGGAATGGTCAGATGGGGCTGCGATGAGCCCTGCATTCAGTAAAAATATCTGCAGGCTGACCTGTCCTTTTGGCCCATTCAGCTTGAAATACCTCACTAATGATAATGGACTCCCGCAGTCTGAGGCCCTGTAATCAGCCTGCACCGCACCCCCCACCACCCCCACCTCTCCGACAGATGTTGAATGGATGGCCACCAGAAGGGGTGTTTCAACCATATCCTTCCGTCATGTCTTGTCCTCTTCTCTTTTGGGCACCATTTCAAAATAACAAATAGGGAATCGGATGTTCCCGCACCCCTGGCTTTGAAAATATATGGGCGGCTTCAAAGTCCCGTGATTAGGGAACTGCGTTTGTTACCCGTATAGGCTCTTGTTCTGAATACACCAAGCTCTCTGAAAAGCTGTCGGCATTAGCCTAATGCTGTTCATTCTCACGACTCTTCTGTGAGGGAAGCAGGTGGCTAGCATTATTTCGGCTATTTTGCAGATGGAGAGGTAGAGGTGGGGGTGGGGGGCGTGGGGGTGGGGGTTCAGTGTGTCATCCTCTCTGCATGGATGAGCTGGGAACAGAAGTCTGTGTCAGGCCTGCAAGGTTATAAGGGCCCCTGAGAGTTGGGAAGGGCTCCACTGAGGGTCTCTGGGAAAGGTGGTGGAGGGCACAGTGTGGGAAGCCCACACCCCCTACCATGTATTAAAGGAGGAACCATTACTGCTGTCCTATGTGTTGTTAGTTGGTAGCACTTACGAGGTTTATACAGGATGGCAAAAGGAAGTGGTGGAGGTTGCCATGGTGGAAAGGGCAGCTCCTTTAAGCCTGTTTCCTTATCCTGGGTAAATAGTTCACAGGCAAGTAGAGTCATTGTTTTTATTCCAAGACGCAGAATTTTGAGAGGCAATGTGTGGCCAACATTGACTCTGGAAATCCACCCACACCGGAGTTGGCAGGGTCCCTTCCTCCTCCCCTTTGGCCTCTGCAGTCCTTATGTGATTGACATTTAGTCAGCTCTTTCTGGATTCGGGTGTCCTCGATATGGCATAGCGACCCTACTTTCCACTCCCCAGAGAATGATGGAGTCAAGGTTTGGTTAGAACCAGTTTTGTGAGGAAAAGGAGTGCCACCCGGGGCCTTTTCAATGACCCTGGGAACCCAGCTTTTCCCATCTGAGGTTTGGTGTATAGCCTGACATGTGTAAACTACCAATCTAGTTATGGAAGAATTGGGGTGTCTGGGGTGTGCTTGGACTAGGTTAACCGTGGCTCTAAGTTGCAAACTGTCTGTTGCTGCTTCTAGGAGGCCAATGAAATGGTCGTTTTTGTCCTGAGAGATATGAAACCTGTGGCCTGTGTGAGATGTCTGCTGGTGTGTGTGGCCAGCTTCCTCACTGGTAAAGAGGGGGCCATAAAAGCAGGTCCCACCTAGAATTTGTGAAAATCAAGTAAATTGGCTCACAGAAAGCACTTCACTATCTAGTGTTGGTGAACAGTGTCCAAGCTTTATTCGTAAAGATTGGAATATAGTCTGTTATCAAGGGGAGAGTTTATTTCCAGCATGACCTGATTAAACAAATGGCTGGTTTCATCTGCGTGATGCTGTGGTTTGAATATGGTCTGACCCCTCTAAAATTAATATTGAAACTTAATCTCCATTATGAGAAATGAAGAGACAGGATTAGGTAGGACCTTAGACAATTAGGGCTTTGTCCTCGTGGATGGATTAATTGATTAGTGGGCTAAGGGTAATCTGCTATGGAAGCCCGCTAGGCTAGATCTCTTACCATTTAATGTGTTGTCTCTGGACTCTGCCAGGCAGAGGGCCATCGCCAAGTATGTGTGGCCCTTAACTGAGGACAAGACCCACAAACTCCTCTTCTCCAGAGCTTGCCTGGCTTGTGGCATTGTGTTATTAGCAATAGAAAATGACCTATTTGCTCCTTATCAAGGGAGTGAAATTAATTGCTATGGCGCTTTTACCTCACAGAACATTTTTTGCTTAAACTGGCAGGAACAACTTGTGACCTCTTAAACACGGGATGAGAATAAGGCGGGGTGTGGATAGATGCTGGAGAGAAGGCAAGGCGTCCCCTGGCTTCTACAACATTCTGGAATGGTCAGATGGGACTGGGATGAGCTCTGTAAAAATATAGAGATGTATTCAGTAAAAATACCTGTGGCCTGACGTGAGGGGTAGAGTAACCAGCTCAGGTGTGCCATGGTCCAGTATTGCCGGCAACTTCTTGGCCAAACTGAATCCATTGCTGAGAAGACGCTGCAAACTCTTGGCAAAAGGATCATCTAGACTTGACTCTCAAAAAATTCCCCTTGTCCGAGTTTTCAGTCACACACACCTACTCAATACGAATTGGCTATAGGGAACAAAGGTTTGTTTGTTAAGGTCTTCCCTCACGCAGCAGCAGGAAGGCCTTGGCTGAGGAGAACAAGTCTGTCCCATGTTAGGAAGGAACCTCTTCAGTTAGGGGAAAGTGTTTGAGTTGAGTCTTCCTGAAGAAGTGGGTGTCAGCCAGGAATCCTTGCAGCTGGAGAGAGTCTGGGTGGACGAGGACCTGGGTGACTTCTGTGGGATAATGAAGGGCTGAGAGGGCTGCCAGGCCCAGCTCCTGTAAGCTTCCCTCAATGCAGAGAAGTCTGGATTTTATCCTGTAGGCCAGAGAGAAGAGCCAGGGAGCAGAAAAGGGAACGAACTTTAAAACGGATCCAGATCATCTATCTGTCAAGCTCTCCCACACTCCAGGCCAAGTTGGCGGGTGGAAGGATGGAAGGATGGTCACTGTACATGTTACACATGATGATTCTCTGGGGGTGTCTGGTAAATCCCCTTCTCTTCATGTGGCCCTCGGTCTTTCAAACTATTTTCCTTGGTGATGGGAGACATGAAGGTTTTCAGCAGACAGATGAAGGTCTGGATACACTTGATCTACAAAGGCTAAGCTGGGCTAAAATGCCACTCCCCAGGCAGCATTTAGTATTTAGCTTTCCTTGGGGCCTCTTGGACATGGGTGTGAGAAGAGAAGACTCTGCTGTCTGATTTCCCTGAGGTGTATGTACAGGGGAGGAAGCAGGAAGCAGCCGAGGCTCTGAGGTGCCAGTGTCTCCCCCTGGGAATCCTCTGGTACCACCAGCTCAGAAAAACACATGTTGAGTTGGGGAGTGAGTTCTGTCTACAGTTAATTGTGAGTGCAGTGCTAACTAATCTGGCTGAGTAGCTGCTGTAACTTCATTAAAACATATTCCTTCTTACACACACGCTTTCGATAGCCTTTGTAAGGATGACCACGTACAGGGTGGGATGGCTGCCTTTTCTTTCCCCGTGTACTGTGTAGTACATGTTTTAAGTACTTTCAGATGGTTGAAACCGAATCAATTAAAAAAAAAAAAGACTTTTTTTCTGACCCAATTTCTTCTTTCTTTTTCAAATTCTTGCTCACATTTCAAGAGCGACTTTGTTCAGTTTTACAAGTTAAAAATTCGCGGATAAGGAGAGTTTAAGAAAACCAGGACACCGTGGAAGTAAATGGCGAGATTAATAAGTAAGGGTGGGGGGGGGGGGCAGGAGGGGAGGGGGAAACAAGATATTAATTAGCCACCTAAGAATTAAATTAAACATGAAATAAAACGTTCTCGGGTCAAGAGGGGGTCTTGGGAAAGGGGAGGAGAGACTGAGTGTGGTCGTGTTGATGTTCTTTTCTGTATAAATTTCAGATCGCATTTGGCTTCAGGTTGCTGGCAGCGGGGATGCTGTGCAGAGCGCTGGAAAAATGGAGGCTTCCTCTGCATTCCGCTTTTAGCTCCCCGTTCAGCTTCTCGTCCGCCCCGCCTGCTGCAGTGTGCGGCGGTGAAATGCAAATCGGGGAGCGGAGGAGAGAGCGAGCTGGCCTCCGGGGAAAGGGGGCCTTGGATGGCTTCCAAGGTCTGGAACACAGAGGAAAGACATATTTCTTTGTCACACACAGTAGATTCTCCCTGAGGGTTTCAGCGATGGGAAGAACACGGCGGGGGTGGGGGGTGGGAGCGCGGTGGTGGAAATCATTAGAATGTTCTTCTCTCAGATGAAAAGCTAAACAAAAACAAACCACCATGAGTGTGAACACAGGCAAGCTGGAGGCCTCGAGGCCCTCTCACAGCACTTGCGGTACAATGTGGTGGTGTATCACCCAGGGCTGCAGAGTCGTGGACCCCCCTGTGACCCCCTTCTGTGACCCCCCCCCCCCATGGTCCCCACCTCTGTGGTCCCCTTTTGTGGTCCTCCTCTGGAACCCCTCATGTAGGGGTGTGCACGGATTGACCTGGACTGGGGAAGCCGTGAAGCAAGTCTGAAATTATCATTATTTATTATTTCTAAAGATTCGATGTCTAGGAAAATTCAAAAGACGTTTTCTCAAGCACGGTTCCTCTGAATATTTAAATCCATGCATAGTCTGAGGGGAATTTAATCCACCTGTTTCTGATTCATCTACACTTATTTCATCAAGTTGTTCTTCTGTAAGAATCATTTGACATCCAGGAAGCTTTATGAAGGATTTGAGATATATATTTATATACTTATATAAAACCTTATTTGAAACAGGATGTTGCTTGTGTCAATAGCAGCTGAAAAAGAAAAGAAAAGAAACCTAACAAAATGCCTGTCTGAATCCGAACTCACAACCCAGAGGTGTGAGGCAGTGGGAGGTGTGAGGGAGGTCAGTGAGAAGCGCCACGGCGGCATTACAAGAATATTCTCTCGTCCTCAGTTATACAGCTATGGAGAGAACCCCCCCCTTTGGGTTTCTGAGGAGAAGGTAATGTATAGGAACCCGTTGGAGGTCTCCCCACCATCTGCTTGCAGTCCTCAGTGGAGTTTTTTCCCACAGTCTCCTTCACAAGTGTTCTGAACATCAAGCAAATCTTCACCAGGACCTGAGTCCCTGGGCAGGAAGAATACAGCACATCTCAAAACCAGCTTGAAGCTTAGTGGACCAGCTCCAGTGATTTTTCAATTACAGTGATAAATCACCCCTCCCTCCGAAAAAAGTAGTTTCCATGCTGCTTCTCCTGGCTTCACCAGGTACAAGGTGCTGTTCTCCTCAGGGGTCTAAGGACATGGGCTTGGATTGGTTTTGTTACCTGGCACGAAGGTATGAGCTGTTCAGATCGGGTTGACCCTCCATGATCAGCCCAAGCGCTGGTTCTTTTACTTGTCCTTCCTTGGCAAAAGACCAAATCTGAGACAGTTTCTCTAAGTGGAATTGAACCCTATTCGAAAACGCTCCTTCTGTCTCCTACTGACTCCATCCTCCCCATTATGGTTCTGGAAGGGGGTGAACTTCCAAGATGAAGAAGCTGTCAAACCCCAAGAGAATGCAAGACGGGGGGAGTGATGAGCTCCAGACCTGAGCATCAGCTCCAGACCTGAGCATCAGCTCCAGACCTGAGCATCAGCTCCAGACCTGAGCACCAGCTCCAGACCTGAGCACCAGCTCCAGACCTGAGCATCAGCTCCAGACCTGAGCATCAGCTCCAGACCTGAGCACCAGCTCCAGACCTGAGCATCAGCTCCAGACCTGAGCATCAGCTCCAGACCTGAGCATTAACTGACACCTTGTGACCCTGATAATCTTCTACTGGCTTGGGCAGACGGGGACAAGGTGTTTTTATCATCAGACACAGTTAGAAATGCGATGACGGCGATTTCTGGGTTTGTTAACTTTAAAGGACACGTTTCCTACCCCATGTAAGTTCACATTCCTGCTGCTGACTCTCCTTTATGTTACTATGCATGTTTTAGACAGAAAATACAAGTTGGCTTTTTAGATGTTTTCAGAAAACAGTGTTTTAAACCCAGGATAGCAATTTGATGGAGACTTTCTATAGTCAAAAATGAAATAATTACAGGGTGAATTCAGGGCTCTGGCTTTTGAGTTCATGCTTGTAACTCCTACCCAAGGTCCCTTGATCAGCATACAATCTGCATTTCACTGCCATGACCTTGGCCGATTTTTGTCTGAACTGGTGCAATTGAGTTATAAGAAATCAGCCAAGAGAGGTCCCCAAGGAGAGCGAATGGGGAATTGTGTTTGCGTTTTTACTGCCAGTACAGGGCTTAAGTAGAAACTTAGAATCTGATGCCTTTGCCCTCTGCACTCTGATCGTTTCTCTCTTTTCCAGACTCTTCGAAATTCCGCTCCCTGCTCCTGGCTTTGCTGTGGTAGGTGTGGATGCCTCCGGGCGGGCAAGGAAGTCCCTGTGTTCTCTTCTCCTCTCATGCATGCTTCTGCTGGTGACATGGAGTATCGGCGATGTTATTCATTTAAGAACGTGGGGCGAGATGAGAATGTGGTTGGGACAGAAACCTGTCATTGAGTAAGAAATGACAAGCTGTAAAATCTAAAGAGCAGTGTTACAATGAGATAAACAGAAATCCGGCTTGATGAAAAGTTATTTAATTACAAGGGCTTAGAGTAGAATGCAACGTCTATGAAGATGGAGACTTTTGCTTATTTTTTTTTTTTCACTGCAATGTCCCAGTTCCTTGGAATGGTGCCTGGCACATAATAAGTCAATAAATATTCATTGAATGAGTGAGGGAAGGCTAAAACCAGGCACAGCCATGGTGTGACAGTCTGTCAGGCAAAGTGGAAGACTGATGTGTGGGGAAATGGAGGCAAGTAGGCCTCCACAGCATGCTGTGAAATCTGGAGCCTGGACCTCTGAGTGGCCGCATTGTGTGACTACGTGTCTAGGAAAGGGCAAGGGAGAGGGCATTGTGATGTCACCAGTACGTCTCCGAAGCCTGTGTGGAACAAGATCGCCTCTTGTCCCTCGGTCTGCATACGAAGATCAGAGGTTGGGACACCATTGGCAGCTCATGGATGGCCAAGCCTTTGTGTCTAAAATGGTGGGCCTGTTGAAGAAGTGAGGTAAGTGAGGGGTATTTAGAGCTTCCCCCTTGGCTCTTCAATGATGGAGGCACTGAAAAATGGTGGGAGTACCTTGGGAGCCAACACCATGCTGACTCTGTGGCATGTGTATTAACAACCTTCCCTGACTGCTGTGACGAAAGCCCACAGACTGGGTGCCACAGCAGTAGACATTCATTATCTCTCCGTTCTAGACGCTGGCAGCCTAAGATCAAGACGTTGGCGGGCTTGCTTTCTCTTGGGGACTCTTCTGGGCTGTGTTTCAGCATGACCTGTC
The DNA here is from genome assembly GCF_007827085.1 of Peromyscus californicus insignis. Taxonomy (NCBI): domain Eukaryota; kingdom Metazoa; phylum Chordata; class Mammalia; order Rodentia; family Cricetidae; genus Peromyscus; species Peromyscus californicus. The sequence goes on along the minus strand of NW_026294514.1, from coordinate 11,017,482 downwards.
CTTGTCTGTCAGGAGAGGATGGGTGAAAGCCGTGCCACCAGACTCTCTCCTTTGTTACTGTAAAATCTCTGTGCTAACGGGGCTGGCGTGGGCTTCACCCTGTAACCTCATTTAACATTGACCACCTCACTAAAGGCTCCACCCATCTCCACGAGGGCTAGGGCTTTGATGTATGATTTCTGGGGGACAAATTTCAGGCCACGATGGGATTACATGGTACATTCTCAGGTTAACGTGACAATGGCAACATGGAGGGAGGGCGTGTCTGAGGCCATGGCAACAGTTTTCCCATTGGGACTACTATTGGAGGCTCTTCTTGTGTGAGGGCTTGTCTCTGAGCTCCAGCACACACACACACACACACACACACACACACACACACACACACACACACACACACACACCCAAGCTTGAGACCTGCTTCGTGGTTGAAAAGCCTAGCAACAGGCATGTTGAGTAGGAAGAGAGCCAGCCTACTTTTTTATCCAGTTATTTTTAAAGAAGCGATAGCTGCACTTGGACTCTCAAGTTCATATGGAAACCACTGAAAAATGTGAATTATTTACTGGTCGCATCAGCGTTCTTGGGAGGAATTTTTATCCCATTCAGTATTGAAAGGATCATGCCAGAAATGCAGGGTTAGAAGGACCCTGGGAAATCTATACTCTTATTTTCTTAGCAGGGCCCTGTAAAACCAGGGAAGTTGAAGCTGGCTTAATGCCTTGAAGCCAGTGAGAGGCAGGAGAACCCCCAGGTCCCACACCGCACTTGACTTTGTACAAGCGCCTGGAACCTTCTGATGGGTTGGCCTCTACTTGGTGGCCAGGAGGGCTCGCTCCACCCTCACACTTGCTTTTGGTCTTCAATGAATTAATTGGATGATAACTGTTCAGTGTCTTATGTCCTCTGTGCCCATTCAGAGTAGAGAACACCAAGGCATCCTGTCTCACGGTGATCAAACCAACCTTCCTGGAAAGGGTGTACTCGATTTTACAAGGTAATTAAGAGTCTGGCGGGCTTCGAGAGGATCTTGGTTTCCTTGGAATCTTCTGAGGGCCTTTGGGGTCAGATCTGGATATAAGTCAGTTTTGTTCCTGGGTCCTTCAGCAGCCTTGGGGCTCATTACACCTCATTCCCGCCCCCCCCCCCCCATACCACAGGGTTGGGCACAGATACATGCTGGCTTTGGGGAGGTCACTGTGGTTATTGTCAGCACGTGTTCCACACCCCACTACTGTTATAAGCAGCTGGTGTTGACATCCCCTTAACTCCTGGTGACAGACAGCAGAAGGCTGGCTCAGAGATCAGCCTCCAGCTGGCCCTGGAGGTAAACCCTGAAGGCTGCTTCATTTTCATAGAATAAATAGCATTTCCAATCTTCTTTACAATGCTCTCTTATTTCCCACCAAGATCCTGATATTTGGATTCTGTGAGACTCATTTGTGGGTCTCTATGCTCACCCTGTATTGCCCCATATGGGATTCTTCCTCTGCCTCGGAGCATTAGAGGAAAATTTGAACTGTGACCTCTCTACTCGAGTTTCTCCTATTTTTTTTAATAGACTCATGAGCATTTCATAATGTAGGAACCAAGAGAATCTTTGAGTATAAATCCCAGCTCTACATCAATATCCGTGTGATCTTGAGCGAGTGACTAAACTTGTTTGTGCCTCATTTCTAGGAGGTGGAGATGATGGCATCTTTTGCATCATCTAGCCGTCCTGGTAGTCAGTGAGCTAGTCCACGAAGACCACTCCTCCTGTAGCTCACAGCATGCGGCGAGCACTCAATGAAGGTTGTCATTGTTAATATCAAGGCATTGAAGTCAAAAATCAAAGTGCTTTGGTAGGACAGCTTTGAAAAGGAAAGGAGTGAGATAATGGAGGGGAATCTCAGAACAAAATCCTCTTGGTACCGACCCATGAATGCAGCAGGCATCGAGGTGAGTTCTGAGGACCGAGGCACAGAGAGGGTGGACGGCATCTGTTCTATGTCATGCCACGGGGTGAGGAATATCAGCTTTTAGGCTGCGCCTAGCCTAACGTGACTCCACTTTCTAAAGCAACAAATCTGACCCGAATTACTCTCTTTTGAGTGCAAGTGCCAAAAAACAATGACTCTACATCTTGTTTGTGCGCGTAAACAGCCACCATCTGCCAACACCAGGCGGCACAAACTGATAAATAATTTATTTGTGCCAATAAATCATGACACCTGAAAATATACCAAATCATATCAGAAACACGTGGCATATGAGCCTATTAATCACTCCAGATGGAGACTCCTCACCTGAGACTGTGAAAGAAGGGGAACCCAGGACCAAAGTGTAGCATCTAGGCCCACCGGTCACCTGGCCAAGTCCTTAGCCATGTCCGGAAATGAGCTAGAGCCAAGGCCTCTTGTCCTGTCCCCAGCAACGGCACGTGTATAGTTTCTCCTGCCCATGACACTTGGTCCACTTCAGACTGACCCTGCCTTTGACAAGTGCGTCTGAAGAGCTGGCACCGGCTGCTCAGAGGACTTCTCATGTGGTCCCCTGCAGACTTCCTCTGAGCAGGCTCCCCTCTGTCAGAACCCTGCAGCCTCCTTAGTACTCTCTGTCAGCTTTTAACCCCTGTGCTCATAAATCTTGCAGAGGGTTAACGTGTGATCGGAGTTAACTTTAGTAATTAAGATTGGAATAAAAGAATTGGTGCTTGCCGGTGGGTGGCCAGCTATCAAGGGAAATGGGGACCACTTTGGTAAATCACAGACGACGAAACCGATAGAGCTCGTGAATTTATTGGTTAGCCGATAAATTCCGATGTGGTGGAAAGACACTGATGTCTCCATCCCTGTTTCTGACATAACCCACTCAGGGCATACAGCTTACAGGAGTCACTCCTCAGCCATGGGAGATCCAGTCTAGGACACTCTGCCATTGTTAGAGGAGGCCCAGTACTGATACACGCATGCTCATAGTAACCCTCGATCTGTAAGCTAGGCACGGTAAGAGATCGACAACAATAACTACTATAAAAAAAAAAAAAAGGACAGCCATCGCAGTATACTGCCCTGAAAGCCTTGTGAATGGGGTTTCTCCCCCTCTAGCTCTTGCTATACTTCCTTCTGTGTGTGACCTGCTTTGTGGTGACATGAGAAGATACAACCCCTGAATGACAAGAAGAAATGAGGACAGTGACAGAGTTGTTGAGACCCACTGCTGTGACTGGAACAAAAGCACGGGATTCCACAACAACCTATCTAGTCGCGGACAAGCCGCTAAGTAGCTGGTGAGAGGGTGAGCTGTACAGCGCGGACCCTGGAGCGAGGCACAGCTGCTCCTCCAGGGGGAACAGAGCAGGCTGGCAGGACAGCACACAGCCTCACAGTGTGAAACACAGCGGTTGTTTAGCTCTCCAAGTTTCATCAGTGTTTTTAGACCACAACTGACCGGTCAGTGACACCCCAGATAGACAGGGGGGCAAAGGCAATTCTTATTAAAAAATTAAATGCATTGGTTGGCTACCTTCCTTTCTACAGGGAGTTTATCAATAAATTGGTACGTATTTAATAGGCATACTTGGTTACTCAGCATTGTTCTCTCCCTCCTTTCCTCTCCCCTCCCCCTCCCCTTCCTCTCTCTCTCTCTCTCTCTCTCTCTCTCTCTCTCTCTCTCTCTCTCTCTCTCTCATCTTCTTTTCCTCTCCTCTCTCTTTTCTCCCCTATGCCTGGCTTTGGAAAACAGACTTGACTCAGACTCATCACCTACCAAGTCCTGGGGGTCACAGGCCTGTGCCCACATGCCCGGCTTCAAAGTTTGGTGGTTGAGGGAGATGGGAGGGGAGAGAATGGAAAGAGACTCATGTGTTAATCCATGGGCGGACAAGGTGGGGTGAGCACAGTCTGCTGTACCCATTAACTTCTTGAACATAAGGCAGTTATTTCTTTATAAATTCCAACATTTCTAGCTTATGAAGATGGGAAAATTCGTCTTTAAAAGAAAAAGCACGTTGGTCAGATGCTGTAGAAGCAGTCTGCGCTATAAAGAACAGAAAGGTGATCTGAGAAGCTGGCACATGTGAGCACCTCATGACATTCGCCCAACCGTTTGCTGAGGCTGAGCCCTGCCGTCTGGTAACACGGAAAGGTTTTGGCTCAGTGCGCACGTGCACCGCTGGAATTTGAGACTCTACTCCCCTGACCTCCTCAAGACTCCCCCCACCCCACCCGCCAGGAGAATCATGAGTGGTAATTTTCAGGATCCACTTAGGTACCTCCTCCCAGATTTGCCTGAGGAGGCTTCTTGGATGCTCAGCTAAAGACAAAATTGGAAGGTAAGCAGGGAATCCTTGGTTTCCAAACGGAAATGGGCATGGTGGGGTGGTATCTCACGGAGGGCCCTTGTGGGGTTCAGACACCCTCTTAGAACATTCGAGCTTCCTTGGCTTGGAAACTCCCAGTGGTGCTCAGACTAAGGGTCTAGGAGACAGTCCCCGGATGGGTGACTTGGTGGCTGTTAGGAGGTGTCTGGCAGCTCATGTTTGGCTCAGGTTTTCACTCTGTCTTTAGGTGCTGTTCCCGACTACAGCCAAACCCTAGCCTGTCAAAACCTTTCCCAGTATTTCCCCTTCCCTGCGTCGTGCTCATCAGAGCCCCTAGGGCACCTGGGAGGTTTTCTCTAGGCCTTTCATCTTAAACGGAGTTTTGTCTTTGGTGTTGGCTCATCAAAGTGACAACAACGATAAAATAAAACGATTTGTCTTGTCTTGCAGTTGTAATTCTTGGCGGCCATAGTTTGTCTGAACTGACAACCAAGTTTAAGAAAAAATAAAATTACCCGCCCCCCGACCCACATCCCCTTGTTAATAAAGGTGATTTTCGTCTTCCAGCTCAGTTCGTCTGGCGGTAAAGCGCCCTGTGGACAGCAGGGGGCAGTGTTCATCTTTAAATAACGTGAGCCCGGCAGGCAGGCGCTTCCCCAGAGCGGCCGAACACCCTTGGTGTCCAGGGAGCCCGCGAGCGAGGCCCCCAGAGCAAACACTGCAGTCTTTCAAACACAGATTTCCTGAATACAAAATCTTACGGCCTGGTATGTCTAGATTTGCGTTGACATTAAAACAAAAGCACTCCCATAAAACCGAATGGCAGGGACGTTAAGGCAGCAGGCGGCGTTATCTTCCTCGTGAAGAATGCTGTAATCGCTTAGGGCTCTTGGGACGGTCACCCAGGAACCGGAGACCAGCCCGGGGTTATCAGAGCAGCTAACCTGGGAGGACTGTTTCTGTTTGATCTCGATTCTGGTCGTCCCCCCCCCCGAAGGACAGATGAAAGAACTCCAGTTCGCGGAAGACAAGCCGATGGCCGAGGCCTCTTCACTCTTGCTAGAGTGGGAGTGGGCAGTCCACCGTGGTGGTGTGTGAACAAAAAGCCCAGACCTGGGACACACTTGTCAGTCCGCTTTGAACAACCGGGGAGGAGACATATTAAGCCTAATATGATCAAGATTTCGGGGGTGGGGGGCGCCGAGTGGGGGTTTGCAAGCATCTTGACAGCTTCAGGGCCCGGTAGAAAGCAACAGCCCACTGGAAAGGGGAAGGAGACTTAAGTCACCGCCTGGCCTCCTAGCCACCTGGAGGCAGGCAGCTATGTTCCCGAAGCGGGTTGAGTCCCCGGGGCGCTGCTGAAGCCTGGAATCTTCCTCGGATAGACAGTCCCCACTTTATTCATTGGGGAATGAATAAATGTTGAGGACTCCCTATTTTCCTAAACTTAGGGATTTTTTTTTTTTTCCTTCCAGGACATATTCCTAGTGGCTCCCACCCCCCCACCCCCACACACTGTGCTTCATGTGAAGGGCACTTTCTTGCGGTGAGGGAAACATTGTATGATGCTGTTACAAGATTGAACTGAAATCTGCACATGACCGGTTGACAAAGGGCGCGCCATCCTTCATGTCACTGGAAACTGAGTTCTCTTGGGGTAGAGCAGTGGACCTTAAGCAGGAGGGGAGGGCAGGGCAGAGGGGAGGGCAGGGCGGAGGGGAGGGGAAGGCAGAGGGGATGTGTTTAGCAGACACTTTCTTTTCCTTTTCTCAGTCACTTGTTCTTGAATTCAGCCTCACACGGGAGCAGCTGTGCCTTGAGTCTGACTTCCCTCACAGCGAAGGGATTTAAAGCCCCGAGATTCTGGACCTCGGCAAGCACACAATCACTCATCTGACCTTGAGCTCTGTTCCACAATCCCCTGTTCAGCATAAAGGCATATGTGCATGTTTAATGAGTAAGATCCGTAAGGTTTGAAAAAGAAAAAGCAACACCCTAGATTTATATATTCCATTAAACATGATCTTCATGGGCTAATTAGTTAGTAATTTCACCCTTGCTTGTAATATAAACCATTTTATGCTCAATAATAATAAAATCTATGTAAACCAGGCTCTTTATTAATAAACATTATGTGTTTCTGGCTTTCAAATAAAATAATGCTCCTAGTGCTTTTCCTCTTATCGTGCCTAGACTAATTACCCAGTAAATTCAAACAACTAAAATACTGGTTTTTATCTCATGCTGTAGAAAAACAATACGGGACATCAACAGCCTCAGGACCAGGCATGAACTAGAGAAAGCTGGGGTGGGCAAGAGAGCCAAAGTGTTATTTTAGTGTTTGGTATTGTGAAACTTGTAGGGCTCTGAGGGGCGGGAAAGCATTTTTGTTAATAATCAGTTAGCACTAATGAAGCCAGGTGAAGGAGACGACTGCTTCATGCCCATCAGCTCCCCGTGGCCCCTAAAAATCCCTAAGAATCCCAGGAAGCAGTGGGTAGAGACACTGCTGGAATCCTTTTTACTTTATTTTTATTTTTTTGAGCCAGGGTCCCACATAGTGCAGGCTGGCTTCAAACTTGCTGTGTGCCTGAGGATAACCTTGAGCTTCTTGCTTCTATCTCAGTGCTAGGGGGGTGGGTGTGTGCAAGCACACCTCGTTTGTGCGATGCTGAGGGTTGAAGCCGGGGTTGTGTGCACTAGGAGCATATTATAACGGGAAATGTTACGAGAATATGAATCTGCTCAAACTACAGCGGTAGCTGGAAGTTAGGTGGGGTCAGCTAAATGTTTTGCAGGGGTTACTGGGAAGGAATACGTAGGATCCCTCGTTCAAAACTGAGACTTTTGTGATGATAATATCAGAGCATGGGGCCAAGTGCAGGACCCCGTGAGATGATTACAGGGTATGAGCCCAGGAAGCAGCTCTGCCTCCGGAAGGCACAGTGGCTCTTGGCTTGCCGCGCTAAAACTTTTTCCGGTCTATTTTGCCTCGCTAACAGACTGCTTGTTTCAAACAACAAGAGCAGCTCCTGCCCGTCTTGGAGCCGACATGAGCATTTTCAAAGAGGATGCTTCCAATAGACAGGCTTCCTGTTGACATGGCTTCTATCTAGTATGGTATCTGTGCTTGGAAAATGCCAGAAAAAAAAAATGTGTTTTTAATTGACAAATGGAAACATCCTCACTGGGAGACGTATTACTTCAAAAGTAAGAGCATCCAAAGGCCTGGGGGGACTCGGGTCATGAAGGCTGCTGCCCGCGGTACCTGTCTGTTGGGTAACAGCGATTCAAAGGCTAACGTGGTGTTGTTCCCTGAAGCAGTCCTGATAGGCATTAACCCACTAGCCCACCGAACAGGATCCACCTTCATGCCAGGCAGGATTAGGTCCGTGTTAGAGATTGCCGGCTGACAGCAGCTAGATGGGTCACTCGTGGTCACACGTCGCAAGTGGCAGGGGAGAGAACCGGCTTCGGGGGGAGTGTGGGTTGTTCCCCATCCCACTGTCCTCGGGTAAGAAGGGGAGACAGAATCAAGTGCTTTTGGAAACGGAGCCCATGGCCCTTCAGACACCAGATTTCATTCAGCAGGCAGCCAAGGCCCTCAGCCAGTCTGCCCTGGTTTCCCAGGCCCACTCTCTGTACTCAGTTCATCCTGGTACACAAGGAACAAGATGCCCACTGGGATGACCACTCTGGACTGAATTAACCCATGCCATCAGGCAACCATTCCAATGGGTCAAAGAGCTACTTGAACTGGCCGTAAATTGGGCTTGATTTACTGGTTGGTCCTCAGAACTCGGTGACGGGCAGCTCAGTCAATGGACAGAGAGGAATTGGTCTTAGCAGTCCCAGCATTGACATTAAACAATTCGTCTAGTTCTTCCTGTCAAAATCAGCACAAGTGGGACCATGAGAAGGGCATCTTCTGGTCCCCTTCCTGTGATGCCAGCTAAACGGACTGAATCAGGGCAAGGAGCACACTGTTCCCTACCCCTTCAAGGGCACTGCTCCTAAGAGTGTTTGGACAGCGTTCTTCCCTTCAGAAAGTCAAGGTTAGCCTCCACATCTGTGAGCCCTAAAGCAAGCCAGCAAGTCAGGTATCCCCCAAGCATTCTGGAAGAGCAAGCCGGAGGTCAGAGTGCAAAGAGGTATTTGCTTAAGGCTGACTAAAGCAGTAAATGATCCGAGGAGACTGGAAACCTGAGGGCTGAAAACCCCAGGAATGTTTTTAAGTCAGCAGCGGATGGTCACTTTGCCCCATAAAGATCTAAAGGATGAGCCCACTCACCTGCATGCAGCTCTTTATTGCTGTTAAATATTTACAGATAAATGTTTAAGTGCCCGAGGGCAGGGGAAGCTTTGCTTATCAGAAAGCCCCTTTTAAAAGGCAGTTAACTCTGGGCCTGGCAGACCTATGAAAATGTTTTCTGTCCCATTCACTTCTCAACAGCTGCAAAGCTAATGGGGTTGGCATGGGCCATTCTAAAGACTTTGCTGGGAAGGAAACCTTGGAACGTTCTGAATGAATTCAGGGCTGTGAAAGGGAAGGCTGTCAAGGGCAAGTGTCCACAAACACATGACAGATTTATCCATGCTGGTATCTCTCCATTTGAGAGGAAAGCAGGTAGGAGCTATTAGGGGGTCTGCTTTATTCATTCATAAATATTCAGGAGCTATTTATCGAGTGTCCTCTCTTTGCCTGGTGTCATGCTAGTCATAACGATAGAGCCACAGCTCTGCCAGAAAAGACCTCTGCCTTCCAATGCATCCAGTGCAGCAGGAAAACACAAACGGTGGCCACTAGGTGCTCAAGTGTCAGCACCACATGTGGGAAGGCTGTGCCAATCTCTGTGAAAGCAATTCTCACCTGAAGGGCAGGTGCACATTCTTCCTGCCCACCACTAAAGATATGCCTAGGGAAAAATCAAGGAAGTGTGAAATAGGATCCTACATGAATGCAAGCTATAAAATTTAATTAGTTATGTGCACGTTAAAAAAAGAGTGCTGTTCACCATTATATAAATCAGACCAACAGTTTACTCTGTAAAATATTTCTATGAATGGCGAATCTCATAGAGTTGAACATTTAGTGTCTTTCACTAATGGTGCGCTTGGACCAAAGGGCAGGGTTAGCGATGTGACATGGGAAGGGTCTTTCACGTCTTCCCCAGAATTTTGTCAATTGAGTAGTCAAAAATGAGAACTGTGTCATCTGGCCATTCTGTCCATTGTCCTACAAAGAGCAAGCCTTTTGCAGAGTTCTGCACTGTAGGATAACTCATGTTTAGAGCTGATTTCTCCCAGGCATTATCAGTTTGGGAAGCTAGTTTTGTTCACTGAACTATTAAAGGAACTTAAGAACATTCTAGTCTTCTGTAGCCTCCACGTGAGGCTACGTTGTTGTGATCAGTTCCTGAATAAATGACCATGTTGAATTGGAGCACTGGCTCCCTTTATATCTCTGTGGGTCAGTTGGGGTTTGGGAAATTTTTTTCAGCAGGTTTCCCAGGCAGTTCACATTCATTTATCTTCAGCCTCTTGTATCAGATTCTTTTACTGAATCCTTCAGCAAATATTACTTTCTGGATGTCCCAAAGTCTGAGAGTAAGTAGAACATGAGCTTCAGAATTCTGCATCCTCAGGACCCAGCTATTCTGGATGCTGAAAACACTACCCTACAGCCTCTGATGATGCTGTCCCATCCCAACTTGTGAGTCTCAGAGTAAGCATAAGAAGAGCAATTGGGCTCACAGATAAAATTTTAGTATAAATATCAACTGTGAAGGAAGATTTTTCTGACAAGGGGATATATGAGAAAATATTGATAATCTCTAAATATCCTGCCTACAATGCCCATAATTGTTAGTAATTGATCAAAGTAGTGGTTGAATCAAGTTGAAATGGATTCTGTAGCTAGAGTTTTCCTGCCTGGCCCACAGTCAGGACAAATCTCTGACACCCGCCAGTCCCACAGCCATTCAGACCCAACCAAATAAACACAGAGACTTATATTGGTTACAAACTGTATGGCCATGACAGGCTTCTTGTTAACTGTTCTTACAGCTTAAATTAATCCATTTCTATTAATCTATACCTTGCCACGTGGCTTGTGGCTTACCGGTACTTTACATCTTCCTTGTCCTGATGGCGGCTGGCAGTGTCTCCCTCTCCCAGCTTCCTGTTCTCTCAATTCTCCTCTCTGTTAGTCCCGCCTATACTTCCTGCCTGGCCACTGACCAATCAGTGATTTATTCATTGACCAATCAGCAACACATTTGACATACAGACCATCCCACAGCAGGATTCATCTGAAATTTATTTGAAATCCACAAGTTAACATAAAAACCTTGGGAGCTTTCTGCCCCTCGCCTATCACACGGTACTATGACTTTGTTTCTGAGAATTACGGCAGTACAGGGTTTGTGTTTTACACACCACGCTGGCTACTCTATCTCCTGAAAAGCAATTTCAGCTTATACCTGCAATGTTGATGGGCTCCCAAGATCCCATGACTCAGGGTCAGAAACTCATCTTTCCAGACACACTCTCCACCCTGTCCATGTTGAGGTGACTTAGGTATAAGTTAAATCTAAAATCTTACCTATTTAAAGTTGGAGAATCAGGCTTGCACCACTCATATGAAGACATATTTCTTGGATAAAATGAAATAACCAGTTTAAAACCAAACCAAACCAACCAACCAACCAACCAACCAAACAAACAAACAAACAAAAAACCTTGAAACTTCAAAGTGTGAAACAAAACCCACAATGATGTTTCCCTGAACATTTTTGGAAAAGGAAAAGATCCTTTTCATTCCCTTTCATCTACTGTAACTTTTGGAAACTTTTAAAAATAAATGACTAGGAAAGTGAGATTAAAAAGACACACAAATATGTTAGCGTGACTTAAAAGTTTATTTTCCTCTCTATGAGCATAAATCTGTTCTGTTTCATTGGTGTAAAGGTTTCTAGATGCTCCTGCTCCATTTTAAATCCTGCCTCATCATGTGTGAGTGACAGCTTGGTGGTGGCGCTGGCCTGGGGACAGAACAGCAGGCCTGCAGAGCTGGGGGACCTCCCCTGTCAGGGTCCTGCGGGTCTTCTCTTTTCCCAGTGACATCACAGTTCCCAACCCCATGGCGCACTGTATAGTTTTGAACTGCCATCTCTTTGCTTTTATAGATATAGCAGCTTCATTTAGGAGACATGTTTCTAAGTATTTCACATTTAAATTTGCAGTGATGCTCTTTTGGGCTTCATGCCTTGGCATCCTCTTTGATTCTGCCAGCTCCCTTACCTAAATCCCCATATCATTTAGTTCAGGCATCTCTTCTCCTTCTATGCCTGTTGCAACCCTTCTAGATCGGTTCTCCTGCTCGGAGCTTCCCCAGCCCGCGTCCAGTCTAAGGTAATGCTGTGGCTGAATCACTTCCTGGGCTACATCCGGAGCCGTAGCATTGCCACAGCCACACACTTTCTAAGGCTCACGATTGCCTGTCAAATTAAGCAGCGCTTGTCTCAGTCCTTCCCATACTTTAACCCCCTTTCAGACCGTTTCTTCAGCTTGTGATTCCCCAATCCTAATACCTGACATTCATACCCTCCCTGAGTTCCTACCAAACACCATTTTCCCTAAGAAGCCTTTTTCAGAGGGCAACTGCTTTGTCCTTCGAATAGTGGTCTGTGTCCCTTATCTGACACTGATACTATTTTGCCCAGTACTGCAGTACTTTGTGAATTGTGTGTAAGCATCTCCCTCTCCTTTCCCCACCCCCCACTTCAACTCAATGTATGAATGATATTGAAGTGAAGTCATGCTAATGTTATGAATGAAAAGGTTATTGCTAATTACTGAATAGCACCAAATTGCCATTTAAAAAAAAATTAAGCAAAACAGAAAAGGGTGGTGGTTGATCACTATCCCAATCTGTTTTTTTTGGGGGTGGGTGGGAGTGGGAGACCTCTTCCCTATTGATTTACTCCATATTTCATGGTTGGAGCGTCGTCTCCTGGAGATGAGCATCGGCTGTTACTTCTAATCTTCCTCAACAGGTTCTTTTCATTCGAGCATTTGTCTTGGGGACTTCTGTATTTGGTGCCCAGAAATCTCCCTCTTTCTGTACCTGCCCCGTGGCATTCCAGGACCCAGTGCCCCTGCATCCATCAAACTGTGGCCCCATCCCCGGGCATAGGGATCCTTTCTCGTTTTTTTTTTTGTTTTTTTTTTTTGTAACTACAAACATCAGCATTTCTCCCTTCCAGAACACAGTCCTCAGAGGCAGAAGCAGAGGACAGAGAAGCAGAGATGGATCGCATTAAGTCCGATTTCAGCATGAGAATTGTTAGGCCTGAGGTAACTATGGATCCCCTACCTCCACCTTCACCCTCAAGACTTTCAAAAGCATAATTGCTTCTCCTCATTCAGGAAGCGATGTAACTGTGGGCTTTATCTAATAATAAGGAGCTATAGCACGTGACTTCTGGGGATCTTGGCTGACGGAGGACCTGGTAGCTCTTAATTCTCTTTTTAAGCCCCTCCCCCATCTTATGTAATTGGTTTGGCAAACTGGAAATTCCTTCAGGATACGGTTACCATGTTAATGAGTGGACCGGGGAGCCTAATACTCTGTGTAATTATCCTGTTCCTAACTTCTATTTCTTCAACTAAACATTTTTCTGGAAATGAACTTTTCAGGTAGATTAGTCTGGTTGGTCCTTGAAGTCCGCCATTCCACCTTCCATTTTGACTCAGACTGGAGTTCCATTGGGACCTGTGGCCTGAGTCACGGTTGAACTCCGGGTGGAGTGGTACTCTTACAAATTCCTCTTGTTTCAGACCTGCATCTTTTCAAACGTTCTTTCTGTTACGCTCAGGGGTTTGCTCCCCAAGCAGTGTTTAACCCCACCGTCTCATCTTGGAGCAGACGCCTCAGCAGAACTGGAGCCCATGCCCTCCCAGGCTCCGTTAGCTAGCCTTAGCCTTCTCTGCAGTATAGTTTATCCACACTTTGGACAGCAGTTGCCTTTCCATGCTTGGCTTCGTCATTCTGATGACCTGAAGTAACAAACACTAGGCAGGGGGGTCGCAAACGCGATCCCTTGTTAGTCTGGTAAATGATTTCTGATAAGATGAGAGAGTCCGGTCTCCACAGCTTCACACCAGCATCCTTCTGAATCCGAGGAACACGTGGGAAAGGAAGCTGCTTTAATGAAATTACAGGGTAAAAAGTGAGCCCTAAGAACAGAGCTTGGTGAGAGAGGAAAGAAACTAGATGATGGATTTGTTCGAAGAAATAAAGGGACAGGGAGGCTCAGGAAGACGAGGGTTAACTCACCCGCGACTGACACCCAGGACGTTAATTTAAGCGGATTTGCCTCCTACGTTTCACCTCTATGTTACTGCTTATTCCGTGACACTGCTTTGGTATGAACCTTGGGTGGGCAGTCATCTTTAACCGAACAGGTCAGATTCTGTTTGTGACTCAGCAAGACGAAAGATGAGACACCGAGCACACGGTGAAACGCCAGGTGAGCTGAGCTGGCACAGGGTTGCTGTCGCCTTTCTGAGCTCACTCTGGAATTCTGCACAAGCTCTCAAAGGGGTGGGACTTCCCTGGGGCCCAGAACTGAGTCTAGGGAATCACAGCTGTGCTCCTGAGAGAGGGGAGACTTCGGCTGATACCCAGTGTAGATACTTGCACTGTGTAAAGCTTTCTGAAATAGCTAAGGTCCAATTTAACATATAGTATACTGTAGTGGGTGAATGATTCCCCCTTTGTGCTGGTTAGGTTTTTGTCAAACTGGACAGCCACTGGAGTGGGAGAGGGAACCTCAACTGAGGGTTGCCTCAGATTGGGTTCCGTGGTCGTTTTCTTGATTAATGACTGATGGGGGGGGGGCAGCCACTGTGTGAGGTGTCACCCCTGGACAGGTGCTGCTGGGCTGTATAAGAGAGCAAGTTCCACAAGCTATGGGGAGAAATCAAGGAAGCAGTGTTCCTCTGTGGCCTCTGCTCCAGGATTCTGCCATGTGCATGGTGGTCGGGATGTGTAAACCGAACAAGTCTTTTCTTTCAGAAGTTGTCTTGCATTGTGGCTTTGTCCAGCAACAGAAATCTAAATAGAGGCCCCCCTCTCAAAAAAAAAGAAGTCCATTTGGAGCCTGTAAATGTGACCTAATTTGGTTAAAGGGTCTTTGCTGATTTAATGAGTTAGGGAGCCCCAAGTGAGCTCATCTTAGATGAAACAGAACGGCAAACGTCCTTCCAGGAATATCCCCAGCTAGGATGCGGAGAGACCAAGGGGGAGGGAGAGGATCTGACTCAGAGAGGAAACAGGAACATTACCGCCACTCCAGGCCAGTACAGTTGGCTCTGTCAGTCTTGCCTGATGCGGACTGGGTCACGAACTGAAGAACATCCTTGGCAGGGTCATGGAATTCAAAATCCTCAGGCTATCTGCGCTAAATGAGTATTTAAACAACAACAACAACAACAACAAAAACAGCTGGGCGGTGGTGGTGCACGCCTTTAATCCCAGCACTCGTGAGGCAGAGGCAGGCGGATCTCTGTGAGTTCAAGGCCAGCCTGGACTACGGAGTGAGATCTGGGACAGGAACCAAAACTACACAAAGAAACCCTGTCTCGAAAAACCAAAACAAACAAACAAACAAAAACAAAACAAAACAAACAAGCAAAAACCAATACTGGTATTGCTGTGACTGTCAACCAGATGTTTCCCGTGGCAGGTTGGGGTAGGGAGCCCATTGCGGGCCGGGTCCAGGTGGAGAGCATCCTGCAGGTTTGTGTGAGGATAGGGAAGTGATGGGCAAGGATGTGTTTAGACCTTCAGTGACAACAATGTAGTCAACAGCTTGGGTTTAACTAGTCCTGCTGTTCTCCGTCATCATCCCCAAGGAGGGTTGATGCTCATAGGTTGGGGCCTCTGTTTACCACCTACATTGCAGCTTCCTCCTCCAGGAAGGGTACTTTCATGAAGACTTGCAGATACAGTCTTTGCTATGCCCAAGCAAGCACAACCCTCTTCTCCATCGTTTGGACATTTTCTGTGGGTTGAGTCTTCCGTTTTTTCAGCAACTCTGAAGATGCTGGAGGAAGTTGGATGGTAACAACAAAGAGACGTAGGATGGCAGCTTGGGATGCTCAGGCACAGGAGAAGGAAGGACAGGGCGACATACAAATGTAGCAGGACGGTTATAAATACCCTTCTTCTGAAAGCTGAAAGAAAGGGAACTCCGCTGTCAGTTCCTCACCAGTTGGGGCAGCCCAGCTCCTCCAGCTCCTCCATCTTCATGCTCCACACACAGCCCCACACCAAACGGAGGCTCTCGGATGAATGAGGCAGATTGTTTGGGACGCAGGACAGGTCTACGTTCTGTATTGCTCTTTGGGCTCTGGAGAGGATTTTATTCTTTATTAATTCTGCTTATTTCGGGATCCTGGCAAAACTCCATATAGGAGAGATTGTTCACAAAGAAAAGCAGTAGTCACGGTTATGGTGATATTTTATTTGTATTAAAATGTTATTTGTATGTTAATAAATAAAGTTGCCCGGGGGTCAGAGCTATTAGCAAGCCATAGGAAAGCAGGGCAGTGGTAGCGTACGCTTGTAATTCCAGCACTTAGTAGGCAGAGCTGGGTAAGTCTTTGTGTGTTCAGGGATATAGCCATTATTGGATACACATGCCTTTAATCTTAATACCAATCATGGAAAACCTGGAGGCCTATACAGACAGGCTGTGAGGAGGCGGTCATGTGGTTGGGTTTACAACCAATGAGAAGGCAGGACAGGAACTCTATATAAAGACTTTAACACAGGGGTAGCTCTGGTTCGGAGAGGTAGGACCACTGCAGGAGGAAGGGTAAGGTTTTGGCTCTTGGCTCTGACCTCTTGGCTTTCTTCTTTGCATTGGTTCTGTGTTTATTGTTTGATGGGAAGGTTGGATACATCTACATTTGGCGCCCAACGTGACAAGAATTCATTAAAAACCGATTGGCTTGGCTTGGCGGCAGGTCCGGTTTCTAGCCTGGGCGGCCCGGCTGCCTAGCTTGGGCCCAGGCCTGACTGACCCGCAGCTGGAACTGCTACAAACAACTCAGACCTGCCCCGCTGAACAGGGCCCCTGCCTGTAAAGCCAAGGCTTGACTCGGCTCAAGCGGCTACACTTTCTCTCTCTCTCTCTCTCTCTCTCTCTCTCTCTCTCTCTCTCTCTCTCTCTCGCTCTCGCTCTCTCGCTGGATTCACACCTCGAACACCAGGTGGCTGTGAAATTCCCTGGGATTCTACTGTTCTACCCAGACTTGGTAAGTCAATTAACATATCTATTTAAAAGAGAATTTTTTTCTACATTAAAAAAAAAAAATGGGCTTTATGTGTACATTGGAAGAAAATTGGGCTTTGTTTGAAATTTTAGGCACTCTGACAATGGAACAACTATATGAAAAGATTAATATTGATCGAATTATTCAGTTTATTACTTTTCTTATCCTCATTTTACTATTTAAAAAGATCGTCAACTTAAGTGCCAGGATAACAGTCTTAGAAAAACTTGTTAAACCGGTAAAAATGAATTATAGAGAAATTCAAATTCAGACAGAAGAAATAAATAGTGAAGTTGTTTCAAAATTGGATCGTAAGGTTACAGAAAGAAAGCCAGTTTTCACACAATCACCCTTAATTTATCCAGTAGCTGTACAGCAGCTACCTGATGAAGAGAATGAACAAAATACTTGGGTTCCAGTTGAAATGTTAGACTTACGAAGATTTAAGGAGGCAATAGCATCTTATGGCATGCACTCCCCATATGTAAAGCAAATGTTAAACACCTGGTCAACTTGTAATAGGATTATACCAAAGGACTGGCGGGAATTGGCACAGGCTGTTCTTGAACCCGGACAAAATCTCCAGTGGAAAATGTGGTTCAGTAATGAGGCTAAAAATATAGAAAGACAATGGAGGGATAGCGGAATACAAGTCTGCCAGGATCAGCTTATTGGCGAAGGCCAATATGCTTCAGTACAAACACAATGTTCATATGATGTCCAAACCCTACTTCTATGTAAAACGGCAGCTTTGAATGCATGGGACAGAGTTGAAGAACCAGGAAAAAAAACTGAGTCATTTACAAAGGTTATACAGGGCCCCAAAGAATCTTTCACAGACTTCTTACAAAGATTGACTTCAGCAGTACAAAAAATGGTCCCGAATTCAGAGGCTAGTCAGATAATAATTGAATCTTTAGCCTTTGAGAATGCAAATGCAGCGTGCAAAAGAATAATTAGGCCGTTAAAGGCAAGATCTGCACCTTTGGAAGATTGGATTAGAGATACAGTTAATGTAGAGGCTTATGACCATGATGATATATGGGTAGGAAAAGCAATTTCAAAAGGTTTGAGCAATGTTAGATGTTTTGGATGTGGAAAGCAAGGACATTTGAAAAGGGATTGTAAACAGGTCATTCCTAGAAATAATGTTTCTTCAAGGAACACTGGCAACAGAATGCCCCTTCCTTCTGGAGTATGCAGAAGGTGTGGTAAGGGAAAACACTGGACCAACGAATGTAGATCAACAAGGGACAGACAGGGTAACCCTCTGCCTCGAGCTTCGGGAAACTCCCAGAGGGGCCTCAGGCAGGCCCCCACAGTAAATCCAGTTCAAACCTTTCCTGCAGTTGTAGAGGAAACCCCTACTCAAAGCAACTAAATAACCAAATGTCTATTGGAATAAATCATGTTAGTCGAGATGATGAAACAGAGAAAATAGGAAATACAGGAAAAAACATAAAGAAAATTTTTTGGCAAACTTCTATTAATGAACAAAGACCAAAACTAACAATAAAAATAAATGGTGTTTTGTTGTCTGGTCTGGTAGACACAGGTGCTGACATTACCATAATTGCACCAGAATTTTGGCATCCAACTTGGCCTCTTCAGGAGGTAAACATTCAACTCTTAGGAATTGGGACATTATCTAGAGTGAAACAAAGTGTAAGATGGCTTGAATGTATAGGTCCAGAAGGACAGAAAGGAAAATTAAAACCATATATGGCTAACATAGCTATGAACCTGTGGGGTCGAGACTTGTTACAACAGTGGAATACTCAGATTAATATCCCTCCAATCTCAGAAACAAATCATAAATTAGTACATGTTTCTGAGAGAAATATTAAAAGATATTATTCTAATGAGTGCTCACCAGCCATCCATGTCATACAAGAACAGGGCACAACAACTGATAATCTTCCAAAAACATTAACAGCTCTACCT
This sequence comes from Peromyscus californicus insignis, assembly GCF_007827085.1. Classification (NCBI taxonomy): domain Eukaryota; kingdom Metazoa; phylum Chordata; class Mammalia; order Rodentia; family Cricetidae; genus Peromyscus; species Peromyscus californicus. The sequence continues at coordinate 10,998,890 of NW_026294514.1, read as the reverse complement.
TTAAAATGGTCAACAGACAAGCCTGTATGGGTTCAGCAATGGCCTTTAACAACAGAGAAACTCCAGGCTTTACAAGAGCTGGTGGAAGAACAGTTAAATGCTCATCATATTGAAGAATCAACCAGCCCTTGGAATTCTCCTGTATTTGTTATAAAAAAAAAATCTGGTAAATGGAGAATGGTAACAGACCTTAGAGCAATTAACAAAGTAATTCAGCCAATGGGCTCTTTACAATCTGGAATTCCTTTACCTACTCTGTTACCAAAAGGCTGGCCTCTCATAGTTATTGATTTAAAAGACTGTTTCTTTTCAATACCCTTACAAGAAAAAGACAGAGAAAGATTTGCTTTCACAGTGCCTATTTATAATAATTCTCAACCGGTTAAAAGATTTCAATGGAGGGTTCTCCCACAGGGAATGTTGAATAGCCCAACTTTGTGCCAATATTTTGTAAAACAGCCATTAGAAGTGGTACGTAAAAAATTTCCTAAATCTATAATTTATCATTATATGGATGACATTTTATTAGCTGATTCAAATGCAGATACTTTAGAAAGAATGTTTGAAAAAGTAAAGAAAATTTTGCCTTGCTGGGGATTACAAATTGCTTTAGAAAAGGTACAAAGAGGAGATTCTATTAATTATTTAGGATATAAAATAGAACTTCAAAAAATTAGACCTCAAAAAGTGCAAATTAGGAGAGATCGACTACAGACTCTTAATGACTTTCAAAGATTATTTGGAGACATTTCTCATCTAAGAACTATTGTTGGGGTAAAAAATGATGAACTGAATAATTTGTTTAAAACCTTAGAAGGTGATAAGGACTTAAATAGTCCAAGAGAATTATCACCTGAAGCTGAGAAAGAATTGGCCTTGGTAGAAAAGAAAGTACATGAAGGGCACGTAGATCGTATTGATCCAAAGCTGGATTGCATTTTGGTTATTTTACCTTCTAGGCATTCCCCAACAGGAATATTAATGCAAAGGGAAGATATTATATTGGAATGGATATTTTTACCAAATAAACCAAATAAAAAATTAAAAACTTATGTGGAAAAAATCTCTGACTTGATTTGGAAAGGAAAATTGAGACTTCGTCAATTAGCAGGAATAGACCCAGCAGAAATTGTCGTACCTTTAACTAAGGAGGACATTGAAAAATTATGGATAGAAAATGAAGCTTGGCAAAAAGCTTGTAGTAATTTTTTGGGAGAAATTAACAGCAAATATCCCAAAAGCAATAGAATTGATCTTATAAAGAGAGCTGATTGGATCTTGCCTCAAATTGTGAGGAAAAAACCCATATCTGGAGTTCGTACATTTTATACAGATGCCAACAAACAAGGAAAGGCAGGTTACAAATCAGAAAATTTAAGTAAAGTGGTTCAAAGTCCTTATAATTCAGTTCAAAAATCAGAATTGTATGCTATTCTGTTGGTATTAATGGATTTTTCAGAACCTCTCAATATAGTAACTGACTCTCAGTATGCTGAAAGAGTAGTATTACATATTGAGACTGCAGAATTTATCCACGATGCTTCAGAATTAACTTCATTATTTATTCAATTACAAGATACAATCAGAAAACGGAGTCATCCTTTATATATAACTCACATCCGATCCCATACTGGTCTGCCAGGCCCTCTAGCACAAGGCAATGATGAGATTGATAAATTATTGATAGGAAATGTGCTGGAGGCCTCAGAATTTCATAAAAAACATCATGTAAATAGTAAAGGTTTAAAAAAGGATTTTTCCATAACCTGGCAACAAGCCAAAGAAATAGTAAAGAAATGTCCTACTTGTTCCTTCTACAATCAAACACCATTACCAGCAGGATGTAACCCAAAGGGTACTCAGAGGAATGAAATCTGGCAGATGGACGTGTTTCACTTTGCAGAATTTGGAAAACTGAAATATGTACACCACACTATCGATACTTATTCAGGATTTCAATGGGCAACTGCTTTGAGTTCTGAAAAAGCTGATTCTGTAATCACTCATTTGCTAGAAGTTATGGCCATTATGGGTATACCTGCACAAATCAAAACTGATAATGCTCCATCATATGTCTCTGTTAAAATGAAACAGTTTTTTGCTTATTATAATATAAACCATGTTACAGGTATACCACATAATCCTACAGGTCAAGCAGTTATAGAAAGATCAAACAGAACTCTAAAGGATATGCTAAATAAACAAAAAGGAGTAATAAAAAACCCCAGAAATAGACTACATAATGCTCTATTAACTTTGAATTTTCTCAATGCCAATGAGAAAGGAACAACAGCTGCAGAGAGACATTGGATAATAGAAAAAACTACAGAATTAAATCAACCTATATACTTTAAGGATGTGCTGACCTCAGAATGGAAACCAGGGTATGTGTTACGTTGGGGACGAGGTTTTGCTTTTATTTCTACAGGAGAAGATAAGCTGTGGGTACCATCAAAATTGATAAAGGTTCGATTTGAACAAGAGAGACCTCTTAATTAGAGGAGGTGATAGTTCATCAACTATCGTAAACATCCAATTTAAACTAACTTACACCAGTAACACATGCCTTTTCATTTAATCAGATAACTTGTCAAAAAGGAACATCCCCAAAAAACCTTGGGGAAAGGTTTTTGTTTTTGTCTTTTAGGAGAATGAAGGTTAACGAATTTGAAGAACACTGGACAAATGAGACAACTGAAGAAAAGGAACAAATCATCTATCCTAAGAAACAGAGTGAAATGGCGTATGGGTATGTTATCTAAAAAAATTTTATGTCTTCCTAAATGTTTGTTTCTGCTTTTCTTTAAAGATTTAACACTATTTAACTTCTAATAGTCCCAGTTCAATTAAAATTTAAAGCTGACTTTGGAGTTGGAGAATGGCTCTCTCCTTCTTTAAACTCAAGCATGTTGTTAAAAGGAAAATGCAAACTCCCTGTATCATGCCAGAGGAAAAGAGCCATCTTCTGCTATGGGACAGGAGAAAAGCCAAATTAATTAAGGGACTATTCTATTACGAATCTCAACTCTTTGATTCTATTCTGATTCTTTAAACTTTTCTTAAAGTATGAATTTTATATCAAAATTTACAAGATCAATATATATAGATATATATACATTTTAAACTTTGTTAAGATATAAATGGTCATATAGAGTACTAACTAATTCTAAAAAGTCACATATATAGTCTTTGTGTTCGAGTCTCTTATCAGTTTTTTGCAGGAAATCACGGTTAGGCCTAACATCAACTGAAGTCTTCAGGAAGAAGATGGGGCCCCACAACAACAACAATTCCACGTGGACAATAATAACATCACTAAGCTGACAAACATCATCTACAGATCAGCTTTGAACTACAAAGTGCTCAGAGCAATTTTGAGAAGAGCTAGCTGAGATGATCCAGTCTCAAAGACTACTTGAATAAGGATTTGAGATAAACCCTGAATTTTGGCATTATACACAGACTGGATAACGAAGGATATATTTACCTTTCCTAGAATTTGACAATTAACCTAAAATTTTTCTTTCAGGATAAAGATACCTTCGCCCATACCCAGCAGGAAGCAATTTCAAGAAAACGACGCCCACATTCCCAAAGAGGTGGTGTGGGGCGGTTGGTTTTTTTGGTCTTTTAATGGGTTTTGGGTCTGGGATAATTTTCATTGATTAGGGGGGTTGGTTACAAGTTGTTGTCAAGGGTTAGGAAAAAGGCTAAGCAAAGGAGATTAGATTTAAGGTTCTTATTAAAAAAAAAAAAAGAAAGAAAGAAAAGAAAAATGTAAATACTTTACATTGGATTGGATTGTTTTATATTGTATACAAATTATATATATTGAAATTGATATTGTTAGAAAATGTTATATATATTTTTCTAATTGTACCGTTCATCTAACAATGTAATGCAATTTTCTGATCCTTGAATGTTATTACCAACTATTAGGATATAAAGAAATGAAAGTTAGTAGTTAGATATTATAATAGAACTTGTAGTTATATTAGGTATGTTTTCAAGATTGAGTAGATATATTTTAGATAGACAGGTTATCTTCAAACCCTTCAGAGATCTACAGAATATGGCATTTAAAATGTTTTAATAACTTGGAAAATTTTTCTTTTTTGTTATGACTATGAGACATGTCGGCTCCTGGCAGTACCAATCTACTTCAGAGAAAATATGGGCATTGAAGAAACTGCATATGGAGTTAACTTTCATTGTGGCAAAAGTTAGCCACTGGACAACAAAGTATCCTCAAATCAACAGGACAAAATGGACAGACAGGACATAAAACAAAGGATTACTGATTCTTGCCAAAACAAGTGTGGTTATGGCTTTATCAAAAGGCATCTTCAGAGGCCAGGACAATATGGCACCATCCCTGAAGTGGCCTTCGCAATTCGAAAAAGGTACAGTGCCCTTTTCTTCGAAGGCAGCTGAACAGGCAGTGGGCCGATGGCCTCTGATGTGCAATGGAACAGCAGCTGAAACAGTTATTCTTGAAGAGTAACTAAGCTCACGCCTCTCAATAGTAGACTGGCATTTGATGGAGGGATATGGAGAAGAATGGGATGCTGAGATGAAGCCATATATACATAGCCAGGAAGAATGGACAGCTGAGTTGGAAAACCATCAGCAATTTCCAGAATTTGAAATCCTGAATCATGACATGACACTGGTGGAATTCAGGTGTTTCTGGTACATGGACTACTCTCACTCAATGTGAGGTTGAACTGTTGACCTTGTGTACATCCTGCTTCACAAATGAGTCTGTCAGATATGCTAAGCCTATAGGCTGAAGATGATGCCCCAGCACTTCGGAGAAACCTCAGGTGACTGTCCAGACAGCTGTCTGTTTCTGTCAACTCACAAATTTTTTGGAGGTTGCTTATGTGCACTTCCTGTTTTTATTTTTGTTAGCTAATATTTCCTTCTTGGGTCTCTGAGGGAGTTGAAGATTAGTTAGTTATAGTTGAAGGTTAGTTAGTTATAGTTGAAGATTAATTAGGATACATTTTGGACTTACCAAAATAGGATAGATAATGAAATTATTTTCTCTGAATTTGTCAAATACAAATGGACTAGACATTGTTTAGGTATTTATTACTTGTATATATTGTATATAGTTATTGTCCTTTTGTATATAGTTTTTCTTATATTAGTTATAAGCTTTTTCTTTTTTTTCCTTTTTATTAAAATAGAAAAGGGGAAATATGGTGATATTTTATTTGTATTAAAATGTTATTTGTATGTTAATAAATAAAGTTGCCCGGGGGTCAGAGCTATTAGCAAGCCATAGGAAAGCAGGGCAGTGGTAGCGTACGCTTGTAATTCCAGCACTTAGTAGGCAGAGCTGGGTAAGTCTTTGTGTGTTCAGGGATATAGCCATTATTGGATACACATGCCTTTAATCTTAATACCAATCATGGAAAACCTGGAGGCCTATACAGACAGGCTGTGAGGAGGCGGTCATGTGGTTGGGTTTACAACCAATGAGAAGGCAGGACAGGAACTCTATATAAAGACTTTAACACAGGGGTAGCTCTGGTTCGGAGAGGTAGGACCACTGCAGGAGGAAGGGTAAGGTTTTGGCTCTTGGCTCTGACCTCTTGGCTTTCTTCTTTGCATTGGTTCTGTGTTTATTGTTTGATGGGAAGGTTGGATACATCTACACACGGTGACACTTGACACCCCAAGAAATAAGTACAGCAGCCGAGAGGAAAGGTGGGTGCCAGGGTCAGACCTCCACCAATCCCTTAATTAGAGACCCAGAACCTTAGCCGTCTCCTTGGTGTGTCTCCTTCAAACCATGGCTCCCGCCTTACTGCAGGATTGAACACTTACATTTATCCAGGAAACTGCTAATTTTATTTTTCCTTTGTGCCTGTTATTTCAGGTTAGATCTATAAAGGCAAATTATTAGGGCTGTAACGCTAATCCCGCCAATTTTCTTAGGCCTCATAGTAAACAGTATTATGGTAAAATCCTATTTAAACAGCTCCTAAAAACCAGGAACCACTATTAATCATGAGCTGTTTTGTATATGTGTGTGTGGGGTGGGGGTTGGTGTGAGTGTAGCAAAGAGAACCAACAAAGACATCATCTCACAGAGCTTTACAGAAGAGACTTTTAGAATATGCCTTCGACATCTTCGTTTGTAGATCACAGTGGAGGCAATGACAGATAGGGAAAGACCTTAAGGATGTTACCAACTTTATCTTTCTTCATAAACAAGGACATGGGGAGCCAGGCTGTGGAACTGCTGTGCATGAAGTCTCCAGGTCAGCCGCAGCCTGGCTGGATCCACCCTGCAGGGCTCTTGAGTTCCACATTGATTGGCTCAGCCAATGGAGCGATGTGTAGCAATTTCAAAATTAGCACCTGTCAAATAAAATTCCCATTATCTTCATTATACTCAGTAAAAGAGGAAAATGACTATATCTTCAAGCAGGGAGAGAAAACGACTTTCCACCCAGTCCTGACCTCTGGAAACTGTTCTTTTGTTGTTGTTATTATTTTTAACTTTACATATAGGATGTATGGTTAGGAACCCCATGCTGCACACATGAGTATGTTTCTAAGAGCTTCTTCTATTCTGGAATAATATTGGACACTATGGGCAATAGAGACAACTGAGTTTGTCAATTGGCTGCTTTGGGTCTTTTCGGGGTCCCACTCTTGTGACTCTCTGAAAACTCTGCTCCCAGACTAGTGCTTGACTTTTGACTACCCTTGTCCCATTGGTCCTCGCTCTTAATAGACAAGGAGCTCAATATCTGTGCCTCAGTTTCCTCCTCTGTAAAGATATTGATACCATGTACCTCGTGAGCAGCGACGGTCTCCCACAGAGAGGATGAAGTGAGACTTTTATTGCATGTCTCTTAGGAGCGCTTTGCATTTCTTCTGTGGTAGGAAACAACCGTGGCTCAAACCAGGCAGAAAAACATTTCTTGCACAGATTTTAAAGTGTAAAGGCAAATATCCAGGTGTGGTGTGACTCTTCAATGGTACCCAGGTGTCTGTGTAGCTGCTGTGCTGGGCGGAGCTCACTGTCCCCATGGATACAGCCGTCTCTACCCTTGCAGATGGTCACATACCCCGCCACCCTCCAGCACCTCCGAGCTCCCCAGGATAAAGTTTATGTTTTTCTTGTAGAAAATGTAAGGTCTGAGAAGAACAAATTTGTTTGAATAATTAGATACTTACTTGAGGTGCTTGGCATCTTAGGCTAGGTTATATCAGGGATACTGTGGAATAGGGGTACAGCAGCGTTACCTTTGCCCCCCCCCACACAAATCCTTGGGTTTGACCCTCAACACTGCAAAAAGAAAGTGGGTTTTTGTTGTTCTTTTTCAATAGACAGAAATCAAGAATTTTGGAGAGAATTTTGACCTAAATATATTTGGACTAAGTATTTCTTTTACTGGTGCAAGTTAATGAGCCCTGATGAAGTTTGGTGCCGCAGGTCATTGAGTGGAGAGGCCCTAGTCACGCTGCTGTGGACGAGCTCAGTTGTCAAGGGCTTCGTGGTTATGGTGTGGCATACACACAGACCACAGGTGCCAGGAGGAAGTAGAAAATTCGGGAAGATCTCGAAATACCCTAAAGCATGGAGTAAAACATGAAATATCAGAGACACTGGGTATGCAAGAACAAAGGGCAGTCACACTCTCAGGGAAAAACAGACCGGAGACCTACATGATCCATTTGACTACTGTAGAGATATCCTAAGGTGTAATGCAGGAGAATAAACCAGGATGGCCAAGGACTCACTGAGTCAGAGACAGGACTAAGAGCTCTAGAGATCCACTCCTAAGAGGCACCTGGACTCCAGATAGACCTTCCTGTTCATATATTTGAGATCTCATAGTAATTGTATCAGTCCATAAACAGGTATTCTTACCATCTTATTGAATTGTTAGCATGCTATTTTCACCTTGGAATGGATAGTTTCACATTTATACTCCAATAGAATTCCAAAACATGAGGGTTTTATTTTCTTTGGAAAAGTTATACTTAAAACACTTATGTTTGAAAGAAAGGTTCTAGATCCTAACAACTATATTAATAACATAATCTGCTAATAGTATACTCTGTGACTGATTCGGTATTAAGGAAACTCACTCAAGTTCATGAGTACCGATTACACACAAGTCCAGGGATGCCAGAAATGGCCTTGGACTCTCGCATATTTGAACTTCCAGTGGCTGAAATCAAAACCTAATTGGAAGAACTGAGCCGAATACCAAGACGAAGGGCAAAGTTCTCATCTTTCAGAGCTAGAAAAAAGTAGATATAATTAAAACTGAAAGGGAAAGAAATAAAAATATACACATTTCTTTTAGAATTATGGAGGTAACAATCCCAAAAAAGAAAAAAAAAATTAAGAAAACTGAAGAAGGAAACTTCCAGAAGGGAAAACCCATTTGCTTCTTGGTCAGCACACCAACATTTAGAGTTCTGTGTCTGTGGATATTGTCACAGGAGTCAACATAAAGGACCTGGTGTGACAGATTCCTGAGTGTCACATACATGACCTTAACCTTGCTTGAATATGTGAAATGCCTCCCGGGCTACTTTTTATACATGTATCTATATTTAAAAAATGGAACAAGTTCAGCCAATCAGAATGAAGCCACCAGCTACTTACTAGGGGCTTTCCAGCAGACTTGACTGAAAAGGGACACATAACCGCAGTAGCGAGACACATTTTCCCTGTCCATGCTTCAGTGTTATCTATGTGGTCCACGATGGGGCCTCAGAGAACCTTGGGCTTGAAGCCGCCTGATCTAAGAATCACTATTTGCTAAAAAACAAACAAACAACTCCTTAAATTTTCATTGTGCCTCAGATCACTTTTTAACAATTTGCTTTTTAATCATATTTTTCAAAGTAGGGATTTTGAAACATTCGTGAGAAAACGATGTGTACAGTAGACAGATATCGAGTTGATCCCCACAAAGGATGAGTATTTATCTGTTCGTGCTTTCTTTCTTTTTTTTCCACGATTCATGTTATAAAGATCCTGCGTTGGGTGTATCATCAGAAAGAAAAACAACATTCTGAAAACAGGCTCTTTTCTCTGGCTGAGGTATGTCATTTCTAGAGCCTCGTGACTGCCCTTTGTTCTTGCATACCCAGTGTCTCTGATATTTCATGTTTTATTCCATGCTTTAGGTATTTTGAGCAGAGAATTGAACATCTTCCCTATTCATTGGTCTTGACTGGAGGTGACAGGATTGTAAAGCTCAGATAGAAAGGAAAATCTCCTAAGTCAACTAGAGTAGCGTCCATGATAAGTTAGCATTGAGATCCAGCCATTGTAAGGACTTAAACAGAAAGTGGCAGAGAGGAGCAAGTTGAGGGGCTTGGAACACATTCATCCACATCACACTGCAGAACTACATTAAAATGCTTTAATGAGAGCTCAGGAGACTGTTGTAGGTTGAATGGTATGTCCCCCAAGATCTGAACCCCCAAACTCCCAAGGAAAAAAACCTTATTTGGAAAAAAATATATTTGCAGATACAGTCAATGGAGGCCATGTAATGACCTTAATCTGACTAATGCTATATTAGCCATATTAATACGAACCTAATATGACCAATGTCATTCTAAGACGACACTGAAATACCAGCAAGAACAACGTGATTATAGAGGCAGAGATTGGAGAGCTGGAACTGTAAACGGAAGGGTGCCAAGATTGACAATGACGACCCAAAGCTAAGGAGACAGAGATTTGTCTAACCGTGCGTGGTTCAAAGGGAGCCTGACCAGACAGTGACTTCAGACTCCTAAGCTTCAGTCTGGGTGGTGGGAAGCCACCTAGCTAAGCTCATGGCTCTTGTCACGGCACCCCAGACTGGAATGCAGAGACTGTACGAGGTTCCTGGGATGACTGCTATCATTTGTTAACTATTTTCATCCTGTGAAGTTGAAAGACAGCAGTATATTCCGGGCATAAGACTTCTTCTAGAACGCTACTGATCTGGATATGTTGCGAGTAAAACATTAGTGATATTATTAAAAGTGCCAGCTGAAGGCCGGGCGGTGGTGGCGCACGCCTTTAATTCCAGCACTCGGGAGGCAGAGCCAGGCGGATCTCTGTGAGTTCGAGGCCAGCCTGGACTACCAAGTGAGTTCCAGGAAAGGCGCAAAGCTGCACAGAGAAACCCTGTCTCGAAAAAAACCTAAAAAAAAAAAAAAAAAAAAAAAAAAGTGCCAGCTGAGTAACATCTAATATCTCACATGCTCCGCGACAGAAGGAGCAAGCTGACGTTCTGAAAACTAATATGTGTCTTCCTATTAAACACTGACCTAGTCAAAAATTTGGAAATTAAACTATTTTTAATAAAAATAACATTTCACAGTTTTCACCTTCCCCGGGGTTTATTCTATAGTGATGGCACTTTTTTATTAGGCTTGGTTGGATATTGACTTTTGTTCTCGACCATTGGTTTGTGGGGTTTTTGTTTTTGTTTGTTTTTGTTTTAATCAGAACATGTAGCCCTGTTTTCTGTGTTTTCGCCTTTCATTGTTGTGGTTGTGTGGGGGTCAACCATGGTTTACAAATATTAAGTGGGAAATTCCATGAAATAGACAGTCCCAGAGTCTTTGTTGGATGCTATGGGAGCAGTATAATAAAATCTTGTGCCATCATGCTCTGTAATACCTGAGCAAATACCGTGTCTTCACTGAGCATAGACACTCTTTGTGCGCTCTCTGTTCACTGGACACTTAGTGACACAATTGACTCTTTCTGTGGTTCCTAGTTCAGTTAATAACGGCGCCAAAGCACATGGGCAGTGACGCAAGGGGTTACCAAGGCATAGAACACGAAACACCAGATGAGCTCTGCTAGTGAGTGGCAGTGTTGTACGGTACATGGGAACAAACACAGTGTGTGCATGGCTGAGTACTGCTGCAGTTCCAGACATCCACTGGGCTGTATTCCCTACAGCTAAAGGAGCAATTCCGTATCTCTGCCGGGAAGGTAATGTGGTTCTTCCTACAACTTTTTTTGGCTACTCCTGTCAGACCCACGTCCTCTAGTCTCTTATTCTCTGGCTTGGATTGTGTGGGGAACATAGGCACACCCTTAAGTGGTTGGGGTACCGGTTAGTGCCACTGTCTCCTTGTAAACTGATTACTACTGCTTCTTTCAAAATAACCTTCTCACCATGACGCTCCCATTCCAGAATCTAAAACGCTAGCATCAGAATCCCACCCCTTCCCTCATGAGCAGAGACGATTGCTTCATTGTGACTTGTCAGTGGAGGCCGCCCCGTCCCTTGGAGCTTACAGAACCATGTTTTCAATAGTGTCTTCAAAAGCGACTACAACCAAAACAGACCAGCTGGTGATGCTCAGTTCCAGCGTCGAAACACTGTGACACATGGGTACCCAGTAAAACCAAAGACCAGGATGTAGGCCTCCCACAACCCAGCATCCAAGTCCATACCACACTACTCAGACAAAACTATTAAGAATCACTCATTTTCAAATTGCTATTAACATGTGCTTTTCTAATAAAAAAAAAAAAAAGGCCAGATTATGCAGAGAACTCGTTTCAGGCTTCAATCCCTTCCCTGCCCCCTCACACTCCATGGAAGACAAGTCACCTTCTGTCATTACACATATGGGTGCGTATTCCTAATGCTAAGCAGAGCCTCACCCTTCTGAAAAGAGTTGTAAACGGCTCTCTTGCTTCTGATGTTAAAAAACCCCAAGTGTGAATTTAGGTTGCCACCTGACCGGGCTCTCTATATTGCTCATATTTTTAGTAACGAATCCATACCTCTCTCAGTCTGGCTGTGTTTTTGGCTCTCTGCTCTCAAAGCTGTCATCAGAAGGCTGTACCCTATTTAAACCTACTGTGGTTGTTTTTAAAAGCCCTCATTAATATCTATTTCTTAATGTGACATGTACTGTTAACATGTGGGGGTTATTTTGATATGACTTCCAAAGCCATAAGCAACTCTCTTCCTGGGAAAACTTCCCAGATTTTAAAAGAAATCTGTGTATGCTATTTCATCTCTGTGGTGTTCTACAGTGCATGGTACAGCCTCTCAGACAGAGCAAGGCCACTGGCCCTAAAGCAAGTAAGAGACTTCCTCAGGAAGGGTCTGTTTATTCCTGGGGTTTTCCCTTACTGATAATGCAGGGGCATTTTAAAGATAGGGTCTCAAAGGCTTTGGTAATAATTTTAACTTAAACAGTTAAATTCAGAGGACTGGAGAGAGGACTCCGAGGTTAACAGCACTTGTGGCCCTTGCATAGGACCCAGATTTGGTTCCCAGCACCCACATGGTGGCTCACAACCATCCATAACCCCAGCTCCAGGGGCTCTGACACCTTCTTCTGATGGCAACAGTCACCAGGCACCAACATGGTACACAGACATACACACGAGCAAAATAGTATACAGATGAAATAAATGAATCTAAAAATGTTTCAAATAACTGAATTCATAGACGACAAAACCAGGTAAGGCCAGAGGCCTTGATAAAAGACAGCTAGTAATTAGAAGAATTGGAAAGAGAACTAGGATTTCTGTCTTTTTTTTTCTAGTACATTCTCTACTATGCCACTTTCTTATAAAGAAAAACATGCAGAAATAATTTACAATGTTGTGTCTGAAACACATGGGTGTGATGGAGCATGCTTATGTCAGAACATCCAGGGTGTGTAGCAGGAGATCATGACTTCAAGGCTACATAAGAAAGACTGTAGAAAAAGGAATGGAGAAAATTAATAACAGTCAAGCATCTTCTATAAACACCCAGATCCAGGACATTCAACTAATCCCCAAAAGATAAACACAATCAAAATCACATAAGACCCATCATAATCAACCTCTGAAGAACAAAAGATGAAGAAAAAAAATCACAGCTTTTGAGGGAAAATTCACTGTAGGTGCAGGGAAGAAGTACCAAAGGCTTCCTTGCGCAACTTAGGTAAGTAACTTGGCAGTGGGATGGTGTCTTCAAAGGGCTGGGGAGAAAAACCATAGAATTCTATGCTTATTTGAGAACTTTTTTGGAAATGAAGGAAATAGACTTTCGATGAAATAAAATCTAAGGTGGAGTTTTTGTTGATAGATTTGCTTCATAAGATTTGGTAAAATAGAAAGAACACTACCAAGTGGAATGAATATGTGTGCACACATATAGGCATGCACACACACACACATATACACACACGTGTGTGTTTGTGTGTGTGAAGGAGAAAACTCAGATTGCCAGTATCAAGAATGAGGAATACCACTCTGTAGAGCCCAGATACACTAGGAAGACAGGAAGGGAATATTATGGTCAACTCTATGTTGATAAATCCAGTGACTTAGATAAGGAAGAAAAAATTCCTTTAAAACTCAGGACTATGGAAACTTACAAGAAGAAATGGATTATACAAATAATCCTATATATTAAAGACATTTAAAACATAACGATAAACATTGGAGCAACTGAAATTTGCGAGCCCGGTTGGCTTTTGTTAAATGGTGTCAAGCATTCAGAAATGAATTCCCTACAACATACAAATTCTTTCCAAAACCTCTGTAGAAAAGAGAACATTGTAGCAGGAATCTTAGAGAGTCTTATTAATAAAATCAAACCTGAGGCCAGTTATTGGGGTGAAGCTGGAAGATCAGAGAGACAGAACAAGCCACAGCTAACCTCACCTGGCCAACTTCTCAGCTGGTCTTGTTTCCTCAGACTGGAAGCCTCTGAGTCCTCATATCTGAATGGGTCTCAGCTGAATTGCTGCTCAAAAGCCTGAATGCTTAACCAGCCAAACGCTTCTAGTTTCTGGTCCTCACGCCTTATATACCTTTCTGCTTTCTACCACCACTCCCTGGAATTAAAGGCTCGCTTTCTGGGATTAAAGGCGTGATGAGTCACCATGCCTGTCTGTATCCTTGAACACATGGATTTCTGCCTCTGGAATGCTAGGATTAAAGGCGTGTGCTACCACTGCCTATCCTTTATGTTTAATATTGTGGCTGCTCTGTCTCTGACCCCAGATAAGTTTATTAGCATGCACAATATTTGGGGAAATACAATACCACAGAACATCCTAACTTTATGACCTGTCATCAAGCGTGTGCCTCCACTAGGGTCTGATAACACGGCAGAAATGCTTTGCAGTGGAGCCTTTATTCAGCCGTTATCACTCGGATCATATTGAACTTACCAAGCGATGAGGTCTAACATGCCCAGCTGTGGTCCATGGAAAGATGGAAATACTGAATCTGGGGTGAAGCCTCACCATGGCCAGAGGGCATGGACCAGCTGACTCTGAGAAGATAGCCCAGGCCCTCACACAGAGATCTCATCTTGTGGCTTGTAACATTGCCATAGAGTTCCTTGTTTATATTGCCATAAACCTTGCTTATACTGCCAATGGGCCATCCAATCAGTAGCAGAGAGAGAAGACCTGTGCTTGGCAGCTGGGCCTGCTGAGCAAGGGTGTGTGGCAGAGCAGTCTTGACCCTGGGTTTTCTCACCAAGTGATGAGGGTAAATTTCACCAGCAGAGTGGAAATCTTCATTCTCATTTTTTTTTTTTTTTGCTAAGCAAAGATAGCTTACATTTTTTCCTGCCTGTGTGGCATTGATCAGAATAGATTATATGCCTTCCTTATTTTTAATGTATTTAGCATGCATTAGTTATACATAATAATATTAAAATAATGATATTTTAATATATTATTTTGGTCACATTCAACCCTCTTACTCTCTCTTGATCCCTCCTTCTGACCCACTTCCTCTTCTCTATCATGTCCCTTCCCACTTTCCTGTCTTTATCCTCTCTTTTCATGGTGTTTTCCTTGTGTGAGCATAGGCAACTTTACCAGAGGCCTCAGCACTGATGTAAATGGCTCTCTCTCCTCCAGCAACCATGCACGCCTACAGCTCCTCAAGCAGGCCCAGGGCTTCAGAAGCCCCTTTCTCCCCTCTGTGACGAATTGTTGACAGGCCTAGTCTCTTGCAGATCTTGTGCATGCCATTATAGCTGCTGTGAGCTCCGGAGTCCAACAGCCAAGCCATGTCTGGAATCTGCCTTTAAGAATTTTCACTTACCCATTCTCGCTTTTTTCCTCCTTTGCTGGCAGTTTCCTGGAGGTGCAGGAAGGTTTTCAGAAGGAGGGTGTTCTCTGAGGAAAGGGCGAGCCCAGTACCCTCTCTCTATACTTTTTCCCGTTCCTAATGTCAGCGTTGGAGGAAACAGGAACTTTATCATTTTGATCCAGTCTCATACCTTTTGAAGTTTTAGCTACTTTTGCATAGCTATGACCAAAATGCCTATGATAATAACTTAGAAACGGAGACATTTCTGTTGCTCACGGGTTTAGAAGGTTTAGCCCATGGTTGCTTAGCCTTGAACACCTGAGCGGAATATCATGGGCATGGGAGCACATGACTGAGGAGTTACTTCAGTTTAGGGTAGATGTGGAAGGGACTAGGGTCCAGACATGACCTTCAAAGGCATGCTTTTTGGACCTACATCCTCACTAGGCTCCACCTCCTAAAATTTTTATAGCATCCTAAAACAATAACCTTAGATATGGATGAAGTACTCAATATATGAGACCATGGGGGATTGTCCATATTCAAGCTATAACAATACTATTTGTCTATATGTTATATATAGATTATAAGTTCTAAGTATGTGGATTTTAATGATCTAGTTTACAGCTTTATCGATGGGACCTGGAAGAATAATGATACAGAGTAGCAGGGGTTGTGCAGAGAGGGGAAGATCTTTTAGAGTTTAACCTTCCTGCCCAGGTCATAGCTCAGATTCTGGCTTAAGAGCTTGATGCTGATATTTTTATATCCAGAGATTATCAAAAGGATCTTGGTATTATAGTATTACATTTCCATCAAGTCAACAGAATTTAGTCTGCATTTTATATTTTCAGAACATCTCAATGCTTGATATGAATGATGAATTATTTAAATTAATTATATATAATTAATTAAATTATGGATGATTTCAGAGTACAAGTAAAAGTTAACATTTAAAATATACTTCAAAATAAATATATATTTAAATATAAGTTTCATTTTGTAAATCATCTATGGTGCATTGAACCATCATTAAAAATGTGTCATGATTTCCCTATGTTAGAATTACCCAAATCCTTTGCCCTCTGATTTTGAAGTTCTTCCCACTAGAAATGAAAGGTATTTTTTTCTTCCACACTGATGTAGGATGGGTCATGGGACCTGTGTTGGTCAATGGCGTGTGGCTGGAAATGTAAGAGCATGCATACTGGGCCAATGTCCTAAGTCTTTGCCATTCATTATGAAACAATCATGTCCTGGGTAGCCAAAGATCCGAAGAACAGAAAGGTACACAATGCAGACCTGCACCAGACTGTAGCCCAGTTTCCAGAGCACGGAGTCTGGCCTGTTCCTAGCCTGATCAAATTGCAACCAGCTTGAAAACCCATGAGTGAAAAATGGTGCATGTTTTAAGTGGGTTTATTTAAGTCCGTGGTTCATTCTATGGTGTTACTGAATCACCGAGTCAGGCACTACCCAAGACAGAGGTAGGGAGAGCTGGATGTTGGGAAAAGTACTAAACTGTCTATTTGGTACAGACTTAGGCATATCAGATTGGGTACCTCAAGAGTTTAGAGCTAACTAACGGAACATCTGACCGCCTCTTTATTTCAGATAGCTACATAGTTTTGGAGGAAAAACAAAGATCAGGGCTCTGGAAAAAAAAAATCAAAACACAACAACAAAACCCACAATGTGCCTTGAACGTAGGTTGAAAGCTGCCGCAAACAGGCCACGGCAGGAACATAACCTCCTATGCCACTCAGTTCCGGGTCTCAGGCTGAGGTTTCCTGGGGCTCTTGGGAACGGGGGTAACCTCCCTTATTAGTACAGCTTCAATGGTTTCATTTTGTTTTAATTACATATATATTTATGTATAAATGTATGTGTATATGTGTATATACATATATGTATTTAATTGCAAATATATGTATGAATGAATGTGTATCTGTGCATGTGAGTGTAGGTACCCCTGAAGGCCAGAGCAGCGAGTTCGATCCCCTGGGTCTGGAGTTACAGGGGGTGGTGACCTCCTAACTTGGGTGCCAGGAACTGAATTCCAGTTCTCTGTAAGAACAGCACAAACTCTTACCCAGTGAGTGAGCCATCCTTTGAGTCCTCAGCTTTAAACCTCTTCCCTCATGTTTACGTCCTTCCGAGTGTCGCCCCAGAGGAGGTTACAGGTGCTGGCTTTGCCCATCTACTGCTTATCTTTCTGTCTTTGCTACGGGTCTGTCTATAAGGTTCTGGTTTGGGAAAGGGGGGTGGTGGTGGCGTGGGGTGCAGGTGGTAGAGGTAGCCAAAAGTGAGATGACAGGATGCAAAATTCTTTATATGTTCCAAACCATCCTCCAAAATCCCTAAGTCAAGCTGGTTAGTGCCATGCAAAGTTGCTCTGGAGGAGCCCTGTACAGTGTGGTTCACAATCCTGGAAATCTGCGCCTTGTAGTCCACCAGGTCGATCTCTGTTTAATGACCTGTTTAATGGTCGATCTCTGTTTTATATTTATAGGTGTTGGCAAACTTCCAGGGGCCGGTGCTCTGAGAGTTTCTCTCCCCTGCCACCCGATCCTGAGACAGCGGGAGAGGCCACTCCATCTTACTGAAGCAGTTTGAGCTTTGGTGAGGTAAGCTGCCTGCTTAGAGTCCTTCTCAGCTGAAGTAGAGTTACGGTTTTCTCATCTACTCTTATCTGTGAAGGCCTTTTCCAAACTGCTCTAGATTTTCCTCAACTGGGTCACTCTTGGCCTCATCTTTTCTCACGGATGTAAGTTGTCACATAATGGCCGTGCTGCAGAGTCGGGGCTCCCACAGTGACAGACACTAGTTACGGAGTGAATAAAAATGTGTTTCTGTATTGTGCTATTGCACTGCTCCAGGTAGATTTTCTAATCCAACGCTTACATTCTCACAGCCTGGATTTTTTTTTTAATTATGAGTTTGGCAAGGATTAATTTGGATATGAAAGTGCTTCCTAAAGGACATTTCCCTCCACACGTCATAGTTGTTAGAAGATCCATGTCCATAAATCAAAGCCACTTTTTGCCGTGCTTCACACAAAGAGATGTTCCTTTTTTTTGTTTGTTTACATTTTTGTGCTCTAAAGTGACAGCCTCGCATCGGCTCTCCACAGCGCACAACAGGACTGTACGGACCCCACAGCTTTCACCACACCGAAATTTCTACCGAAGACAGCACTCTCCCATCATGTTTCCTTAAACAAGCTAACGCAGCTACAACAAGCAAACACTTCATTCAGACCATAAAAACGAAACCTACAGCTACCGAGGCCGATCTCTTCGGGCCGAAGGTTGCCATCTTGTTTATAAGGGAAAGAGCCGTTCTCGGGTCTGTATACACGGGCTCGGCGGAGCTGGCTGTTTGGTTTTCAGCGAAGACAATACAAAAATAAATTAGGCCTCGATTTGGTTGAGGTAGGCAGTCTTCTGAGCCACAGCTGTATAACTAACTGACCTGTAATTGCGCCGCCTCTGTGAGGGACAGTTTATTCTCTGGCTTGCCACACAATAGTCCACGCAAGGGAAAACACTCCAGAGCTTCAAGGCTGCCGTCTTTGGGTGCCTGCCAGGACAGATCTGTTTAGCAAACAGGCTGGAGGGTGCTTATTAGTAGGTTGTGGCTTGCAGACCATGAAGCCCCTGGGGCTAGATGCACTGATCAAATGGGGGGGGGGGGGAATCTTGGTGCCGGCCAGCCATTGGCTGGAAAGGGGAACAGCGCCACATCTGCTTCTCCCAGGCCTTCATTACGCCACTGCAAATGACTTCTTCTGTAACTCTTTCTGCTGGTCCAGAAGACAGGCCGTTAAAGATTAACATAGGAACTACTTTTCAAATGAAAACGTCGACTCTCCTGATGAGTTACAGCGATACTATTCACCCTACAGGAACACGGCTCGGTTAGTCTGGGAAAGCGGGGTCAGGCTTCTTGTGGAACCCAACACGTCTTATTTTCTCCAGTTGCGTTTCTTTTCTAAAAAATTACTAGTCTTCTCTGCCCCCTGCTTAGATTTTTGTTTCTATTGAATGACTCAAGGTGGCTTGAGGCTTTAAATTAATGCCTGGGACAGTATCATTGAGGCCTTAAAAGAATGAAGCTAGTCTGACCTATGGTACATGAAAAAAGAAATCTGGGTCATTTCATCCTCTGGTCTCACATAGTCTCCTCCACGTCTTTTTCTAGGTCTTAAGGGAACAGCAGAAAAGGGACATTTTCCGTGTTGCTGTGTTTAACAGAAGTTTGTTCAAGAATGCAGACTTATGCTTCCATCCTGTCTCTGGGAACCGGAAAGAGCAAAAACTTCTGTGTCTCCCGGAAAGAGCAAAAACTTCTGTGTCTCCTGACCTCCCATTGATGGGTTAATAATTTTTCTCTGTTAAGGTGATGAGACCATCGTCCATTAAATACGAGTCTTAAAGTCTTGCCTGTGTCACATATGTGCGGAAAAGTGATCAGAACGGCTGTCTGGCAAAACATGCGCAGTAGTTAGTTGTATCCGAATCTTTGAACCGTGTGTATAGTATTCCAAGCTATTCATCAAGCGTATTTTATTTGGTAATAATCATAAAGAGTTTCAAGCTCCTCTGGTTTGTCTTTACATATAGCCAGGCTCGCATGTACCTCCCTCCACCGTGAGCATACACTGACCTCTAGTTCTCCTCCAGTTCCCAGGGAATTGTTTGTACCTTGAAACAGCACCACGGACTCTTAACTGTCTCTGGATGGAACAGCTAGCTCAGGGCACTAGGACAACTCTTCCCTTCCTTAAGAGGAAGCCCAAGCGACCTGTATGGTGATATTTTATTTGTATTAAAATGTTATTTGTATGTTAATAAATAAAGTTGCCCGGGGGTCAGAGCTATTAGCAAGCCATAGGAAAGCAGGGCAGTGGTAGCGTATGCTTGTAATTCCAGCACTTGGTAGGCAGAGCTGGGTAAGTCTCTGTGTGTTCAGGGATACAGCCATTATTGGATACACATGCCTTTAATCTTAATACCAATCATGGAAAACCTGGAGGCCTATACAGACAGGCTGTGAGGAGGCGGTCATGTGGTTGGGTTTACAACCAATGAGAAGGCAGGACAGGAACTCTATATAAAGACTTTAACACAGGGATAGCTCTGGTTCGGAGAGGTAGGACCACCGCAGGAGGAAGGGTAAGGTTTTAGCTCTTAGCTCTGACCTCTTGGCTTTCTTCTTTGCATTGGTTCTGTGTTTCTTATTTAATAAGAAGGTTGGATACATCTACAGACCTGCTTTGTTCAAATCAGCACACAGCTTCCTAATGCAAAGGGCTTTGCAGGAGGGGGGGGGGTGGGGGGGTGGGGGGGGTGGGGGGTGGGGGTGAGGGTGGGGGTGGGGTGGGGAGTTAAGAAGACAGGAAGAAGAGTGGGTGAGAAAAATGTTAGTTTATTTTTGAAAAAGAACGTGGACCTGGAAAGCCTAGAGAGGTGATTGTCCTCCGTGATCCCAATGAAGGAAAACGACACTGTGTTCAAGCCTGGTATCTGGCAAAGTTTTAATATTTAACGTAATTTCACAGCTGGAGAAGAAGGTTCTCCCTTCTGGTTTTGTCAATGAAGAACCGAGTCTTGAATGAGTGAACCCATGGGCGCCCCAGGTGAGTGGGCTCCTGTGTAAGATTCTCACCCCGCCTTGCCTTTCCACCTTGCTCCTCCCATCCTAAACACAGCCCAGAGCCTGGAGCCAGTAATTTCACAGCAGCTCCTCCCTCTTAGGTTGAAAACTGTGGTGACCTTTGAGATGCACAGGTCTCACTAAGAGGGGAGTTCTGATGCTTAGGGCATTTCTCATCTCAGAAAGGAAAGGCATGGGCATGAAATTATGCGTCCAACATACAAATGTGGTCCCCATTGTACGAGACACTGTGCCCTAGAGTATCTGTCGAGATAGATACAATGATAAAGAAAAGATGTCTGTTTCCCAGCCAGAAATTTCACCCAGGCAAGGAAACAGCCCTACTACTGTGCAGGGCAGCTAAGCTCTGAGAACTAGAGAGTCTTTAAATGGGGATCACCAAGTGGAAGAACAGACAGATGTTAAAAAATGAAGAGAAAAGGGAAAAAAAGAGAATGTTCTAGAAGGAAGGAACTGGAGAGGAAGAACAGAAAGGAGTAGGCAGAATGAGCCAAAGAGTTCCAGCTTGCGTGAGAAGTCGTGGTGACTCCTAGATTTCAAGCAGGGACACCGTGAGTGGTCACATGCTGAGGGCATCTGCCAGCAGCAGGCAGAACCTTCTAGAGCATAGCAGTGGCCAGCCGCAGACCCCGCTCAAGGCACGATCCTAGCAACCCCGGAATGTGGGGAAAGCTTCATGCCTATGCTACTGCATAAGCACTTTCAATAAATGTGGCCAAGATAATAACAGCTAGCATTTGAAGGATGCTTGCTACGTAGCACATTTTCTCACAGAATCTCCAGAGAAGACATGAGACCAGGCTTAGGCATCGTAAGGGCAGTGACCGACAGCCAAGGTTCAACTATGGGTCTAAAACCCACAAGTTGTAGGAGCTAGCCTTTCAGTAGACTCTTGCCATATCCTGTTCATACCTTCCAGAGAAGTTCAAAGAAATTTATTCATCAGCTGAGAACTGTGTAAGCAATGGGCTGACTCTGTGATCAAAGCTAGAAACATGCCCTATATAGATCAAGAGATAAACAAATGCTCCTGTTCCTGCTCTAACCCGTCTAAGCCTGGGCTCTAAGGCCCTACCAAGAAGGTAATTGCTTCCTGATTGAAGTTGGGACTAATGAACAAGATGCCCCGAGTGTCAGAACCTTTCCAGAGAGTATGCTGGGGACTTGGAGACAGTAAAGCCGTTTTAGAAGTTGGACACCTTGGGAGTTTTTCACGAGTGTTTCTCTGTATAATGGCATCAAGGTACTGAGCCGGCATGGCTCTCACAGGCAGGATGATGGCACTGGGTTAGGGTAGCCCAACTTCTTTGCAGGTTCCCTGGCTTATCTGTGTGCTGGGATACTGAGGCCTCGGGCTGCTGTCTCCATCTGGAGCCTTTTGTCCACATCACCATGTGAACTGTACAAATAGTGTTATTAGGGGACTGACCTGACGCAAGTGATGTTGGGAACTACCATGCAGGGCTGTGGTTCCTAACCCTGGGTGGGTGGTCAGCATTGCTTGGACAGCTGTCAAAAGAGAAGAGGTGACCCTGTATTCCCAGGCTCACAGAATCAAGTTTATTGGCTCTGGGGTCAGGAATCCTGTGCTCAGAGGAAGCTCCTAGGGGTCTTTCTAATGTTCTTGCATTGCAGGACAAGGACTGAAGGTCTCTGACTTACCAGTGAGGGCTTTTGGATGAGACATAGCCGCTCCAGACTGTGTTTCTGCTAGTACTTACTATTAGACAAAACTAAGTACTGTTCAACAATGAAAGAGGGCCCGCATGGACTATCCCTGACCTTACGGAGAACTGAGACAATCTTAGCTGTTTTTGTTATTGTTTTGTTCGTTTGTTTTCTCATAAGACAGGGTCTCTCTATGTAACCCTGGCCATCCTGGAACTCGCTATATAGATCAGGCTGGCCTTGAACTCGCAGAGGTCCGCCTGCCTCTGCCTCCTGAGTGCTGGAATTAAAGGTGTGTGCACCATGTCTGGCTGTTGTTGTTAGCTTCCATTTTTTGATACCTGAGCTGGTGGTCTCTGGCTAGTCCCGTTCATTATTGTGTTTATTACTCGCCGTTAAGGATTCCGAACAGCTTTCCGTGGGCCACATGTGTTTATCAGTTTAGGTCCTTCCAGTGACACATTTGCACGCCATCTGCCGCCTCCACGGATCCAACTGGTCCACCCATGAACTGACCACAGCTTTCTTCCTTTGTGGCCTGAGCAACGTGGCTGGGGCTAACTTTGGTGTGGAAGAAACAGCGCTCGGTATGTTCCCTAGGCAAGGGGGAATGATCAGAATGTTGGTTTCTTCTGCTAAGAGGTAAATTGACATTTGTTCACTGCAAGTATAAATCCTTGTGACATGTTGTTTTACATTAAATTCTATCTTGATCCAGGCTTCCCAAGGAATTAATAAGAGCCTCTGGGAGACAAGTAGAGTTTTTTTTTTTTTTTTTCTCAGTCAAAATTAAGAACAGTGCCATCTTCTAGAATGTTTTAGAGAAAGAAAAAGGATACTCAACTACAGCAAATGATTAAAAGGCAACACCACTTTTAAAGATAAAAGTTTATAATTAGCATGGAAGTTCTAGAATTTAAAATGGAAAGTTTGTGAAGCTATAGGAAAGCAGGATAAACCTCAACGACAAAATAACAGGTTTCAGATGTTAAAAATATCCACCAGCTAACCCAGAGCGAACCAATTATAACACATTGCCTCTAATGCCTGGGTCTGAAACCTGGAGGTAAGTCCCCAACTTACAGGAAATGTCAGCTCCTTAATACTAATTAGCAGACTTTTGTCTCCACATTTAGAATTCCAAGTTACTCTTCTGTTGGAGCTACTGGGTTCAGTACTGCTTTTCTGTTCACGGGGATGAGCACTTACAGGGCCTATTGCATTCAAGTGTGTGATTGTTGAGATGTCCACATTGCACTGATATGATTGTTACCCAGACAAATACGTTTTTCACAGTCACCTGGGATCTATTTGGAATAATAGAACTCCCTCTTGTAGAGTTATATGTATTCCAATGTTATTTCACTTCCATTATATCAAAGACATGCCTCAAAACTTGACAGGTAATACGTTGTTATTGCTGGAGAGCTGTCCGTCATTTCAGAACATGTTCTCCAATCACTTGACGTGAATTTGATACATGGTAGACAGCTTATCAAATGTCATTTGGAGTGTGTAACTGAACCTATGGAATAATGAAGCATAATCTCCGGCGACAGTGAAGGAATTTTTGTATCTAAAATATAAAGAGCCTTTTGAGGTTCGGGAGCCTAGGTGATGAAATTCTTCATCACGCACTGCCAGCTCCTTCCCACACTCCAGAGTTAGTTTAAAACTGTGATCAGTGCGCTCCAAAGCCCAACTGCACTCCAGGAAATAATTTAAGCGGTGCAGTTGAACACCATTTTATTCGTAGTGCGTGACAAAGAAAAATAAATTTGACGACCAGAGGTTTCTTTTTAGCAAACCAGTTGGCTCTTACCAGCACGATCACATCTCTGTTCACACTCGTGATGAACAGCAGAGATAGCCCACTGGTCCTTCTCCGGTTTGCAGTAAGTTTGGGCTACTTCCTAGCACTCCTGGGGTGCCCACATTCCTTCCCAGTTATTAGCTGAGACCTGCCTGGTGGGCCTACCCTTTTCCCCACAGGAACATGTAAAACTCATTTTCCATAACTTTTCATGCTGCCAACTGACACTCTGGTCAAACTGCTCACATGTAAAGTGAATAGAAGTGTGGGCCTTCTAGGACATGTTGGGTCTGAGCGTCTATGATCGCTTCAGTTGGTGTGGTCTTTGGCGTGCTTGGAGGCCTTCCTCTGACTCCCACCAAACTACAGTCCGATATGACATAAACTGCTCTATTGTCGTGTTTGTGTGGCTGTATCTGCACCTGGTTTATTTTAGGTTCTTGGGGCTGTAAGTTGGATTCTGTAGTCTTGAAACATTGGATTCAAAACAGAGTATTTTAAAAAATGTATCGACTGAGTCATTTGAATTAGCTGCAACTGTCTGGGTAACTTGGAATTCTCTCATTTCTGCCCTTACCCATGCATATGTAACATATTACGGTTTGAGAAAGTCTCTCACATTCACCAGTAACACAGGAAGGATGGAGCTACCTATAAATTCCAGAAGTCTCTTGTCTCAAAAAAAGATCCTGCAGTTAAATGAACACAGAGTAGAATGGATTGATGGTCTGAAGTGTAGAAAGAGGATGTGTACAGTGGGAAGGTCTCGGTCTGGACCAAGATGCTATTATCTCTCCAAGGCTCTGACTTGGAGTCCTGTCATGGCCAAAGGCTGGAGAATGGTGGTCAGTGTTGGCTGGATGTTTCCTTTGCCTGCAAGTCTTTACATTGGTGTCTTAGTAATTCTGTGCTAGATTCTGGAATATGTCGTCATATGTCAATATGTCATAGTCTGGAACAAAAGGTTTTACATATCTAGGCTACTGCTTTGACCCCACATTATTCTGTGAAAAACCGTCAGTCTAGAACAAGGGTCCTAGTAATGTGGGGGGAATAAAGGAAAAGTAGGTCACACTGGTAAGAGGTTTTGAAAATATTTGTGTCTCTGTCTCTGTTTCTGTGTGTGTGTGTGTGTGTGTGTGTGTGTGTGTTGCACACGTGGAAGTTAGAGAATAATCTGTGGAAGTCAGTTCTCTCCTTCCACTGTGTGGGCTCTGAGTATTTAATACAGGTCTTCAGGCTTGGCCACAAGTCCCTTTACTTGATGATGTCTTACTAGCCCAGTATTAATAAGTTTTTATTAATAAAATGTTGTCAATGGGAAAAAGAAAAGCACAGGAGCCTTTGACTGCCTGAAGATGCTTTTGCACAACCATTCTGTGCAGTCAAAATCTATTCCAAGGCACACCACCTGTCTCCCCTCCACACTTCAAGCAAGCACATTCATTTTCTCAAAAGTTGTTCTTTCCTGAACCAGTAAATTTTAGAAAGAGAATTTTTCTGTGTCCTCATGCTTAAAGCAGGTAAGTATCTGTGACCTGGCTACTTAGGAGACTGAGGCAGAATGATTTAAAATTCAGGGCCATCTTGAGATTACATCGTGAGACCATGTTTCTTTTCATTTTTTATCATTGCAGTCTAACAACCTTATTAATAATAATCTGTACATCATTTTAGCTATTTAAATTGTACAGTTTGGTAGTATTTTTAGTATACTCACCAAGTTACACAATTGTCACCTTAGTTTTACATTTTGTCACTACAAAAATAAACATGGTATCCCCCAGCACACTCTATCACCTCTCACTAGCCTCCTTTCCCACTCTGTAGGCCTCTTCAACACAAACGTTCTCACTCATGATGAATCTGCCGCATCTAGACACATCACATTGATGGACTCATACACCACGGGGTCCTTTGTCTTTGGCGTCTTAACTTATATCAGATTTTCATCCCTTCCCAACAGCGAATTACATTCGAGTGCATGGGTATACTAGAGTATATATATATATATATATATGATATATGATATATGATATATATATATGATATATATAGATATACTATCTTATCCATCAACTAAGGGGCATTTTTGTTACTTTCACCTTTTGATATTATGCACACTCAAAACTCAGTATAGACACACATTTATATTCATCTTGGGTACATACCTGGGAGTGGAGTTACTGGGTCATGTGTAAACATGTGTTTAAGCTTTTGAAAAAAATATCAACTTAAAAAAAGTGATTAGACCATTCATATCACACAACAGTATATGAGGGTCCCAGTACCTCCACTCGTCACCAACCCCGGTTATTATGTCCTTTTAAATTCATAACTATTAGAGGTACATGAGGTGGGTTTTTTTTTTTTTTTTGGCTTGAGTTTTCCTACTGATAAAGACTCTGCATGTGTTTATTTACAACAGACATAGCTTTTTTTTTTTGGAGAGATGGCCAAAGAGATTGTCACCGCTCTAAAGGCAGTGGGGCCTTGGAGAATGGAGCTGATAAATGGGGTCGACTAAAGTCTCGTGCAATAGCCAGCTTTATTCAGAGCATCGGACAATTTGTACTCCAAGGGTTAAGAGGAGTCACATGAGTGAAGTGTCCAATCACAAGGACAAGTCACACGTGGTGGACAAGGCACATGTGACAAAAACCATGTTTTTCCATAGAGGCTATAAACAAATAGCAAAATCCAGTTGTAATGAATAACCCGAAGAAAACTCACTCCTATCTGCTATTCCTGGAAGGGATACAAAAGCACAATCCAAGAACAAGTCCGTGTTTTTAAAGAAACTGAGGCCACAAGGCTCTCGTCTTGTTTTCTTGTAGTTTTCTCACAAGCACTCAGGATTCTACTCACATAGCTCCATTCATGGACTGTGCTCTGACAGTCCCTGAATATTTTTTTAGTGTAATTTCTCCCCCCTCTTTTGTTAAAATCAACCCCCCCCCATGTAATATATTCTGGTTACAGTTTTCCTTCCCTCTACTTCTCCTGGTTCCTCCTCCCTTCCCATCTGGATCGATGGACTCCTTTCTGTCTCTCATTAGACAACAAACAGGTTTCTGGGGGATCGTAATAAAAAATCAAACATAGTAAGACAAAACAAAAACTAACACAGAATATATTATATATAGTTTTGTGTCTGTGTGTAAGACTGTGGATATGTGCATGTGAGTACAGTGTCCATAGAGACCAGAAGAGGGCGACAGATCCCTAGAAGCTGGTGTTTCAGGTAGTGTGAGTCCCTGAATGTGGATAACGTAATACCAAACTCAGCTCCTTTCCAGGACAACACACTCTCTGAGCCACTGGGCTGTCTCTCCAGCCCTGGTATAAAATGGTTAATTTAGCATGATGGGTATTTGATTCAGGGTTTTGGAGATTGTTGGAATTAACCGAATAGAGAGAAAGAGGACTCTGGGTCACCCGTTTGGTCTGTGACAGTATATGCTTTTATCTAATCAATATTTTAGGTCTGTCTTTGGAACTGAAAAGAATTTAGTCCGGAGTGTTGTGGCTGACATGCTCATGTGGATATAGCTCACTATGGGTTTGGGTTGAGTGAGTAATAAAACTTCTTTAAAGGGATGCAGAGCATTGAAGGGACCCAACTCTGGAAAGTAGGTTGGGTCTTAAGATTTGAATGTGAAACATCTCGTGTGTTTTTACACTTGTCCCCCATCTGGGGGCACTGTTTTGGGAGATTGTGGAAGCTTCGCGGGGACATGGGTCATAGGGACAGGTTTTGAAGGTTTATATCCAGCTCTGGTTCCAGCCTGTGTTCTCCGTGCCCCAGTCCTCATACATGGAGACCCTTGGCTCCACCCTTCCGCCTGAGTAGATGGAGCCGTTCCCGTCACCATGACCTCCCTGCCGTACAAGCTGCAAGACCAGGGAAACTGTGAGCGAAGCTAAATCTCCACTCTCTTAAATGGCTTCCATCCACTATTTTGTCACCGCGACAACGGAAGTAACTAACAAAAGTAGCTGCAGCCCCACCTGTCTTCGGTGAAAATTCTTGACTCCCACCCCTCTTCCCATTTGGGTAATAATACCTACGGTGGACTAAAGGTTGGTGTAATTTGTGAAAATGGGGCTCTGTTCATCAGAAACAGCCACCATTATCACACGATCCATCTCCAGTGACAGAATTCGGATGCTCATGGGAAGAATTTGTCATAGGGAGAATCATTGAAAGGTAACAGTGATCTAGTTCTTTTGCAAGGACATCGGAGCTAGTCACCAGCCATCCACTTTCAGTATCTGGAACCATTCTCTTTATAAACAACAGTAGGCCATTAGCTCTATGTTACAGGTTGTATCAACAACTAAAGTGAGCACGGACCCTTCCCTCTAGGCATCCATACAGCGGGGCAGGGTGTGGACTCTAAGAGCTGAGGGTATTGGAATCGCAACTGTCTTTGGGTGGTGTGCTGGTTCTGACTGAGATTTGCTTAGAAATATCTGAGTAGAAGGGAAAGGCTCCTCTGCGTGTTGACTTTCCTACATGTTTAAGCAGAAAGTCCAGTACTTTTTTTTCCCCTTGGTTCTTTTCAAGACAGGGTTTCTCCATGCAGTTTGGGTGCCTGTCCTGGGTCTCGCTCTGTAGCCCAGGCTGGCCTCAAACTCACAGAGATCCATCTGGCTCTGCCTCCCGAGTGCTGGGATTAAAGGCGTGCGCCACCACCGCCCGGCAGTCCAGAGCTTTCCTGTGCACCATGGCTCGTTACAGTCATGTGCCCTCCCTCTCCTGATTTCAGCAATTTCATCCAACGCAAACTCCATTTTAATGAAGGGTCCCCAGTGCGTGAGTGGCATTGGCTTCCTTTGGAACCACCTTCTACTGCTGACTTCACTTGAAGAAATGGGGCAGGAATCTTCTTGGAAATTATTAAGGTGAATCGACTCTAAGGCTCACGCAGTTGTGGAGGCAGAACTTCGTCGGAGTCACACAGTGGAGGAAGAGTTGAAAGGGACTTTGCTTTCAAAACGTTGTATCCCTGCCCCGTGCAGAATAGGGTAACCCAGTGCTGCCAAATGCTGAAAACCTGTTTTGAATATGAATTCCTGGAAGGCAGAGTATTTTATCTATGGTTTCAAAGTAGCTATAAAATAATTCCTGTAGAAGAATTCTCATTTTATCATTCACTGTGAATATTCTATTCCAGGTGGGAGTTCTCTTGGGGAACAGTTTGCATAGGATTATAAAAAATCTAGTATATATGCATTTTTCCTAGACTTTCTTTTACTGAACAATTCGCCTGTTAACTCACATTTTTTTGCAAATCCACCTAATACATATGTCTCGATTATCATCACTCAAACAATGCCTTTTTGTATATTGTTTTGTCAATTACAAAATGCGTAGAGATTAAGCTATTTTGAAAGTTTGGATGAGCTACAGTCCTGTCCGTAGTAACACCGAGTTTGACAAAGAACTCAGCCTAGTTCCAATGGGATCTCAACAGTAAGTGTGCACAATCTTAAGAGTCAACCCAGGGTTCTGTTTTATGTATTCTAATTTCCTTTCAGATCGGGGTGTCTTTTTAGATACACAACAGATAGCACACATATTTGTCAGGGTTTTCCAGAAAGCTAGAACACACACACACATGAGAGAGAGAGAGAGAGAGAGAGAGAGAGAGAGAGAGAGAGAGAGAGAGAGAGAGAGAGAGAAGAGAGGAGAGGTAAAGAGAATGAGAAAAAGAAGGAAAGAAAAAAGATCCATTTCAGGGAGTTGGCACACATGACTATGGAGGCTGGGAAGTCTGATGCCTGTGGGGCTGGCCGTCAGGCTGATGACCAGGGAAGAACTGATGTGGCAGTTCCAGTCCAAAGGTATCTTCTGGCAGAGTTCCTTCCCACTCGCCGAGGTCAGTTTGTTATTCCACTCAGGCCTTTCAGTGATTTGATGAGGCCCACCCACGTTATGGAGGACAATCACTTTACTCAGGTTTCACTGATTTAAATGTTATTCGCATCCAAAAAAAAAAAAATCCCTCACAGAAACATCCAGAGTTTTTGACCACATATCTGGCACTATGGCCCAACCAGATTGATATGAAGTTAACTATGGCAGCACTGAACTACAGTCACAAAACTAAGAAAGCATCTGGAAGGAGTGTTGCTCTGATTTTCTGGCCTCTTGGGCAATCAGATTTTCAGTGAGATAGAAAACAGCACCCACACACATGCTCACACACACATACTCACACACGTACACACACATATACACACATACACATAGATACACTTATACACACACACCCATGTACACAGACACTCATGCATGCACACACACACACACACACACACACACACACACACACACACACACACACCCTGAAGATGGTCCATAGTCAGACTTTAGGGAAGCAGAACATAGTTAGTAGAGAGTGAATGAACTGATATTTCAGAGACTCAGCCCCACATGATTCCTGCGAGTATCTGTATAGAACCAGTTGCAAAATATTTATATTTTTATTATTACATTTGTTCACTGTGTGCATATGAGCACACAATGGTGCAATGCGTGGAGATCAGGGGACAGCATGTGGGATCTATTCTTTCCTTCCACTAAGTGGGTCCCAGGGATGGGATTCAGGCCATCCTCAGCAACTTGTACCTTTTCCTGCTGAGCCATCTTGCTGGCTCCTTGCTTAACAGGAATCATTAAAAGTCTTGTGATTTCTGTCCATGTAAATGAGATTAAGAAACTCTTGTAGCTCTCCCAATCTTGTTTTGTTGCCTTGTGAGACTTCTTTCCAATTTTAGTCTAGGTAGGGGATAGTGAGTGTGCATGAGTGTGAGTGTGTGTGTGTGTGTGTGTGTGTGTGTGTGTGTATGTGTGTGTGAGTGTGTGTGTGTGTGTGTGTGTGTTTATGAGACAGTATCTCAGTGTGTGGGGGTTAGCCCTGAATTCTCTGGGTAACCCAGGTTGGCTTTGAACTCACAGTCTTTCTGCCTCTGCCTCTCAAAGACTGACTTTGCAGCTTAGTGCCACCATGCCCAGATCACATTTCTACTTCTTTCTTCATGATGGGAGCCAGCTGCTCTAAACCTGTTCATACCCATCTTTGTTTCTCACGTGTTTACCCATCTCAGCTTCAGGACTTCGTATCCTCTAACTTTCTTTTCACATTTTAACTTTTAAAAAACATATCAAACAGTCTTTGAAAATATTATGCACGTGTTCCTTGTATTTTGCGTGATAAGGTGATTCTAGAAACAGAGCTAGCAAGCCTGAGATTGTTCACAGCCCTTCTGCTCTTCAGGACCTGGTGCCTCTGTGGAAGAACTTGCAGCCGATCAAGTGATTGCTCTGGCTTCTCACAATCTAGTTTCTCAAGAAATCACAAAACTGAAGGACTCTAGACCAGGAAAGTTTCTAAGAGAAAAGGGCTCTTAGTGAGTGAGAGGAAGAACAGCAGATACCCACAAGAACATCCTTCTAAACAAAGTGACTGCTGTTACATTCAGACAAAACAATGCAAATATACTGTCATTAAAAATGAATACCCAGCCGGGTGGTGGTGGCGCACGCCTTTAATCCCAGCACTCGGGAGGCAGAGCCAGGCGGATCTCTGTGAGTTCGAGGCCAGCCTGGACTACCAAGTGAGTTCCAGGAAAGGCGCAAAGCTACACAGAGAAACCCTGTCTCGAAAAACCAAAAAAAAAAAAAAAAAAAAAGAATACCCAAAAGGTGGCCTAAAAAGTTATTAAGGAAAGGAAACAATTTGGTAGACATGATCCCAGACAGAGATTCTGAGATGGTATCAACGAAGACCAGAAAGCAACGTGGTGAAGGGTCGGGGTGGGGGGTGAAAATGTGTCAAATTTCTAACCTCGCGTAATGGCATAATGAAAATCGAGGGTTTTACCTCATCCGTGAACTTGACATTTTGTGAAATATAGATTCAAATGTGATTTGATAACTTAGTAGCAACCACCAGCAACGTTTTCAAAGAAACACAACATCTATGATCCACATACCCTTATAAGATAAAGGCAATCAAAACGCCCAGCACAGAGAAAAGACAAGCACACACAGAACACACACCAAGATGCCACTCAGAACCACAGCAGTGACAGGCGCTCGGCACCGTCAGCAGCAAACGGAGCCACAGGAGCAAATTTTCTAAACCTTCCAAAGGAAAAGGCACACATTCTGTAAAGAGAGCTGTACATAAGGAAGATGCCATATAGAAAACACGATGTGGATGTTTAAGGTGAAAATGTGAACAAAGAAGCCCGACTGGTCCAGATCCTTGTACAGACGACACAGCAGCAAACAAGAAAGAGAAGATGTGCAGTAGAAAAATGAGTCCATGAGAACAAATGATTGATGGGGGAAACAGAGATGGTGACACCTCCCTGAGACTGTGACGAACTCACCGCAGTTAACGAAATCCAAGTCAAACGGAAATGAAACAGATCTCCCCCTAGTAACTGGACACAGAAATTGCGAAGATCACATTAAGTGGTTGGAAAGTGGGGTCCATGTTCAGATAACCGGTGGTCACATGCATTAGCACGAATTTTCTGGGAAGCGGTCTGGTACTGTGTATTGGAATCTTCATACCACGTGTATCATTTTGTTCCCTAATTCTGTTTATAGCAGTGGACTTCAGGAAGGCAATGGGAAGGTCAGAAAATTACTTCTGGAAAATAAATCACAAAATCAGAAGAAAACCAACTTGAAAGTTTAGAACAATAAAGGAATAATTATATGAATTATAGGATATTGCTGATTCATTAGAAGTGATGTTTATGGAGTTTTCATGGCATTGAGATGAAGATTAAAATCAAATGCAAGGGCATAAGATGTATGATTTCAGTCTTACAAGTACGTGTGTGTATAGTATGTGTTTCTCCTCAATTCTAAGACAGATTTCCATATTCAGTGCTTTGAAATTAGGCTGAATTATACATTTAATATAATTTTCCTCAATCAAAAAAGTATTTTAAGTATATACATTATCTCACAATGAACTACATGTTGTGTTCAGGGAAGTATTATATTCTCATGCTTGAAAAGGTACTTAGAGAATAAATCATTTTTTACAAAGAAGGAAAGTAGCGAACCTTTAAAGGCCATTTGTCACATTTGTGAAGGGACTGTCTTGCAGGTGTTGTGCACCTGGTGAGAGCTTGCCTGCCGGCTGTTCGTCTATCACCCTAAAGAGCCCATATGTATAATTTAGATGTATCCAACCTGTGGCTGGTGGACTACGTGTGTCCCAGGACAGCTTTGAATACAGCTCAACACATTTGTAAATGACAGCATCATGTCAGGATGTCAAAAGACTGGACACCTGTGCAAATGCTACTGATTTTGCTTTTTAAGTCCATACAGGACCTGGGAAATAGTCCTCTCTAGAACTTCTCAAAAGAACATGTGTCTTCTCATTGATTTTGTGCGGAGTCTGCTCCCAGGCTCCCAAGCTCTGTACTTCCAAGAAGGCAGAGCCTGTGCGGTTCAAGTCTTCTTGTCTGTGTTTGGAATGAGTTGTTTCAACAGTGACCTCAGAATCACGACTACAACAAGGTCCTGTCGAATTCTCTGGAAATGGAGATTAGGATTCATCTCAGTTGCCCACTCTTTCCCAGAGACTATGTCCCCTTTTAGCCCATGCTTGCCTTCCACGTTTTGAAGGTAATTTCCTGTGATGGAAAAGCTTGGCTCATCTGCAGCGTCAACTGTCTCCCCTGGCTGCACAGTTCCCTCTTGTTCACATCAGACCTCAAAACAGACAGTCGGACAGGCCTTATTGCCTTTGTCACTTTCGTAAGCACTGGCCTATCAGCCCATGAACGATTTTGACAATTTTCTTATACATTTCATAATTTGACCTTGGTTATTTGACCTTCCTTTGTACAGACTCTTTCAAAACCTAACTCATTGTAGAAATTCTGTGCAGTTTTACTGATGTCTGTATCTCTACATTCACTCATCAGAACGTGTGGAATTTCACTTCTGAATCCTATGGGCTCTCCTGAGCCAGTTCTTTCAGATTCGCTCTTCAAAAAGCCATATTTGAACTTTCTCTAAACTGATTTTCAAGCGTTTTTCTCCCTAAGGCCGAGGGCACATGCCTGACTCCGATCAAATGTTCACATCTTGTGCATTGGCCATTCCAAGATGGCGTGGTCACTGTTTCCTCTGGTCCCGCTGCTTTACCGTCCCTGCAAACAGAGACCGAAATGAATAGTACACTTTGTCAGGCTAATTACTAGAGTAATTGATATCAGTGAGCAGTCCGGTGCAGGGCTCTGCTGGGTCCTGATTGCTTGGTTTCATTCTGTAACACAAAATGAGAGCTGTCAGTTTCAGGCTTTGTCCTTGGGGAAATGCAGTGTGACTGGTCTGGCAACTTCATCCCCAGCGTCGTCTGAAAAGCTTTAGTCTACATGCTTATAATATAGAAGCCCATAGACTACACACACACAGCACACTGAAATCCAGACTCCAAAGTACCTCCGCTTGCTTCTTCGGGGCCCTGTAATCCATAACCACAATGAGCAGAACAGCAACGCTCCTTGTTTATCCCATCGGTGAAACCCAATAGTGGGGAAATTAGGGGTTCATAAACAAGATGAGATTGAACTCTTTAGCAAACTCAACTGTGTTGTGAAAAAGCCCAAATGGGTTTTTCAATGTAGACATTCTGTCGAGACCCTTAATTGGTTTGTCGGATCCCAAATGTCGGAGTTTTCAGCAATTGTTTTCTTTTTTCCCCCAGTGTGAGACATAACAATGTAAAGTCTACTGTTAACATTTTGTCCTGACCTTCCAGGTTAGGTTTGGAGTGAATTCTCAGTTGAAATGGTGCTACGTGTGTGTGATAACTCTTGAGCACACCAAGGTATCTGGCAGCTATTAGAATGGGCTTGTCTCAATCCACCGTGATGGGGAAGAAAACATCACGGCTTTGAAATATTCTCTCTTTACCTCACCAGTTTTAATTTGTGAGCATGTTTTACAATGTGTATAGCGTATTAATGCTGAAGTACATTTGTGGGCAATGTAGACTTAAAATTTATTGATTGTGGTACGTGGGAAAGAGTTGGGAACCACGGTGGTTTACACAAAAGCAGTCCCATTGCTGAGTCTACATATATACCTAATCATATGTAATAATAGAGAAATCACATTTAATCACACATAATCAACTTTTTAATATTATACATAAATCACCCAGAGCTAGGAATGGGCATTTAGCTACATTTAAAAACTGAAATCTATGTTGCAGAGAAAGGCTTTAGTGGGAGACAGAGGGTAGGGAAAGAAAGGTAGCAAGGGTAAATATGTTGAAAATCCATTATGCACATGCATGGAATTGTGAAAGAATGAACAGAAATATTTTTAAATAAAGTTTGTAAGTATCAACTGCGGAGCCAGTAGGAATAAGCAGGCTAGAGCATGAGAAAACAACTCAAGTTAAGAATGCAGTTTGCATGCCGGGCGGTGGTGGCGCACGCCTTTAATCCCAGCACTCGGGAGGCAGAGCCAGGTGGATCGCTGTGAGTTCGAGGCCGGCCTGGACTACCAAGTGAGTTCCAGGAAAGGCACAAAGCTATACAGAGAAACCCTGTCTCGAAAAACCAAAAAAAAAAAAAAAAAAAGAATGCAGTTTGCTGGCCCGTGAGACTGTCATGCTGACCCTCAGGGTCTCTTCTCCCATCCTCTCCTGAAGCAGAAGGTGTGGATTTTAAACCACACACTCTCCCCCTTTCCCTCACTACTGGTGGCTATCTGCACCTGGGTGGAAGCCAAGGTGAGGTCAGCCGAGATGCTGTGGGAGCTTCTGAAACATGGCTGTGGCCGTCTTCCCTTCGTTTCCACTGAAAGCAATAAAGATGTGATGGCTGATGGCCAAGTATCCATGGTGAACCATGGGGAGGAAGCCATGTACTGAGCACCATGGAGCAACAAGACAGGGGGACCACAGAGTCACTTACCCCAACTTTTGAATACTAGTGGGTATATACACCGAAGGAAAATATACAACCACTTACAGTTAAAATAAGGGCTAAGAACGAAACAATGCCAGGCGTGGTGGTTAGCATCTGCAATTCCAGCATTGGTAAGACAGGCAAAGGGGTTACTGTGAGGCCAGAGTCAGCCAATCTTAGAGTGAGCTTTAGGACTACCTAAAAAATGAAAGAAATCACATCCCCAGGCAACCCACACAAGAAGGAACAACTAAAAGCAAACTTGGAACAATGGGAGACCCCTAGTGTAGACGGCAAAGAGATTATCGCTTTGAGAAAAGAACATTTGATCTTGGTTTGAACTAACAAGAAGGAAATGGAGATGGTGACCAGGGATGCCACTTGGGAGCAGAGAAAACACACTGACGTGGAGGAAGCAGGAAGTGTACATAGAGGAGGATGAATGGGTGGGAAAATGCTGTCCCACGTTTGCTTTGGGATACCACTTTCTGTGTATAAGATACTTCGTAACCAACTTCCCTCTGGAAAGAAATCAGCATTCCTGATAAAGACCTAAGCAATTTTCTGATAAACTTAAATGCAATTAAGAGGCCCTTCTGAGAAGTCAGCTCCTCACCTCCTCCAACAATGTTCTCTAACCAGAAAGATTATTTTTCCTGAACTCTGTCTAAGAGTTTTACATAAACATCCCCTTTTCTTGTAACACACCCTGGTGGACTTCTTTCCCACAGCAGGAGAAATAAAAGCTTAGCTATGTTCTTGCAAATAAACGTAGCATCAGGGGCGTTCTAGAATAAACACAGCGTGTGAGAGACAGTGTGTGAGGCACCCTGGTGGATGAGCCAGGCTAACTGATACTGGGAAGCAGTCAACGCTGGTCTGGGGCAGCTACTCTTTGACGTGGGAAGCCACTCAACACCTTTGAGCATAGCACCCACTCCAGTGCCCTCTTGTTGATTGGGTTGGAAGACTGGGCGAGAACACCGCAGGACCGTTTGCCTGGAAATAGTGTGCTGGGTGGTCAGGACAATCCCAGCAGCTTCTCCACCAAATCAGTGTGGCGTTCCAGGAAGACCTTGAAGGCGGTGCAGGACCGGCTGGTTTGTGAGGTGCTGGCCACAGTCTTCCTTCTGGATCCACACTGTATATTCATAGGGCCGTTTCCCCTCCTTATTAGAAGTCTCTGCTCTTAGCTGCCACGCCACAGTATTGTCTTGTTTCCTTGTCACTTGCTGAGGTCCCTGATGAACATCATCGTGTTTCCCTGGTGACCCTCTTCCTCCTTCCGGCCTCTGCAGGTAGCCTTTCCCACGGTGCCGCCTCTTTCATGTGCTTCCTCTTAGGGTTTCCATGCTTGAGGATGCACCAGGACCTCCTGCAGCCTGGAGCGTATTCCCCACTCTGTAGAGTGTAAGAGCCACTCCTCTTGGCACCTTCTGGGACACAGGAGGATACATGTGAGCCAGGCTGTGGTCCGTCGGGAAGCATAGGGTGATTAGACCCTATCTCAAGAGCTGAGTCCTAGGGGAAGTACCAGCATTTCTGCCTCTGTGTTGTGACGTGGAGGTCTTCCTTTGGCATTCCCGTGAAGAACTATGGCAGGGAACATGTTCCCACAGTTAGGAATGGTTCGGCTTATGATCCTTCCAAACAAGTATAGTTGGAAGTTGGATTCTCCAAGTCCATAGAGTGGGGTGGTGGGGTAACTTCAGTGGGCTACTTCTATTTCCTTCATCTGTTTCAGCTCTGTCTTGCTTGTGTGTCTAATGAAGCTATTGCATACAACTGGAAAGTTGACTGAATTCCTTTGGAAAGCCTGTATAATTGTTTTAAAAAATTGGGAGTGTATGTGCACATGCACAGGAAAGCAGATGCCGACAAGGTCAGAAGAGGGAGCTCTTCTCCCCTGGAACTTGAGTTAGAGGCAGTTGTGAGGCACCTAACTTGGGTTCCAGGAACTGAGCTTGGGTTTTCTGCAAAAACAGCAATTACTCTTGACTGCTAGGCCATCTCTCCAGCCTTGGCCATGGATTTCCTCAAAGCGTTGAGGAAATTGGTGAGATTTATTTTTGTGTCCCATTCAGTTGTTTACACACGCTTGGGATTGAGAAGCACAGCCTATGTTGACCAGTTGAGTGAAAATGAACCTGGTGTTGTTAGAAGTGTAACTATGAAGTAAAAGATGCTCAGTGGCAGGTGAAAGTCGCAGTGGGGACTGGAGAGACGGCTCAGTGGTGAAGGCCTCCTACTGCTCACAATGAGGACCTGAAACTGGGTCCCAGGACCCGTGGTCGGGAGCTAATAGCTACTTGTAATTCCAGCTCCAGAGCATCTGAAACCTTTTTCTGGCCTCTGAGGGGACTGCACTCCCGTGTGCAAATATACACGTATGCACGTCATTAAAAATGAAAATAAAAAGTCTTTTAAAAATTCTATAGAGAGCATTTTGAAGGGCTGAGTTTTATGCATTCCAGGTTCTTGAAGGCATGAATGGTGGGGGTCGTGCCTGGCTCTCACAGTTTGATCATTTTCAGTTGCTGTTACCCCTTCCCGACAGTGGGTATCTAAACCAGATCTTCAGATTCTTCGACAGGTCCAGTGTTATGGGCTAAGGATGTAGTCCAGTTGCTACAGTGCTTATCTAGCATTAAGGAAGCCCTGGGCTCAATCTCTAGCACCCCATAATATGGGCATGTGACACATGCCTATAATCCCAGCACACGGGAGGTAGAAGCAGGGGGTTCAGAGTTCAAGGTCACCTTCATTATATGAAAAATTCTGGGCCAGCCTGGGCTACAGGACACCTTGTCTCAAAAAGCCCCCATCTACTTACCTATCCTTGCAGATGAGGCCAGACTCAGCTGCTCAGTTCTACTGAATTAGAACAAGGTGGAAGCAAGCCTAACATTACCCAAGCTCGGTTAAGAACAATGGTTCAGCTTCTGTCGGACTCTGTGCGTGCCTTTAGGTGGAGGAGGTGAGCTGCTGTGTAAGAATTCCACGCACCCTAATGCTGCTGTGGGCAAAGGACAAGTTGGGAGATAGGTTTGAAGAGTCCCAGTTACTGCAGCCACCAGTTGTATGAACCTTTGATTGATATTTCAGACACAGAAATAAAGAAGTCTTCAAAATGACGCCACCCCCATCCACTGTAACCTCATGATCCCTCCTTCTCCATTTGGGTTACTTTCAAATTCCTGAGCCATAGAAAAAGTTATCAAATGTTTCTTACTGTTTTATAACTATTAACTTGGGGGCGGTTTTTCTATACAGCAATGGACACATCCTTACAGTTACCCAGATTCATCTATTCAAGTTCATCACGCTTTTCAAAGCATGCTAAGATGTATAATAAGTAGATGTCGGTGCTTCCTAATTCTGCCCACACTTTCTCGGGAGCCCTCTTGTGCCAGTTTGAGAGTTATGAACCTGGAAGTTCAGACCTTGCAGTCACCAGACCTACAGAGAAGGTAGATGCTTCTACATCCAGCTGGGGAGGAAACGCAGCCATGGCAGAAGGTCACTGAGTAGCTGTGAAAGTTGGGGAGTAGGTGATGGCAGTGTGTGGATATCCCTGATACATTCAAGTCCTTTTAGGGCAAAGACAAGTAACCCTGAGTAATTTGGGGTGTTAGCTTGTCTATGACCAAAGCATGGAAGAGAATACACCAGAAAGATGACACTGTGACCCCACTTACACTGTGTATGAACCTCTGATAGTCCAGACCCCAAAACAGTTGGAAACAGATGAAATCACATTAGATGCCGGGAGTCTCTTGTTTTTAGGGATTTCATTTTATTTCTAGGAGCTAGGTTCTTTGGTTGGACCAGTAAGGAATTGTGTGTTTCTCTTTGGACACAGTGGTGCCCAGGCCCTGCACTCTGTGTGGGGTACAAGAAACTGCCAAAACTGAACCAGGAAAACTGACCAAAGGTCACAGAAAGCTGACTGGAGGGACAGCTTAACTAGTTCCGCTTCCAGATCAATCTAGATGAAGACACTGAGCAGCCCTTAGTTAGTGACCACAGAAGGTCCTCACTGAGTCCTCTCTTTTGGAATGGACCTATCATCTGTTAATTGCTTATAGCATTTTGAGAATCTATTGGATATGTTGGACTGCAGGTTCTTCCAGGCTGACCCTTTCTAGTGTGTGAACTGAGGTGTCCGTCTGTAAGCATCCTTTCAGCTCCTTGGTAATTAGAGCCTCCCTGTGGCCCCCTCTACTGGGAATCCCCTAGCTCAGCCTGTGTCCCTGGAGGCTGGATTCTCATCGTTAGCGTATTTGCCTTCCTGCCTCTGAGGTGTATCACCACTGAATGTGTGACATTATCGGCAGCATTCACCCCTCCACACAGTCACTTCCGTGTTGTGTGGTCACCGTTTGCTTCTGGCCTCATTTAGTGCTCTATAAATTCCTACATGGCGGACTCTTAGGTTTTGTTGTTGTTTCAGTTAAATGAGACAAAGCTAGCTTGCCCCTTCGGGTTTACTCATTCATTCCGTGAGCAAGCAATAGATATTCTCCTAGAGGATCTCAATAAGGTGTCATTTGTAAGGGACAAACGGAGTGTGTATGCAGTTTCTAAAGGCTGCTTGGCAAGAACCAGGTCGGATTGGTTCTAACCCTCAGAGGCAGGGACGTTACAGGTCTCAACTTGCTGCGTGGTCTCTGGGGGATATCGGTGCTGAGCTGCAGCTACAGTCACGACTGCTATTTTCTCAAC
Source organism: Peromyscus californicus insignis (assembly GCF_007827085.1). Lineage (NCBI taxonomy): Eukaryota > Metazoa > Chordata > Mammalia > Rodentia > Cricetidae > Peromyscus > Peromyscus californicus. The sequence continues at coordinate 10,957,974 of NW_026294514.1, read as the reverse complement.
TGTGGAGCTGGTGACAGTCTGCTCCCTTCTCACGAGGCTACTTTCCTAAGAACCTTGTGAAAAGCCAGAGGAGAAGGTCACTTCCTCCTGCAGCCATGTGCAATCCAGCCACGATCAGGCAAGGAAAGGGAGACCCAGTGTCTACTGACTCCGCCTGTCTGCGTTGGCTCCTGAGCTGTGTTCAGCTAGGCCCTTTGCCTGATCCCAGCCTACTCCCTGGAGATGAAATGATAATGAGAAGATGTTCATATGGACAGGCAGACACAGGCAGACAGACAGACAGACAGACAGACAGACACACACACACACACACACACACACACACACACACACACACACACACACATACACACACGGGAGAGAGTTCTTTGGGAAATAAGCAGTTTTGGGGAAAGCAAATATTCAAAGGTCCTCATCAGCTGGTGACCGGCCACTTCTCCATGGCTCCTGGCTGGTGCTGGTGCAGAGCATCAGACCAAGAGATGCTGTTCTTTCACCAGAATTTATCTGCTGTAACTTCTTGTTATTTGAATTCACAAGCTGCTTGCTTTCTGAATTTGGTTAAAAATGCTTCTTGAATTTTATTTTGCTTTCTGGAGACATGGGCAGCTGACAGGGTTTCTACCTGAGGACCCAGGGTCTAGCAAGTGACAGTAGGTTATGGAAAGGAGTAGAAAGTGGAAATAAATTAATTTTTAAAATTAATTTCTGATGCACTCTAAGTCGGCTGTTTCATGTAGAATAGCTTTAACTTTTGGTACTTGGTATTCCAAAGTGAAACAGCTGGAGAGTTTCTGTCTTTGTGCCAGAAACAGAAAGGTGTCCTTTGTGGTGGGGATCTTCCCACTATCCTTCTGCAAAGGGATTAAAAGGTTGGGGGTGTGAGCTGTACTGAAAAGGAAGCCATTAGGAAGACAGCATCCCAGGCAAACACACAAACGGGAATGATGCTTTCAAGCAGAAACATGCTCTATCTAATTGCCATTTAAAATTTCAATTTGGAGTTGTGGTTCTTACGAGGAAATTTACTTACAAGGGAACCACTGTACCAAACACCAAACTGAACAGATCTCATTCCTTCATTTCAAGGATTATTTGAGTGTCGGTTCATAACCGGTCTTAAGAGAGACTCTTCAAAGAAAAATTTTATAACACAGTTTCCCAACCTCTCTGCGAAACACTGTTATCTCTATCCAGATAACTCCCCCTCGTGTGAAAGCAAGTCATGGCGGAGAAGGTAAGAAGAGGTAGTCCCCGGCCCCCCATTGGCTCTGTTATAACTGTGTAACTCTCCTGGCTCCATGGTTTGAGGAACAAAACGTTCAGCAGAATCTTTGGACATCAAATGGCCTTTATGAAACAATGTCTTGATGAGTTAAGTAAAAATGAATCAGAAACACATGGACTCGACTTCCCTTGTAATATAAGAGGGCATTCAAATCAAGGAAAAGAGCAGTTAGCAAACACTGGGTTTGGGTTTCCCAAACCTGAAATGTTAAAATAATTAACAAGGACTTATTGAGGCTGAAAAGTGATCAGTTCCAGTATGCCTGACTCGAAACTGAATTGAGGAGAGGCAGCAAGGCCCTAGAAGGGAAAGGAGTGTGCATGGGGTAGATGGATATGTTTGAAAACCAGCTCTCCCCACCAAACGGTCTGTTTACTGGAGCTCACAAACTTCGCTCTTCTTCTCTTTTGTTTTGACTTGCAGATTTCAACTTGAAGACCCGACTAAAATATTCTGTCCCGATTCGGCACATCCTTCTATTCTCTCCTCAAAGCCAGGAAATGATGATATTTTATAAGACAATGCTCTGTTCATTCTTGAGTTGGATATGAGTTCATACCTTGGCTGTTCAGGAAGTTTGGTTAAGTAATCAGGTTGAATTTATTTCTTAGCGAGCTATATTTCTCATCATTCCCCAAACCCAGAAAGCGCTGTGCAGCAGTTGTAAGGAAGAATTATTATGTACCAGAAATTTTAAAACAGATTGGAATCTTGGAGTAGAAAATAAAGAAAGCACGAAATAATAGAAATAGAAAGATAGCAGTTTCTTTGCTTGGCTTTATGCCCTATCTGGGATTCCCAGAATTTCTCCCTTGGGGTAGATCTGAGGCCCCCTCCTCCTTCCTTCCTGAGCTCCCCAGGGAGCTCAGCCCCCTGTCTCAGTTCTTCCATAGTGGCCTCTCTTTGTCCTTGGCAACTTAACTCTGACTTTCAGGTCTCACAGCAGAGTGTGAAGGGGTGCTCACCACCACTCGGGAATGCACACTGTTTCCACAGAGTGTGAAGGGCTGCTCACCATCATTCAGGAATGCACACTATTTCCACAGAGTGTGAAGGGGTGCTCACCACCACTCGGGAATGCACACTGTTTCCACAGAGTGTGAAGGGCTGCTCACCACCATTCAGGAATGCACACTATTTCCACAGAGTGTGAAGGGGTGCTCACCACCACTCGGGAATGCACACTGTTTCCACAGAGTGTGAAGGGCTGCTCACCACCATTCAGGAATGCACACTATTTCCACAGAGTGTGAAGGGGTGCTCACCACTACTCAGGAATGCACACTATTTCCACAGAGTGTGAAGGGGGTGTTCACCACCACACAGGAATGCACACTATTTCCACAGAGTGTGAAGGGCTGCTCACCACCACTCAGGAATGCGCACTATTTCCACAGAGTGTAAAGGTGGTGCTCACCACCACACACTATTTCCAGTATAGTTTAGAGACTCTGTTGGTTTAAACCACAGGAAACAGAAACAAGGAAGAGGAAGTTCTGGTCCTTCGGTTCCTCCCTTCCTCTGTCACTGGAAAGCCCAGCAGCCCTGAAGGTCTCTCTGACAATGGAGCTCTGCTACCAGACTCTTCCTCTTCCTAGGGCCAACTGAACCATTTATCTTTCAAGATGGCCCCTGGGATAACCTGAAGCTACTAGCTGGATAGCATCCCTCTTACCTGCTTCTACTGTAAGTGTTAAGAACCCCTAACAGGAAGTTTGAACCCCTGAAAATATTCTGATATAGGACATTTTCCAGTATTGCTGTATGTAGCTTCTTCAAGCATGCTTCTGTGCATTCCCCACATTAAAAGTATTTATTTTATTTTATGTGTGTGCCTGAGTACATGCATGTGCACCATGTATGTGTGCAGTAGCCTGCAGAGGTCAGAAGAAGCCAGTGGATACTCTAGAGCTGGAGTTATAGGCAGTTGTGATCTGCTGTGTGGGTGATGAGAACTCAAGCCACATCCTCTGTAAGAGCTGCAAGTGTTCTTCCCTGCTGAGCCATCTCTTCAGTCCCTACTCCACATTTTTGATGACTTCTATTGTTTAAATATTAAACATTTTATTTCCTCATCAGTATAATGCATGCTGTCTACATCAAGCCTCAGCATCCAGTGTTTCGTGGTCAAGTATGTGATGTAATTGAACTCTAATTATTGTGAAACTCTCTGGCAAAGCCTGATTCAGGGGAGTAACTTCATTAATTCAGTCAACAAATGTTATCACACTGCTTTTAAATTTCTGATAAATACTTTAGCACATGGAAAATGGGAGCAATTTTTGGGTTGGGAAGCATAATGTATGTGCAAACTGATTCTCCCTTGCTGTACTGAGCCTTCCATAGACTGAACCCATTACTCCCTCTTCTGCTGTCTTAACAATAGTATCCTTTGAGCTCCTCTCAGGAGGCAAGCAAACTCTATTATTTAACCTCTGTGAAAATCTATGAAATAGAAAAATAATGCTGACATCATGATGGAGCAAATTTAGACTTAAAGCAGTCAATTTTCTCACCACTGAACCAGTGTATGCACTTGATTCCAGAGTCCACCGTAAGCTTATTTTATCCACGGCACTTTCCACATCAATCATTACAGGACGTGATACGGAGGGTTGGAACCCATCTAACTGTTCTAGGTCATGGCAGGCCCATACACTGTTAGAGTGGTAGGTACATTTGTTTTCCCTTTGGCAGAGCTAAGGATCAAACCCAGGGACCGGGGCATGCTAGGCAAACCTTCCACCACAGAAGTCACAAGGTAGGGACATTTATGATCACCAAATCCAACCTCAGTTTTCACACTGCCTGAAAATAGAGTGTCATCTTCACAGGGACATGGTTACAGCCTTGATCAGAGTTCTATTGAGGCTGATATAGGGCTATATTTTCCTGGCCAAGAGAGTGGAATCTACCTCTGGCCTAGGTGGAGGCTAAAATTCCAAACTACACAAAAAAATGGAAGAGTTAATCCAGTTGGAATAGTCAATCATCTCACCTAGGGACCAACTCCTCAGAAAGTCAGATTTCCCTGAATCCATGCTAAAGAGATAGGAAGAAAAAGTATCCCCTTAAGGAGATAATGTTTTCCCTCCTCCAGAGTCCGTGTGTTCTGTACAGTCACCATGGAGCTGCCTTGAGGCTCCTTATGACGGTCAGCCTTTCTAGGTCCTGACTCAGAAAAACATAACTTTCCCATTTTCTTTTCTTCTGTCTTTTTCTGTTGGATGCTGATCAGAGCCTAAGGATGTTTACTCTGGTGTGTTGGGATCTTCCCACTCTTTGTATGAAGCCTCCTCCCTTTAACCACATGACTGATGGCTGAACCACCACGAGGAACCCAGAAAGCCACGGTTTCTCTCTCTCTCTTTTCTATCTTCCTCCACTGGGTGGGTGCCAAGATGTACAGGTTTCCTGCCCTGTGATTTCTTCTTTCAACACTAATAAAATTGTCCTTGAGTGTCTTCCTGAGTTGTTCTTAAATCATCTTACGGATGAGACTAATATGCAGAGTGGGGACCCCAATTTCCCTGGTAGTGATGCTTAGACAGCAATTGTATTCTTTTCACTCTATTTTCCTCTTCAGTCACCAGGACAAAGCAACTCAGAACTCAGCCGTACATGTGCCCCATAGATAACCATGTCGCCAAGCTCATCGCTAACATAACCATTTCTGGATCTGTGACTTCTGAAGGGACTGATGAGGATTTTGCTTTTGGTTACCATGGCTGTCTAATCTTCGAGTATGCTATTTTTTAAAAAATCTTGTTTATTCTTTAAAGTTTATTTACTTTTGAGTTTATGCATAATAGACATGTTTACAGACTACCATGTGATACTTCAATACAGTTGTATATTTTGTAAAGAGCAAGCTGGATTAGTTAGCCCATTTCGACAACTGCAAATCAAGATAGAGAGAGAGCAGTACAGCAGTTCAGAAGTCACGTGCTGAGTGATGTGGGTACCTGCTCTGGTTGCATCAAGCCAGGGCATGCTTTGTATTTTGAGTACGTGGTTGGGTTGAGAATCACAGTTCAATGATTTGCATTAGCTTTTACCTGCTTAGACTCAGGTTTCATTGTTAGTTTGAAGTAACATTCCTATATTCCCCTTTTCCTATGCTGGCTATAAGTCCTAGGAATTTAGCCCGTTTCCTTGTGTGAGTAAAACAAAGAAAAAAGTGAGTTCATCACAATTATTTTTACTGGGTTTCCATTCTGTGCAAATATTATCTTGAGTGCTTTACATTCATTGTTTCCCTCTGAAACCAGGCATAGTGCTATTCCACACTTATAGATGAGTGAGTGAGATGGAGAGGTCAAGAAACCTTCCCCAGGCTAAAGAACTAGCGAGCAGCTGATCTGTCCACCCTGCATCCTTTTGGTTCTTCCCCCAGGAAAGATCTCCCGGTTCTCTCTGTTATTGCTTGCAGGTGATGTGCACCTATTTATGGGGTACCTGCTCTCTCCCATGGCATTGGAAGAGCCAGAACTTTCTGGTAGTCACCGCTTTGTATAAACCAGCACTGCAGCCCAAACACTGAGAAGCCACGGGTTACAGAGCTTGGGGAGACCTCTGCACTGATCTCTGGTCTGTAGTTTCAGACTCCTTTCTGATATGAGCAAAGAAAGCCCCGAGCCTCTTTCAGCTCCCGGGGGAAGCAGGCTGTCCTTTTCCCAGGTCTGTCTCCACACCTGGAGAAGTTGAGCCATCCGAAGACACTGGCAGCAGGAAGCTGAACCCGAGGTGGACCGTGGTCCTGCCAGGGCTGACTCATCACCGACTCACAGACACAGTGGTGCACCCGTGACCGGCAGAGACATCCTCTGTGGGGAGAAGAAGGCAGGAAAGGGAGGGATGGGTGTCCTCATCTGTTGAGATGCAGCCAGTGTGCTGTCCTGTTCTGGATTTGTTGATCTTTTGAAAGGGTAGTGGCTAGTGAGATGGCTCCTCTGTGGATGGGGATGCTTGTTACACAAACCTGATTATCCGAACTGAATCCATGGGACCCACAGTGAGACCTGAACGATGTCCTCGCATGCTCACACACCCGCTATGGCACACGTGTGCCTCACTCATACACACACACACACACACACACACACACACACACACTGCATACACATACACACAAATCAAAATGAAATGTAGACAAATAAGCAGATGTGTCGCTGACCCTTGTGAATTTACGTTATGGTCACTTGGTGACTCAGACGACTGAGACTTTCAGTGGCAATGCCAACTGTTGGATTTCTGACTCGCAGCCTCCTACGTTCCTAACATTTGTCTGGAGAAAGGAAAGCCACGTTCCATACAGAGCTGCACTGTGTTTTCATGACCTTGCATTATTCTGAGGCTTTCATACATTATAGCATAAGATTCTAATTGAGATTAAAAAAAAAATAAACAAAGAACTCACTTAACTGGACAGATATTTTGGTTCCACTGCTGTTGTTTTGTGATGTCAGCCCGTGCTTCGACTTTGTTTAGACTCAGTTTCTCTAAAGTGACAGAAAAAAAGTTATTTCTATGGTACCTTTCATTTGGATGTTCCTTGGCTCCTCAGAACCATGAGAGGAAAGGGCTTTTCGGAAGTTGGGAACAGTAGCCTATGGGAACTCATGCTCTTCTGTTAGTTTGCGTTTTACCAGCTCTTACCTGGTTCTGAACGTGAAAACAGGATGGGACATTTTCCAATGAGTTTCCTATGCAGTTCAGAACACATTTTTAATTCAGGAAGAAAAAAAGTGAAAAATCTTACTTAGGAGGGAAAGAAGCGTTCTTTAGTTTTCTTAGACATTAAATGGCTCGTTCAATGCAACATTTTGATAAATTGTGTAAATGAGAGAAGAACATATGGATTAAATTTTCCTTGAAATACATATGCACTTAAAAAGTGCAGAGGAAAGTGCTTGGCAAAGCCTCTTTTGGGGCTTTGCCAAATGGGAAACATTTTAAAAATAGTTGAAAATGCGGTTTTATCTGAGAATGCTGCCACATCTACACATTCTTATTGATTATAGATTTTTTAATTTGTGAGTTATTCCTATATTTATTTTTGAAGTTTCTTTATGCCATGGGATTATTCAATTTTGTCACAGTCCTGTGTGTGTGTGCGCGCGCGCGCGCGCGCATCCACCCCCAACAGAGAGCACAGCTAATCAGCCACTGACACTGACATCATGGTATCTGCCTTCCTTGTGTGATTTCTGTTTTGGAGGACTCTCAGAGAGGTTGCACGTGACCCTTTTGGAGCAACAGTGGCTCATTTCACTTGGCTATAATGGAACATTCTAAGGAGCGCTGTGCTGGTTAAACGTGTCAAACTTGACAGGATCTAGAAAAGCTTTTGAGACAAGCCTCTGGGTGTCTGCCTGTGAGGGATTATCTAGATTAAGTTCATTGTTAATTGGAGGTGGAAAGGCCCATGTAAAGTGGTGTGGGGCCATAAGAAGGAGAAAGTGTGCTGAGTGCCGACATTCATCTTTCTCCTGGGCTTGGACACATTGTGATCGGCTGCCTTGTGTCCCTACAGCCATGACTTCTCTGCCGTGATGAATCAGGAGCCACAGTCAACCCTTTCTCCCTTAAGTTGTGCTTGCCAGACTGTTTTAGCCAGGCACCCAAGACTCTGTGGTAGAGAAGTGGAGAGGTCTGGTTGTGAAGACACGGAATGCGGTTCACGACTTCCCACCCAATCATGCAATTGTAGGCCAGGCACTTTTGGAAACGCAAGTCCAAACCTTCCGTGTCTACAGTTTGAAATTGGACGATCAAATGGCTTAGAGACAGCACCGGTTTGCATGGATAGAAAACTGTGGTTTGTCAGTGGCTCTTAGTGAACCACTTGAAGGAAAGAAAAAAAAAATGGTTCTTCAAAAATCTCAAAAGATTAAAAAGAAATAATTAAATTTGCCATGTTTTCCTTCTGAAGTATTGAATTAATCTGGAAACGGCTCTGTGTTAATTGTGGGATTAATACAGCTCTCTACATGGCACGCCAGCAGGGGCATGTCTGTAGATGCTCAGATGAGAGGGATAAGGATGTAGTCCCTGTGCTGGCCTGCTGAGGGGGAATGCAGTCCCCTTGCTGGCCTGCTGAGGGGGAGTTCACTCCCTGTTCTCTGGACTCTTTCCTTTATGTACGCTAATCTTTTTGGTGGAAGGTTCTTTTGCTATGAAAATATAACAAAACCAAAGAGTATTTTCTTGATGTTAACATCTCAAACCTGAGATTAGGCCATCACATTCAGCATTCAACTCAGGACACCACGCTCTAGGTGACTGATATTTACATATACATATATGTAATATACATTATGTATAATATATTACACACATATCTTAACTGCATCTTAGCTTTTGAGGCTTATCTTTAACACAAAGCTATGTATGGTCGGTTTTCTTCGACAGCATCAAAATGCTATGCATTCTTTTAAATGATTTTTCATTGAATTAGTTATGATTTAGAGAGAAACCTTCCTTGTGGGTGCACATGTTTGTCTTAGTCAAAGTTGCAAGCAGAATGTATCACTGAGCTTTGAACTGATGCTGTGGCAGGCAGCATTGTGCGGTCACGGGGACCTGAACTTTGGAACATCCCTTGTGCTGGTTTTACATTGAAACAGCCATCCAGTGCAAGGGCAAATTTGAAATACAAGTGAAGTAACTTTGAAATGCATTAATTTTACTTAGGGGGCTGAAAAAAAGACACAAGAAGGAAGGCCATGACTGCTTCTAGGTATGGTGGAGGAGAAGGTTTATTGTCGATAAAAGGGAGACATAGCGGAGGCAGGGCCATCTGGGAGAGTCCAGAGTAGACATGACCCTGAGCCATGTGAGGAGAAGGGGGAAGGACAGGGGAGAGCAGAAAAGGGGCCAGGTAACGAAAATGACTGGATTACAGAGGGAAGGGAAGCTTGGGGGGAGGCCAGGCCAGGCCCTGGGCTGGAGGACTTTAGGATAGTGGTCAGAGTATGCCAGCCATGCTCTGTAACAGGTGGGGACTGAGGGATGTTTGGAGAAACTGATAGCCAGGTCTGCTTCCATGTGTTAAACAGGGACTTCAGCCATTTGTCCTGGGTTTGAGCCCTAACAAGGATATTATAAATAATGCTATAAGATAAAAATTTTCTCCACTTTAGCCCAGATACTTTAAGAACACCTTGTTTTATTCTCCAGTCTACTTGAAATACAGTGGCACGTTCTGAAATTCTCACAGAGAAGAAATGAGTATAAACGTGCAGGAAACGTTCTGGCTCCTGACGAAAGGAAGGTGAATACAGAAATCCTTTATTCTTTAGGACAAAAAGTCAACCTGTCAGATGCAAGTAGATGGTAGTGATGCAGTGTTAGGTTGTTCAAATAGTTCTTTCAGTTACTAAGAAAACTTTCCCTTCAAAGAATATTATCACGGCCTAATTTACATATAATGAGGTGGAACTACTGAGAAATGTGTGTATGTTCTGGTTTGAATTTAAAATGTTGCCCACAGGCATCAAGTGTTTGGCCACTTCTTCCCAAGAAGGTGATGCAGCTGAAGTTTTCTCCAGCCCTGCTTGGCCCACGGTCAGGACAGATCTCTCTCACCTGCCAGTCCCACAGCTGCTCAGAACCAACTGAGGAAACACACAGAGACTTATATTGCTTACAAACTGTATGGCTGTGACAGGCTTCTTTCTATCCAGTTCTTCTATCTTAAATTAACCCATTTCTATTAATCTATAAGTTGCCACGTGGCTCTTGGCTTACTGGTATCTCAACATCGTCTCATGGTGGCGGCTGGCAGCGTCTCTCTCACTCAGCCTTCCACTTCCCAGAATTCTCCTCTCTCCTTGTCCCACCTATACTTCCTGCCTGGCTACTGACCAATCAGTGTTTTATTTATACAGAGTGATATCCACAGCAAGGTGACATTATTTGGGGACTTTATGAAATTTTAGAAGGTAGGGCCTAGCTAGAGGAAGAACCCCTGACCTGGGTTTCCTGTCTTGTTCTCTGCTTCTTGTTCCACACAAGGTGAAGAATTTTCTCTGCCACAAACTCTTAACTACCAATGACTGCCTCAATCCAGACCCAGAAGCTCTGAGCCAAACTCTCATGGATTGGACCTTCCTTCTGAAACCTTGAGCCAGAATGGATAATTCCTCATTTTGAGTTCTTTCAGCCAAATGCTTCAGTCAAAATGTCAAAAAGAGGTAGCTAGTACAGTGTTTAGATGAGTCTCAACAGGTATCCATAGCAACAACACAACCTTACCATAGTCAAAACACAGGATAATCTATCCCACAGCACCCCAGCCCCCTGTGCAGGTGTTGCCCCCCTCCCTTGCAGATTGTAGGCTAACACCAACCTACTTTGTGCCTCAGTGACTTAGTTTTGTCTGTCCTAGCATTTGGGATAAACTGAGTTCCATAAGTTGGACTCTGGCATCTGACTCCTGGCAATATGTTATTGTGATGGATTCAAGCTACACGCTCTAATACCTTCTTCCATTGTGGATGTTCTTGCCCATGGGCTCTTGAGTAAAGCCCCACAATCATGCACATGTGTGTCTTTGGAAGGACATGTTTCATTTCTCCTCAGTAAGTACCTGGAAGTAAAATGGATGGGATGCCTATCAATAAGTGTACGCTTACATCCTCCACTGACAAACTGGTTTTCTAACGTGGTTTACACCACACTATAATCCCACTACTTACATGTGAGGTTCCATTTGGTTCTGATCCTTCCTGAGACTTAGTGCTATTGTTCTTTTTCAAAATAGCTACTCTGGGCCTGTGAGATGACTCAGAGGGTAAATGTGCTGGTTGGGCAAACCTGAGATGGATCCCCAGAACCCATGGTAGAGACCTGACTTCACAAGATGTCTTCCCACCTTCACATACATACAATGCCTGCACTTACACACACACACACACACACACACACACACACACACACACACACACACAAACTGAAAGCAAGGACTTGGAGATGTATTTATACACCGACATATATAGTAGAATTAATCACAATAGTCAAAAAGTGAAAACAGGGCTAGAGACACGGCTCAGTGGTTAAGAGCACTAGCTGTCCTTGTAGAGAACCTGGGTGTGATTCCCAGCACCCACATGGTAGCTCACAATTGTCTGTAACTGCATTCCCAGGGGGTTCTGGCCTCTGTGAACACTACACATGTAGTGCACAGAAATGTGTGTAGGCAACACACTCATGAGCATAAAATAAAAACAAATAAATCTTGTTTTTGGTTTTTGGTTTTTGGTTTTTGTTTTAAAAAAAGGTGAAACAGTTTCCTCTCTGCCCCCACTCCCGGGAAGCGCACAGATTCTCCCCTACACCTTCCTTCCTCACCCCATTCATCTTTCCCACCTGCCAACTCCTGATGAAATTCCCTGGGAACCCATTGGCCACACCAGCCAATGAGTTAGATCCTCAGGGCAGACCGGGCTTTCTTCCCTCCTGTGGACCCTCCCGGCCCCCCACCCTCTTAGCCCATCTCCATTCTTGCTTCCAGTTCTTAGAAACAAGTTCTACCTGGGATTCCCAGTGGTCACACTGGCAGGGACTCAGAAGAACTCCCTTCCAGGCATCACATAGCCTCCACACACTACTAAGATCCAGAGAAGGTGCCAGAAACCAAGGAATGGAAAACCCACCCAAGGAGGACAAGACTGGACACCAACACCTAGTGTTATAATCATCCCAAGTCAGGATTCTTTAGGTGCCAGTGTAAAAACAGAATCATAGCAGCCAGGACATTGTGTCTTCTAGAGCCCCAAAATACTTCTACAATAGACCACTGGACATGAAATATAGCTCAAGTACAATTCAAGGACTTCGAAATAGCTATTATGAGTATGATCAAGCAAGATAAGAGTGCCATACTGAGAAAACCTACCAAACCATGTGGCTAAACATAGATAAGAATTATGGGTTAATTAAGTGGAAGACCTAGTTAGTAATAAGCCTGAGTTATCAACCAAGCATTTATAATTAATGTAAGCCTCTGTGTGGTAATTTGGGAAGTGGCTGCTGGGTATTTTGTAATAGGCAGTTCAGAAGGAAACATCCACTTACACTAGTGTTGAGAATGGAAGTGGACACAATTCCTCATCTCTAACTGCAGTCTCTCTAGTTGATAACCAGAGTCTCACTGGGTATACAAAGCACTCTTAAGGCCAGACTGCATGCCCAGCAGTAGACAGTCAACACGAAATGAACTCAGTGGCATTTATGCTTAGTCTGGATATTTCTCTCTTTTTACCCAAATGGTCTTTTGCTTATATAGTGTGGTTGACGATTTTGTGTTTTTATGGGATTACTGTTTGCCAATGTGTGTATCTCTGTGTCTACATGGATTGCTTGTGACTTTTCTTTGGTTCTTTGTTTTTCTGTTCATTTGTTAGTTGTGTCCTCTTTGGGTTTGTTTGTTTTTATTTAGTTAATTTTTTTCTTTTTTTATATGCGTATTTATTTGCTAACTAGAGAGAGCAAGAAAGGATATGGATTTGGGTGGATGGGGAAGTAGGGTGGGTCTGAGAGGAGTTGTGGGAGGGGAAACCATAATCTTAATATAGTGTATGAAAACAATGTATTTTCAAAAAACATAAGGTGAAGCAACCAAAATATTTATGGAATGATATTGCAGAATGTTATTTTGAGATGTGTTACATTTGTTTATACTGTGAAACTTTTGTTTTAATGATTCAAATGAATGTGTTGCATTCTTTTATGTTGCATTTGTAACTCTGTGAAGCTGTGATTCTTTGCCTGTCTAAAACACCTGATGGTCTAGTAAAGAGGCGAATGGCCAATAGCAAGACAGGAGAAAGGATAGGCAGGGCTGGCGGGCAGAGAGAATAAATAGAAGGAGAAATCTGGGAGGAGAAGAAGAAAAGAGCAAGAGAACAAGGAGAGGAGAATGCGAGGGACCAGCCACACAGCCAGTCACGGAATAAGAGTGAAAACAAGAAGTATAGAAGTAGGAAAAGAGCCCAGAAGCAAAAGGTAGATGAGATGGCTGAGATAGATGAGATGAGCTGGCAAGAAACAAGCCAAGCTAAGGCTGGGCATTTATAATTAGGAATAAACCTCTGGGTGTGATTTATTTGGGAGCTGGGTGGTGGGCCCCCAAAGATCAAAGTGAGTAAAAAGAGAAAAAACAACCAACAACAGAATGATGAATGGACACCTACATTGGAAGATTATTTCACTTCAAAAAGGAATAGAATTCACAATTAAAAGATTCATTTTATCTTTAGTGTGTATGTGTGTGTGTGTGTGTGTGTGTGTGTGTGTGTGTGTGTGTGTGTGTGTGTGTGAATGTGCACACATGTGTGGGTACCACCTCAAGCCAGAAGGTGGCACTGGATTGCCTGGAGCCAGAGCTAGAGGTGGTGAGCCCTCCCCTACTCATGGCTTGGGAACTGGGAAGCAAACTCAGGTCTTCTCCAAGAGCAGAAAGTGTGCTTAACTGCTGAGCCAACTTGCTATGGCTATTCTCAGTTGTCAGCTTGACTACACCTGGAATTAACTAAAATCTAAGTGGCTGGGTACACCTGTGAGAATTTTTCTTTCTTAATTAAATCATTTGAAGTGGGAAGACCCACATAATTCTGATCTTTTGAGGAGGATAGACATCCCTTTAATCTGGGTCATACCTTCTGTCGGCAGCTTATATAAAGGATATGGGAGACGGAAGCTCTCTCGTTGCTTGCTTGGCCTTGTTCTTGCTGGCAAGTCCATTCCTTCACTGGCATTAGAGCCTACATCTGCAGGATTCTGAAAACCAGCTGAGACGTCCTGCTTCATGGACTGAACAACTCCTGGATTTTTGAATTTTCCATTGGTAGATAGCCATTGTTGAATTAACTAGACCACAGCCTGTAAACCACTTTAATAAATCCTCGTAAATCACACACACACACACACACACACACACACACACACACACACACACTATCAGTAGTTCTGTTCCTCTAGAGAACTCTGATTAATACGCATCTGGAATAGAATTCTTATATCTGAAACAACATGAAAAATATTGGAAACATTATGCTGAATGAAATAAGCCAGACACAAAATGACAAAGATTATATGCTATTATTCATATGCGGTAAGCAAAGTAGTTATATTTACAGAGACAAAATATAGCATAGCAGTCACCAGGAACTGGGGACAGGAGGAAAGAAAGGATTCTTATGTAATGGAAACAGTGTTTCCATTTAAAATGATGAGAAAACTCTTGAGATGGATAGTGCTGACGGCTGTACAATGATGTGAACATTCCTAATGCTATTGAACTGTGTATTCAAAATACTGAAAAGAAGCACTTAGGGGCTCCCTCTCTCTTGAGAAGCCCACATCCTTATATTGCTCTCTCTCTCTCTCTCTCTCTCTCTCTCTCTCTCTCTCTCTCTCTCTCTCTCTCTCTCTCTCTCTCAATCCCTGCCTCTGCCTTACTTGACTATGTATTAAAATCTTTTCTTAATAAATCCAATTTTGGGGGCTAGAGAGATGATTTAGTGGTTAAGAATATTCGATGTTCTCACAGGACCAGAGTTCAGTTCACACCTGCCTGTAACTCCAGCTGTAGATCTGATCACTCTTCCCACCTCAGCAGGCACCCATGTGTACACACACACACACATACACACACACACACACACACACACACACACACACACACACACACACAAATGATTGATTAATCTTTAAAATAAATATTTCAATGTTGCTCTTTAAAAATGATGAAATGGGTCTAGAGAGATGGCTCAGTGGTTAAGAGCACTTCATGATCCTGTAGAGGACCCATGCCAGTTGGCACATAACTGCTTCTAACTCTAACTCTAGCTTCAGGAGATTAAACATCCTTTCTGGCCTCTATGGGCACCCACACACATGTGACAAACACACACATATGTACACATGAATTTGAAGTTAAGGAGATGATAAACTTTAAATTATTCATATTTTACTACAATTATCTTTAGAGTTTCCTGACATCAGAGGACACTTGGCTGTTAGAATTTATAGGCAGATTTACACAGATTTAAGGGTCTTCTGAAGTTTGTGGAAAAGCCCAGTACTTTCTTAGAAAGTTAATATTCATTTTATGATAGAAACGAGGTCTGTGGACAAACACAGTATTTGTGAAGCCTGGCATACACTGAGTGCCCAGTAGATACCTGAACGCTCAAAAGGTAAATGCCTGATTGAAGGCCTGAGATAGATCAATGGGCAGAAATCAGAATGAGGCTAGGAATATCCAATGTAGGCAGCAATAAAAGAAGCCACATGACCAAGAACTTCCAGCTTCCACTTCAGCACATAGGATCAAAGACACCATTAGCAAAAAGCCTGAACAAACTGTTAAATCAATGTCCCATCTTAGGTCTGTAGGAGAAGAGGTAGGGTCACAGGACAGTCTCCAAAATCAGAAAAACTCCCAGGAGAGTAAAGAGGTTTTTGTGGGAGGACTGGGCTCAGGATACTGATCAAACTGTGGAACTGTGTTAATAAAATTAACTGTGGATCAGGGGGCAGAGCCAGCAACTAGTTGACAGGAATTAGCCATAGAGAGGATGGAAGAGCCAGGAATACAGATAGAGAGACAGAAAGGAAGGACTGGGTAGGGGCTTAGAGATTCATGGTCTTTTTGGTTTGGGACAAGTAGAGAGACACTCTCTTGCTGGGTCTCTGGCCAAAAAGGAAAGGTGAGCTGGTTGCTTCTTGGCCTCTCTGAGCTAGCAGGTTTTCACCCCAACATCTGACTTCCGAGTCTTTATTGGTAAATAGAATGGCAGAGACTTAGTTAAAACTTACATTTGGTGGCCAAGCAGGTGCCCATGGAACTGGAAATCCTGTCAGGCCACTGTCTGAGTGGCAGCAAAGTGCTGACTAAGGGGCCATAGGCTGCAGACAGTAGTTTAAATATCAGTAGATTCGGGTGCTAAGCCAACAGAAAAACAACAGGGAAGCCTGCTAGGGCTGACTCTTGGGGGTTTTGTGGGACCTTTTTAGTCTGTAGCTATCAACAAGAGCTAAAATAGTTACTAGACAGTTAAATTTAATATTTTAGCACCTAATAAGGGTGACATCTGAAGACAAACTCGAGGAATGTCATTGAAGTAGTATGGGGTTCTTGAAAACCTATCTAAAGTGTATTGTCGGGTTTTTATATTGGGTGATGTTTAGTCCGTTGTGATATTTACTTCCAGGAATTATCTTGTTTGCAGGCTTAGTCTAAGTTGGACTGCACTGGTCCCTGTACACTCTGGGAAGTAGGGAGTGTGGTAATCTCCCCATCTCCAGGGCAACTTCCTCAGTGACCTTTTCCTGTTACATTCAGAGGAGGGTCACACAATATCCATGTTCCCAGAACTTTAGACTTTCTGGACCAAAGTTTTTTTTTTTTTTTTTTTTGTTGTTGTTGTTGTTTTTGAGGGGGCAGTATTTTAGATTTTTTTTTTTGAGACAGGGTCTTTCTACATAGTTCTGACTGTCACTTGGTAGACCAGGCTGGCTTCTAACTCACAGAGATCTGCCTGCCTGCCTCTGCCTCCCAGTGGTGGGATTAAGGGTGTGTGCCACCATGCCTGGCTGTTTAGTTTTTGGTTTTGTTTTCATAATGAATCCTATTGCTCCAGAGATAGCTTCACAATGTCTGAAATTATTGTATTTCCTACAGTAGTCACTTTAGTGACTATTTGTGACTAGAGTTCCTGGCAGGAATAGTGAGTGGTGCCTCAGCCTGAGTCCTCATTCAGAACTTAAGTTCATTCACTAAGCCTGCAGAGGTTCTCAGGTTAACACCTACAAACTGGAATTCCTCAGAGGAGTACTCCTCTAAATTAAGTGACCTATTTAGTTCTTATCTTTTCTGCCCTATGGTAGAGCCTCTTCTTGGATAAAAACTCTCCTGATGTGTACCTGATTTCAAAGAGTTTTGGTGGAAACCCTAACACAGATCAAGAGACATAGAGTTAGCACTTTTATTAGAACGCCTTGATCTTGAGAACACAAAATAATCCCTTGGCCAAGTGGCAAGCCTGTCCATTTAAACACGTGCAATAAAATACTCTCAGTTTACAGAGCTGTGGAATCATCACAGGACTGGTGAGTTCTACAGGAGATATTTTCTAGGCTCCAGTCAGTGTCAAAGTTTATCTTTGATGCTGGGGTAGTGGGGTGCTGAATCTTAGTTCCTGCCTCAGTTACCTTTTCTACTGCTGTGACCAGGGAATGATATGAAAGAAAGTGTTAGTTGGGCCTACTGATCCAGGGTGTCAGAGCCCACGACAGCAGAGCAAAGGCATGGTGGCAGGACCAGCTGAGAGCTCACATCTTGATTCACAAGTAGGAGGCAGAGAGGCACATTGGGAAGGGAGCAAGTCTTCTAAAACCTCAAAGCCTGTACCTAGTGACACACCTCCTCCGGTAGGACCACACCTCCTAATCCTTCCCAAACATTTCCACCAACTGAGGATGAGGCATTTGAGCACATGGCCTATGGGGGCCATTCTCATTCAAGCTCCACTGGCTGTTCAGACTAGTTTGCATTTCTCTTTCAGTGTGAGTTGGAAGTTACTTTCCTTAAAATCAAATGATGCATCCAGCAACTAGCTTAGCAACGTACCCATCATTCTCATTAAGGGGTGTAGCATGAATCTTAAAAGGTCTTATTAATAAAATCAAACCTGAGACAGGTATTGGGGGTGAATGCTGGAAGATCAGAGAAGCAGAATAAGCCACAGCTACTTCACCTCGCCAATTCCTCAGCCGATCCTGTTTCCTCAGACTGGAAGCCTCTGAGTCCTCATCCAAATGGATCTCAGCTGAACTGCTGCTCAAAAGTCTAAAAGCTTAACCAGGCTCTAGTTCCTGGTTTTCATGCCTTATATACCTTTCTGCTCTCTGCCATCACTTTCTGGGATTAAAGGCATGAGTCACCATGCCTGACTATTTCCAGTGTGGCTTTGAACTCACAGAGATCAGATGGATCTGTGCCTTCAGAATGCTAGCATTAAAGATGTGAGTGCCACCATTTTCTAGCCTCTATATCTAGTGGCTGTTCTGTTCTCTGACCCCAGATAAGTTTATTAGGGTGCACAATGTATTGGGAAACACAATATCACCCCAAAGGGGTCTATGGTAGATACTTCCCTTTATCTAGAAGTGCCAGCAAGAAACCCAGTGACTAACATTGAGGATGTAGACTATCATGAAGTCAAGCCAACTGCTTTCAAACTTCTCTCTCTGAGCAGTCCATTTCTCTCCATCGCCGCTAATCTAATCCACACCACCATACCGTTCCTGAACAGCTCAGACAGCCTCCTCACAGGCCCCTTCAATGTCCTCTTTACATCACAGCCACCGTAATCTTTTGCCCATGCCAAGCTGGTTAAGTTATCCGTAACACTTCCGTGGTTTCCCGTCACTCTTAAGATATCATAGGCTGCAGATTCTGGCTCTGACAGACACCTTGCCGAACAGGCTTCCCTGTTCTGTGTTCCAGCTGTTCCAGCATTTCCTCACTCCCTGATGACCTGCAGGTGGCCAGCCTACCTCTGGAAGCCATGCTGCTTCCCCACCTGGAACGTTCTTTCCTTCATGCTCAACTGACTCTAGGAGCCCAGAATTACTATAACACTAAAACAGCCATTTCTGGCAACATGACTTATGGTAAAGGTGGCGCCAGAGAGCAGTAGAGAAAGGGCCACATTTTCAATAAATGGTCATAGGTCATTTGTTTTTTAATATGAAGGGGAATGAACCTTAATGTGGACCTTGCACCAGTTTTAAGTTTTTAATTTAAGTTTTAACACTTAAGTTTTTAATCGTACAGTTGAACGAAGTTGAAAGAAGAAATCAGTGTCAGAGAGCTGGGAGCATAGCTCAGTGATAGTGAACCTAGGTAGAGCCCTAGGTTCAGTATCTAGCCCAGGAAGAGAAAGAAAGGAGGAGGGGGAGAAGTGGGGAGGGGGAGAGGAGAAAAGAAGAAATCAGTAATCAGTGTCGGAGAAAAAAATATTTTCATGGACTTGAGCAGACAAATATTTCCAAAATAAGACAAAAGTACTAATAGAGGAAAACAGCATAAATAATGGGAGTGAGCATGAATTAACTATGTGATATTCATGTGTGATCATATAATGAAGCTGGTGAGTTTTGCATGCTATTTTTTTGTGGAAAAAATTAAAGATTCTAAATTCAACTAAATGAAAATGATGAAATCCTTTCTTAAAAAGATAGCATGAGGGGCTGGAGGGCTGGCTCAGCAGTTAAGAGCACTGGCTGCTCTTGCAGCGGACCTGATTTCATTTCCTAGCAACCACATGGTGGCTCACAGCTACCTGTAACAAACTCCAGGGGACCTGATGACGTCTGCTGGCCTTTGTGGACACTCGCATACATGTGTTACATACCAACACATGTGCCCTGTGTGTGTGCACACACACAATTAAACTTAAAATAAATACTTAACAATAGTAAATCATTAAAAAAGATAGTTTTAGAAATGTGAGGCAAGGAGCTGGGAAGATGGTTCCATGGGTAAGACTGTTCACTGTGCATACAGGAGGATGGGGGTGCTAATGTTCAGCATCCACATTCAAAACAAAACACAACTGGACACAGGCATTCATGCCGGCAACCCCAGCGCTGGGGGCAGAGGTGGGTGTATCCTGAGATCTCACTGACCAGCCAGGCAAGCCTGAATCTTTGGGTTCAGGGAGAGACCTTGTCACAGACAGATAGATAGATAGATAGATAGATAGATAGATAGATAGATAGATAAATAGATAGATGATATATAGATATACAGATATATAGATGATAGATAGATAAATGATAGATATACAGATGTATAGATGATAGATAGATAGATAGATAGATAGATAGATAGATAGATAGATAGATGATAGAAGATGACAGATATATAGATAATAGATAGATAGATAGATAGATAGATAGATAGATAGATAGATAGATAGATATAGAGAGGTAGACATAGACAGAGAGATAGGTAGATAGAGAGAGACAGAGAGATAGAGATAGAGAGATAGATAAAGATAGATGGATAGATAAACAGATAGATAGATGACAGACAGAGTGAGTGAAGGAATGAGGTGGTGAATGACACAGAAGGACACCTGGCATCCTTCTCTAGCTTCTTACAGATGCAAATGCTCACAGAGCATGGGGCAAGCCACAAAGAGGAACAAGATACTTGCCTGTATATGGATCCCCAAGAACAGGTATTTGGAATATAGAATTAAGAATAACTTAGAATTATCAACTTAATTGAAAAATGACCATGAACTTCAACAAAACTTCAAAAAAGGGAAGACATACAAACAGATGATAAATATATGAAAAAGGTTTGACCCACACTGAGTGCCAGGGAAAGACAAGCTAAAGTCACTGTGAGAGGCCACTATGAGCCCCCAAATGAAATGACATACAACAGCTGACACCTAGTGCCTTGAAGGTATGAAACAATTGGAGCCTTAACCTGCTGGTGGCCACAGTGTAAACTGATACAACCACCCTGGAAAATTGCTTGGCTGTGTCAACCAAAGCATCAAAATTCACATTCTACAGCGTATCAACCTCACACCTCAATCTGTACCCTCAGTGCATGAATATGTGCCAAAAGACAGGACAGAGTCATAGCAGCATTATTCCTACTCATCAAAAACTAACTACAGCATGAGCATCATAAACACTCTAAGAGTAAATGACTTGTGTGATATCCACAACAGGTTAATATAAGACACAGAGAATGAAGACACCACTCACACAAAGGTCTTGGTTGTCACAGGCATAAGGTGGAATGAAAGAAACGCGTCTCCACGCAGCTCATGCAGTCTGATTCCTTTCTGTAAAATAAGTGACACTTCCCTCTAGCATGCGCAGTGAGTACAGTGGCTACTCAGGAGAAGAGACTGGCATGTGGCTCCCTCTGTGGAGCGGATAATGCTCTTTTCTTGTCAGATCACCAACTACGTCCCTTTGGCCATTAACTACTGGACTACGTGCTTTATGATTTGAGTACTTTTCTCTATTTGTTTTACACATCAACAAATGTGATTTATACTATCAGCATTATTGCAGAACCATTAATCCATATGTTATATTGTCAGAATAAAATGAACCAAATGCATGCTCACATATTTTTTTTCCTTGCAGTGTGCACATATTCCTTGTAAAATCTTTCAGATGAAGCATGGGATTTTCAGGGTTAGTTCGGGGCATATGGAGAACTGGAATGTGGACAACTGGTTACTCCTGAAGGGTGGCTGGCATCAGTATGACTGTGGAGTCACAGGTATCCTTGAATGGGTTCTAGTTCAACCCACATAAATACTGACTACCAAACTATTGGTTGTAGTATTAGGGCAACTCCACATAGTTAAAAGGGAGGTTTATTTTGTGGGGTAACTTACAAGTGAAGGGATAGGTTACAGGATCTGGGAAAAGTGTAGTGCAGTCCAGCAGTGTTCTCTGGATAACTCTGCTCAATCTACGTCTAGTGTCCAGGATCCAGGAAACAAGAGAGCCGGCACATCTGGATCTCAGGTCTTAAGGGCTCCTGTCTTGGCCTTGCCTTGTAAGGCATGACAGTTACCGAAGCCTCAATGGGAGTAGTACTTCCAGGTCAAAGCTGGAACAGCTACCCACTACACCAAATATACAGAGATAAGAATGTCTTCATGGGCCAGGTGGTGGTGGTGCATGCCTTTAATCCCAGCACTCGGGAGGCAGAGGCAGGCGCATCTCTGTGAGTTCGAGGCCAGCCTGGGCTATAGAGTGAGTTCCAGGAAAGGTGCTAAAGCTACGCAGAGAAACTGTCTCGAAAAACCAAAAAAAAAAAAAAAAAAAAAAAAGTCTTCACGCAAATCTGTGAACCATGGAAGGGGGCCAAAATACACCCTTGATAAAGAAAGCTGAAAGAAGCCATGTTGGATGGGTAAGACATTTCTCTTTGACCACACTCCTCCTCCCTTAGGCCATGTTGAGAAGAATCCTTTGGGTCTCTGGTATCTCCAATGGGGAAAACAGAACTGAGCAGATGTTTAGTGCCCCCAGACTTCCAGAGGGCTTTGCAGAAACTCTATTTCTGTTTTGTCCCCTGGAAACGCTAGGATAATTGACAGGACTAACCCACCTGAGGCCTGTTAGGATGGAGAAGGGGAGGAGGTTCACGGTGACTAGTGAGCAGTTCTGTATCAGGGGCTCTGTATCCCTGTCAGTGGCCTCAGCACTAGTGAACCAATGTAGCAGCTTTGCCCACATGAGAGCCAAAATAGCAGCTCCAGATGGTCAGGGTGTCTGCTAGTAAGTTTAAATTGTCAATTTGACACAACCTAGAGCCAGCTAGAGGAAGTCTTGATTGAGGAATTTCCAAGATTATGTTGCCTGTGGACACCACTGGAGTTAACCAACATCCTTACCTGGAAGATTACACCTGAAAACCTTTAAGGTTTAAAGTAAGGTTTACTTTAAAACTCAGGGAATTTACAAGATACAAAGTTCCTCCTGTTTCTATACACCAACAGCAAACTATTTAGAAAAATCCAAGGAAAACAACCTAAGTTACAAAACCACCAAGAGATAAAATACTCAGAGTAAATTTGACAGAGGCGGTAAAGGATCTGTATCCTAAGAACTTGGAGTTTTGTAGATGAAATTAAAGAAGCCACAAATAACTATCAGTATTCACTGATTGGAATAATTAACATTGATAAAAAGCCCACATGGTTCAAAGTGACCTGTAGATTTAATATAATCCCTATTCTGATGACACTCTGGAGGCATTACACTTTCGCATTTCAATGTATATCACAAACCTATAGTAATACAACAATGCTGTTTAGACATAAAAACAGATATGTGTCCCAATGAAACAGACTAGGGAGCCCAGAAATAAACACACATGCTGTGGTCCAGCTGAAGCCTGGGTTCAGGTCCTGAGACAGGGAAGGGCCATCGGCACAAAGACATTAATTCTCTGACCATCAGGTGAGTTTTACACAAATGGCCAGCCCCGAATAGCTCCAACTATTTTTATTTGTACATCAAAACAAGCATGTTTTTCCATACTAACAAACAAGTTGTTCCCATCCTCCGAACTTTAACCTCTGGCAAAAATAAATATGTCAAATGTTTTTCCCAACTTTTACATCACAACATCCTAAAACTAAAAACAGCACTTATCATTTTGTTAGCGTGGCCAAATATCGAGCCAGGTACATCCTCTCTTTACAAAACTAAAAGGTGATAAGCATAGGCACACATTTTCAAGAACAACAATTTCTCCTGTTCAAAACATATTTACAGAAATAGGGGTGATCCGCCTCCGATCCTGTCAGCACTGAATCAGAACAGCTCCCGGGGTCTCAAGTGACAGTTGGCATCCCCAGACAAGAAACCCGAGAAGCAAGGAATTTTAGGGGAAGATATTTGAGAAAAAAAATGGGGTTTCTAGGAATGATCACATCTATCCCATGCATGATAGACAAAATGACACTAAAACTGCCAAGAGAATCATCAATGAGCGAGAAGAAAGTATGCAGGATGCATGGTTCCAGCAGTAATTCTGAGATGTCCCGAAGTCCACTGGTCCTTGCCGAGTGAGACTGTCCCCATGGGTTTTTGCCTCATCTGGAGACCTATTAGGCAAATACTCATATGCTGGTCTAATACTAGGCTTCACGGCTCCCAACACACATGCATGTACAGTCAACAATATTTGACAAGGATGTCAAGAATGCACAGCGAGGTAAGGAGACTATCTTTAAGAAACGGTGAATTGGGGCTGGAGAGATGGCTCAGAGGTTAAGAGCACTGGCTGCTCTTCCAGAGGTCCTGAGTTCAATTCCCAGCAACCACATGGTGGCTCACAACCATCTGTAATGAGATCTAGCGCCCTCTTCTGGCCTGCAGAATACTGTATACACAATAAATAAATGAATCTTTAGAAAGAAAGAAAGAAACGGTGAATTAGCAAACCGTGTTACTACAACAGCATGCCTCAGTCAATTCACTTATAAACAAAAAAGTGTTCTTTGCCTCGTGTTTTGGGAGGTTCTAGTCCAAGCTTGGGAAGATTTATTGCTTTGGACCTCTTTAGAAGACATTACTCATGACAAGACAGTATGGTACAGTAAGCTATCCACAACTTCAGCCAAGAAGCAGGGAGCAAGAGGCCACGGAAGTGTCCCACGATGACTGCCAGGGTTCCATACACAGTGACCTAAGGGTCCCGCAGGGGACCCCACCCCTTAGATGTTCACAGTGCCTCCCAACAGCACTAGCCTTTAAAGCATGGACATTTGGGGGACACTACTCAGATTCAATCCATAACAAATGGTGTTAACTCAGCATGGATCAAAGGCTTTCTGCATAAAGCCTGCAGGTACGAATCCCCTGTAAGGAAACGGCCAGGGCCCTTGGATTTGGTCTTGGATGATTTTTTTGTTAAAATACAAAAAGTACAAGCAAGGTGAGCAAAGGTAACAGTGTGTTGTTGTTGCTGCTGCTGCTGCTGCCACCAATGGACACCATTTTAAAAGGCCTCAGGGAACGGGATAAATGCTTGTAAAACCACACAAAATGCATTAAGGGCCCCTACAACACTTATAACAACAACAATGATGACAATAATTCAATTAAAAATGAGGATCTGAATAGATCCTTTCCCACAAAGTTCAAAGGCACATGAAAAGCTCCTGAGTTTCATGCCTAGGACCCATGTGATGGCAGGGAAGTCGTGACTCAATAAAGTTTCTCTGTGACCTCCATGGGCACACTGTAGTTGTGCATTTGCACAGCTACACACTAACAAACAAATGTAAAAAACGAAGGCAGTCAGTATCACTAATTTTCATTGTCACAAATCAGAATCACCATAAATCATGATCTCACACCTGAGAGCATGACTATCTATTGTCAAAAAGGACATGATACATAAGTGTTGGCTACTAATCAGAATTAAATTGTGTCAGTTCTCATGAGAACAATATAGAAGCTCTTCAGAAACTTAACTATGGTGCTATCATATGCTTTAACAGTCCTAAGCAAACTTGTCTTTGACAGATGAATAAAGGAAGTATGATGGAAATACATACGCCGTGGGATGTCTTTCTGTATGCTGTGAATATGTGTTGCTCTCATTGGTTGATAATAAAGCTGTTTGGCCAATGGCAAGTCAGAATAAGGTTAGGTGGTACAATCAAACTGAAGACCAAGATGAAGAAGGGTGGAGTCAGGAGAGATGCCAGCCCAAGGAGCAACAAGATGCCAGCAACCTGGTAACACCACGGTCACATATAGATTAATAGGAATGGATAAGAGCTGGCTAGCAAGAAGCCTGAGCCATAGGCCATACAGTTTGTAATTAATATAAGCCTCTGTGTATTTACTTGGAATCGAGTGGCTGCAAGACCAGGCAGGACACAGGAACATTTCAGACTATATATGGTAACCAACGTGGGGCAAGAGTTTCCACCTAAAACCTGAGAGAACTTAAGAAGATATTCTACTACAGAGATAAGAGCAGCTTCCTAGTTCATGTCCCTCATTACAAGACAAGTTACAGAGACGCATCTCCTGGTCATGACGGGCTTCAGCTCAACGTAGTGGACTCCTGCGGTCACTCAAGGGCCACAATACAAAGAGGCTTCTCCCAGCTGCTGCCTGCAGGCTTGAGAGCACAGCGTGGGCTTAAAAACACAGGCGTACTACTTAATACTGCTTCCCAGAATTGAGGAGGTAAGTGCGACTCGTTGGTACCTGTGCCATGATGAAGTCAAGAGGGGCAGAGCCAGCAGTGCTGCCATTTTCATTCTAGCCATGCAGCTTAATGGTTTTAAATCCCTCCTGGTCAGAAAAGGATTACAGATAATCCTTACACAATAAGAACAGATTCAGATGGAAAAACACTTTAAACAGGTTACAGTGTGTTTAAAAATATATGTAGGCTTGGGAAAGTAAAGAGAAAGTATAGATAGTCATAAAAAAGAAATATATAGTTTTAAAATAGTAAAATAAAGTCCTTAGGAAGGAGAGTAAAGTAATATAAAGAAAATGAGCCATGTGAGGATGGACACACACAGAAAGTCTGGGTTATGTATATTATTGTGTTGTCTTTAAAACTTTTGACTGCTATGAGACATTTGATTATAAAAGCTGCTGGATTAAAACAACCTACATATTCTAAAAAAATATCTTGACTCCAAAATTTATGTCAAAAGGTATGCCACTTTGGGGGAGAGGTTATATTTTTGTTTCTGCAGGAAATGAGAAACTATGGATTCATTCAAAATTAAAGATGATCAGATTTGATTGAGGAAGACTCCCTGAAATCCTGATTACAGACATAAAAACATAAACCTGAAAGAACTGGAAGACACAAGATGTATATTTTACCTGCTCAAACACATAACAAGAAATTGTCTTTGGCTGACTTACAGACAATGCACAGTATGTACTTGTATTAATGCAGATATGTATGATACCTTTAGGAGTTTATGTATTTTTTTTCAAGACAGGGTTTTTCTGTGTGGTTTTGGTGCCTGTCCTGGATCTCATTCTGTAGACCAGGCTGGCCTCGAACTCACAGAGATCTGCCTGGCTCTGCCTCCCAAGTGCTGGGATTAAAGGCATGTGCTACCACCACCCGGCAAAAGTTTATGTATTTTCAAGATGAGGGGACCAGACATCAATGAAAACAAATGGCCCAGATGATCCAGCATCTCAAAATGCCTCTGTTGCAGTTTCCTCTGAGTTCCACATCCAGAAAGGCTTCATGGCTGCCGGCTGAGATGATCCAGCCTCACAGACTACTCCAGTCAGGACTTGACCATAATCCTAAATTATCTCAAGGTCCCCATAAGATTAGTGGTGCCCCCAATCAGCAGAAAGCAGCCTAGAAAACTATAACCACATTCCCGAAAGATGGATTATGGGTGTTTGTCTTTGTTTAGGGATTTGGTTACAAATTTTTATTGGTCATAGTCAATCTCTTTCTAAAAGAAGAAAGGGGGATATGATATAGAAGTGTATGATATAGAAATGATAAGATAAAAGGGTAGAGTATTGAATCTACTTTGATCCAAAAAACAACTGTTAATCTTAAAATACTTTACATTGATATGGATTTGGTTTATTGATTTAAAGTTAATTTTGTTATATTATATATATTTCTATTCTTGTTTAAGGTATTATTTTGTGCAATACCTTAAATTATCATTTAAAATTGTAATATATAATTAAGAAATACAGATTATTGTAATTATTATAGTATCATCTATGATAATCAAATTTATAGTCATGGTAGTTAAATTTTGTAGGTATACATAGATGTATTTCAGTTAGGCAGGTAATCTTCAAACACTTCATAGACCTATAGAATGTATTTAAAATGTTTTAAGAACTTAGACTTTTCTGGACATTGAGACATGTTTGCTCCTGGCAGCACCAATCTACTTCAGAGAAGATGATGGACGTTAAAGAAATCCTATATGGAGTTTATCTTCTTCTTGGCAAAACTGGCCATTTGGGCAAGAAACTGCTCATGCCTGGACTGCTTGACAGTGTGTTGTATAAATTGGACATGCAGGACCCATGGGAAAGTGACCACTGAACTTTGCCAAAGCAAGGTGAGATGATCCTTCAGGTTCCTGCATTGCAGAAGAAACTGGTAGACACTCTGCAGGACACAGAGGAAAGTGACTGATGAACTTTGCCAGTAGGTGAGACAATCCTTCAAATTTCCTGCTTCACAAAAAAGTCTGCCAGAGACTCTAGGCCTGTAGGCTGAAGATGGATGCCCCAACGTTACAGAGGAACTTTGGGTGACTGTCCAGGCAGCCAGATATCTTTGTCATTTTTAGAATTTTGGAAGTTGCTTACAACGCACTTTCTATTTACTTAGGAAGTATTATATCCTTCTGGGGTCTTTGATGGAGTTGGACTAGATAATTATAATTTTCCTTAGCTTTGATGTCATCTTTTTTTTTTTTTTTTTTTTTTTTTTTTTTTTTTTTTTTTTTTTTTTGGTTTTTCGAGACAGGGTTTCTCTGTGTAGCTTTGCGCCTTTTCCTGGAACTCACTTGGTAGCCCAGGCTGGACTCGAACTCACAGAGATCCGCCTGGCTCTGCCTCCCGAGTGCTGGGATTAAAGGCGTGTGCCACCACCGCCCGGCTTCCTTAGCTTTGATAAAAGGCAAATTAGATATAAAACTTTAGACTCGCAAATATAGGATAAATGATAGAATGTTTTCTTTAATTTTATCAAATACAAATAGACTATATATTGTAACTGTAATTCTTACTTGATAATTGTTTTGTTATGCATAATCTTACTATGTTGAAGTTAAACACTTTCCTTTTTGATTAGACAGAAAAGGGGAAATGCTGTGGGATGTCTTTCTGTAGGCTGTAAATACATGTTGCTCTCAATGGTTTGATAAACAAAGCTGTCTGGCCAATGACAAGGCAGAATAAGGTTAGGTGGTACAATCAAACTGAAGATGGAGATGAAGAAGGGTGGAGTCAGGGGAGATGCCAGCCCGCCACCCAAGGGGCAACAAGATGTTAGCAGACCGGTAACGCCATGGTCACATGGCAACATGCAGATTAATAGGAATGGGTTGAGTTAAGTTATAAGAGCTAACTGGCAAGAAGCTTGAGTCATAAGCCATACAATTTGTAATTGGTATAAGCCTCTGTGTGTTTACTTGGGATCAAATGGCTGCAGGATCATGTGGGACACAGGAAAACTTCCGACTATATACATAGTTGCATATTATTCATTCATAAATCCAGGAAGAACCGCCCTCCATTTGTGACAATGTGGATGAGGCTGGAGATGGACATTCCAAGAGAAATTCGCAGCTAGAGGAAGACACCTGCTGCGTGACCTCACTTGTATGTGGGGGCGTTACAAAGAGAAACCTACAGAAGCGGGGGAACAGTGGTGGTGAGGGGTAGAGTGGTGAAAATAGCAAGGTTTGGGGCACAGGGTACACTTCTTAAGTTGTAAGAGATTTGTTCTGGGGGTCTCCTGGACAGCATGGAACTCTAGCTTATAACGCTGTATTGTATGCTTGGATATAGCTACGAGACAGATCTTCAGTGTCCTTATAGCACACATAAAATGTGTGTTGATAGCCATTTAAACTAACCAGGCTGCCTTGATCATTTTGCAGGGCATACAGATATAAAACCGGCACACTAGGCCCGTAAAATATAGGCAGTTTTACTTACCAGTTACACCTCAGTAAAACGTGAGGAGAGAAACTGCTTACTCCTAGGCCAGTGCTCACCACCCCCTGAGCTAGCTCTGAGCTTCTGAACTCTGAAGCCGAGTGATGCTGTCTTTCAATATGCTAAATCCATCATCACCCTTTTCTGAGTGCCATAACGTCGTTAGTGCACGTGATCTTGGACTAGCCTTCCCTGCAATATTGGAAATAGCCACATTCTACTCTCTCCCCCACCTCCAAAAAATGAAGTGTGTTCTTTAACATCAAGTCCTCCTCGTGTTGGCTTATGCTCCTCAGGGAACCACTGCCTAATTTTCAGAGCCCGGTGACCGACAGTGCAGAGACTTGCTCCAGTGCGGAAAGAATTCTGGATTGTTCTTGAGTATCAGAGCCAAGGATGAGGCCCTCCTCAGCAGGGAGCTCTTGCGACAGAACAGGCTGGATGCCCACAAAAATCTGTCACTGTCTGGCAGAACGTGGACTGCACATCCACCTAGAAACTAATCATTTACAAACGTATGTGTAGGGAGGAGAGGACCTAATCGTCACCCTGGAAACGGCAGCAGAGGTTGGCGGCGAAAGGTTTAAAGGGACGTGGGAAAAGGATGGCGAATGTGGATGAAAGATAGAACCATGGAAAACGTAACCCCATCCCCAGACAGCTGAAGCTCCAGGGAGAGAGCCGCTGCTTGAACTGCAGCAAGATAGAGAGGGAGCAGGGCAGACCAATCACCTCTCACTCCCTCTCCGCAGCACCATCTGGGAGCAGTGGAAGGACAGAGGAGCCTGGGAAATAAGGTGCCTGGAAAGCCTCCCAGGAACCTAACTATAAAAAAGAATGACTTCTGGAGTCCTTTTCATCTGCCTGTCTGCATACTTTCCATTATTCAGAGGAGTTTCTGTAAACCTTGGTCACCAGCTCTCATTCCCAGGGAATCTGATTTCAGTGACCTGGGTACATCGTCATCGTTGTCCTCGTCGGGGTGTCAGGGTGCTTGTTTGCTGGGGCAGCCGAGGCTGAGTGTGGGGGCAGGGCCTTTCAGCCTCTGTCCTGCTGTCCTGTGAGGCTGCATCATGCTGCTGTGCATGCCAAGGGGCCCGTCTGTCCACAGGGAGATGCTTAGCCCTATCCCTGGGCCTCTAGCCACCAGATACCAGCAGCAGTTGTACCACCCCAAGAGACGTGCACATAGTGCTAAATGTCCTCTGGGGGGCAAGTGCAGGGTTGCTTCTTACAGCCATGCTGGAAGTCTCTGCTTTAGAGCAGAGAGACTCACAGTGGTCCCCATGCCAGCAGCATCAGCACAGCAGGTGGAAATGGGAAGGTGACTCTTAGAAATGCAAGTTCTTGCCTCAGACCTCATTTTTACCAAATGGAAGCTTGAGGAGAGAGTTTGGGGGTCAGGGTTCAGGGGTGGGAGGTCCAATACTCCATTTGAACAAGGCTCCAGACTGCTCCTCTCCATGTTCAAGTTAGAATCGTTCTTTTACAGCCGACCTGTGTTCCAGTACCTCAGAACTCCTGCACCCATGCCAGCTTATACCTGTCCACGGGAGCTGTTCTCTGAACTTCTAAGGCAGTGGTTCCCAACCTTCATAATGCTGGGTCCCTTTAATAAAGTTCCTGATGTTGTGGTGACCCCCCAACCACAAAGTTATTCTATTTTTGTTAAAATTGCTGCCGTTTCATAGCTGTAATTTTGCTACTGTTATGAATCATAATATAAATATCTGATATGCGATCCCTGTGAAAGGGTCATTTGCGCCCCCCCCCCCAGGGGTCACAACCCACAGGTTGAGGACCACTGTTCTAAGAGACTACTTTCTGGGTTTCTCATGTTAACATAATCATGTTTGCGACACAGGTTACCTGAGGGGCAGATTTTCTCTAAACAAGACTAGGTGCCCTCCAGGAACAAGGATTTTCCAGGTGAATGTCACGATGCTCCCACAGACTGATTCTGCTTGGGGAAGAGGTGGAGGCCAGGGAACGGATTGGATGGAAGCAACCCGAAGGCCACGGCATTCTCAGGTGAGCACTAAGAAATGTGAAGACAGTGCTTCTCTAATCCAGAAGGCTGAGAAGTGGTGAGGTATTTCTGACACTTTCACGTGGAAATGTTAAAGTTCAGGTTCTGAGTTGGTGGGTCTGGTGGGGCCCACGTCTCATCTCCCATCATCCATCCAAAGAAGGAAGAGATGAACTTCCCTCCCCTGCCAGCAAGCTTTGAGCTTGCCACACAGCAGTGTTTACGCCAGGACCCACCTCTGACCTACAAGGTCCTCGTGGCACCTCCAAGGCATAGAAAGACAGAATCAACACCCCTTGACTTGTAAACTGAAAAATCTCTGTCACTGAAACTCTGTCAGCCATTGTGATTAAACACCTTGCAGTGTTGTAAGAACTGGACAGCTATTTACATCCTCTGTGGGTGTTCATCGTCAGTGCTGAACCCCGAACGTCCAGAAAGTTCTAGCATTTCCATTCTCCTGGATCTCCTTTTCTCTCCCTGAAGTTAAAGTCTACTTTATGACTGTCAGAGAGGTACAGAAAATCCAACTTACACATCGGCCCTTGGTGCATTTGAAACTTTACTATATTAGGACACTCCCAAGTTTTATTTCACTACATAATCTTCACTACAAACTCTTTTTGTCTTCTGCTTTTCATGTGGGCAGTTCCATCAAAATATAAATCAGAGGGGTGCCTTCACAGAGAGCAAGCAAGTAAATGTTTGTAACTGACTAGGGTGTGTGTGTGCTAGGCTGTTATGTCAAGTGTGACTGGGGAAACTTCCTGTGGAAGGACATAATGAGAAGACAGCTTACAAAGAAGGTTCATGTTTCATAAGGGAAAGGTTAAGAGTGGACTTTTCAGTAGCTGGACAACAACAACAACAACAATAAAAACAACAAAAACAAAACAAAACAAAACAAAAGTCTCAACACGATACATTCCTCTCCCCGGCTTCTCATGAATGAACTTACATTACGAGAACGATAGGGAAGATGTTGCACACAGTCTCAAGGACACAGTCATGGTCTGTCCATTGTGTCAGACTCATCGCAACTCCATCAGAGAGAAGAACGCCAGAGAGAGCCTGCTGGGGGCTCCTCTCTCCAGAGGGAGCTCAGTTAAACGCCCCTTCTTGATGTCCCTGAGTTTTGGAAGACTGTTCTCTGTACCTTCCTTGGCTATTCCTTTGTCAATGTTAATAACCTAACATTCAGAAAGTTCCTTTGTACTTTTGTCCTAAAGCAGTTTTCCCCCCTTCTTTTTGTCCTGCAATTAAAGTCAGTTTCTACTTATTTTGGCCTTAATGGAGATACAGAAAATTTGATCTACTCCATTAGTGCTTTGCACATTCGAAACCTTACTATATTAGGACAATCTGAAATTTCGTTTGGCTGGGATAAATAGTCCTAATTCTGTTTACTTCTCCTCAAATACCCTATTACCCAAGCCTGAATCATTTTTATTGCATCCTTTTAGCCCTCTGCAACACGCTCATGATCTCCTCAGCTGTGCCTCTAAAACCCGAGCATGACTGTTTCCTGAAGACTCATGCAAGGCCGAGGAGGAGAGAGTCTCGCTCCACAAGACACTCACATGCGGCTCTTTTACTCGGACAACTCAGAAGCAGCCTGATTTTGTTTTCTTTCCATTAGGGATTCTTTCTTAAAATATGCCTTGTTTTAAAATTGCACTTTGAGTTCTGCTTTAAAATGGCAGGCAGAGCTTGGACACACAGCCTCTCTTTCTTCTAAAGACCCCTTGAAATAACAGCAAAGACTACTTAACCAAAGCAGAAAAATACTATAAAACATATGTTGGTCAGAAATGTTGGAGAATCCAGAAAACATATGTGATCGGATAGACAGAGCAGAGGAAACTGTAGCCCAGGACACCAGAGGTGAACCTGGGACGTAGTCAGGCATCCCAGGAGAGCCCTTGAGTGTCAGAGGTGAGGCGAGCTGGCTGCCAGGTTAATCCTATGGAAGAGAATTCCACCTTTACACTCTTCAGAGAATGCTGGGAAAGGGAAACTTGGGCCCTGGGCTAAACAGAAAGTCAGGCTCTGGAAGACGTGGGTGATTTGTGCCTACAGCTTCCAAATGAGTGCTCGGGGGAGCACGGAAGAGCAGAACTGGCGTCTCCAGAGCATACAACAGAGGTCTGTTAGCCAGCTTGTTACCACCCTCGCTCTGGGATCTAGGCTGATGGAGAAAAGGGACTACTACATGGGACACTGTCATATGCCATGGCAGAAGGGCAGAGGAGAGTTTGGGGAGTCACAGAACAGATGCGCTGGCCTGTGAGTGACACTCTTTAGCAGGAGTCCTGTGACACCAGTGAGGCTCAAATGCATCAGTAATTCTCCTTTTCAAAGGACCCAGCAAGCAGTGGCATGGGAAATACTTACTGTGGCTCTCAGTTTCACGCTGTCACCTGCAAGGACTCAGAAGAAAACAGAGTCCTCATCACCACACTAAGTGGCAGTCCTGTTTGAGCAAAGTACTCATAACAGTGCCTATAGCATGAAATAGGCTGTACGATACACACAGTCCGTGCTTTGTTCAGGATTGCATGATCCTCCAGAAAGTACAGTAGTCAATGAACAATGAAAACGGAGTCCAGAATTAGAGGAAAAGGATGAAGAAAGCCATACAACTCATAAAAGAATATTTATAGGTGTGTATGTGTGTGTGAAGTTCTATGTTGTTACACATAACTTCAATTGTATATTATATATAGGCTCTCAGCTTTTCTAATCTCTATGCAAAAATAAAATATTTTATTACGATTGTAACATAGAATCTAAGTGGGGGTGGGGATGTGGAGATAAGGGAGAAAAAAGTCAAAACCAGGAGAGCATGGCCAGGCTCACCAACAGAGTACTGGCAATTCACTGTCTGCGTGTGTGTGTTGACATGTGTGCAGGGACATGTGTGTGCATGTGCGTGTGGAGGGCAGAGGGCAATTTTGGCTGTTGTCATGCCTCAGCTGCTGTCCACATCATTTCTTGAGAAAGGGTGTCTTACTTTGGTCTCCGGGCGCTGTGATAAGAGCTAAGACATAAGCAAGTTGGGGACAGGGCTTTATTTGGTTTCTATTTCCATGTGAGGGAAGTCAGTCAGGGCAGGAACTCAAGGAGGGGACCTGGAGGCAGGGCCTGAAGTAGAGGCTGTGGAGGAGCACTGGTCTGCTCACAGGCCTGCTCCCCAGGACTTGCTCAGCCTGCTTTCTTATGCACCCTAGGACCCCCCATTCCCCCCTCCCCCAATGCCCAGAGGCGGCACATTCCACACTGAAGACCAGGATGGGCATAGGATAGAGGGCATGCTGGAAAATAAAATTGACCATGGCCAGAAAAACCTAGTCCCAGACCACCACTGATTAGTTGGATGATCTTAGTTAAGCCATTTAAGTTCTCCAAAGCTTAATTACCTCACTTCTTATTAGGAGTGTAGCTCCCATCCAGGGTTCTACCCCTGGGCCTGGCTCCCTCGAAATTATGAAGGCGTCCCCTAAACTGCCATACAGATACAGTTTTGGACTTCTGGAAAATTCTCCTTTCTCTAGTGGAGCACGAATTTTCTACTCATATGGGGAAGGAAGCTTGAGACATAAATTTGCTGTCATCTGTCACTGCTGGGTTTGCTTCTTAAGGAGAAAGGGTAGAGGGAAAGTGGCCTGCCCTGTCTGGCTGCGTGGTGCCCATGGCGGGTGGGTCGTGGGTACCCACAGAGGAATACAGAAGAGACAGATTCCTCCACCACAGTCTTGAGGCCTCTGTTTCTCATCCTGGTCCCGGACTGGCTCTGGGCGTAAGCCAACCGCAACAGGAGGCTGGTAAGAGAAGACACGGTAAAAAGAATTGCATTGCTGTGGCCACACCCCTCAGGCTGGAGAAAGTCCTCTGTTTTCACCGACCGGAGAAAGTCCTCTGTTTTCACCGACCCTCACTGGGCACACAGTGACCTCAGAATCCGTTGTGTGTGATGGAGGAAGAAGGTGTAATTCACTGTGAGGGACTGAGATTCAGAGCAATCTAGAAGAAAGATTACCTACCAGGACTGTCCAAACTTTTTGACGTTGTGACAGTATTTTTATCTACAAAGTTGAAGTTCAAGATCCTTGTTACCAAAAACAAACAAAAAAACAAAACCTAAAAAACAAACAAAAAAATATTTAAAAGAAAAATATTTAACTTATTTAAGTAAGTTTATGATTTTGTGTTAGGCTGTATTGGTGTTGGTTTGGGGCCACCGGTGACCCATGGCCTGCGACGTGGATATACCTTACTGTGAAGAATAATTTTTGACGTGGCAGTGGTGGCGCACGCCTTTAATCCCAGCTCTTGGGAGACAGAGGCAGGCAAATCCCTGAGTTCAAGACCAGCCTGGTCTACAGAGTGAATTTCAGGATAGTCCGGACTGCACAGAGAAACCCTGTCTCAAAAAAAGGAAAAAAAAAGAATATTAGTTTTCTTTAATATCCATTGTCTTTACAGTGTTTACTGGAGAGAATTTCAGACACTAAAAGTTGAACTAGACAAAGAAACTGAAATAACCCCACAGAAAGGAGGAACCCAGACTGGCGAAAGGCAGGGCGAGTGGCCCAAAAGGGAGGCTGATGTCCCTTCTGGGGGAAAACAAGAAAAGAAATAATTGATTATGACAAAGGGCTTTAAACCAACTCTCTTCTTTTCGAGAACGTACATGACACCAGGGTCACTCTTCTGGAGACACATCCCTTGCCTCCTTGCACAAAAATGGCAGAATGATGCTTAGCTATTGGGACCTCCAAATCCTAAGTGAATACTGATTGGCCGTTGTGACTCCCTCCACAGGCCCCAGAAGGCGCACAGATGGGAGAGTCTGGCACCATTTCTGTCCTAACCAAGCCAGCTGCATTTGTAGTTCCTTGACATTGCTCTGTAAATTCATCAACTTTTATTAACCTGAGCTAGCATATCACACTGAGCATTCTGTACATGAGCAATTATTTTTCTAGAAACAATGAAGTAGTCTCAGCTTTATTCTGTCTTTTGTGGCTAGGAAGCGCATTTTTTTATTATGATTTCTTGTTTGAATACTTAGGTTCTTGGGGAATGACATCACTTAGAAGAGAAACTGGGGAAACGCACTGTACAAGTTTTAAAATGTGGTTAAAAGTTGGGGGGGAAAACCCAGAGTCTTCCAATTAATGATAGCTTTGGCAGAAAAGGTCTCGCCTGAAGCTCCCCCTCTCCTCTCCCAAGCCTGGTTGAGCAAGCAGGAAGCGGGGACTTTCACTCAAAAAATCAAGGTCTGCAAGGGTGATGAGGACTTTCTCCAGCAACCACAGGCAAAGGAAAATGTATCTTAAGGTGGAAATCCAACTGCAAGTCAACCCGTGTGCCACTAAAAACCAGCAGCTCTGCGGCCATCCCAGGACTCTTGGCGATGGTCGCTCTAATTTGTTTACACCTAGGGGAGTCACAGCTCGCAGACCTGGTGGGTTTTGTAACCTGAGGACCCCATGGTGACCCCACGGTGTCCCCATGGCATCTTTGGGGACAATGAGTAAAGAGGGGGACAGGGGACAAAGGCCGTGCACGTGAGCTGCTGAAGAGCAATGTGTTGAGTGAGAGTGGACCGTGCACTGGACTCACTCCTCATAAAACCTCTCCACACATGGCGTCACTAAGATGTGGTCGTTGTCATGGCCCCAGAATCTACCCGCAATGGGGAGAATGGGGGATCACGCACAGACTGCCTGACTCCAGGGCTTAAACATCACCGGCTTGGGACAGGTCAGAGGAAGGGATTTGAAGGGTGAGCAGGCATCCTGGGAGTGAGTTTTGAGGTAGTCTCTATCTCCTCTGGGCCTCGTTTTCTTCATTAATTTATTAAGCATGTACTATGTGTGGGGCACTGTACTCCATACCCGGATTCCGGCCAGGAGGAGGACCCTCCTTGTCCTTCAGAGTGAGAGTCATTATATTTGATTTGGAAACCCACTGAGTTTGTATAAATTGTTTGAGGGTGGCATAAACTCTTAAACTTTTAAACCTAAATTAGAACCTGGAAATCTGTCAAAGTAGGGGTTTCTGTTCTACACCTCAGTGAAAATAAACCAACAAGCAACAACCGCTCAGCTCCCTCGGCCTTTCCCCTCTGGAAAAAACACTTTTATTTTCCTCCCACAAAGGCTTTAATCAGTTTGGAGTATTGGTTGAAGTGTTTCGTGCATCCTCGAGAACTTCAAGCACCAAACAGACTTTGAAAGTGGTTTTTCCTGTGAACACAGCGCCTCCTGTAAGCAGGTTGCTGTGCCCAAACACGTTGTCTAAAGGTAACGCTGCCGTGGATGTAAGCCTTGGGGGCCGAGTTCTGGCGGGGAGGCAGCACGCTAGCCTTTTGGGTGGTACCTCCTTGTTTCTTAGCGTCCAGGTCACATGTTTAGACTCCTTGGCGCACAATTGCCGGACTCCTGTTTGACCATCTTGTCAATTGGTTTGCATTATTCGTGATAATACTTACCCTTTATTACAATCACCACAAGTCATGGGAAGGTTCAACTGTTCCATTAGTTGACTGAGAACAACAAAGTCTAATGTTTCATTGAAATCAGATGTAATGTTGGTGTTCCAAGGTCAGCTGGAAACTAATAGGAATAATTTAAGTCATAATATTCCCAACCATGGCTGAGCCACGCTAATCATCCTGCAGATCACACTGAAGTGATTCTGAAGGGGAAAAAAAATCACATCCTATTTCACCCTCATTAAGTGTACCGAAGACTGATTCTGTAAAAGGAAACAATTAATCTTAGCAGGGTGGTCAGAGCCCACGCCTCAGGAACCCTCAGTAGTCAGCATCTACAAACCAGTGGCTGTGAGGAACATGGAGAGCTGGGCCCCAATCTCTTCTTTTCTTTTCTTTTTTTCTTTGCAGTTCTCATTTTCTACTTCCACAGTCTAGCAGCATAGCGTCAGGAGATCCCTAGAATGTTCTAGAACTTCCTGGGAAATTCTCTGACTCTGAGCACCCCAACCATATATATATATGAATGTGAGGGCGCTTTGAGAGTGGGCACAGAAAATGTCCTCTCTTCCAGCCAAACAGCCCACTGGGATGCTTCCCGCCGTTGTACCCCTCTGCTCTTTTATCTAGAAGTTTCTGGCCTTTCCTTGTGATCACTGTTTTTAACTGGCGAGGTGATGGGGGATGTGTCATCCCTCACTTTGAGGATGCTTCTCTCCATTCTGGAGTCTGTCTGCTGTAGCTTTTCCATGAATGAAATCAAGCTGGGCAGATGGTTCTTCTACAGCTGTGAATTTAAAAGAGGAAAGTCTGTTTGAGGAAAATACATGGAATATGTATAGTCATCCTCTGCCTAGCTGTGGCATTTAAATAGATAAATGAGAATGTAATTGTGTAGGATCGCGAAGTTCTGAATGCATTAGCTCTAACACATACGTAAGCTGATAGGACCCAGTACCTTGAGAGTGCATGACTGTCCCAGCTATACCACCCGTCTTTGCTTTGAAAGAGAGGAACAGGAAGTCTGAGGAGTACACCCTTTGTTTCTGGGGGCATACAAATGTCACAGACCTCTAAGCAGTGACAATTTTCAGGCAAGTTGAAGAGAGGACACATTGATGATTGAGGGGCCGTACCGGGGATGGATGAGCCTCTCTGTGCAGTGTGTTCCTTTATCACTCACACTATTGTGTAACCACACGAAGCCACTTGCCAGCATCTCCAGTCTCTGATTCCTGATCCCTGGAGCTGCTTTCACTTTGCCAAGAACCTTTGTATACTGGGCGAAGACACGGGGGTTGCCGCTGCTGCCTCTTCCCATGGGCAAAATTTCATCTTCCGCATCCTGATCTCCTGTCTGGGTTTGTCACTTCAGACAGAGCTTTCAAGCTGAGACAGCATCTGAGATCCTGTAACAAGAGGTACATGTCCTAAAACTTGAACCCAAGTGTCTGAGTCCAGACTCAGCACTGTCTTTTCTCTGTGCCCCATCCTGCTTGGTGGGCTGCCTCTGGAGGAGTATACAGTGAGGAGGGAGAGGGGCTTAGGCTCTGAGTTATTTTCACTCTAAGTGATGGCATTATCTGGGGGTGAGTTTGAACCACCTCTGTAGACCCTGAGCAGTCTTTCTCAGACCACCTTTTCAGTGAACATGATACCAAATATATGAAAACATCCCTTACTCCATGTTGCCTATAGCTCTTACACAGTTGAGAAGTTGGTGCTCCTATAATTCTGAACTGAGGATTATTTGACTATAAATAACATTTTATAATTGCCTATTATTTCTTGGTCATTTAACAAAATAATGAAATCTAACCTATAAGTTGCTTTCGAATATAAAGAAAATATGGACTCTAGTGTTAACACTAAATTTGGCATGGCATTGCAGTTTGGAAATAAACACTCATTAATTTTGGTGTTGCCCTTTTTTGCAACTCAAAAAAAATGCTTTTAAAAAGGAATTTGAGCTTTTTAATTGATTTTGGAGTCTTCAGAAATATCACAGACACCAGGAATTACAGTTTTCATTCCAAAGTGTAAAACAGGCTGGCAAAGTCTATCGGCCCAGTGAGTCTAGCCCATTCCATGTGTACCAGACATGGAGGAAGACATGGCTGTCTTCCTAAAGCAAAGGCTTTGAAAAGTTCTTAGCATCAGGAAGACTTCTTCATGCTGTGACTGGGGGTATTACCACAGAGTTCACTGCGCCAGTTTACACCATAGAAACTTGAGAAACTGAAATGTGCAGGTGTCCCTAAGAAAGGAATTTGGGGGTGTCTGAGATCCAAGCAGAGGTCATGTTTCCTTCAGTCCTCCTTGTTTTAGATAACTCTACAGGCGTAGGGAACAGCAATATGGATTAAAACACATTTGTCCATAATGAGGACTGAAGAATTTCATGACCAACACCAAATCTTCATTGAATAAATTCTGCAAGTGTGTTTATTTGGGATGACCCAGCAATTGGTTGATCTTTTCTGAACATTGACTTTTTTTCTTGCTAAAAGAAAAGTTCTCTGTCAACGATTTTTCTAGGTCTGGATCTCTTTAGGTGAGAATGAGAGGTCCTGCCACTGCTGGTTCTGCTGCTATCACAATGTAATGACCAGTTGAAGCACCAAGGCCATGTAAGAGTTTTCAAGTTATCCACTCTGTAATGCAGTCTTTCAAAGCAGGGAGAAATCCTTCGACTTCACAGACAATGTTTTATCCTCCATCTTATATTATGGGCTTTTAACCTTCTGTGTATCACACTCCTTCTAAAAATTCAATAGAAGAATTTTTTTCTTTTCTATTAGGGAATAACACATTTCCTCCAACATTTATCATGATACTGATAAACTTTTCAACTACTCCAAGCTCTGCACTTCATTAAGAAAAGAAGTCTCACTATCTCTGGTTCATAAAAATGAGTGATGTTGACATGTCTTATTTTGATCGCTCTGACTCATCTGTGATTACATATTCATTCATTTGTCAAATGTTTGTTGAGCAGCCACTGTGTTTGAAGTACTCACAAGATGAAAACAGCCTCACTCACAATTCTGTGTGTTATTATTAATATCGTGTGTGTATGTGTGCGCACACACATTCGTGTGTATGAGTGTGCATATGTGCGCTCATGTATATGAAGGTCAGCAGACAAATTTAGGAGTCATAACTTGGGAGGAATCGACCTCGTATTTTGCAACTGTGTCTCTCTTTGGGCCGTGGGCTCCTGGTTTGACTACGCTGGGTAGTTAGGCTAGGGATCTTCCTGCCTCTGTCACCCAGAACTGTGATGTGGAATTACATGAGTGCTCCAGATTGAACTCAGGTCCTCGTGGACTTTACACTTTACACTTTCCCAAGCCCTTTATCACTAATGTCTTCTTTATTTATTTACTTATTTATTTTTTTGAGACACAGTTTCTCTGTGTAACCCTGGCTGTCCTGGAACTCACTCTGTAGACCAGGCTGACCTCAA
Source organism: Peromyscus californicus insignis (assembly GCF_007827085.1). NCBI lineage: Eukaryota > Metazoa > Chordata > Mammalia > Rodentia > Cricetidae > Peromyscus > Peromyscus californicus. Next base: position 10,916,411 of record NW_026294514.1, on the reverse strand, counting down.
ACTCACCGAGATCTGCCTGCCTCTGTCTCCTCAGTGCTGGGAATGAAGGTGTGCACCACCACCACCTGGCTAGTCTTAACACACACACACACACACACACACACACACACACACACACACACATCAAAAACAAGCAATAGCCAAATCAGATGACATAAAAGTGCTGGCACTACATGTTTTTGTTTCTGGAGATGCATTCAGTACATGCTGCTTATGTTCCAGGCAAACCTTGTATTGAGTATTAATTACATTTCTTTGGCCACAGCCTGATGAGCCTGAGTTCTTTGCTGCCACTTTGTTGGTGGTTCCTGGAGCTGCATCAGTGAATGAAGGGTGGTGCCTGGTCTCTAAGGGACTCTTCTTTCTTGTGGAGACCATAGACACATTGTGAGAGGTGCCCCAGAGCTAGCATTCCGGGCAGGGGGAACACATGATGGGAAAGGGTTTCTGAGGAGGCTTTTGTAAGACATTTTGTCATGCAGAACTAAGGGTGAGTGGGTCATCTGGGTCATCAAGAGTACAAGGGCTCTTGAAATTCTTAAACAAAAAAAAATTTAAAGTATTTGGCTTTAACACAGTTGGAGTAGTTCAACAGTTTTCTAACAAAGGCAGATGGCCACATCCTGAGCAAGAGAAACTTTCCTGTAGACACAGTGTACTGAAGTCCACGGGAAAAGAGGCATTCCTGAGTAGACAGGATGAAGGATATTCCACATAGGGGACAACTGGCCAAGACAACTGGACAACTGTGGATCAGCGTCGGGCATCAGGGCAGCCCTGTGACTGGTCATTTGTGGGTAGGTTGTCAGCCACGGAGCAGAGCCACAGTGGGAAGGAGGCTGAAGTTGGGGCTGACTCCTCTGTGTTCCCTTGAACCTCCTCCTCCTCTGCTGAGGCTGTGACAGTCTATGTTGTGCCCGGATGTAGTGTGTCCTTGCTTTGTCTCACAAGAAAACCAGATGCTGGTTGTGAATAGCTGGACCTACCCACCCTTCTAAGTGGGCATGTTATACCGACGTCGCAATTGACTGCAACAGGTGTAGGGGGTTGTGAGGGATTTGTCCATACCCTTTAACTCAGTTTAGGGAAACTTCCTCCGGCCACATACACGTAAACATTTTTAGTACCAGAAGACTTTCTTTCTTAGGCATGAATCCTATATCTCAAAATCAGAGGTATATCTGGAATCCTGAAGATCGGAGAGGGACTCTCAGTGCTGACCTCCACACTAGTCAGCATCCCACCATGTGTACCTGACTCTGGCTCACCCTTGCTGGAATAGACTCTTCCTTTCTGCTTTCACACTTAGATTACAATCTTTTATTTCTATCACACAGCCATGTGTAAATCTTCACTTGGACGAAAATATCCCCATTTCTAAAACAGGCTGGACGCCGAGAACTAACCCTCAGGGGGAAAAAAATGCTTTATTTGCACACAGCCAACCATGACTAGCCTCCATTCCTTTTGGTGAGGGACATGATAAACTGATCCCTCACCAAAGGCAATCCAACTGGTAAAGATTTTGATTGACACCTCTGATTATAAATCAGAGTGAGGAACTCTAAGTTTGAGAGATGTGTGGGGAAGAGCAGGAGTCGCTCAAGTAGCAAATGTAAGACTGAAGAAGCAAATTGGGAAAACTTGAGGCAGCTGTGAGACTCTGGGAAGCAGAAAGTACCAGGCAGTCCTGGCAAGACAGATGCCAGAAGGGATACATGCCTGCTTGTCATAGGCTGCACTCTACACCGTCTGGGGAGAGCATCTCTGGGCAGGCACTCAGTCACTGGGGACAAGGAACATCCAAATTGCCAGGTCACACAAGGTTACTGCATATGGAGTCAGATGAGCTTTCAAAAAGCAAGCTGTTACAAAAAAAAAAGTGAAGCAATGTGTGTGTATGTGTGCACATGTGGATATATGTGTGTGTGTGCACATGTGGATGTATGTGTGTGGATGTGTGTGTGCACATGTGGATGTACATGTGTGTGTGTGTGTGTGTGCACATGTGGATGTATGTGTGTGCACTGACATGAAACAGTTGTCAATAAAACCATCATCCACTGCAGTATTTTTCTCTTTTCTGAAATATGAAAAATTTAATTATTTTAATATAATATTTTTATTAAATTTTGAGAATTTCATACATTTTTAAGCATAGTCATCCCACCTCTCCTCTGATTCCTCCCAGATCTATCAGCCCCTCAACTTCCTGTACTCTTTGTACTTTGATAACACTCTGAGTCCAGTTTGTGCAGACCATATACACATGGGTGGGGGGTCATCCTCTGGAGTGTGGCTCACCTACCAGGGGTCACACCCTTAAAGACAACTGACTCTTCCCAAAAGTCATCAGCTTCCCATTTCTTATCAGTTATGGGTGGGAGTGGGTGAGCAACCCCCACTTCATGCTAGAATGGTGCCTGGCTTGATCTTGTGCAGGCAACCACAGCTGTTGTGTGTTCAAGAGTGCAACGATCCTGTCATGTCCAGCAAACTATAAACTTCCACTTTGGGGAGTGATGATTGAGGGATTTTTAGAACCTTCTATTACTTCAAGAAAGAAGATGGTGAATGTTGTGGAATATTTGTTTGACTATGCAAAGATGTGTTGCATTTGTTTAACTATATAAAGATGTGTTGCTGTTTTACCTTGCCTGCCTAAGGCATCTGATTGGTCTAATAAAAAGCTGAACAGCCAATAGTGAGGGAGGAGGTGTAGACGGGATCCAGGAGGGGGATAAGTAGTAGTAGTAGGAATTTCAGCTCAGAGAAAGAAAGAAAAAGAGACACGAGGGACCGGGCAGATAGACACAGAGGAATCAGGAAAGTAGAACATACAAAATTAAAGAAAGGTAAAAAGCCCAGAGGCAAAATGTAGGTGAATAGAAACAGGTTAAATTAAGTTAAAAGAGCTAGTGGGACAAGCCTAAGCCAAGGCCAAGCATTCATAATTAATATTAAGTCTCCGTGTCTTTATTTGAGAGCTGGTTAATGGCTCAAAGAAAATTCCAACTACAAACGAAAATGCCAGAAAACAGGAGAACCATAACTGGGTATGTATCTTTCTTCATTAGATATTTTTGGATTTTATTTTATAATTATCAGTCATATGCACTCATTCACCTGAAAACAAAAACAGAAGGGTGGAAACCACTGGGAAGAGGGAGACGTTCAGAAGAAAAATTTCTTTCTTTCGCAACTTAGAATAATGGGATTTCTTCAATTTGCTTTGTGCAAGGTAACAGAGAGCTTAGTGTGTCCCAGCAATGGATTGGACAGATGCAGCACTTAACCACGGCACTGGGAGGCTTGTTCCCACCACAGGGATTTGTGAGCGGCTTCCCAAGGATGCCATGTGGAGTCAGGGCAACACTTTGCTCATTTGTCACTGTGCTGTGAAACTGGTAAAACACAGAGGAAACAGAAAATTGGGCACATCTGTGAATTCGGTCGTGTCTTGATTGTAGCAGTGCAGTTCCACAGATGTGCGTGTTTTCACAGGAGAACAGGATTCTATTTGCCTCCAAACTCCATCAATGCTCAGCTGATGTTTTACGGCTCCTCTGGGTTCAGTGTGCTCCCCCCACGATAGAGCCAGACAGTAGCTTAGCTATAAGAGTCCCTGGCACCACTTCAAGATCTATTTCCTTAAATTATGGCAAATGAGAACTTGGGGTATACATGTGTCAGCTCCACCTACATATTCTCCTGTAATAATGCTTGCCACGTTCACTCTGCCTCTCAGCAGAGAGCAAACATTTAGTAAACATTTGTTCACTCTTCTATTAAAAAGAGTTCAGAGGACTTCATGGTTCCTGTGTTAGAAAGCAGGGAGAATAGAAAGCTCCCAGCCGTGAAGAAATGCCCAAATGTGAGTATTAATAATCTTTCTCCCTGTGCTAACACCCCAGCAATATGATCCAGCGCGTTCTGCCTCGGATGTTCTCATAGTTGGTATGCATGAGAATCACTCAGGATTAGTCAACATGGAGACCACTTAGCTCCATCCCCTAGAGATTTGGATGCTAAAAATCTGCAGAGAGACCTGTCAACAACCTTCCTTTCAGGTGACTCAGAAGACATCATGCTGCACGGATTTAAATAAACTAACAAAATGAAAAGGCATCGAAAAAGAAAAAAGGCATGGTTCATAGGAAACTTTATACGCGTCCCTTGGCAGGCCTCCCCTTCTCCTGCTATCCCCACTCGTAAAGAATTACTCCACTTAAAAAAGAAAGTGTTTCTTGACAGTAGCCATCCCCATCCCCATTGTGTAGAACTCCCTGGTGAGTAGCTGTTTCAAAAGAAAGTAAAATCATTTGGAAGTAAAAGCTTGAATCTAGGTTGTGTATATGGAAAACTCCTGTAGAAATAAAAGCCTGAATCCAGTGTGGGACATGTGTGTGTGTGTGTGTGTGTGTGTGTGTGTGTGTGTGTGTGTGTGTGTGTGCCTGTGAGTACATGTAAATGTGGGCCCAAAGGAAACCTCAGGTGCTATTCCTCAGGCTCCACCCACTTTGTTTAGAGACCAGGTGCTCATTGGCCTAGAGTTCACTGATTGGACCAGGCTGGCCAGTGAGTCCCAGGAACTCACAAATCTCCACCTCCTATGCACTTGGATTTCAAGCATGTGGGCACGACCACATCTTTTGTTTTGTTTTAATCGTGGGTCCTGGGATTGGACTCAGTGTTGTGTGGCATGGCACTTTATCAGCTGAGCCACCTCTCAGCCCTCAAATCTATTTCGAGCTCATATATAGTGACTGAAAAGAACAAGGTCCTCTTCTTAAGGTTTGGGGGGGCGGGGTTCAGTTTGTCGTCCTAGGACAGTCTGGAACCACAATGATCATTCAGAAGCAGCAGATGCTCTTTCTAGGGTGATCCATATCTCTAAAGGTTTTTCCAACACTTACCAAGTGATTTCTCACGTGGGAAGTGAGCCTCCTAAAACACCTATGGGCCTGTCACCATAATTCTACTAAAGATTTTTATGATCCTGGTAACAATGATAACTAACATTAATTATTCACTGTGTACTTCATGCCCCGGAATGCATTTGTTCCTCCCATAATCATACGAGGCAGATAACATTCACACCCATTTCACAGATGCAGAAACTGTCTTAAGTCAAGGTGTCTACTGCTGTGATATAACATGATGACCAAAAGCAACTTGGGGAGAAAAAAGGCTTATTTCATCTTGTAGCTTGTAGTCCATCCTCCAGGGAAGTCAGCAGGAACTCAGTGGGAGAACCTGGAGGTAGGAGCTGAGGCAGGGGTGTTGCTTACTGGCTTGTTCCTCATGGCTTGCTCAGCCTGTTTTCTTATAGAGTCCAGGACCACCAGCCCAGGGATGTCACCACCCACAATGGACTGGGCCCTTTCTCTCATATCAATCACTAATTAAGAAAACACCATACAACGACAGACTTGCCCACAGGCCAGTTTTGTGGGGGCGTTTTCTCATTTAAGCTTCCCTCTTCCAAAATAACTTACGTCAAGGTGACATAGAGCTAACCACCACAACTGACCCTTTGTCAACCCGCTACACAAACATATTACTGTTAAACCATAGACTTTCTTTTCTCCTTCATCCCCAAGATCTCGTATTAATATTAATATCATAATATAAAACAAATTGCTTCAAAAGTCCCATGGTCTTTACAAATTCAAATGCTTTAAAAGTTCAGTCTCTTTAAAATATTCATAGTCTCTCTAAAACTCCAAAGTCTCTTTAAAAGTTCAAAGTCTTTTAACTGTGGGCTTCTGTAAAGTGAAAAACAAGTTAAATACTTTCCTGCCCCAAGAGGGAAGAGCCGTGGCAGAGTCACAATGAAACCAAAGCGAATTCCAATGGTTTAAAGTTCAGTGTCGGACTTCTGGGACACACTCATCGTCTTCTGGCCTTCTCCAAAGGGCTTAGAGAGCCCTCCAAGCACACACAGCTTGTCTTTAGGTTCAGGCCAGCTCCACTCCAAAGCTCCTGCTGTCCTTGGAAGTCTTTCCATGGTACTGGTATATCCAAAATGCTTAAGTCTCATAGCAACCGAGCGGCACCTTCACCAAAATCTTCTCCTGGGCTCTCTTTGGAGATTCTTACCCTGCCACAGGTTGCCAAGTCTCAACATCTCCCCATGACCCCTTCAATCCTGGACCTTTAGTGAACCTTCCCATTGGCCTCTTCTGGGCTCTCTTCAGGGACTGCAGCCCTGTCACACAGTGTCAAGACTTAACTGCTCTCTATGACCCCTGAAGCCTTCATAATCAGTAGTACCACCTGGGTGACTCTTACTACCAAGTTCAGCTTCCAGGGCAAGGTCTAGCCTTTGACCCTCTAGACCACAACCTCCATGTGCTGATCCTGAAGAAACACTTGCCAGAAGATTCAGTCTCCTTGATACTATTATCTTAGTAGTGGCAATTCTCCAGCTCTAGCTGATGAGACATCACAGGTTCCTAACACAAAGAACACACAAATGGCCCCTGTAGAGACTTCAAGGGGCTCTCAGACATCCCTCTGAAACTTCACAAACCAGGCTTCCATCTTGCCCACTGCTCTCAACATGATTATCTTCCAAGCTCTCACTGCACAACCCACTGAGCTCTGAATATTTGACAGCTTTTCCAACTGAGATGCTGCCACAACCCTCCCAAACACACAGTCAGGTGTGTCACTGCAATGCTGTATTCTTGGTACCAACTTCTGCCAGAGTCAGGGTATCTGCTGGTGTGATAAAACACCATGATCAAAAGCAACTTGGGAAAGAAAGGGTTTATTTTACCTTGAAACTCATAGTCCATCATCCAGGGACGTCAGAGCAGGAACTCAAGAAAGAAACCTGGAGGCAAGAACTGATGCAGAGGTTATGGAGGAATGCTGCTTACAGGCTTACTTTTTAAAAACATAGCTCACTCAACCTGCTTTTAATTCGAGAGCTCCACAGATGTCTGGGAAGACTTATTTATTAAGGAATAAAATGGGGGCCACACTCACGAATACAGAACAAGTAAACGCCACTGCTGATCCAGCTGCTGATCCAGCTGTTGATCTGCCCAAGGGTGATGGGGACCAACCGCAAGTCACTCTCCACTGCTTGATTCGGCTCAGATCACCAAGAGAGCAGGAGGCCCCTCTTCCTCAGTGATCATGTATGCAGACAAGACCACGCCTTAGGGCTTGTTACCCCGAAGCTATTGGTTGAATGGATCGAATTCCCACAACATGCTTTCATATAGTATCAAGGACCACCAGCCCAAGGGTGGCACAGATTAATGGATGGTGCCACCACCATTAATCACTAATTAACAAAATGCGCTACAGACTTGCCTCCAGGCCAATCTTATGGTGGCATTTTCCCAGCTGAGTTTCTCTCTTCCAAAATGACTCTACCTTGTGTCCAATTGACATAGCACTAACTTGCACAAAACTATGACAGACTGCCTTCCCAGTCATGCAGACTGCCAGTGAAGGTGCTGAGTAATGAAGCCTTGATGTGAAAATGTTTTACCTGCTTTTGAGTTCTTGCACGTAACTACTGTGTTGCCTCTCTGAGTAGAAGGCTAATGGGGCAAGAACTCCCACCCCCACCCCCACCCCCAGCTCAGTGGGAAAGGAGGCTGAAGAAGGGTAGAGAGTTACAAAGCAAAGTTGTTCAGCTAAAAAAAAAATATGTTTGAGTTAAAAAAGGAAGGAGATGATAAAATTAATCCAACTGTAGGTAAAGGGCAGTGGGGTTTTCATGTCTCTGAATTCAGACTATAGAAGACGGTTGTAGCGTGTTACCTCCCATGCCTTAATCTGTATGCAATTACGCTGAGTGAAATACCTTCCGAGTAACTGTATACATAATCAAATATTGCACACATCTAAGAGCTTGAAGGTGCCTGCTAGCCTCCTCCCACCCCGAACCCTATGCAGTAAACCATAGTTATAATTTCCCCCCTGGTTTCGCTTGGGTTTCCTTTAATAACGTTTGATGATAATTAAAAATCAGCATCTATGTGGCATAGCTAAAGAAACCAAAATTGTTCTCTTTTGTCTTCTAGAAAAGTGACAGTGACAAGAATGCTCAATATAATCACTTCACTCTCCCTGCCGCGGAACCAGCATTTTATCCACCGCAAATATGCTGCTCCACATAAGACAGTCGCTACAGTTCTGTGGGAAACGCAACAGGACTGGAGTCACTGCCAAAGAGGCATCAAAGCTCTCCGAGCAGCGATTGATGTGCTCGGTTCAGAGCTCAAAGAATGAGGGAGCAAAGAGAAAGAAGCCAGTGGCAGGAATGGCTTTAGGCTATGCTTTCAAAATAGGTTTAATATAAAGGCAAAACCATAAGATATTCACATATAAAACAGATACGTGCCACTTAGCAAGCGGAGCGGAGCGCGCTTCCAGAGCGTTTTCATGTTCCGGCTCTGCTGCTCCTCCTGACAATGGCCTTGAAAGGGGGATCATCCTAGGAGCCAGTTCTGACCTGAAGGTGCACAGGACCTCTGGCGAGTTGTAGCGCTTGGTGACGAGGCCCCAAGATCCAGGAGCCTTTCAATCCCTTTGTTATTGGGGTTGCTATAACCAGAACCCCGAGAGCCTGGTGAATCTCATTCTGTCGATTGAGCCCAACTGGCTGGCATTTTTTCCCAGAGCTATATCCCGGATGTCCAGGAGAGCCCTGGGTCCCAAGGCCCATGAACTCACCTTGAATGGAGAACCCCTACTCGTACGTGCAGCTCACGAGGTTTCACAGGAGATTCTTTCTCTCTTGTCTGGTCTTACAACTCTCCTCTCTGGTCAAACTTCTTCTGAAACAGCCCCATAAATCTAGGGAATGGTATAGATGAATATCTAAGGGTATATATGCTCAAACTAAGCCACTACTGCAAGCGTGTAGGATTGATTTGCACACTTGAGAAAATAGGGGGGCTGGGGGGACGGCTCAGGCAGTGAAGGGCTTGCTGAATAAGCGTGAGGACGTGGGTTTGAGCCCCAGCCCAGGCAGAGTAGCATGCTCCTAGAATCTCAGCACCGGGGAGGCAGGGTGCTTACCATCCAGCTAATCTACTGAATTGATAAACTCCAGGTTCAGTGAAAAACCCATTCACAAAAAACTAAGAATGACCATGGATGTCACCTAACAGCAACCTCTGGTCTCCACAAGCATGTGCACATGTATGCGCACACACATGGACAGCACGCATACGTGCATGCACACACGGACACGTACATAGACATACAAAATCCAAAACACCAACAGCAATAATTTTATAGAGGAGGATGTATTTTACCCATTTCCGTTTTGAACTATAGATTTCTGTCCTCTTATGTACAATGTGCTTTTTTTAACTGAGTGATATAATTAAAGGAGTTGGTAGGAATGTCCCACATGGATATTCATTTTCTCATGACCTTAAAACCCCTTTCTTCACTGGCAAAAGCATCTCCATTAAATCCATGTGTGAGATGATCCTTTCTAAAGAGGGTCAGATGCATAGAGAAGATACTAAAAGTCTGCAAGGTATACGGTTATGACATCATAGCCTGTTGCTATGACAACCGCGAAGCGGCAGGATGAACGGGGCTGCTAGGACAAAGAGTCTGGACATAAGAGCTGGACATAGTGCTACGCTGCTGCCCAAACCCCTGGACACCTAGAAATTACGGCAGAAAGAGAGAGCACAGTCTGGAAAAGTTAAACAGATTTTTTGCCTGATAGCTTGAAAGGCATCCTTGTCACTCAAAGCACATCAAGCAGGAAATACTAAGATGAGTCCCATTTTTTCCCTAGGATATATATTTTAATACAACACACAGCCACTTTGAACTCCTTTCTCCTCAACATCTGTAGAATCCAATTTCCGCTTGGCCAAAAAAAAAAAAAAAGCTGACATCTGTTTAAACCCTAATATCTCTACAACCATGTGCATGTTAACTAGAGCTTGGTGTCATGTTAAATCACTTGGGCTTTAAAAAAATATTAAGCTTATGGTTTTGTTTCAAATTTCCTGTGATACTAGCATTTCACTCTTCAGATGTTCCTAAGTGGTCACTGAAAAAAAATTGCATGTTTTCTGTACCCCCCAATAATATCAAATATGAATCTTTCATATCAAGCTCAATTAGAGGTTTTTTTTCCTGGAAACAACCAAGAATTTGGAGTTTTAGAGTCAGATGATGCTGGGTTATCAGGAAGCCAACGGATACATTAAAACATTGAATAGTCTGACTTGGCCTTAAAAGGGGCCTTCTCTTAGAGATTATGGTAGCTGATTCTGCTAAATCAAACTTATGACATAGCAAGAATAACTTGGATTTACAGAATGTTAAAGACATCTTGTGCTTTCTGAGGTCATTAAAATTTCAGAACAGCACTAGAAAATGTATCAGTGAGGTACCCCACAAGTGTCTTCCCACCCCATAGTTACACTTCTGTATCGGGATTTTTCCCACAGTTGCTGGAGGATGCTTGCCTGTTGGTGATGGATTAGTCTCATTTGTGGGAGTTGTTATTTGCTCGCGTTGAGGTCTCATAGCCCCAGAGCCTAAGGGATGCTTCCTTGCCCAGTCTGTATCTGCCCCAATGGCAGGCTATATCCAATGACACTTCGGTTAACAAAGGGACAACCCAGGGTGATGAAGTTGAGTCTGTGTATCATCTGGGCAAGGATGAGAAACAGCTGCATCCTCAGGACCAGTTGGGGCAGGGGCTATTGTTCACCCCACTAACACTCCAGTTGCAAATTTCCTCAAAACACACAAACCAGACTCCTAGAGGATTTGTTTCCAGGTGGGCTGTCCAAACAGAGGAAAGAAGTGTGCCTGGGTGATGGTGTGAGGACATGTGCAGTGGGTACAGTGTGCCGAGATAATGCCCCCTTTCAGGGCCAAACCTCTTACTCTTTCAGCTGCCAGCATTTTTGCCCACCGGTGACTTCCAACACAGCAGATCCCTCCTCAGGAGCTGCTGCCAAGGAGAGGGAGTTGCTTCCTCAAAAGCGACGTCCCTCCTGGAAGCAGTCTGCATCGAGGGACTTGGTCAGTGTTCCAATGCAGCGCAGTTCCGAGGAGCTTCATCCACCAAGAAATCCCTTTACATGTCAAGTGACCAGTTGAAACCTCACCCTGGCTTACCCTCCATCACTGCCCAATCTTGCCTTCAGTCTCTCATGGGACTGTTCCTGAGAGAAATCCCCAAGAATTCTCAATACGCAATTCCAGACCACTGGAATTGGCTAGAGGCTTCTGTTATCTCTTCTCCTTCAGAGAAGTTCAGTACACAACTTAGAGACAGAGTTTTTAGAAACAGACGGTGATGGGCTATGGAAAATGAACAAATCCATTAAAATGGATAATCTGACTCGTCCTTAGCAGGAAGGAACCTTCTCCTAGAGACAGTGGCAACTGGTTCTGCCCAGTCAAAATTGTGATGTTGTAAGAATAACTTGGATTTGCAAAGTGTAAAGATAACTAGATTTTCCAAGGCTTATGGTGCTGTGAAGGATTGAGACATGGGATGCTGCCCTCCATGACCTTCCATGTCTGTACTGCTGCATTCCCTCCATCAGTCTACACACCTCCAGACCTTCCATGTCTGTACTGCCGCGGTCTCTCCATCAGTCTACACACCTCCAGACCTTCCATGTGTTGTACTGCTGTGGTCCCACCATCAGGCCACACACCTAAGCTCTTGGAATCCTTATGAGTGAGCACTAGCTTCATGCTTGGCTTGCAGAGAGCAATGAGTGCCAGCCTGCACCCTGTGATGCGGGGAGTGGACCTTGCAGCTGCTGGTCCCTGTCAGGCTGATGCCTACCTCCATGCGGGCAGGCTTCTCAGATTTCCTTAAGCATCTCTCTAATCTAGTGCAAACTAGCTTGCTGATGTGGATAAAGAGATCCTGAGAGATTAACTCTCTAGTGCTAATGATATTGATGATGATATGGAGATTTTTGTATTATTTTCCCCCAAAGTGTGCCATTATTCTATTATGAGATCCATCTATAATTTTTATTTCTATTGCATGCAGAGAAAAATTGATGTTTGTGCAGACCTAGAATCTTTCAAAGCACAAAGACCAGGTGTACAAATGTACACTGTGTACAAATGTAGCTGGCTGGACCAGATCACTCCCCATGCACGGCTGTGTGTACACTAGGGTCAGTTTTTACAACACAGCTTTATAATTTATAGGCACAAAATGTGCTTACTTGAATGGTGACATCAAATAGAAAAAAGATGTGTTCACTGGTGTCCCTTACTCTCTATCCACTTAATAATATACAGACTTTCTAAAATATACCAAAATGCTAGCAATTCAACCCATAACCTATTGAATTGGGGGGAGGCATCCTATATTCCATGTAGTTCATGATCACTGCTACCTAACCTTCTCTTTTAAGTAGATTTCTAATGTGAGAAATCCACAGAATCTATTTAATGAGCAAAAGCATTTATTGGCAGGTAACTCATAGATATTTATTGTAGGGTTTGGGAAAGCTAATCTATGTCCCACACTGATCTTCTTCCAAGATCTGCCTGGTCAGTTCCAGCATCCAAAACCATGAGGGAGCAAAGAGCATGCCATGTACATGCATCCCAGGTCTTAAGGATTCCAAGTGGCCATGCCCCAGGGGCATGTACTTTAAGGTCATAGGCAGGTGTAACAGTTACTGGCTGCCTTACTAGATGCTTCAAGGTTTTATCTAGAATAGCTACCCACTACATCTCCCCCTTTTGTCTAAATAAGAAAGTTCTAATCTAACACAAAACTATATACAATAGGAATGATTATTAAGCATTGTCCAGGAGAAATAAAGGATAATGACCTAAACAAAATGGAACAACAACCAACAAGAGCAACATCAAGCAAGAGACACATACTAAAATCCAGAGATTTCCAGAACATAGGTAAATGGCATATTGCAGAGATTATTCCAAAAGCTGTCTTATCCTGAAGAATCTGAATCTAGTACTTAATATGTTCTAGCTAAGATATGAGAAGATTGTAATTGTAACTATTAGTTTTCAACCCCATCAAAGACCCGAGAAGGAATATAATAGAACTTGAGAACACAGGAAATGTACACAAGCAATTTTCAAAAATCTTTCAAGAATAGACAGAGGCAGCTGGCAGCCTGGACAGTCATCTAAAGTTTCTCAGCACCATTGGGGCATCCAGTTTGGCTACAGGCCTAGAGGATCTGACAGACCATTTTCAGAAGCAGGAATCTTGAAAGACTATCTTACTCTGTCTTGGCAGAGTTCAGTAGTCTCTTTTACTTGTATCCTGCTTGTCCGGAAAGGACAGCATTTGTACTGTCAGCAGTCGAGGTGAGGGCAGTTCTTTGCCCAGGAGGCCATTATGCACCAGGAAGAAGACAAACTTCCAAATGGAGAGTCTTAGAAGCCCAACATTCTCTCGGGATCAGATTGGTGCTGCCAGGAGCAATCGTGTCTCAAGTCAACAGAATTCTAAGTTATTTAAATGCCATATTCTCTAGGTCTATGAAGTGTTTAAAGATTACCTATTTATCTGACCTATGTATCTATAAATCTGGACAACGTAACTACATAACTATAGAAATGACAAGCATGAGTGAGTATAAATCTGTAAGTCTTCTCTACCTGGTAACCTTAGGACTAAGGCTTCATATTAACAAGATAAACTGTCTGTAAGCAGATGTTCTGTATAAGGACAATGATCTCAAAATTGTGACAATACACAAAATATCTTAAACAGAGGTAGAAATGTATACTGCAATATGCAGTATGACAACAATCCTAAGTATGTATCAATATACAAAATATCCTAAACAGAGGAAGAACATACAAACAGTATGACAAATATAATTCTACATTTATAGCAATATACAAGTTATCTTAAATAAGAATATAAAAATAGTCCACATTTGTATCAATATACAAGAATCCATAACAGTGCAAGTTGTCTAATGTTGATATTTTACTAAATTAGTTTACTAGTATATACAATAACCTACCTTAATATCCTATACCTATCCACCCCCCCCTTTTAAGGAGAATACTGAGTCTAATTTTTATTGTTCCAACTCCAAACCTGTAATCATTATCCATAACCCAGAGAATAATGAAACTTCTGGGAGAAGGGGTGTGGGATTTGACGCCCTCACCACCACAGCCCAGCTAGCTCAGTCAGTTGAGCATGGGACTCTTAATCCCAGGGTTGTGGGTTCATGCCCCACACTGGGCACCAGAAAATAATAGAAATCCATGAAGTCTATTTAATGAGCAAGGGAATTTATTAGGGGGTAACTCACTTTAGCACAGGTATTTATTGTAGGGTCTGGGAAATCCAAGCTATGTCCCATGCTGACCTTCTTCCAAGATCTGCCTGGTCAGTTCCAGCATCCAAAACCGTGAGGGAGCAAAGAGTGTGCTGCGTACATGCATCCTGGGTTTTAAGGGTTCTGAGTGGCCACGCCCCAGGAGCATGTACTTCAAGGTCATAGGCAGGTGTAACAGGTACCTGCTACCTCACTAGGGAGGGTGCTTCAAGGTCATAGCTAGAAGAGCTCCCCACTACAGATTTCCATCTCATGTACAATCATTATTCTGTTTGCGCACTGTATCCCATTTCTCCCTTTTCTACCCACTTTTCTTTGCTTTAAAGCGTGTTGGCATGTGACAGCACCACAGGATGAGTGAAAGCTCAAGGCCTAAGAAATACTAAGGTAGACTTTCTTCAGGTCGCGCCAAAAGCCGCCGCTTAGTCACACGCATTGGAATAATTACGATCTTTATACTCTACTAGAAAATTAAAGTTTGAACAGGTACATAAACACACACACACACACACACACACACACACACACACACACACACACACATACACACACTCCTTTCTTTCAGGGGTTTTATTATTTAAAAGGCAGAAAAAAATGTTCATTAAAAGTAACGCATCTTAAGGATAATACTATGATGTGATTGTCAAATTGAGTCAGATTTTAAAAGTAAATGAGGGACCCAAGGGTCCCAGATCTGCTGAATTGTTGAGGGCAGATCCTGGGACACACCACAGCCTTGATTACTGCAAATGCTCTCAGAGTAATCAAGCTGATTAACATCTTGGGAACCCTAAGTAGAGACTCAGGCGCACAGTGATGGGTGGTGGGCACTAAGAAGTCGGCTTGTTTGAGTGAGCATAGTGAAAAGGACCGAGGTGGGCACCAAAATGAGGCCAACAAACAACAAACAATAGCACAGTTCTGGATGCAATTTCCACGTGGCCATCCTCATTGACCCGGCCCTGTGGCTCGCTGAAGGTCTGAATGAGGACTCAGGTCACATTCATGTTTCCTGTGGTATGACCATGATGGTGTCCTTTGAGCTGTGGCCCCATTCTGGCTCCCAAGCTTGCCACATAAGTCCTAAAGCTTTTGGTCTAGAATGAACAGTGGACTCAGACTTCCATATTTGGCTACATCAAGATATATGATCTGGGGGGATCACTTTTTAATTTCACCTTGGTGTTACCTCTCCAGGTGTCTTAGTCTGCTTGGGTGGCTATAACAAAGTACCATAGGCCATGTGGCTTCTAAACAACAGAAAGCTATTTCTCACAGTTCTGGAGGCTGGTTACCAGCAGAGGCAGGTTCCAGTGAGGACTCTCAGGGTATAGACTGCAGACTTCGTGTATTATTCTCATGTGATAGAAAGGGGCAACAGAACTCTTTGGGGTCTCTTCATAACTCTAGTCTGGGCTCATATCAGAAGGTTCCACCTTCATGACATGATCACCTCTCCTCAACCCCCCACCTTCTACTGCCATCCTATGCAGGATTGGGACTTCAAGGGTGGAGTTTTAAGAGGCACAGGCATCCAGTCCACAGCCTGGGAACTTTCCTTTAACTTCCAAGCTCAAGCCCAGCCCTGCTCTTGTGTCATACAGCAGTTGGTATTTGCTCCCTAAGGGCATTGACCACACACTGCCTCCCTTTCTTGTCCACTGTGGCTCCAGAAAGATCAGGATTTACATTCTTCTGCTGACCATTGAAGCCCAGTGTTCAGTACCCATGGTGAGCAGATTATACATCCTTGTGGGATGAACAACAAGATCAGGTGGTCTTGTTGACAGCATAGTGTCTCCTCTACCTCAAAGCTATAGCATTTTCCTTCTGCGTACATTTACAGATCTCCTCCTGGCATTAGCCACCATTATGGGCCTTTGAGATTGTTCTATTCGGAGTCAAATCAAGCAGAAGTCCTTCGGATCCCACAGATACATCCAACTTGAAATTGGTAGGCAAGATGTTGCCTTGCTTCACCCAGCAGTCTCAGGTCCATCTCAGGCAGGGCAGCCATACTTTGTGGATAAGCATGAGCTCTTTGTATTCCGTTACCGTTCTCCTCAGGGGCTGGCAAACTACAGGCACTGGGTATTTCTGTAAAGTTTTATTGAAACAGTCACGCTTGTTTGTTCATGTAATTGTCCGTGGCTGCTCTTGTGAGTGAACAGTGGAAATGGATGGTGTGATAGAGATCATATAGTTCATATAATTAGAACAGTCACTGTCTGGGCCACTGTAGCAAAAGCTTGCTGGGTACTCTTTGCTGTTACTCTTTCGGTGAACATTCAGGTCTGATTCAATTGTGGCAGCAAGAATGTCCCTAGGTGGGACAAAGACATAGCCCTGCCTTGCAGGAGACCTGAGCTCCCCACAGCCTTTCTGTACGTGGTGACGGCTGTTTTGTATAAGGAAGCTGTTGTGTTGAGAGTCAGGTCTATGAGCTTGATGTTGGATGACACATTTCAAGGCAATTTTTAAAATAGGAACTTACTTATTCAACAACTAGGATTGGCTAGATACTAGAGAATAAAATAAACATGTTCCTTCCCTCATGGATCCTTTGGTCTAATGGAGGAGACGGCGACTAAGAAATTAAGACTCAAATGAATATTTCATCACCAACCATGATAGGTACAGTCTAGGGAAATAGCAATCTACCCATGACTTCCCTCTCCATTATGCTGCTATGTCATTAAAAGCAATGCAAATGGGGGTGGGGGTTGACACCTATGTTGACTCTATGTATTTTATGAAAGAAAAAAAAATCCCTGTGAACTGGCCAGCCTGGAAAAGAAACAGAAAGGTGGTCCTTTTCAGGATATCCTATGTCACTTCTGGGGTCATGTCCTCTCCAGTCCCAGGCAAGGCACAGCCCAGAACCGTAAGCCACATTCCATAATGTCACCTCTCACACGCTTTTGTGTCTTTGAGAAATTAAGGGAACTAGGGAAAATGCTTGGAGAGCACTGGCAAGACATTTCTTTGGTATAAAGGAAAGAGGAAAATGTAGAACGGCTCACTTGAGTGTCAATTGCTTCTGAGTCTCAAGAATAGGTAATCAATCAGAGACAAATATTTAGAAAAGAACGCAGAGATGACCAGAAGCTAACAGAGGGTCACAAAGCACTTTCATGACAAAAACCATTTCTATTTTTTATTGGGTTATAGAATGGAGTGTCTTTAGTGTGATGGGTAGTTAATCAGTGAGTTCTTTAACCAAGACTCACATGTGGCCTTGGGGACAAGAGGAGGAAATGTCATTTGGATGAAGGCAACTGGAAAGGAGAGCTTTGAAAGTTTGCCCCTGTGAACTTCATCATGACCTGGGTGACTAAGGCAGTCTCCTATCTGGCCGTTCTTATCCTCAGTCTCCCGAACCTACTTTCCTATTTTTAATGCCTCAGGCCTCCTTTGCTTCCACAATGTGACCGCTTTCTGCTCAGCTGGACCTTGTGGCCAGAGTGGCATTCATACAGACTCCAGCAGTCTCTTCTACTCCGATCCTAGATGCATTCCACCTTTAGAGGAACTCACCTTTGTCTTTTCTTACAGCCAGGCCACTAAAACAATGTTCCTGAAATGTTGTGACAGCTCCTAACTGGCCTCTCTGGCTTCCAGTGTTGTCCTTACCCATCATCTGCACCATTGGAGATGTTCTCTGATTGTTTGCCTGTCCAACCACGGTCAGCCCCCTGGATGGGGTAAGAGGTACCATTACTTCAAGGCCAAAGTCAACCTATCACCGTGTCCTTCACCCTGTCACCGTTTTGGCTACTCTCTGTCTTCTTGTTTTTTTTTTTTTTTTAACCTTCAAAATGGAGAAACCGAAAGTCACCCCTGATCAAGCCTGGGGTTCAAGAGTTAACGTCTGGGCCCCGTCTTGAGCTTGTTAGAAGAAAGGCGGGCGCTAGATAAATACAAAGTGTTGTTGTTATTATAGGGAAGAAAGAGTAAGTGTTAGCTCGGGGTCTGTAATTAGAAAACAAATATAGTGTCTGGCGGCTTTGACGGCAGGATTTCGATGAAGATGTGGCACGCAGAAAGCCTCTTGACCGAAATGTTTAAAGTGACGACGTCGTAACCAGCCTCATCAGAGTCCTTCAGGGTTCCACTCGCCCATTTCTCCTCCCTTCTTCCGGCCCCTCCCCCCAACTCTCTTCAGAGGTGAGGTAAGCTGTAGGAAGGCAAGCGCTGGATGAGCACCTCGGAAACTAGTGAACTTTGCGTGTGCATGGATACATGACAGTTGTCTAGACTTACTGCCTTCTTGTTGAGGGCAGGTGCAAAGACTCCAAACTAAGTGCCCAGAAGGGCTCGAGCTTCTTCCCCATCCTGGATTCCTGTGCTCTGTACTCACAGGGCCCTGACACAGGACCAGTCCCTCTGCTTGGAAAAGAAGGCCTGAGAATTCTTCCAAGAGAGTCTTGGTTGGAAAGTGAGTAATGAAGGAAGTCATTTGAACGAATTTTCGTGTGTTTATCTGCATATTTTCAGGCTACCCATAATGTTCTGAGGATTGAAATGGTTTAGCAAAAATCACTTCTTCTCAAGGAACACTGTCTTGGGTGAGGCGGTTCAGAGCCCTCTGGTTCTTTCTGCTATCAATTAGCTTCAGGCTTTTTACCTGTGTTTGCCTTCATGCCTGCCCATAAAATTGTCGTAAGTGATTATCATTCTCGTGGACATTGGTGGAGAAAGCAGCCGAGGAAGTGGTCCTAAATGTGCAGTTAATTCCCATGCTTGGTCTGTTATTAACCAGGGCTTCGGGGCTTCGGGCCAGTTCCTGAAATCCCCAGGCCTCAGTTTCCTCTTCCTGGAAAAAAAAAAAAAAACAACAACATCAAATAATGGCTTAATTCACTTGCCCTTACATGAAATACTTAAATAATTGAAGATGTTTCTGGCCTTAAATCCTTTGCTTTTGTCCCAACCTCAGTGACCCTGCTAAAGTGGTTCTTTCCAGTTTTGTCTAGTATATTGCTTGTTTTTTCCTTATTCAAGTTGGTGCCTGTCATTTTTACTGTGGGGACCAGTAAACTAGAGCTGTAAACTAGTAAACCCGGTGCCGTAATTCTTATTTGAATGGACCTGCTAATCTTTGAAGCGCAAAACTTTCCAGCGCATACATCTTTATTTCATGGAGAACAAATTCGTTAAGGGTGTTTTACTGAGTGGCTTTACCCTTACTGCTTTTATCTCATGAGTTTTGATTTTTAAGATAACTTTTTTTCTCTTATTTCTATATTCACTTTTCACATTCATCGTGCCAGTGGTAATAATTTGGCTCAGGCTTTCATTTGTCAGTGGCACTGAGGAATGATATAGTTTCTGTGGTGGGTGGATGAGGGCTGGGCACAGGGAAAGGTGTTTGTGGGGAGTAAGAAAAGGTCTCTCAGTTTCCTGGAATACCAAGGGAGTGTTTACTGCCTTCAGAGGTGTTACAGCTTAATTAGTGTTTATTGAATATATTAGAGTATGCTTTGATTCAAAATGCATGGATGGTACCTGAAAACACATTTATTGGCTCCTTTGCACTGTGAAAACAGGACTTTTTCTTTAATGTCAAATTCCATTTCCCTCAGAAGCAGATGTCTTGAGAATAAACTAAATTGTGATAATCAGGACATATTTTGGGGGCTCATGTTGATGCAAAGTAGAAATTGAAGGACACTTACCAGATCCTCACAGTGACTTAAAGAAATCTCTGAGAATAGGTGTGTCACTCAAAGGACCACTGAGACATTAATGACACATTTAGAAAGTGCTTTGGGGATTTGGATTATGAAATACAGGGCCCACAGAGTGCTGGGCAGGTGTTGACAGGGAATCAGACTTCGGTCTTTGTCCCAATCCCAGGCAAGGACACGGCCTTCCTCTCTCTGTGTGTCCAGGGCTAGGATGGCTCCACCCTCTCTGCTCTCTGTTCTAGGCCTGCCTGGAAAAGGCTCATCAGAGGTCCTGGTGGGGTAGGCCCCTTGGGGAGTTTGCTGTGGTCACCTCCCAAGTTCTCCAACTCCCTGACACATCTGCTTTCCCGAGTGACAAATTAAAATGTCTGAGGCGGCTGGAGCCGGCTGCCGCCAGCACACATGGCTGACATGTGAAGCTGTGGTCTTCCAGGGTTTTGGCGCATTCCATCCAGGACACAGGGACAGCAGTGTTTAGCAGTTGACACAAGAGGGGTTTCTGCTGCATGCCAGACAGCTAAAAAGCTGCAAAAAAAATCTTTTGTGGGTTCTCTGGACACTTTGAATTCTTCTTGCCAGCCTGACGGCTCTTGCTTCCAGCACACTGCAAAAGGTTGCAATGTTCTTGTGGCACTGGGTGAGCCTTCCTGATGAGGACAGAAGGGCCCGGGAAAACTCCAAGGGACAATAGAAGCCAAGAATCCAAATGCTTCCCCAGCCGGGCCGTGACGAGGAAGCCGAACCGAGTGCAGCCAGAATGTGGCTCGGCGCAGCAAGGGGAGAAGAAGCCAAGAGACCCCAAGCGAATCTTAACTCTCTGCCCCCCACTCCCTGCTCCCCAGCCCCCTCCGGCCCTGCAGGGTTTGTGTTCAACATCAAATTAAGTGTTCATGACAGCTAACCACAAGTTATTAAATGTGATTCACGGCCACATTGCTACGCCCTCACTGGTGGTACAGAATAACCACTTAGACAAACCATTTGATTCATGGCGTTGATACAAAGAGGCTTTCAGAGCGAGAGGGGCCTTCTTCGGCCTTTAGCTGAAAATTGTTTTATTTCCGTCATTCTCTTAAACAGGTCAGTGGGCTGAATTAAACCCCAAATCCTTTCTAACTGCTTAGCTGTGAAGTCTTTAAGATATTACGGAGCTTGTGAGAAGTGGCTGCGGATTGCCAAGTCAGCGGAAATTTAAGAAATCAGTGTCAAAAATGAACTCGTGTTTGACAAGTGAGGCGAGCGATCCGCAGCCTGTGAGAAGGGGCGGCAATCTTTCAGCGTTTAATGCTCTTAATAATTCGGTTTCCTATCATAGACCGGCCTTATTATTTTTGGTGGCTCCTGCTGTGGTGGGGAAACTGGTGACACAGTGGCAATTGCTTTTTCTGTGTTCTGGTTCTCCTGCTTGGAGTCTGGAGGTGGTGGGTAAAGACAGACCAGAGGTCTGGGAGCACCAGGCGCCCCATTTCCATTGTTTTTCCAGCTCAGCATTCAGGGCTTCTGGGACATGTGGGCTGGTCCCAGGGAGTGCCACTGCCCCCTCCTGGGAGGAACACTACACTAAATTTGCTGTCTGGTTCTGCCTTGCTGAGCCAACTGGATGCATGCTTTTAGAAGACCCCAAAATAGGAAGGCGAGCAGTCTTAGCTCGGAATGAGCTGGACTGGACCATGTGTTCTTTTGATAATGCCCCAGAAAGTTCCTGATAAAAGTATAGTGTGGCCTTCGGTCTCTGCTGAGCAGTGGGGTGCGGAGGCTTGCCATCTGTTTATAATTGGCATCCAGATCTGATATATTGTAGAGGGATCCGAGCTTATTGAATTTAAAAGGGGGGTACCAAGTTTGTGTGGGATAAATTCAGATCTAACTTGTCATCTCTCTGCCAAGAGCATGTAATTCATTTTCTTATTACCAACATAGTCTATTAGAAAATAAGTTAGCTATGTAACAAATTGAAGCCTAAGAAAATATCCATATTAGGAAACCTAGTTTGACGATTAAATTAAGCGAGGATTACTTCGGCGTGAATAATTCCACAATCTGCTTTTCTGTCCTGAAAAATGAGTTTAGCAAGGCGTGGCTGTGCGTGTAATATTTAACAGCCCTATTTTCAGGGCTTTGGGCTCTGAGTTCCTACTCCGTGGGCCTTCAATGTCACCCATGACCTAACGTCACCCTTACCGTCACTTAGGGAACTTATAAAATTGCTTCACTGGAGGACCAGATCCAGTTCATTAGGACATTTACCTATTCGTCCATGTATTTATCCCCTGGGTACCCCTTCAGTAAAAAGTGCCTTAGAGCAGACCTCAGCATTTGGCGGGCTGGCAGGATGGCACAGTAGTAAGGGAGCTCGCCGTATAAGCTTGATAATCCGAGTCTGATCCCTGAGACCTGCCACGGAAGGAGAGAGCTGACTCCTGAAGGCTGTCCTCTGACCACATGTTGGCAAGCATGTGCGTGCCAGGCTCGTGTGCACATACACGCCGCTGAGAGCCATAGCAAAGAAAATAGAAAATCTTAAAAAGCATTTGGTGATGAGGATTTCACTCAAGTAATGAAAGAAAGACAGGACTGGCGAGCAGGCTCAGCAGTTAAAGAGTGTGTACTGCTCTTACAGAAAACCCAAAGTTCGTGTCCTAGCGCCAACGCGCATCTCACAACTTCCTGGAGCTCCTCATCCAAGGAATCTGATATCCCTGGCCTCTTCATGTACCCACACTCATGTGTACACACCACACACACTCATACACACACACACACACACACACACACACACACACACACACTCATACATACAAAATTTTAAAACAATAGAAAACTCATTTCTAAAAGAAATACAATAAAAGCACAGTTCCCAGAGATTCAGAGTTTTCTGTTTCCCTGAGAATCGAGCTTGTAAATTGGTTTGATTCTGTTATTATTTTAAACATCTAAATGAATGATCCCACTCTTTTCCCTTTTAGATAGGATAAGGAAAACGATCAACAGTGAATCAATACATTGATAGATCAGGCATTCTTTTAAAAAGTTCTTGTAATTAGCATGCATTTGCCCAGATTAGATGTGCAAATGTTTGCTGTTTTAGCTAACACTAAACTTTTTGTTGTAGCACTTCTTTAATATTTAGCAAAAAGTCTAGCTTTAGAAGGTTTAGGTCATAATTGACCAGTGTTTTGATACAACTTACTGAGAGTTCATGCTGCCTTCAAGAGTTAAGGTGGCTTTACTCAGAAAGTACTATCATTAAGAGTCCTAAGAAAGTGGCTGAAAAATAAGTACGCTGGGACATTTTCTTTCCTTGGAAGTCTATTAAGATGATGAGTCTGTTTTTTCTCTGCTCTTGGGGCCCTTTTCCTCCTACTAGGTTGCCTTGTCCAGTCTTGATATGAGGGTTTGTGTCTGGTCTTATTGTAACTTGTTACGTCATATTCAGTTGATGGCCCTGGAGGCCTGCTCTCTGTTTTGAAGGGAAGTGAAGAAGGAGAGGATGGGAGGAGAAGGGAGGTGGAGGAGACTGGAAGGAGCGGAGGTAGGGGAAAATGCTGTTGGGAGGTATGTATGAGAGAAAAATTTTAAAAAAGAAAGAAAAGAAGAAAGCAAGCAAGCAAGAAAGAGAGAGAGAGAAGGAAGGAAGGAAAAAAGAAAGGAAGGAAGGAAGGAAGGAAGGAAGGAAGGAAGGAAGGAAGGAAGGAAGAAAGGAAGAGAGGAGGATGTGTCCTATGGCTTTCTTTTAACTGGTAACTTTTTGTAACCCCCAAAATACTGGATCACTTGTTTCTTTGTTTGTTTGTTTTTTACATTATCTCTTAAACAGCTGGATCAAGGAGATTTAAAGTTCACTTGAAACATTTTGCAACATGATATAAGAGCCTCAGAATCCATAATCACCCTCCAACACACACAAGTAAATCTACATTGGAAGTTGCTTGACTTTATAATATTTGGGGATTCATGGTAGATCCATCTGCATGTATACATAGATTTTAAAAGTCAGTGCTTATGTAGGATTTCACACGTATCACACTTACTCAGTCTTAGCATGTATCATTCTCTCTACTGGAGGCCAGGGTTCAACAAGTGTGCTAACAATCACCACTTCTACCACTTTGGAGAATCCATGGTGGGGAAAATAATTTCTACAAAGTGTCATAAATATCATGCATCTATTCCAGCATTGTTAAGGAAGAGCATAGTATGTTCTGGGAAGAAAAGGGGACCATCTAGCCGTTAACTTAAGATAGAATAAGAACCACACAAACTCCCAATGAAGGATGTCAAATTTAAGAAGTAGCAGTAGGTGTGCAAGTAGAAGAAACCGCATGCAAGGGGTCAGCCGAGAAAATCCCAATGAGTCCAGATAGCTGGTGCAGAAGGGAAAAGGGCAGCACAAAACGAAGCTAGAACCGCAGCAGCAACTTTCAGAACACACACGACGGGCCACGCATCTCACAGCAACCCTCTGGAGCAGGTGCATGGGTGTCCTCGCTTTAGAGAGGAGGAAGTTAAGCTTGCAAAGTCACACATCTCAGAATCAGTGCAGAATCAGGATTCAAAGCCAGTAACTAGGTAGTGCAGCCTCCATCTCCGGTTGCTCTGTGAGGCTGGAGACAGACAGCGCAGCTTGGATGCTATGCGGTGGTCTTCAGGCTAAGGAAGAAGGCAAGCGTTGAACTATTTCGGTGAGGAAACGAAACATCCATTTGCCTTTCAGGTGGCTCATTTTTATGTTAGTGTGGACATCAGACTGGGAATAGGAAGACATTTGGTCAGGGATGGCTGCAGGATTGGGGGAGTGATTCCAGAGACCAGAATTGAGGTATGGAAGGAAAGACGGAGAGAAAGGAGTATTTGAAAAGATGTCTAGGAGGGAGAAGCATGATGGATTAGTGACTGACCAGCTGTGGAAAATCCAAAAGAGGCCTTGTGTGTCCAACCCAATCAACGAGGAGGATGTTAGTGTTGTTGACCAAATCGGGGACACCGGTAGTGAACCAGTTTTGGGATTATGTACTGAGCTCAGAGTGTGCCATTTTGAGTTTAAGATCCTTGGAGACACGTGGAAATGTTTAGTTTATGGTGAGCCTCTGGAGACAGGATTAGGCATCCTGAGTTTTAGTCCACCTTTAGCGTATGATAACATGTGCACTTGCATAGGTTTGCATGTAGTGGCCCCAGAGCTGCCTCTCACCCCCTCCTCTCTCCCTCTCAGACATTCCGGGTGTTTGCTGCTGTCTACTTGGTTTTTTCCACTGTCTTCTCTCAGCTTTTATTCTTATGAAGAAATGAAAGACAAGAGACAGGAAGTAGTGAGCTCTTCTCCGCTCCTTCAGACTGGACTCTGTGTTTTCTCTTCCTCTCTCTTCTCTTCCCCTGTGCCCCTTCCTCTCCCCCATTCCTCTGAATTCTCATTTTCACCTGAGTATAGTTTATCTACCCTTCTTTTAAGTAGCAAAACAGGAGACACCCTGACTCCTCCATGCTATAACCAGGCACTCGGCACATCCTAGGAAACCTGAAGAGCTACAGAAGAAGGTCCACAGTTAAGCCACCCTCTTTCTCCCACGGTGAAGTCTTTTCCACATGTCATCAGATCAAAAAAAAAAATGTCAAACCTTCTCTTCCTTAAAGAAACATAGAAGTTTCTAGCAATTTTAACAAAATCGTCAGGGGAAGGTGGGGAGGAATGTAAATGTGCTGGGACCCTATGTAATAGCCAAGCACTCTGAGGGCTGATGTTCTCAGTGTCCTAATGGGGCAGAGACAGCACACCCAAATCAAAACAAATGAAGGAGAATGTATTTACAAAGTAGTTCCTTCAGAGGTGACTGTGTAGGAAACAGGCGACCAGGGGAATACTTGAAATATTTAGACATTTACCCCAGGAAGCTGTATTAATGCAGCATGTGCTGGCTAGACCTCATCACAGCGAGACAAAGTACCAGCCATAAGCAACTCAAGGGAGGGAAGATTTGCTTCGGCTCACAATTTCAGAGATTCCAGACCATAGTCCTTGGCTCAGTCAATTCTGCGCCTGCGATCAGACAGAACCCCACAGTGTTGGGAACGTGTGGCAGAGAATACTCACCTCAAGGCAGACAGGATGCAGAGAGAGAGTAAGAGGCCAGAGACTAGGAGTCATCCTCAGGGACACTGACCTGCTGTCTCCAGAGATGCCCTCTGACCTAAATTTTCCTCTCAACATGGTGCTGTGCTGGCATCTGGACCCAAAGAGTTCAACCCACAAGGTGAGGGACATTTCCTGTTTGAATGACAGCACGCACCCCGACAATGTTGGGAAGTGTCTGGTTTTCCACATCTTTGGCAGCATTGACAGCTTCCACTCAGATATATGTTTGCTAACTGAATGCATTTGGGGTAGGCAATCTCTTTGCTCTGTTTGCATTTTCATTACTGATAGGGGGAGAAACATATCTCCACGGTCATTGGGCTCTCTCCCTTGCCCCCTTCCACCCCACCCTTCCTTTTATGGTATTAGGTTTTGAACCTAGGGACTCATACATTTTGGACAAACACACTAACACTGAAGTACGTGCCTAGCTTCCATTTGTATTCCATTGACATGAAACTAAAATTAAATAATTTGTTGAATATCACATTGCAGCTAAAGGGAGAAAACTCAGACCCAAGATAAACACAAATTCATCCACTCCTCAACCTCTTTTGTTCCCACCCCACTGGTCTCCATGACGTGGCATGTGAGACTTTTCATAACTTGACCCTTCACCAGCTTTCCGTTTTCTCCTCCCTCTGTCCTGATGTGTTCCTTCCTCTAAGTTGTCCCTGAATAAATCATGCCCTTTGAGACTGTCTTACTTTGCATATTTTCTCTCCAGCATTGCCAGCATTTTCGACTTGGTTAATTTCTGTTTACAGAAATTACACCCTGGAGAAAATTCTTCCACTCAGACTTACTTCTTACCGTCTTGAATTAGGTATGTGAGCCTTCAGTTCTCCTGTATGTCACCGTTCATAGCGCACTGGGTGACAGTCCCTGGACCATAAGGTCTCTCCTCATGCTGGTCTTGGCTGTTCATTTGTCTCCACGGCACTTTGCCCCACAAGGGTCTTCGAGCGTCTCAGCTCCAAATGCTGTGATGGTTTACTGCAGTCTGTGTGGCTGGATTGGATTCATTTCTCACAGTCCTAACAGTTGAGGACTCCGGGACCAGGGTACCAGCCGATTCAGTTTTTGGTGAGGACTTTATTCCCAGTTCACAGGTGTTGTTCCTAATCACTCTGGCCTCACCTGGTACAGCGAACTGTTTTCCTCTCCTCTACCTACCGCCATCTTCTTGTAACGAAGTGGTATATGGGCTCTACTGTCATGGCCAAATGACTTCCCTGAATCCTACTCCCCAGATAACTGGAGTGAGGTCAGGACTTTGGATACGGTGACGTAATCCCATCTACAACAACCTGGGATTGCCAGATGAATACTAAAGCTGGGAAGCTTTCATTTTCAGAGAAGAAACATAAGAGAAGAATCAAACTTTTAAGCATGTATTAACCTTCTACAATGAAATATACAAACAACTGGTCCAGACAGGTGATGAGAAGCTTTGCAGTCCGGTCCTTCTTCCCCCTAGGCTACCAGAGAGATCTCCTTGGTGCTTCTCCACTGAAGATGTCCACAAGAGCCAAGACAGCCATTCCCAAAATTATCCATGGAGGAAACAAAGTTGGATTTCCTCCCAAATGCCTTTTTTTCTTTTTAGGGCAAGGACTGAACCCAGGACCTTGCGCTTGCTAGGCAAGAGCTCTACCACTGAGCTAAATCCCCAACCCCCCAAATGCCTTATAATTGAATTTTGTTATCAAAGAATATCCAAGTCCCTCAAGCGCACTGACACATAGGGGGATCCTTGTGGCCCGAGATCTTCTGCAGAATGAATTCTCTTTGCTGTCCTTAATTTGTCCTTTGTTTGTTGTGTTTCCAGAGCCTCTGGGCTAGCTAGCTGCCTTGCTTTCCTACTGTTACATACTTAGCAGCTTGGAGGAATGTCTGTTTGATTTGCTTCCGGCCCTGAAGAATACATGTCTGAGAGCTCTGCTCACTTTGGACGGGAGGGCTCCCTTGCTTTGTCAGCACACAGAGACCACTTGTGCGCACTGGCTGGTACTCTGGACATACCTGCTATTCAGGACTCTTGTCTGCTCCCCCATCTTCCCCCTATCTCCCCCCCATCTCAAAAGGACCACTGTTTTACATTAAACCCAGTAGAATATTCAAAGGTCATCTCCCAGCCCAGGAACCTTAACAGAACCAGCAAAGGTCCTCTTGCTGCACCCACATGTTCTGGGAATTAGAGTTTGGTCATCTCCGGAGGAGTCCTTACTCAGCATCCCACCAATCTTACTAGCTAGTGTTGATCCATTCCTGTGCTGAAGGAGCACTGTGCAGTGCATTTTACATACCACCTTGACTGACATCACTCCAGTCCCTAAGAGAAGGTTTTATTAGCGTACCTGTTTTCCAGGTGAGGGAACCCAGGCCCAGAGCTGTTGATTACATTTTTCTAGGACACAGGTACATCAAAACCCTACCTGAGAGGCTGGCGGGTGGGCTCAGTGGGCACATGTTGTCCAGCCCGATGGCCCGAGTTCAATCCCAAGACCCATATGGTGGGAGGAGAGAACTGACTCCCCGGGATGTCCTCCGACCGTGACACACATGCAAGGGCATCCCCACCCTCACCCCCAAATTGATAAATGGGGGAGTAGAAGAACATACCCCCAAGACTGTACCTGCAGCGTCTGTTGCTCCTGCTCTTCATTCTCCTGTATGACATCACCATTGTTTATTTGTTCTTACATGGTGTGTAGTTTTACAAAATGATTTTTGTTGAAAGTTGCCGGTGGCGGGGAGTGGGGAGGT
The DNA here is from genome assembly GCF_007827085.1 of Peromyscus californicus insignis. Lineage (NCBI taxonomy): Eukaryota > Metazoa > Chordata > Mammalia > Rodentia > Cricetidae > Peromyscus > Peromyscus californicus. Next base: position 10,887,501 of record NW_026294514.1, on the reverse strand, counting down.
TGGTGGGGGCAGGAGGTCACACTCTAGGCTCTCTTCCCTTACTAGATGGCTATTTGCCCCCAGTTCACTCCAGGCCTTCCAGATCACAAGTATATTTAACACATTCATTCATAATAAAGCACCCAGGGCTTAACCTGTGCCTTCCACCCCATCTTGAGATTTGCGTTAAAGGAGGCTGGAGAACCGACTTGATAATTAGCAATTAGTGAGAAATAACAGGCTCCCCTCAGCCATCAACAAGTGATAGTGCGCTCACCCTGTAGTCACCAGACTCAGGAAGCGGAGAGGGGAACATCTTGAGGTTCTCTTGAGACACAATCTTTTTCTGTAGCTCAGGCTAGCTCAAATTCACAGAGATCTTTTTTTTTTTTTTGCTTGGCCTCACCAGAACAGGATTGCAGATCCCAGCCTCTCACACACACACACAAAATAAATAAATAAGTAAATAAATAAATAAATAAATAAATAAATAAAATAAAGTAAGTCAATAAGTAAAAAGTTTTTACGCAAAATAAAAACTGTACCAGAACTACAAAATCTACAGATATTAAGAAGAGTGAGGACAAGAGACGTAAGGGGAAAAGCTGGGGACATTTGCATTCGATTCAGGTAGTGCATTACAACTGGGCATATATGGCCCCTTGTACATCTTTGGTGGGGGATTCAGAGCCCACAGCATTCCCGGGTGGCCACCCAAGAACAGAGCTCAGAGAGTTCCATGTCTTTCTTTCTTCACTTCCTCTGCTTGGTCCTGGATCAGACGGAGCCTGCGCCATCAGGCTGAGCCATGGCAGATGCCGATTGGAACTGAAAAGGTCTTTTTCCCCTTCCCTAGGCATGCCTCTAACATTGACAGCGTGCAAGTCAGTTGGAGACTCTTGTACTTCACATGTCCAGATCTGATTGCAAGGCAAATCAGCCAGTTGTTAAACACACACTCTTACCTCATCTCCCATCACCTCCACTTAGTAGAATTCATGGTCTCTCCAGAATTCAAACCTAGACAGGGTGGCAATGAGCAAGATGGGCCTGGCCCCGACTCCTCCCTCGCTGTCCTGGTCTCTGATGAGGCCTGGCCTTCAGCCTGCGGGCCACTTGCTGCTTATGACAGTTTATGCATGCAGAGCCCTGTCTTATGTACTCAAGCCACATGCCTCTTCCTTCACATGTCTGCCCTTGCCATCTTTGGCTCTTGGGCTCTTGACCTTTCCACTGGAGTATATATAGTCCACTTCAGGAGAGAGCCACAGGCCTGCACAGTCCTTAAGAGTGCTCAGGCTATAGAGACGAAATCTAGTGCTTCAAGAAGGAATGAATACAGAAGCCCTGAGCACAGGGGCCTCCCTGTAGGCCCAGGACTCTTCATAGTCAAAGGCTCCCCAGCCAGGAGAGACCGTAAAGCTTTCAAGTACAGGCCCGGATCTTGTCCCCAAAGCCATACTGCCCCTATCTTTCTGCCTCAGGTGGCATCTGCTGAGTAAGTGTCTCTGTGGACTCTGACTTCACCTCTGCCCCTGCCATTCATGACTTCACACTGCAGATCACCTCTGGGTTCCTGGGTGCCGCTGAGTTCCTTTTGTCTTACACGTCCAGCAAGGTTCCGACTTTTCTGCTCAGGTTCTGTTAGATCAGCAACTAATTAAAGATTTTGCCAGCAGTCCTTTGAGAAAGGGGTAGCCTTGGTGGCTGCCCTCCTCCTGCCCACCTCCATCTTCTCCCCTTCTTCGTCCTTCTCTCTATCCTCTTCTCTGCCATTTTCCCCCCCAACCCACCGGGAAAGACCTCCTGATGCTGGCGAAAGTATCTCTCTTAAGGGGAGCCGGTTTTATATCGTTGGTAAGAACTCTCCAAAGATGTAGCTCAGAGAAAGGGAGTAAGCTTGTCTGCAGAGGCAGCCATCTGAGATCTCCAGCTCAGGGCATTCCTGTATGATCATTCCAGCTCTCCCCGGAGCTGACCTTGACAATTATTTATAAAGCTGCTTCTACGAACACACTACCCTTCTGCAGGGCTTTATGAAAACCAGGCTTCATGCAGTGTTCTAAGTTTTGATGCATCAAAAAGAAGTTTAAATATTTTCCTTTAATGTGGAAATATTTTTAGATGATGAAGATGATTAAGTGTTGAAAATGTAGCGATCTGTTTGGCACCGAGAGAAAAGAAATATGAAGAATTTTTAATAAAAATCTGACCACAATGGTGTTGGAACACAATCTGTCTGAAATACAAGACAGACACTCTATCCCCCGGGCAAAGCTGACTTTACTAATGGGTTTGGACAGTTACAGGTGTAATTTTAGCTACCAGAGGGAGCACCAATTATTATAAGAACACAGGAGAAGCAACATGGAAAATAATTAGAGTTTTAAAAGAAAAAGTGACGAGAGAGTGAACAGAGATAATACAGAGCACATCCGCACAAGTTTGGAAAGTACAATGGATGCGAACCCAAGCCGTTCTGAAAGCTGGACTCATTGACTGGGCTTTTCATGTCAGAGTGAGGAGGATGGCTAGTACCACCGTGTCATATGAGGACTCTGCACCCGACAAAATTGTCTTCGACATGCTGGCTTGCATAATTAAACCATTAAAGAAACATCACAAAATAAAAACAAAGATCGAGGGGGGGGGAAGGGGGAGAGGGAGGAAGGAAGGAAAGAAGAAAGAAAGAAAGAAAGAAAGAAAGAAAGAAAGAAAGGAAGGAAGGAAGGAAGGAAGGAAGGAAGGAAGGAAGGAAGGAAGGAAGGAAGGAAGGACAAGTAGAAAAATAAGAGAAGAAAGAAAAGAAGGAGGGGGATGGACAGATACTTATTTGGGAAATGGTGCACACTTATCACCCTTGTTTCTCTGTCGCCATGAGGCCATCTCTCTTTTTTTCCTACGTGGCTTTAATTTACCATTGTAAGATGTAGCCATGTGGGGGGAAAATATGTGGAGAGAAGGCTCTTATGTGTTTTTTTTATTAAAAAAAAAAAATCAGTGCCACTAGTCCATGAGTGATCCTAAAATAACAAAGCAGCTGTGTGTGTGTGTGTGTGTGTGTGTGTGTGTGTGTGTGTGTGTGTGTGTGTGTGTGTGTGTGTGTGTGCCTGTGCAAGCTGGAAGAAAAACTTTGGGTAGGGAAACAGATTTAAGTTTCAAGTTTCCAAGGATCTGTTTAAATGACAGCAAGGGAAAAAAATATTGAAAAAGTGATGAAAAATATCCCAGCAGGATCCTTTCAGAAAGCCAGATAACTTCCGGTGGTTTAACTTGTGCAATGTAATTTCTTCAGCCTTTAAAATATGTGGGCGCCCTCCCTGCTACTTCCATTCCCAGTACTTGGAATCCGATGCTCCATTAGGGTGCTGAGAAGACAGGAACTTCCAGAAGTCATTGGTAATTGTCCCATTCCTTACTCAAAAACAATGACAGGGAGTCATCAACTCTTTCCTTAAGTGACACTGGCGTGTGGTAGGAACCAGGCACAGGAAGCAGCCCGAGTGTCAACTACGAAGTGTCTCCACACTGGTTAGCAATGTGCATGAGAAGGTTCCGAGCAGAGCCATCTCCAGGGCGCTGGGGAAGCAGCTCTCTCCACAGGCAGGCATTGACCTGACTGCTCTGAAGAGGAAGTGACCTTCACCTGCAGTCCAGAGTCAGACAAGGACACCCGTGGCCATCCTAGCACTCTAAGAAAGTGGTCTTCCACAGAGGAAAAAACAAAAAAAACGCACATTTTCCATCAAGACTACCTTCTATAACTTGAGCGATTTTGTCTCCCATTGGTGACAAGGCAAACTAGCCCAGTTGTCCCTAATAACACAATTCTTCCTCACAGGGTTGCTATGGAGTTTGCAGCCACGGGCTCAATCGAATCACCCTGTTCAGATCCTTTTTGATTTTGTTTTGTTTTGATTTGTTTATTTTTGAGATTGCAGTTTAATTACAATGTTTCTCCCTCCCCTTTCCCCTCTCCAAACCCTCCCATCTGTCCCCTCCACTCTCCTTCAAATGCAGTCTCTTTTTTCATTAATTGTTCTTGCATGCATATATGTATTTGAATGTACATATATATTCTTAAATATAAATTCCAGATGCATGTACTAGGTCCTTTGTGTGTGCTAGCTGAAGGGAATATATATTTCCCAACATGTCTGGAGATTCTTCTGAACGTGCGTTTATCTGAAAATGATAGGGGTTAGCCCTCCATTTTACAGATGGTGTGGCTTGGGTTTTCCCAAGATAACCCGTGTTAAGGGTAACCTAAGTTCCCCAGCTGCCCATTCAAAGCACTGCCACTCATTTCTAAGGATTTGGACTTGACCCATGTACCTTCTTGATTCCGCCTTTGCAGCTACAGCATTACATTAGCAGAGAAAGTGCCCCTGTGTGTGTGTGTGTGTGTGTGTGTGTGTGTGTCTATAGGGAGAGATTAGCTCATTGTTTATTTAAAAATAGAATTAAAGATCTGCAACGTAGTAAAACGATTTGCTGCTTCTTTATCACCACCCCTCCCCTTGCTTCCTGCTTCAAACTAGGTAGACAGACCTGGGGAAGGTGGGAAAGGAACTCTGATACATTCTTCTCTACTACTCCTTAGCTGAGTGTTTTCTCTGAAGTAGATGCTAATAATTAGGAGAACAGATGCTTAAATGTTATTAGTTTTTAATATATATCTATATATCTATATCTATATATATCTATATCTATCTATCTATCTATATCTATCTATCTATCTATATCTATCTATCTATCTATATCTATATCTATATCTATCTATATCTATATATATAGATATAGATAGATATATATGGAACTGAATCCTTGGCTCTTGCAGATGTGTGTTTTCTAATGACTTTCCTCCTTCCTCTTGAATTTTGTACATCAAGTGGAATAATGATGCTCCCCACAGTAGACATTCCCATCTGGGGTACAGGTGGTACCAGGCCTTTCACCTTGGAGGCTCAGGGTGCCTCCTGCTGTTCTCTGCTGAGTGACTGTGCTGGGAACCCAGATTCCATGTGATTCACTAGTTTACACACAGCCTCAGCCCCCTCTGTCCTTACGATCAGGGAAGTAACATGTAGAAATGACCCAACCAGCAGACCATTGCAGAGTCAACAGCGTGGAAAACTGCATTAAAAAAAAAAAAGTGGATGAAAAATTTACATGAAATCCAACATCTTATACTGTTACCCGTTCAAAGAAAGTGACACTTGGCAAAACCTTTGAACAGTAGATATAAGGTAATTTCTGAAGACTGTACTAGGAAACTGAGTCACACAATGACTCCTTTTGGGAGAGCTCATTATTTCACAGGTTTCTATTGTGGGTCAAATAAAAGTCTTCAACGCCAACACCTGTAGCCTGGGGACGCAGAGCAAGCTCTAGGAGAGGGAGTGAGGCTGAAGGAGGTGTCCTTTATGATCTTTACTCTGAGCTCCTAGGTGAGTTGGGCCCTTTTCTGTATGTCACTTGAGCCTGACTTGGTCTCATCGGGGACCCGGGCAAACCGAACATCTGTATTAAATGGCAGGTTGATGCGTTGCAGATCTTTGGTCCATGCCCTCTTGTATCAGCCTCTGTCCTTCGTGGGTCCCAAGTGACTCTGGCTTCCAGGATCATCCACATTCATGTGGCTCTTTGGGAAACCCCACTGTTTTCCTGCCCAAGGGCTTGTTACCTAGGTTTCCTTTCTGTTTGGAATGCAAAGTATAGTTAACTCGCTTCTGTGGGCTTTTTTAGAGAGATATGTAAAACCAAAGTCAGAGCAATGGAAAACAAACATTAGAGAGAGTACGTAATTAGGGGGTGCAGACTCAAACTTGGGGAGGCTGATTTCACAAAGGAGGACTGTGTGTGGCCATAGGAGACCATAGCGGGGGTGCCTGGCCTGCCTGCTCCCCCAGAGCCCCCCTCAGAAGCGAATCCCAGGGAGCTAGGCTGTTAAATGAAACCTGAAAACTGGTTAAAAAAAAAAAAAAGAAAAAGAAAAAGAAAAAAAAAGCCCACAGCCTAGTCAGATCTAAGAATTAAGACTAACTACTTCTTAATTGCAAATATTCTCATTATCTTTCTTAAATGGGTGCAGCTTTGCACGAATCATAACACCGTAAACTGCTTTTACTCGTCACTTGTTTACTTTAAAAAAAAATTAGCTTGCACGGTGTTAGGTTTTCTTATGGAGTTTCCAACCAAATTGGTTGTTGACTCTCTTCCCCCAGACTGTCCCTGCCCGCTGCCCACTTTGTACTCTGCCCCACGGTTCTCAGGACTCCCCCCCCCCACTTTCGAGCCACATATATCCTGCTGCCTCCTCCTTTCCCAAACCCTTTCCTCCATCATGACCCCCTTATGAACTTCACAGCCTAGACCCACACACAGCGCTCATAAGCTGGGATCGACATGTGACAGAAAATGTGGGGGGCACACCTCGAACTCTTACTCACTCAAAGGAAATAGGACTTGATTACTGCTTCAGAGTCAGATACATGACGGTCTCTTAAGACCAGGCTTCATAGAGTTACCCAGTATGGGCATGCTATGCTAAGTCACTCCTTAGGAATGTGTCACCATGGGTCTACGCGGAGACGTTTTCTGCAAAGAGAACTGTATTGTGGTAAAGCCTCAGGGAAGAGTGAGAGAGAGGAGCATGTCCCTCTGTAAGGAGGAGAGATGAGAAAATTTAATAAAACTAAATGTACCTGCTCCCCAAAACATCAGACCACGCTATTTTTCAGAGGAAAGATAAAGGAAATAAAAAGAAATAAAATTCTCATAAAAAAAAAAAAAAAAACAGTATGGCGCTGGTTTAGGGGGTGGGGGGGGGATACGATGGGTGAGGAAAGTTACCGCCGTGACACTGGGTGGGTTTCTTTTCTCTTCTTCTGGGTGCAAAAGCGGCAGTCATTTGAATGCCGTCGAACAGCTTTTCAGCTCACACAAAAGAGCAGACGGTTCCACTTACTTCTGAAATTAGATGCAATCATATCTGTGAATCACGAGGCAGCAAACCACCGTAATCTGCATTACAATACATTATCCTGCCACGCTCCCTAACTGCAGTCTACCGCAGCAACAGAAACACTTTGCGGTGACCTGCACCGCTCGGCAGAAGCGCCAAGCCACGCTAAGGCAGCAAAGCTACAAAAAGGAACTGCTTTCTGCTGCGAAAAAAGAGCAAATTACAACAAGAGTCAAGTCTCTGCTAATGCAAGACTAGTGTCTTCTTGTTCACAGTTTGCATAATTAGATATCCTGAATAGGGTTTTTTATTGTTCTAAAAATACTCCTGCTTTGTTTAAATCAGCTATTTCCTTAACAGCATGACTTTGGTACCAGAATTAGTGAGGTAGTTAGGGCGGCAGCAGAGATAAGGTACTTTTAGTTAACATTTAGAGGGGGGGAAGCTCTTTATGCTCTGTTTCCTTCCTCTCGCTTAGCCATCGCCCACTGAAACGGCAGTGTGAAATCCGGTGGAGGGTGGAGCGGCTGGGGACCCCCGGCATCCTAGGACTGCTCAGATCAACTTTTATAACTTTTTTTTTTTTTGCATTCAGAGCCATCGCAAACATTTCACCAACTAAAGTCCTTAGTACACTGGAGCCCACAGTAGGGGTATGTAGAGTCCAAAAGACAGCATTATGTTCAGGTCCAGCAGAAAGAGAGAAAACACTTTGGCCTTAGTGCTTAGAATTATGCCACATTTTCTGCCCTAATGAGGTGATGAGCAGAGGGACAAGGCCCTAAATACTTTACTATGTGCCTTCTCCCTCCATTCCTTACTGTTAGGAGGGGCATCTTTCTCTCAGGGGAAGACACCAGCACCAACGTCTTCTAGGACTTGTTTACTCATTACAACGTTGTCTCTGTGTGTGTGTGTGTGTGTGTGTGTGTGTGTGTTGTATGGTATTTGTGTGTATGTGGTGTGTGCGTGGTATGTGTGTGGTGTTTATGTGTGGTGTGTGTGTGATATATATGTGGTGTGTATGTGTGGTGTGTGTGTGGTGTGAGTGTGTTATGTGTGTGTGTGATGTGTATGTGTGATGTGGTGTGTTTGTAGTGTATGTGTGGTGTGTGTGTGTGTGTGTGTGGTATGTGTGGTGTGAGTGTGATATGTGTATGAGTGTGGTATGCGTGTGTGATGTGTGTGTGTGTGTGTGTGTGTGTGTGTGTGTGTGTGTGTGTGTGTGTGTGTGACCTGTAAGTCTGACAAGCCACAGCTGAAGAGTTCATTGTCAATGACCAGTCCTCTTGTCTATCTGAAGATCAAACACCAACAAGACCCCAAGGACAGAAGGTCACAGAACAATTGTAGTCTCTGGAAGCCTGGGTCTAGATGGGGAGCTCTGTGGGCTGTAGATTCCCATCAGCACCACACTTTTCTCAAAGGCTGTGGTGACTTTGAGTCAATCTCAAACATACAGAGCAGAACTCTCTTGGCTGCTCAGGATACCCTGACGTCCACTTGGCAGAACATCCTAAGGGCCCTTAGTGCATGCTTGACCTTTGTCATTTGTAAATCGCATTAAAAATCTATAAACTTCCGAGGAAAAGCACCAAAGCTTTTACTTTCGTTTAGCATCGTCTGCGCACCGTCTGAAATGCTTTCTCATATTTATATTGAAGTTGGTACTGTTGTGTTTTTTCAGATCTACACATCAATCCTTTTTCCTTCTGAGAACTATTAAGAACCATAATAATTTAACTGTGTTGATGATATACAGTGACTACTTCTTAGTAAAAGTTAGCTCTCAAAGTCTCCTGGCTGTGGCTTCCAGCCCACTGAAGTGTGAGAGTTTGAGCAGGTTGCCTGACCCATTTATTCCTTCTGCTCCTTGAGGTCATAGGAACAAAGGCTACAATCCTGGGTTAGGGCCTCCATGGATTTCTGATAAATAGAAGTGCTGGGGATGATTGCCATGATACCACATGAGTAAAAGGACTGTGCATTCACTGGTAATGTACTTAGCATGCATGAGGTCCTGGGTTCAGTCCCCAGCACTGGAAATAAGGGAAAGAGGGATGGAGGGGAGGGAGAGGAAGAAGCAGAGGGACAGTGACAGGGACTTCTGTCCTCCCTTCACACCCAGGTAGGACTTTACAGCTACAATCCCGTCTGAATTCAGAGCAAGCTGGCTTATTAATACCTGAGGGAACACAGTTTACAGATTCACTACAACCCAGGACCTTCTATTTTATCCAAAGCTATTCTTTTGCTAGATCTAGAAAATGAGGCTTCAGTAAGCAGCTCTGCAGACTCCTGTCTAATCAGCTTTCATCTTTCCTTATAGCCTAATCTCAGCAAAAAAATAAAAATTCCCCTTAAAACCCAGAATCGTTTTTCCGTATTCCTCTCTGGGTAAATTTATAGTCTGTTTCATTTTTCTTGAGATGCATTGACCAGAGGTTCATGTAGCAACACAGGTGGGGAAAAAAAAAAATCCTGTCGTAAGAGGAACCTGGCACTTGCTTGTAGCTCCCAGCATGCCCCAGCTCTTGGCTTCTTAAATCTAAATAAAGGTGTCTTTCATGCTTCCAATAAAAGACATTTTAAAAAAAATCGTCAGCCTTCAGACCTCCACAGATAAAGGTTTTCGTGGTCTCATGTTAATACATTCTCCATTGACATAACGGAGCACTCTGTGTTTTAATTGTAACATGAGATACATAGTAAATTTAGCGATTGCAAATTATTTCAAGAGACATTTAAGATTTTACTCGTTGAGACCTCAACATAGGATCTTCCAAAGCGTTCAACACTGCTGAAGCATGAATTCTGACATGCTTTAATTGTGTGTAAGCCCTAGGAGAAGTTTTGAGCATATTACAAAGTGACCTCTGACCCCTGCCTTCTCGTTCAAGGCCTGCCTGACACATCTGTTCTTGATTTTCTTGGGCAGGAGAGGTGATGGCAATCCCAGCAGAGGCTGGGCGGGGCCTCACAGACCCGGATAATTCTCCACCAGTGTGTTCAAGGGGAAGAAAGTAAAGTTCTATCAAGCAAGCCACAATGTGGCATCCACTCCCCCCCACCCTCCAGCCCTTTCTCCAAGGCCACTGCCAGCTCACCCTACATTTCTCATGTTGATTATAAGTGAAGCTTTGACAAAGGGGCATTCTGGGTATCAGGCTACCACATTATAATTCTACTGAAAAGTGTTCTTATTGTTTCTAAATTGCCGGTTAGAGTGAGCAACCCTTGTGACTTGGGAAAGGGGAGGGGGGGGATTTTGAACAAACACATTTAGCCTTAAAGCTGCGCTCAGTGAATGGTGAAGAGTGGCAGATGGAGATCACTGGTATACCTTAATATGCAAAGTGGCTTTGGCTTCTGAAGCAGACCCGTTAAGTTGCTGAATTGTAATTAAAGAGCCTCCTAGGGTACCCATTGAGGATGACTGTGATGGGCACACTGAGTGCTCACATAAAGGACAGGTAGCATGCCTATATCAGAGACCCACAAGCCAGAAGAAGCCATCTCTTCCTTGTCTATTGTACTTTCCTGACCTACAGGGAATATGCTGTATGCTACCAGTTACCAGGGTTCCCGTTAGAGTGAATTTCCTGGGAATGGTCTGTATTCTAATGTAAAGACAATAAAATAAATGCATCACCTTACTCATCATGCTGTCCCCCACCCCTGAGAGAGCTTGGTAAATGTGATGCGATTCGCACACCTCCGAGTGAAGGAAGTTTAAGGAACCCCCAACCCCGGGTTTGTGTGTCATTCATATGCCGCCCGATAGCGCTGTATTCCAAGTGAGCCTCTGTAATCAGCACATCGCTTACTTTCTCCAATTTACTTGGCTGCTTCCAAGACCTTCTTTAATTCCTCTGAATTCTCGAGTTCTGTTTACTGAAGTGTAGGTAGAAATCACAAAGGAGAGTGATGCATCTCAGAAACAAGGCGTGCTATCGGGATGGCAGCAGGGCCTGAATAATAATGGATTTGAGAAGCAATTCTGGAATGAGGTCCACTGTGGGTACCATTCCCAGCAGGTCTGGCCTGGCCCCCTGGAGAAGACCGAAATGTCAAGTTTCACTACACTATTGTGGTTGCTGTTGTAACAGGAGAGGATAATAGAAGCCTTTTTGGTTTCAAACAACTGATTTATGATGTAAAACTCCTGAATATTTTTGGTGAGGGAATGCATTATTCTTTTTTATTTCTCGCTAAAGTCAAGACCTTGAGTATTTGACCAGAAATACTGACGTCTACTTTAAGTCCCTAGGCGGTATTACTCTTGAACTTACCACAAGCAGCAGCAGCAGCAGCGGGCTCTTGGGTCTCCATCTACCCTGCTGTATTTCCCTGGTCCACTCCCTACCTGCCCCAGTTGGTATCTGAACACATCAGTCAACTCATCTTTTGGTCAGTTTGGGTATCACAGATGAAAAGGGGAGTTTCTTCATTTGTTCTAAACACCAAAGAGCCCTTAATTGGCTGTTTTGAATTTCTTTCATGTTTCAGAGATCATAGCACTGAGGATTCTATGTGTGTGAACTTAAATAACTAAGAAATATTTGCAAGAGTTGGTGAGTGGTCTCCGTGTCACACACTTGGTTGTGTATGTGGAGACACTGGGGCTTCAGAGGCTGCATGGGAAGTCTGAGAGTCTTGCTGCCTCTCACACTGAAATCAGTTTCGACATCAGAAGCCCTCACCAGCCAGACACCAGGGAGAGGTTCTCAGTTCTTCTGGAAGCTGAAAAGTCTTGTTCTAAATAATGTCAAAAAACCTGTTCAGCTTTAAAAATCCAAGGGCTTGGGTATTTCTTGTCTGCTTTGAGACAAGCCAAAGACAGAGAAAAAAGGAGGAGGAGGAGGAGGAGGGAGAGAGAGAGAGAAGAGAGAGAGAGAGAGAGAGAGAGAGAGAGAGAGAGAGAGAGAGAGAGAGAGAGAACACAAGACAGAAAGCCAGTGAGAGAAGCTTTAAGAGTGAGCCTTTGGTAGCTGCAATCAACCAGATCTGTAGCCGAACAGGACTCACAGCATGTGAATGTCAACAGTCTGAGGTACAGGGATGCAGGGGTGTGCAGCATGTGAATGTCAACAGCTGAGGTACAGGGATGCAGGGGTGTTGTGCTGATAGTTTTGAGCATATCAGAGCCATAACACAAAGCACTGGTGAGCAGATCCACATAGACCTTAAGTTCTGTTGATTCAAACAGAAGCATTCTCAGAGGAATTTAAGTGAAGGAACAATGTCCAGAAGCAGGACAGAATCCATTTCTGAATGCTGTGGCAGCTCCTACATGGGCCATGTCAGTGAGCCTGGAGGAGTTCAGTTTTCTCACCTACACAATGAAGGTGATGTCTGTGCTTTACCTGTTTTTAAAGAATGAAATGGACGATACCTTAGAGAGTGCGTTCATAAAATAAACAGCACACATGGCAGTATTGTTGTCCAATCCTTAAAGTCATACTTCCGGTGGAGCCCAAAGCCCTCCCCAAACCGTTTTGGAGGCCCCAGGCTTTGCTCATTCAACAGGAGGCATTTGCAAAACCCTGTGAAGGAAACTCAGCCTTTGTAAGCTGTGCTCTTCCTACCTCAGATAACAAAATTGTGCTCACAGGAAGAAAGAACTGGATTGCCAACCCCCATGTTGTTCAGTTGAGGACACCAGACTCCGCAGAGATTAAGGGGCGTGCCTAACCCTGTCAATCAGCAACAGGATCCAAGTGAGATTCTTGGCCTCCCATCAACTCACTATTTCAAAAAAATTGTTCATCCATTTTCATGATTTCCGCTTACTCTAAGAAGCATATAGGTGTTGCCCATAGACGGACTTGTGACTAGTAGTACACCCCAGGTCCTTCATAAAACAAGGTTGGAGCAAGGCAAGAGGAAACCATAGTCTGTCTTTCTTGTGTGTCTTCTGGTCAACATCACCTAAGATAAAGGAATGTTGAGAGGGGGAGGTGGGGCCAGGGAGCTCTGAAAACATGTTTATTCAGCCATTACCAGTAGATAAGTGAAATCTTTCTCAAATTTCTCTTCGGGGCCAAGATCCATCCAAATGCATCACTGTTTAGACCACTAAAAGAAATACGGTATAAAACTCTTGACTCTCATTTCCCAATATGTTAATCTTCCTTATTTATTCCTCCCAAATGTTTTTAAAACAATCTCTCTCTCTGGGACAATTGGATCTTGTGTATCCTGTCAAATTTTAGTAGAAAGCAAATTTTTATAACCAAATTATAAAGCTCTCAACACTGAGGCTTATTTATGGTGGAAACATTGACTGAATGTTAACTAAGGCGGCTTCTATGACACAGGCTCCAGTGAGGTAGAATTTCCGAACTAAAAAACTGGTAAAAATTATTTCGCATCTATTTTAATGTCCTTCCTTCAACATTGTGCACCATTCCCTCCCCCTATTTAAAGAGTGTTTTATCCACTTTTGGAATGATTTTTTTAAAAAATATTTGATAGCAGTGCTGTGTATCACTTGAAAAAAGAGAACTTCATGTTGTGGGTTTTCTTTCCTTTTTGACTGTAAAACATGTGCTGGTTTCCCCAGTAATTGTCAGAAGAGCAAGACATGACAGAGAAGTATCCTGCAGCTGGTTGGTGTTAGATCTTAAACTTAACTCCCCTTCACTGGGATTTCATCTTTCAGAAGAAAGCACCATTTTGCTTTTATTTCTGAACTGCAGTTGGGACAGGAAGAAGAAACAGGAGTTCAAGCATTCTCTTGAAAAGTCACTCTCCACGTGCAAACAGTTGTTAGGAGTAAGAGTTCTCCAAAAGACCACACAGCTTTCTGTCCATTGACTCCTGAGAAAGACTCCTACCTCAGTACTTTGTAAGGTTTGAGCAAGCTCCACCAACCCAGGTTAAACTTAATAATGAAATCACGGAGGGGAGAGGAGAGGAGGGGAAGAGAGGGAGGGGTGGGGAGGGGAGGGGAGGGAAATAGAGGCAGTGAAATAGGAAAATAACCAAGCTGAGACCCAAAAGCCAGAACCTCTTCTCAGGACGACCACTCCATGTGCATGGTTCTTGGATGAGAACCATGTAGGCCATTTCGCTCTGGACCGGTTCATGAGCTTGGTGGCAGACACAAACCCCCAGCCTCGCTCCAGTGGAATGAAAATGATTATAACAAGAAGACAGCAGCTGGAAAGAAACAGCAGTTCATGTCCGAAGGCCCTGGGGACCGTGTGCGAAAACACTTTCGAGGGCCTTGCCTTTCTGGCTTGGGAAAGCCATGTGGATACAAGGTGTACAGAAAGTGGAGAGAGATATTAAATACCGCCCGTCTGGGGGAGCAGAAACAGCAGCTGCCAGCCTTGGTTGAGGACAGAGGAAGGCGAAGGACTGAGAGGGGACTGAGAAGGGACTGAGATGCACCACGTCATCTTCTCCAGAGCTGACAGTCACCACAGAAAAGGGCAAAGGAAGAAGCTGGGTACCTGTAAGTGTGAACCTGAGGTTGCCAGAACTCAGTGATCTAAGAGCTGTCATCCTTTGGGACAATCACTTTAAAAAATAAACAAACAAACCCAAATATAATCCTTTTTGCTGTAAGCCTTTGTTGACATCAAGATCAGCTTCCTTTCTGTATGTAAAGCTACTAAACCTTCTAGTTTATTAAATAATTTCCACACACACACACAAAAACCCCTGATGAACGTCTAATTGAGACGTCAAACAACGTGTCTTTGGTGCGCTTTTTTTTTTTTAAATCAGAAATGTGTGTCAAAGGTCAAAAAAGCGCTACTTCCCTGTATCTTAAGCACGTCATTGCCATAATATAAAAACTGACTTACTAACTTAGATTATTTGGAGAGTTAAGTGCTTGTGTTATTGCAAATTAAACTAATTAGTATCATTTCCTGGCAGCTGCAGCTAGCGTTAGCAATTCCACAATTTTCCTTCAGCCGCTCAAGTGGGATGCAGAGCGAGGCAGCGCTGTGATTTAATGGAATGGGACCAGCTTATCAGGCTAAGGGCACCCGGTGCCACTCCATGTCCCTTCCTGATTTGCTCCCGACTGTGTGAGCACACTGATGAGAGGTGTCAGTGGTTTCTGAAAGAGCCCCAGCTAGTTGGAAGGACATTGGAATTTGCCTGTAATATTTCCCTTTTGGAATAGCTGAGAGTCTGTGCTCCATCCTTTGAACCAAAATTGTAGCTGCCCATAAAACATGCTGGAACTAATTTCCTACCACAGCCCGCTTAATTGTTATAAAACAGCCTTATAAAGATACCCCAAATGGGGCTTCCAGCATCTGTGAATGAATAACTAAGGAGAAAAGCTATATGTTCCATCAGTTTTTCTCTGGAACCCATGAGCTTCAAACTATGCATAATTCTCCAAGCCCACAGACCATAGGTGCTTTGCTACACCC
The DNA here is from genome assembly GCF_007827085.1 of Peromyscus californicus insignis. Classification (NCBI taxonomy): domain Eukaryota; kingdom Metazoa; phylum Chordata; class Mammalia; order Rodentia; family Cricetidae; genus Peromyscus; species Peromyscus californicus. The sequence continues at coordinate 10,872,156 of NW_026294514.1, read as the reverse complement.
AACACAGGAAAACTCACATGACAGCTTTACACGAGACACAAAAATCGAGAAATTATTCAGGAGGCTGCAGAGGTGGCTTGGCAGGTAAGAGCAGGGACCACTCTTACAAAGGACCTGAGTTCAGGTCCAAGCGTTGAGGAGCTCACAACCACTGCGAAGTCCAGCTTCTGGGTGGGCTTCTGAGGATCAGACGGCTCCGGCCTCCATAGGTGCCTGCACTCATGGGCACAGACTGCACATTCCCACACACACACATATAATTAAAAAATAAAATTAAAAAATCATCCCAACTGGATTCTGTTAGCCAGAACCTGATCCACAAAGGAGTGCGTTTCTTTACCGTAGTGGTTATCAACCTGTGGGTTGTGGCCCCTTTGGCAAACCTCGATCTCCAAAAATATTTACATTACGATTCATAACAGTAGCACAGTTACAGTTCTGAAGCAGCAACAAAACTAATTTTATGGTCGGGGGTCCCCACCACATGAGGAGCTGTGTTAAAGGGTCGCAGTCTTAGGAAGGTTGAGAACCACGACTCTCTAGGTTCGAGAAGTGGCTGGTATCTTTCAAAACAAGCATGAAAAAGGAAAGGAAGGGGGAGTAGGACAGTGAGAGAAAGTGAAATAAAAAATGCATGTATAAAGGAGAAAGCACAGATTCGTAAGAACTGCATATTATAATGCAAGGAATGGTTAGATGATGATGATGGACTCTCCTACCTCATTCTTGATTTTGCTTGTCTGCTTCTTCCTCCCTCCTTCCCTCCCTCCCTCCCTCCTTCCCTCCCTCCCTCCCTCTCTTCCTCCCTCTCTCCCTCCCTCCCTGTGGTTGATATATTGTGCACCCCAATAAACTTATCTTGGGGGGGGTCAAAGAACAGAACAGCCACTATGTTAACACAGGTCTAGGCAGTGGTAGCACACGCCTTTAATCCTAGCATTCAGGAGGCAGAGATCCATCTGGATCTCTGTGAGTTCAAAGCCACACTGGAAACAGCCAGGCATGGTGACACACGCCTTTAATCCCAGGAAGTGATGGCAGGAAGCAGAAAGGTATATAAGGCATGAGGACCAGGAACTAGAGCCTGGTTAAGCTTTTAGGCTCTTAGCAGTGGTTCAGCTGAGATCCATTTGGATGAGGACTCAGAGGCTTCCAGTTTGAGGAAATGAGATCAGCTGAGGAATTGGCGAGGTAAGGTTAGCTGTTCTATTTTCTGATCTTTCAGCGTTCACCCCAATACCTGGCTCCGGGTTTGTTTTTATTAATAAGACCTAACAATTCGCGTTACACCTTCCTCTCTCCCTCCTTTCCTTCCTGTCTTCTTTCTTTCTCTTTCTTTCTTTCTTTCTTTCTTTCTTTCTTTCTTTCTTTCTTTCTTTCTTTCTTTCTTTCTTTCTTTCTTTCTTGTCCTTGCTGTATAGTCTAGGCTGGCCTCAAACTCATGTTTCTTCCCTTAGCCTCCCAAGTGACAGAGCCATGTGTATGCACCACCATGCCTGGCATGATTTTCCTTTGGGCATCTACTAATACTGATTTCACTCCACCCACATTTAATAAAGGAGCAGACAATCCAGCAATGTCGCTGGGGCTGCTTAGGGTGAAGCAGTGGAAAATGAAGGAGGGATCTAAGCAGCAGGGCCACGAGCCTTTCCTGGACTCACATTCAGACCCCTTTGTCAGATTCCAACAGCAGGGTTTTGTTTATTCGTTTGTTCTTGTTGTTTTATGCCGAGTCTTTCCGTGTAGCCCAGGCTGGCCTTAAACTCACACTCCTGCCTCAACCCACCCAATGCCAGGATTGTGTGTGGGCTCCCTCACACCTAGCTTCTAAGAACAATGTACTGTTTTCATTTGAACAATGCTTTTGTTTTAGACTGCCTAGGTTATCTACCTGAATCAACTTAAATGTGTTGTGAAGGAATGGTGGGACTGAATCTAGACCTGGAAAACTGCAAATCAGAGTCACCAACTCAAGCAGAGTCACTGCAAAGGTGACCCTGACCTTTTAAAAAAAAACCCACAATGAACGTGGCATTCAGTGTTCTTCAGAAACACTAGACGCTTGTAGGAATTAGCATCATCCTGAAGAAGATCCAAATGGCAAGGTGCAGAGAGGGGTGTTATCTTTCAAAACCCCCAAATTGTTACTGAAACATGGAGGAAGTATCAGAATTGTGCCCATTCTTGATCCTGGCAGCTGCACTCAGAAGAATACCCTATATCTATATTCACATGTGTCCACATGTAAGATGCAATTGTTTGAAATAGCAAGACCGTATAAAGCGTAAGGGGCAGCTGGTTAAGTAAATTGTGTGCAGATATGTAATAAAAAGACTACCCACATGTTAAAAAGAGTGAGAAAAGCCCATAGGTGCCAACACAGACCAGCCTTAAGATATATTAACCTCAAAAATCAAGAGCAAACACAATATATGATGTGCTATCATTTTATAAAAAAGAAAGAATTGGGGATATAAGTGTTTGCATAATCATAGACTATCTATGGAAAGACGAATAAAAATCTGGTAACCATAGTTGCCACAGTTATCTCTTGGGAGGGGATCTGAGGAACTGGGAGTCAGAAAGAGGAGGAAGAGTTTCCACCATATGTTCTTCCCTACTGCTAGGACTGTTTTCAGTGCACAGGGCGGAGTAATAATTCGTTTTAAAAAGTAAAATCCCTTAAGAACGATAGATCCTATTACCTTAATGCTAGAAAGCTGCGCTGTAATAACATGCAATTGCAGGCCCTAGTGTATACTCTGAAGTCTTCTGTCTTGTTTAACATAACTAAGCAATAATACTTAATTCTTTCTTTGTGAACTCTCTTGAAATGATCATTGGTTCTGAATGATGTGTACTGAGTCTAATGCGCTACATCGGATATTATGTGGGTGATGTGTACTGAGTCTGATTCGCTACAGTGGAGAGTGTGGGGTGATGGGTACTGAGTCTGATTCACTGCAGTGGAGGTATTTCTTATGGAGCTGCAATCAGCTGCAATTTCTTATGGAGTTTCAGTAGCACTGTGAGAATGTGCAAGATTGATTTTCCTACTGTGACCCCTGGGACCAGACGAGATTCACAGGATTATAGAATGATATAGGTGTGGAGAGAAAAAAATAACCTATAGAAATTTCAAAGACTGAATTTTTGACGTTGTATGTCTACACCAAAATTTTCACTGGTCCATGTTAAAATAAAAATAGCTAAGACATAAAGTGGACTTCTGAAAACTAAGTTTATTTTATTTAAATGTCCATTTATGCTAGCAGGTCCTTGTGAATTTTGTGTAGCATACTTTTATGAACAAATGTGATAATAAATAATTATCAGTTTATTGTTTAAAGACTTTATCTGGTAAAATGGAAGTTTGTAAAAACCTTTGTTGAGCCTCAAAGTTTTACTATTTTTATTAGTACATATAAGAATTGGGAGTCTGTAGAGATGGCTCAGTGGTTGAGACCACTTCCTGCTCTGTCAGAAGACCTTGGCTCAGTTCCCAGCACCCACATGGTGGCTCATATCTCAGTTCCAGGTGATCCAGCACCTCTGAGGCACCTATGTGCATGTGGAGCAAATAAGCTAATGCAGTCACATGTGCATGCACACACACACACACACACACACACACACACACCAATAAATAAATAAATAAATAAATAAATAAATAAATAAATAAATAAATAAATAAATAAATAAATCTATACAGAAAGTCAGTCAGGTTATACTGAGAGACCAGAGCTTATGAAGAAATCAGAATAAAGTAACAGTGGAAACCAAAGACTTTCTGTTAATTGGGTTGGTTGCTTAATTTTTACCAGTTCATCTGAATAAGAAATTATTTTAATGTAGTAAATATGAACAATAAATATACTGATTAAATGTGACTTGTTTTTTTTAAAAAAATCATCTAGTACTTCTACCTCACTTTTAAAATTTTACTTAGAAATGGTAACTCGCCTTTAATCCCAGCACTTGGGAGGCAGAGGCAGGCGGATCTTTGTGAGTTCGAGGCCAGCCTGGTCTACAGAGCGAGATCCAGGAAAGGCGCAAAGCTGCACAGAGAAACCCTGTCTCGAAAAAACCTAAAAAAAAAAAAAAAAGAAAGAAATGGTAACTCTTCTAAACGACGATTTTTAAGAAAGTTGGAAATGAAACCTAGAATCTTCTCCTGAGTTGCCATGAGAAAAGCCTCTACTTCTAATTAAAGCCACAGCAGAACTATGGGCTCCTTTAATTCTCAGGATCCTCTTACACCCTTGCTGCTCGGAAGGCCTGTTCACCATTACCCAAATGAAAACAATATTAGAAGTATTACACTGATTTCATTCTGTTGAAAACTAATTCTGTGGTCTTCGAGATGTATGATTTCTTTAAGGGAACACATAATCAAAGAAATGACCTAGAACTCTAGGAATTAAATGGTCTGCTGGAATTCATGTCGGCCTGGGAGGCACCTATTGTGTTTCTGTGACATGTCAAACTCCGTGGGGTATCGCAGCACAAGATGAACGGCACTCGGCCCCATCTGACTGGCGATTGCTCATCGTCTTCCTAGGATTTGCTTGTGTGTATAATCAGCCATTGCGCATCACAGCAAATCTATGTTCTGCCAGAAACAAGACCTATGCCCTGATAAGACAGCTTGTGGGGCTGCTACCCAGTTCTGCCTGCGTCAGGAATATTCGAAGACTTTTAAGAGATGGCTGATTTTTTTTTTAAAGATACATATTTTATATAATGTTTTCATTTATTCTCTGAGAGTTTCATAGGTGTCTGTGGCATATTTTAATCATAGCCACCCCTACTCTCTCTTCAACACTCTCTGCTTCCAAGTTGGCGTTCTCTTAATCTCTTATTTCTTGCCACTCATTGAGTCCACATAGTGCTGCCCACATGCACAAGGATGGAAACATGATGGCTGCTTTTAAGGTGGATCTTTGCAGCCTCAGTGGCTGCAGCTCCAGTAGGTGACCTCACACCCATGCACATGCTAAGCTCTCTGTATGGACTCAGTGGGTTTTACAAAAAGAGGGTATGAAGCTGGGAGGGACTAGCAGTCCAGTAGGGATAGTAGAGGAGTCGGAGGAGATGGAATGGGGAGGAGAGACTTGATCAAAAAGTATTTTATGCATCTACAAAATTATCAAACAATAAAATAAATAAATAGAATGACTCTTGAAGAACAGTTAGCAAATCAAAGGGTTTCTGTAGCATGATAGACATTACTACAAAAATGATGTGATAGTGATAGCATTTTCCCTATTAAAATGTGAATACCTTAGGGTTACGGTTCGGACTTCTTCAACTTTGTAATCCCTACCACTAATCACCAGGTCTGTTACATAACAGAGACTCAGATATGGGTTAAAAAAAAAAAAATAGATGGGTGTGGTGGTTTGAGAGAAAACGTCCCCCAAAGGGAATGTCACTATGAGGAGGTGTGGCCTTGTTAGCATAGACGTGGCCTTGTTGGAGGAAATGTGTTACTGTGCAGGTGGGCTTTGAGGTCTCCTATGCTCAAGCTGTGCCTAGTGTGTAACACTGTTCACTTCCTGTTGCCTGTGGATCAAGATGGAGAACTCTCAGCTCCTTCTCCAGCACCATGTCTGCCTGCAGGCTCCCATGTCCCACCATGATGATAATGGACTAACTCTCTAAAACTGTAAGCCAGCCCAATTAAATGTTTTCCTTTATAGAAAGCTGCTGTGATCATGGTGTCTCTTCACAGCAATTGAAACACTAGCCAAGACAATGGGTAACAAAACAAAATTGGAAAGGCAAAATTTTTATGTTTTCCCCAACCTTGAACACATAGAATCAAGGACAACTGAGGGAACTCTAACATGTAACACATATGTACAGTTTCTCAGCTACCTAACATGTTTTGACAAGTTTTCTGTCCCGAGTTTAGTACCAAATCTTACTTACTACCTTTTGTTATTGGTGATTAAATGCAGAGTTTTATTGACTTGAATCCTGAGGCCTGACTGAAAGGTGAAATAGCCATCGTGAGGTTATGCAGCCTAGAGAGAGGACACAAAACGGTCGATCAACAAATGTGGTCATTTCAGGCCGTGTCTGTGTTCCAAAGAAGTTAAAACCCATCCCTTTTGAAAGGGAAGTCCTTACTCTCTCGGGACTTTCCACTGGGAAAGAGAAGAGGAAAGTTCTTCCCTCCCTTTGCTAGTGTTCCCTCCTCTCCCTCCTCCTCCTCCTCCTCCTCCTCCTCCTCCTCCTCCTCCTCCCCCTCTCCCTGCTGCTGCCCTTCTTCCTCTTCCTCCTGCTGCTCTTCTTCCTCTTCCTCCTGCTGCTCTTCTTCCTCTTCCTTCTGCCCCCCCTCCCCGGCTGGCATTACTCATTTTGTTCTCATCCTCTGAACCAGACAGGCAGTTCTTGAGTTCCCATCGCAGGTACACACTTATTGCACTGGAATATGCTGCCCCCATACTGCCAGCCCTCAAGAACTTGAAGAGTGGGTCCATCCTTTTTTCAACTCATTTCTCCCTTGAGTCGTATCAACACATTCCTATAATATCACCCTGCTTTTGCGAACACGAGCCTTGGATTCCCCAGAGACCGGTTCCAAGGCTTCCTCGGGTGCCTGTTCTGTGGCTGTTGATATCCTTTCCATAAAATGGTGTTGTCTTTGCATATATAACCCTGAGAGCCCTTAATACTTAATACATTCTAAATGCTACGTAAATAGTCATCTTGTTGTTCAGGGAACAGCGATAAGGAAAAATGCCATCGTGTGCTAGGTACAGAGACAACTCGTTATTTCTTTTTAATATCTCATCCTCGATTGGTTTAATCTACAGAAAATGAACCTGAGGACACAGAGAACCACTTGTGCTTACTTAGGTGACTCTGATGGAAGACATACCTCCTTCTTGGTGACCCCCTGCTGAGCAGAGTGGAGCAACATCCCACAGGCAGAGAAGGTTGCCTGAGTACATGCAAGACAGGGAGGAAATTCACAGACGGCCCCCGTTTGCAAAAAGGGGTTCAGCCGTTGCTAGCCCAGCAATGGCAAAATGCCGTGCTCTGTGAGATTGGATCGGTTACAGTTTTGGTACCCAGGTAGGGCCTTCACCTGGGCTGGTTTTCCACATCCCACCTCTGCTATGGCACTTACTTGTGGAGTTTGGCTCATGATCGTGGTGTCGGAGAAGCACCAATGTCTGTCTATCTTTACACAGTAGAGCAGAGAAACTACTGCTCTTTGGAGCCAGATACTCAGTTTTTAAATAGCCTGAGTAGGAATTTAAACGGTTCTTTGGTAGCAATTCAGAACACATTCTGTTCTTTGTAAGAATGGCACACACACGGCGCGGGCCTCCCATGGCATCAGCACGTCTTGGAAGGAGAGCTAATGGGCCATTGGATAATGAGCATGTATGTTTTATTAATGGCCTAAATAAGCATCAGCATCATAGGGTTCACCGGGGGCTACACACAGCCACCCTTTCAGGACTCCAGACATGGAGCCAATTATTAGTTTTTCTACCGAGTACTTTACCCAGGAAGGAACATGTTAAACAATGGTTCTTAATGCCAAAATCTCAGTCTTTCCTGAAGATGTTTCCCATTTAGTCTAATGGAAATTTGGCCTGAGCTCCAGAAGGGCCGGAATAGCAGCAGTACATAATGAGAAAGTTTGTCATTTATTAATTTTACAATTGTCAGTTGCCCCTTTAAGGAAGAAAATGAGGTAAACCCTTACATCAACAGAAGTGTCTTACACTGTGCAACAACCTGATAGGCTGCCTAGTATGGTCTCCAGCTCAGGAAGAAGTGGCAAACAGAAAGGAATAGAATGGAAGGTCAGACAGAGCCTTAGATGCCCAAAGGCTTAGAAAGTGTCTTGATTAAGGTTTCTATTGCTGTGAAGAGACACCATGACCACAGCCAACAGGTGGTGGCTGACAGTTTGGATGTCCAGCCCATTATCATCATGGTGGAGAGCATGGCGGCATGCAGGCAGACATGGTGCTGGCTATATTTTGATCAGAAGGCAACAGGAAGTGGATTGTGACCCTGGGTAATATCTTGAGTCTTGAGCATAGGAAACCTCAAAGTCTACCCCCCACACTTCCTCCAACAAGGCCCCACCCAATCCAACAAAGCCACACCTCCTAATAGTGCCACTACCTAGGGGCTTATGGGGGCTAATTGCAATCAAACTACCACAGCAAGCAAAAGCAGCTCATGAAGACCTACTGTGTGCCTGCACCTAGGTGGCTGCTTCAGTTCGAGTTCAGATATTCAGTATATTTCACATTAAGAACATCACTATTTTTTATTACTGCAAGAACAACATATTTCAAGTTTTAAGAAGAAAAAGCAAGTACTCAAACTCGAATTTACAATCTCCCTTCTCTACCTCAGCCATAGGAAGTCCTTTGGTGCGTCTCCCTCTGGCCCCTTCTTTGCTCTTGTTTGTTCACTTCACATAATGGAATGTGTAGATGCTTTACATAACACACACACTGCTTTTTTTTTTCCACTGAGAAATCATGAATGTGTTTTCATCAAAATAATTCAAAATTTTTGATGACATGAACACATACATCATTCTAACCCTGCAACTGGGTGACAGCAAAGAACAAAGTTAAAGAAAAAAAAAAGTGCCACATAAATAACCAGGACCAACGTCAAGGGAAGAGAATTCTTTCTTTTTCTTTACTAAGAAATTTTTTTTTCATTTTACATACCAACCCCTCTCTTCCCTCCTCCTGCTCTCTCCCCCAGCCCTCCCCCTTCGACCCACCCCTCATTCCCTCCTCCAAAAAGGTAAGGCCTCCCATGGGGAGTCAGCAGAGCCTAGTATATTCAGTAGAGGCAGGTCCAAGCCCCTCCCCATGCACCAAGGCTGTGCAAGGTGTCCCACCATGGGCACTGGGCTCCAAAGAGCCAGCTCATGCACCAGGGATGGATCCTGATCCTACTGCCAGGGACCCCTTAGGCAGACCAAGTTACACAACTGTCTTACTTATGCAGAGGGCCTAGTCCAGTCCCACGGAGGCTCCACAGCTGTTGGTCTAAAGTTCATGAGTTCCCACTAGCTTGGTTCGGTTGTCTCTGTAGGTTTCCCCATCATGATATGATGTCCCAGCTCATAGAACCCCTCCTCCCTCTCTTCAACTGGACTCCTGGAGCTCAGCCTGGTGCTTGGCTGTAGATCTCTGCATCTGCTTCCAGGAAGACAATTCTTACTATCTATTCTGTTAGATCTTTGTAGTTGATCAATCTTTTATGCTCCTGACCATAATATCCCACCATACACTTTAGGTAATTAGTTAGATCCCAGCATTTGTTACTCCCAGGCACAAATACAGTTCCTTCCAGCATTTCCTTCCTCATTTGCCTTATCACAAAATTTTAAGAGTAAGATTCTAGGGTCAAACTTTGCACATAGTGTCACTTTATCACCAAAAAAATAAAAAATGGGCAGGCGAGATGCTTGGTGGTAAAGGCACTTGCCGCCAAGCCTGACCATGTGAGTTAAATCCCCAGAACTCACAGGGGAAGAAGAGAACACCAACTCTTGCAAATTATCCTTTAACCTCCACACACGTACACATGCATGCACACAATAAATAAATAACTGTAAATTTGAAAAACAAAAGGCAAAAATTTTCTATCCTGTAATTAAAGTAGTTCTGATAACTATTTAGATCGTTAGAACATCCTTTTGTGATTTACCTATTCATGTTTTAACTTGTCTTTTTTTTATTATATTCTTCATCTTTTTGTTCTTTTAGGATCTGTAGATCTTTATATATGTAGGAAGACATCTCTTTGTCATGCGTGTTGCTATTTGTTCTCGTTTGTGGCACCAGCATCATAAGAATTTGGAGATTTTCATCTTTTCGTCAACCCTTTCACTGTTGTGGTACCAGTGACGTCATTCAAATAAGTAGAATTATCTGCTATGCTCTCATTTTTAGATGTCTACTCACTGGGGGATGGGCTGCATCTATTCACATGTGTGTGCATGTGTGTGGTGGCCAGGGACAACCTTGAATGTCCCTCAAGCACCACTTTAGTTTTTGAAACCGGGTCTCTCCTTGGCCTAGAACTCACCAAGTAGGCTAGGCCAGCTGGCCAGCCAGTGTTGGAAATCTGCCCAGCTCCACCCCTTCAGCACTGGCTTTTTTTTTAAAACGTGGGTTCAAACTCAGCATCTCATGCTTGCACAGCAAGCCCATTGCCAAATGGTCTAGCCCCACAGTCCCCATGTTAATCAATTAGTCTTAAAAAGCAATAGGACTTGTCAATGCGGACATTCTTATGAGTTGAGATTCATATGAAATCTGGATACTGTACTTCATTTAAAAAAAAAAAAGAACTCTACTTGAGAAAAAAAAAAACTTATCCACAAAATGCATCTCTAGAATCATATTCAGTTGTGAGTCTTCGACCACATACCCATGAAAAAAGATCTGCGGCAGAAGAATGTTCAGGTTTGTGGTATGGTGTTTGCTGTCACCGCTGAAATTAGAGCACAGTAATTCAGAAGGTTTCTGTCTGGCTCGGAGAACACCCACTGAATGAATGTGATAAAAATCTACATGGGAGAGCACAGATAACATTCAGTTCTGTGTGCCTTCCCACCACGGCGGGCCGGAGCAGGACAGAGGAGCTCCAAACAGTCAGTTCAACCTAACGGCAGTGCTGGGGGCCCCCGACTCTCCTCTAAACACACTTCGGGATTCCACTCATCAACTGCCAATAGCAAAACGCATATTTTTCTTTTCCCGTGAGCTGATTAGAGTTGTGGTCTCTTGTAATTCATGACATTCCATTGTATTTATTTCTGCTGGAATTTTCAGGCTGAAAGACCTTCAAACCCTCCCTCCTAGCAGAAAATTGGCATAAGAAATTTCAACATAATAAATGCTTTAATTTTTTTTTTTTTGCTTAATCTTGATCCAGGATTCATATGGTTCAATTTAATTATGTCAGAGGCCCTTGCCACCAGTATCAGTTCAGATGAAGGGGTTCTGAAGATTGCAGAGATAGGAGAAAACGAGAGAGATGAGATAATTCTATTTGCAGCAGATTATTAGAGGGGAAACGAAAACTCAAAATGTGAAATCCTTTGGTCTTTTCTGAAATAATTTGTGCCCACAGCTCAATTCGAACGTGGAGTTGAAGGCCCCCTAAGCTGTGCAACCTGAGAATCCTTTTGATCTTGAGCATGTGGTTGAAGAGTCTTGGTTCCCACTAGTTGATAACAAAATAGCTGCTTATTTTCATTCATCTGCTTGTATGTATGATTAGGAGAGGTTTTGAGGAGACAGCCAGAGTGTAGTATGTACTCAAGATGGTAGGGAGGCTACAAATTCCAGATCTAGTGACTTACTTCTGTTCCTAGGGCTCAACACACTTCTTTGGGGAGGGCACAGAAAGTAAGTCATTTGCTATATTGTGACCAGCAAGTCTTATTATACTTTTGTTAGTTTGTTTGACATCTGTTTTTTTACAACCTTTTAGAAACATGAAAGCCAGTCTTTGCTCGCAGACTGTGATCCCGAGCTCTTTGAGCTGGACTGGGTTCTCTGGCTCAATTTGCCAACCCGTTTCTATAAGATTATTGGAGGAGGAAATCACTAGTTCCTGAAGCGCCACTATAGCTAAGGGCAGAGTTGCTATCTGTTTGATTCTGCTATAGTTTATTCCGCACATCTTTGATCATTGTTTTATTTGATTATCAAAACAACATGTATGACAAAGAACACCGTGGACAGGTAGGGACTTCCCCAAACTGTACAGATGATGAGAAGGGAAGTCAGGAATGAACACATCTTGCAACTGATGGTTGATTCTCTTTCTGTGAAACTCCGACTGAGTCAGAAAAAAACGTGTTGATGGGTAGAGGATCGGATTGAGAAGGCTGCTAGCCTATGGTTAACACATCTGTCCTCTGGGGCTCCTGAGCTCACGCTTGAATAAAAACCCAAGAACATACAATCCCCACTTCTTGCACAGTGCAGCTGCCCTACAGGTCTAGATGAATTACCAAATTAACTTGCAGCCAACTCAGGATTTAGGGAAATCTCTAGTTAGCTCATAATTCCCACCTACACTGATAAAAAAAAAAAAATGGTGTGATTTGTGCTTTCTTGCCGCTTTCAAGGCAGAGCAGGGAAATGATGGCTTAGTTCCCAGGCAGTAAACTCCAAGACATGGAATGGCTGGAGGAGGAGAGCAGGCTTCCGCTTCAGCAGCTCGCAATGGGAATGGGTCGGAGTAATGAAACATAACAGAATTGTTTGGAAAGACACATTAACTCTACTTGTGTGGCCAAGGGGCTAATCAGGATCTCCATCGGAAGGACTAGGCCAAGGTACATATGGGACTCATTCCTTCATTTTTATGGCTTAGCGACACAAACTGTGTATTCTGTTACACAGTAGGCCAATGGGCATTTGGGCAAGATAAGGTCCAAGAAACATAGCAATTCCACATGACGTTGTGATAACCTTTTCATCAGACATTATAGGCCAAAACTGTTTAATGGCATTTACTTTTATTTGGGTTTTCGTTCACTGCTTTCTATATTTACAAGTGTACATTTTGAAGAAGCCGATTACCCTATGACACTTGTTAATGGAGTGCTACAAGAATGCTATGGCCACTTGTGGCTTCTGCAGCTTCGAAATGTGGAAACACTGGAGAGGGTTCAGGAAAGACTTCAAAATAAAAGTGCCAGAGAAATAAGGGTTGGAGCAGAATGAAAGGGACTGACCTTCGCTAAGGTTTGAAAAGAACAATGAGCCATCACATCAAAGATTCTCATGCAGGGATGGAAGCCGTTGTTTTCTCCTCCCATCTAAAACAAGGACACAAGGAGGGACTCTAGAACTTGGGTTTCTGGTTCGTGGGCTCCCATTCTGGTAAGAAGGACAGCAGGAAGGCTTGCCACTGAATTATTTCTAGGGGCCTTCAATTTTGTTTTATTTAATCTAACACTAAAAGCAAAGCAAACCATTGGGGAGATTGGTGTGAAATGTTTGCTTTTAAAAGGGGATCTGTGAGGGCAGGGAGATGGTTTGGTAGGTAAGGGCACTCCTTCCAACCATGACAACCTGAGTTCCATCCTCAGGACTCACTAGCAGGATGAAAAAAACAACTCCCATAAGTTGTTCTCTGGCTTCCATACATGGCCCATGACAAGGCCCACTCACACTCAAATAAGTTAAAAGCATCATATATATATATATATATATATATATATATATATATATATATATATATATATATATATATATAAAGAGGGTGTTTGTTTTTGAAAAAGTGAGAGTCACTGTGAGTATTACACTAGGGTGTGGGTGTGCTATGAAAGTGATCTGTGCTTTGCTAGGCTGAAATAACTAAGGCCATTATAGTTTCAAGGTAGTACAGGAGTTAGTATATTTACTTAGCTACAATTATCCAATGAAATATAATCCATGTGTCAGTGCCCTGTAGCCTAGGGTAAGAGGGACTATGGACAATGGGGTGGAAGCAAGCATGGCTTCTGCTGTCATGTGTATGGCTGGTAGAATTCAAAGGTTTGTGCCTGGCATGTGAGCTAGCTATCCACCTATAATTTTATTCATTTCAGCAAGATACATTCCGATTTTTTTGTTTGCTTGTGGAGCTTATTTCTGCATTTTACATCAAATTATAACTCGTGCTCAATAAGGGAGCCCTATATTGTATTTCCCATTTGTGTGATACTCAAAGAATCTCCAGTTTACTTGTATAATGTCATAGGAAGGTATCCTGTTGTCAAAAGATGTGGACTTCTACCTAGACTGAGAGTCTGCCGGTATTGTGGAGAGGAAAATTCACTCTTCCAGTGTAAGGTGGCGGCGGTCAGTCTTTGAGAACTCCCTTGTCTTCACTCTGTGAAGGACAAGTTCATCTCCGGTTATTCCCCAAGCTTTCACTTCACTCAGAGCTTCGTGCTGACTGAAGAGCATCACAAATTTGTACCCTGTGAAGTCTGCAGTGGCAGTACAGTCAGGCTCCTCCTCGCAGGCTTGACCTAGGGCCTTTAGTCATGAACCTTTCCTCCTATCCTTTTCTTTTCGGCACTATTTGAGTTAAATTCGATGTCATAGACAATATACGAAAGAGATTAAATTCTGTCAACTTTTCTCCAGAAATATTAAAATATTTTGTTCTCGGCTGGGGAAAATTTGTTTTCAAATGACTTTCCATTGACTTTGTAGCAAAACTCAGTTTCTTAGAGTGAATCGCGAATATAAAACACTGAAATACAATCCAGAAATTAATTCAAACACTTTGCATGTACCATTTCATTCAATCACTCTGAGATAGCAATGGTCCTTATTCCCAGCAGACAGGAGAAGAGAAAGTTACGCAACATCTTTAGAGTCACACTGGTCAAGCCTTGGCATAATTCTTTGCCGTACACTGTCATGACTTTTCAAGAAAGAATGATTGGATTCCTTTTAAGGAATCCTAACTTGGACAAGTTCCAGAACAGTCAAGGCTACCCAGAGAAAAACAATAACAACAACAACAACAAAAAAAAAACCTTGAAAAAAACCAAAGCAAAACAAAACATTCCAAAACACATCTTAATTTCTTAAATCCCTAATGTGGTTCATTCAATGATGGAGTACTCTACATCGGTAAAAAATGAACTTAAACTAGAATGATGATCAGGATATGAAATATCACACACTTAATGTGGAGCAAAAGAAACAAAACACATAATTATTGAATTTATTTGTAGAAAATTCAAAAGCGTGGGAATTAAATGATATGATTCATAACAGCAGAAGTCCATGGCAGAATTTCAGGGACTTCAATACACAAGACTCAGGATTAAGTTACCTTAATGAGAGCAAGGAGGGAGTGTGATTTGGAAAGTCTCTTTGGGGGCAAGGGAGTAGTGGTGGGTGCACAGGGATTGTATATTTATTATTATTTTAGCAATCTGTATTATGTGTTATTGTACATGTTTCATAATTAGTTATTTTAAGAAAATAGTTTTATTACTAAGTGGGCTGAGCCAAAGTTCCCATCTAGCATCCTATTTTAACTCACACTTCCTGGGTCAGAATCCTATCCTCCAACTGAGGTTTCAGTTATTATAAGACCAGGAGCCAGAAGTAACGGTGAATACCTACAATCCCAGCACTCTGGAGGCAGAGTCAGGAGGATTGCAAATTCAAGCCCCGTCTTGGTTACATAATGTCTTAGGGTTTTGATTGCTGAGATGAAATACCATGACCAAAGCAAGTTGGGGAGCAAAGGGTTTATTTGGCTTCTGCTTCCACAGCACTATTCATCATCAAGGAAAGTCAGGACAGGAACTCAAGCAGGGCAGGAACTGGAGGCAGGAGCTGATGCAGAGGCCATGGAGGGGAGCTGCTTACTGGCTTGTTCCTCCTGGCTTGCTCGGCCTGCTTTCTTACAGAACCCAGGGATGGTACCACCTACAACGAACTGGGCCCTCCCCCATTGATCACTAATTAAGAAAATGCCGTACAGGCTTGCCTACAGCCAGATCTTGTGGAGGCTGTTTCTCAATTGAGGCTTGGTCCTCTGCAGTGATTGTGGCTTGTGTCAAGTTGACATAAAACTAGCCAGCACCTAGTGACACTCATCTTTTAAAAAAAAGAAAAAAGGCAAATATTTTGGATGGTAAAAGAATAGTTAATTCCTGTTTAATGAGGCACAGTTCAAAATATGGTTTCTGGTATTCTTTTAAAACTGACAGAGATACTTGCACGTGAGTTTCCTGCAGCACTATTCACAATGGCTAAGTGACAGATCCACCTAGGTGAGTGGGGACATGAAATATGCTGACATGCACAACTACAAATGATGTTTCATTCAGTCACAAGGAATGAACTTATGCGGTTTTCAGGGCGGGGGGTGGGGGATAGATGGCATTGGAGATCATCACCTCAAATGAACTCAGCCAGTCACAGAACGTCAGATACCACATGTCTTCTCTAATTTGTGGGTCTTAGACTTTATAGACATAAGATCTCCTCTGTACAGATGGCATCTAAGTAGTAACGAGTCTGGGGTAAGTGGGGGGCTAGAGGGGAAGAATGTGGGGGAATGCTTTCAAAGCACATTATATGCTTGCATGAAAATGGCCTGCATAACCCTGCATAAATTTTTAGATAAAGAAATACAACGTGCCGGGCGGTGGTGGCGCACGCCTTTAATCCCAGCACTCGGGAGGCAGAGGCCGGCGGATCTCTGTGAGTTCGAAGCCAGCCCAGGCTACCAAGTGAGTCCCAGGAAAGGCACAAAGCTACACAGAGAAACCCTGTCTCGACAAACCAAAAAAAAAAAAAAAAAAAGAAAAAAAAGAAATACAACGCAATATATAATACAAATTATTTGTTCAGCTACTAATACCAAAATGTATTGCACATAGGTAAACATAAAACATTGACATGTTTGTCATTGGTCAATACTTTTGCCTCAAATAGATATAAGTATGAGAAAATCTTTTTTTTATATAAAACATGGTGACTAGTAGCAGATATATATGGATTACCACTGTCCAGCATTCCTATCACCATTTACTAAAACCAACACCCATCTGTGATTACTTTTAGATAAGCTGTTGATTCTTTTTGTTTGTTTTGTTTTGTTTTTCGAGACAGGGTCTCTCTCTGTGTAGCCCTGGCTGTCCTAGAACTCTCTATGTAGCCCAGGCTGGCCTTGAACTCACAGAGATCTGCCTGCCTCTGCCTCCCAGTGCTCGGATTGAAGGCGTGCGCCACCACCGCCAGGCTGTGAAGCTGACAGTTCTTAACTGGCACCTTCAGGATGCCATGCACTGGTCTGGTTATCAGCTCCACTGCCCCTGCTGCCGCTCTGACTAGACCAAAGGTCGTGCCTCTGCCCTGTGCTGGCTCAAATACTCCAAGATTCTGGCTCTTCTCGGTCCACTTTCAATCTTTCATGTTCTTGGCGTGAACCTGGCGTTTTTATTTTCATCAACTCTTGTTCTGCTCTGGAAAGAGAATTTGCTAAACTCTAATACCATCCGCAAAACCACCATCCATGGACTGGGGTGGCAAAGTGCGGCCAGTCACTGAAGATTTCAGGGCCATAAACTGGACACTGTAAGACAGGAGTGACCTGGCTGAAGTGCATGAGACAAGAACTTGGTTATTGACTTGGAACACCATGACCGTTACCAGTATTTAACTGACTTAAAAACACTTTGTCTGGAAAATATAATAAATGGGCTAACACTGACTCAGAGAGGAAACACGAAATCAATGAACTGGACTTGGTGTCTCTGTATGCGATCAGCCTACATGTACAGCTGACCTAGCCTAAGTCGTAAGAGCGACAAGAAGCCCATTTCAACTCTCTGCCCTTTGGATGTGCACCCGCTCACCGCTTTTCTCCTCTGACTGTTTTTGTGCTTGGACGCTAAAGACTTGATGGCAGAAAAAAAAAATAGCATTGTTCCTTTCTCCCTTTGCAAAAGTCCCAAATCCTGAAATCATTAGTACTCCTTAGGAGGAGGAGAAATTGATTGATGAATCAATTTTAGTCAGTGAGTGAGGTTGTGCATCTGCTAGTAAGAAAGCCATATACTGCGCTAGATGTTGGAGAAGGCCCCGATAGGTTAAATGTAACTCCTTCTTTTAAGTGCATAATTTAATTGAAGGAGCAATGATAAATATATTTTATAATTTAAAATGATACAAGTACAGGGCACAATTACTTAAAGTGTAGGCTAATTTCTAATTATACACACAAAAGTACAAAAATTGGCATGATCCCACACAAGTAGGATTAAATGGAACATTAGATAGCCTATACAATGCTAGAGCAATTCAACACCAGTCTTTTTTAAAGAGACTTTTTTTCTTTAAAAAAAAAAATCACGAATTCTAATATTCTATGTTTGGAGCTATTTGAGTCGATTGGAGTCAAAATTCTGTTTCAAAATGTATTTAAATAATATTATATTATTTGGCTATATCTAATCTCCAGTCCTGACAAAAACTTTGAAATGTAGGAACAAACAGAATTTCTTCAGTCTGATAAAGAAATCTTTGAACGACCTACAGATAGCATCCTTAATGGGAGAAAATTCGAAACTCTCCCTGAAACGAGAAGAAGTCAAGTCTGTCCTCTGCTACTGCTCCTATTCAGACTTGACCTGGAGAGCTGAGTCACTGCAATCAGACAGGAAAAATTAATAAAAGACATCCATATTGGAAAAGAAGAAACAAAACTGTCTTTATTCACAGAGAACATGATCATCTATATGCAAAATCTGATCAAAATCTACAGGAATTCAGAGCAAGCATGTTCATGGAGATTTCTAACTGTAAGATTAGTACATAAATTTTTCTTGAATATTAGTTAAAATGAAAAAGAAATGCTATAAATAGTAACAGAATGAGAATTGCTTAGAAATAAAATTGACAAAAGATAAAACTATAATATATACCATTGAGAAAACCCAAAAAAGTCCAAATGAGTAAGCTATTATAGAAATGTAAATTTAGATCAGAATGGTGGACACGAGGGGTGCCTCTGTGGTTAGGAGCACTTAATGCTTTTGCAGAGGAACTGGGTTCAGTTCCCAACACCTAGATGGTGGCTCACAACTACCTGTAACTGGGATCCGATATTCACTTCTGGCCTCTGAAGGCACCATATTCACATGGCACACTTGTATACGTACAGTCAAAACACACTTACATATAAAGTTAAAATAAATTTTAGCAATCTTTAAAAGGAGAATGAGATAACATGGTGCACCTTTAAAGAATGCCTCAAATGAATACAGATGAACACCAAGTGTTCTTGTATACGTACAGTCAAAACACACTTACATATAAAGTTAAAATAAATTTTAGCAATCTTTAAAAAGAGAATGAGATAACATGGTGCACCTTTAAAGAATGCCTCAAATGAATACAGATGAACACCAAGTGTTGATGAGTCTGAAGGAAAACTGGATCTTTGTACATTGTAAGTGGGACTATATGATGGCATGATCATCTGGGAAAACAATTACTGGTTTCTTTAAAATGTAAACATGCGTCTACTGTGTGAATCAGTGATTCTGCTCCTGAGTATAGTTCAAAGAAACCAAAGTGTGTATCCGTACAGTGGCCTGTAAATGACTATCTATAGCAGGCTGGAGAGAGGGTCAATGGCTAAAAGCACTTGATCCAAAATCACGAGGACCAGAATTCAAATCCCAATACCCATGGACTAAGCTAAGTGTCCCCACAAACTCCTGTCACCCAAGCTCTGAGGAGAGACAGAAACAGGAGACTGCTAGGCCTTGCTGGCTTCCAGCTTAGCAAAGAAAACACAAGCCACGGGTCTGGGGGGAGACTCTGACTCAAAGAACAAGTGGAGAGTGATATAGAAAGGCATCCAGTGCTCCCGTATGACCTCTCCATGCGTGGGTTTGCAGCACAGGTACACACGCCCATGGACACACGTTCACCTACACTCATATAGACTTGATAGTAGAAAAATAGAGACACACACAGGTATCAACAGAAAAATTATTTGTAACAGCCAAACACTTGAAGCAATTTAAAGGCCCATGAAATTACAGGCTGTTGTAAACTTCCAGACATAGGTTCTAGGAACCAAACTCAGGTCCACAACAAGAGCAGGAAGTGTTCTTAACCACTGAGCTACCTCTCCAGCCCCAAGGTATAGCTTTCAAGAAATTAATTTTTGCAGAGTTTATTTGAGCTAGAGTCACTTAGAAGTCACATCGCACCCTGCACCTACCTGTCGAGGTTCATGGAGTTCCACTCTCCTAATGAGGGCTGCTAGTATGTACAGACAGAAGGACATGGGATATAGACATGGTCTGACTGGCTCAAGGTGTGCCTTCTCTGAGCTCGGTGTGTTGAAGCATCTGCCCTCTTCTGGACACTGGTCACTTGGTAGCCTAGGCCTGGATGAGGCTCAGCTGCTGTGCCTGGCCGAGACTTGGCTACATGCTCTGAGAAGACTCTTCAGTTGCCTTGTAACTTGTTGACATATGAAATTAGGTTGCGGTTTACTACATAGGAAAGCAGGCTTAGCCTAAAATTGGGTTAACTTAACATATTGGCACCATACAATGGTACTTGTCAACAGAAGACGATACAGTCTTGGTGTGAAGAACATCACAGATCTACCTCAAAACACCTGCCGAGTAAATGGCACCAGGCACGAGCAGATATGGTATGATTTCTCGGAAGTATAACTAGAAAGTTCAAAGTCACCTCAGCAACAGCTAATTAACTCTGGCCTGCAGTGGACTTTGGGGAAAAGGATCCAGGGGGAAATATCAGGAGATTTGGGGGTACTAGACTAATCACTACCTGTAAGAACAGTTCACTCATATAAGCTTGTTGGGGTATGTGGATATCAAAACAGATGCCATATATATATATAAATTATAAGAAGTTTGCAGTTTAAATCTACTTTATACTTCAAAAATATACAATTTAAATATATGTACCTTATTTTTTCTGCCAATTACACATCAATAAAACTATTAGATTTTAACAGATTCTCCCAATCAATACACTAATTCTCTCAATCAATACATGTAATCATTCAGGAACTAAGTAATATCTCCAATTATGTTTAAAATGCTCACCATTTCTTCTCAAATGACACAAACCAAAGGTGGAAAATTCAAAATTTCACCAACTGCCTTATGAATTAGTTTTAAGTATAAAGTGCAAAGTCAACAATTACTTATTAAAATAATGCCCTTAACAAAAATGATTTCCAGACAAACTATAAAAGAATCTAACAGAAACGATATTATGTGAAACTCAAGCTGGATTACAGATTGAAAATATGTTCATATCCAAACAAGAATATACACAGAGACTCTGCACAAAATCCTAACAGGCTTTTCTCTTGGTGCTGTTCTAAACCTACGATGAGAAATATCTTTTCCTAAAGTGTATAATTACCCTCTGTCACTCTTAAATCTCCTCGGTATCTAAGCTCGCTTAATAATGGCGAACAGATGAGCAGAAATTAAAAATAAAGGCCTTCTGCCAATTTAGCACCCCACACATAATGCACCTATAATGATACTTTGATTGCTGGTGGCCATTATTTTGTTGCTGTCTTTTTTTCTATTACTGCACGAGAGAGCCCTGGGCTTCAGAAAGAATGCAGCATCCTGCTCTATGAAATCAGAGCAATTTCCATGAACACCAGCTTCGGCCTGTATTAGAAAGATGCACAGAATGAAACAGAAAACATAATGTGATGCCACGTGGACCATTTCATGTCAGAGGCACTCTTCACTTAAATATCATATTACACTTGGGTTAATTTATTTTCCAAAAGGGAAAAGCGAAAAGCATGAATTTTTCCAGCACAAGAGGGAAGAAAATTGAAGTGTTTATGACTATTAAAGATGAATAAGAAAAAAAATATATTTAAAAGAGGCTAGCAAGTCCTCTACAATAGTTTCCTTGGCAAGTTTTTTTTTTTTAACAGTTATTAAAGGTAAGAGACCAAACAAGATTATTCAGATTTAGTATAAAGTAAAAAAAAAAAAAAAAAGTCATGAAATAGCACTATCATTTTACTAATCACACCTTTAAAATTCATTTTGAGAACATTTCTTTTTATCGGAGGGGCAGCTGTGTGTGTGTGGGAAAGCATATATGTCCTTGTGTGCATATGTGTAGATGGAGAGGCCAGAGACCACTCTGGTGTTGTTCCTCGGCATCTGAAAATCTTGGTTTTGAGACAAAGTCTCTCAATGGGACCTGAAGCTTGCAGATAAGCCTAGGTCAGTGAGTTCCAAAAATCCTCCTGCCTCTGCCTCCCCAGCACTGGGATTAGGAGCACACGCCACCAGGCAAGGCCTTTGATGTGGGTCCTGGGGTTAAATTCGGGTCCTTACGAAGGAAGGTTCAGCATGCTACTGGCTGAACCTTCTTCCTAGCCTTAGCTGCTCAACTATCTCCAGCCTTACTGACGAGTTATCTCCCCAGGCCCCAAATTTTTATCCAGCCATTTATGGATACTTTTCATATTCACCTTCTTGTGGTAGTATTTTACTTGCACTGAAATGTGATTTTAATTGTATGTTAATAAATAAAGTTGCCTGGGGGTCAGAGCTATTAGAGCCATAGCAAGTGCGTGGCGGCGGTGGCGCACGCCTTTAAGGACCTGGAGGGCTGTACATATAGGCAGTGACGAGGCAGTCACGTGTTTGGGTTTACAACCAATGAGAAGGCAGAACAGCTAGACTATATAAAGACATACACACAGAAAGTAGGCCCCTTTTCGGAGAGCTCTCTTGGCTGAAGAGGATCGCTGAATCAGGAAGGGTGAGGCTCTTAGCTCTGACCTCTTGGCTTTCTTCTCTGAATCGGCTCTGTGTTTCTTATTTAATAAGACAGTTGGTTATATCCACACCTTCTCCCAAGAACAGCTTATGATACCACA
The DNA here is from genome assembly GCF_007827085.1 of Peromyscus californicus insignis. Taxonomy (NCBI): domain Eukaryota; kingdom Metazoa; phylum Chordata; class Mammalia; order Rodentia; family Cricetidae; genus Peromyscus; species Peromyscus californicus. The sequence goes on along the minus strand of NW_026294514.1, from coordinate 10,849,689 downwards.
AAAATACCTATTAATAATTCATTTAAAAAAAGAAGCTGAAACAGGGTCCTGGTACCAAAAACCTGCCATCCTAGCAACTCAGGATTTTCAAGGCCAGCCTGAGCTACACAGTGAGATCCTGCTGCCACAGGAAGGAGAGGAGAAAGGAGAGAAAGGCCAGCCTTCACACTACAGTTACTCAAAACAATAAGTTGGGTAGTTTTCATTTGCTAAAGATGACTTCTTTCACTCATTGAAACTAAGTTTGATTAGTTATTTTTAGTAAAATGTAAATACCAATGACCCGGGTCTCCACTGAGGCACTCCTCTTGGGAACTGGTCTTTGTTAATGTACAGGAAGGACTTTAAGGCCTTTGGGTGCACCGTGTCGGGCAGCAGACGTGGACAAGAGTGTGAGGTGACCGGTAAGACAACCCATTTAAAAGCAAGCCCATCCCGAGTCCTGCTCTGTGTAAAAGCCTCTTCTCTAACACATCGACTCAGGGCAGGGCTGAGAGCTCAGTTACTGCCGGCCCTGCCTGGCAGGCCTGAAGTCTGTAAACAGCTTGTGGTAATATTGGGGCCCTATCTCACTCCAGTCCGAGATCTTCCTCTCCACAGACCCATGAAGTGGCCCAGGGGAACTGCGGACGGTTTTCAGTTACCTTCCAAACATCCCGTATGAGCCCTGCTTGGACGTGGACAAGCAGACTCTATGGATCATTTATCATAGTGCATATGGCTAGTCCCACCCTCCACCACCTGTACAAGCAAGCCCAGCAGTCGATGTGAATCTCTTCAATCATTATAACCTATTCCTCAGTCATTTCCTTAATTTTATGACAACTTTCGGTCCATTTTCCCCTTAGATGTTCTGGAGCTTGGGTAGGAATATAAGTCAATTCTTTGAGCTATTTTCCCCAGACCCCATTCTGTGTGGGGTCCTGACTGTGCTTGTCAGTGTGTGAGGTGATTCTGGGAGATGGAAACCCCCTTTGCCCTGGTGCTCCCTAGCCTCCAGGGGAGGTGGCTACGCCAGAGAACACTATTTTACACATCTTAAGCGCCTCTGAGAGCCGAGGCCTGTAGCGAAGCAACACTAGATTTTTGCTCAAAACAAGGGGGCACAGACTGGAGCTGGTGGGGGACTGAGAAGAGCCCTTTATTCAGGAGGCTAACACAGAGGGGGTAACCCTGTCTCTGCTGCTCTGAGGAGGCCACATTTAGCCTGCTAAGGGCTACAGCGGTCTCTTAAGCAGCGTCCAGGGTCAGGAAGCTGGGAGCCGTGCAGAAGGAAAACAGCAGAGCAGAGGGGAGGAAAGCTCCGAGGGACTGACTGTAGCAGGCAAACCAGGGCAGCAGCGGGTGCCCTTGCTTAACTAAGCAATGGGCGGTGAGCCATGTCAGCATCTGCCCCTGCAAGACCGCAGCTCCCAACAGCGTGGCCGGGCTGCAGGGGACAGGATGCTACAGGACCCAGCTCATCGGGGTTCACTCTTAGGTGTGGGGTCCTACTTCTCTCCTAAACTGGGGGCAGAGACTTTGGGCGTGGTTTCGAAGTTTCAGACTTTAGCGCTGAAATCTGATGACACCCTCGAGAGAACAGCAAACGGGAGGGCAGGTTTATCTGGGTTCAAGGCTTAAGAGAGAGCTCCGTTGACGCTGTCGCTTCCAGGCTTGTGTATGGTGGGGCAGAGTTTCATAGATCAAGACCCAGGAAGAGCAAAGCTGCTGACCTCATGGTGGACAGGAGGCAGAGAGAGAGAGAGAGAGAGAGAGAGAGAGAAGAGGATAAAGGAAGGACAGGGGCATCATATAGCCTTGAAGGCACAGTGATGTACTTCCTCCAGCTGGGCCTCACCTCTGAAGAGCCCCCTCAGCTTGGGAACTCATCAACAAGTTAATTGATTCACAATCCACGAAATTAGCAACCTGGGAACCAAGCCTCTCAGCGGCATCACCAACTGAGCACCAAACCTTCCACTCATGGCTCTTGAGGGAGTTCGTACCCAAACCACAACAGATCTGTCTTCAGAAGCCAAATCCCACAGCTACTGTGTTTTATAGCTGGTCAGTGCCCTGGAGGCAGAGGTTTGTGTTGGTGGATATTTCATACTGTTTCCTTCTTTCTCCTCCGTGGCACTCACAGATCCAGCAGACACTAGGCAGGGATGGCGAGCTGCTTCCCAGGTGCTGGGAGGGAAGGACATTGCAGGTTGTTCATATAGCTTCCAGGACCAGCGGGGAGCTAGTCTCTACGGAGACGGTTACTTCATCAAGCTCTAACCTCAGCGATGGTTTTCCCGTGTCATAGCTCAGTGAGGAATGATGAAAACTAAGGTCTCTTTGATTGGATAAGACCCACAGTTGCTGGAGGAGAATCTTAAGCTGGTCTCTGTGCTAGAGGAGTCATTAGGCACTCTTACTACAGAGCCGATGTCGCCCAGTCTCCCGGTCCTACCAAGGTGGTGAGTGTATCCCTCATTTCTTTCCTGATTACGTTAGCTATCCGTGGTGATTTCCTTGCTTTCCTGCTCATGAATCCACCTCCCCGGGACATTTTCTCTGATTCTTTCTCCCTACCAGATACAGAGTTCCCTCCTTCAAATGGAGAGTTTCAGATAAATTTTGGTTGCAGCCACAGCGCTTCTCCATGGAGGCAGGAAATGTGGTCGGCTGAGTGAAAAACGTCTTCCCGAAACTGTTTGATTTGCTACACTTAATTGAGTCCTGGTGGGAAGTCAACATCCTTTCTGCTATTTTGGAAATTTCTTGGAAATGAGATGTACAAAAATTTCAGCAAAACATATTCAACCCTAATGACCTCTGTAGATTGTCCCAAGGTAAAAAAAAAGAGGAGCCAGAGGAAGGGTCCCTAAAGGACACACACACACACACACACACACACACACACACACACACACCAACCACTGAGCGGGACAGACTCTGTGAACAAGAATCCTGGTTTGGGAAAGCTCTTGGCCTAGAGAAGAGCACAATGTCACAGGAAGTATCATAGAATCTGCTCACATTTGATTCTGGTCAAATCTCCTCATCAGAATGTAGTGAGCAAGCTGTGTTCAGAACCGTGGTTTACCGGGTCAGGTCTAGGAGGCAAGCAAAACCCAAATGATGCCATTGGCAGTTCAAAAGCATAAAGCCATAGTGGACACCTTACTGAGGTCTTGTGCCTTTAAGATGCATACCTCAGTTCTAAGACTTGGTTTGAGCCTCTCATTGTTGTTAGGATTAAGGACACATTCTTTTCAGGAGATTATTGCTTAACGAGAATCAACATTGAAGGGATAGCAGCTACCAAGAAAAAATTCTTTTTTGTAGAAGCACACCAATTGGTTATCCAGTACCAAATGGTCAGCCCTGAGAACAAACACACAGTAACGTTTCACAGACTGAACATGTTATAGCTGATATATATATATATATATGTATATATATATATATATATATACATATATATATACATATATATGCACATACATGTACAGATATACATGTAATAATTATTCATTACAAAGGCCAAAAATTTGAAAGAGAGCAAGGATGGGAATATGGGAGGGCCTGGAAGGAGGAGAGAGAAAGGAGAAATATTGTAATTATATTCTAATCTCAAAAAGAAAACGAAAAAAATTTAGAAATATATTTTAATTCATCAGACTGCCCAAGAATCTTTTGAGAAAGGGCAGCTTTAGCTTCGGAACCTTCCAGAAAGCATGACCTGCTTTCTCTTGCCCAGCCCAGTTTGGTGGATGTGTGTTGATTCTGAGGTCAGTGTGCGATGGCAGAGCAGCAGGAAATCCGAGAAGCCCTGCGGTTATAGCCCATTCTTACAGAAGAAGAGACTGGGCACAAGAGAGAAGCGGTAACGTGTGCAAAGGTCCAGAGAGCAAACAGAAAGCTAGTGTAATGTCCCTCCGGACGATCAATTGCCTTCTACAGTCTTTATACAGGAGACTAGTTGACTGTATGTGCTTCATTACACAATAATGCAACATTGCTATACACAGTGCACATGTCATAACTGTGCCCTGGATGTCTTTTCATGAAAGGGCTCACAATGCATCTCATCCTTGTTCCTCTTCCCAGCACTGGTCTTCCCAGTGTGGCCGCTGAGCTAGCTGCACGTCTTGGCTTTGAATTTTAGATAAGATGAACCACAAAGTATGTGCTCTTTGGTGTCTACTTCTCTTACTTGAGGTCATGTTCACGGAGCCCATCTACTGCATGCCAACGTATGTGGCGGTTGTGTGTTCTATTGTTGTCATAGGGGACTTGGTTGTATGAATACTACAATTTATTTAGCTATTCCACTGTAAGACATCATTTGAGTAGCTTTCTATCCCTATTTGTTGTGCATGAATAAAACATTTTTATGCATTTCGTTGAACATAGCTATCATTACTGGTGGAGAATTGCTGAGTCATGGAATATGTGAGTTTTAGCTTAATAGAGATCGCCCAACAATTTCCCAAAGTGACTGACCCGGCTCACAACTCCACCACCAGAGGCTGGAGGCTCTATTAGCCATTAATACTGGTTTCTTTTTCTTTCTTTCTTTCTTTCTTTCTTTCTTTTTTTTTTTTTTTTGAGAAACTAATGTGGTTGCATGTCTTCTGTTTGTAGAACATTTGGAGGAAGAGGACAACAGAGGGGTTTTGTCCCCACATATTTTTATATTTTAAATCTCTTATGAGATGTCTCAGGTCCGAATCCTAGAGATTTTGCCATTCGCCATTTATGGCAGCCTTTGGTAAATGACGACAAAAACATAAATTATGATTCTAACAAAGACTCCAAAATGCATGCTTTGCTAAGATACTGCAATTAAGGATCATTTTCATTGGCTGCTAAAGTCTTATACATTTTAAGGAGGCTTTAATGGGAGTATACATTTTCCATCAGCCAGCATCACAATGGGGTGTTCTAGGATGGTATGATGGCTGTAGCCTGACCTTAATTCTAAAGAGGGTTACAGAGAGGAAGATGTGAAACTATGGTGGCATCCCACAGTGCCGCTCATGGGCTAAGTGCCAGCCTGGAGCCTCCACATCTCAGAGTTACATTTTCAAGTGTTTACTAGGCCTATAGAGATACAATGAAATTAGAAAAGTGCTAAACTGTTAAACAAACAAACAAACAAACAGCAAAACATAACTTAAAGTTGGCATTACCTTTAAAACCCAGACTAATTTTTTTTTAATAAAACCTTAAGGTATCACTAAGTTCAAAAGCAAGATTGTACCCCAAACAGAAGCCAGTCAGGATAGTACTTTTCATACATGGATAGCAGCCATCTAGTAAGCTACTAGAGATCAGTAATATTTGGGTATGTACTCTATAAAAATAATTTATGTCTTCAATATCTAGGGTAGGTATAAATTAGCCCATTAACTTAGACTTAACAAGGCAGTACCATTTATGGGAAACTTGTGCTGCATCAATATCAGATACACAATCTCTTCGCATACATGAGTCTATGGACTGACATTTCCCTCGGATGGAGTTGAATGTGCCTACAGTTTTGTACATAAGGAAACCAAACTGTAGAAAAGTTCAAAGACCATGCCTTTCTCTAAACTGCAGAGCAGGGATTCATGGCCATGTCTGCTGGACTCCTCTGGGAACCACTGCCTTTGTAAGCTCCTCAAACAAACAAAAACAAACTACAGCAGGGCTTCACGCAGGAAGATTTCTGAGTGTGTCACTGGCCCTGTGCCCCTCCCACTACCATCTCCATCTGCCTCTGTCACATCCACCACCACCTTCCAAAGCCCGCCCATCACTCGCTGCCGTGCTGGTCTCTCGCTTGGGAAGGTGTGCCCAGGGTGTTTGCTTCTCCTGGGAGATCTCTGACAGGAGAGGCCTCACAGACACTGTTCTGTTTGAATCAAGCTCCAGGAGCACTGTCTGCCAGCTGGAGAAGGACCCCTCCTTTAATTAGGAACGTTGAAATGTTGGGAATCCAGGCCAGCTTCTAGCGTTACCGAAAAAACTTCGGGTATGGAATCCGAGGGAGAGAAAAGCACGGACTGGGCCAAAATTCTCAGGGAAAACACAACTGCACAGAGCTGAGGAGAAACGGGGCCTTGTGTCCAGTCTGTGGGAGGAATCCCTGCTCTACTCACCCCCGCCACCCCCACACCCACAGTGGTCTCCGAGGTCACACTGCTGGTGTCAGATGTACTGAAGGAAGTGTTCAGGTGTGTGTGAGCAGGGTTCTAGCTTGTGTCTTTGCTCACACGTGGGTGGGGGGGGGAGCTTTCTTCCTGAGGGCACAGACAAAGCTTCCATCCTCTTTCTGCGCTGTGGTTATTAAACAGATTCAAGCCATGTTTCTAACTGTGTGGATGAAAATGAATAGTCCGAAAATGCACTTTCAGCTCAGATCTGGGGTGTGTTCTTTCTAAACTATGGAGCTTGAAACTGAATTGCATGAGAATTATTACATATCTACCACATAATTTACTCACCATTCATTGCAGAAGTAAGACATCATTTTAATCATTTAAAGATATTGTTTATTTGAATATCGTGCAGTTATGATAGTCAAACTGAGAATTCTTTTCTTTGTATTAAATAGATTTTGATACAGTCTGTCCTTAAATTAAAAAAAAAAACAATTGGGCAAGTTAAAAATGACAGATTCATTTTATTTCCATGTTTAATATTTTTCAGTGGTAAGGGGATTGTTTTATTTCTAAATTTAGGCATATTTTATTAATTTTAAAAGTAAAACATTATTCTAACATATCTTATCTGAATTGTCTATTTTTAAAACATTTTTATAACAGTTTGATAGTGAGTGACACTCAACTCTAAAAGTATATGTATGCTGGAACTTAAGGCTTATGATTGTATTCAATATTAAAAAACTCAGAAGAGTAAACACAAGCAAGATTTACTTTTAAGGAAGTACATAATATGTCAACTCCTAGACAAAATTCTATTAGGCAAGCTTACAAGAACTATAGCATTTCAGCATTATCCTATTCCTTATTGTTGAATTTAAGATAGAGTCATTCCTGTCTCTGTGACTAAAATCACTAGAAATAAGGTGGGCAAACGCAATTTCACTTAGACCATAATTTATAGTGTCAGTAACATTCTTACATAAACCCTCTCTACATGGGCTCAAAAAGAGGAATTAAGACACAGTCTCAATTAATAGACTGCAGGTAATATTTAATCTAAGCAATCAGATTATCAATACAGAATTTTATTGATCTTTTGTTCCTCACAACACAATGACAAGTACAATTACTGGCTCTTAATCCTAAAGGATTCAGTTCATGCTAGAAATAACCCATATTGAAAGAAAAACCCCATTATGGCATGCTTCCTTAATTTGGTCACAGCGGATACACTTACATAGGAAAGTGCCACAGTATATGCCATGGCCAAGTAGGGCCTTTGCTCCTAAGCACTTCTTGTTAATAACCTGGTGTAATCCACAGACCTCTGATTTGTCAATCTTGGGCTTTTGTGGAAAACATACCATGAAACTAGTCACCCACTGGTCAGTCCTGTGTTTCCATGTACCGGTTTAACATCCTTAATTGCAAAGCCAATCTGTATTTTTTTTTTTAAATCATATCACAGTTCCAGGTAATGACAGCATAAAAGGTGCCACACAAATCATGAATTTTAATTGATAAGTATCATATCATCCGTGCCGCAAAATGCTAAGTTTTCTTTTGTGTTTCTGAGCTACCCACTGTTGTCAGCTCATTGTAAATTGTTTTCAAGAATGCCACAAACTTCTTGTGCCCTCTCAAAAACCGATCTTCCTGGAGCTTCTGTTTCCTCTGTTTTGTTCTCTTTGTCTGTCAGGAATCACTAACCTGTTGGTTCTGAAATTTAGCTCGTGGAAAGCTGTGCTCGACACCTCCAATCTTCTTATTTCAGTGCAGACATAGTGGAGGTATCCAACCCCCCTCCTCCTCTCCATGCCTCCCTTGTATACTTCCTCAGAGCACAACCTGCTGCTCCGAATCACCAATATAATCACATCGACTTCCTTCAAAAGCCTTTGCCAAACAATGATGCTCACACTTTCCCCTTTAATTTTCTAAAAGTCATCAAAAGGTCCCCAGTGGAAGAGTCCAGAGTGATAGCAATTGTACTATAGATCCTACATCCCATGCCACCAAATAAGGGCTTGTCCTGGCTAGGTGAGCTGGGGTATGAGAGGCACAACTTGTTCCTTTCTCAGCCATTTCTTAGGGCCTTTCATTGTGGAGATCTCACCAACCCCAAATGAAGCACACAAGTTCAAAGATGTGTAGTTGTTTATGAGTTCAAAACGACAGCTGTTGATTTTTAGGTTTTGTTTTTTTTTCTTTCTTTTGTTTGTTTTTCAATATGGTTCCCAACCAGAGAATCAGCTTTCTGCAAAGACGGGTGGACCTTTTCTGTTGAAGGAATTGACTGAGAGAGGACACATGGGGCCAACATGGTGTCTTCATAGACTACTTCTGAGAACATTGGAAATGAGATCTTTTGCACTCTGACATTTAGTCCGAGCTGCTTTGTAATTAGGGACCATTATAGCACTTCTGAGGCACCTTCTGGTGTAGTAGCCACTGCCCAGCCTTTGTGACTTCTTTTAGTGTGTTAGGCCCACTCTTTACACGTTTTTGTTTGAGTTGATCCAAGAACTGACCCGAGCAGATGTTTAATAGACATACAACGACGTTGAGAAGACCAGGTTTAGCTCTATTGCTGTGTCAACAATTTCTTCTGTGCCTTATGATCATCACATGCATGCGCAATGGGAGCTTTAAAAATCATTTTTTTGGTTTGGCACTGAAGCATGACAAATAGAATTTGGGGAAAACTCTTCCTTTCAGCAAGTGCCATGTGGAGTCCGCATGGTCCTAGTCAGAGCTGTAGCCCAGTGAAAAGGGAATGTGTTGCTCTCCCTGGAGTCTCTTTTCAGGTACAAGTGAGCTGCCCTGACTGGCTACTCTTTGCAATGAAGCTTTCTGGTGCAACTTGAACCCAAGCAGGACCATCTCCATGTTAGAAATTCAGACGCAAACAGCCTCCCGTCTGCCTAACCTTTCTCTCAAGTCATACGGATTTATTTGAAGTATGATGGCCCCAGGAGGGAGACAAAGACTGGCCAACCTGGTCTGGCTAGCTTTCCACCAAGATCTGCGGCAAGGCTTGTGAGAGTGAGGTGATGTTTCATACCAAATAACTCAGACAGAGGATTAAACACATTTCTATGCAACTGTGGCAGATTTGGGTTTTATTTTTACCCCACAGTCCTTAAATTACAATACCTCTTTTGATGTGGCATATGCACATTGTGTATTCTTAACTGCTTATTTGGATACATTTGGGAATCTCACAAGCTCTTTTTTTCACTATAGATGGCAATAAATATGTCTTTGGGGGGGAAGGGGAAATTGCATTTTATATTCTCGGTTTGGGAATCCTAATAAGAGCATTTAAACTTTATAACCTAGTAACAACCGTGTCCCCCTGCAGCATGCAGAAGACTTTTATTTCCCTTAAAAGGAAAGATATGGGGAGTTTTTTTCTGTCTAGATATGAGCTGCTCTAGTTTCCTATGGGGAAATTCTGACTACCTTTATTGTTTGGTGTTTTCCTATTCCAGTTTGTATAGAGTTGAAACTGTGATCCACTGAACAAGAGCAAGAGGGTTCTCTGAAGAGCTCTCCTCTCTCTAGGATAGTCCATTTTACCCCGAAGCCATTATATTCTTCTCCCTATTGTCTTTTGACTTTTTTTTTCCTACTCAACACCTGCTGCTGTCTGATGGCTTCTGTTCACCCCAAAATTCATGTTTTTGAGACCTAATTCCCACATTGATGGTGACAGGACCCAGGGCCTCTCGGAGGTAATTACGATCTCAAGACTCAGATGTGTGATGCTCTTACAAAGAGGCCTGAGTACCTTGCTTGCATTTTCCTCTTTGTATGCACATGGGAAAGGCATTTTCGTTGAATTGGGAAATGGGTCCTCACCACATTGCCAATCTACCTGAATTTTAATATGGAGCTTTCTAGGGTCTAGAACCATGAGAAATAACTGTTGCTCGTAAGCCATTTAGCTCATGGTATTTTTGTTACTAAAGACAACATCTCTGTTGTATCTAATGCTTTGCTGACACAAGTAATTCCTGAATAGGCTTTATGATAAGTGGGCAGGAAGAATGAGGCTCCACCAAAGGTCAAGGGGCCTGCCAAAATGCAGCACAGTGCATGGCTCCTAGGTACCAGAGAGGAGATAGGAAGAAGAGAGCACAAAACAGCCTAGGATCCATTAACCCAAGCAGTAGGCCTGAATGCCCTGCCTTCCGATCAGGAGCTTTGTGCTTTGAAAACCTGTATTATTGTCCCACTTGTAAACATAGAGAGAGCATAAATAGAAAAGAACAGGAACCCATACTACAACAGAGGAGAAATAGCTTTTTGTTACCCTCTAGATCTGTGTCTGAGGCCCCTGTAACTAAAGACAGATGAAGAAAAAAAAGCAGACAAATTTGTTGCATGTTTTCTGTGACACAAGAGTCTTCACAGCAAAATTAAAGCTTTAAGAAATGGATAAATGTGTGTGTGCATGCATGTGATTCACGCCGGGCCTGATGAAGAAGGGATCGTCCTGGAGATACGAGGGAACTGAGGGAAAAAAATGTGATAACGACAAACCGGGAGAAAATTGGACACAAAACGTGTACAGGATAAGGGTGCTCCTTTGCTGCAGATGTGGAGAGGGCACAGATGTGGAGTGAGGATCTTATGACCTGCTTCAAGGGATAATCAGAAAATCCTTCTTAGAAACCGGGCCCTGCTTGCACGTGCCTGTAATCCGAGCATTCGGGAGGCCCAGCGCAAGATTCTTGAGTGCAAGGCCAGCCTGGACTACATAGCAAGAGCATATGCCAGAAATTTAATTAATTAACTAATTAGTTAATTAATTTTTAAAAATGAAATTAAAAAGAAAAAGAAAGGAAGGAAAAGGAAAATCCTTAGCTTTTGTGACTGGCTGCAAGAAGTCGAATTTGTTTCTCTCAAATGCCATGGTGGCTTATTTAGGGAGGGGGCACCCCAAATCCATTTGTACTTAATGCTCACAGCTCACCAGAAGCCATCAGGGACTCAGCCTTCTGACTTTGAATGTCACGACTGGATGCCTGCCTTCCCCCATTCTGTTCCAGGGCTGAGGGGCCATTCCGTTCCTCTCTCTCGCAGTTTGATGACTGGGCATATTCTGTGCCCTGGGTAGGAGCAGGAGATCCGGGTTGTGGTTGGATTTCTCTGCCAAGCATAGCACTGTGTGTTGCCCTGACCTTTCTCTGGAGTTCTCAAGGCCCTAATTAGGAGCTCCTATTAGTGGTGTATTTTAGAAGAAAATAGCATTAAGGGGAAGAATAAACACTGTTCTGTAATCATGCACTGTAAACTGTGTATTGCAAAACCTACTGTCAACCAACACCCAAAGAACGATATCTCTGATTGACTGAAAAGAAAACTCGTTTGGACGATTTACTTTTTAATTTTTCTAGTTATTTGAAAAATTTTATTTTGTAAAACTTAGCCACTCTTTAGATTGTGTCCTTTGACCTGTCTCATACAAGAAATGAAATCTGTGTAATTTCATAGGAATGGGAGTGGTCAGGGGTGAGTAGTATCTTTTATAGGCCTTATCTGATTCCAATAATTATAGTCAGATCTTGAACAAGATCGCTAATTTCTGTTGATAATGGTAGGAAGACAGGTGGATCTTTGACCAAAATCCTTCCGAATTTTCAAACAAATTTTGTCTGAATCTTAGAAAAGTGTTGAAATTCTCAAAGAAATAAAACAGAGGAGTGTATGTGTTTATGGAGGCAAGAGAATGCTGTTTCTTAATTAACATATGAGTGTATCACATTCCAGAGGAGAAGTCTACTTTGAATATTATTGGGTAGATGAGATGATTATGCAAATTGCTTAGCATATTTCTGTGTTTATATGAGTGTATGTGTATGGAATCTGTGGGCTTTTTCGTGTGGGTGGATGTGTGGTCAAATTATGTGGATGAGCTTGTTTGTTAGAAAGTGTGGGCTGTATACAGGAAATTAGGAATTAGAAGTCCTTATGGTTTTACTTTAACAGAGGTAAGTATGGATTCAAGTGGCTTTCATTTTTCATATGAAATCATTTAAACTGGCATTATTCTTATAATATACATCAAACACGAACCCAGAACAGTTTTAAGAAATGAATTAGACAAAATTAGTAGGCATATTTTTTTTTTTAATGGAAAATACCTGACCCACCAAGCAACAATTTTATTTCTACAAATCTGACTCCAAGGTCATTGAAGAAACAACTCGTCTACACCTTAACATCTTCAAAGCCAATCTGAATAATTTAGCCCACCGAAGACTGAGGAGTTACATAACCATCTGCCGAGATATGCTTAACCCTAAGCCAATGAGTGAGCTCAAAGAGAGTTCCAAAAGAGTACAGTCTGCATGCACCGAGGAGCTGAAAAAGGACACCCACATCCACAGATGGGTTTGCCTACCACATTGAAATCAACATGGCAAGGACGGGAGGAATCGAAAAGTGTTTATTTCCTTGGGAAATCTCATATATTCCTACTGATGGGAACACATCCATTCAACAAACATTTAGTGAGAGCCTACTATGTGCCAGACCCCATGGGAGGTGCCAGTGATGATCCACGGAAGAGCCCTTTCCCATTCGTAGGGCTGCCGTACGGATGGTGGATGTGACCATCTAGTCTGGGGAGACCCCTGACTGCATCCCAGGGAGGGTGGACTTCAATGGGGAAGGCGACATCTGGGTTGTGTCCTGAAGGATGAGTAGGAGTCTCCCAGTAGAAAACAGGCTGAGAGAAAGACTGCTGAGGTGCACTCGGTCCCAGGCGTGTGCTTGGAGAATCGCAGCAAGTTTGACGTGGGCTGAGCACAAAGCTCAGCAGATGACACACAGCTCCTGCCTCTTAGGAGAGAGGTCACAGTCTAATGTCCCACTCCATTCAGTTGGCATGCTTTTTTTTTTTTTCTTTTTGGCCCATGTAGTGTTTTAAAAATATTTTGAATTAGTTGCCAAGATTTGAAAATTGGAAGATTTCTCATAAAATTCCAGATTTCTGGCTTCTCTTGGAAAAAAAAAAAAATCTGAAGATCTGGCAAGATTGGGACCACATTCCCACATGGCAACAAATGACTGGAGTTAAACAGCAGCCCCCAGGCCCCTCCCTCTTTGAAAGAAGCCATGCTTGCCAGCTCGCCCTGTGCCTGCCATGCTCTGTAATGCCTGACCACCTCTGTCCTGACTGGTTCTGGATAGAATGTTTGACAAATCACCAGGATTCTTCTCCTTAGGCAGGATATGAAGCAGAAGACTTCCTGGGGAGCTTGGGTATAAAGCGAAGTTGGAGAAATGGGAAAGGGGCTTTCCATACCTTCTTAAGGAATTTTGCCTTCGTCCTGTGGGCCTATAGGGAGACAATGAGTATTCTTAAAATGATTATGATTAACTCTTTCTTTTAAAACTCTAACAACAGAGTTGCAGCAGAACTGGAAGTAGAGATTCCAGAGCAAAGAAATAGGCAGACAAGCTGTCATAGTAGCTAAGAGAAACTCAAACTAGACATAATTCTACCTAAGATCCTGCCTTAGTTTGCATCATTCTATTGTTATGATAAAACACCAAAACCAACTTGGGGGAAAGGGTTTGTTTGGCTTACAATCCCAGATCACAACCACTACTGAGGGGAGGCATGGCAGAGTCTGAAACAGACACCACACAGGAACACTGCTTTCTCAGCGTGGCTTGCTCAGTTTACTTTAGTATACCATGCAGGAGGACCCTTGCCCAGGGATGGCACTCCCCACAGTGGACTGAGTCCTTCCCTATCGATCATTAATCCAGAAATGGCCCACAGGCCAGTCTGATGGAGGCATTTTCTCAATGAAGTGATGTCTTCCCAGATGCTTCTAGCTTACATCGAGTTGACAAAAACTAACAGCACAGATCCTAGGGAAAAGATCATCTGACTTTAAATTCATCAATTACTTCCCAAAGAGAGATTTTTTTTGTATGACTTTACATATGGTACCTTAACTTAAATATTCAAGTTTTGATACAATAAAAAAGGGGGAAAGAGAAAGGAATGAGGCATGGTGGGGTGAGGATCTTCATCAGGGTAGCACAGAATGGAAATGTCCCATTTCAGAGATTTGTATGGTGTCAGCATTCAGCTGCAGAAACTCAGATTGGCTTCACTAGCCCATCTCCCACAACCCCGCAGGTCCATTCCTATCATTTCATAATCCACAATAGACTATGATCTAGCTCTCTCTAGATATGCTACAGATTTGACCAAGTTGACCCAGTCGCAAAAGAAAGCTGAGAAAATGAAAGACTCCTCATTCTTGTTGTTGGTTCTACACATTCCTAAAATCAGCTACTTATTAAAGTCAGAAGGCTATTCACTTCAGAAACTCTTCAGGACTCAAGTAATTAGGTTTATATCCCAGTCGGCCCTGCACAGGTCCATTCACACTCTGTGGATGTGGGTTTTGCTTTCTTGGCGGTCTAGCTGTTGGACTTTACATGGAGTTTTCTTAGTCACCTGGAGAGCAGGGAAGATAATGAACAAAATTCAGAAAGAAGAACTAAGATTATGATGCAAACAGGTCTTTCTGTTTTGGAGGAAAAAAAAGTGAAGTTTTACAGAAAGGTCCAACTGTGTGCTTAGAAAGAAAAACAGCTTACTGAAGAAGGTCTTTCTTGTAGTAAATAAAAATTCTTCAAATCCTTAATGTGTATACCCCCGGGGTTCATTGTCAAATAAAGCTGCTTGTAAATCTTCCATACTGCTGAGCGATTCTGTCCTTCCCAAGGCCTGTAATGTGTTTTCAGAGTCTCTTGGCAAGGGCTAATACATAGGCACACAGAGAGTGAAATAAACGTTCCACACAGGAATGTCAGTCTGCCCGAATTGAGTGAGGCCTCGGGACACACAGCTGCCCTGACTAGAGAGGAAAAACTACCTTGTAAGTGGCCCTGAATCTTGTCAACTCTTGAGTTCCTTAAACTAGGAAAGTTAAGATTTGAGGCCTCTGATTCCAACACGGTATTAGAACAACTGTTCTTGACTAATACGATGTCCAGCAGAATGTATGGAAAAATGAGTGATCTGACTCTTTCTAAACTCTTATATGCAAAACAATAAGATCAGTTTTTCAAAGTTGAAGACTAGAGCACAGTACCAGTTAAATTCTCATACAATCTCCAATTGATAACTGCTTGCAGTGGAAAAGTGAGTTTTATCCAACAGACTCTCACAGAGTATATAGACCAATCACATTTAAGGACAGGCCCCACACCCAGCAGCAGTGGTCCACACAAAATTAACTCAGTGGTATTTTTGGAGGATCGTTTTTTGTCTCATAATGCTTTGTTTAATTTTTTTTTTTTTTTTTTTTTTTACCCTACAGGTCTTTCACTTATAGATTATGCTTTCCGGTTTTATGACTCTATGGGATTTGTGCATGGGCAAACATGTGTGTGTGTCTATGTCTCTATGTGTTTCTTGTGCTTTTTGTGGGCTCTCATCATTTATTTATTTTGTTCTGGTCAGGCTGTTTGTTTTTATTTTATCTTAGTTAATTATGTTGATTTTTTATTATTATTAGTTTTAGATGCCTGATTGTTTTCTAATGAGAGAGCAAGAAAGGGTGTGGATTTGGGTGGGTGGGGAGGTGGGGAGGATCTGGGTGGAGTTGGGAGAGAGAAAACTGTAATGGTATATTATTTGAAAAATCTGTTTTTAGTTTAAAAGATTGCCACACAAATCAAAAATATTTTTAATGCCCTCCCAATGTATCTAGCATTTCTGTGTCTAGTCCAATGGGCACTAGCTTTTGATGCAGTTTTAGTTGATGTAAAAGCAGTTCTACGGTTGAATGTGTCCTGACGTTAGAAGTGAAATTTTATTTCATTGGAGAAACTTGGTCCTCCAGGTGATCTGTTCATGTTTGGGAGCTGGGACCTTCGGGATGTCATTGGTTCACTCCTGTGCCCCATTTGTAATTAAGCTTGTCACAGGAGTGAATTTGCTATAAAAGTGAGTTCTGTCTGTCTGGCTTGCTCTGCCTCACCTTACGATGCTCTCTGCCAAGTTGTGATGAAAGAGGAAGACCCAGGCCAGATGCTAGTTCCGTGCTCTTGGATTTCCAGTCTGCACAACTGGGAACTAAACAAACTTCTATTCTTCATAACTTATTCAATCAGTCGTATTTAGTTATAGCAACAGAAAACTGACCAAGTCATGTACAATAATAATCTCTTCTACCTTGGCCAAAGTAAGTGGCCAGGAAATATTTGCTGGATTTAATTCATAGTCAAAAAATAGACTGTCCTCACCTAGATCAGGGTTTCACACAACACTCAACTATACTACACTGAAGCTAATTGTTCTCAGCTTAATTAGCCATATTAATTACCACCCTGCCCCACCCAAGAAAGCATGCACTGAGGCTAGATGGCTCAGCTGTTAGGAGCACGTGTTGCTCTTACAGAGGACCCGAGCTCAGTTATCAGCACCCACACAGTGGCTCACATGACTCCACAGTTCCAGGGGATCTGACTTTCGACCTTTGCAGACACTAGGCATGTACATGGTGCACTTACATGCAGCCAAAACTCTCGAAACATAAACTAAATCTCTTAAAAGAGAAAAAAATCATTTAAAAATGTGATATTATATCCTGAATTCATTTGTTTATTTATTTAAATTTCCCCTTTTATTGAAAATAGGTTATTTTCTCATATAATATATACTGATTACAGTTTAGCCTCCCTCTACTCCTCCCAGTTCCTCCCACCTCCCTTCCAGTCCACATCCACTCACTTTCTATCTCTCATTAGAAAAGAACAGGCTTCTAAAAGATGGAACCCGAATTGCTAAACAGTCTTATTAATAAAAAAAAAAAATCCTGGAGCCAGATATTGGGGTGAAAGTTGAAAGATCAGAGAATCAGAGCAAACCACAGCCAACCTCACCTCACCAACTCCTCATCCGATCCTGTTTCCATGAATCCTCAGACTGAAAGCCTCTGAGTCCTCACCCCTGAGGGTCTCAATTGAACAGCTGCTTAGTTCCTGTCTCCTCACGCCTTATATACCTTTCTCTGCCCTGCCATCTTATGTCCTGGGATTAAAGGCGTGTGTGTGTGTGTGTGTGTGTGTGTGTGTGTGTGTGTGCTTCCCAAGCAAAGGCATGAGATCTCAAGTGCTGGGATTAAAGGCGTGTGCCACCATGCCTGGCTCTGTTCCCAGTGTGGCCTTGAACTTGCAGAGATCCAGATGGAGCTCTGTCTTGCAAGTAATAGGATTAAAGGTGTGTGCCATCACTGTCTGGCTTCCATGTCTAATCTAGTGGCTGGCTCTGTCCTCTGATCCCCAGATAATTTTGTTAGGGTACACAATATATTGGGGTATACAATATATCAGTACAAAAAGATAACAACAGTATGTAACAAGGCAAACCAACAGAAGGAAAAGAGCCCAAGAGACGTCACAAGAATCAGAGACCCACTCATTTGCACACTCAGGAGCCCCATCAAAACACTAAACTGGAAGCCATACTATACGTGCAGAGGACCTGGTGCAGATGCATGTAGCCCCTGCGCTTGACGCTTTAGTCTCTATGAGTTCACATGAGCTTTGTGAGTTCACATGAGCTTTGCTCAGTTGATTTAGAGAGCCTTGTTTTCTTGGTGTCCTCCTTCTCTTCTTGTTCCTTCACTTTTTCTGCCTTCTCTTCCCCAGGGTTCCCTGAGCTCTGAGGAGAGGGATTTGATGGAGACATCCCATTTAGAACTGAGAGTTTTAAGCGCTCTCTCTCTCTCTGTCTTTCTGTCTCTCTGTCTCTGTCTCTGTCTCTGTCTCTGTCTCTGTCTCTCTCTCTCTCTCTCTCTCTCTCTCTCTCTCTCTCTGTGTGTGTGTGTGTGTGTGTGTGTGTGTGTGTGTGTGTGTGTGTGTGTGTAAAACGTTGGGCTGTGGTCTCTGTATTTGTTCCCATCTGCTGCAGGAGGGAGCGTCTCTGATGATGGTTGAATAAGACACTGATCTATGATTATAGCAGAATGTCATTAGGAGTCATCTTATTGTTACTTTTTGTTTTGTTAGAGCAGTAGTGTATGGTTTTACCGTAGGTCTCTGGGCTATCTAGTCTCTGGTTCTTGATCACCCAAGCAGTTTCAGGTATGGTTCCTTCTCCTTGAGGGGGCCTTAAGACAAAGCAGACATTGATTCGTTGCTCCCACAAGCTTTGTACCACCATCCCTCTAGCATGTTTTGCAGGCAGGAGAGATTGTAGATCAAAGGGTTTGCAGCTGGGGTGGTGCTTCTGCTTCTCTTTTGATAGCCTGCCCAGTAACCTCCTGTACCAAAGACACTAGGACATGGGGGTGAAGGTTCTATGTAGGCACCAGCTCGACTTGTACATGTTCCATGAGTTCTGGGGTTGTCTGAAGCAATGGGGCCTTGATGTCAGTTTGTGATGAGCAACCTGCCGTCTTGGCAACAGGGTGGGTTGTTTGGAGATTTCCACGAGACCCCTTTGGCTGACGACTTAACTGGATACAAACCAGTCCTGATACTGAAGCTTCGTTTGGTTACGGAAGATGGCCAGTCAGGACTCCTTGTCTCCCGTTATTTGGAGACTTCATTAAAATCGCCTTCATGTATTTTAGGAAGTTTCCTCTGCACTAGGTTTCCATACCACCCTTCAAATTGCCCTCAATTCTAGGTCTCGCCCCACATTCCCTCCTTGGAGCTTCCTTACCCTTCCCCCCTCCACCCACTCCTCCAGTTCCAGTCCCTACCACCACCAGTGCATCCATAAAATCTAGTCTATTTACTCCTCCCAGGGAGACCCATGTGTCCTCTAGAGAGGTCTAGAGTCCTGTCCTCTAAACCTAACCTCTGTGGTTCTATGAATTGTAGCTTGGTTATCATTTACTTAGTGGCTAATATCCACATATAAGTCAATTCACTTCATACTTATCTTTCTGAGTCTGGGTTACCTCACTCAGGATGATTTTTTTCTAGTTCTATCCAATTGCCTGAAAATTTCATGATGTCACTTTTTAACAGCTGTGTGTAGGGGTGTGTAGGTGTGTGTGTGTGTGTGTGTGTGTGTGTGTGTGTGTGTGTGTGTGTGTGTGTGTGCACCTCACCTCACCAACTCCTCATTGATTATTCAATCAGTCGTATTTAGTTATAGCAACAGAAAACTCCTCATCCGATCCTGTTTCCATGAATCCTCAGACTGAAAGCCTCTGAGTCCTCACCCCTGAGGGTCTCAATTGAACAGCTGCTTAGTTCCTGTCTCCTCATTGCTAAACTCTTGCTTTTTCATTATACCCAACACATACATTTATCTGTCTATGTATCTATCTATTTATGTATCTATGTATCTATCTATTTATGTATCTATGTATCTATCTATGTATTTATCTATGCATCTATCTATGTATCTATCTATGTATAGATACCATGTATTCAGTGTATTCACATCATGTGAATGTGTAATATTCACATCATGTGACTGTGTAGAAGTCAGAGAAAAACTGGGGGGAGTCTGTTCTATGTTTTTTCCTTTCACCGTGTAAGTCTCAAATACCAGACTCAGGCTATCAGGTTTGCAATGAATTCTCTTACCCACGGAGCCGTCCCCTCAGTGTCCTGTATTTTAAAATTGATGTCATCAATCTCACGTGTTCATTCAATTTAAATATTTTATTCCCAATTCAAGATACCCAAAGACAAAATTTTATTTTTGATACATGGTAATAACCTTCAAAATGTGTCAGAATAAATGTTTTCTTCAATGAGAAACCCCGAATGAGATACATAAGTGCTCAAAATATTGATTCTTCACTTTGTTTGAAACAGGGATTGCCATATAGCACAGACTAGCCTCAGAGTGTTGGACCTCTTGCCATCATCTCTCTCAAATGCTGGAGTTTTATGCATGTACCACTCTACCTGAACAGAATTGTTTCTTTTAAAGATTGATTTTATTTATATTAAATTGTGTATATACAGGGAAAGGTGTGTGCACATGTGAGTACAGATTCCCTTAGAGTCCAGAAGAGGGCGCCAGACCCCTGGAACTGGAGTTATAGGTGGTTATGAGCTGCCATGTGTGTACAGGGAACTGCTCCTCTGCAGGAGCAGTGAGTGCCCTTAACTGCTGAACCATCTCTCTAGCCTCCAGAATTAATTCTTAACAGCATCAAGACTTCACTAGTGATTTAACTGATTGACTTGAAGCAGTAAAAGTATGTTGGGGCCAGCAAGATGGCTCAGAGGGTCAAGATACTAGCCACCAAGCTGAAGACCTAGGTTCAATCCCCAGGACTCATGTGGTAGAAAAAGAGAATTGACTCCCAAAAGTTGTCCTCTGACCTCCATATGCATACCAAAACATGCCCACACCAACATGTGTATCATACACACACACACACACACACACACACACACACACACACACACACACTGAATAGATAGATAGATACATAGGTACATAGATAGATAGATGCATAGATACATAGATAGATATATAGATAGATACATAGATAGATACATAGATACATAAATAGATAGATACATAGACAGATAAATGTATGTGTTGGGTATAATGAAAAAGCAAGAGTTTAGCAATCAGTTACTAATTTCTCTCATTTAACAAATATAAATAAAATCCTTACTGTACAAAAATGCTGTGGGACTAAAAACACCACAATCTGACATTAAGAAAGGCTTGTTATTATCATTTTTCTTCCTTTTGACCTCTTTGGTAGATTTTTCATTCTCTTTAGTATAATTCATTAATTACATTAAACTATTTGCTAAAAACGCCTGTCTTGTCTTGGGATGCCCATTGGAATTAGCTAGGGGGCTTGAGAACATATTAATGCCAGAGTCCCTTCCTCAGAAATTCTCAATGACATGGTCTTGCCTTTGAGCATTTAAAAGCTCCATAGGTAATTTCAATGTGCTACCAACACTAGGAATCAACATTCTAAAATAACCCAAATTAGCAATAAGTATTCTTGCCATACCATCAAACATTGCCCTCAATATTGCCCCTTGCACCAGGCCTTTTCTTTTGGGCCACCAACCAGCTCCCAAATCATGACACAGAGACTTCTTATTAGTTTTGAATGCTCGGCCTGGCTTAGGCATGTTTCTAGCTAGTTCTTTTAACTTAAATTAACCTGTTTCTCTTCATCTACTTTTTGCCTCAGGGCTTATTAGCTTTCTCATTTCTGTATATCTTACTTGCACGGCTTCTCTGTGTCTGCTGGCTGGTGTCTACCTGGCTTCTTGCCACAGGCATCTCCCTCCTTCTCTCCTCCTTCTTCCTCTCACTCTTTTCCCTCTCTCACCTAGATGTCTCCTCCTATTCATTCTCTCTGACTGGAAGCCAGCCTATCCTTTCTCTCCCTAGCTATTGGCTAGTCAGCTCTTTATTAGACCAACCAGGTGCCTTAGGCAGGCAAGGTAAAACAGATGCAACACATCTTTACATAATTAAACACACATCCTTACACCATTAAACAAATGCAGCCTAAACAAATGCAACACATCTTTGCCTAGTTAAAATAATATTCCACAACAGCCCCCAATAGCTTAGCAGTGGTGGGATTTAGGATTATAATGCTGCCAACCTAGGCAGCTTCTCACTTTCAACTGAAATGTACATTAGAGCATGTAAATATGTTTGTACAGTCTTGTATAGCCCATGCTAGCCTCTAACTCCTGACCCCCCTGCCTCCACTTCCCAAATACTGGGAATACAAGCATTTGCCACCACATCCAGCTTCAGAAAAGTCTAAAATTATGCAAACTTATAAAGGAAAACAGAGGCAATGTTTTACCATATGCCAGGCTCTTCATGGACATCCATGAATAAAGATCTGTGTTCACAATCTGTGGCATTCCCACTCTGTCCCCCTGAATAGGGATGAGAACTTTTGACTAATGTAGAGGTAGAAGGATGCTACTGTTAATCTCTGTTCAAGGATGCAAAGCTACATCAGTGTGTAAATGAAGTAGGCATTGCATTCAGAGTACAGAAACTAGCCCCTCAAATGGTAAGCTTCCCTTCCACGTCAGTGGCTGTCCTTCTGCACTCATTTGAAGACCGTTATACGGCTTCACAAAGAAGGGCACTGCCGCATTCCCTCAGGAGAGTGGCTGCTTTGGTAAATAAAGTCCCCAGCAGAGTGGGAAGCAGTGTGTACTCAGACTCGGCGCTGTCCCGTGTTACAATCTCTAGTCACACGTCCCTACTTGATTCAAATTAATTGAAACGAAACTAAATGAGAACTTCTGCTGCTGTAACACTACCCATTTGTCACACGTAGTAAGCAGCTTCTGTGGTGGACACGATGGATGATAGATCGTTTCTGTTTTCAGCAAAGATCCCATTGGTGTGATTGTTAGTGTTAGTTAACCATCCCACAGAGTCTAGAATCCATCAAGTGTGGTTTTAAATTCTTTAATGTTGGAAAATGGATGGTATTGCTTTCTCCAAGCTGAACATGCATCACTTGGAGTCCTACTGCTCTGCTAATGGTTAAAACTGCACACAAAGTCCACTGATGACAAAGTGTAACTGACATCTACATCTGACGGTCTTTCTAAAGTAGCTGATTGCCTGGTTGATTGTCATATGGAAAATGTCTAGGTGGCAGGCAACGGAAGCTGCTCATACGCTTTGGTGAGAAATGTGAACATCTCTCGCTAACTTTTCACATATCAAACTAAAGTAGGTTGGATGATAGTAGGATTCTATATTAAGGTATCACACAAAATTAACTTGCAAGTACTTAGCCAATAATTATTCTAGGATGAGCATATTTTTAGATAAATCTCCAAGCTTTTGATAAATCAAAAAATAAGTATTATCAAAGTCATCAACTGACATTTTATATTTAAACTAGGAGACAAAAATCTTCACACTATTGCTGTATCTGCGTAAGTATGCCATCTTAACATGAAGAATGTACAATATAACCGATATGCATTTCTCTGCATTTATTTAGACATAAAGTCAACATAGAAATGATGAACTTTTCTTGGAATTTGTAAGATTTTTTTAAATTGTTCTGCCAGGTGCAGTATTACATACTTGTCCCAGTTACCCAAGAGACAGAGGCAAGAGAATTTTGTGGGTCCAAGAATTTAAGGGTATCCTGGGTAATATAGCAAGACCCACGTTAACATATAAATATAAATAATAAGTGTGAGTGTGTATATATATGAATTCTAGAAGATTTCACAATAATCTTGAGTTTATCAGAATTTAAAAAATAGCAAATTCGTTCATATTTTAAGTCCTAGAGTCCAAACCAGTGGCTTGGACATTCCCTGCAAGCAGCTCCAGCAAAAATCTACCTGTTGCTATTTATTCTTTTCTTTATTAAGTAAAGGAGCAAAATGTTGTTATTTGTGTGCATTTAAGGAACCCAGAGGTATTTCAGCAGTAAAAACAATCACAAACAATTTATTCTAAACATTATGTCTAAATTTGAGAAAGACAAAATCAAGGGTTTCCACTGGAAACAACGAAGCCTTAAGGCAAAAAAAAAAAAAAAAAAAAAAAAAAAAAAAAAAAAAAAAAAAAAAAAAAAAAAGCTAGAGACAACACTTAGGAAAAACATTTGATCAATTCCTTGAGAATTTTGTATAAACTGTTTTGCTCATATTTACTCCTCCCCCAACTCCTTCCGGACCCTCTCCTTTCCCCTTCCTAACCAACTCTGTGTCCTCTTTTTTTTTTTTTTTCACCCATCACGCCCAGTTTGGGCTGATCATATATTCTTGGATGTGTGACCTTCCACCCACAATAGACAAAATTTTTTAAACTGCAATTAGTGAAGGTCATCATTATGTACTTTAATTTTTCAAAAAGTAAAAACCTAATTTTAAAACATATGAGTGACAGAGAGGAATTATATTTGTATACAAAATAACTTACGTATTGGATTTTTTAGTTAGCATGCAAACAATGCCTCTCTTACATTGTTGTTCATGCTCTCTGAACCTGCCACGTCTCCATTACACTCTCAACGTGTTTTCTGTTTGCTGTTATGTTCTTTATTGCCTTGTTTTGAGACAGGGTCACTGTTGTTTGTCTACACAGGTCCCCACCCTGCTCGGGAGTTTTTGGTAAAACCACTGCAAGTTGTTGAACTTCCAAAGACCCTGTAGGCCTTCCCCTGAGTCAGATTAGATCTCTGCTCTGGGTCCTCAGCTTTCTTCAAAGCAGCAGTGAGAGGATGGCATGGGAATTTTGATGAGGATTGTGCTCAATCTATAGATTGTTCTGGATAATTCAGCCATTTCACAACATTGATTGTGCCTTATCCTTAGCATGGGAGGTCTTAACATCTCCTGGTATTTCTATTTCTTTCCTAGCTTACAATTTTCATGGTACAGATCTTCCGAGCCTTAGTCCTTATTTGTAGGTGTTTTATTTCTACTGAAATTATTTTGAATGAGATTTCCTCTACCCTATCCTGGATTTCTCTGTCAGCAAGTTTTGTTATTGGTGTATAGAAAAGGTTTTTTGTTTTTGTTTTTTTTTTTTAAATCTATTTATTTATTTAGTCCAGGGAGGCACAAAAGTGCCACAATGTACTGGGGAAGGTCAGAGGGCATCCTGTGAGAAACAGTTCTCACCTTGAACCATGTGGGTACCTGGGACCAAACTCAAACTGTCAGGCTTGGAGCAAGCCTCTTCACCTGCTGAGCTGTCCGCCACCCCTACAGAAGACTTTGACACTCTAATTGTGTATGATGCTATTCCTCTGAGAGTGTTTATCATATCGAAGAGATTTCCGGTAGGGATGAAGTCTCAGAAGCTGGTCATCTGCAAATAGGGGATTTTGAGTGCTTCTTTTTCCTGTTTGTATTATTTCAATCCTTTGTCCTACTTCACAACACTAGCCAAGGTTTTAATTGCTATATTGAATAAGAGAAGAAAATGTGTGTGCTCGTACCTCATTCTGATTTTAGAGGATGTTTTTCAGATCTTTCCCCGTTGAGCATCTTGTTGGCTGAAGATTCATTGACAAACTCAGCTTTGGGTTTTTTTTTTTTTCCGTTTTTTTTTTTTTTTTTTCGAGACAAGGTTTCTCAGTGTAGCTTTGCGCCTTTCCTGGACTAGCTCTGTAGACCAGGCTGGCCTCGAACTCACAGAGATCCACCTGCCTCTGCCTCCCAAGTGCTGGGATTACAGGCATGCGCCACCACTGCCCGGCAAAAACTCAGCTTTGTTGTGTTGAGGTATATAAATTCTGTTCTTTGTTTTTTAAAAGCTTTGATTGTAAGAGTATTTTTTAATTCTTTCAAAGGCCTTTTCCGTATCTATTAAGATGATTGTGTGTTTCTGTACCTGTATTTACCATGAGCTGTTATATTTAGTGATTTCTGGGTGCTGACCCATTCTTGTATCCCTGAGATGAAACCCAGTGATTACAGTGCATACTTTTTTTTAATGTGGTGTTGACTTTTGTTTCCAAGGATTTATTGAGAAGGTTAGTATGTATGTTCATTAGGAAAACTGGTCTCTGGTTTTCATCTGTTCTTGCTATGGTCTCATCTAATTTCTGTACCAGGTGATGCTGGATTTGCAGAATGGTTTCAGAACGTCTCTTCTTTTCTGTTTTATGGACTAGCATAAGCATCTCTGTCAGTTCTTTAGAAGTTTGTTGAATCCATCAATGGGTCCACCCAGTCCTTTCCTTTCCTTTCTCTTGAGGGCTGGGGGGACAGAGATTCCTTATCACTGCTCCATTCCTGTTGTGTGTCACAGCTCAGTTTTAATCATCTACAGCCTAGACTTCCCGTCTTTCTTAAATGTAAGTTTTCAAATGATTACCTAATATTCCTCTGGAATATCATTGCTATCTCTTCTTGTGTCCTCATTTCAGCTATCTTATTAATTTAGGACTTCTCTCTCCTTCAATTGTTTTGGATACAGGTTTGTTATCTTTATTTTTTCAGAGAAACAACTGTGTTTTATTAATCCTTTGTATTGGTTTTTTTTTTTTTTTTTTTTTTTTAGCCTCCATCTCATTAACTTCTGCCCCAATCCTTATTTCCTTCTATCTGCAAGCTTTGAATCTGGTTTGTTCTTTTTTTTTTAACTGGACCTTTTGATGTACTATTGGAGTTATTTATTTGATATCTCCTTGATGTTGTCAACCAAAGCACTCAGAGCCTCAATATTTCTCTCTTAAAACTGTCTTTGCTACATTCTAAATGTTCAAAAAAAAAGGTTTTTAATTAATTTTTGAAATTTTTTATGTGTGTGTGTGTGTGTGTGTGTGTGTGTGTGTGTGTGTGCGCGCGTGTTTTGCCTGCATATATTTCTGTGTACCATGTATGTGCCTGATGGCCATGGAGATCAGAAGATGGCGTCAGATCTCCTGGAACTAGAATTACAGATATTTGTGGGCCACCGTGTGGGTGCTGAGAATCAAACCCAGGTCCTCTGGAAGTGCTTTTAACCACTGAACCATTTCTCTAGCTCTATCCCAAAGGTTCTGATAGGTTGTGATTTTGTTTTCACTTGATTCTGGGAGACTAACATTTCCTCTGGGACCTATTGGTCATTCAAACGTGTTTTGTTTGTTTGTTTGCTTGTTATTTGGGGTTGTTTGTTTTTTGAGACAGAGTTTTTTTTCTTCATAGCTGTGACCACTATGTAGACCAGGCTGGCCTCAAACTCACAGAGCTCTTCCTGCCTCTGCCTCCCAAGCACTGCTAGGATTAAAGCCATGCATCACAACACCTAGCAAGGGTGTATTGTTCAATCTCCATGTGTTTATATAATTTCTGTGGATTCTCTTCCTATTGATTTCTGGTGTTATTCTACTATGATCTAATAGGATACAAGAAAATGTGATTTATCATGAAGAAAGGCCCATAGGCTACTGAGAAGAATGTGTATTTTATAGTCATTGGCTACAATATTCTATAGATAACTGTTAAGTCCATTTGACTTATGATGCATTGTAACTCAGAGGTTTATTTGTTGATTTTTTCCCCCAAACAACCTATCTATTGTTGAGAGTTGGGAGATGAAGTCACACATCACTCTACCTGGATCTATCTATCTCTTTATGTTCAGTAGTGGCTTTTGGTTTATGGGACTAAGCGTGCGAATGTTTGCTGCACACATATTTAAAATCATTGTATTATCTTGATGGATTATTTTATTTAGTAATATGTAATGACATTCCTCATGTCTTCTGTCTGATTTGGCATGAATCCTGTCCTCAGATGTGTAAATGCAGCTAGCATTGTCTTGGGGTGGCATTTGGCCGACCTTCTCATTCTCAATCTCTCCATCTATGACATGTTCTCTGTAGTCAACACATAGTTGGATTTAGTTTTTTAATCTAACCAGCCAGTCATCCTGTTTAATAAAGACTATTTACATTTAGGATTTTTTCTTTTCATTGACCGAAGTTTGCTGACTCCCGTACTTCTGTGAGCTGTTTTTCGGCTGGTTGGGATGCCCTTTGTCCTCTTCTTCCTTACCTATTTGCATGAGTGGTTTGCTGGCATGATGAGCTGTGCACAATCGTTTCCCTCCCAGCTCTCCTTTGTCACTCTGCTCTTCTCGTGAAATGCAGCCTTGGCTGTGCTCACCTGACAGGGGCTGCCTGCTCTTCTGCTTAGAACCCTGTTCATGTCATCTGCGGTTCTAGCTCGGCAGTCATGAATTAAGTTTATGCTTGTCTTAAAATGTCTTTATGTCTCCATTGACTTTCAAAACTAAAATCTATGCTGGATCTAGTCGTCATGTGTGGCAGTTATTTATTTTTAGCCTAACACACCATTGCACGTTTTCCTAGGTTTTAGAGTTTCTGGTGAGAGAGCTGATGTTATTTTAATGGGTTTGCCTTTGTAAGAGAGCTGTCATTTTTGTCTTGCACACTTTAATATTACTCTTAGTTTAGGGATTTGACTATAATGTGTCTTTGGTCATGTATTTTGGAGTTATAGATGTCTCTTATACTTGGCTGTCCATCTCTTTCCCAAGATTAAGGAAATTTTCTGCTTTAATTCTATTGCATAGAATGTGTACATCTTTAGTTTTTAACTTCAGCTCCCTCTTCTGTTTCCTGGATTCTTGGGTTTCATTGCTTTTCTTTGTTTCCAACATCATATTTTTATTGATTATTTGGGACTTTCATGCACCCCAGTCACACTCCCTTCCCGGTCCTCCCATGTCCAGCCCCAACCTTCCAACTCCCCCCACAAAGAAAATATAAAGAAGAGTCCAATATTTGTCACCCATATACTCACTGGAACATGGCCAAACTCCCTGTAGCCAGCCCTAAAGAAAACTGAGTCCTTCTCCACCAGCACTCTGGCCAGAAGCCTTGTGGGGAGCTACACTTCAGCATCCTTATCACAATTTTTAAGAACTCTCTTTGATGGCTTCCTTTTTAGGCTGTTAGTTTTGAGTGGGGGGGGGTGTTGGAGGAGTAGGGGTTGTCACAGAAGATTTCTGTGTCCCATTTTCTCAACTGTGTGCCTACAGTCCTCTGTACCACTGCAAACGTAGCTTCTTTGTCCTTTACAATCAGTGGAACCTTGGATCCTGGGCTTCTGCATGGTTTCTGGCAATAGCACAGACCATGAACATCCATATGGTCTCCAGCATCAGCACAAGCCAAGGACTTCCGCTTGGTCTCCAGTGGGAAGCACAGATCACAAACAGATCACAGACCACAAATATGGTCCTCAGCAGCATCATGGCTCACAGACATCCACATGGCTTCAGACAGTGGCACAGACCACAGACTATCCTCGGTGGTAGCATGGGCCACGGATGTCAGCACAGCCTTGGATGGGCAACACAAATTGGACTTGCTGCAGCAGGACCATGGACCCAAACATGGCCCTCGGCGGCAGCACAGAGCGACATTGAAATGGCTTCAGGTGGTGGCATGACCACGGACATAGACATGGCCCTCGGGCTCCATCGTGGCCTGCGGAGAAGAACAGACCATGGGGGTCTTTCAAGGAGGTCCAATCCAGGAAACGAACCATTCTTTAATTCTTCATTTCGGAACATCCTGTGGTTGTCCAGAGTCAGGGAGAACACGAGGCTGGGCAGCTTGTTCAGGGGCTGAGTCTGCGCAGTTCCAGGTTGCTGCACATCACCCTGCCAACCCTGCTGGGCAGTGACATGCTCCTCCATCACCCGTAACCATCTCTCACACATCTATTGGTTTGGATATCTCTTCTGAATTTATTTGGGGATGCTATTAGTGAACAGCCCACCCCTGAGAGCTCAGGTCCTAACACTGCTCAGAGCAAAACCAAACCACTGCAACAGCAGCAAACCCAAATCACACAAGATACAGAATTACACTTGAAATCAAGTGAACCAGCAAATACACTACCAATTGCTATAAGGCAAAAATAATATACAGTGCCTGGAGAGATGGCTCAGTGGTTAAGAACGTGTGTGCTGCTCTTGCAGAAGACGTAAGTTCAGTTCCCAGCACCCATGTCACACAGCTCAGAACTGCCTGCAATTCCAGCTCTAAATGATCTGACCCCTCTATCCTCTGAGGGCATATATACAGATCCACGCTCAAACACACAAACATACACATAACTTAGAAATAAAATGAATCTTGAAAAAATAGTGTGGAGTGTGATGCGGAGTTAAAAATTACTTAGAGTAGATGTAGAAATGATAAATAATGAGATAAAGTAAGGGATAGGGAGAGGACAAAAAGAAATAAGGGAGTTAAATAAAAGGAAAAGAATGGAGAAGAATGCTGTTTTATTTATAAAGCAAGAGACTTTTTAAAACTTGATTGGCCAGAAATTAAAACAATATATTAACGAAGTCAGGTAATTGAAGCCAGGTTCAGTGACTCAGGCATCTAATCTTAGGAGGCTGAGGCAGGAGGATTGCTGAGAGTTTGAAGACATTTGGTGCTATATAGTGAATTCCAAGCCAATCTGAAGAGGGATTCTTAAAAAAAGAAATAAGCGCTGGGCGGTGGTGGCGCACGCCTTTAATCCCAGCGCTTGGGAGGCAGAGGCAGGAGAATCTCTGCGAGTTCGAGGCCAACCTGGTCTACAGAGTGAGTTCCAGGAAAGGCGCAAAGCTACACGGAGAAACCCTGTTTCGAAAAACCAATAAATAAATAAATAGATAGATAGATAGATAGATAGATAGATAGATAGATAGATAAATAAATAAGCAAACAGAGTAAGATAAATAAAAATGAAAACCAGAAGCTTCTTTTCAAAGAACAATCGACTGAGGAGAAATGGGAAGAAGGAGAAGCCAAGAGGTTTTTACTGCTGTTGCTTTTGTTTTGTGGGGTTTGGGGTTTGTTTTGTTCTTGGTTTTGTTTGTTTACTTGTTTGCTTACTTGGTTTTGTTTTCTTTTGTGGGGGGTGCTGCAGGGGTGAGGGGAGGGTATGGGGGAACTGGGAGGTGAGCAGAATTGGGGTACATGATATGAAACTCCCAAAGAATCAATAAAGAAGTTAAATTTAAAATAATAATAATAATAGTAATAAAATAATAATAATAATAATAATAATAATAATAATAATAATAATAATAATAATAAACAACTGAATTTAAAGTACTACTAAAACTGTAGTACAGAGATAGAAGGAGAAACACAGCAGGGGACAGATTCCGGAGGGCCGGGAGTTAGCTCGGTAAAGTCTGATCTTATAACAGGTATACTTGACTTCAACCTCCTGAAGCCACGTTCTGAAAAGCTGGGTGTGCTGGTGCAAGCATACACCCCCCAAGGAGGAAGGTGGAGACATTCAGATCTCTGGGTTCAACTCGCCCAAGCTACTTGATGTTTTCCAGGAGGTGAACGGCACCTGAAGAATGATGTGAAGTTGTCTTCTGGTCCCTAGACTCAAGCAAACATGTGTATGCACATGAATACACACACACACACACACACACGAAACATTGGAGCAATTTTGTCACATCCTCTGAAATGGGGGTGTGACAGGTAGGTAGGAGTGTCAGTTAGACCAGGAGACTCTTACTGTTTTACTGAGGCCTGGACTGGACAAGTCAGATGTACCACACAGTAATTTTCACTTTAGTTTCCCTTCTCTGCCTGTCAGAAAGCTTTGTTGACTAGAATTAGTGTTGAAGTCCATAGGTCAGGTAGATTCTCCCATGCTCCTGAATCTCCTCAGTTTTGTACCACCTGGGGTGACTAATATCTAACCACTGGGTGTGTTAGGATTCTGCCCTCGCTCCAGCAGCACATGCGCAGTTCAGGATTTGGGGGCGGGGGGGGGGGGGGTGTTGAGTCTTACATCATCAGTGTGTGCTGGCGACTAAGTATGCACCTTAAAAGCCAGACACAGACCCCACCCTCTCCCTCTGCTCTCTGCCCTTTCTCTGCTCTGCTCCCCCTCCCCCACCATCTTTCTCTTTCTCCAGGTCTGGCTCGCCTCTTTCCCCTCCCACCTTTCCATCCTAATAAAGCTCTGAAAACTAACACTGGGCTCTGTCGTGACCATGACTCTTCCACTCAGTAACCAGTGCTGCGTGCCACCACCAGTGCAGTTTATCATCCTTTCAGGGTGCCTCCCAAGTGCAATAGGAGTGGGGATTCAGACTCAGCAGTGAGATCTGCACCAGCAGACCAGTCCTTGTACTTTCAAAACTCACTCAGCATTAAGCACTCTGCTGGAGGGATGAAACCGCAGTTGTCGCAGACTCCAGTGGACTCCAGAGTCCAGTCCTTGCAAGAGTGAACTGTGTGGCGGATAAGTCACTCCAGAGGTTGATTCACCTGCTGGCCTGCGGCTCTGTGCTATTGGACACGACAGTTTTACGTTAACCTCATGTGATAGGGTCAGCTTACAGCCACCAAGTGTAAGCTACTACTCATGCTCCATTCACTGCCCAATCTGGGCCTCTTGCCTTGTGAACTTTTCAGCACCTTGTTGTCTTGTCTTCCCTGCATTCTTGATTACATTCTGTAGTAGAATATTATTTTAAGGTGTGTTACTTTTGCTTATGGTGCATTTGTTTAACTCTGTGAAGCTGTGTTACTGTGCCTGTGTAAAATGCCTGATGGTCTAATAAAGAGCTGAACAGCCAATAGCAAGGCAGGAGAAAGGGCTGGCAGGCAGAGAGGATAAATATAATGAGAAATCTGGGAGGAGGAGGAGAAGAAAGAGCAAGAGAACAGGAGGGGAGGATGCCCGAGGCCAGCCAGCCATGGAGAAAGAGTGAAAGTAAGATTTACAGAAGTAAGAGCAAGGTAAAAGCCCAGAGCTAAAAGGCAGATGGGATAATTTAAGAAAAGCTGTCTAGCAACTAGCCAAGATAAGGTCGGGCATTTATAATTAAGAATAAGCCTCCTTGAGTGATTTATTTGGGAGCAAAAGAATAAAGAGCAAAAGAGCAAAAACAACCAAAACAACATTCCACAGCCTCTCAGGCAGGTTGATTCCAGGTGTCCTGACTTATGAGTATTCCTTGTCACAGGAATCCAAACTTAGCTCAGTTTGTGTGTGTTTGTGCATGAATGTGCATGTATGCTGTGGGATGTTCTGTATGGCAAATGTGTTGCTGATTAGTCAATAAATAAAACACTGGTTGGCCAGTGGCCAGGCAGGAAGTGTAGGCGGGACAAAGAGGAGAATAAAGCTGGGAAGTGGAAAGCTGAGTCAGAGAGACACTGCCAGCCGCCACGATGACAAGCAGCATGTGAAGATGCCGGTAAGCCACGAGCCATGTGGCAAGGTATAGATTTATAGAAATGGATTAATTTAAGCTGTAAGAACAGTTAGCAAGAAACCTGCCACGGCCATACAGTTTGTAACCAATATAAGTCTCTGTGTTTACTTGTTCGGGTCTGAGCGGCTGTGGGACTGGCAGGTGAGAGAGAATTGTCCTGACTGTGGGCCAGGCAGGAAAACTCAAGCTACACATGTACGTGTGTGTGTGTGTGTGTGTGTGTGTGTGTGTGTGTGTGTGTGTGTGTGTGAGAGAGAGAGAGAGAGAGAGAGAGAGAGAGAGAGAGAGAGAGAGAGAGAGAGAGATTTTGATTACTTTTAAATTGTGTGTGTGGAGGGCGGAGGGCTGGGGGCAGGGAGGTGTGTGTACACCACAGTGTACATTTGGAGGCCAGAAGATGATTTGCAGACATCTGTTCTTTCCTTTCACCATGTAGATCTTGTGGATCTAACTCAGTTCATCAGACATGGCAACAAACGCCTTCATCTACTGAGCCATCTTATCAGCCAAAGGTTGTTTAGTTTTAAATGTCAATTTCCCCTCAAAACGGCACCTGGCCACATCCCTTTGAGCCAGGGGAACTCCTCTGCACTGCTGACCTATCCTGCCAAAGAAATCACATCTTAGCAAAGCCTGCAACTATGTAGGAAGCTCCTGAGAGCTGTGGGTTTGAGCCGAGCTGTGACCACCCACCCACTTCTGTCCCAGGGCCTCCATTTTGGATGAGGCTTCTGCTTCCCCTTTTGCCTCATGGAGTTGCTGCTGGAGCCCAGTACCGCTAGACCCTTTTGGCCATTTCTCCAGGTCTGTCATGCCCTTTGTGGTTTTCCAAACTCATTCACTCTTTCTGTCCTTGGACTAAGCCTATGCTTCGTTGTCTGGACTCTCCACATTCACCGCATCACACGGAAGCATCTTCTAATTCATTGTCTTCTAGGCTCCACCCAAACCCAACTTACACATTTTCAGCAGAATGAAAACCCGTCATCGGGCTCTCCTGTTAAACAGAGGTTAAGGTCTATAGGTCTTCTTCTGTTGGGGAGTAAACACATCAATTGTAGATACTTTGTCTTCAAACAAATAAACTTGTCTTGCAAGATGATTTTCCATTCTCGAAAGATGTGCTAAACTTCATCTTCATTGGACTTTAAGACTAAACTACCTTTTTAAATGCTAAGCCAATATATATTTAATAACAAGCCTACATATATATACACACATACATACATATATATACATACACACACATATATACATATAGAATGAAGGCTGCTTTATTATTTATCAGACAACAGTGCTGATCACAGGAATGTATGTTTATGTACTCAAAGATTACTTATCAACTAATTTAAAATTTTAAACCTAGGTTCTTAAAAAATCTTTGGTTTGTAGCATTATATAAATTTATCTTTTTTTCATGAAGACATTACCTTTGAGACTATTTACTTGATCATATAAAACTTCAATTTTATAATCTTAAAGACTGATGGCAACAAGGACTTGTTCCGTGAAATCTAACTTTTTATGTCTTCCCTTTTGGTAGGTCTATCAGTCTAGATATCATTAGAATGATATATAATGTCAACTTTCATCAACTGTTAATTTCAGAAAGCTTCCAAAGAGATGGAAAGGAAATGAAATAAGAGAAAGTAGCTACAGGTAAACAGGAAATAAATCACAGGTTGGGTGAGTCACTCCAGCCACCTAAATAATCTTTTTTGTTGTAATTGTTGTTGGTTGTTTTTGTTTTTTCTAGACAGGGTTTCTCTGTGTAGCTTTGGTGTCTGTCCTGGATCTCACTCTGTAGACCAGGCTGGCCTCAAACTCACAGAGATCCTCCTGCCTCTGCCTCCCGAGTGCTGGGATTAAAGGCGTGCACCACCACCGCCCAGTCACCTAGATAATCTTATTCTTCTAACATTCAAATATAGCAACACAAAGATTCCAGTGGCAAGTGCAGTGCCTGGCCTGTTAGAACAGTTTATAGACATTTCTCCTCGCTGTCTGGGGGCCTTGGAAACTGGGTGGTGCAGTCTACCTGAAGCCTCTCCATGTGTCTGTCTGTCTGTCTCTTCCTCCCTCTCCTGCTTCTTCTTCCTTCCCCCCTTCTCTCATTAATCGAGGCCCATTCATAAATAAGTCTATATTTTAAATTTTTCCTTAAAAATTCTAGTTACTGACAAATCTTCGGGGGAGGTAAATTTAGAATCCAAACTACACAGGGAAATTTTCTGAAATCAATGTAAAACTGAAAAGCAATGGCTAAAATCAGTGTTTTTTTCTTCTGTTGTCAAAAGTTCTCCAAACGGTCATTATACTCTCAAATGGTTCTTGGTTGAGTTATATTATTTTTGAGAGATGTGCATGAGTTAAAATACCAAAAACATTAGGAAATCAGATGTTTGGTCTAGGGAGATGGAGGACTTGTATGGAAACTACTCCAGGGCATTTGCAAAGTCTGTCAGAACGGTGTTTCCATAGCTGGGTTTCTAGAAGAAGGACAATGGACACCCACCACCAACCAACCCTAGGGCAGATGGACCCACAGCCAGGGTCAGAAAACTGAGCAAAACAGCCCTAAAGGGCAGAGAGGTAAGAATTGAGTACATCCTTCTAGCACTTTAGAGCATGACTCACAATGATATGTGTCATAAATAAATAAATACATAAATAAATGCCGATTTCTGAACTCCTGGACTCTTGGGGCTGTTTCAAGGATTACTGAGCCTGCATCTATGGTGGTTGCTGATTTTTTTTTTTAGCTTGCCTAATTATAATAAATCAAAGATTCCCCCCCCCCCCCCCCCCCCCCCCCCCCGGATGGTTAGAAGAAAGAAAGCCATTCTGGAAAAAGAAAAGACTAAAGGTAAAAGTTCCACTCAGAAAAGAAAAGGAAAAAAAAAAGTTCCACTCAGAGGGATTGATGTTGAAAATCTGCCACTTGGGTTTATACTGTAAACTTGGGTTTGGTTCACAGTGTGACACAGAGGCTGCATTTAAGTGAGGAATTACGTCCTCAAAGGCAGATGAAAATTGTGATCTCCAAGTTTTGCTTTAGTGTGAAGAGCAGTTACTGTGTCCTCTTGACTTCAGTTTGAAACTTAAGTCTTTCGAAAACGTCATTAAGCTTGACCTTGAGAGGGAAGGTAAGAGCTGGGATGAATGTCATTATCTCTGGACCTGAACATCTGTGGAGTAATTGCTTCTAGAATCTGAGTGCTATTGAAGTGGAGTGTGGGGATAGTGGTTTCCCGGCCTGTGGTCTCCCTGGATTCTGAGCCACACTGGTCGCCCTTTGACTCATGGGTTGGATCCATGTCTTATGTGCTACAGTGCTCAATAGTCAGCCATATCTCTACGCTGCTGTACTAAGGACCTTGGTGAGTCATTACAAATGTCTCAAGCTTCTTCTTCATACCCTGTTATCTTAAAGTTACAAAGGGCAAAGATAATAATCATCTCTCCTTATCAAGCTTTCCTACCCCGAGTCACTGGTTCTCGTATTCCCAGCATATAGACAAATTATACACTTTGTATTTAAGGCATGTTTATTTAGAAAGAATAGGACCAGCTTGCTAAAGGTCTAATTTTGTTTCTGCAAAATTATATGATAAAGACAATTAATTAGAAATTGATATCCCATTTCCACTGAAGTTCTGAAAGACAAAATGTCAAAGAATCAAACAAACAAAAAAGTAAACCTCCCCAGAGGCCCAAGTACAGACAGTGTGGAGATCTGTGCTGGAAGTTACCCACAGTTACTCTTGTCCACACAATGGGGGAGATATTATAGTCTTGTCATGGTGGGTTCTAGACTAGATTTGTTCTTAAAGTCTCTATTTGTCTATCCTTAAAATAGTTATTAAAATATTAGCAAGCTCACATTTTTATTCTGAAAGCTTAATAAAGAGATTCCTATTTCTATCCCTTGTGTATAGAGAGCGTGTTCATGTTCCAGCTGTTACTATCTATAAAATCTGACATCCTCAAGACTGACCTTATTTTGACATTGGCCGTGGGTTGGATATCCCCCACCTGAAGGTTCAATAGTTCATTAGGATTCATAAAAGCTCTTACCCTCATCATTACAGTTTATTACAGCAAAAATGTAGATTCCATGGAGAAATACACATAGAAAAGGATGTAGGCAAAGTTTCTGGGAACCTTCCATTTTCCTCACAGGAAGGGCTCATGCACCTCTTTTAATCTAACAACTATGTGTGATAACAGATAGCATCAGGAGAGGAGCTTTGTCTGGTGTTTCTATTAG
The DNA here is from genome assembly GCF_007827085.1 of Peromyscus californicus insignis. Lineage (NCBI taxonomy): Eukaryota > Metazoa > Chordata > Mammalia > Rodentia > Cricetidae > Peromyscus > Peromyscus californicus. The sequence goes on along the minus strand of NW_026294514.1, from coordinate 10,812,572 downwards.
GACTCAGCCACATCCACATCACTGACTGGATGCAGTACCAACCTCAGCCTCCAACCCCTCTAGAAATCAAGCTGATAATGCTTGGCTGAAGGTCAGGTCCTCCCCACTGTCAATCACATTATTAACATAGACTTGGCATGGCCCAAAGTCCCAGGTAAACAAAAAACATTCTTGTCAGGAAAGACATCCCAATTGCTTAAAGGAGCCTCATAGGAGCCAAGGATAAAAGCCAATCTCTTAAGGGGGAAGTTAGCCCTTTACTACACATTAACAATAAGCAACCTCTTTTTGTTGTTTGTCTAAACCACTAAAATAGATTTCAGAACACTAATCAGTTACTAATTAGCTCCTCTGTTACAAGTGTTTTGAGCACTTCATATGATCCATACAATCTAGCAGGGAGTGAAAATGCAAAGCTCAGTTAGGCAATGCCTCCCTGGCTAAGGAAGAGACAAAATGTTTAGACAAATAATTAAAGTGGCATGCACTAAAATACTCTTGGAGCACACTGGGGGAAACGTTTGATTTTGTTTGCCATCATGGGGATACTCTAACTTCTTTGACGCAGGAAAATAGTTATTTTATTATTCTAGAAGCTCGATATTTCAATCTTGAGACAATGGCTTAGGTGGGAATTCCATTGCTGACATATGAATGGGGACTGTAAATGCTCTGACAATTGATGAAGATAGTCCCAATGTTTCAAAGCTCACCCTGTGAGCTGTTCAAGACTCCCTTCCTAGCTAGTTTCCATACTTAATTCTCATTATGTTTATCAAATCCTTCAAGGCTTTATGCACCTTTGCTTTCAGAAGTCTCAGACATAAAGTGAAAAAATAAAGACTTTGTGACATGTTTAAAAGTGGTCCTCACATAGTATAAACACTTATTCAGATCACAAATCTGCAAGTAAGTATTTTGGGCCTTGCAGGATAGTCTTACTCAAGTCTGTCTTTAATGCATTAGAGCAGACAGCAATACATAGAGCAATGGATATAACTTTGTTTTGAGAAAAAAAAAAACTTACTTGCAAAACTGCAGCTGGGCATATTTGACTATGGACTCTAGTGTGCCGGTTATTAGTCTAGCTAGATCATACATTTTCATATTAATACTGTTGACTTCCTGATAGAGAAACACTAGAGGATGAGGCATTATCTAATTGGATGCAAACATCTCATTAGCTCTGTCCCATAGTTTGAATCTGTAATGTCCTCCATGGGTTAAACACTTTGCCCCCAAACTGTCACTTTGGAAGGTGTGATGGTTATTGCATCTTAGCAACTTGACTAGATTAGGAATCACCTAGGAGACATAAAATGTGTCTCCGAGGTGTTTCCAATAAGAACTGAGACGAGATGGCATACCCTGAACACGAGTGCCAGCACCCCCCGGGCTGAGAACCCAGGCTGAGGACCAACCATCGTCTCTCTGCTTCCTGATGGCAAATATAATGACTTTGCCATCGTGGCATCGCTGCTGTAGCAGCTGCATCCTCTCTAATTGATCCTTCTTTCTATCAGTCACTTCTGACTGGGCATATGGTCACAGATGAGAGTAGGAACTACCACAGGAAGCAGAACCTTTAAGAGGTCTAGGTCTTTAAGCCATTGGAGGCATGTCCTTGAAGGAGAGAGTTGAGACTCCAGATACTTCCTCTTTCTCTTCTTCATTTCTTGGCCAGAAAACACAGTTTTGATATGTTTCATGCTCCACATGGCACGCTAGCATGGGCTCCATGCAGCAGGCCTAATGAGCCATGGACTGACTAATCCAAAGCTATGAGCCAAAAGAAATGGTCTCTCACCTTAAGTTGTTTTTTCTCAGGTGACTGATACAGTCATAGACAGCTGACAACGACAGAACCTGGGAGTAGCGGGTTGTCGGTGTCGAAATCATTGTGCCGATGTGAGGTGGGACTTGAATCAAATGACAGACAATCAAAACTAAGTTAATTGTATCTGAATCACTGTTGTGACCTACTGTTCCGTCACTCTGTCCTACTGAGACTATTTGGAAATCTCTGGAATGCTGTGAAGACCTGTGGGAAAGAGGATAAGGGTTAATAAAGTGTGTGTGTGTGTGTGTGTGTGTGTGTGTGTGTGTGTGTGTGTGTGTGTAGAACTATTTAGGTCTCCTGTCATAAGAGAATGCAACTGAGGACATCTGTATACCTCAAAATAAAACAGAAAATAGGGGGTTGGGGATTTAGCTCAGTGGTAGAGCGCTTGCCTAGCAAGCACAAGGCCCTGGGTTCGGTCCTCAGCTCCGGGAAAAAAAAAAACCAAACAACCAGAAAATAGAATGGAGATTGTTCACTGGGCCAGCAGTCGGTCCGTTATGAAGGCCACTCTTACCTTTTGCCCCTTGTTTTCCTCCTCAGTGGAAACCTGATTTTCCTGAGTTAAGCAAAATACCTAAACAAAAAGAATTCAGTTTCTCAGAATGTTCTTCCAAGTAGAGGTAGCCCACGTGAGCTAACTCTGTTCAATGAGAAGTCCACTAGTTGCTAAAAACAATCAAGCCAGGTGTTCTGTCAAATGGCCATAGTCCCAGGGTTCTGGGGGCAGAGGCAGGGGGATCTCTGTGAGGACAAGGCCAAGCCTGTCGAAGTGTAGCAAGGGTTCCAGTCTAGCCAGAATTCCATGGTAAGACCCTTTCTCAAACGTAAACAAATAAATATGAATAAAAACAAATAGACTGCTTTTCCTTCGTTAACAAAAGGCTAGATTCAGCTGTCAATCCATGAGTCCTACACACATCTTCATTTTTCCAGCTAAAAATACAGATGTTGCACTTAAAGGTAGAGCAAAGGATGGAATCAAGCATGGGGTAACATTGAACAGAGAAAACTGGAGGAAGCTCAGTCCACGGTGATGAACCTAATGACTACAAGGCTTCCTTCTGAACTTCTTTATTTGACAAACACAGGCCTTCGTTACTTAGGCCACTGTTGGTGGCTTTCTATTAAATGAAGCTCAAACAGCCCCAATTGAATCAAAAGCCACCAAAACTGGCCCATTGTCGGCACCGAAATGCTGTTAGGGGTAAATTATAAAACCATGACTTCACTTTGTGTGTGTGGATAGTAGAGTTGAAAGCAAAGGAGCGCCACAGTGGCCAGAGCTGTGGTTCTGGTCCTGTTCCTCGTCCGCGTCTCATTAGCTGAAGTTCCCGGATGCTGACTGGTTACTGAGAAAGGCATTTAATGATGACAGAGTGTGGGCCCATTAAGGGTTCTGGGTGGCTGAATACACTTCCCCTTCAGGCCCTATACAGTTACCATAAGAAGTTTGACCCAAACCCAACAAACAAGCAAGCAGTCAAACAAATAAACCAAAACCAACAAACCAACCAAAAAAATTTTTTAAAAAGCCTCTCAACTTCTGTTAATTAGGTCATAACTCCCAGAGAGTGTTCCCACATTTTTTTTTTCTGTTATCTATGAAGCTCTTCAAGTTAATGATTTTACAGAAAAGGAAAAAACGCTGTTTTTGTTTTTTAAGTTTTAATTATCCATTCCTGGTTCCCTGCGCAGCTTTATAAATAAATTTTTATTGAAACCATGTTTATGATGAGTAATTCTTTAAAAATTTTTCTCTTAAGAGTTTTTCGTCATTAATATTTCAGTTAATTAAAACTGTATTATGCCTTAATCCTTTGTTAAATGCACAACAGAATAAAAAAGTTTATAATACTGAAGTCGGAAGTTTCTTTCGAATTGGATGGCTAGGCTACATTTGGTGGCTTATTAATGCGAACCTGGTGGGGGGTAAGGCAGAGGACATTTTATGTTTGACTGTTTGCAAAAGAGATCACATTTACAAGGGCATTATTTTTTTCCTACTGAATTCCTAAATGTTGCTATTAAAAGACAGAATGTGCAACACAAACATGTGTGTCCCCAGGGACAGTTCAAACAGATTTCTAAACGTGGAAACTGGATGGAGGAATCCGAAGTCAAATTAATATCCCAGAGCCTGGGTACAAACTCGAATTTGGAAATGCTTTCCCAGATTAAAAAGGAGTTTTGGTGTGGGGCTCCATATGGAAAACATGCATAGTTTATTTAAAAGACCAAAGTAAAAGTGAATTCACAGTTCAAAATCTGGATAATTATGCTATAATTAAAGGACTAGTTTGTTTTGTTTTAAAATTATTGTCTTCAAAGTTTCCACCCAGCACCCATTACTATTCAGGGATTCCAAAGTTTGTTTTATTTTTAAATTGACTTTTCATAGCCCTGCGAGTTTTGTGTCTCACTCTCAAATGCAGTCAGACTCAAGAGTTTGTATCCTCTTTTCTCTACAACCCAACAGTGGAAACGGCCCTATCCTCTCTTATAACGACTCTCCACTTTAAAGTTATAACTAAACAAAGTAAAAGAAAAAAAAAAGAAGTGGAGAAATACAGAAATTGACAAAGTAGACAGGTTTGATCGGCTACATAAAAATGAGTCAGAGTTGAGCCAGGTGGTGGTGGTGCACACCTTTAATCCCAGCACTTGGGAGGCAGAGCCAGGTGGATCTTTGTGAGTTCGAGGCCAGCCTGGTCTACAGAGCGAGATCCAGGAAAGGCGCAAAGTTACAGAGGAATCCTGTCTCGAAAAACCAAAAAAAAAAAAAAAGAGAGAGAGAGAGTCAGAGTTAAGGCACTATACATCATTCATCCAATACATATTTACTGGACTACACTCATATGTTGAACACAGTGGTTATACACTGAAAATGCAATCCCTAAACCCCAAAGATTTATAGCCACAGTACTCTACAGGTTCCAAAATATTTCATCAGTGGGCGTACCTTTCAAAGGATACATACTAGGTCTTCAACAGAGTAAATCTTCAACTCATTTTCTCCCCACATTTTATTAAATCATAGTAAAAAAAACTTGAAGCTGTTATATAAAAGAGAAATACAATTTTTTTCACAACAGCTAAAAATTCTGTGTAGTAGATTCCAATGAATCAATATATATCAACTTCTTCCAAGACCATAAAGAAATAGCACTAATTATATATTCAAATACAAAAACTAATTTTGAGGTTAAAATACCCAAGATGCGAGGAAGTAAAGAATGTTTAAATTGTGGTAGCAATTAAATCTTTGTTTCCACATTCCTATCTCTTTTTTATGTGTATGTATATTATTAATTACAAGAATTTGAATTACATAACATTTTGTATATGCGATAAAAAGCTATTCTATTAGATGCCCACTCAAGTAAACTATATCTTGAAGAGATAATGTATACTCTTATGTTTTTGACATTAATCCAACCAAAGTTTCATTTTAGAGAAACAAACCAAGAATGGATCTATTAGTCTGTGATTGCCTTCATGGAATCTTATTTGATTTCATTTATTTGATAAAACCCTAGAGACTGTTGCCTCTTCCGACTGTTCAAACTTGAGTACATGGACATACTACCTAAGCAAAAGCTTGGGTGAACATACTTGAAAGGTGTGATCAACTACAACCTGCTAATAATGTTAGTCTGATGCCTTTTTAATGACACGCATGATCATTTTGATAATGAGCCTTAGACTGCTATCCACATATAGCTCAGTACGTGGGAATAATTAGTATTGCTTAAGGCCAGATCTAGCCTCATGGTGGGCCATCAGAGAGTAGGAGGAAGAAGGAGAAGTAAGTGATGTTTTAAAAATAGAAATATAATCTTCCATTATTAAGTACTATAAAGGGGATAATTTCATATTTTGAAAAGTATAAACACCTTCATTGGAGGAAAAGGCATTCTCTTACTTATTTTCACCACTGAAAATAAATTCTACATCCTTTCAAAAAAAAAAAAAAAACCAACAACAAAAACCTGTCCTGGACTTCCTTGCTCTGGAAGACCTCAAGGTCTCAAGATTCAGTCCTTACACAAAGCCAGTACTTGGTCTTCTCTCCAAGATAGACAGCATCTGGAGACAATCTTTCTACCTGCGCTAACTGAAGAGCTCTATTCCTGTCTGACAATCAAATCACACTGACCTTGAGTAGAGGTTGCCCTCACTTTTTGTTTTATTTATTTATTTATTTATTTATTTATTTATTTATTTATTTATTTATTTATTTATTTATTTTCTTCGAGACAGGGTTTCTCCGTGTGGCTTTGCACCTTTTCTGGAACTCAGTCTGTAGCCCAGGCTGGCCTTGAACTCACAAAGATCCGCCTGCCTCTGCCTCCCGAGTGCTAGGATTAAAGGCGTGCGCCACCAAGGCCCAGCTGATGCTCTCCTTTAAAATTATAAAAAGTGAGCAAGCGTGTGTGCATGCCAGAGAGAGTTTACTGTCTTGGCCTAAATTCTAACACAAATATAGTCCCTAGTGCCTTAGAAAGCAACTGAGGCCTTCAAGTGGAACATGCCATACATTCACTCCCTAGCTCAGGAGTCTCGTGGGACCTCTCACGTGGCTTTTAACCCCTTCATTCTCAACATTACTCTCCCTGGTTGCCATCTTTGTGTATTTAACATCCTCTCAGTCCACTGTGCATTTTTCTACCTAGACAAATGTATATTCTTGATAAATTCATGGTGCTGTGTTATGGATCTGCATTTACTATCGACGGCTGCCTCTATTATTAAAATATAAACAATACATACAAAAATTCTCATATTTTGTTTCTCACATAGCACACTTACATAGTGTGATTTTTGATATTTATTCATGTTCTATGAAAATGTAATTGATTTATTATTGCTGCATAGCAGTCTATTGGATGCATGTATTCTATGTATTGCCCCAGTTCATACTCTGTGTGACTCTCATTCATTGTGAATCCCACTCATTGCTACTGCAAGTTGTACAGATTTCCTTATGGGTCAGTGTAGTGTGTGTGTGTGTGTGTATCTGTGTCTATGTATTGTGTGCATGCACGTGTGTGTGTGTGTGTGTGTGAGTGTGTTTGTGTGCATGTGTGTGGTATGTGTGTGTCTGTATGTGTGCACATGTGTGTGTATGTGTGAGTGTGTGTGTGCATGTGGTGTGTGTGTGTGTGTGTGTGTGTGTGTGTGTGTGTGTGTGTGTGTGTTTATGCGCATGTGTTCCTGGGGATGGAGCCCAGAGTTCCATGGTAGACAAACACTCTAACACTGAGCTACAGCCTTGGCTCTAGTAGCTCATTTCAAAGTCTTCATTTTTATTATAAGTTTTATTTCCAGGAAGATTCATTTTCAATTCCATCAGGTTTTGTAATTCTGATTTTTCCCAGTCTGTTATTAAAATGCTCAACAGAGTCTCCATTTACACTTTTAAGTAACTACAAAATTAAATATTTTTTCACCATTTGGTTTTCTTTTAATGTTTTAAATTATTTATATTATTATATGTGTCTGAGTGCTTTCCCTGCATGTCTGTGCACCATGTGTGTCTGGTGCCTGTGGAAGTCAGAAGATGGTGTCAGATCCCCTGGAACCGGACTTACAGATGGTTGTGAGCCACTGTGTGGTTGCTGGGGATTGAGCCCAGGTCTTTGCAAGAGCAGCCAGCTCTTAAATGTGGTGATATTTTGTGCTCTAACAAATAAAACTTATCTGGGGATCAGAGGACAGAGCCAGACACTGGATTAGACATAGAAGTCAGGCAATGGTGGCACACATACCCATAATTCTATCACTTGGGAGGCAGAGATCCATCTGGATCTCTGTGAGTTCAAGGCCACACAGGAAACAGATGCCAGGCAGTAGTGGCACACGCCTTTAATTCCAGCACTTGAGGTCTCATGTCTTTCCTTGGGAAGGACACACGCCTTTAATCCCAGGAAGTGATGTCAGGAAGCAGAAAAGTATATAAGGACCATGAACTAGAAACTTTTCAGCAGCAATTCAGCTGAGATCCATTTGGGTGAGGACTCCGAGGCTTCCAGTCTGAGGAAACAGGATTGGCTGAGGAGTTGGTGAGTTGAGGTTGCCTGTGGCTTGTTCTGTTTCTCTGATCTTTCAGCTTTCACCCCAATATCTGGCTCTGGGTTATTTATTAATAAGACTTTTTAAGGTTTGTGTTACACTTAACCACTGAGCCATCTCCCCAGGCCCTGCTTTTCTTTATTTGATTACTTGTTCATTTTTATTCTGTTGTTTTTGTTTGTTTGTTTGTTTGTTTTTGGTTTTTGTTTTGTTTTGGTTTGTTTCGGTTTGGTTTTTCCAGACAGTGTTTCTCTGTGTAGCTTTGGGCCTTTCCTGGAGCTCGCTCTGTAGATCAGGCTGGCCTCGAACTCACAAAGATCCGCCTGCCTCTGCCTCCTGAGTGCTGGGATTAAAGGCGTGTGTCACCACCACCCGGCCTTTATTCTGGATTTTTAAATTGACCTTTAAGATACAGATTAGCAAAATTGGTTCTATGTTACAATTCCTTCTCGTTTTTATCATCCATTAATCTTAAAGTGCAACATGGAAACAATGTTTCAGAGTTGCAGAGAACCTTTCAAATGAATAATATGAGGTCAAAGAAGTATGAGAGAGGAAGGTGGGATTCAGACAAACATTAATCCTCTCAAGACTCGCCAAAGAACAAAGTGAGCAAGTGTACCAGAAAGAACTATAATCTGGGTAATATTGGACCTTCCTTTCACAATAAAGTCTGTTTCATGAATCATCATCAACTGCTAACATTAAACCAAACCCAACAACTCTTCCTTCCTCCAAAAGCACTGAAGGGCACGCGGCGCTTTAAGGGATCCTGGCAAAGGCATCGGGCATCTCTGCGTACGGTGTAAACTGGTCGATTCTTTCTAGGCCTCTTTCCCTCTGGTCAGAGCTTTATCTGAGCATCTCAAACTCAGGCCCCCACACTACAGGTCTAGGTGGCCTTTCAGCTCCATGCCACGGTAGCCACCCTTCCACTGCCTCTTGTGGTCGTTTTGTGAAACAAGGTGCTACCGAAGGGCGGTGCCACCAACCCACGGCTGGCTCCTGAGTCGTGGAGAGCTCCCTGGAATTCAGGTGTAGGTCTGACTTCAGATCTTTACCAGCTTGGCACGGTCTACGTATCACTTCTACTGCCGTGGTTTTTGAGTGATTGACTTATTGATCAGCAGAAAGATTGAGTGAGTGATCCGTTATTTGAGGGCCTCAGACAGCCCGGGCTGGCCTTGAAATCACGATGTAACCAAAGACGAACTTGAATTTCAGATCTCCCTGCTTTTGCTTCTGAAACGCTAAGATTGCAGATATTTGCTGCCCTACTCAGCTTTATGTGGTTCTGAGGACTGAAGCCAGGGCATCATGCATCCTGGGAAGGCACTGCATCCCACCTCTCATAGTATTCTGCTATCAGTAGGTCACAACTCTTTTCCATTTTTCTTTATTTCCTTGGCCGTTTTTTATTTCAGATGAAATAATGTATCATTGTTTTCTGTTCTGTCTTATGTGCTGTTTTTAATTAATACTGGGAATGTACTGGCTATTTGAAACAACAGCTTTTTAGACTTTTTTTTTTAGAAATTAGGAAGTAATTTTTAGAAATTACCTTCCTGTCTAAAAACAAGAACCATATCGCTATGCAAGTCCCCTTTTGTTTTGTACCTTTGCAAAGTTTTATCTTTTTTCCCCCCCATTGAGGCCATTATGCACCGTCTTAAGTTTATTCTTTGGTTTTTGTGTTTGTCCTAATTTTTACTATTTTCGTCTTAAATTGGTCCTGGTATATGAGAAAGCTATAGGAACTGGAGAGATTGCTCAGTGGTTAAGAGCATTTACTGTGCTTGCAGAGGACCCAGGTCCAGTTCTCAGCATTCACATGAAGGCTTACAATTCCTGGCTGCTCCATTTCCAGGAGATCTGATGCCCTCTACTGGTCTCCACAGGCATTGCATGCACCTGCTGCACATAAACTCATGCACACAGACGCGAACACATAAACAGAAATAAACAAATGGATCCTTAAAGAAAGCTATAGATTTTATAATTTTATAATCAGATAAGTTGATTAAATTAATATATGTTATCATTTCTCAGTTGATTCTTTGAGAGCCTCAGTTGTACAGTCTTCTCCACAAATAATAATAAAAGTCACATAAAGTTCTTGACTTTGAAAGAATTTTAAATGTCTTGCATTAAGAATGTGATATCTAACCCAGTGGTGGTGGAGCATGCCTTTAATCCCACCACTTGGAGGCAGAGACAGATGGATCTTTGTGAGTTTGAGGCCAGCCTGGACTACAGAGCGAGTTCCAGGAAAAGCACCAAAGCTACACAGAGAAACCCTGTCTCGAAAAAAAAAAAGAAAAGAAAAAGAATGTGTATCTAGAATTGGTTATTTTCAATGTTTGTGGTAATTGTTATCAGGAATGCATGCAGATGACTAACTAAGTACTATCCTAACTTTAGGAAAACAAACCCAAGAGGCCGAGACACAGAGCACCCAGACTTGCCAGCCCACACTGGTGACACATTTGTCCTAAGTGGAAGTGTGCTTCTTCCTGCCATCCTCAAACCACTGGGGAAAGTGATGGTGAAGGTAAGGAGGACATTTCTGCTCGTGGTTCATGATTGTAAATCATTTAACATTTATTAAGCATCCACCACGACGACATAAGGTAGAGAGCTACCAGATACAATACAGAAGCAACAAGTCCTTTTGTCCTTAAATGGCAATTAATGTCCTTAAATGTCCTTAAAATACAATGAGGGATGCAGACACATAAATTGATTATCATAGTACTGAAGAGAATAGGGTTAGTACTTGTCTGAGTTACTGGAATGTCTAAGATATCTTAAATGATGGTGAAATATGGTTTTGTTGTTGTTTGTTTGGGTTTGTTGCTTGTTTTGGGTGTTTGTTTGTTTGTTGGCTGGTTGGTTGGTTAGTTGGTTGGTTTGGAGACAGAGTTTCTCTATGTAGCCGACTGTCCTGGAACTTACTACATAGACCAGGCTGGCCTTGAACTCAGAGATCCACCTGTCTCTGCCTCCCAAGTGCTAGGATTAAAGGCCTGTGCCACCACACCCTGTGGTGATATACTGTGTATCAAATAAAGCTTTCCTGAAGATCAGAGGACAGAATAAGCCACTAGATTAAACACAGAGGTCAGGCAGTGGTGGCACACACCTTTAATCTCAGTACTGGGAAGCACACAAGTGATGGCTGGGCAGAGAAAGGTATGTAAGGTGTGCGGAGACAGGAACTAAAGGCTTTTCAGCAGAGGGTCCCTTTCAGCTAGAGGCCTTTTCAGGCTGAGGAGTTGGCGAGGTGAGACTTATTCCTTTGTTTCTCTGATCTTTCAGCGTTTACCCCAATATCTGGCTCTAGGTTTTTTATTAAGACCATTTAGGAATTCCTGTTATAACACCCAGCCAAAATATGATATATATAGATCATACAGAGTTTTAATGTTGTGCCTTTTATTTATAATTTTTTGACATTCTTAAAGCCTGCGAAATTTCTTAGTCAGTAAGAGTGGATGTGATAGAAACCAATGGATCTGATTTCTTGAATTCTGGCAAATGGTAATTTCCTGATAACCATTAATGAATTGTAGGGATGACATAAATGATAAGAGCCATGGGGACATACTGTATCAAAGTACTTTGAAGATGATTGAGTATTGAGCATCAAGGTGATTGGATCTGCTCACCAGGTCTGGGGGGGGCTAGAAGTGACAATTTGAAGTTGTGAGGCCAATGCTTCAGTGTTTTGTAGACAAGATCAAAATGGAAGTAGTTTAGGAAGCTGGAGAATCGCAACTCAGCTAATACCACTCCTTGTATCCCAAGAGGTTTTGATGGTTGGCTAAGTTACAGAATACATTTCCATAAATTGTCAACATGAACTACGCCAAAAGGTTGGTGGCATAAAACTGAACTTGACTTTGAAGATCAGTCTAGACTGTTGACTGAGTTGCATGTGCTACAGGGTGCTGTGGGATGGTCTGTATGGCAAATGTGTTGCTGATTGGTCAATAAATAAAACACTGACTGGCCATTGGCTAGGCAGGAAGTATAGGCGGGACAAGGAGGAGAATAAAGCTGGGAAGTGGAAGGCTGAGTCAGAGAGGCACTGCCAGCCGCCATGATGACAAGCAGCATGTGAAGATGCCGGTAAGCCACAAGCCACGTGGCAAGGTATAGATTTATAAAAGTGGATTAATTTAAGCTGTAAGAACAGTTAGCAAGAAGCCTGCCACGGCCATACAGTTTGTAAGCAATATAAGTCTCTGTGTTTACTTGGTTGGGTCTGAGCGGTTGTGGGACTGGTGGGTGGCAGAGATTTATCCTGACTGTGGGCCAGGCAGGAAAACTCAAGCTACAACAGGGTCAGCTCAAACATCAAGGAAGTCTATGTTTTTGCTTACATAAATAGCCCCAAATGGTTCCAACTAGTTCAAAACTTAGAGTTGGGTTGATAGAGTGTTGTGTCACACAGATTATGTTATCTTTAATACATGGCTTCTAAGCTCTCCATAGCTTTTTACTGAGCCTGAGTGTACCTCGAAAGTTAAGTGGTCTTTAAATAAAAAACCTGGAACCAGATATGGGGGTAAATGCTGAAAGATCAGAGAAACAAAGGAACAAGTCACAGCCACCACCTCTTACCTCACCAACTCCTCAGCCTGAAAAAGCCTCTGGCTGAAAGGGACGCTTCTGCTGAAAAGCCTTTAGTTCCTGTCTCCTCACGGCTTATATACCTTCCTCCGCCCAGCCATCCCTTCCTGGGATTAAAGGCATGTGTGCTTCCCAGTACTGGGATTAAAGGTGTGTGCCACCACTGCCTGGCTCTGTTTTCTCTCCTAGACTGAGTCAGTATCATGTAGTCCAGAGTGGCTTAGAACTCACAGAGATCCAGATGGAGCTCTTCCTCCCGAGTGTTAAGATTAAAGGCATGTGCCACCCCTGCCTGGCCTCTATGTTTAATCTCGTGGCTTATTCTATTCTCTGATCTTCAAGCAAATTTTATTAGGGCACACAATATAATGTACTTGTGTGCGTGCGTGCATGCATGCGTGGGTGTGCACACATACACACAGATACACGCACCCGCCCAGGTACTTTAGAAAGTTAAACCATGCTTTACTCCAAAAGGGGATTTGAATCTACTTAAAGCAAAAATATAGCACAAGACACAGAGCAAACAAAAAAATCATAAAAAAAAATGAAAATTTAGAACAAAATAAGTAATATAAAACAAGGGGATAGCGTTATTACCAAGTTGCATATTGAAAATATAGTATGAGTTTTTGAAATATAGGATAAAATTTAAGTTTCCTACTTTTAAGAATGAAAACAAAACAAAACAAAAAAAGCTAGGCATAATGGCACACACTTTTAATACCAGCAGAGGCAGGCAGATCTCTGTGAGTTCAAGGCCAGCCTGGTCTGCAGAGCGAGGCTATAGATTGCTCTAATAAAGATCTATAATTGCTATTTGTGAAAATGGCAGTCACTCCCTGTTCTAAACAAAAGAGAACTTCCTGTTGAGAGGATAATATGCCACACAACCTCAGAGTTGGCAAGGCTGTCCGCATCACACTCAGTGGCAGCCAAGAGGAGTTCACATCATTGCATCCATTGTTTTCAGAATAAAGGGACTGAAAATGTGATTAGTAAACTCTACTAGTTAAAGGAAGGTGGAAGCTGTGAATGTCCAGACCTTGAAGTTCAAAATCCACATGGCAGTTTTGGGTCTATTGAATTCCTGTGCTCAAACACCCCTGCGTTTGTCCCTCCCTCCCTCCCTCCCTCCCTCCCTCCCTCCCTCCCTCCCTCCCTTCCTTCCTCCCTGTCCCCCCCCCTTTCTCTCTCTTTCAATTTTGTTATGTATATTCATTGTACATTGACTGCATCACTATGGACCTTTTCACACAAGTATAATATTGTACACTAAATATATCCAAATACTTACTGTTTTAGTGAACACTTAAGAACTTAAAAATTGAAGTTCACATTGAACTCAGTAATTCCTTGACAGCTTGTGTGGTAGTTTGAAAGAAAATGGCCCTCAGAGGGAGTGGCACTGTTAGGAGGTGTGGCCTTGTTGGAGTAGGTGTGCTCTTGTGGGAGGAAGTGTGTCACTGTGGGCTTTGAGGTCTCATAGATGCTCAAACCATGCCGGAGAGACAGACCATTTCTTATTGCCTGCAAGTCAAGATGTAGGACTCCCAGCTCCTTCTCCAGCACCATGTCTGCCTGTACACCATCATGTGGCACCATGATGATAATGGACTAAACCTCTGAAACTGTAAGCCAGACCCACTAAATGTTTTTCCTTTATAAGAGTTGCCATGGTCATGGAGTCTCATCACAGCAACAGAAACCCTAACTAAGACGGCTTATTATTCCCACTCAAGACAAACTATCCTTTTTATAACCATGCAGGATACTTAATGAGTGTTTTATTGGAGTGCTATTTGAATTGCACAGTTGACTTGCCACACACATGACTGTTAAGACTGGTCTTGTTCTGTTTCTTATTTTCAAAATTAAATACTAAAATTTTAGAATTATAATAATTATGATTACATCATTTCTTCCCTCCTCCTCCCTCCAACCTCTCCTATGTCCCTGTTACCCCCCCCCCTTTTCAAATTCATGGCCTCTTTTTCTTTAGTTGTTATTTTTTCATATATAAACACATAGAAATAGAACCAGCTGAGTCCATCCAGTGTTGTTTGTATGGGCATGTTTTTAGGGCTGACAACTTGGTATTAGGTAACCAATTAGGGGCTCATCCCTAGGAAAAAGTAATTATTTCTCTCTCAGCAGCCGTTAATTGCCCATAGCTCTTGCCTAGGGTTGGGGCCCTGTGAGTTTTCTGCCTTCCATGTTAACATGTCTGTTAGTGTTGTCCTTGTTCATGTCTTATTTGGGCAGCCATACTGTTGACGTTTTATGGGTGTGGCTTCCCTGTCGTTTCCTCCCTAAAAGATCCGTTTTACAGCAGATTTCCTCATCCTTTGGTTTTTACAACCTTTCTGCCTCCTCTCCCCCAGCCAAGAATATTGGATATGGTACGGGCAGGGTGAAGAAAGCAGGCAGACACAGAGGGGCTGGGCTGAAACACAGGCTATGCACGCTGGCCCACGCCTGGAGGTTGGAATCACAGAGACAGGGCTGTGGGACAGGCAAGAGCTGAGGATTGGGGAGGATGTAGGCAGGGTAGAATCAGGAGACTTATCAGTCTGGGCAAGATGGGTGGGCCAGGCCACGCTTAGACACGGCCTGGGTGGAGATGAAATCAGTATGGTGGTCGGGTGGCTTTTGTTCCATTTTGTAAATTTTGATGTGTGACAGCCTGTTAAGCGGAAACTCTTATGACAGTTCAAGTTTTCGTTTGCAGTTTGCATCTTATAGTATTGTCGGAGCTTTGGTCAACTTGGCACAAACCTAGCTATCCCTGGGAAGAGGGAATCTCCACTGAGGGATTGCCCCCATCAAATTAACTGATGGTGAATCTGTGGGGCATCTTCTTGATTGTCGAGTGTAGGGAATATTTTGTGTTCTGTTTTGTTTTGTTGAAAGTGGGAGAAGAAGAACATAAAGGTGGGTGAGTAGAAAGATGGGGAGGATATGGGAGGTGTTGGGGGAGAGGAAATAAATGATCAACATCTATTGTATGAAAAAAACTTTAATAAATTACAACAAAAAAAAATGAGCAAATCAGGGAAAGTAAGTCAGTAAGCAGATGTCTTCGCTAGGGTTTCTATTGCTGTGATGAAACACCATACCAAAAGCAACTTGGGGAGGAAAGAGTGAGTTTATTTCACTCACAGTTCCCTAGAACAGTTCATCATTAAAAGCCTTGAGTGCAGGAACTCAAGCAGGGCAGGATCCTGGAGGCAGGAGCTGATGCCGAGGCCATGGAGGGGTGCTGCTTACTGGCTTGCTCTTCAGGGCTTCCTCAGCCTGTTTTCTTATAGAACCCAGGACCACCAGCCCAGGGATGACACCACCCACAATGGGCTGGGCCCTCCCACATTGATCCTAATTAAGAATATGTCTTACAGCTGAATCTTATAGAGACATTTTCTTAATTGAGGTTCCCTCCTCTCTGGTGACTCTAGCTTGTGACAGGGTGACACAAAGCGAGCCAGGACAGCAGGATTCCTCTCTGGTGGTTTCTGCTTCAGTGCCAGTCTTCAGGTTCCTGCCTTGAGGTCCCTAAATGATAAACAGCAGGTTGTTTCCATTCCTCCTCAAATTATTTCAGGTCAGTGTTTTATCACAGAGACAGAGAACAACCATGTTTTCCCCTTTTAAAATATCACTTACATTTCTGCGGTCTTGTTTTTTCAAAGATTTACTCATTTTTATTTTATATGTATGGCTGTTTGTCTGCATGTAGTTATGAGTACAGAATGTGTGCCTGGTACCTGCAGATGCCAAAGGACATGTTGAAACTCCTGAGCTGGAGTTACAGACGGTTGTGAGCTGCCAAGTGGATACTGGGAACTGAACCCAGGTCCTCTTCAAGAGCTGCCAGTGCTTTTCACCTCTGAGCTATCTCTCCAGGCCTTGTGGAACGCCTCTTAATATCATTTTCTGTTGGGTGATTGATAGTCTTCTAACTGCTTTGTAAGAGCTATAAATATAAGGGATATTACTTTTTCCTCCAGATAATAAACAAGGACAAGTCTCATGTGTGTGTTCAGGAAGTAAGACTGTGGTATATAATATCTCAGAAGGAAAGAGTTAAAGGAACAGAAGGGGGAAAACTGTGCATATTCCTCTCTTCTCTTATTTTGTCCTTGTGTCTCAGAGGCACAGAAGTGTGTAGCAAATCCACACTCCATTGAGCTCACTCGGCCCCGTGAAGACTGTCCTGTAATGCAGTTTGGAAGCAGAGCAGAGGTGGGTTTTTCATCTTGGTCACAAGGATTTTCACATTGGAGAGTATAATGACCCAAATCGGCCCTCCAACCTCTGCAGAAACATCTTGTGCTTCTTACACACATCCCCGGGGTGCCCCCTCCTCCTCCCCGGCACCCACGTACCCATCAAGGGCCCTGCTCGCAGAAGGGTGGCTTAAAAATCTTTTCAGACGTAATTATAGCATGGCTCTTATCCACAAAGCAAGCACTCCGGTCCTCTAACTGTAGAGTTCTTCTTACACTGAACGGAAGGAGGTGTGGAGTGTCAATAGTGATTGATAGGCAGGTCTCTTGTGTATACAGCGCTCTTCAATGCCAGCTCTCAGCCGTACCTGTATCTGTCGGCCCCCGAGTAAAGTGCTATGGACTTGAAGTTTAGGAGGGTAATTAAATATGAAGCTCTTCTGTTTCTTTTTAAGTTGAGCGTGCGTGCTAAGTCAGTATAAACATCTTAGGATGCTTCTTCACCCAAGAGCCAGCTTCATCAGTGAGGACTTCCAAGATGCCTGGTAGTTCTTCCCTCCCTGCCCTCAGGCTGAGGGGGGCAACTCTAAAGTCTTCTGCAGATTCTCCAGTCTGGGCAGGGGCAGTTGCTAACTGCATTGTATTCTATTAGATAAATAGCTGCATGAATGCAACTTGTCTATTAGAAGACATTGTTTTCAGGCTGTTCGTTGTGTTCAGGCTGTCCTGGAATTTGCTATGCATCTCAAGCTGGCTGGTGACTCACGATTCTCCTGCTTCTGCCTCCCAAATACTGAGGTAATAGTCAGCTAGTAAAACGTGGGAAGAGGCCAGGGGCTGGTGGCACATGCCTTTAATCCCAGCACGCAGGAGGCAGAGGCAGATGGATCTCTGTGAGTTCCAGGTCAGCCTGGTCTCAAAGTGAATTCCAGGACAACCAGGACTGTTTCACAGAGAAATCCTGTCTCAGAAGGAAAAAGGGTGTGTGTGTGTGTGTGTATGTGTGTGTGTGTGTGTGTGTGTGTGTGTGCAGATTGCTATCCTTCCAGTCAAAGGCTATTCTGAATTCCTTCCACACCTACTGACATTCTCATTACTCACTTCTTGGGTAGTTTTAAAAACACAAGAATAGGGCCTGGAGAGATGGCTCAGTAATTAAGAACACTGGCTACTTTCCAGAGGATCCAGATTCAGGTTAATTTCCCAGCATCCACGTAGTGGTTTACAATCTGTAACTCTAGTTCTAGGAGACCCATTGCTCTTTTCTGGCCTCTGTGCATACCAGTTGCACATGTGGCAAACAGACTTGCATGCAGACAAAACCACCTTGTGGTGGCTTAAATGAGATTGGCCTCCATGGGCTCCTGTGCTTGAATGCTTGTAACCCTCAGTGTAACTGTTTGGGAAGGATTAGGAGGTGTGGCCTTACTGGAGGAAGTGTGTCACTGGGAGTGGACTGTCTGTGTGACATCATGTCTCTCTGCCGTGATCGTCATGGGCTGACCCTCTGAAACCGTAAGCAAGCCCCCCAATTAAATGCTTCCTTTAATAAGTTGCCTTGGTCATAGTGTCTCTTCACAGCAATAGAACAATAATGAATACAGCTATACACATACAAATTCTTAAAGGTCAATAAATATAAACACTGGAATACTGTGAAGAACCCACATGCCAAGTATAACCAAAGCAGGGCAGTGACTTTTCTTTTAGTTCCTGTACAAATAAAAACACAAACACACGTGTGGACGCACAGATACAACCAGACACCCAACACTGGTGTACCCCTACCACAAGGGTGCTGGCACCAGACTTCTCATTTAAGATCCTCTGTGAGGTCAGGCACAGTGGTACACACCTTTAATCCCTGCACTCAGGAGGCACGGACAGGTTCCTCAGCTCTCTCTACTGCCCATGCTGTTCCTCTGTGTCTGGCTGGCAACTCTACCTTTCTTCTTCCCAGAGTCTTCTCTATTCCTCGGAAGTCCCGCCTAACCTCTTTCTAGCTATTGGGCATTCGGCATTGTGTTACATCAGTCACGGCGATACATCTTCACACAGTGCACAAATATTCCACCACAAGAGGGTCTATGAAAGGAAGTAAGATAATCCGTTTTCTGTTGCCCAGTCTCTTGGGCCCGAAAGCCACACTACTTCTAGGCTTCTGTCTTTCCCGAGGTCTCAGCTGGACAATATACCATCCTAAATAAATAAAAAGGCATTTATCACTTCTTATCCTGCTACCTTCCTGGATCAGGCCACCACCTTCTCTATGGGAGACGGTGGAGGAGCCTCCTACCGGAGTTCCCTTTCCTACCGCCCGCCCTATGCGCTCGGATCCACACAGCAGCCAGGATGACCCTGCTGAATACTACATGCTCCTCTAATCACTCAGTCAGCACTCAGAGGAAAACCTGAGATCCTGCCTGTAGCCCCACAGGCCCTGCTTCTCTCCGACCTCACCATCCAAAGCTCCGGGTGCCCTTGACTCTAGCCAGACTTACCCGCTCACTGTGCTCTGGGCCTCCTCATTTCTGCCAAGTCCCAGCTGTTTCTTCTCTTCACCCCCACTCCCGCCTTTAGACACCCACTTGCTCCGGTCTCTGTTCACATACCACTTTCTCAGAGTGGCCCTCGCTGACCGAAACTAGCATATGCAAAAAAGGAACAATTTGCAACTTCTCAGTTTGTTTTTGTTTGTTACCATTGTGCCTCCGGGTCCCTCACCAATTTTTTTGTATTTTTAAAAGAAACAACTGACATTAAGTTAAATATTTCTACATCTTTGGTTTTGTTTGTCTTCTCTTCTTAAAAGAGCTGCCAAGAGCTTAGGATGTAGTTCAGCTGGTACAACGGTTGCCTAACGCATACAAAGTCCTGGCTTCAATTCCCATCATCACATAATCTGAGTATAAAGACTAGAGCTTGCAATCCCAACACTCAGAAGGTCCCTGGAACAAAATCCTCCCATGGGAGCTCTGTGTCTGTCTCAAAAACAGATTCCTAGTAGTTCATCCCCATCATACATGCCCAGACTGGCCAAGTCCCAAAGGAAAGGGAAGACTTCAGTTCACACCGGACCTACCCCAATGACATGTCACAGGCTCAGGTTTTCTGCATTATTTGTGTGTAACTTTTAAAAAAATACAACTAGCCAAGTAGTGGTGGCTCACGCCTTTAGTCCCGGCTCAGGAGGCAGGGGCAGGTAGATCTTTGTGAGTTTGAGACCAATCTGGTATACAGATCAAGTTTCAGGACAGCCAAGCTACAGAGAAACCCTGTCTCAGAAAGAAACAAACTGATCCATGAGAACTTCCCCGTTATAGAAAATACAAATAATACAAAACATACAAAGTAAACCTGAACAGCTCCTTCATGCTCTCTCCTTGAAAGATTAAAAGTCCACTTCTGAAAAGTAAGATGCTTCTCTTCTGCAAATTGGTGGTGGTGCATGCCTTTAATCCCAGCACTCAGGAGGTAGAGACAGGCAGATCTCTGTGAGTTCAAGGCCAGTCTGGTTTGCAAAGAGAGTTCCAGAACAGCCAGTGTTACACAGAGAAGTCCTGTCTCAAGAAACCAAAAAAAAAAAAAAAAAGAAAGAAAGAAAGAAAGGAAGGAAGGAAGGAAGAAAAAGAAAAAAGAAAGAAAAATGCTTCTCTTCATCTTTATTCTGTGCAGTTACCTGTGTGTATATGTTTATAGAATATATATAATATTTTCGTATAAAACAGCATATGGTCTTTTATGTGATTCACTTGGGCTCATATTATTTTGAAACTTATGTCCGTCCCACAGTCTTTCTTCAAAGGGTTTCACTTCAGTAAGTAAATGTGAAGCTTCCTTTTATAGTGGCTGAATGATAGTGGCATAGACATGTCTTCTGTTAAATTATCTGCTAACCTCTGATGGCTACTCAGATGTTTCTGAGTTTCAGGGTTACGAATGGTTCTACGGTGGACGTCTTTGTGTATCTTTTTTGGTGTATGTTATGAATGTTCTCTCTGCAGTGCCCTAGGAAGGCAAGGAGTGGCCAGACCTCTATGCATTCCCTTTGAATGTTGCTACGGGCTGTTCATTTCCCCTTGTATCTCATTCAATGCTTCTAGGTGCTAGTCCTCAACACCAAGATTTCTGAAACTGTAGAATAAGTTATTTCTTAACAGGATTCATACTCTAGTGAATATCAGTCCAGCGATATGCCTGCCAATCCCTCTGAGGATTGTACTGGATCCTAGGAAGGAAGGAATACATGACTTGGCTACAGGGCTAATTCTTCAGGCGTTTAAAGCTGTTTGGGAGTCTACCCAAAAGTGTGAGATTTGAAAACTGGTTTACTTCAGTATACGAAGACAAAGCTAGAATGCCAAAGCCAGTATATTATTATTTATTTTTAATTTTTATTTATGTGAATGTGTCTCTATGTGAGTGTATGCTACATGCATGTGGGAAGAGGGTATTAGATTCCCCAGAGGTGGAGTTACAGGCAATTGTGTATTACCCAACATGAGTGTTGGAACTCAAACTAGGATCCTCTGCAGACTCAGTACATGCTCCTAACGGCTGAGCACCTCTCTCAAGTCCTGTGACACAGCATGAAGCAGACATCACTGATGTGAGGTTTCCTTATCATGAATATTTCATTTTTTTTGTTTCTTTGTTTGTTTGGTTTGTTCTTTTTTTTCGAGACAGGGTTTCTCTGTGCAATTTTTGTTTCCAGTCCTGGATGTTGCTCTGTAGACCAGGCTGACCTCGAACTCACAGAGATCCACCTGGTTCTGCCTCCCAAATGCTGGGATTAAAGGCGTGTGCTACCACCGCCCTGTGAATGTTTTCTTTCTTTCTTTCTTTCTTTCTTTCTTTCTTTCTTTCTTTCTTTCTTTCTTCCTTTCTTTTTTTTTTTTTTTTTAGAACTGAGGATCGAACCCAGGGCCTTGCGCTTGCTTAGGCAAGCGCTCTACCACTGAGCTAAATCCCCAACCCCGTATATTTCATGTTTAAGGAGCCCAGATTCTCCTTCAATCTTTGTTTGAGCCTCTCTACTCTCCCAGTTTAGCGACCAACGCTTATTTCTTGGTGTCTCGTTCCCACAGCCAGGGAAGACATTGACCTAGAAGATATTTTAGAGGCTTCCCCTCCAGTTTTCTCACAGGAGTGTCTGAGGAGAATTGTGTCTGCTCTTGCAGGGAGGAGGCTGATGTCACTAGCACCCAGGCAGAGGACTTGGCTCTTTTGCCCAGTAGGGTGCGGTGTTGAGAGGGGAACTTCACTTGGCTAGTGGAGAACGCCAGGGAGGAACTGGGCAGTCAGGGGGCTAGGGTTGCTGGGCAGGCAGGACCCATGGAAACGGGGGCGGACTGTGGACCCATGGAAACGGGGGCGGACTGTGGTCAGGAGAGAGGCGGGATGGAGACTCCTCCTCTGCTGAGGACTAGACTCTTGTTCCACGTTCTTATTTTCCTCCAAGGCTTGATTGCCCGCAGGGAGGTAGCCGCTTGCTATTTTTTTTATGCTAGTACCAAATTCAGCAGGGCTTTGGGTTGAACCGTCATTGCAGAATAAACTAGGAGCCTAATCAACACGTGTTCACCTATTTATAACTCTAAAAGATTTTCATTGTATGTTCCTTGAACACTGTACTGGGTTATGTAAACACTTTTTCATGTAAGTGTTATGTTGTACCCTGAACACGTTGCTCCTCATTCCTCACTCTCTTCTCCTTTCTTACCTCCCCTGGGTCCCCTTTGTTCCCCAGATAATTTCACTTCTATGTAATGTCGCATATCCATACATGGTTTCATGGCGATGTATAAAATCTAGAACCATGTGAGAGGAGAAACATGATGTTTATCTTTCTGAGACTGGCTTTATTTGATCCATATGATTCTTTCCAGTTGTATTTCTTTTTCTGAAAACTACGTAGCTTCTTCCTTCTTCTTTATGATGGAATCCTCCCATTGTGTATCCGCCGCACACTTTAAAATCTGTTTTCCTGTTGTTGGACACCTAAGTTGGTTCCATAGCTGTTGTGAACAGTGCTACAGCACATATTGATGCCTGAGTATCTCTGTGATGTGTTGGCTTCAACAGGACAACATAATTCTGTTTTTCAAAGAAGATTGTAGTTCTCTGGAGAATGTTGTTGGGTCCCAGGTCTCTCTGTAATGAGAATTGTGTGGGATGTTTTATGGGTTGACCTGGCTAACGTATGTTAGGTTTTTTTTTTTTTTAATACTGATGATTTTGTAGTTTACAAAATGACCTATTGAGTTTGGAAGCTTGCCTGGGCTGAAAGCCTGAGTACATTTCTAAGAGCACAAATGTGCCTTTGGCCGCTTGGACCACAAAACCTTGCAGCCTCCCCTGTGCGAGTATTGTTGGTGGTCTTCTCTTTGTCCAGCTTGGAGCTCTGCCTGGGTCCTTCATCTGGCCACTTCCCACCTTTCTCCTACAAAAATTACCTTATCACACACACAAAAAGAAGTTGGATTTATATGTATCTGTATTCCAGATCATTTTTCTCCTTGGTCAGGCAGTAGAGGTTGAATTGTGGTTGTCACCCTAGAGAGTCCTACCACGTATACTCATCAAATCGTTGCAGTCAGAATAGAGATTCACCCGTGGATTTCAGTGTCGGAAGTGTCCCGAATGCCCTGTGTTTACTTGTCTGAAATAAGACTGCATGGAAAGAAGAAAATCTCAAATGTCCTTTGCTTTTGGCTGAGATCGCGTAAACTCACCAGTTGTGACATTGGCCATTTGGAGGTGAGGAAGACGTGGTTCCTAGCTCCAGGATTTTCATGTTTAGCAGGGTATGTGGTAAGTGCTCATGCTTGCTGAATTAAGTATTTGAGGAGTTTGCCTGCACTAACTCCATCCTCCATTCACCCAGACCCCCAGTTCACTCACTGGGAAGACTTATCCCTGCTCAAGAGGAGGGAAGTCCAGGCTTACACCTTTGACTTGAGGATTCTGGCAAGGTTTTCTCATCTATCCAGTTCACCAGCCACTGGCTGCCCACAACTTGACAGGAAACTCTCACTTCAATTACATGTTTTGGGGGTTAAAGCACTATTCCCACTTAAGTATAGCTGCGTCTCAGCAGGCAGCAGGGTTGATGAACCCAGAATTGAAAATAAACAGTCAAAAATGCTTCGGGGTGAGGGGGCTGGAAAGATGAATCGGCTGTTAAGAACATTGGCTGCACTTCCAGAGGTCCCAAGTCCAGTTCCCAGCACCCACATAGTGGCTTTTAACCATCTATCACCATAGTCCCAGGGGATCCAATGCCCTTTTCTGATGTACAAATATACATGTAAAACATTCACACACATAAAACACACAAATAGAGAAATAGTTTTTTTAAGTATCAGAAGAAAAGAACCAGTCAAAAATGCATCTAGGGGGCTGGATAGATGGCTCAGTGGTTAAGTGCACACTGTTCTTGCAGAGGACCTGGGTTCAGTTCTCAGCATCCATGTTAGAGATGCTCACAACTGCTTATAACTCCAGCTATCAGGAGACTGGACACCTCTGGCTTCCAAGGGCACTGGCACTCACATGCACCTCTCTCTGCTCACACATACACATATACATACACTTTTTAAAACAATAAAACCCGACCGGGCAGTGGTGGTGCACGCCTTTAATCCCAGCACTCGGGAGGCAGAGCCAGGTGGATCTCTGTGAGTTCGAGGCCAGCCTGGGCTACTAAGCGAGTCCCAGGAAAGGCACAAAGCTACACAGAGAAACCCTGTCTCGAAAAACGAAAAAAAAAAACAAAAAAAAAACAATAAAACCCTTTTTTTAAAGAAATGCATTTAGTGTTCCCAACCAACCGACTTCACAGTTTAGTGACCCTTAGTGAAGATCGTTTTCCCTTGGGACTGACTGCACAGCTAGCTATTAGCTGCAGCTCACTATGGCTGCCCAGCTTCAGAATTGTGTAGCATAGCACCAGTCTGGGGAAAGCTTATGGTTCACTGTGTGGGATATGGTCTCTGAGGAATGCCTATTGTCCTTACGCCATCATCATGTAAATAATTCATAAGTCGCGACATAATAAGCTGGAGACTTTAGTAACATATCAGTTACTAAACAAAAGAGGATGAAGCATTGTACGTGCCAAGTGTGCAAGAATGAGTGTGCACAGAGTGTGCAGTGGCTGCCAAGGGGAGAAGGAGAGAGGCTGTACTTCTCTCCTTACCACCGAAGACAGTTGGTTTCTATCAGGTCGTGTCGTTGGTGCTTTGGGAGCCTGGGAACGTTGGCTTTGAGGATAACGGAAGCCAAGCTACACTGGGCAAAAGCTGGAGAGGAGCGGTGACTCATTTTTGTGCCACGCTGTCAAATCTAGCAGCCACTGGCCACAGGAGGCTCTCCAACCCTGGAATTTGGCTAGTCCAGATTCAAATGTGCCGAAAATATAAAACGCATGCCATTTTTCAATGAGTTGGTGTAGAAAAAAAAAAAGAAAGAAAGAAAAGCAAATTTGTCAGGCAACTTTCATATTGATTACTTATAGAATGAATAAAATACATTATAGAAATTTGTTTACCTCTCTCTTTTTTTTTTTCTTTTTTGAGACAAGGTCTCGTGTACCCCAGGATAGTCTTAAACTCATGTGTGTGAGAATAACTTTGAGTTTCTGATTCTCATGTTTCCCACCCCTGGTTTGCTGGAATTACAGATGTGTGCTACTGCATCTGGTTTATGAAGTGGTGAGGATCAAAAGCAGGGCTTTGTGCAAGACAGGCAAGCACCCTAGCAATGGAGCAACATCTCCAGCCCTTACCTATTTTCAAAAGGTGGTCCCTCAAACATTTGAACTTGAGTATATCACATATTTATATTGGACAACGTAGCTGATATGACTCAGAAGAGAGACCCCACCCTAGAGGGCGCTGAAGTCCAATGAATGGGCAGAGGAATGAGACCAAACTAGAGGAAAGGTGGCCTTTCCCAAGGCCAGTGCCAGGATCTCCTGTGTGAGCTCACAGTGGGCTCATTTGGACTCTGTTGATGGACTTTTCTTCCCTGATCTCCAGCCCTACAAAACTGAAGTGTGTATGTGTGTGGGGGGGGGTTCTACCCATGGCTCTGGTTAGCTTTGGCTTGGGATTCACTTCTGAGTGGTTCCTGCTCTCTCTGATCCCACGTGTGGAATCCACTTTGTACATTTGTAAGATGTTTGATGTGAATTTGATGCCCCAGTAAGGTGGGGAGGGCTACTAATTCTATTAGTCTGTTGACACAGAGATGTCAGATTCAGCATGGTGGTGGATGGATGTCTGTAGTCCTAGCATTTGGGGACAACAGATAGAGGATAGGCGTTCAAGGCCAGCCCAGGGTTACACAGTGAGACTGGACTGGGCTACTTGAGCTCTCTCTCTCTCTCTCTCTCTCTCTCTCTCTCTCTCTCTCTCTCACATACACACACACACACACACACACACACACACACACACACACAAATTTTTTTTCAGGCAATACATTTTATGCGTAAGAATTTGTTTTATTATTTTCCTAAACTGACTGTAGATCGACACACAGATACTGGTGTCGCGCAGGAATAACTGGATTTTGCATAATAGTTTACAGTTTTCAATGTCCTTTTCAGCAAATTATCACTTTTAATTGTCACAACATCTTGTGAGGCAGGCAAGGCATCTATAGATTTTTTCATCCATATGTTATAGCGAAGAAACTGAAAAAAAAAGGGTTGCCTTGACCAGCATTTGAAAGCTGTTAAGTGACAGCGCTGGACGCGGATGGTGGAGGATCGGATGAGATGGGTCGGCTTCTCGTCTTTGGTGTCTTTTCCTTGTCTACACAGGGGCACAGAGGTGGGGCTGGTGGAAAGGGGTTCACAGCTTCCCGAATTCAAGCAACACCGACCCTGTAAAGATTAGGAAAGTAAGGGTCACATACTTCAATATTTGGAAAGGCGCCATTTGGGAATCTGGGGAAAGGACCTACGTGGAGCGTTGCTTTCCGTTCTGTAGGAATGCCTTTGAAGTCCTCCTCTCCGTTAATTCCTTCAGAGACCTCCCTGGGAGCCTGTGTAAGGCAGGCTGGTTCTTCTGCCAGTAGAAAGAGGTTCTGAGTGGCAGGCTCCAACAGAGGGTCCTGGGAGCCAGCTTCAGGATGAGGCAGAGCAAATGCTCGGCTTTTCAAAGATGGACCATTGGTGGAGGGAGAAACCTTGTAAAGGAACGGTGATAGAAATCTAGGCACAGTGGCTCATGGTTGCAATCCCAGCCGTCTGGGAAGACGAGGCAGGAGGATGCTGCAAGTGTTAGAGCAGCCTGAGCTACACAGTGTGTTCAAAGACAGGCTGAGCTGACAGAAAGATGCTGCTTGATCGTGAGAGTTTCCTACCACGATTGAAGATGATGAAGATGATGATGATGAAGATGATGAAGATGATGATGATGAAGATGATGAAGATGATGATGATGATGAAGATGAAGGTGATGATGAAGGTGACAGTAGTGTCATGTGATCTGGACGTGTTAGAGAATCTGAAGCAAGTTTTTACCAATTTTTTTTTTAATTAAGGTTGTTAGTCTTCAGATGTCAGCCTAGAAGAAGTTAGAAGCATGAAGCAGGGTCTGGTCGTGGTCATCTTTGCATGTGTTTGGAGATTGCCATGTCCACTGGCACACAGATGTTGGCAAAGTAGATTCAGCTACTTGTCATCTAGATGCCAGCATACCGTTGCACAACCAAACTTAAATCCAGCTGTCCAACAGAGCGACAGGGAGGGTTACGGGTGACTCAGGAGACAGTCCTATAAGGAAAATAAGAGTCGGGAATGGTGACTCTTTGCCAAAGGTCAACTCGGTAGTATTGACTTAAGAACCAAGAGGCAAGCCAGGTGGTGGTGGCGCACACCTTTAATCCCAGCACTCAGGAGGCAGAGGCAGGTGGATCTCTGTGAGTTCGAGGCCAGCCTGGTCTACAGAGCGAGATCCAGGATAGGCACCAAAACTACACACAGAAACCCTGTCTCGACAAACCAAAAATAAATAAATAAATGAAAGAACTAAGAGGCAGCCCTAACATGACAGTTAAGAGTACTAGCTCATCTGGGCCTAGCAGCCTAGGTCTGTAATCTAGGGAGGCTGACGCAGGAAGTCCAAAGTTCAAAGCTTACCTGATCGAGAGAGTCAGTTCAAGGTCAACCTCGGCAACTTAGTGAGACCCTCTCTCACAGAGGGAGCAGAAAGTGTGTGTGAGCCAGACGACTATAAAGCAAGTGTCTTCTGGACCCCGCAGGGCAGCTGCACGTGTGCGCACATCACAGTTGTGACGTCTCAAGAGAGGACCAATCACAACACGGAGAGGAGGAGTTGGGCATGAAGTCCCGCCCTAGCTGGGGAGATATTGGCATCTGGTAGCTGCTGGAGGAGGAAAAATCAGTTTTCTCTGAGAGTGTAGCCCCTATTAAATCAGCCACACGCCAGTTGGAAGACCGTATATCCAAGAATGTATGGACAGCACAAATTGGACTTGGTGAATGGAGAAAAGAGAGGACATAAAGTTTGGTAGGTAGGAGGAGGGGTGAACTAGGGAGGAAATAAGGGGGATCAACATGATCAGAACATGCTGTACAAAATTCTCAAAGAACAAACATGTGTATGCGTTCTTTATTATATACAGTATAATATATTGCATATATTTATGAACTTGGGTCAAAGTAAACAAAAGGGCTGGGGCCTGGCCAATGGCAGAGTGCTTGCTGAGCTTGTGTGCATGAGACTCTGAGTTTGATCCCCAGTGTCATAAAAGAGAAAATAAAAACAAAAAACTTGGCTTCAGAATCATATCTGATTCAAATGAGGGCTCTGACAAGTATTTGTTCTATGGTATTTGATGAGTTATGTATCTTTCTTTTAAAAAATCTGTTTCCTCGACTGTAACATAGGAAGGAAACGTTTCTTTGGTAGAAGACTGGTGTGTGGAGCGCAATAAAATAGTAGTGAAGCATTTGTAGAGAACTTATCATCCAATAAATAACATGATTAGAACTCGCTTATGTGTATGTGTGTGTGTGTGTGTGTGTGTGTGTGTGTGTGTGTGTGTGTGTGTGTGTGTATGTTTGCATACAAGTGCAGTGCCTGCAGAGGCCAGTGGTTATAGACCCCTCTGGACTTGGAGCTACAGACAGGGCGTTAAAACCCAACATGTGTGCTCAGAATTGAACTCAGGTGAACTCGGGTCCTCTACCAGAGCAGTGTGTGCTCTTAACCTCTGAGCCATCTCTTCCCCCCCCTACTGTGAAGTTTTTGTGGAAGATTATGTAAATGGTATTGTAGAAGATGATTTCATAGTTTACTTATATTAAGTATAGGGCAAAATTAGCTAGCATGTATGAGATGGGGGTGTATAGTATGTGTGTGTGTGTGTGTGTGTGCGCGCGCACGCGCGCTTGGGTATGGAGATTAGAAAATAACTTCTGAGAATCAGATCTCTACCCCAACCCTGTGATCCAGGATCCAACGCAGGTCACCATGTTTGTGCAGCATGGAGCCACGCTCACTGATCCCAGTATGAGCATTTTAACAAGAAGACTGTGAGATGGAGATCAGTGTGGCAAAGCGAGTCTTCCTATGTCTCAGCCACTTTCCAGACCAGGTCAATTGATAACCTCAGATCACCTCAATTCTTCGGCTTCTCTGTCACTTCGGTGACATTTTGCTCACACCTTTGTCTTATTCCTTGGGAAGTAAGCCATTGCCAGCTCTTTACCTGAGTCCAGCTTGTCTTCTAAGTGAATTCCCAGTTCTTTAAGGACAAGAATAGAATCCTGAAAACCCTCTGGCAGAGTTCTAAGCACGTAATAGGTAGTCCGTTAGATTTATTTTGAACGCTTCATTCCCATCATAGCTAGATGAGTTAGTATGTGTCAGCCTGCTTAGGTCATCCTTTCTAGAGGTATTTATAGGCTTCCATAGGGATGAGGGCCATGAACACCATGGGCTACAAAAAGGCCTCAGGTGTCCACAGCAAGCTGATGGTGTGGCCTTGGAAAGCATCAGCTGGCCTTAGTTTACCAGCCAGCAGCTCTGTCCGTGAACCTGCGGACTGTTACAGGCACAGCTCTCCTGGGACAAGCTTCCATCCTTAGGAGGCCGTGAGTCTCTCTGTCTTCCCCACACTCCCCGCCTCCACGGCTGTGAATATTCTGTTCCTCTGCTTCATTTTCACGGGCACCAGAGGTGTGCTCCTGTCTCTGAGGAGCAGCCCCCACTCTGTACAGCCTCAGTCTGTGAATGCACCTCTTTGACAGCTGTCATTACTGAGTATGACTTGTGCCCTTGTGCACTGGACTTAAATGATCTATTTCCTCGAGTTTTTTTTGTCTATCATTGGTGTGGTCGAGCGGGGTAGGGTCCCCCTCATGGTTGTTCTTACTGTACGCTAGAGAGAGATGGTATATTTTTTTTTAAAAAAAAATGTGCTTGGGGCATTCCCTGGCTCACAACAGCTTGTCTCCATAACTAAGGGGTGCCTTCTCATCTATTATCTGTCACTGCTGGGCTAATGACAGAACCCGACAGAAAGAAATTGCGAGTACTTATTATGTCCCATCCCCTGTTAGCGCTGTTTGACTTTCTGTTAATTATCGACCTCTCTGAACACACTTTTGAAAGTGAAGTGGAGAAGGCAGGACATTTCTTACAGTATCCTTGTGAGGGCTCCAGGAGATTATTGGTGAAATTATTAAGGCCACTCCACGTAGTTAAAAGGAGATTTATTTAATGGCGTAACTTACAAATTAAGGAATAGGTAGGTCGCGGAGTCTGGGGAAGGTGTATCACAGTCCAGCGGTGTTCTCTGGAGCTCTGCTCAGTCCACCTCTCCAGTCCAGGGTCCCGCATCAGAGTGAGCGCGCCCGCCGATCCAGATCTCAGGTCCCCCGGCGCCTCCCTTGGCCCCGCCTTGTAGGCGTGACAGTTGCCGAAGTCTCAATGGGGGTTGGAACTTCCAGATCAAAGCTGGAATGGCTACCCACTACATCTCCCCCTTTTTGTCTAAATAAGAAAGTTCTAACCTAATACAAGACTATATACAAAGGAATGGTTATCAAATATTGTCCAGGAATAATGAGGGATAATGACCTAGATAAGATGGAACTACAACCAATGCGAACAATATCAAGCAAGAAACACATACTAAAATCCAGAGAAGTCTGGAGCGTAGGTAAATGGCATGTTACAAAGATCCTTCCAAAAGGTGTCCTATCCTAAAGAACCTGAATCTAATACTTAATATGTTCTATCTACTAAGTTGTAACTATAACTGCTAGTCTTCAATTCCATCAAAGACCTGAGAAGGAATATAATGGTACCTGAGAAATGGTACATGGATGCAAACAACTTTTGGGAATCTTGCGAGAGTAGACGGAGACAGCTGGCAGCCTGGACAGTCATCTAATGTTTCTCAGCATTGTTGGTGTATTTAAATTGGCTACAGGCCTAAAGTATCTGACAGACCATTTTTAGAAGCAGGAATTCTGAAAGACCATCTTACCCTGTCTTGGCAGAGTACAGTGGTCGCTTTCCTTGTGTCCCACTTGTCCAGAAAGGATAGCATTGTATTAGTACTGTCAGCCGTCGAGGCAAGGGCAGTTCTTTGCCCAGTAGGCCATTTTGTGTCAAGAACCAGCAAGACAGATACACAGGACCATTTGTGGCTATTGTTTGATATAGTCTTCTCATGATCCCTTAAGGCAGAAAGTAGCCGAGCAGTATCACAAGTGGACCAGTAGCCCAGTGTTTGCCACGAAGGAGCAGATCTGTGACTCCCCCTCCCCCATCTGAGGCTCCTGGTGTCAGCAGCAACCTGAGCTCTTCTGTCCACTCAGTGTGAAGACTGAGTTGCCTACCTCCTTCTCCTTCTTCCTCAGGCTGGAAAATAGCCACTGTAGAACAGATAAAACACCAACAAAACCACTCAGAGGTGGCAGAGAGGGCAAGGCGGAGAGCTGCTGCCTCAGACTCTAGGCTGACTTCATAGCAGCTTAATCACACCAAGAGCCTGGGCCTCAACCTGGAGTTTTCTCTGATGCTGCAAACGAGTATTGATTGGGAAAAAGCAATTGATTTGTGTTAGGTTTGTTGGAGCAAACACGATGCAAGGTCATTGAAGTTTTATTGTCTAAGTATTTTAAGCTGATGTAAATATCTAGGCAGAGCTCACAGAGGACACAAAGGTGAACCGAAAAGAAGACCAGACTGAGGGGTGAGTTGGGTGCCTCCCATCAGGTGTTCCACGGAATAAGCTGCCTTTCCATCAAAGGCAGTAGTGGGCCCAGCCTATCAAGACCCAACTCAGAGGGTCGACTCAGAAATCTTCAGAAAAGAGGAATACCAAGAGAGAAACAAATGGGTTTTTCACTGCCACTACCGCCACTTTTGCGGAAACCTGGTGAGGTGGGCCTTTGAGGCAGCCCTGGAGGCTGTGTGGTACAGGTGGAACCCGCTGGTTTTTGCATTTGGTCTTACTGTGAGGAAGAGTGCCTCCCTCCTGCTGCTCCGGACCAGCTAGGCCTGCCCCTGTCCCGGGTGACTAGTGCCCACAGAGTGGCCAGAGAACTCAGGCAGAAATGGATCTCAGCAGAGTGGGAATGTATAAACCCCGTGGGGAAGATTCCCCAGGCTGTAAGGTGTGGCTACTTTCTCTTATGGAACCAGATAGCTCCAGAAAGGGGAAATGACGTCATTTTATTTCTTTGTCAACACCCAACACTATTGGGCACTGTGAGTGTTTAGTACAGATCAGTCAGAGAGCTATTTCTCAGAGACACCCCAGGGGCCTCTGACCCAGGCCTTAGGAAGCCCGGTCCCTCAGCAGGGGCAGAGACTAGAGGGCAGCCTAAACCTCTTATTCTCTACTCCATGACAATAGAATGCCATACCTTAGGAACTGTATGCTAAGAAGTTCCATATATTAAGCCCAGATTTCTATGGATGACTTTGGCAAAGCCTATCTCCATGACATCATGCTAACTATGGTAGAGCTAAAGTTTAATTACTCATTTAAATATGGGAGGGGGAGGAATAATTTGGTTAATGATTACTACATCATACACACACACACACACACACACACACACACACACACACACAGAGAGAGAGAGAGACAGAGAGACAGAGACAGAGACAGAGACAGAGAGAGAGACAGAGAGAGAGAGAGAGAGAGAGAGAGAGAGGTCATTTTCAGTTTTTACTATGTTCCCGGAGAGGGTTCCAAGGCAGAGATCCTTTCGGCATCACTCAATATTTTTTTCATGTGTGTGTGTATGTGTGTGTATCTGTGTAAGGGTATACCACATGTCTGTGGGTGCCCAGAAGAGGGTGCCAGATTCCCAGGAGCTGAAGTTGTTTCTTTACTGCCATGCCTGGAAACCATGACAGATTTAGACCACAGGAAACTCTTCCATCCCCAAGGGAGATGTGGCATCAGTCTTTTGAAACGCAGGAAGCCCTTTTGAAATCAGCCTCAAGTGTGAGGTTTTTTTGGGATCCCCTGCAGCTTCTGGAAGCTCCAGCA
This sequence comes from Peromyscus californicus insignis, assembly GCF_007827085.1. Taxonomy (NCBI): domain Eukaryota; kingdom Metazoa; phylum Chordata; class Mammalia; order Rodentia; family Cricetidae; genus Peromyscus; species Peromyscus californicus. The sequence goes on along the minus strand of NW_026294514.1, from coordinate 10,779,242 downwards.
GCATTTCTGGGCTTTCATGTCAGGAAGAAACGGAAGGGCATCCCATCCTCTTCCCTGTGAGCCCCTGCCTTTATCCAATTGGACACTTAGTGGGCTTTGACTTCTAAACGGTTGAAATTTGATGGGCAAGTGAAATGACCTGGTTGGGCAAAGGCAGGTGGATGAGCTGAATGATTTCAATGTCATCCCTTCCTAAAGTTCGGCAAACAATACTTCTGAACTGTTGACTGTGTCAGCCAAGTCTTTTTGTGTGTGACACAGTGAGTATTGCACATCTCAGCCAACCTGTACTGTTTCCTTCTTCTCCCCCATTCTCTAAGGACTTGGAAGAAGGGAAGTCAATAAATCAATCGGTACCTTGTCCGATATCCATTTCAATGACATCACAGCCCCATTTGCTAAAGATCAGACATTGGTTACGGAAAAAGACACAGACATTTCCATTTCTAATGTGTCTCTGCCATCATGAGCACGAATACAAATAAGAATGGTGAAGTGGAATCATAAACAGTAGTATTCGTGTTGGCATTACAAAAATAAAAAGAAGATAACTATAGAGGGTGCCAATGCCACTCCTCTTTTATTTATAGGATTTATTACAATGATGATAAAGGTGTCAAATGTAAATGTAAATGATAGCGCTAAATAGCGCGCCTTACTATGCGGCACCTAAGCGATCTCACAGGGATAAGGCGCCCTGTCATCACAGCTGTGTTAGACCCAGGGCTGTGGAGAAGAGCTCCAGTCTGAACTCTCCCCTGCAGAGTGGCTCTTGGTCTTCTCTCAAGCACTGCCATCTGTGAACTGCTGTGGGTGGACCAGGTGATCTTTAGGCTTGCTTCCAAGTGTGAGACACTCTGCTTTTGCACCCTCTCCAAAGTGGCTTGGGTGCGGTGGCATTAGGAGGACACCTACCCTGCAGCTGCTGGTGTGCTCCCATGGGAGGACAGATTGGTGTCTATAGAGAGGCTAGTGTTGTGTGTGTGTGTGTGTGTGTGTGTGTGTGTGTGAGAGAGAGAGAGAGAGAGAGAGAGAGAGAGAGAGAGAGAGAGAGAGAGAGAGAGAGAGAGAGAGAGAGAGCACTGACCAGGGAGTCACACTGGGCACAGGGAACGTACACTTCAGTTTGTCGCTTTCCACTTGACCCTGGATTTGTGTTCTTTTATTAAAATGTTTAGTTCGCATACAGAATAGTGGATTTCGTCACCACCTTTTCACACACACCCAGCACAGTACTTCTCATCCGGCCACCCCCTTACTCCTTGTCCTTGCTTCTCTTCCAGGCTGTTCTTAAAACAGGAGTCGCACCTTGAAAGCTTCTAGATCCTCCCTGAAGTCCTTGGGGTCAGGAGAGAGGCTCTGATGCTGTTATTCTTGAGGCAAAGCCTGCAGATCTTGGTGCTCCAATTTGTACTGAGGTTACATAAAGCTCCTGGGAATAACGGGCTTGAGAAAAAGAATGGGAAGGGATTAGATGACGTAGAGTATTTAAAACAAGGCTTAACCTACGTGGGACCACCATAGTATGTACGCATGCAGGTATGAGTGTGCAGGAAAAAAAAATACAGTATATCTGCCTCTGAACATAGGCAATCTCCTCGCCAGCTAACACATTCACCTCTGCAACAACCGGAAATGAACAGCTATCCGGGCACTGGGCTCCCTCCTCCGCTCCAGGCTCAGGTCCAGTCGGCAGGCCATATGAGGAAACTACCAGCGGAAGGTGCTCCAGGTGGACTCTGGCAAGCCGGATGACCCTAGGCGGGGACCTAGTAGACACAGCTGCCTCCCTAGCACCTTGTCTTCGAGGGTGAGCTTAGAAACCATGTGGTCGGCCTGTGTCCCTCAGAAGCACTCGGCCTCCCGGGTAACCAGCATTTCCCAGCACAAGCAATTAGCTGTAAATAACACCAGAAGCACCTACTCTGTAAACGGCGGCGGCTAATTGGTGTCCACCGCTAGCCCTCTAACGCTAGGGGCAGCTGGAGCCTGAACTGTTGGGAAAGTGGTAAGGCCTACGGAAGATCCTGGGTGCTGTCTGAGGTGGGAATGGCGTATAGGGGGGTTGTTACAACCCTGACACACGAGTTCGGAGGCTTTTCTTAAGTTGCCATAAAGTCAGGGCCACGCTCCGAAGAGCTGATATGCCCAGTATGCAGAGCCCTCTTCTCTGCCTGGGATCCCTGGGTAGTCCGCATATATCATCCTAACTCCTGTTTCCCTGCGAGACCTGGGCAAGGTGAATTCTCCGTTTCCGGGCTTCCGCGCCCTTTTTACCGAGACCCTGGAAGCCAAGGTCTCATAGGTGAGCAGAGGAGGCCCCAGCCAGCCGCTGTCCGTGTCCCTGGTCTTGGGTACTTTCCTCTCTTCTCTTAGATGGGAGTAACGCTCCAAAACCAAGTCATTTAGGGCGGAAAGACTAGGGTTCCGATTAGTTTCAAAGCAGAGGGTGTTAGCAGGAGGTCGCTAAGCTCATTTAGGGGTGTGGCAGTGCCGCTGCTGCAAAGGTTAGCTCTGAATTCAGGTTAGTGCAGGGCGCGCTCTGCTGGGTCAAAGCAGCCCTCCGTTCTGCCAAAGGGCCAGCAGCAGCCGGGGTCGGGCGCAGTGGGGGATACGACTCAGGGTGATCCGGGAGCCGATTGCTGAGTTGGTCAAATAAGCAAAGTCTAACCCAGCTCCACGGAGCATTTTCTGGGGAATGCGCTGATAGACTCTAGCTGTCACACACCTTACCGAGTGAGGGAGGGTGGTGGAAAAATGAGGAGTAAAGGTTTGTTCCGCCCCTGAGCATCTTGTCCTCGCTTCCTGCGTAGGCCAGGCCAGTTCTGCACACACACCCCCTCCCGCGCGCGCACACGGCGCCGTGAGTCTCACCTGTTCTCTCCCGACCCTGCTGAGGTCACCACAGGCGGACCCCAAGACCCCACGATGCTTTCTGCAGAGGCAGGGCCTAGCCAGAGCATCTGAAGGTGGGACTGGGGCTCAAACTAGGGATCAGGCTCCAAGAAAGGAGGGAGGAGGCAGGCCCTCTGGGTGTCGCTAGCTGCTTTCCGGGAATCCTAGAAGGGAGCTGCGACCTGTGAGTTAAGTAGCCACTTCGCCTTTCCTGTATAGGTTACTCGTGGGTCAAGGGCGCCACTGAAAACAGCAAAGACCATTTTGAGCCACCCACACTTTATTGCGGTAAGAGACTGAACCCAAACTTTGAGACTCTGTGCCCTTCCAGCCTTACTTCAGGTTTCCCTGGGCGGACCGTGGGGTGCAGTCCGGGTTTAAAGGTCTCCTCTGACTTTTCAGAAAACGCTCACGATTTGGCAGACCGGAGTTAGAGACAGACTTTTTAAACTTACCGCCCCACCTTTCCCCGTTAGTGCTGCACGCCCCCTGTCCGCCCCCCCCCCATCCAAACACACCTTCTTCTAAGCTAACCCCTCCCCAAACTTTATAGGAATAGGGTCATTGGTGCGAGAGGGGACTAACTTGGTCGTCTGTAGCGGAGCCGAAATAACAGCGCCGAGGAAGCGCTTTTGTGAAATGTTTTTTCAAGCTGCTGACGTGCGGGACACCGAGGAGCTCTGCTTGTCGGCGGGAAAGATGCCCAGCTTCTGGCGGAAGCGCCCAGCTATGTGTGTCGTTGGAGTCGGTCTGGTCTCCGCGTCCCTAGGCTTAAGGCCCTAGGACTCTGGCGGGGTCCAGAACCAGGTTTCTGAGGAAGCTGGAGTGTCACATTAGTCCTCTTGCTTCTTTAGGCCTGCGCGACCCCACCGCCAGTCTCCCTCCCCTGCCTCTCCATCCTCCCCTCTTTTCTCCGGTCCCCTTTCCACCTCCCTCCTCCCTCCCTCTTGTGGACAGGTAGCCCCGAAAGTGAGACACACGGGAGTGGTGAGCGATCTAGGGGCTACCACTTCTGGATTTAGGATCCCCAAGGATCCGGAGACAGGAGGAGATTCAAAGGGGCGTCCGCGACTCTTTGAAACTGGGGCATGGTTTACTTCCCCCAGGACGGCGGGGTCAGAGGGAGAACTCCCAGCACGGGGCTCTCTGGGACGGCTCTTTGAGCACGTCAGTTCGGCCACGGGATGCAGAACTGGTGAGTGACACTTTTGGTGACGACTACCAGGCTTGGCAGTGCCCTTTTCGGGTTTCAAGATGACTGACTCCGGAGGCTGTTGGGTGGCCGGATCGCCCTGGCCACTGTAGCCTCGCTCGCCTCGCTCTTTCTGGACATTAGGGTGTTCTTTCAGAAATAAGAGTCCAGGCTTCTGGCCTGGGCCCTTTCTAGCCTTGGATAAGCCTTTATTTGTGGCCATGCTGAGGGAACTAAGGCTGCCACATCCCGACGCCCAGCTCCACGGAACCACATTCACAGGCTGGGTCCCCCTTGGTCTCTAAGGTCACCCCTCCCCCCCGACCACTTGTCTGAAATTTACCAGATTCCAACCTTAAGGCAAGAAAAAAAGTGTTTCATATACAAACCGATCAGGGTATTTGCAGATAATTGCGAATGTCAAATACTCGGGCGCGATGACAAAGTGCAGAGATTGCCAGGGCCGGAGCTGGCCTGCAGGGCGGGGGTTGCTGGGCAGCCCCACCACCTCAATCCTGCCCAGAGGCGGGCCTTGGGGGCGGGGCGGGAGTGTGTGTGCGTGTGTGTGTGGGGGGGGAGCACTCGCCAGCATCTGCCCACACTCCAATTAACTAAGATTTGCTTCTTAGTGCTAGCACCCAGGAGCTCATTCATGTATCCATTCACAGCTGGCTCTCCCTAGCTGGCGCAGCTAACAGGTGAGCCCAGGGTGAATACGGCACCGGATAAGACTGTCCCCTTCACTCTGTGGTCCCTAAACTTGAAGTATACAGGCGCCGGTTTCCGGGCCTCAAAGGAAAGGCGCTGCCACTTGGGTCTCCCACGGCTACCCCCGCTGCTGTTGCACCCTATTCCTAAGTAAGACGTGACACGGGAAGGAGACTCACCGGCCACTCTGGTAGCAACGACTTTCTAGTGCCAGAGTTGGTTTTAAACAGAAATGGAGCGGAGTCGGGGAGGAAAAAAAAAAAGACAAAACTCTACCCTTCTTTGCCCCAGTAACTACCATGGTTGCAAGAGGCCTTGGGGTACCCCTGGAGGAGACGTGTATTTAGCCTGCCAAAATGGACCCTTCCAGGGTCTCAGCAGCAGCCAAAGGCGCTGTTCCTTACTGCTTTTGGTCAAGCCTTCCCAGATTCCCTCTTCCATGAAGCAAGCAGAAGCAAATCCAATGTCTCAGGCTCCTCTAGTCTTCCTGGCGTGGGGCTAGGCGTGGGGATGGGAAGTAGTCTCACTAGATTTAAAAAAGTACTGGCAATCAGGTGTCTCTTGCTGATGACACCGTGAAGCTGGTGGTCGAGCTGTGGCTTTTTAGAGGGAGGGGTCTGAGATCTCGAGGGTGGCAAGGACTAGGTTGTTGGTCAAGAGGCTGGAGGTAGAGGAGGGAGGAACAGTAGATGAAGACTCCCCGCTGACCGCTTACCACAATAACCTACTCCACCACACCCAGGCTCCTGAGTCCAGGAGTTCTCATCCAACTTTGTGGGGGAAAGGGAGTTAGCATAGAGCTTCACCCTCCCGACCCCTTTCCTTTCCGAGAGCGGAAGACTTCGTGTGGAAAAGGAAGGACGGAGAATGTGTGTGTGCATGGCCGCCGCCCTAAAAATGTTGCATTCCATTTTTTCTGGAGGTTTTCATTGACAAACTAGAGAGCCGCCAGGGCTGGAGCGGAGCACCTAAGAGTTGAGGGGAGGGAAGGCGTATTGGGGAAAATAGAGAGGCATGTACCCCACTTCGCAGTGAGGAGGACGGGAGCCGCGGGTAGAAGGCGTTGGGATCCAACATGTGAAAAGTCCGATCTGGTCCCCGGAAGTCCGATGCCAGCTCCTTAGCCACCAGCCACCAGGAGCGCTCTGAGCATCCAGCCCTTCAAGCTCCTAACCCGGAAGGCTTCGATCTGGCCTGAAATCCTGACTTGAGGTCTCTTGGAATTCAAAGAGCAGCTATCCTACCGGGAGTTCGCCCAGGTCTAGTGAAGGGGGTGTAGGAAGACAGCCAATGTTTTCAAGAGCCTGGGCGGCCAGCGGCGCCGCAAGTGTAGGATGTGATTCTATTTGACTTTCCAAATCAAAGTGCATTGATTGGCGCCTAAAGAGTTCACGGCACATAACTGTCTTAATTAAACCTGCTGTAAACAGACAAATCACGTCTTGCTCTTGCACAGAGAACGTGGGGAGGTAGCTGAGGGCCTGGCAGAGACCAGGCTTGAGGGATGCGCTTAAAAAAAAAAAAGTGCAAAGGAGGCAAAACCAGAAAAAGAACCAAAGTGGATTTTCTGCATCCCAGAAAACAGATGAACCGAAACAAAAACTTAGGATCGCAGGGAGTTGTGAAGGACAGCCAGGATTCCCACTGCAGTGCGGTCTGGACCTAAGTCCAGAGGAGGGAACCAGCGGTGGAGAGGCAGGAAGGCAGACTGGTTGAGGAGGCAGAGGTGCCCACTCTGAGGCCCTAAGTTAGCCTGCCTGGGCCCTGCATTTTTCTTCTTAAGTTGCCATTTCCTCAAATCCACACAACAGTGAGAGGATACCTCCTCAGTCCACAGGACCCATGTGGAGAACAAAGGTAACTCACACAGAGCTCCCTGGACACACCCACGGGAGGTAATGGGCGCTGGCGGAGATGCCCAGTTGAAGGTGATGGGTGTTTGCAGGAGCTTGGTGGAGAGCCAATGGAAGGGCAAATTGTTTGCAAGTAACCCTCTTTGAAAGCCAGAAGAGATGCACTTTCGGGGTGTGCTGGTGTTGTACTTAGCGGAGCATCAGGGGCTGGGGAAATCTTCGAAAGGGTGAGCAGGGCCCGGCACTGCTGTGTCGCTGGCCTCCGGATAAAGTAGGCAGAGTCTGCAAAGGTCAGCCGGACGCCTCTTTCCACCTGGAATGTGAAAAGGGGTGGGTCTATCTCGGAATAACCCCACATCTCCGGAAGTTACCTGGCAGGGGCAATCCTCCATAGACTTCAGGTCTCACAGTCTAAAATCATTGGAACAAGGAAAGCCTGTCAATTTCCCAGCTAAGAACGGAAAGGAAAATTACCCCCAAATATAGTGAAAACACGGGAGATATGCACTCACAGGTTTGGGCACACTTCTGGTAACTTCAGGAGTCAGCACTTTGCCCCCTGGAAAACTTGCATAACTTTTCTTTTCTCTCTCTACTTAGCACTCGATCCTATTAATAATGTGCTCGTTAGGCTGATGTCTGGAGACAGTAACTATGCTGCTTGGAGGAAGAATTGAACTTCAGGTAAATTTTAGCATAACATCTCCAAGTTTTCTTTTTTAAAATCCCGTCTTTAACCTTCATGTGAAAAGGAAGAAAAACAAACAAGACCCACACGCTTAGTGAAAACCGCTCTTAGATTTGTTTTTAGTTTACAAGATTTTTGTATAGGTGGATACAACCCTAAAGATACTAGTTAATTGGCTATAAGCAATTCCTGTACATGGAAAAAAAATCTTCTCTACTTTGAAAAAAAATCAAGGCTTAATTTACAGACTGGAAAATATCCACTCTTGGAAAAGCATGCTTGAAATGGTTAGAAGCAAAAATAAAAATTTAAATTGTGTAATGGCATAGAATTTTTGCTAAAACCAAATTATTACTAAAAATCTACGAGTCTGAATGCAGTGAAAATTAATTAAAAGGAGAACTATTAGGGAAACAGTACAGTTTTTCCCCCTATCACACAAAATGGTGAAGTCTTTAGGACCTTTCCTCCTCTTCTGTTTTTTTTTTTTTTTGTGCGATTTTTCGCTTCCGAAATAACCACAGTTCACCTTTGAAAACTCTCCGCTCCCGAGCGCAATCATATTTGTTCTGTAAGCAAAGGGCTTTGAAAACAAACAGCTTTCCCACATTCACAGTCACACACATCAAGCGTAGTGGCCCGTTTTTTGAAAACGGGGAGGAGAGGAGAGTGCAGAGGAGAGGAGAGGAGAGGAGAGGAGAGGAGAGGAGAGGAGAGGAGAGGAGAGGAGAGGAGAGGAGAGGAGAGGAGAGGAGAGAGGAGAGGGAGGGGAGGGGAGGAGAGGACAGAGAGAGGGGAGAGGAGAGAGAGAGGGGGAGAGGGAGAGGGAGAGAGAGGGGGAGAGAGGGAGAGGGAGAGAGAGAGGGGGAGAGGGAGAGGGGGAGAGAGAGAGAGAGAGAGAGAGAGAGAGAGAGAGAGAGAGAGAGAGAGAGAGAGAGAGAGAGAGAGAGAGAGAGAAAGCTTAGGTAACCAACAAACCCGATTACTAAGCTTTATTGATACTAAAAGGAAAAGTTCCCCTCGTAAAATTTCTCTGAGCTTATTAGTTATTTAAATCAGCCCGGGGCTGGACCTGCGACGCCTAGGGCACCTTCCTTGGCTCCTGGAGGTGAGCAGCCAACGCCGGCTCCGCGTTGACCTACCACTTCTCACTAGGGACTGGGCAAGAGGGGCGAAAGCGAGCGCAGATTGCTGAGGTGAGCCACTTGACCAGGGGTACCAGGCTCGGCGTGGTCAGATGGCCACGGGGGGGTACCAGGCATCAGAAATGAACCGGTCACCGCTGCTGTTGAGGCTGTGGGAAAGCAGGCCAAGGGGTCACGGCGTGCGGCAATCCAGCTCTCCCGACGGACAGGATCTATCTTGGGTGGCGCTTGTGGTCACTGGTCCCAAAGACCCGGATCTGGCCCGGCGTGGAACCCGCCGGTGCGGGCGTCCAGGGCGCGCTCCTGTTATAATCGGGGTGGGCACTAGGTGGATTCACACCTTTCTGGGTCAGCTGTGTATGTGTGTGACTGAGGGGGTGGGCAGAGAATTGAGTGTATTAAAACAACTGCAGCAGCAGCAGCAGCAACAAGAAATCCCCTTCCTAGCGAAGTCCTCTAAGCTGTTCCCGGGGGTGGGGGGGGGGGCCCTCTCACGTCTTGATGTAACTTCAGAGAGGCACCAGGTGATGGCCAGCTCTGCTGGGCTTGTCCTTCCAAGACACGGAGGGAAGGCACGGGCGGCTGCAGAGGACTGAGGCCCGGGAGGACGGCGGCGACTCAGCCACCTGGACTTTAGTCCGGATGTCAAGCCTTAATGGTCTAAGCGGGTGTCTGGGGGGCTTCCTGCAACCCCGGGGAAAGTGAAAGTTCTAATCCCGGAAGCTGTCTAGGTCCCCCGAACAGGATACACTGACTATGCGCCTCCTCCGTGGTCCCAGTAAGTGCCTAGGACGTGGTGTGCTAGCTGCATCAGCTTTTCCCGGCGGCTCAGGCTTAGCACCGGCCCCGAGTCCTGGTGTGCTCTGGAGACTCTCGGGCTAGGACCTCCTGGCATCCGAAGGCCTGACTGAGCTCTCCAGCCCTGGGCTGGGGATAAGTGCGGGTCGGTCGGCCAGGAGTTAGGGATGGAGGTTGGATGACATGCCATGCGCTTTTTGGGGGGAGTAGTTTTCATTACAAAAGATTGAGGGCCACGGCAGGCCAGGCTGTTTTGCGTGCGCGGTCGCATCTTGGGCTTGGGTGGTCTGCTGGTCCCCGAGGCCGGGGGTGGGGACCGCACCGGCTCCGCGCCTCATTAACCTGAGGATTCTGGGCGCAGCGCAAAGGGCTCGCTCGCTCCAGCCGGCTCCGCCGGTTTCAGCCGCAGCCCACGCGGTGGCGCTGTAGGGAGACGTCGCCTCTACTCTGGGCGGGGACCCCTGGCAGTGACCCGGTCTTGGAGGTGGAGGGGACCTTGACAACCAGCCTTGGCCTCTAGTTCTTCGCTTTGGGCCGGAATTCCTTCGGCCTCCCCGATCGGTGTTCCCCAAAGGAAAAATAGAGCCAGCGCAGCCCGCGCAGCCCCAAGATGGGGCCGCGTGGCCGCGGCGGTTCCTTTGGCCTCCTCTCCCCCTCCTGCCTTGTTAATCTCCACCACGTATAGTAGGTGTCTACACTTAGATTACATTAGAGGGGCAGTCGTTTTCACGGTGCACGGCTGCGGAAGGAAAACTACCTTTTAAGACACTTGGAAAAGAACGTCGGATCCAGGGAGCCCTTGGCGTGGAGGGATACTGCCCTGTGTCGCCAGCCGTGCCCGCTGCCTTTCCAGGGCTTCCCACTCGGTGACCGCGAACCTGACATCAGACCTTCGTCCAGGACTCGCCCAGCTCTGAAACCTGTCTCCTCACGAGCCTCCTTCTGGGAAGCAGAGCCCACACCAGACGCTCATCTCGGTCACCTAGGACCTCAGAAAGCCAAAGGGCTTCCCTGCTACAGCTCACCGAGTCACCCTGGAGACTCTCTGTCCCCTGGGCTTTGGCCCTGTGGGTTGCCCTAAACTCCAACTCCCAGACACCTTGGCAGCTCGGCTCCCATGGGCTGGTTGCCCACCACCTTTTCCCACTACTCTTCCCCCACTACTCTTCCCCCGGCTCATCTCTGACCAGGCCTCAGTGGCACGTTCCTCTGAGGTCCTTGGGAGAACCCCACTGCACCGCCTACACCTAGGCCCCTAGAACGGCTAGGGAAACTGCGAGCCCTTTTATATTTGCCCGGCGCGGGTTGATCTCTTGGGCTCTGATGCCAACCAGGAAGCTGGGTGATAACGAAGTAAGTGTCCCCTGCCCGTGCGTTTTGGTCAGTCCCCATAGTAGTCTGAGAAAGGGTTTAAGCCATCTCAGTAGACCTACCCTTCCTTCCCAGGCTCGCCCTGGCTCCCTCGCACCCCGACCTCCCTGTCCCTGGTCCACTGGGCTCACTGGACTTGCAATCTAAACGCATTGGTATATGCTTCTAAAGTGTTGGTCGCCTAACTTTCCACGGACAGTCCGAGACTGAAATTGGCTTCAGACATGACGTGGGCATCCTTAGAAAGAAATGACCCCCCCCCCTCGCCCCCCGTCCCTAGCGGGGCCAGCTACTGGAGAAGCATTTGGCCCGGTTTTGGTTCCTAGAAGCCATTGCCGGCCATGAAGTTTTGAATGAGTGTCCTGGGGTGGAAAAAAAAAATCAGCACCAACTTTCAAGTGCTCAAAAAGAGGCAGCGCACCTCTGGAAAGGCTTCTTTGCCTGGGTGACCAAACTTGAGAGCCAGAGAGGCAGGGGGTGAATGCCGGGCCTTCCAGAACCCGAAAGTTTGAACGCTGAAGTGTGGTGAGCTTGGCACTAGGTCCTACCAGGGCAGTCGGGCCTAGGTGGTCCACAGCCAGCACACCACCCAAGGTTGATCTGGGCGGAGGACCCGCAAGGCCAAAAGCTCAGGGGCGACAAGGAGAAATCAAACAATATTTTCATTAAAAGTGCAGGCTGTAAGAGGACTTAGGCCTGGGAAGAAAGAAAACCAGTCTGGAAAGGAAAACTATGCGCATTTACCGAGCCTAAGAAGTTTCGTTGTTTTTGTTGTTGTTGCTTAAAATAAATAAATAAAAATAACAGTGTGGCTGTGAAAGACGCGACCTTTGACTACATAACATAAGAGAAAAAAATAGGGCCCGCAGAATCCTAGAAAAGTCTGTGTAGATCACCCTCAAAAAAATGTAGGTCAGCAGCAAACGGAGGAAACATACCCCACCCCCCAACTTCGCGTTCTGAGCATGGGGGCAACTGTTTCCTAATGCGGTGTGTGTGTGTAAGTTTTGGATTACTTATTTAAAAAGACCAATGTACTTATACCATTTTTAAAAAGTGTGATTTGTTTCAAAAAATGTTTGGAACTAAACCGTCATAGGGAATACAAAATGAAACCAAACAATTTTTTGAATCATCATCGAATATATTTATTAACTGTTTTTTAAAATGAAAATCATAACAGAAGTTGTGAAAGTATTATTTAAGATATATCTTACTGGAGGGATTAGAAGTGTTTGAAGTAATTGCTTTAGTTGAAATGAGTCAACGGCTGGGAAAAGCACATGGAACTTGAAACAGAAAAGGCCTTTATTAGGGACAAAACTAAAGGAAAAAATTCACACTGGGCAGACTTGGCAAAACTTTCTAGAATTCTCCTTTTGCTAAACGAGATAAATTTGAAAAATGCCCTACTAAAAATAAATCTGCCAACATTCAAAGTACCATTTTGGTAATAACATCGAATTTGACATTTTTATGTATATTAAATGTAATTTATTTATTTTTTGAAATGTAATTTAAAATAACTTAGACTTTTTTTGTCCCAAATGGTAGATTTTCTTTTCATTATCAAAAATAGACAAGAGAAATAATGAATTTGAAAGGGTGCAGAATTTAGCCACAATGCACATTTAATTGTACTTAATTGTATACTTTATTTAAATAGACTTTCTAGGGGTTTTTAATAATTTAGAATCAATAGTTCCCTTCAAAGCATAATAAAATATTTACACTTTATAAAATATTAACCGATTAACAATACCGCTGTGTTGTTTATAAGAGTGTAGCTGAAGTCCATAATCATGCTGTTGACACAAGGTTAGCGATGTGATCCTAGGAAAATGCAAAGGAAGATTTTTCCGACTGTGATTTTTATAAAATAGCTCATTAATGACTTAGGATAGAATCGTTCCAACCATTCACATCATCAGATATAATAATACTGACGAATCAGACAAAAAAGATCCCCACTAAACGATTTGCATTTTTTTCCCCCAGAAGTATTGAAGTCCTAATATCATCAATTCTTCTTAGTTTGGGCCAGAGGTGCATCCCGCAGTTTCAACACCAAGGTAAGAAAGGAAACGGGGGACTTACTGTTGTTAATATATAAATAAGATACATGCATTTCTCATTTTAAAAACAGGCTAAGTTTGACAGTGATAGTTGAGTTTTTGAAACACCCCTTTCTCATTTCGATATGCTATTACAGATTTTTTTTTTTAAGTTTGTCGATCAAACTTACAGTTCTTTGCTTCCCAAACCCTTTTAGCTACCTTCACTGGCTTATTTACTTGAGTCACTTCGCTTTCACGGGCTTCGAATTTTCTCTAGCCCCTTTGGTTGGGTATGTTGGTGGGGCACGGAATTTGAGGAAGAAAAAATCAGGGCAAAGAAAGAGGCGTCCTAAAACTGCGGCGTCTCGGCGGAGGATTCCTACCCTGCTGGCCCACCTCTGCGTGGCTCAGCTCCCCAGTCGCCTGGGGCTTCGGGTGAAGTTGGTGGGCGGCTCCTGGGAGTGGAACTGAGCGGGTCCTGGGCACCCAGATCTAGGCCGGGGACAGGTTTCGTTTTGGGGACCCCTTTTTCTTTCAGAAGCCCTCAGGCCTCGCTGGCCATGAGCTTGGGGCCCTTGGGGGCATGGTGGCGGGGAGGGGGAGTTGGGGGGGGAAAGCGAGGTGACAAAGCGACTGGACCGCAAGCAGCCGGGTCTCCAGCACTATGCGCCAGAGCCACCGCCACTGGCCCAGCTCAAGGCCGGGATTGAGAGAATTGCCCCGAGCGCGTTTTCCCGAAACCGAATTTAGTTTGGCCCTCTGGCGCCGCCGTACAGTCAACGCTTCTTAAGGGGGACTAGTGGCTCTGGCAACCCGTGGAAGCCGAGTCCTTGGGGTCCTGGGGAACAGAAGGGAGACCCCGGTGCCCAGGAGGGACGGGAGGCGCCGCCGGTTCAAGGGGCTTCCCTGGCCCGAAGGCCGGCGAGGACTGATTCATATTTTCGCCCTCGGAGGTCCCAGCGGCGGACGGGCGCCCCGGCGCTGGCCGGCGCTTCGCCGGGGCCGCGGCCCCTGCCCACGTGCTTATTCTTAAGGAGGTCCGCGCCCCAGCCGGACGGCCAGGACAAAAGCGCGGCCGCGAGCCGGGCTGGGGCGGCCAGGGCTCGCGCCACCTTAAAACGAGCACCGCGGCGGGAGCCGGGAGGCGAGGGCCGCGGGAGTCGGCAAAAAGTTTGCAGCTCCCGAGCCCTAAAGGGACTGGCTTGGGGACGCGCCGGCGCCGCCTCGCTCGTGGGGGACAGCCTGGGTCCCCGCGGCTCGGCTCGGCCTCTGCTGGCGCCCGGACTCGGTGGTCTTCGGGAGCCCCAGTGCCGCAACCCGAGGGCGCCCCGGGCCGGCGCCGCGTCCTAGCCTCCGGGCGGCCCGAGCGGTGCGGCTCGCGTCGCCGCCCGCGTGGCCAGAGTGGCAGGGATGCATCCCGCCCCGCGCCCACCGAGCCACCCTCGCTCCAGTGCCACCCGCAGCCCGGCGGGCGGTGGCTCGCTCCAGGCGTTCGGGACACCCGGGCTATTGTTTCGGACCCGCGGCCGCGCCCGATCTCCGGGAGAAGCAAGCGGCCTTCTCCCCGCCAGCCACACTACGCGCGGCCAGGAGCGCAGCGGGCCCGGCCGGCCGGCCGGCTCGGAGCTGATGGGGAGCTCGCCCGCACCGAGAAAAGTTGCTCCGAGGGGCGGAGGCGGTGGGTGGTGGGCGGAGGCGGTGGGTGGGGGAGGCGATCGCCCTCCTATCTCCAAAGTCGAAAGTACTCGGGCGCAGTTAGCAGAGCCGGGAGACGAGGCTGCCGCTGCCGCCTCCCGCGCGCCAGTCTGCGCCCCTGCGGCGAGCCGCGACACCGAGCGCCTGCCTGGTCGCCGCAGCCTGCGCGCCGGGACGAGTGCGCCTCGGGGCTGGGCGAGGCGGCTGCTCCCTGGACTTGCCACAAGGAGGAGGACCAGACCCTGGGCCCTGGCGTTCGTCCGCGCCCAGACGCACCCATCCGCCGGCCGTGGCCACCGCCTCGCGCCGCACTCAGTCCTCAGCCATCCGTCCTTCATCGCCCGGTGCATGAGGTCCTTGCCACCCCGCTCCCACCGCCGACTCTCCCCTTCCTCCTCCTTTCTCCCTGCCTCCCACCCCCTCGCCTATCCCTATGCCTCCTCCGCAGCCCGGCTCTTTGGGTCGCCGTGCTCTCAGCGATTGATTGATTGATGTTTAATTTCCTGCCAGGCGGGGCCCCCCCTCCCCCCGCAACCTCCCCAGCCCTCCTCCCCGCCCCCCACTCCCCTCCTTCATTGCGGTGGACCAGTCTGGCTTGGGTTTAGATCCGTCCCCCCCATTCCCATCCCGAAATAACCCAGAGACTTCCCCTACCCCCACCCCAAATTATTATTTTGAAGGCGCTAGATCTGGGGACCGAAAGGGGGAGGGGGGGAGAAATCGGAAACCGAGGACAACCCAAAAGGACTCACTTTGCCTGATGACTCAACGCAACTAATAATCATCTCCCTCTCAGTGTGTCTCTCTCTGCGGCTTGTCAGTGAGTCCGGCTCTGGCTTCTGGCAGAGGCGGCCGCGAGGGGAGAGGTTGGAGGTGACAGCTTGGGCGGCCGCCGCGTTTTTCTCTGTGCGCGCGGTCCGGGGGTCTCCGCGCCTTCTCCGTTCTTGGTGGCACGGTCCCCGCGGCTCCGGCCGCGCCTCCTCTCGAGCTAGCGGCGGTACGAGCCGGCAGCCGCCGCAGCCTCCCAGTCCTCAGCCCTTTCTCCTCTCCAGAACCGGTCTCCTTCCCGAAGGTGTGAAAGGCTCTTTCAGCCCCCTCTCTCCCCCTCCTCTGCCGTCCCCTCCCCCGCTCGCTCGGGTGCCCCTTAGGAGGAGTCCTCCTTTCCCTCTCCTCCTCCTCCTCCCTCATCCCCCCACCCCCACCCCCCATCATCATAACAACCATCTCGGAACAGAAGACACCCTGACCCAGGACCTTAAACACTAGGACCCGGGGAAGAGGAAAAGGAAAGGGGAAAGAGGAAAGAGAAAGGAAGACTAGGACAAAACTGCAGATCACCAGAAACTTTCCACCCTGGATTCTCTACTTTTGCTCCATGGACAGAGCCCCAGCCAGCCAAGTTTCAGACAGACCGTGAGCAGTAAGTACGCTGGGGCGAGGGCTCCCGCGCCGCGCCCGGAGTTCGGAAGCCCGGGGCGCGCCAAGTTCCCCGGCTGATCGCGGCTCCGGCTCTCACGCGTCCCTAGGCGAAGCCGGGGAGTGCCGTGGAACCCTCTCTCGCTACCCGTCGGCGCACTCCCTACCTCTCTTGCATTCTTCCTTCCCCTCTCTGTCACCCCCACCTCGTCTCTTCGGTACCCGTGGCGACTAGGCTTCTCCAGCGTCCGAAGCGCCCCGGAGGATTCTCAGCGCCCCAGGTGTATTCGGGGCTTCCTCTCGCGGGTGCCAGTGACAATTCGGGCGCTGTTTCATCAGGTGTTTTCCCTTCTTCCGGGTCACTCCTCAAAAATTGAAGAGTGCGGAGAACTGCGTGGAGCGCTGCGCGCTTAAGGACCCCCGAGAAAAACTTCCCAGATTTAGAAATTAGGATTAATGGGGGCTGCTCCTGCACCCAACGATCTAAATTTCTTTTTCTTACGTTTTAATGCTTATTGGCTTTTAAAAAAGCACTCAGGATCAGATGAAGATAAGAATTCTCCGAAATAATAATTGTAATCTTGTGATGGAGGATAGCCTCTACAAACCTCAAAATGTTTGGGATGCTCATTCCCGTGGAATTATAGTTAATTTTTTTGTGCAAAGGGTGTGTGTGTGTATGTGTGCGTACACAAGTGTACTAGTGTACTTGATCCATAAAGGTAAAAAGCGGGGATTCCATGGATCTATTGATCAAGTCTTTGGCTCCTGCCTGGCCATTCACAGCACATTTATCTAGCAATTTATTTGCTTAAGGATCCGTGTATGCCCTGGCTCCCTCCCAGGCCGGGTGGGGACCTCTTGCTCTGAAGTACTCTCATTTCAAAACCCCGACCCCCCCTCCCAAGTGGGGGGCGGGGGGCTCTCCATCAGAGAAGGGCTAGTGCCGGCGCTGCCCGCTATGAATGGAGCACTAAGTGCTGTGAGCTCAGTCCATGCCATTGAGGGCTAACTCTGGGGACCTGCGGCAGAGCAGGTCTCAGCACCTCAAGTTCCAGGCAGCTTTGAGGCCTCCAGTGCACGACTGGGACCCGCTACCCCGGGACCCTTCGGGACCCTTCTGAAGCGTGGGAGGAAGTTTGTGTGGCTGCTGTGCAGCGCTCTGCCACTGGCCTGATCGTCTATCACGTGTGTGAGCGGTTTTCCCTCTTTTTTTTTCCCTCCCCCTTCCCTCCCCTCCGCCCCCTCCCTAGGTCCCTGCGCGTTTTATTGCGACCTGCCGGTGGGAACTTTGTCTCCAAATCGGAGCAGCATGGAGCGGCGGAGCGAGAGCCCGTGTCTGCGGGACAGCCCCGACCGAAGGAGCGGCAGCCCCGATGTCAAGGGGCCTCCCCCGGTGAAGGTGGCCCGGCTGGAGCAGAACGGCAGCCCCATGGGAGCCCGCGGGAGGCCCAACGGCGCGGTGGCCAAGGCCGTGGGAGGTAACAGCCTGGAGCTGGGAGGTGCGCGCAGCCGGAGGCCGAGTGATAATGGCCTAGGTGTCAGGGTTCAGGTTGATTAGGCGCTGTTTCGGTGTAGGATTACAGGAAGTCAAATCCAGGTTGCCAAATAATGCCCTAGTCGCCTCTCCGCAACTGGTAGTAGCTTCATCTCGAGTTAAAACAAGAAAGTGGTTTACCCAGAGGGTGGCATTTTTTGGGCACTTTGCCACCGTGTGCCGAGGTGTTGGCAGGTCTGTGTCACAGCCAGCTAACTGTTTCTAGCTTTTCCTAGAGAGCTCTTTCGTGTTTAACTCCCTTGCCTTGGATCTGTTGTAGGGCTGAAGCTTCTAAGCCTTGATTTTTAGTAGGGCAGGGAGGGAGCATCAGGCTAGAGCAGGGACAAGTGGTTTTGGTGTTCTGTAGCCAGGACAGTGCTGAGAGAAAAATACGTTCTAGGGAAAACGAAGAATCAACCGTGAATCCATTATGTTCTTAGCGGATTTGATGCTGAAGTTGTCTGCAGAGTTTAGACACAGGCATTTATAACTTTGTAAGGAATTAGAGAATTGGGAGAAAAATAGCAAGCCGCTTTATTTGCTGCCTGCTGCTCCCCACCCAGATTTAAGTATCATTTAGAGACAGTCTTTTGATGTTTTCATTACTTCTACAAATACTTTCCTTAAAAGTGGTTAGTAAAGTAATCTTACAAAATAAGACCAAAGAAAAATTTAAGTACTGAAATATTTTTTGGGTTGCAGGCCATTTAACTAGCTGTCTCTTAAATATGAAATATACAATTTTATATGGCTTTCAGACTTTTTTGTTTGGAATAAATCATTCCTTTAATTTTATTGTGCCCAAGATTCCCCTTTACCCCAGATGTTTTCAGCAGCAATATGTTAATGTAATTCTTTATGTTGACCAGCATAAAGTGATAGAAATCCATGGTAAAGCTTGGTGATAAGGTCCCACCTCCCCGTGTATGTGGTGTACATTGAATTTTGGAGTATATAGTTTGAAACATTTCCATGTACCTAGCAAGATGACACTTCTCTGTTTTTAATTATTTTACTATGTTTTGTGGTAGGTAGACATTAGAATGGCGTTCCTTAATTCTTTTAATTGGACATTTCTCTTGAGAAGGAGCCTTCCTCTCAACTTTTAAAGTTTTGAAAGCATGAGCTGGCTTCTATAAAGTCCCATTTAGAGATATGAAAATATACTTTTAATGAGACAAGAAAGAAAGAAAGAAAGAAAGAAAGAAAGAAGGAAAGAAAGGAGCCCAGATTGCTCTGTGACTCATTTTTCAAAAGTGGGGTTCATGAATTCATTGAGCCTTGTTGTATAATCACCTCTATGCACATAATGGAGAGAAATATATCACAGATACGTAGGACCAAGCTTGGGATGCTGTACATGTTGCTTCTGTCTGGTGCAAACAGCTTTGGAAATCCTTGGAGAAAGTGTATTCTGAAAGTCTCTTTTTATATAAGAAAAAAATCTTGGACCTAAAATTTCTGTCTCTTTTTGTTACTTCACTGCACATTCTGAGTTTTCTGAGGTCTCTCCACAGTTTAGAATGTAACTGTTAGAAATCATGCTGGCCTTTAACAAAGTTTCTTTCATGTCATATTGAACTATGAAAGAAACTGTCTTTGTTGGTCAGGGTACCTTCAGTGTGGAATGGTAGTTCCTTTGCAGATTTTCTGAAATTATAGTTGCATTTGACCACGGGCTCTAAATTTGATACACACTAAAATTATTGCCTTTGTGAAGAATAATAGATTTATTTCAGTAAACTTCTAGTCACCATCTTGGAGGCTCCACTTAAAAATTTAGAAATAGTGAGGGTCCTATTAGATGCCTCCTAAGCTGGAAGTGAAATGGCAGCATTTTACCTTAACACATAACATTTTTAGTACTTAATAGCAACAGTGTATGTGGTGTATTTGCATATGGTGGACTTTTAAAAATCTTTCAAAGAAAGCTCAATTCTCTATAGCATTAGAGATCCTTTGGAAATAAATTAATTTAGGGACCTTCAAAATATAACAACTTAGAATATAAAATTTTGCAGTGAGAAGCTTTTTTATTGAACGTTAATAATTATTTTGTTGGCTTCAGTTTATAAAGTTTCCATATGTATACTAAAATGTTAATAATTTTATTTCTTTAAAACCTATAATCATATATAGACTGGAGGAAAGCCAAGCCTTTTCAAAATGTATATTCCAAATTTAAAAAATGTTCAAAGTATATTTCTAGTTAGAAATACTTCCTAATTAAAACTTCTTTCTTTTAACATAGGATAAATATAAATTAGATTGTTTTTCTACCGTCCTATATATTTTGTTGAATTTTCTTTATAAAGCAAACATAAATAACCACAAAAATATTTATATTTTATGAGTCATTTATTATCATTTTCGGGTCTGTCGCACTCTGTCCAGGCCATGAAGATGGGCATATGTACACAGAGCTCAGTATTGGGGGGCACATGCCTTGTTTCTCTAGAGTTCGCCCTGAAAATTGTTCTTCTCACAGAAATAGGGGAAATCATTACGTTAATTGGTTGCTCAGTAAAACAGCAATTTATCCCTCCGCTTTTGATAAGCAGGGCCAGATAAATGTTTTTGGTTGGCTGCAAGAATAAATTCTGTTGCTGTTCTCCTTTTTAAAGAGTGGGAACTTGTTAGGATTTTTGATGAGACTTAGATATTCATACAGAAAGGGGGAGCATTCTCGTAGTGTCTGGTTTGAACCAGTTGAGGTGTATGTGGGGGGGGGGGTGTTCCCTCCCAGGCCCTAAAGTTGTCTCTTAAGAAGAAACTCAGTGCCTTGTTTACAATGTGGTCAGCCTTAGAAGCCCATTAGCAGCGACACCACTTTTGTTCTATCGGGTGGATGTTGCTGTTCTGATGTATGTTGTGTTTTTCAAAGTGTGTATGTAGTGAGGTAGAAGTGCTCAGATGTATATGGCAGTCAGCTTTTGTAGAGGGTCCTCGAGGGAAAAAAAGGCTAATATCTCTTTAAAAACCATATGAAGGCTGGGAGAGAGTTTAGACAGGCAAGAGCCCCGTGGTGCTGACAGCTTTATGTCCCTGCTGGGTGACATTCACTCACTAGAACTGGCGTCCCCTCTCAGCTAGTAATTCACTCCATAAGGATTTGGGAAAAGGATGATTAATGGTGGAAATTTATATTCGCGACATTGTTGATTAAAACTTAGAGATCTATTTGAAGACTTAGAAAAAGAAGAGATTATTAAAGATGAATTAACTGAGAATCAGATGACCCTGAGCCCCTAAAACAATTCTGCTGTGTGGAATGCCTCTGCCAGCCAGGGGACCTACAGCCCAAAATGAAAGTGGGGCCAGGGAAGTTTGCAGAGGAGGCCAGGCCTGTGCCCTTTTCCTGGACTGCTGGAGGGGCTGGCCAGTGCACTTTAACAGCCCTACACTGTTGTGCTCCATTCAGTGTTAACCCAAGCATCTTCACTTTTTCCTGTTTGGCTTCAAGGAGAACTTTCAGACAGCTTTATTTAAACTGAATGAACAGCACTTGGCTATACCAGATGGTATATTTGCTGATAGGAGGCATTAAACATCAGAAATCTTTTTGATATTTTTCTTTTTCCTGTGATTTTTTAATGCTTTTTAAAAAGGGGGGGGTGTTAAATGTTCTAGTTTTTTTGCGGGGAGAGGGTGGCACTTAAACACTGGGAATGTCTTATTGAAATACCTGCTCCTTCTGGGGAAAAAAACCTGCGTATTTTTGAAAAACATTTTGCTTTAAAACAAACCACTGGATTTTATTGGAGAACTGCTGGCTGAGGTTACCCGATAGCAAAACTGCCTGAAGTAGAGGGCTCCCCCTGCTTCCAGGCCTGCCCCAGAACACAGCTGTCTTGCTGCAAGGGGACAGCATATTATGCAGCACACTCTTGACCCATTCAAACAGCCGCAAATGTGAGCAAGATTGCTAGGCAGGGCCTCGTTTAGAGCCCGACATCATCTACTACAACAACAGTCAGCTTAAGTGTCTACATGTGGAGCATTTCCTTTTCCATTAAGAGTCAAGGAAATGTGGATCAGGTCAGGTGGAGACACGATATTAGCTGTAGAGGAGCAATAATTTTACTTTCTGAGAGAAGTGTCGATAGGAAAGAGTAGAGATATTTATATGATATTGAAATGTATAAAATACTTAGAAATAGAATTGTCAACATTGGGAAATGGAGAGAGCTCTGTTTCCAAGGATGAATGCCATAAGGTACACTGGCAGTTGGAGCATATGTTTGTAGGGAGGACTCCATGTTTCAAGAGGGAAGGCGTCCCTCTCCTGTCTACACTATTATTACTCTTTCATTTAAAGGTTTAAGGTCTCTTAAGAAGAGTATGAACTTAGGCTTTGGGGTCATCTAACAGTCGAACATGTCCTCTGTAGTTTCGCTGAGGTAGAAAAATAGCTCTTCCCTAAAGTGCTTTTAGCCCTTGGCCTGTTATTAAAATAAAGACATACTTGGTTAAAAAAATATATGCAATGGAACATACACATTAAACAGAACATAGGGTATCCGCCCCTCAAAGTCCTGAGTGTAATTTGGTGTTTCAAGTAATTTTGGAAGTTTCATGTTCCATCAGCAGAAACCCACTGACCCTTATATAGTGAAGATCTGTGGCAGTGGCTCAAGCTGTGTTTGTGTGTGTGTGTGTGTGTGTGTGTGTGTGTGTGTGTGTGTGTGTGTGGTGTTAAAACTACAGAGCTGTCCCTTAAGCATCTGTTTTTTTTTTAATCTGGTGCAGAAAATAAGTAATACCTTAATTTCCTGGAGGCTGTGACCAGCAGAGTTAGTTTGTATATCCTAGACATCCATCCTGTACTGACTCTTTTATCTTTTCCTTTTTTCAATTTCTCTTTCTCCATAGGAAGAGAAAATAGACTAATGATCATTTCTAAGATATCGGAGAATATGGAATTTGAGTAATTTTAAGGACAAGGAAACCAGTTATTTGGGGCAAGACTATGGTGATTTTTTTGGGTACTGCTGGCAAGACAGCTGTGAGGTGTGATGGCTTTACTTTGGTAATTTGAAACACTGTTGCTACTTCTTCCTCCTCCTCATCTGCAAAAATAAGACATCAGTGAAAAACAGTTTATATTAATATTTAAGAACTGTGCTACATTAACAGGGTTAGATATATTCCATATTGTATCATTTTCTTTGGAGACATATATCATTTGAGAGTTGTGTTTTGGTTTCTGTTGAGATAAAAAATTGATCTAGGTTCTTACCATTAAGATGAATAATTCTTCATTTGGTATATAAACTATGTCCACAGCTTGTTTTATGTCAGGATGCTAAAAGCCAGTCTTCCTAGCAGGAAGCATGCCAATCGCTAAGGTAGTTATATGTCTTTACTTCATAAGTAGGCTCTAGAAAACTCCGTGACCAATGTGTGCTCCTGCAGTGGCTCTCATGCCTTCTCTCCCCTGATCCTGAGGTACAGCGGCGTTTTGGAACATAGTTAAAGACAGAGCATTTGACAAAAGTTGTATGTGTAACAGTTTGTCAGTGAGAAGTGACAAGAGGAGATGACAAATGAAATGCTGGCATCGTCCCTCTTTATTTTGATAAAAATGTCTCAATTTGCAGTGATATAGTACTGTTTCGTATTATTTTATGAGTTGTAGAGATGCATAAGGAGAATTTAGATTTTGTGAACGGGAAATTAGCAGCCCAATCTCTCATCTCAGAAGCTTTGGCAGCCTGTCCCTTCCCCCTGCTCCCCGAGAACAGGAACAGCAGTGAAATGTTGGATTGAACCCATACATTTTAACTCATTATTTTTTGAAAAAAAAAAAAAGGGGGGGGAGATAACTGAAAATGGTTTTGAGTAGGAGACCTTTCTACTTAGCTGAAAAAAAAAATGGAGAAGAGTTTGCCTTTTCGTTTCCTTATTTTCTTCATGGCAATTTGAAAAGGAATGATTTCCCTCTTCTGGCTTTGATTGTGTACATCTTTCCTCACTTCCAGACGTTGAGGCTCTTCAGCATTAATTTAGCGAGCCAGTAAGGTGAGCTGAGAATTTCTTTTATTTTAAAGTAGAGGAGAGCTTTGGAAAGTGTCTTAAGTATTAGGAACAGATCTTTAAATACGAAGGATTCATCATCCCGCTGCTTATGGATAAAGTGATTGGCATCTCCAGAGACAAAGTAAACGTCTGAGTGCAGTCGAGGTGTGCGTTAAAACAAAAGTCAGATGAGGGGTTTTCTCTTTTTTTTTAAAGGCCCAGGTGTAGCTCCTACATTGTGCTCTTCTCTATTTTCCGAAAAAACATTACTTCTTTTTTATTGTTGACGAGCAACCGAACGTGTATATTTCTTTCCTTTATGTGGAAATGCACTCCATAAGCCTGGCAGACCATGGTGTTTCTGTAAAAATGTCCTGTGACATTGGGTATGGTGGCTTAAGCCTGTAATATCAGCACTTGGGAGGCTGAAGCCAGGGAACTCTGAGTTTGAGGCTAGTCTGGGCCAAATGTTGAGTTCCTGTCCAGTCTGGGCCACACAGCAAGACTTTATCTCAAAAATCCACAGATACTAACAACAAAAAATTCCATGATAGTGTTTTCAAAATCATGGAACACAACCACTATATGTATACTGTGTATGTGTGTGTATTTTTAATTAACAGAATCATTTTATTTATTAATTGCAAATGATTAAAAAATTGTAGTAAGTATAATTAGGTGGCACAAAAGGCATTAGAAAATGTCATATACTCTGTCTTTTGCTGTTGTTTGTGAAGCTTTACTTAATTGCAGATTAACATCAAGCCAGATAAGAAGCTGTAAATATATAAATATATTTTAGATGTGCAGTTATGGCAACTGAATTTATGGCTTCTATTTTAAAATTAATGCCTATACCTCTAAAGCCAAAATAAGAAAGTTCCAGAAGGAGGGCAAAGTGCAATGATAGATGTATGTAAGGATTCCATGATGAAACCCACTAATTTTTGCTAACCTAAAATAACGATAATAATAAAAAGACAAATCTAGTGGATGTTAGAATTACAGGTAGAGCAATGGGTAAAAATGCAAAAAGAAGCAAAGCAGAGCAAACCAAACCCGAGCTCCATTAATGAAAGTGTCAACAATGTAAACCGTGACATACAGTTCTCAGCAAGTCATGCCGGTGGCCAGTAGGCATGGCCATTAGCTGTTGCTCTAGTAAAACCCTCTGAGGAAGCCTACTTTTCAATTTTACTTGTTCCTGATCTTGTTAGTTACTGTATGAGGCAAAATGACTTCTCCTCTTAACCAGTTGGCTTATTATCACAACAGAGTTTTGTTCTTGCACAACTGGTTGTTAAACTGTGGTATTAACATAGAAAGAAAGATTAAAAACCCTAAAAAAAGAGGCTAGAACTTGGAGCTGCTATTATAAAAGGGGATGCGTTTTCCAGCAGCGTTTGCTGCCCACTCATGGTTACACAGATCTCAGTGCCTGGCTTTGTTTGTGTGAAGACTTGTACAGATGTGGGTGGAAATGGGTTCCAGATAAGAGTGTTTTCTGAAACCCTGAAGTCTGACAGGCTTTTCAGGCATTCACGGGAACAGCTAGGGCTTCAGCACATCGATGGCAGTCTCCCCTTTTCTTCCTTCAGAAGGTCCTTGCTTGGTTTTGGTACATGCCTGGAAAACGAGTATATCAGTTCTGTCATTACTGATCATTTTATTTTACATAAGAAAATATTTTCTTTGTAGAGAGAACTGCACGACCCCAGAGAAATGACCAAAGGCATACAGTAAAAAAAAAGGAAACCATATTTTAATATTTTTCTGATTATGTCAGCATGAAAATTAAGCATTTCACTGTTCTAGTATTTATACAAATAAAGAAAGCCAAAATTGATATTGCTGATAGCTTATTAGAAAAATGCATTCATTCATATAAAACTCTTAAAATTGCTGTGTTTTTGAAACATTATATTTTTGGTCAATAGAACAAAACTTTCTTTTGTCATAATCTAAAGATGGTAACAGAGCCACATGATAAATGTCTCTTTAAGTGTCGTAGTAAAAGAAAATGACTTGTCTTCTGAGGCAGTAGAGACTTTATGTTGTTCTGGACCCATTTCCAAGCAGTGATCGAAAACAGATTACAATAACAATTATACAGTCAGAAGATGCAATATCCATTTCTGCTTTAATTGAGTGAAGGAATAATAAAAACATCATTAAGAAAAATGAGGTGGACCTGTCACACAGTGTACAAATTTTTAGGCTTGTAGACGATGCAGAATACCCAGAGTGCCTCTCGTCTTCTGTGGTGTTTTATTAACTGAGATCTGCATTGGCCTGCCTTCCCTGGGAAGTCCACAGAAAAGCCCATGGGATTGTGCCCAGGCACCACAAGTGTGCACTTTGCCTGAGGATATGACGTTTTCGTGACTTCTACCTGAGGTGTAAGTGACCCCTTTTAATCTGTGGAGCTTGATGTCTACAGAAATGTCTACAGCTTGTCATATGTAAGCAAGAGCTAGGTGAGGTCCCAGCCAGCTCCTCCTCCCAAAGTCTGCAGGAGGCTAAACTGTGGAGAGAAGATTGAGGGCCACTCACACCTGTCTTTCTTCTCCCTAAACATGGGGGAGCTGAACTTCTTTGTCTTGATGTTACCTGCTGTCACTCAGGTAGTGTGGACTGTCACTTGAACTGCAGAGCATCTGACTTTCATTCTCAGTCCTGTGAACTATTATGCATATCCATTTGTCACCCGCCCCCCACCTCCCCAGACCACACTTGTAACTTCTAGGAGGGAATAGCAGCAGACAGCCGCCAAGTAGCTAAGTTGTCACTCTGGGTTGAGTTTGTTACTGGGAAACTTAACAGTTCCTGCATCCCTGGTAATGGCAGGGGTGTTAGGCCAGCGCCTCTCATGCCGAAGCAGAAGACTCCAGCTCGGAAGGCCCCTAGCACAGTGACAGCCCAAGCTTGCACTTGGTTGAGATGCTTAGAAGGGACTATTTTTTTTTTTTTTTGATCAGTTGCTAAACATTTTCTTGAGGTCATTACTTGATAAGATCTTTCTGTGAGCTGCAACATGAAGAATCGAGGTTGGTGGTATATTCTGTGGTGGAGGGTCCAGGAGTCTGGTCCAGCCCGGGGATCATCCCCTTTGGAGGGGAATTTATATTGAACAATCCAAAAAAGCTTAAAATTTAATGTAGTGCAGAGTATTTAGTCAATAGCACCTTCATTAAAATACTTTTGTCAGCAAAGGTTTTTCAGTTTTCCATTTATGTACCTAACAGGACTGAGCTTTAAGCATCTATTAGTGGTTCTGGTTTTTTCTGGGCTTTACAGTTGGAACCTAAACATTAATTCTGGGTGGAACTTGGCATAGCATCGTTTTGCCTCAGAGGGAATTTTTGTTGTACAATAAAAAGTGGCCTTTCTTTCATACAACCACCACCTTCTCAAGGTTTCCCTTCTTCTCCCGAGCAAATAGCAATTAAGTAGTCAAGGCTTGAAGGGGCATCTTTAATTTTTAAAAAAGGAATGATTATTTTAGGTGATTTAAACAATTTTCCATTAGTTCACATTGTAAACCAGTGCTTTTGATAAGAACAGGAAAGAAATGAAGTTGAGAATGGAATGAAAATATTTTTCTTTTCTCTTCCTTATCTGTTTATGAAATTGTGAAATCTATGAACCAGTGACTACTGTTTTAGAAGCTGAGAGTTACCTTTTATTTTATTTATATTACTTGCAATTGTAACATTGATGGAAAGAAAAGAAATTTGAATCTCTGTCTGAAATGACTGAATTTTCCAATCTTACTTTGGAAAATCCGCTTCCACTGAATTCTTAAGATGGTCTTTTCTGTATGTTAATACTAGGCTAGAACTGGATTGTCTTAACATCTCATCACATAGTAAGTGGAAATGAAAGGACGTGGCTAACAAGTTCCCAGAGTGTCAGTGATGGTGTGGTCCATGGCAGAGCAGCCTCTCAGGAGGCAGAGGTGGGCTGAGCTGGGAGTGCTGAACTGCTGACCTCACTGAGGTCAGAAGGCACCTTCAGACAAGTTTCTGTCTCTTAGATTTGACAAAATGATATCAGGAGACTCAGAACCCTTGGCCGAGCGAGTCCAAGGAGAGAAAATTGTTCTTGGGATGGGAAGTCATTCCGTGTTGAAGACTCAGATAGTCACTTTTCAAGGGTAAATAAGGTGATTCTGATTTTTTTTTCTGCCCCTCTCAAATGAATGTCTAGGTAATTTTCAGCCAAACTAACTCCATTTACAGGCTTGTTCATATAGAAAGTTTGTGCCTTAAGCACATTTTTATGGTTAACTTATACTCTCCACCCGAAACTGGAGCTTACCATTGAAAGTCTGCCAGTGATCATTAGTTCCCAAGAGATTTGAGGAGAAAAAGAATGATGGGGAGTGATGCACCTTTAGTGGGATCATTTGGGTTGTGTTTTTTGCTGGCATGGGAAACTGGAGTCAACCGGAATGTTCAGGATGACTGTAAACTGTCTGGTAGAAATGTACGAGATCCCAATTAGCACAGGGTCGGGATATCAATGCACTTCTCTTCACACTGTTCCAGTTGGTGAGTGGAAAACAAGCTGCAAAGTAAAGCCCTTGGCTCTCCAATAAAAAGATTTATAGCAAAATAATTCTCGGCCTCATAATGGGACCCTTGTAGGTTTGTGTTTGATATTTGTAAGACTGAAATACAGTCCGTGTACCCAAACTAAGCATTTATTGTAAACACGTTAACTGCCGAGAGCTTCTATTCTGTCAAACATAATTATCTTGAAGATTGATGTATAGCTTGAAAGCAAGGTTGAGAGAGACGATGCCTCTTCACCAAGGAAGGCTTCTGAGATGCGGCTCTCTGTCTCTCTGATGGAAGGGCTCAGGAAGCCACCTTCCTCAGAGCCAGCCTTATATGTAATAGACACAGGCTTGGTCTTGAAAACAGATCTGTTTGTCTGTCCTTCTGTCAATGAAATAGAGAGGTGAACTTGCCTTCCTGGGAGCTGGTATGTGCATTCATTTTTCGCCCATCTTCATTCAGATCTGGCAGTGTGGTCCTGAGACAGAATCCTTGCTCTTCCCTGGGCCCTGCTCTAGTGTGTCCACAAACCTGCACCTAGGCTTGTAAGCTAACCCCACACAGAATCCTTCTCTCCTTAATGCTGGGCTTGTCTGCTTGATATTTTGTGTTATTCTTGTGAGATTAGAGTGGTGCGGCATGCTAGGATTCAGCGTGAGGCTTAGGAATGACTTCAGAAATGAAAGACTTTCTAAATCTAGTAATCTAGGGGAAGTGAAATTTTTTTTTTCAAGTTGAGATGTAGATATCTGGAATACTACTGAAATGTTCTAGGGCTTTTTGCTTGGAGGAAGGTAGAATTTTATATTTTATTTAGGGCAAGGGCATCTCACTTTTAGTTCAGGAAACAAATCATAGACTTTAGAAACGTTTTAGTTAAAAAAAAAATGGAATCACATTGTTCCTTTGTTGGGCAGCAGCCTTTGACTGACCATAGTCAAGCTGGACCTGGTGGCTCCTGCTGTAATCCTAGTACTTGAGAGGCAGAGGCAGGAGAATCACTCAGTTGGTTTTTTGGGGGGCAGGGGTACTAGCTTGCTCTACCTAGTGAGTACCAGGCCATCCAGGGCTAGAGAGTGAAAACGTGTCTCAGAAAAACAAAGCAACGAGAGTGAATTTCAGTGGGTTTCATAGGCAGGGCTTACACAGTTTCTCTAGTTTTTAAAAGTAATTAAATTTAATATTTTCTTTTAGAAATACATAGATTATAAAGAGACTGTCTTAGAACTACAGAGAGAAAACATATACTAGTCTTCTGTTTTTATTAAATACCTGCTGTAGATTACACAGGTCCATGTGTCTGGGAAGTACTTACCCCACCAGAGCCTGTTTCCCTGGCTTTATTAACTCCATCTAAGTCACAGTAGTAGTGACCTCTGTATTGTAAGCCAGGGATCTCATGGTCCCCTGAGGGAACTGGAGGATGCACACTATGATTCTAACTTAGTGGCACTCTGGTCTTTTTTTGTCTGGCCTTGGTTCCTGTCCCCTCTCCACAGGCATTTGATGGAGATGTGTGAGAGTCAGGGCCTGGGTAAGGGGATGCTGGTTGGCTGGCCACCGAGGCTCAGCTCTGTGGAGTCCTCATTCATTTATTTCCTAGTGATCATTTCTTTTACATTTCTGTTAAATATCCATAAATGTTTTGCTGTTTGAACCCTAAATATAGTAGAATTTTTTTTTTTGAGGGAGAAACCTTTTTTTTTTTAATATAAAAACTTTACTTTTCAGTTTTTATTTGATAGAAATCTTTCAACTCTCATGATTTCCTTTGAGGCTTTCCACCAGTGCTTGATCTCAATTTTTAATAATTTTTTTCCGAGTTAAACTCCCTAAAGGAAACATGCTTGTGCCATGAAATATTCCCACTAGAAATATAGGTAGTCTTGTCTTATCGAGAGTGAGTGCTTGATTCCTTTATTAATTCCTTGCTGGAAAACCTCAGCACAGTTAACCTTTCCTTAACACCACGCTGGAGAAATTAATCAAAGATTTAAAAGAATTGTTTGAATTAGATGAACTAATACTTAGGCAGAGCTCAAAACTCAAAGTAATGAAGCAGGTAGTCTAAGGACAGTTCTTGTCGACTCCCTTCTTTTGACCTTCGGGACTCTAAGTAGCAAATAGCTTTTGCACCCCAGGTATTGAGAAGGGGCAAAGACAATTGCATGTCCTCATAAATGTGTCTTCAAGCCTACCCTCCTAGAAACCTACCTGCAGAGTAAAATCTTATTTAGACAAGACAAGAATCCATATATTATTGAACTATGCTACAGTCACTTTTAACACCCCAGTGAGTCTTTTGATGTGCGCATTTTAACAAAATGGGCAAAAAGAACTTTTAATTTTTTTTTAGTTTTGAATTAAGTATCTTGAAGCCATATGTCATGGGTTTGAACTTTTCTGTACTATCCGAAGTTAAGGAGGATGCAGCAGTCCTGAAGTGTAGGACATGGTGGGACTCCTGACCCCCTG
The DNA here is from genome assembly GCF_007827085.1 of Peromyscus californicus insignis. Classification (NCBI taxonomy): domain Eukaryota; kingdom Metazoa; phylum Chordata; class Mammalia; order Rodentia; family Cricetidae; genus Peromyscus; species Peromyscus californicus. The sequence continues at coordinate 10,748,832 of NW_026294514.1, read as the reverse complement.
CCTCTGCACCTGAGCCTGGTGTGTGTGATATCTGCAGCCCCTGAGCCCAGCGCAGCGTGGTTAGTCACACAGGATCGACTGCTATGCCCTCGTTCATACACCAGCAATCTCTGTCCACCGTGAACACGCATGGCCTCGTGGTCTGGCCAGCTTCCTCTGCCCAAGGGAAAACCAGCTCCTGAATCCACTTGTGTCTGTCTTTTTCCTAGAAAGTATTCCCTGTGGCTGATGCTCATTCCAGTGCAGGAGGCCCACAGTGGTGCTGACAATTGGAGAGCTGGGAAATTTGGGGCCGGGGGAACAGTCCACACTGCTTATTAATAGAGGTGATTAACGTCTCAATGGAATTAGCATTTTGTTAAACTGAACCACTGTTTATTTTGGACATACCATAGGTCAGGCTTAAGGTGGGGTGTGGCAAAGTGGAGATTTGTCTAAAGCTGGGCCTCTCTCTGAGCCAGCCACAGGCCAGGTGTCACTGACATCCGGGGATTTAGTTCCGTGGGTTCAGCTGGCCATGGCAGCGTTCCCAGGTGTAACTCCCTCTTTAGTATTTAGGTAAGTGACCACAGCATGCCTTCTGTGTGCCTGTGAAGTCTTTGTTTCAAACTGCCTTCTAACTTGATCCTGCCACTGAATTTCTGTGGGAATTAGTGGAGAGCTGTTTACCCTTCATTCTGCAGACTTACTTCAGGTTGAGTTGTGATGTCTAACCCCGAGGACCAGCCTGGAAGCAGAGGTACAGGATGCTCCAGCTAGTCCTCCTTCCTGCTCTTCTGAGGCTCATACTGAACCTGGGAGGAGCCAGTGTCCATACTCCATACCCACCTACTCCTGGCTTTACTTTTGCACTAAATTCCTAAGGTTAGCATCAGCGTCAGGGGTTGAAAAAGTATCTGATTTTACCCCAAATAATTCTGAGAGTAAAATATTGCCTACTAATCGTTCTCAACCCTTTGTGTTCCCAAACAGTGGGAGGGTGGGAGATGTATTAAGAGATTTTATTGTTGAACCTTTCTTTTCCTTGACAGGGGGTTTGGGGAGATGGGGGTCCAGTCCTGAGTCATGGTGGAGCAGAAACCAGGTTGTTGTGTATACGGCTTTGTTTGCTTAGGGGTGTTTCTGCAGAGCTGACAGTGACCCTCCCTCTGCAGACCTCCTAGAATTGGCTGCTGTCCACCTCTGTCTGAGGGACAAATGAAACCAACCCAAGGTCAGGAAGAAACGCTGGCCCCTGAGGCCCAGGAAGGAGCCTTAAAGGCCCCAGGTGGACCTGTGGACCCTTGGGTGACTCCCTTGTACTCAAACGATACACTTCCTTTACCCCTACAGTCGATGAACATTTATTTCTATTTTTTTGGAACACTGTCTGACATTTTCCTCCACCAGGCTTATTTGGAAGGAAATGTGACAACACAGTCACATCGTGCTCACTGATGCTCCAGTCAGTCCCAGAGTGTGCACAGACAGTGGCCCCAGAAGACCCCGGCCTGCGGGGCTGTGGTAGCCATTTTAAGTTTGTGTGAGTCGATGCCTGAGGTTTGCAGAAGCACAGGGATGTTTCTCTACATTGTCTCCCTTATTGGAGAGGCCCGAGTGTATAGCTGAAGAGATGAAGTGATCACAAGGCCATTCATAGCCAAACGGAACGTCTTTTTGAAACAAATGTTGCTGGAGATTGAACTGTAGGCCTTGTACATGCTCGCTAAGTGCTCTACCCCCGAGCTGCATCCCCACGCCTAAAGTGTCACATCTTTTTATCAATTAATCTTGGAAAATTTCCACATCATCCCCTGGGGGAGCACGCAGCTGGGTTTGGAATGTGGCTGCCTTAACCTCAGAAGGTCATACCTGAGAGAGGAGGAAAGGCCACCACAGGGCCAGAGCAAGGTACTGTAGGAAAGACACGTTTGGTTCATTTTGAAATTTTGGCTGTGGCCCCAACCAGGAGGTAAAAGAGAATTCTAGTTTTGTTTTCTGTTTTTGGTTGTGATTCTGGCACGGACACTTTGCTTTATTGTTCTAGGGTAGGAAGAAAAGGATAGAATGTTGTCCAGTTTACTCCTGTTCTCTCTGTCTCTCTGTCTCTGTCTCTGTCTCTCTCTGTGTATGTGTGTGTGTGTGTGTGTGTGTGTGTGTGTGTGTGTGTGTGAGAGAGAGAGAGAGAGAGAGAGAGAGAGAGAGAGAGAGAGAGAGAGAGAGAGAGAGAGAGAGAGAGAGAGAGAGGAGATTATACAAGCAAACCCTTTTATTTTCCTAGTAAATTGTAACAGGAAAAAGATGGCCCTTTCTTTCTTCTCAGTCTCTGGAAGCCCCGTATTAAGTCCACTTAGTAAACGGCTTCTGTCTTTCCAGGGCCTGGTCTAGGACTTCTTTATTATGGAGGTATTTCCCTTCAGGTTCAGTTTACGCAAAGAACAGATATGAGAGGCTCTGTCTACAGCCCTTATAACCCTCAGTTAGCCCTGGACCTTCTTAGGTGATAAGGACCAGATAGATGAAGGCCCCAGGACAAGGAGTGGCCCTGTGGCTGCCTTCTTTCCTGAAATGGGTGGCCTTTAGGAGCCCCGAGGGGGCAGAAAGGCAGGCCTGCTATCACTTCGGCCACTGTCATTATGTGGGCAGTTCCAAGAATGAGGATGGCCTCCGAAGTCCGAGGGGCCAGGAAGGAGGGTGGAGTCCGTCCCTTGGGGGTGACTCCTCTTCTTTCCTTGTTTGTAATACCCGAAGGACAGAAGTTCATTCTGGGAACTGTTTCAGGCCTAGCATGGTGCCCACAACCGGAAGTCCTCAAAACATCCACCGAACCCGCAGCACAGGCTGCTCAGTGGGTGTAGCGAGTGGAAAAGGGTTGTTGACTAAACGTTGTCAGGTTTCTGTGGGCGGGGTTTGGAATAGTGTCAGAGAATTCGGGGTTCAGACGGCCTGAGTTGATCTGCTCTTCCTTGGCTGTGTCATTTTCTGATCATTGCGGACTCTTCATTTATTAGCCGAGGTCAATGATAACCTTTTCACACGTGGTAAATTTGAGGGGAAAGTAAAGTTATCCACGCCGGGCTGCATGATGGGCCCGGCAGTGTAATGTGGTGGGCAGGCTGAGTCCATCCCCAGCTCGGGGGGCAGCGTCTGTCTCCCCACGAACATCTCGGGTTGGTGGCTTGCTTCTCTCCCTGCTGAGGCGAAACCCTCAAAGCTTGGGAGATTCTACTAGTTCCTCTCATTTTGTCCATGCCTGCATGGCAGCATCCCTTGAAGATCATGAACGCTAAAAGGGGGTGGCGGAGCCTTAGTAAAGACGGAGAATTAATTCATAGCGTTGCGAATCAAGTGGCTGTGTGTGGTTTGCTTAGTGTAGAAGAGAGGCAATCGCATTCGGGAGTCTGGAGGGAAACGAGAACGGCTTTTGTTCTTAGGTCACCTAAGGTCTGGAACCCAAAGGAAAAATCCTTACCTGACTAAGGTGGGTGGGGCAAGCAATGCTCAGGGCAGTCACATACTTGCCTTAGTATTGTGGGGAGTTTGTCCTGTGTGAGAGAAGCCCTCGTGTGTGTTGGTGCTTGGCAGATTGCTTACAGCAGCGTTAGCTGACAGAAAGATAATACAAGGTGCTTGTGTGATTACCAACGGCCCCACTTAAAACAAGCTAAAGAAACAGCGTTAATTTTAACAGTGTGTTTAATTCAGTTTATTCAAATATTATTTCTACATGCAATTCATTTTCTAAAATATGTTTGCAATGCAATGACTTTGGTTGCTTTTTTTTTGGCAACAAGTCATTAAAATCGAGAGTATTTTATACCTAGAGCATGTCTCAATTAATTGAAGAGGAGCCACCTGGGGCCGTGCTTTTTGCTGTGAGGGCCTGCTGAATGCTGTCAGTTACTCTTGTTTATATGATGAGCCATCCAGTGATTATTAGTTTCATTAGTTCCATTCAGTGATAGGCTCTGTTCAGTCACTATTAGTGCCATTTTTATTTAAAGAAATACTTTTTAGTGTCGGGAACAATGCTTCCTGGAAAGTATTGAAGAAATGATTGTCTTTCCCCCCTCTGTAAAGTGACATCATTACTCGTATTTAAAAAAGAAAAATAGGTAGTGTGTTTGAGACCTGCATCTCAGATGCCCTAGATATATTACACACACACACACACACACACACACACACACACACACACGCTCATTTGCATTTTAGCTGGGAGAATTTGAGCCTTGGCGAGCTCCAGATCAGTTGACAGTCATTGACACAGTAGCAGGGTTTGGCTCGAGGGCCAGCTGCCTTCCACCCCAGGGCTTGTCATAACATTTAGCCATCTTCCCGCCTGTCTGTCACCGTGCAGTGGCGGGGCAGCGGTGTACCCACACTGTGCGTGGTGTGTGCAGTTCTTCTGCCACAGTGAAAACGACACGCTCAGCATCATAACAAACAAGGGCGGGCAGCAACGTCTCTCCAGTGGAGAGGGCCCTGTTTTGTGTCTGTGAGGAGAGAGGACAGCGTATGTCCCACTTGCCTGAGCTAGGCTTGATTTTCAGTAAATGGCTGGGGCCCAAGTGTCTGTTCTCATATTAAACTACCTGCCTACCTCCAGCAATTGTAAAAGGCTTAACAAGGCTTAGGATCAAAAGGTCCAAAGTTCTCCACTTGATCATCTGGAAATGGGTCTGTGCTACAATAAAAGAAAAATAATGCCATAAGCTCAAATCCAGGGCCAGGGCCAGGGCTCTCGCTGTGTTTTCTCTTTCTCTGTGACCATTTAGAACTCCGTGGAGTTTTATGCTGTTGCTTTTTATTCAACTTATTCTTTTTATTCTTCCCACTGTTAAACTTATATTTTGAAGTATTTTGCAAATACCCTACCTATCTTTTTCTCTTCCTTGGCTTGGGAATAGTAGTGGGACCAAGTGAGTAATTACTTCATTTTAGAGTCCACATTTCTACTCATCCTTTTATGGCTTGTGTACCTTAGGAGTGACGTATTTTCAAAGGGTTTTTAGTCCCAAACCTTAATTTTCATGTCAATTATACTATTTTGCTTTTTTTTTCTTATTTCAGCATTGTCATTAGTAATTGCATCATTTTTTCTTATCCTTTTTTGTATTAGCTGAATTTTATTATAAAACTGTAATTGTTAAATCAATCAAGTACTAGTAAAAAGGTTAATTTTTAGAGCAATGAAATACAGGCTACTGTGATGTGTGTGTGTGTGTGTGTGTGTGTGTGTGTGTGTGTGTGTGTGTGTGTGTGGCTTGCCCCGTGTGTATATGTAGGTTTACAGTTGATGTTGGGTGTCTTCCTCTATCATTTCCGGCCTTACTTTTTGAGGCAGGGTATCCCATTGATCCCATTGGGGCTAAGCTGGCTGGCTAGGGAGCCTCGGAGATCCGGGTTTCACAGCCCCCAGTGCAGACGTTACAGACACACACGCCACTGTATACAGCCTTGACATTGGGCTGGGCATCTGAACTCTGGTTCATTCTTGCAGCAAGCACTTTTTCCACTGGGCTTTCTTGTTTTTTTAAGTAGATGGTACCTGTGAGGAGACTGACTAGAAGGAATTACTGCTGTTATGCTGGTCACCAGTTTCTCCCTTCAGTCATTGAACTAAAATGCGTAGGAAATAGTTCCCATATTGACAATTATAAAATGTAAGTCTTTTAAACATTATCGATCCCTGAGATTTTTTATGTAATATTCTGTATGTATAAACTGGTTGTACTGTTACTTTGAAATGAATAGGGTCTTTTCAGCTAGTCTCAGACTTACTGTAGTCATGGGAGAATGCTAGCTTACGGCCTTATCTGTGGTCCCCAGATGTGCGACACTCAGATGTTGACATTAGGAACTGCACATGGATTTTCAGCACTGAAACCTATGTACACACAGGCATTAGTGGCCAAGCAGCTTATGGCACCACTGGATACGTGGCTGTGTGTGTGCATATGCTTAAGTCACTAGCAGTAGAAATGAGGCTGCTTCCTTTGACAAAGATCATACACCAGTATGTAAGAGTTAAAAGGTCTAAATGGGGCTATCCGTGCTAGGAAGGGCTCTTCTGGATGGGTTGTGTAAAATGCCATTATGCTTGCCTAGGAAGGTTTTACAGTGCTTCCAGCTGCAGTGTGGGCAGAAGCCATAGGAGACTTGTTCTTACCTATTATGTCTGTGGAGTGGTGGGTGATACCTGGCACCTAGTAAGTGTAATGAATAAATACTATACAAATGAATGATGGAAAGATAATGTGGAAGATATCTGATCTGTATTATTCATTATGTGTCTTAAATATATTTGGGAATAATCTCCCATAAATAAATAAAGTAAATACTTCATAAACTAGTGATGGTAACGGAGAAAAACAGCACTTTATGGAGCCCCACGCTGAAACATCTTCTCTGCCTAAAGTTTGCTCTGCCTCCCTGTTTCCATGAAGCTGTTCTAAGCATAGTGAATTTGCTGTGGGGAATAATGACTGAGTCAAGAGGTGGCCCAAGTGTGGTGTGGTGAGACATGCTAGACTGTGGTGCAGGCTTAATAATAATTACCATGATCTTTAATGATAACAGTTCTTAATGTGTATGATTATTGTTAATAATGATGATATTTAATAATTATACCCAATACTTATTATCTTAATGATAATAATTAGCACATGGGAACCGGTTGCACCATTGTATTATCTTTAGAACAAAAACCTAGATCTATGGCCTAGGAGTCTGCAGAGTGTCTGCCTCTCCTCTCTGCTTTCCAGATCCCAGTGAAGTCAGGAGGCACCTAGGGTCAGAACAGGAGGGCTTCTGGGAGCCCTCTCTGCATTCTCTGCATTGGGCCCATTCCCAGTCATTTTATAGAGGTCTTGTTTTCATTACGGAGGGCCTGTACCAAGACCACCACACCCTCCAGCTCTCCCTCTGCCCATGTATCCTTTATAACATTTGTGTTTTGTTGCACAAAGAAAAGACCCAGAGCAGACCCTCATTCCAGAATGTACTAATTTGTGTGAATTACGTGGGGCAGAGTCCATGTTTATTACTTGTACATTGGTGAATCTTTGATCTTCTTCTGTCTTGGCTATGTTTAGATTGAAATGCCTGTGTTTTTTTTTTTTTTTTTCTAAAAAAATTTAAAAAGAGTTTAAAAAGTGTTTGGTGAATTAAACATTTTTAAAGCTTTTCACACTTTGATACAAAGCAGAGAAATATTTCAGTGACAACAGATTTCAACAGATTTTCAAATAGTCTAATTTGCTTTATTCTTTAGGGTAGTTTATATTTTCTACTCTGCAAACACTGGAAAGTACTCTTTCCAGGGGTAACTTGTGTTCATGTATCAAATAATTCCAAGAAGATGAAGTTTGCATTTAGCTGTATGTTTTATATTAGTTAAACATTAGTTGAGATTTTCATGATCTGTATTTTTTTTTTCAGACTCACTTGATGGGTTGTTTACTGAGATTAAAAAAAGAAAAAAGCCTAGGAGAGGGCTTCTTTTGAATTCCTGTTGACTTACCTATATACAGTCCTATTCCTATATAGCATCTCAGGCCTGCAAATCTAACATGCCTCCCTATTGGGTACTGTAGATGAACAACTTGAAAATCAAGTTCTAGACCAAAGCAGAGCTGACCTGAGAATACCAGCCCTAGGTAGTGATGATAACAGTGAACGGTCCCCTCGACTGGGCCATATGTTAAGACACCTCTGATTGGTATAGTCTACCTCTGAATCACTGGGATTGGAGGTCTTCTGCCCCTGCTTCTGCCCCTGCCCTCAGCAATGCTACTGCAATGGGGTAGCCACGATAGAGACGACTGCTCTCCTCACCTGTCGGCTTACGTGGGGCCAGTAAACGGTCAGGCCTGTTCATCCCACCCTATCCCTGAACACAGCTGACTAGCTCGTACAGCCGTCTTCCCTCCCGCCCTGGTGGTCCAGATCGCCTTGTAACGCCCGTGTTTTTCCTGTTGCATTGTGTCCTCGCAGGTTTGATGATTCCTGTCTTCTGTGTGGTGGAGCAGTTGGATGGCTCTCTTGAATATGACAACAGAGAAGAACACGCTGAGTTCGTCTTGGTGCGAAAAGATGTGCTTTTTAGCCAGCTGGTGGAGACCGCGCTCCTGGCCCTGGGGTATTCCCACAGCTCTGCAGCTCAGGCCCAAGGTATTCCTTCATCTCTCTTTCCTCCCCAGCCTCCTGTGTGATCTGAGGAAGAATAGGTTCCCCCAAACAAGGGCTGCAGAACACTTGGCTGCATTTGACAGCAGGCAACAGCGGTCCTGCAGAATCTTGTTTTCTCGTTCTGTGAAGCATTTGACCAGCACCTCGAGAGCCACCCAAACCGACTTGCATTTCAAAGCAACCGGCATGGTGTTTTTGCATTCATAACTCTGGTATTTTTGCTAAGTCAGCAAATTGGTGTTCTCAGGGCCAGTGCTGAGCTATTTGACCCCTGACTTATCCAAGCTTTAATATATGATTTATAAGCATATGAAATATATTTATTTGCTGCCTTGGGCCTCTGGTTTCTGCAGTTTGCCATCAGGTTTTAATTAAACAGAGAAGCAGTCGCATCTTCTATACCTTTGAAAACGGCTCTACAGTTTTGATGTGGTCCATTCATTAAAAAAAAATCACTTTCTTTGTAATCACTCCTTTTTACCTATTTAATTAACTACTCAAGTTGCATAATTATTTTGGTAATACCGAGGAGCTTATGTGAGTGTCTCTTGTTTCTTTTCAAGCATAGTCCATTGTTCTTTTATGCCAAAGACTAGGCAAAACAAATAATAACAGCATTCCTCAAACCTTGAATAATGGGGAAAAGCTTGAGCCGGTAGAATTATTATCTTTGTTTTTCAGATGAAATGACTGAATGAATAGTTTATGATAATGGTTATAAATAAAGGTGAGAAATTTATAACATCCTGGTCTCACTTTCTATGCTCATTTCCTGTCTTACTATGTTTACTTAACCTTTCTGTGGGTCCCAAGAATTCTTGCTGTGTCTTGAGTCTGACTTCATGTCATTCTTAAGAGAGATCAGTTGACTTTAGTGGTTCTAATGAGGCTTCAAGTGGGGGCCCAGGTGTTGATAGAGTTACAAAAATGCCGAAACCAAAGACACAGGACTCAGACTTCCAAGCTCTTCCCTCTGATTGTAAAAGCACATTAGTGTCTTTTGAAAAGGAAACTTTGTTGAAGTCATAGCTTAGCTCTTCCAGGGTGGTCAAGAATGTCTTCCCAGGTGAGTGTAGCCCACACACGTGTCCTGTGTGTCTCCATACTGTCTGCATCCTGCACATGGCCAGGCTGGGTGCAGGGACGGCAGCTGGACTGTGAAGCCCACCGCTCGCTCTCAGAGCAGTGTGATGGAGGGCGGTGTTTCCTTTCCCGGACAACTTTCTTTCTTGTGGGAGGGACTCAGGATGTGATCCCTGATGAATTGCATGCTGGGCACCACTGCTTTTATTTCCTGTGATGTGTGCCCAAAGGAAATAGAAGAACCCTCTCCCTGTCCCCGTAAACTTTCATGCCGTTGTCGGGGTATTTTTCTTCGAATGTAAAGGTCATTGTATGCCCACTGCCTGCATCCTGGCATGCCAGCTTCCTGTTTGACAGGGCTATCTGTCTCAGTTAGCATGGCTGCTGGGTGCATCATGAGCTCACATGTGGAACACGGCGCACTAAGTGGCCAAGATTTGATTCTTGGCACACGCCGAGGAAAGGGTCTCTCAGGAAATCCACCCCAGGGAGCCCCACTGACTTCTAGGGATGTGGACTGGGAGCTCTACTCACTAACGTGGGCTCTGCAAGCAGTGACGATTGTCCGTCTGGAGCATTAAAGAGGGGACATGCCAAAAACAATTATTTGCTTGCTAAAGTTTCTGAAAACTAAGGTTAAAAAAAGTACTACATATTTACAGGTTTTTTTTTTTTTTTTTGTGTGTGTGTGTGTGTGTGTGTGTGTGTGTGTGTTGAATCAACTCATCAAAAACACTGTCTAGATCAATACTTTATGTTGTGGGAAAAAGGTTTATCACTATAAACCCCACAGACTTAAAAAAAAAATCAGTTTATTTTTTCTTAAGTTGGTGACCTGTTTTTGAATAAGTGGAAAAACTTAGACTTGTTTGTATTTTGAAAAGATGTTATTCGTTCCCCCTTGTCTTCCTGCCGATTAGAAGGTCAAATGCATCTATTATGGATAAGTGGAAAATCTTGTAATTGAATAACATTTTTTTGAATAAATATAAACAAATATTTTAGATCTTTCTTGTCATTTAGATGATTAGAAGATCTGTTTGGGGTAAATGGAAAAAACAGGATTGTTCATTTCTCTGAATGGACATCTTAGGTCTCTGTTGTCATTCAGATGATGAGGAGCAGGAAGCCTGCTGCCCTCTTATTACAACTTGCCTGGTGTGCTTCAGGAGGCAGGTGATTTATGAATCAGACAAACATCACAGCCAGTCTAGAAGAGGACGGAGGACTAAATGTGGTATCTTGTGACTTAGCCAGAAGGTTTCACGTGTGCGCCTTTTATTTTCTTTCTTTGCTTTTGTTCTGGTTTTTCTATGATTTTATAATTCTCCCAAGGTCACCTTCTGGCTGGTCCACTGGTAAAGGAATTGCAGTGTCCCTGAGTTTTGTCTTCCCATGCTGGCAATATGAGGGAGACATAGGCTACAAGGATGATGGGTTGCTTGTACCTTTTAAAAATCTTATGCTCTTGAGAAATGATTTCTTTATTTTGACAAGACCAGAGAAGCCTCTCAGTGATTGACCTGAAGGAGCAGTTTAGATGCCTGTAAAAGAGCAAATATGTTTTCACATGGTTTTGGAATGATGTTCAAGTCCCAGACATCAGGGGTGTACCCATCAAGTCCCAATCAGGGGTGTACCCATGCTTCTGTAAGCATGAGATTGTCAATTTCTTTCACTGAGCGAGTATTCCCTCCAAGTGAGCTGCAAATATTTTTTATTTATTTTCTAAAGGGAAATAGCAAATCTGCTGAAACAGAGTCCAGGGATTCCCCGGCCCATGTTCACAAAATATTTATTTAAATGCTGGCTATTGGCACTAGAGAAAAAGGCACCAGACACTGTCATAAATCACAGGAACTGTGTTTCTAGCTGACTTATCCTTTCCATTTACCAACACACACACCACTAACTGTGTGACTCTCAATGAAATGCAGGGTTCATCTGGACCTGCTGTTGTACGTATGTAGAAAGCTGATGCCTGCACTGTCTGATAGACTGTGAGCCCATGACTCTGCATCCAAGGCCTTAGAGTGTTGGCAGAGAGGGCTCTAGGGAACTGCTGCTGTTTGGGGATCATTAGAGTCCCCTTTCTCTTGTCTTCAATTCACCATTCTCTTTATTCTTCCCCTTTCAACCTTTCAACTTTGTCCCATGAGGCTTCCTGTAACATCCACACAGCTCCCACACTCTCCAAGGATTCTTCAGGTGCTGGTCATACTTGCCAGCAGGATGGCTTTGGGAGGAGACACTTTCTATGGCAAGATGATGTCACACTGTGTGTAACTGACTTAATTTGCAAATAGTCATTTTATCTATAATACTCTTCCCTCAGTGAGTTTCAAAATAAATTTAATTAAATTTTATTTTATGCATATGAGTGTTTTGCCTGTGTGTATGTACATCTACTGTGTGCATGCTTGGTACCTGTAGAGGTCAGAAGAGGCATCGGATTCCTTGGAACTGGAGTTATGAATGGTTGTAAACCTCCATGTGGGTTCTGGGCACTGAACCCAGGTCCTGTATTAGAGGAGCAGGTGATCCTAACTGCTGAGCTGTCTCTCCAGCTTCCACATTTTTTTTTTGACTGGTGGATCTTATTTAAAAGCGAACACGCTAAGCAATAAGTAAGCAAATGTCCTCCTTGGCTGGTTATTTTTGTTGTCAAAACTGGAGGTTTAAGAAAGGATGTACTCACCATCGCCTCTTAGTTATGTTGCAATAATTGCATTTGTGAAGTCATTTGAAATGACTTTTTTTAATGGCATAGAAAAATGTATTTAGTAGATGTTATGTGACTGAAGCATGGTTGGTGCCAAGTAGCCTCAATTATCTAAAATTTCACATATGTTCAGAGAAGAAAGACAAATGAAGTACATTAACTGTGAATGGTGTAGGTGTAGGATTATGGAGGATTTCATTTTCTTCTAATGAGAACAAAAGTAAGTATAAAATTCCACTTCCTTCTCAAATTCTCTGAATGAGTGGGAAGCTGTTACTTTGATACTCCTGTGTTTTGTTAAGGTGTTCCTTTGTTCCTATTGTGTGTGTATGTGGACACACACATTCAACCGTGCCGGCTCTGCCGTTTTTCCAGTGGAAGATTAAAAAAAAAAAAAAAGAACCTGCATGCTGTTTGGGCCTCGGGGAATGAGGCAAGCGATTTCGATTTCTCAGCGTAATGATGCTGGGAACAGTTGAGCAAGTACTCTGTCAGACACTGTTCTGAGAGGTTTGCCTGTCCTGCTTCATTTCATCAGCACAACAGCCCTTTGAAGGCAGTTGTTGAGTTTTCCCCATTTTACAGAAGAGGAAACTGAGGCAAGGAAAGGGTGGGGAGTCACTTTCTCTGGGGTGCAGGCTGATAGGTGAGGAGCTTCTAAGGTGGGAAGCCTGTTGACACATTGCAGGGTCTGAGGGTTTCAGTCCAGAGGTGCTCTAGGAGGAAGCTGGTCCTTTGCAGGTTCAGAGTTGGGCTGGGACCCTTCTCTCTAATATCTTCTCTTCACTCTTTGTAGAAGCCCTTTTAGACAGGGTGCTTCCCAGATACATGTGATGTCTATATTTGACCATGCTCATTCATGTAGGCTCCGCTTCCACGAAAAAAAACATGTAGAGATACTTTTCCAAAGCATTGGATACAGACTTCATTAAACATGAACAAGCACCCAGACCCCACAGAATTGTTTTTTTTTAAGACAAGATCTCACTCTGTATTCCAGGCTAGCCTTGAACTCTGAATAGTCTTTCTGCCTCAGCTTCCTGAGTGCTGGGATTACAGGTGTTCACACCCTACCCCACAGACTTCTAAAACTAAATATTTCCTTAAGGTCACACTGAATCTTGATGTGAAAATAAGGCATGTTTCTTAGCAGTTCTGACCTACTTGTTAATTGATTCCTCATCTCTTATTATTTGTTTATTTATTATTATTATTATTATTATTATTATTATTATTATTATTGACAGGGTTTTTCTGTGTTGCTACCCTGAGACTCACTCTATGGCTGGCTAACCTTGAACTCAGATCTGCCTGCCTCTGTAGTGCCAGGATTAAAGGCGTGGGCCCCCACACCCAGCTGCTACCTCCCCTTTAAGGCATGTCATGAATTAGTACTGTTTCAGCTTTTGGAAGTAAAGAGATGGGGGAAAAAAATGCTATTTTCAATGAGCTTACTTTTTTTTTTAAATTATACATGAGAAATGAAATGTATAGAACTCTTTTCAGTTGATTTTGACCCTCTGAGCTCAGATATATATCACAGTAATATTGAGAGGGTATAAATATACACACACACACACACATAATTTATCTGTTTGGTGCTAATTTACTTATTTTTAAATTAAATGTATTTATTTTATTAATATTTTAATGTTGTTTTAATTTGTCCCTATTGGTGCTTAGTTAAGTGGTTACTACTTAAAACTGTGCAAGAAAGATTTCCTTGTTGTCTGTTGCTGTCGGAAGTAGTTGACGAGGTGGACACAGGCATTGAGTGTCCTAGGAAATCGTTGCTTCACAAGAGAAAGCCCTTCCTTTGCCGGTTCTTTACATTGTTTTCAGGGTCGTCTTCTCGGGCTTCAGCTTTTAACGTGGTGAAGCTTGTGCCTGCCACTCAGTCACTAGCAGTCTGCTGAAAGGATAGACAAACTAACTTGAGCTTACTCATGAGCCTGGAGAAATGTGTGTGTCCCTCAAGAGTGTTAGCTCCCTTTCTTCGGTGGGGAGATCTGAGGCCACTGCCAACCTACCCATTCCCTTAGAAAGGAGCCACAGTACAAAGTACAGTGTGAGACCCATCGTCTGTGTTTGCTAAATTGATGAAAACCGGTTTTGTTTTTATTTAATTTTAATTTTTACATCTATTATGTTTATGTGTGTGTGTGCCAGAGTGAATGGGTGAAGGTCAGAGGTCAGCCTCCAAGAATTGATTCTCTCCTACCGTGTGGCAAGAACTTTTACCTTCTGGGCCATCTCATTGGCCTCAAACATGTCTTTTGAGTTTTGATTTTTACTAAATTTTATCCACAAAGGACTTTTTTTCTCTAGTGTATCTTGCAGTTGGTTTTCATTCATGATTTAGCTGTTGTTTTAAAGTCAGAAGTGGAATGGAGTTGTGGATCAGCCTGTGCTGAGTTATTCAAGTCAGGAGTTACATACATCTATAAATGATAGGTGCTTGGTATTTCAACTCAGTCTTTTTTATTATATGGGCTTTTCTATCCACTTAGTCAAGACACCCTAGAACTTTTATTTGTTGCCTTGATTCCGAGTGGTTTTGTTTTGCTAAACTTAATGGAAGCCCTGACCCTAAAATTTCTTCAAATACCGTGATTTCATGGGAACAGTTAGTGAGTTCAGTCGTAACCTCAGAGGAGGGTTCAGAGATTCACACGTTTTTTGAGGGAGAATGTTAAAAGACATGTGGTTGGGAGCCGAAAGCTCTCCACGCCTTGCAGCTTGACATTTTCCCCATTGAGACCTTTAGAGCTCTCCCTCCCTTCCTATGCTGCTTCCTCGCTTCTTTCTTGCCCCCCCCCCACTTTCGCTTCTTTAATTAAGCTCTCATGGTTGAGAGATTTTTAACTCCCCCCCCTTTATAAGGACATACGGAAAATAGCCCATATTTAGAAGTTTTAGGTCTTGGAGCAAATTTTTTTTTTTTTGGAGACATGGTTTCTCTGTGTGGTCCTGGCTGTCCTGGAACTCGCTCTGTAGATCAGGCTGGCCTTGAACTCAGAGATAGCTGCCTGCCTCTGCCTCCTGAGTGCTGGAATCAAAGGCGTGCACGACCACCGCCTGGCAGAGTAAATTTTAACACATGAGCTTCTTAAAAGAAAAAAAAAAGCTGTTCCCAAAATAACAGAAAATGTACCCCCAATTGCCATAACCCTGCCTTAGCTTCCTCAGAAATAGATGAGCTAAAGTGTAGACTTGGCTGGGATGGCATGTGTTTCTAAAAGGTCCTTCCTGCCATGCCGTCCTCTCCTGCTGCATAACATGGAGTTTTTCACACACGTGTGTAGCTCTGTGTTCACATGCGCATGACAAAACCTGAAACACTCCCTGTAACTAAATACCAAGAGGAAAATAATATCTTATTTCCTCGTCCAAAGTATAGCTAAGATTAAATATCTAATATAAATGTTTATAGCTTTGTATCCCTGTTTACTTTGTCATAATATGTGCTATTTTAAATTTGTAAATATATAATTATGGCTCATGTGAAAGTCAACTGATAAAAATAAAATATTGTCTACATGTAAGTTCGGATAGGGTAAGACTCTCCAACTCTTGGGATGCCTTGCAGTTTAGTGGATAGTGCTTGGTAGAAGCCGTGGGGGGCAAGAGCTGGGGCTGGAGCTCCCTTGGTTGAGTTTGCTTGGCATGCACACAAAGCTGGTTCCTTACTTGAGCTGCCACAAGTAGGGCCGACGTACACTTGTGATCCTAACCCTTGGAAGGATGAGGTGGGAGATTCAGAACTTCAGGGTCATCCAGCTACGTAGAGAGATCAAGGCCAGCCTGGCACACATGAGACCCTCTCCCTAGAACAAGCTATTGAGGGCCGAAAATGCAGGGTGATCTTCATTTCCCTCTGACCTTGCAGTTTCGATCTGGGGACATCTTTTTAAAAATCCAGCCATGTGTAGTAGCCCAGTGCTTGTCATCCCAGCACTTAGGAAGCTCATGCAGGGGTTGTAGTTTAAAGTTAGCTTGGCTCCATAGCAGGGGAGATCCAGGACCAAGAGGGGGGCTGATCGGCTGACTTCTGATGCTTTGTGAAATGAGTCAGCTGACCCTCCAAGGCAGACAGCTTTTATTTATTAATTAAGTAACTGACTAGCTTTGTTTATTCTTCCTTTATAGACTTCATATTATTCACTTCTTATTACATACTTTCCATTGTCTCATGGGCATGTCTGGCTGTGAGGGGTTAGACATGTGAAGCCTGTAGCTTGATGTTGGTGATAATTCTAGTGTGATTTATTCTATATTTCATTTTTTTAAAGAACTTACTTGTTTTTATTTTATGTGCATCGTTGTGAACATGTAACGGGAGTTACAGACAGTTGTGAGCTGTCATGTGGGTGCTGGGAATTGAACCCAGGTCCTCTGGAAGAGCAGCTAGTGCTCCTAACCCCTGAACCACTTCTCCAGCTCCTTTTTTTTTTTAAGATTTATTCATTTATTACGTATACAGTGTTCTGTCTGCATGTTTGACTGCAAGACAGAAGAGGGCACCGGATCTCATTATAGATGGTTGTGAGCCACCATGTGGTTGCTGGGAATTGAACTCAAGACTTCCGGAAGAACAGTCAGTGCTCTTAACCTCTGAGCCATCTCTCCAGCCCCCTATATTTCATTTTTATTCTATTGTAAAGCATAACCTTCTCTTTACCTATATGATTTTTGTTTTTTTTTTGTTTTTTTGGTTTTTCGAGACAGGGTTTCTCTGTGTAGCTTTGCGCCTTTCCTGGGACTCACTTGGTAGCCCAGGCTGGCCTCGAACTCACAGAGATCCGCCTGGCTCTGCCTCCCGAGTGCTGGGATTAAAGGCGTGCGCCACCACCGCCCGGCTCTTCCTATATGATTTTAAATACAAGGTGGTTCCTTTGCTGAGAATCTTCATCTGTTTGTGCTTTAAGATGCAGCACAGATTCTGTCAAGGAATTTATTATTCATTAATATACTTACAGGTGTTTTCATATGCTGCCTCCTGTTAGGCAAGGCCTTAAAAGTTGCCCATCAATACAGGCCTCAGTCTTTGTTTTTACACCATCATTTGCAACTAAGTAAAGTGTATTTTGATATGTTGGATTTTGTAATCTTAAAATATTTTAAAAAAGCCTCCCTCCATATTTTTTCTTCACTTTTGGAAAACGATTGTCATGTTTAAAGCCCACAATTTCAGTTAATTCTTTGTGAGATTTCAGCATTACAAGGTCTCTCGTTCCATGTTTGACGTCTACACTTTGTCCAACATTTCTGGACATTGCTACATTCCCCTGGGATCTGGATTCTGCTGTTGGTCACTCATCCATATAGTATCAGAAAGCCGTGGCTTGTCCCTTGCTTTGGGCAGCTCTGAAATGCGACAGAGGAAGAGTTCATTGGTGGCTTTGCACGGCAGGGGTGAAAAGTGAGCCTTGAGCTGGCTGCTTGGTCACACGTGGGCCCTTTGATTGGGTTGTGTCAGTGCCAGCGAGAGCATAATGGATGATAGGGGCATTTGAAGCCAGGGACTGCAGTGGGTTTTTGGTTGTAGCTGGAAGAATTCTAATGGGTCTGAAGTTGGGGTTTTAGAACATGGGACATTTCTTCCCTGAAAAGCTGTAATTGGCGAAACTACTTGTGTCAACATGAGGAACACACACAGGCTTTCCTCTGCTTGGTTTGATGAACTATCCAGTCAAGGCAGAACTGGTGGTTTACAGGCTCCTTATGGAAAAGTCGCTGCAGCCTGTATGCAAATCACACAGTGCCACGGTCCCCTGGGCTCCCAGGCTTCCAGCTCCAGCTTGGCAAAGAGCTGCTTCCGACGTATTCCTTATGCTGGTTTTGTAAATCAGAGAGTGGGACGTGGAAAGCTTATAACACATTCCAGACCTGTGCCCTTGATCATTCTGCCACAGAAGCCTGGTAATCTCCCATTTAAAAAAACCCCACCAGCGAGGGAGCCCAGTTAAGTGGGAAGTCTGTTCCTGCTCCGAGGCAGGACCAGGTTGACCAGCTTCCAGTTCTTGAGATTGTATGCTCCAGAACCTAGATGATAACTAATGATTCAGAGTGCCTGTATCTTGGGAAGATATTTTGTAAGCAGGTGGGGAGACTTCACTTCAAGGGGGCTGGTTTTGCATAATCTGCCTCGGAAGACGCATATCAGAATTATTTGGAGAGAAGCATGTTTTTAGATCTTTAGCTTTTTGAGCACCATTTTAAGTTAGTGGAGAGTGAAGCTCTGGTTTAAGTTAGTTGGGAGGGAGTGTCTTGAATCTCTGGTTCTCCAACATGCCAGCACTTCACGCTTTCACTTCATGAATTCTTATTCTCTTACATGCACAAGGTATTGTTCTGCATGAGCCAGCAAAGGGTCAGATGTATAACGTCCCTGTCCTGTGTTCCATGTTGGGAAGATGTTGAATTCACTGTGTAGTAGAAGGTTGGAGGAGTCCCTGGGCTCTCCATCTTCTAGTAAGGCTTTGGCTTCTGAAGACAAAATGCTTAACCAGTGCAAAACTGAAAGTTTTAAATTGATTTTGAGGGCTAAAAATAAAATGATACGGGCAATACGAAGATTAAAGTTCTCTTTTTCCAAATAAAATCTGTATAATATATGTAGTTATGTATATGTGTGTGTATACACACACACACACACGTGCATGTGTGTGTATGTAGAGTGTAGTGTGTGGACATGTATTTTGGTCTCTCGTTGAACCCAGAACTTGCCTGGTAGCCACAAGCCTCTGAAGTCTTCCTGTCTCTGCCCCTCATCTCCACCCTCCGGTAGTTCTGGGATCACTAGCATGCAGAGCTATGCCTGGCTTTCGACTGGGGATTAGAACCTGGGTCTTCTTCATGACTGTACAGCAAGCTCTCTTATCTGCTGAGCCATACTCTCAGTAATGTGTTTCTGATAACTGGAATTCATTGAGTGCTGCTTCTGTGCCAGGGACTGTGGGGCTGTTTGCCATGATTATCTCTTCCAGTCCATGGAGCACCTCCGTAGTTGGCACTCTGTCATCTGCCCTGCACCTCTGATGGATGAGTCTCACGGGGGTGAAGAGCTTGACCAGCGGAAGCGCTGGCCCCAGAGAATGTGTGCCAGCCACTACCCTGGTCTTACTGTATTTACAGATGGTCAGCCTAGTTGTCATGTTTTGTTTTTTTTTTGAGATAGGGTCATTCTGTAGCCCAGGCAGGCCTCAAACTTGCAACTTGATGCCTTAGCCTCCTCAGCTGGAGTTCCAGGCTGGACAGCATTTTATAAAATCCTGTTTTATTTGCCCCTCGTTTTGTATATGTCTTAGCACCTTATAAAAACATAAGGTTTTAAAAATCTCCTTTTCTAATAATACAATAATTGCTCATTAATTATAGAAAAGTGAGCAATTAAAAAGTAGAAAGACACCAAACAATCTCCCATGGACCAAACACTAGGGAATGTGTAGGCCTCCTTCTCCTTGGGCCTCCTTCTATATATACAATATTTTTACCTGTCGCCATTGTAATCTCACAATGTTCATAGTCCATTTTCTTTATTATTATTCCCAATGTCACCTAACACTGAAGCTCTGCTCTTCAAAGTCAGTGGGAAACACTGGTTTCTTTTGTCTCCTTCTGATGTCTGTTCAGTAGGAGCAATCTTTAACTTCCAAGTGGGAAGTGCAGAGCTGGGCCCAGCCTGTGCTGGACAATCAGATTTGTTCCAGCATCTGATGAAAATACTGTGGTGTCTTGAAAATCCACTTCACTTCATCCTCACTGTCATCGGGGAAGGCCACTTTTTAAACCAGACCCCCATTTTGGGCTGCTTTCTTTTTCACCCCTACCTTGTGGTAAACAAAGAGTTAAATTTATGTTGGAGGGGTTCTTTTCTCTTTTTCTTCTTTCCTTCCTATTTTTTTTTAAATATGGAAGAAGGGTATAAAAACATTGTGCCATTCAAGAAACTCCAGTTAATTGATTTCATATTTTGTTTTTGTAAGTCTTGTTGTAGCCCGCATGTTGGGCTTTTTTTCCCCTCTTTAAAAAGCACATACACATCATTGTGTGGGCTAGTGACTGAGTGCTTACGAGTTTCACAATGACAGTCCTGTGTTAAGATGTCCCTTGGCCCAGGGATTAATAGCTGATGACAGTCTGTCTGGTAGCTTCTGGTTTTGCTGTGTGCAGTAGAACGGAGGTTTTCTGAAAGTGTCAGGGGGAAGTGCAGAGGGAGCGCTTTTCTTGTGTGCGGAGTGACTAAAGACAGCCTGAGGTTGGAGATAGGGAATTGGTCAGGCAAGTCAGGAATGCACCTCGTTTGCTCAAACGACTCTGTTTGCACCCTTTCTACCAGACCTCAGGTCCTACTAGGCACGACTATGAGGTAAAACCTCTTGCTTGGGCTCTCTTCAGCATTTTGTAGTTCCAACATGGGTCTGGTTTCTCCCTATAGTCTTAGCAGGTTTGATGTGGACCTGGTTACAGTTCTGTGTATTTAAACGGGGCATGGCAGCTCTTTCCTGTAATCTCAACATGTAAGAGACTGTGGCAGGAAGACTTGGAGTTCAAGGTCAGCCTGGGCTACATGGCATTTGTGCCCTTATCCTAAGTCTTTCCTAATGGTGGCACAGGGTGCCCTCCAGTTGACTGACTTCCTCTTGCCTCCTTTTCTAGAATCATTAACTCACTGTGAGAGCTGTTCTTGCAGGGAGAGACCATTTCCTTTCTCTGTGAGTATGCTGGTGGTTCCTGGAGAGATATAGCTGAGTTTTTTGAATAGACATAGCAAGGGTTGGTCAGTGTTTTATATAACTCAAATTATCCATTAAAATGTGCTCCATGTAACTCAAAATACCAATTTATACAAAAGAAATGTTTTAGGTATAAAACAAATGTTTTATCCTGAATATGTGACTGGAGATTTCTGTGTAACATGATTAAGGGATGATTTGCTTCTGTGTCCTTTCTAACTCTGGTAGATATTTAAATGTACCTACTTGCAATTTAAATTAATGCAGTTAAAAAAATAAACAAATTAAGTTGAGATTAAAAAAAAAAAAAAACCCTTTCCGGCTTTTGGAGGACATTTCCTCTGGTGACTAGTGACAAGACCATGGACTTGCTGAACTCTTAGCACATAATCCTTTAGCCAAGTAATGTAAAAGGAATAGGCCAACTGTGACGTCCATCAGAATTAGGACTTTTGGGGAGGTGGTGTCATCTCATTTTAAATAAGGGAGCCTGACTGCAGAGTTGAGTTTATTTAATAAAGATATTTTATTCCAGGCTTAAACATAGGGGTAAGAAAAAGACAGGCACTCAGAAGGAAAAGACAAACATACCTAGGATCATGGGCTTCTCAGAGTCATAGAAAGGAAGATTTACCCAAGTGTGAGCTTGGGCTCCTTGAGGGAGACTCGCCTGCATTGTCTAGTTTACTAAAGTAGCCAGCTTTCCACGGAACCACACCCTGAAAAGTGTGTTTTCCTCCTCTGTCCTGTTGGATGACTTCTGAGTAGCCGTGAAGACATAGGGTTAGCGTTAGCGGGCTCTTGTATATGTCTCATCCTTTGACAGAGAGTGGTGTGGGCGCCGTGGCTGGTTAGGAGCCGAGCGAGCGAGCGGGCAAACAAGCAGAGCTTGTTGTGCATCCATTTCATGCATACGAATCTTGTGTGCTGTAATTATCCCCATCTCATAGCTGAGACAACTGAGGCGAGGGAGATTAAATGACATGCCCCAGGGTACTCTGCAAATAAGCAGAGAGTCTATCTGCCTCTTGAGGCTGTGGCTAGACCCTGACACCCCTGGCCCACTGTGACGTGATTAAGGCATGGTTGTCACAGTGAATTACTATTAATAATAGTTAGGCATGATGGTGCATGATCATAATCCCAGCACACAGGAAGCTGAGGCAAGAGGGTAGCTGCAAATTTGAGGCCATCCTAGGCTATACTGTAGGACCCATTTCTAAAAACCAAACCAATATAGGCTGATATAAAGCCTTACATATATTACATATAGAGTCACTCATTAAAATGCTAAATATTTCTCTCCTTTTTCCTTTTTTTTTTCTTCAGGGTGTAGAATGGGAGGAAGGGAGAAAGGAAGAGAATTTCAAAGACATTATGAATGCATTCTACTTAATCTGAAATATTTTGACGCTTCTAGAAGAGAGAGATGATTTAATTTCATATATAATTGCATGAAGAATTATAAATTATGTTTTCTAAAATACCTATGACACTAAAGCACAAAATGAACAGATAAAACTGATTTGTTCTCTGACAAATCAAGATATATGGCTGTGTTTTCATTACGAGTGCCGTTTGTGCAGAGGGAGCAGCCGAGTACGTTACCATACGACACGAACCGTTTGCAGGCGGCGCTGCCTCTGCATGGACATCTCGAGGTGATTTATAACCACGCTCAATTATTTTTTCTAAAACATGCTGGCAAGCAAAGCCCAGGTTGAACTTCTGAAGTCCTAGCATGCAGATACATCTTTCTAATTGACCTTTGGCATCAGCTTCCTCCTCCGAAATAAAGTGTTTTATTCTGCGAAGTGAATTCAGGGTTTGGGGTGCCAGATATGACATTATCTCTCAGTGCTTTTGATAGTTTCCTGGAAGATAGGTGTTGACTTCTTCTGAAGGAGAATTTATTCGTAGTAAGAATGAGCAATAATTTTTTTTTTATTCTTCTCATTAGACTGAAACAATCCTGTGTGTTCTAGCTCTCTGTGGTGGAGGAAGATAAAAATACAAAATTAAGGTGTTATTAAATTGAAGCTCTTTTGAAAGGACCTGTGTCCCCTAGCTGACACAGGCATTTGTTTATCCTGACATTGAGAAGGGCTGCGGATGGTTTTGTGTGTAATGCTAGCAATTCTGCGTGAACGAACGAGAGAGCCATCTTGTGTGGAGCAGTTGATGTGAGCTGTGGTCAGTGCAGTCCACCGTGGGGGGACACTGTACAGCGATGGATTGTCACCCGCTCCCTTTTGTGAGCCACCCGATGGGTGACGAATGTGCAGGAATGGGAGCAGATGCCAGATCTGAGTGTCACAGAGGAAAGGGATCCCCTGTGGTAGATCTCTTACACCCGCCTCCAGCGGGACAGGATCAGACACACGGAAACATCACTCCCTGCACCAGGAAGCCGCACTGTGGGCCCTATTACCTTCCCTTCTTGTATATAGGCTCCTCACTGTGTCTTTGAAAGTTGACTGAAGGTGACTGATATCTGAAAGGAAACAAATATAATATTATATAAAATGATACGAATATAATAATAAATGAGGTCGGGATTTGGAAACAGGTTTCCAATACATTGACCGTTGCACATTAGTTCTGAAGCACCTTTAGTCTACAGCATAATAAGCCTGGATGGTCAATTGGTTTACTAGTTACTTGTCTCTGAGAAACTGGTCGGATTTGCTCCGGATGAATGTGGTGGCTCTGACACTGCGCTGTCACCCTGCGAGGTCACGTGGGAGCCGACAGTGTGTCCTGACTGGAGTAGGGGTGGGGTCTCTTACTCTACCCTCTGCACGCTTGTTCCAACTGAAGAGAGTGGGCATGGCATGGCATGGTTGTTAGGGCTGGGTTCTCTGCCATGTGACGGCTGGGTGATAACCGTGGTGATTTCCTGGTCTGTGACTCTACTTCACTTTTTTCATCTGTAAAACAAGAGTGATACTAAGAATCCTCCCTCCGTAGGGTTGTCTGGCTAAAAGAAGTCATGTAGAGCGATTTACACTGCCCTTGACCCATAGCAAGGGTTACGTGGAACCACTGTTAAGATCGTTATTGCTGGTGAGAAGGCCATGCAGGCCTAGTGAGTTAAGTGTGATACCTGGGACTCGTGTAAGGAGAGAACTGACTCCTCAAGGCTGCCCTTGGACCTCCACACACATGCCATCGCATGTGCACCCGGACACGCACATGCGGCCCCCCACGGTAATAATAATGCAAAAATAACTTCTAAAAATACAGTTATTGCGAGGGCTAGGGAATTGGCTCAGTCAATAAAGGTTGGCTGTGCAAGCACGTGGACTTGAGGTCGATCCCCAGGAGCTGTATGAAAAAGGCCAAGTGTGGTATAATGTGACTGTAATCCTAGCATTGGAGTGGTGGAGACAGGAGGATCCCTGAGGAGTTCTGGGCAGCCAGTCTAGTCAAAATGAAAGACCCTGTCCCCCCAGGAATAAGATGTAAAGTGATTAAAACACACACCACACACACACACACACACACACACACACACACACACACACACACCAAATAGATTGTTATTATTACTGTAGAGCACAGAAGCCAGCTAAATCTGTATTTTTCTGTCATTTTCTTAGCTTCAATTCATGCAGTACCTCAACCTGAGATACTGACTCTGAATTCCCAATATTGTTTTCTAGGTCTGTTTGTTTTCTTGTGGTATAAAAAGACTGGACACAGACATAGGGGCATGCCTGTCTTTTAAGTTGGTTGCATCCTATTCCATGGCTCCACATTAACCGGAAAAAGAGGTGTGTGTTTGTTTGTTTGGCGTGGAAGAATTGTTCTGTATCACAATGTCGTCTTCCCCTTTTAAAGTACTTGACATATTTTATGTAGTTGACACTGAAGTGAAGTTCCTCCAGTCATCTCCGTGTAAAGCACAGGAAAGCCATTTAAACTAGTTACACGCGTCTTTTCTTCTCAAGTGGTTCTGCTTACGGGATTGACTTGGACGAATCTGGGGCCATGTGGAACAGAGGAGATAGCAAGAAACAAATTATGGGAATGGCTTCCTCTGGAGACAGATTGCAGCAGGTATCGGTACCCCGGAAAATGTGGATGTCCTGAGAACTGAATTAATCACCTTTGCACCCTCGCTCCATTCTCCCTTCCTTTCTCCTGGAGTATTTCATAGGAGCCTGCTTCGCTACCCAAGACATGTTATTTGGCACCTTCTTCATGAACTAAATGATCAGGACTCCAAAGGAAGCTGCTGAAGCTGCCTAACTAGATGAAGAGTGTAGCTTGTGTTGTGGTCTGTTTAGCTATGTTGTAGCGTAAGGTGATTAGCTAGTATACACAGAGGTAAGGAATCAGATGGCGCTGTGCTCAAAAATAGTTTCAATTTCATTTTATTGATTATTCCCTCGTTTCTGTAGTCATCTTCCATTTTGCTATTTCCTTCCCAGTCCTCACTATTTAAACTCTTCCTGTTCTCTTCCTTTTTTTTAAAAATTTTTATTTAGTTATTTATTTATTTTGGGGGCAGTATTCTCTTCTTAAAAAAAAAATCTAAGTGTGGGAAACCAGCATTTGAAGTAGGCCTGTCTCCTGCCAGCCAGTGGATGTGTGGTCCCAACTCTGTTTTGGTGTGTGCTTATTTTAATGTTAGGATCATCAGCTGAAAGCTAATAATACTCCAAGAAAAGTATAATTATGAAGGTAAATCTGTATCAAAAATTGCATGGTGTACCTCAAAGTCAAATATAATTATTAGTGAATAGCCTTCTATTTAATAATTATCCAGTTGTAGAAGTATACATAAAGTAGTGTTTCAAAAATTATGTACTTAGAAAACCATTCAATTTCTTATAAAATATAATCCACCAGATCTTAGTCAAAAATAATCTGTTTTGGTATAATAGAACCATACCTATATGGAAATAACTGAAATAGAACATAATGTCCTTCTGTGAAATGGTGCTGTGTGGTTACTGCTGAGCCCTGGTGCTCACTCCTTTTGGGTCCGGTGGTTCTATTTTTACTTTTCTGAGTCTTTTCCTCTCGTGGCCTTGGCCTTTCACAGTCACTTCTGTACTCTGTGGCCCTCTGTAGTGGCAGTGTGGGGCCGGGGTGCTGCGAGGGGCTAGGGTAGTACCACGGTGAAGGGTCGCTGGCGAGGGGTGGTGCTGGACCTGCTTGATGCCCTTGGAGGTTACAGAGAGGGAGCTGGGAGCTTGTGGGAGCAAGGGGACAGCCTGGATCAGGGGGTGCAGTGCCACAGGCCCAGTTATATCTGTCCTCACAGGTTTGCATGTCTCTGGAGGACTGGTGACAGGAAATTTGGGAGGTGGTGGGCTGTGACTTCCCTGGAGGAATGAAGGGTTCTGTTGAGTGAAGTGTATACCTCACCTTTAAGTAAATCCTTAGCTCCAGGATTGCAGGTGGCCTGGGTATCCTTATATGCTATCTTAGCGTACACTCGGTGATTTCTTTTTTTCCTTTTTCTTTTTTTGGTATTCAAGACAGGGTGTCTTAGTTAGGGTTTCCATTGCTGTGAAGAGACACCATGGTCATGGCAACTCTTATAAAGAAAGCATTTCATTGGGGTTGGCTTACAGTTCAGAGGTTCAGTCCATTATCATCATGGTGGGACACGGCAGCATGCAGGCAGACATGGTGCTGGAGAAGGAGCTGAGAGTTCTACATCTTGATCCACAGGCAGCAGAAGCAGTCTGTCATTGGGCGTAGCTTGAGCATAGGAGACCTCAAAGCTCACAACCCCAGTGATGCACTTTCTCCAACAAGGCCACACCTATGCCAACAAAGCTACACCTCCTAATAGTGCCACTCCCTGTGGGGGCCAATTACATTCACACTACCTCACAGGATCTCTCTGTATATCCCTGATTGTCCTAGAACTCACTATGTAGATAAGGCTGGACTTGAACTCAGAGCGATCCACCTGCTTTTGTCTCTGGAGTACTAGATTAAAGGCATGTACCATCATGCCTGGCTATGCTCAGTGTTTTTTAACCAGTATGCAGTATTGGTATTAAATGCCCAGTGTTACACTACTATTTTAATCATATCATGCATAGTAGTTAAAATAATGCCAGATAGCACTTTCAATGACTATGTGGTTAATAGTGGATATTTATTTATTTATTTATTTTTTTTTGGTTTTTCGAGACAGGGTTTCTCTGTGTAGCTTTGCGCCTTTCCTGGAACTCGCTTTGGAGACCAGGCTGGCCTCGAACTCACAGAGATCCGCCTGGCTCTGCCTCCCGAGTGCTGGGATTAAAGGCGTGCGCCACCACCGCCCGGCTTAATAGTGGATATTTATAGTAATATTTATAATATAACCTCCATTTTTATTAATTGTAAATAACAGTCATTTTGTTTTATTAGTATTTTCTCCTGGTGCTAGGAGGCTGAACCTAGGCTGTGGCACATGCTAAACACGGCTCTTCCACTCAACTGCACCTCCATTTCTGTTAGGTTAAACAGTCTTATTTATTTGAGGCAAGGGCCACTGATAGAATAGAAAACAAAACTACTCTTTTATTGGAGATAAGTTTTGTGGCCCTCATTCTTCTCTGAGTTTTGTTCTCAGGTTGTATTTGGCTCACAGGGTCTATCCCACTCAGCCTGCCTCTTCTCACGGTCCTCGCTGTTTTGTGTTTTGAGTCTAACATTCTTGACTATTGCTTGGGACGTGGTTTTTACTTCATCAGAAGACAATGTTTTTTCTCCTGTCATAGTGTGCTGCTTACCTCCTCCTGTCTGACCCCATGTGCCAAGGCTTATACTGGACGGATCAGTATGTCTTGGGTTGGGTCTCCAAGAGACTCTGCTTCTGCCGCGGTCATCCTGTGTTGTGACTATGGGAAGCAGGTTGACCAGTAGGACTTGACCTCAGCAGCAGCCACATGGTGTTCAAAAGGAAAGGGGTGTGCAGACTGGGGCAATGACAGCAGTGGGGGAGGGGGCTGGCACTGGAGTCTTGCATGAGCGCTTTGACACACTGAGTCACAGCCCATTATCACTTGCGCTCCTGTCAAAACAATACAGCAGCCTGAACTGCAGCTTGGCTCACTCCTCCTGTCACACATGCTCCTCGTAAGTCATTAGAGTGTTGGCGTGGACTCCTTCCGGGATCAGTCAGAGCTGCATTAGGAGAGGGAGTAGTGGTTATTAATCATCTGTGGCTAATTGTGCCGGGGTAGTTTGGGGGTGTCCTGACAGCACTGTGACAAGGCCTGATTTCCAGGTGCCCCTCGCCCGGGAGAGGATATAAGCACAGTGGCTTTGACGAGAGCCGCACTGGAGTGGGCCAAGCAGCACTGCCCTGAGAGTTCAACAGGGAGAAGCCTCGTTGGGTAGGGAGCTCGGTAGGAGTATCATTGCAAAAATGACTGTTATAGCTCGAGACCTCCAATTCAGATTCCAGAGACTTAGAAAAGGCGAGGGGAGACGAGCCAGAGACAGGGTACCCCTCTTCATGAAACTCGCCTCTTCCGGTTCTGGGAGGAAGGCCTTGCCAAGGACATGGCCTTTTATTGCACCCTCGGGTCTTTGGAGCTTGAGAAATCAAGTTTTTCATCTGATCCGGTGCTTCTCAGAAAAATCCAGGATTCTCTGGGAAGGGAGAGGGAAAGTGGATATTGGTCGGCAAGTCGCAGCATTGGCCACAGTGTGTTTGTGTCTGTCGTGGGAAATCAAGACAGGCAGAGAGCAGAGGGGCAGAAAGCCGAGAGTGCCAGCAAGGCCTCCTGATTAGATTCAGATAAAACAACCTCAGAGTTCAGTTTCAATTTGGGGTCTGTTGAACAAAAAAAATTAGACAATGAATTAGGAAGGCTTTGAGCACAGCACTGCCATTGGGCTGGCTGTGCAGACAGAAGCATGGCTCTGAGCCCTGCTTTTCTTAGCTCTATCAAACTGGGGACTTACTGGAACACGTACACAGGAGAACGCGGACTTCAAAGCCAGAAGGTGTAATGCCAAAGAGAGACCTGGGCTTTGAAATACTGCTTCCAGATTTTTTTTTTTTTTTTTTTTTTTTTTGCGTTGAGGATCGAACCCAGGGCCTTGTGCTTGCTAGGCAAGTGCTCTACCACTGAGCTAAATCCACAACCCCTGCTTCCAGATTAAATGCTGAGTAAGTCATGAAAATAAGCATGCAGGTTATGGGAAGTTGTACATTTTATTAACTGTCTTTCCCTACTTTGTGGGACTAATGAACTGGCAAAAGTGTTTCATGGATTAATTTGAAATATTTAGCTTAAAACAACTCTCTAATATTCCTTGGCATGAGTGGGTTTTTTTTGTTGTTGTTGTTGTTTGTTTTTTTGTCAGCCATATAAGCATCCACATACTGTAAAGAAAAGAGGACATGACTGATTCCTGCTCCTGCTCCAGAGATCATTTATAATGTAACAGTTTATCACGCAGTCTTTCCTGATAAATAGTTTGGTTATTTCCTCTGTATGTAGACACTTTCTGATGCTTGCTTCTGCCCATTTCACCGGGCAAACTCCAGATCAAGGTACACGTGAGGTTGCCCTCCGTCTCCACTGCCTGCCCACAGGCTCTTGGGCGGCTTCCCTGTTCTCCGATGTAGCGTTTGCCCTGGGAGCAGAGGTGGGCACACTCACTTTATCAGCTGCTCGTCTCTGTTCCCTCCCAGCCTGTGAGGTACCCTGTGCTGTGCACACCCACCCTCTGCTGGCTCATCCTATACAGCAGCTACCAGGAGCCCTGGGGTGCAGGTGCGCGGCAGGACCTCCCGTGAAGACCCCAGTGCTTGTTTGCCGCTGATAGTGTAGCTCTCTCCTTCATTTTATCTCTAAACGAGAATGGCACACACGCTTATCACGTTGTGAGGATAAGATTATATTCAAACGATGTTCTTAGCGCAGTGTTTTAACACCTGGCAGGTATTCATATTAAAAATTTGGGAGCTGGCTGGGCGGTGGTGGTACACGCCTTTAATCCCAGCACTCGGGAGGCAGAACCAGGCGGATCTTTGTGAGTTCAAGGCCAGCCTGGTCTACAGAGCGAGATCTAGGACGGGCACCAAAGCTACACAGAGAAACCCTGTCTCAAAAAACCAAAAAAAAAAAAAAAAAAAAAGAAATGGATGCTGGGAAGATGGCTTATCATGCAAGAGTTCCTAAGGACCCTGCCAGACATCTCACTGCCTGTAACTTAAGGTCCCAGGACATTGATGCCTCTGGCCTTCACAGGAACCTGTACTCATGTGCACCTCCAACACCGAGGCTCGCACGCAACTCCAGATACTACAAATCACTCTTTAAACATTGAAAGACAGTAAGTAGGACAGTATTGACTTGTCAGGAACACAGCCTCTTTCTCTTGCTTTGTGCTGGCATACAAACAAAAGCAGAGATTTAGAGGGGCATGCAGCAGGACCCTGGGCTGCCCCTGGGGAGCTATTTCATTCTCCTTAGTAAGTAAGGGGTTAAGTTTTGAGTGAGCATGGGATGGCAAAGACAGAAGTGAAAAAAAATTTTTTTTTTCTAAACATAAAGAGCGACTTGGAAAGAAGCCTGTCGGGTGGCTAAGGAGGCCCTCCCGGAGAATGAGAAGGGAATGTATGTGGCAGCGGAGAGTAAATGATTCAATATGATTTGAATTTGATACATAGTAATGTGGCTCAAGTGAGATCTTTATCAGAGGAAGAAAGAAACTACTCAGGATTCATAAATGCCATTTATTAGCAATTACTATTTGGGCTTCTTTAATTAGAAAAAGTCTCCAGGCATCTGAGATCACTAATGGAGCTTTGGAGGTAAGAGGACAAAAGGACTTTTATGGTTTTTTTTTTTTTTTTAAAAAAAGCTAAAACAACAACAACAACAACAAAACCCTTCTTTATTTTTGTATTTACAAAGGTGACTGTAAATGTTTTACCAGCCTGTAAGTGTATGTTTTGATCTACTTTTACACTTATTAACGGCATAGTTACAGTAGGAAAATTCATCACAGGTTTTAACACTTTTTTTATGATAGGCCTATGATGTCATTCATATGTAATACATTGCATTAAAAAAGTGACCACCCGGAGCGGACAGTTAAAATAATGGAGCATTCATTCTACTGAACCTGCTTCCTAAAATAGTCCTCCATTAAAGTCACAGTAATGTGCTCTGAGAGGGACACTTTTAGGGGGCTGCAATCCCACTTCTAAATTGGAGATTTGTAAAGATGATTAATTGTTGACAGATGATAATGGGAAATTTTGAGCTCCAAGGCTTGCACATTGTCCTATCTGCGTGGCTTATCTGCCCTGAGGGGTGGTTGGAGCCTGTCCCATTTTTATCATTTTTACTCAAATACCACAAAAGTGCCCCACCCCAGGACAATGACACTTTACAATCAACCCAAGATTTCAGCATTCCTCCTAGCTGCCTTAAATATCACTGAAATAATCTCTAAGCCTAGGATTAGATTTAGCAGACCAAGTGTCCTTTGAGGTCAGAGTTCAAGGAGTCCTGGTTAGCATTCTGGGTGTGGAGAGGGAAAGATAGTCACTCAAGACACTTTCCTAAACAAAGGTTTCATTCTGTAGGGCTTTAAAAAAAAAATCCCTCAAATAGCCCTAACAGCTGAACACACACACACACACACACACACACACACACACACACACAGAGTTTGTAATCTCTATGCTAGAATGTTTACACCCGTTATTAATGACCCTGGCCTATAGAGTGTGTACAAACCCAAAGAAAAAAGCCCGTGAAGGTGGGGGTGGCCGTGGAGAGCAAGGCATGCCCACAAACTTCCTCCCGCCCTCATTCCTTGCAGACTTGTAATTAAATCCAGACTTGCCGCAGTATCATTACATAGTGAAGATGAGCTGGAAGCTCTTTTGAAGTTAAATTTCTTAACATTACCCCCTGCCGTAGAAAGGGCATTGCCTTGCTGTGACCAATCTTTAAAAACAGAGCAATGCTAAGCGGTGCGTTCACATTCTCAGCAAAGGAGTCTCCTCCAGTGGGACTCGGTATTTCTTTTTTTCTTTTTATTTTGAGACAGGGTTTCTTTGTGTAGCTTTGAGCGCCTTTCCTGGAACTCATTCTGTAGCCCAGGCTGGCCTCGAACTCACAGAGATCCTCTTGCCTCTGTCTCCCAAGTGCTGGGATTAATGGCATGCACCACCACCGCCCGGTGGGACTCCATATGGCATATAAATGTAATATACCTTGTCTTGATTTTTCAAGGATGGTGTTGAGAACATCTAGTAGGCAGAACTGTGGAGTACAGACTAATGTAGCCACAATCAATGGGTTTGTTCACTGCTCTGTGAGTGGGAAAAGCTCTTCCTCAGGGTCGCAGTGTTTACAGAACAGTGTCATAGAACCCGAATTGATCTGGAAAATGTTGGAAGAATACATATGATCTAAATTCTGCTTTCTAACTCATTTTCTCTATTGTTCCATATCAATAAATGTTCTGCAAAAGTCCTCCCCTCCAGTGGAACATAGTCTGCTATGAAAATGAATAGAAGGAGGTACACCACGGGCTGAGGGTGGAGCGTGGGATGGGCTCTTGGGATTGTATTTACACCACAACACAATTAAAGATCATGTCTTTCCATACCCATCATGTTTAGGAATCTTCCTCTGACTTCCTTGCTTCCTTGGTGTAGCTTCGCTGGGCTCTTCCCAGGGATATTTGTGTGTGTGTGTGTGTGTGTGTGTGTGTGTGTGTGTGTGTGTGTGTGTGTGTGTGTGTTGGTGGTTGTGTATGGGTCTCACTTCTTGGAGAGTGACGTGTGCAGCCTTTGTTTTGCATCTTCTCTTACAGGTTAATTGTAAACTTGTCTTTGAAGCTGATTGTTGCTATTGCGTTTTCTACAACATAGGTATTTGGGAAGTATGATCAAGCCTGCCTAAGACTCCTTTTTTAGTAGACCAAACAGCAGCAGGTCTTCGTGTCTGGCCACTCTTCTGTCCCTTGTGTTCTGTGTCACCCCTTTATCTTGTGGCCGTCCAGCTGTCTGTGACTGTCCCACACGGACTCATCTCATTACCTGGGCTGTGATCTTGCCTGTCTAGAAAGGTATTAATTCTTTTTATAGAGGTTTACAATAGTGGCTCCCATGAAATCATTTTAGTATTATCAAGTTTGTTTTCACATTGTTTTAAGTGAATTCCTGTCAGGTCAAAATTATTTATATATGTAACTTAAGTTCATCAATTGAGCCGGGTGGTGGTGGCGCACGCCTTTAATCCCAGCACTCGGGAGGCAGAGGCAGGCGGATCTCTGTGAGTTCGAGGCCAGCCTGGTCTCCAAAGTTCCAGGAAAGGCGCAAAGCTGCACAGAGAAACCCTATCTCGAAAAAACCAAAAAAAAAAAAAAAAAAAAAAAAAAAAAAAATTCATCAATTGATTTTTATTTCTGGTTTTATTTTGTCTGGTTAATTGCTTTAGACACTAAGAATCAATTTATCTTTTTTCTTTCTTTTTTCTTTCCTTCCTTCCTTCCTTCCTTCCTCTCTTTTTTTCTTCCTTCATTCCTTTTTTCTTTCTTTCCTTCTCTCTCTCTTTCTTTTTTGGTATTTTTGAGATAGGGTCTTGTATAGCCCAGGCTGACCTCAAACTTGCAGTGACCTAGAATCCTGGTTTTCTTGCCTTTAGCTCCCATGTGCTGGGATTATAGGCCTGTGCATGCCTGACCAGTTTGAATCTAAACCAAGTCACCCATTATATTGGCATTGTGAAATCTACAATGTTTTTTTATAAGCATCATCATCTAATTTACTGACAGAATGTGAAGGGACAGGAGAAAAGATAAGCTCAAATCCTGGGTTGTAACTGAATACCAAATTCCCAGCTGTTAATGTTCAGGCACAAACTCTGGACCTGGAACCGTATTACCTGGTCCACTGAGTTATTTTAAAGGACTTCAAGTGTTTTTACCTTTCCTGTTATGATAAAAGAACACGATTGCAGTTTGGACTGAACTTTTTGGAGCTCAGTTTGTACTGCTTTGGAATTTCTTTTTCTCTGTGATATTATTTATTTATATATTTATATCACATTCAGTTGTCACTTCTAGAAATACTTGCACTGAGATGTGGGTCCTTGGACCAAGAGACTTAACATTTCCAGCAGTCTGTATTCTTTCCTAACTTTATTCCTGTGTTCACCCTAGGGTTTCCTTAGTTACCACTCTAGCATTTCAAGTTCAAAGCTGCTTTTGCCCCAGCAGGAAAGGTGGGAGTAGGTGGGCAGTTGGTTTTACCTCCAGGTTCTGCATCTTTCTAACATGACGTCACTCCCACAGACAGAACAACCATCTCTTTCTAGATCTTTGTCTCTGGCAAGTTAGCAGGGTTCGGAATCTAGATCTTTGGGCCTGCGCATTCTTTATAAGATTCTTAGAGAGTCCCTGCTTCATTTTCCAGAGTTCCTGCGAGGCTGAAGAATTTAAGCCCCTGGAGAATTTCCTGAGCTGCCAAACAAAAGGCTAGAAAGTGGAGTCTTTAGACTGCCCCTCCCTGTTAGGCAGCCATCCACCTTATGCAAAGTTACTTTACTTCAGCATACTTCTTGTGTCAAATGGGATGAAAGCTATCCTTACTGAAGTTGTGAGATATTAATGATCATGAGATGACGTCATAGCCAATGAGGGGTATTCTTATTGCTATCATGTCCATGATGTTGCTTGCCCATTCATGTAACTCTTGTCTTATGAATCTTTTAATGGTTTTATAACTATTTTAAACTTTCCTTTAGGCACCTCCATCTATGAAATCATACTCATTTTCCTTCAGCTTTTTAATAGTTTTTTTAAGTTACGGAATACTTAGCTCCTCTAAGAATTCCACTGTTGTAACCTCTAGGAGAAGTTGTTTTTTTTATATTTTTTTCTTTTCTTCCTCTCCCCCCTCCACCCACAGGGTTTCTTTGTGTAGCTCTGGCTCTCCTGAAACTCTGTAGACCAGGCTGGCCTCGTACTCATAGAGATCTGCCTGCCTCTGCCTCCTGAGTGCTGGGATTGAAGGAGTACACCACCACCGCCCACTATGATTTTGTACAGCTTTATGTTCTTCTGTGGCTAGAGAGATGGCTCTGTGGTTAACAGCACATGCTGCTCTTGCTGAGGACCTGAGTTCAGTTCCCAGCACCCACATCAGACAGCTTGTAACTCCAGCTGCAGGAGGGTTTGATGCCTCTTCAGGTGCCTACATTCAAGTGCAGAGCCCCCCCTGCCCCCACATAAACAGTGTATTCTCCTGAATTGAGGCCGGCATGGCTCATCTACATAAAGGCATTCATTCTGCCTACCATAGTGAGCACTGGGAAGTGGAGGACCATAAGGCAGCCCCAGACTTCAAGGTACTCAGCTCTTAGAAAGCCCTGCAGAAACTTCCGCTCTGTAGTGGGGGATTCTCGGCAGAAAACTTTGGAATTTTTTTCCTGGTTATTTTTTTTTTCACAGTTTATTTGGAAAACTGTACATTGTTAGTGTATAGGGTTTAGACTTTGGAGAAAAGAGAAGAGACTCCTGGTAGCATAATGATGAGACTGTAGATTTCATTGTTTACAATGCAGCTTTCTCCAGGGTCAGTGGGAAGAAGGCTCTGCCTTGGGTGAGGGCCATGTGTGCAGTATGCGGGGAACAAGAGTAGTAATTACTTTGGACTATTTCATTTTCATGTAATTAAACATTCTTAAATTTTTAGAATTTCTCAATAAGAATAGATTTGAGGAATTTTACCCGACAAGCTTTTCCCTTCTTTTCTTTTTTAAGAATATATCCTCTAGAAATAAGCATGTGGAGTTTGATTTCTTTACCATGAATAATTGTACTAAAATATCTCAAGGACATGTTCTAAATTTGCGGTTGTTATGTGTGAAGGTTCAGAACACTTTTCAGGAAACAGCTTCCTTTTCCTGGAAAAGCAAAATAGCAAAACAAGTAAACAAATAAACAACTCACTACCCTTACCCAAAATCCAACCAACCAAACACAACAGAACACGCCCTATAAACCTAAAAGGTGATGCTAATAATGGTGAAGTGTTCCTTGTGCCCCTAACTGTGCAAAGCATGCAGTTCTTTCTCTTCACCTACACACCCCTCACCTCCATTTCCCCCCTGGCCTTTCTGTGCATCCTCAGGACACACGCTCCCTGTTCTTGTATTTCCTAGTTCCCTGAGCGGCCTGCCTGGCTTCCTAGTCCCTGGAGACCTCGGGAATTGGGTCCCCTGGTGGCAGCCCCTAGAATTGTTATTTCACAGGTCCTGTGTGGGGGGATGTCTGTGACCCCAGTTTGAGAACCAGTGCTGCAATCCAATCGTCCTTGGCTTCTGTTCCCTCTGATGAAGTCGATATTATGCAGGGCCCCTTCTGAAGCTCTTTGTTGCTGAAGAACAGACTGCTCGGTGGGCCAGAACAGATTGTCACCATGTAAATGCGGAGTCAAGGGACATAATTTTACGGGCTCACACCTATCTCCCAGCCAAAGGCATTTCAGGTTAGTTGTTTGCCTGCACTGGTGAAGGAATATGGTCTCATTTGAACTGGGACAACCCTAGCTCTGGGTACATTCTGTGGTACGATGTTTGCCAACTCCCATTCAGCCCGTGCATTTATAATCATCAACTGTTTCCATGCATTGAGTCATGGCAGAAAAACCTCTTCTTTGTAGAACCTCATTAAGATTTCAGTTGCTAACAGATTTTATTTTACAGTTCCAGCTTTCATGATATTAAGATATGGAGATTTGGGCTTCTGGGAGGGACTGTTTACAAGTCGAAAGCTTTTTGCTGTGGGAGCATCACCATGTTTCCAAGGGCACAACCAGAAAGGAAAAGAAAAGGATGGGCTGACAGTCTGATTGACGTGACGTCAGACTTTGACAGCACAATAAAGGATGCTAAGTCACTTTAAAAATATTATTTGTTTGAGACCTGTGTGGTTTTACTTACTATAGCAATTATTTTAAATGATGTTTTTGTAAATTTTATTTGGGGTGGCCAGAAAGACGCATCACATTGGTAAAATAGGAGCATTTTAAAATGAATATTTCTTTATGTTTGTGGTATCTAGATGGTAGACAAACAAGCCCAGATTCAAATGACACTTTTTTTTCCTTTCAGGGTAGCAAACAAATTATACTATGCCATTTTATATCTTAAGAGTTGTTCACTCCTGTGCACTCCAAACCCTTTTTCTAAATAATGTGTGCTTCTTTAATGATGGTTGGCGACAATGAGGTGAGGGTTATCGGCTTTGTTGTTTCTAGGTGCCTGCTGTACCCCGGCTTCTTTCTGCTGACTTGGTCATTGCTTAGGCCTGCACCAAGGGGCCCTGGGCTATACTAAGGGAGCATAGATCTGTCCACAGCTGGAGGCCCTGGCCTGTAGATGGTGGTTGTGTGTGAAAATTCTCATCTCTCTCCTGATGTGATGTTACTGTGCCTTCCCTGGGGAGGCCCTGGCCACTCCCCCCCCCCAGCAGTCCTCTCTGCTGCTTTGTGGGGTGAGTCTTCCACATGCAGCCCGGCTGCTCTTGCAGGCCAGAGGCCGTCTGGATTTCTCTGTTTGCTTTGCCTTTGCAACCTCTCCCTGAAGACCCTCACTTGACCTTGTTCCCTCTCCTCACATTACCTGCTCTTTCTCTATGGGTGATCTCATGGCCCTGGTTGACAGACAGTGCCTCCTAGTGAGAGTGTCACTGTTCTTGCTTTGGATCCCGCCATCCCAGGAGCCCCTGTGAGGATGGTTGCTGAAGACATGCAGGGTAAGGGAGGACTGAGTTTCTGCAGATCTGCTATGTGATTGATTTGCTTTGTTAACATTCTCATCCTGCCTCTGTGATCATCAGTATATGGTTGCTTAACATCCTTTTGGGCAATATCATATCTGTTCATAATTCTAGCCAAAAATTTCTGAATTAGAGGCTTTCTCGGTTCAAAATAGATGAGATTTCATGAAAGATCTGGGGCTTCAGAATGCCAACGGCTCTTTTTCATGTGTGGTTGCTTCTCTGATTTCCAGGAGAGTGTAGCAATTTGACAGTAGTACACAACTCCATTGAGAAAAATCTGTCAGGTACAGAATGGAGTGAAAGACAAAATAAAATGGCCTGTCCATGCCCCTTCCGGGGCAAGGATGCATTGTTTTAACAGCTGGGTGATTACAGTTGAAATCTTCTCAGTAGCCCGTAGTGTCTTCCTCCCCTCCACATAGGCAATAATGTAGATATGCTATTAATACATGCACACTGTTACACCCACTATACATATGTGTATGTCTGTGTCCACACCCATACCAAAAAACACACATGTAAATCTATCATCTGTATCTTTTCACTTGTTGTTAGTATTTTTCATGGCATGAATTTTGAATGCCTGTTTGTATCTGCATGTCACCAATTAACCATCTCATTTGGTGTAGACACACTATTTAGAATTTATTTTTGCAAGTAACTTTTTAATAAAAAATTATGTATTTGAATTCCATTCTGTTCCTGATTAATTAGTTGGTGGTAGTGGGTAATAGTTTAAAATAACTTGAAAAATCTAGATTCTATTCCTAGTTGACATTTGTGATTGATTTTCATTGACATCTAAGGTGTCATGTTGTCAAATTTCAGACTTTGCATTTAATTAGTGTTTTTTTAAATTATAGTTATCTTGGAATTAAGGTTTCCTTGGGAGGAGGGGTGTCTCAGGCTGGCCTCAAACTGGCTATCTAGTTAAGAATGATCTTGAACTCTTGATCCTCCTGTCTCTGCCTTCCAAATTAGAGTTAAAAAATACACAGTTCATTTGAGTATGAGCTGGTAGCATTGTCCTGATTTAAAGGTCAAACAGGGTCAGTCAGGGAGTCTGTAAAGCATGCTTGAAGGGACAAGGTTGCTAATTGGAATATTCTGTGGTATAATGGTCAGCAAAGGTTTTATTGTGAGGTATGCCATGCTCGCCAAGGAATACAAGTGATTTTTATGTTTAGTATTAGAAAATAGATACTAAAACAAGCATTCTGGTTTGTACATACTGCTAGAAAAATAGAATATTGCTAGTACCTTCCAAACTGTCTCTTTTTAATTGCTAATTTATTCTTATCAATGCAATTTAGTTTTTGTGAATGTGTGCCAAAGAGCTCAGTAGCCACAGAGTAGCCTGGGAAGAGTTGACATTTTCTGTTTCTTCTGCTTTTTCCTGCCATCCCTCCTTACTTTCCCTTTCCCCATCCTCCTGGTGTCTCAACCCTCCACTCGGATCCACTTCTGCCCCCTCCCCCGCAGCATGAGTGGCCACAGGGACAGTATTGACCAGTACTGCCATCTGAGCCACCTGACCTCCCCAGGTTTGGATTTTCTGTTTAATTTAGAGTAAGATCCATGTTTTCCCTGAACTGCAGAGTCCCTCTGATCTCTGCTGGGTCACTGTTCACTGTTCACCCCTGTACCGGCTCCTGTCTGCTCACCACTCACCCCTGTATGACTCCCATCCACAGCAGCTTCCTAGTTCTCTGCTCAGCCACATCTGGCTACTGTGTGCAAGGTGGGTTCCTTTTCATCCCTAGGGGCCATTCTCCTTGACTTCCTGATTGTTCTTTCTCTGAGCATACTATTATTTCTGTTCTTAGCACTTGCTACATTTTTAATTATACCTTTGCTTGTTGGTTAGTAGACTTTAAGTCTGATGAGTGTAGTTACATGTCTGTCTCATTCACCACGCTGCACTTCCATTACCTGGGTAGACACACAGTATTGAAATAGATGAATGAATTAGAGTTTGGCGATGCCTTTGGACACTATTTTTTAGTATTACAAGGCTTCTTACATTCAAAATATTTGTATGGTATTGTGGGTGTAACAAAATTGAGCCACTGAACTAGGCCTGTGTTCTTGGGTCTACTTGTGCTGGCCATGTGTATTATTTTTTAATCCCCACTGACCCATTTATTAAGTGCCACCAATTTAGGTCAAATACTCAGAGAAATTATTTTTGTTTCCAGTACTAATCTCAGATATGCAGGACAGAAAGATTTATCCAACATACTACAGTGGAGGGCTCTTGATATAACAGAAAGAACGTGAGTTCTGGGGTCATGGAACCCTGAGAGTGGAGAGTAGTTATGCTGAATCTACATCACATTTTATCCCTACTTTTCCTCTCACAAGCAATGATATCCACCTCATTGGTTGGTAGTAATGGTTGATAGGAGATAATACATGCTAAATTCTAACATGGTGCTGTCCATGGATAGATGCTTAATTTATGATGTTATTTGTTTTTATTACTTATGTACCTATATAATCAGCTGTTTAATTCTTTCCTCCTCCCATTTGGTCCTCCGGGAAACTGAGACTGTTTGCTTTGTAGGAGTAATGTAGAGATGAAGTGGAATAATATGTACGTGTACTGATGCACGGTACTTACTGATGCATGGTACTTACTGATGCATGGTACTTACTGATGCATGGTACTTACTGATGCATGGTACTTACTGATGCATGGTACTTACTGATGCATGGGATTTACTGATACATGGTACTTACTGATGCATGGTACTTAGTGATGCATGGTACTTACTGATGCATGGTACTTACTAATGCCTGGTACTTAGTGTTGCATGGTGCTTACTGATGCCTGGTACTTAGTGTTGCATGGTGCTTACTGATGCATGATGCTTACTGATTGTGGTACTTACTGATGCATAATGCTTACTAATTGTGGTACTTACTGATGCTTGGTACTTATTGATGCATGGTTCTTACTGACTATGGTACTTACTGATGCATGGTACTCAGGCAACTCTCCTGCCTTGTCGTTGCCTGCAGTGAGTGAATGTGGGTGCTTAGTGGAAGAGCTGGACCCAGTTACTTGGCCGCAGTTTTAGTCTTTAAGTTCATTGGTCCATTCGACAGCTGGTTTTGGAGGTGCTCAGATTAGTGCCGGGACTGCAAGGACAGTGGGATAGGAAATGAGCGTTTATAGGAAGTAGTCGTCATTTACCTCGTGAGTGAATCTGCAGCGCAGTGGGATTGTCTCTCAGGGATGTGGGGAGGGTGCTGTTCCCCCTGGAGGTCTATGTGAGGTCCGTCTCAGAGGCTGGGAAGACATTAGAGGGGACCAGTCACCTTGATGCTCCCAGTCAGACAAACCTCGCCTTCAGTGAAAAATTTTTGTACCTTAGGCAAATTGTTTATCCTAATGGGAAGTGGAGATATTCTATCACAGGACTTTTGTGAAGGTTAACACAATGAGAAAGTGGGAACACACCATTATGTATAAGTACATATTCTTTGCAATCAAATGAGATTTTGTGCGCTTTTGTATGTACCAGGAGATTGTAGAATAGCTTCCAATCCCAGGAGGCCATCTCTGCAGGACTTTATGAGGTGACCTGTTGGTTTGTTGTTCTCAGCTTTGGTAAGCCTAAACCCTATCTTACCTGTCAAAGTTCAGAGACTGGTCGGTCACCACCATCTGCA
This sequence comes from Peromyscus californicus insignis, assembly GCF_007827085.1. Lineage (NCBI taxonomy): Eukaryota > Metazoa > Chordata > Mammalia > Rodentia > Cricetidae > Peromyscus > Peromyscus californicus. Next base: position 10,707,660 of record NW_026294514.1, on the reverse strand, counting down.
CCTCAGCTTCTTAACACTTTTGCTTGGTCATGTACGTGTCCTCCTTAGCAACTTACATACCATAATGCCTTTCTCGCTCGAGAGTCTAAGCAGGAAATCAACCGTTTTAGCTCTGCATTATTGTTTCTCTATGATAACGACAAATGGGAAGGGCATTTTGTTCAGCCAGCCTTTCAAAACTGACAGAGAACCCGGATTCACAGATCTCATTTAATGCCACCGACAGCTCTGAGCAGGGGCCATGGGCTGAGCGGACTGAGCGAGGAGAGGTGAGGGCTTTGACTGTGGCATTCTAGGCGAAGGCTTTTCACTTTAGGGAGGAAAAATACTACTTTTCTTCTCTACACTTCTAGGTCCTCAGGCTGGGACTTTGTAAGTCAGACTGACAGAAGACAGACTAACAGGAGAAAAACAAGTTTATGAAGAGTTGCCTCTGTGTCTGACTCCTTCCAGAGACCTTTAGTTCAGTGTGCCGAGTGGCATTTTTGGGGTAACATTCTGCTCCCATTCAGTGCTGTTCCTGCCTCTAAGCTTTGTCTGATTTCGCATTCTCAGACTCCATTGTTCTCATGCTGACAGGCTTTCCTATCTCTCCTCACCTGGGCAGTCGTGAGCTCTAAATGGTGTCTGCTTGACAGCAGTTTCCCATGGCCCGAGTTCTAGAACGCTAGAAGTCTGTCCTTTGGTTGACGTTGGTGCTTCTCACTTGCTTCTTGATGCTCTGTACTGGCTTCCACTGGGGCCCCTTCAGATCGCTCTTCCCTCCTCAGAACCGCCGAGGCTCTCTGTTTCTTGATGTTGATCTCTCCATACTGTCAAGGTGTGGAGTGTACTATGATAGGGCTTCTGGGAGGTGGAGACAAGAGAGTGTAGTCTTTATGTGGAAGTACGCCGTTAAGCACCTTCTGTCTTTCACAGATTCAGAACCAAATTCTTCCGTCACAGTATGTGGCCACTTCATGTCTATATTGGCTGCCTTTAAAAATGCCCAATATACTTACCTTCATCTGTTTATTCTTCTTTTCCAGATTTTGTATTAGACACATTCAGGATTGCTGAGTTCTTTTCCAGATTGACCTGTGCTTGAACTGAATGACTTTGTTGATAAGTCCCTAGTATATAAAGAGTGCTAAGATGACCATGGTGATACTCAATATAATATGTGCTTTTTACCTTGTTAGACATCATAGGTTTATAATTATTACTCATGGAATCCTACTAGCCAGAGTCCTTTCTCAGAGTTAAAGCATATTTTCACACAGCATAATCTTCACAAAATAGGAACACACTACATACAGTTGAATTAAAACTGATTAGAACTCATACCATGGAGCGCCATGAATATTTGTTGTAAGATATGACTCACCTTCTTTAAAACAATTTTTTTTTTGTAATAACTGCCCACTCTTTTCCCTGGCATACTTACTTGTTATCTTTGCTTTGGTAAATAGCCACTCAGCTAGATGCAAAAAAGACTGAAAAGAAAGACACAAAGGGATGTGTGTGCCTGGCCATCTATCTCCTTTCCTTTCCTCTGATATTTTATATATGCTTGGTTTCAAAAACCAGTTTAAAAATAAAAAAGATGAGGGCGGCTGCAATCTGCTCCACTTTATGCAGATGAGGTGTGGCCCTCAGGCACCTGCCAAACTTCTAATAAGCCTTCAGTTGGGCCTGATTATTGAGAAGGCAGATCCTTTCCTATAGGCCAGGAATGGATTGGGGAACCACGATTCCACTAGTAGATGTGGGTCAGGTCAGAGCAGTACACTGCCTCAGCATGTGCATGAGTCAAACGGGCCTCACATGGCCATTCCTCTATTATTCTTGGCTTCTCCTTGAGGACAGTGAGGTTCCCAAAGGCCAGCAGGATTATGACCTCTCTGTGCTGTGGCTCATTTGAAAGGTCCTTTTCCTGTATATTTCATTTGAAAAATATTATTTCTGTGAAACATGTCTGTAAGCCTTACATTTGCAACAACAAATATCTTTAATTATCCAGAATGAATGTTTTTACAAGGATGCCACTCAAAGTGAGTTGAATTTTTGGATTATCAAGGCAGCCATTTTTAATGTTGCTGGATGGGGCATTATCTTTCAAATAGATAGTAGATGTAACAAAAGTGAAAATCTCCATCCTCTTGTTTTGGACTCTCAGAATATGCTTTATAGAAATAGTTTGAAAAAGATTTCATTTTGTGGGAAGATTAAGTTCTTTTATGAACTAAGCTGAGACTGGAAGATTAAAGAGCTATGTTGGGCCCATCTCCAGGTGTGGGTATGTAAAGAGTTATGGAAAGTAACTAGCTTTGTCAGTTATCCAAATCCAGCCCATGGTCAGAACTGATAGCTATTTAACATGAACGTATCTCAGGTGAAGTCACTTTGTAACCCAAATTACTTCTTGATCACAGAGGATCAAGAAACAGACAGTTGACATATTCTAGATCATCATGGATATTGAAGTAAGAGAAGTAATCATGTCCTAGATACAATATTAAACCATCACATGATTTAGTTCACAAAGTGATTTATGGATGAAGGACAGAATTCCCCTTTTCTGGCTTATTATAAGCATTATTATTATGGGTAACAACCCAACCGAATGTTGTGTTAGCAAGTAATTTTGTAGACTGAGTAAGAATTGCAAAGCTTTTGTTTCTTATTTCTTTGCTTTATTTGGGAACATATAAATTAAATACTGAAATTGCATATCACAAACATGAAACTGGAAAGGAAATTTGCAAACCGTTTTGGTTGACACCGTTCCTAGGACATATTCATGTTTCAGTATAATTGTGCAAGGTTTTGTATTTTTGTTTTTGCCTCTACTAGTGTCAGGATCAAAGAAACAAGGTACTTGAGAGATGAAGTGGTCTCTATTAGACTGACTGGTTTCGAGATGTATCCACAAGTATAAGAACCACAGACTTATCAGCAAGTGTCCATACGCATTTGACTTACATGAATTTAACTTATCATGAGTTGTATGAAATACTATATAAGGACCTAAAAATTAATGACTGCTCTGTTTTTGGTACCAGTCAGTTTGATTTTGGTCATGGGTATGTTGGTTGACTGCTTTCTTCCTGTGGAGCAGCATAGAATTAATTCCATGAGAAGCTCAAAGCAAATGCTCCATTTCTTGATGGGTTAATAGAAAATGACATGGCAAAGAACACTGGACAACTGAAAACAGAGGCAAATTTGGGCCACTAAATATCATCCTCACACAAGGATTAGGCATGAAGAAAAGCAGGACGCTGTTGGTGGACATTTTCTGTGTTTTCATCTCCATGGATTATGGGATGTATTTGTTAAAACAACAAAAGTAACACATACAACACAGTAGTAGGAAGCTAGAGTACGTGGATCCTCTTGTTTTCCGTTTAGGAATGTGAATGACTAACTATATAATTAGATTTGTGACTTTCCTTCCTTTTAGAGGTGGGCAGTTTGATAATAGTTTGCTATTAGAATCAAAGTGGAGCACCATTCTAGTTATTTTAAGGATGGTTGAATTAAAAGCAAAACAAAAAGACTCCATGTGACCTATTAGCTCTGGCCAGGTTCCCCAGGTAGAGCCCCGTAGACTTATACAGCATCATCTCATGTAAGCTTTCTCTTCTCTTCTCTATCAGTTTTCTTTTTTAATTTTTATGTTTAAATGTTTATGTTTTTTTTTTGAGAACGAGTCCCACTATGTGGCCCAGGTTAGTTGTGAGCTAGTGCTTTTCCTGCCATGGTTTGCCATTTGCTGAGATCACCACATACACTACCCCATTCAGCTCACCAGACTATTTAAAAAATAGTCCAAATAAGTCTCACTGAGGGGAGAGACTGAGCCTGCCTCTGTGGAGTGGAGAGACCTTGGTGTTCAATTCAGGTACTTTGCAATAGAGAGGGTTATTCTGTTCAGCTGTGGGGATAGGTGCCATCCTGGGGGATATAGAAGATATCACCACAGGGAAGGACTGAACATGTCCTCAGGCATCCCCTATGGATGAAAGAAAAGTGGGTTCTATTATTATTTTGAGGTCTTCATATATTTATTAATTAATAATAGGATGATTGTGTCACTGTCTTAGTTAAGGTTTATGTTGCTGTGAAGAGACACCATGCCCTTGGCAACTCTTATAAAGGAAAACATTTAATTGGGACTGGCTTACAGGTTCAGGGGTTCAGTCCATTATGGTCATGGCTGGAGGCATGGCAGCGCGCAGGTAGATATGGTGTTGGAGAGGTAGCCGAGAGTTCTACATCTGGATCCATATACAGCAGGAAAAGAGCTCCATACTTGGCCTGGCTTTGAGCATCTGAAACCTCAAAGCCCACCAACAGTGACACACTTCCTCCAAGGCCACACCCTAATAGTGTGCCACTCCCTGTGAGCCTATAGGGGCCATTTTCATTCAAACCATCAGTCACTCATAGTTTGTAGTAAACAGTGTAGTTGGCAGAATACTTGGGTTTGTTTTTTTAACTTTGAACTACGTTCCCTTTTCTGATTGATGTAAGTGCCATTGTTTTGCTCACCAACTGGCAGACCTTCAGTTATTCTGAATGTAGAAGTTGTTTTCTATACTTAGGAAGTTAAAGAAAAAAAAATAAAGATCCTTCCCTGAGAAAAATAAAGTTGGGTGCTTGCCATTTTTTTAAAGTAGAATTTTAATGAAGGACAAATCAACCCACCAGTTCAGTGTTGTCAAGTTTGAAGGCTTAATGCCTCTTTCAAAAGACAGTAATCAAAGCCACCATGATTGGACCCCATGTACTTGGGAGGCCTTTTGGCCTAGGATTTCAGAGCTGCAGTGGCAGGGAGATACCGAAGGAATCTCTTTTGTAGTGCAGGGCATTGCATGGAAAATTCAGCTTGAGGACATTAGCCCCTGACCTTTCTCTGCCTGTGTCAGCCTTTTGGGAAGGCATCTGCACGTGCAGAGGATCTCTGGGATAGTGGGTAGAGGGCAGGTGGCACTTCCACTCAGACTAATAATGGCAGGATGGAGGGTAAGGGGCTCTAGTCACTGGAATACAACGAACTGCCAGCCGCAGTACATCAGCCAGCTTTTTATTGCAAGTAACAGAACACACGAGAAAATGACTTTAAAGGGAAGGAAAACTCATCGGGCTGAGGATTTCAGGGAGTCCAGTTCATGGTCAGCAGGTCAGTTGCTCTCAGACCTGTTGAAAGACAGAAGCATCGTAGAGGAGGAAGCTGCTCACCTCAGGGTAGCCAGGAAGCAGATAGAATCTGATATGGGGCTAGTTCCTTCCAAGATGCTCCAGTGACAAATTGACTCCAACCAGGCCCTGCTTCCTAGCAGCCTGTTTAGCTCTGTGCTCCTCGATGGTGGGATTAGCACTTTCATAATCTAGTTACCTCCCAGTAGCATTACCAGATGGGGAAACTAAGCCTTCAACCCATGAGCCTTTGAAGACATTTTCAAACCATAACACCAGAAGATAATTTGCCGTGTTAGCCAGTGACATTTTAGGATATTTAGTGTTTTGCTTAAGTAAAGGCAACTCTCCCTCAAAAACACTGTACAGAGCTGAACGCTTACTTCTTTTATGTTAACTTAGCATTCATGAATGCCAGTGCACACAGCTCTTCATAACGTCCTTAAAATGTTTTTGCATTTATTTGCTTGTGCATGTACATGTCACAGCATGCACATGGAGGGTAGAGGACTGTCCACAGCATCAGTTCTCTCCTTTCACTGCCTGTGTGTTCTGGGGACCAGATGGAGGTTGTGGTTTGACAGCAAGCCTCTTGACCTGCTGGGGCATCTTGTGGGCCCCGCTTTATCATTTTCAGTGCAGTTTGACTTGGGTTCTTTCATTGTGATCATCGTGAGTCAGGCAGGGGCTTTCTTTGTTTCATTGAATTCTTTTTCTTTTAATGCCTCATGTTCTAGTAAAGAAAGCAGGGGCCCAGAAAAGATACAGAGCCACAGCCAAAGCCACATCTCTGACTTTCCTCCTGCTGCCTTTCAGTGAAATGGCCTTATTGGCATGTGATCCACCGTATTGTAGGCATCCTCATGGTTATGAGGCTAGGGTTATTAAGACAAGTTAAATTGACATAATCCTGACAGCATAAAGTTCAAATTTGCAGAAAGTTTTCTAATGTATATTCATATATAGGAAAGTGTGCTTCACCTCCCATATTGCTTATTCAGTCCATGCCAAGTCCACATAGCCAACAGGAAATAAACACAGCGACAGTGCACGCCACCCCACTTTCCTTCCATGCTGGAACATTGTGCTTTCTTGCTAGTTGTCCTAACTGACAGTAGTGAGCACATTTTCTAGTGAATTAAAAATGAGAGAATCTGGGAATCATTTGGTTTCAACTCTTTTCAGGTTGAGAATCTGAGGCTAGATCTTCATCTTCTGGCCATTGTGGTTTTTTGTTTGTTTGTTTGTTTGTTTTGTTTTAAGTGGGAACCCTAGGCAGTAATTCTCAAGGCTGGCTCCTCAGCAGCCTCTCTTAGGGTTCTCTCCATAGAGCTTTTGTTTCATAGGCCAGAAAGAGGCTCGTAATTGCTCTAGGGGTGAAAATGGAGCTCACTCATTTAATGAGACCACTTTGAATAGCAGTATCCTTACAATGGAAGAAGAAGAATTAGTTTCTTCCTCTTTGCTTCCTCCCAGATCCTCACAAGGTATTCGATTCAACTGCCATGGCTAATTATACATATAATCAGGACCGGTATCTACGTCTCTCCTTCTTCAGTTGCCCTTTAATTCATGTGACATTTTCTGACATGTCTGAATATTCCATGGGGCTCATATAAGCTGTCATCATTATTCATCGCCATGTGTGTTGTGACTGTAAGTCTGCCTTTGATCCAGTTCAAGAAGTGTTTGTCTGCTGAGACTACCTCTTACGTATTGGGCCCTTGGCGTCTCTCATAGCCATTGAAGTGAGAGTGGCATATTTCAAATTTTGTTTTGCAGTATTTAAATATGACATTTCCAAAATGCAAATTAAGGAGCTATCTGGACATCTCTAAGTGTGAAGTGTCTGAGACCTGTAAATCATGTGCATTCTAAGGCTTAATAGAATAGAATACATGATGTGCGTCTCATGTACATACACAGGAACACAGGGAGTGAAAAATCATTAGAATGTTTGGAAGGGAACAAAAGCAAACATTCTCCAAATCAAAAGCATTCATCACTTTCAGTGATTTCATCCATGTTTGCTCTCATGCTGTATAGCTACTTAGTGAATGGCTGAGAGATCTGTTGAGTTGGAACATGGATAAAAGTGGACACCCTAGCCAGGTACGGTGGCATACACCTTTAATCTCAGCACTTGGGAGGCAGAGGCAGGAGGATCTCTGTGAGTTTGAGGCCAGCCTGGTCTACAGAGTGAACTCCAGGACAGTCAGGGCTATTGTAGAATTACCCTGTCTTTAAAAAAAAAAAAAAAGGGTGCATAATATAAATGTACTTCTTGCATTAATCTGGCCACCTTTTCTTTGATACTTTACATACCATCATAATAGCACCCTTAAGGCACACCCTAGATTACAGGAAACAGAATATACCTGAAGGATTATTCTGGAATATGTAACTGGGAGCATGAGATTGATAAGATTTCCCAAGCTTGCTGAACCGGGTAGTAGAGGACCTGCAATGTCAGACCATCAGGAAACTCTACTATAGCTCTTTAGCTCCCCTCTGAAAAGATTATGGATAATTAATTAGGACGTGAAATATGCAAGGTGACAGCAGTTTTAGATCTTTCGTGGATACTTCTTACCCCAGAGCATACAGAAACACTAGCTAAGTATGTTTTGAAGAACAGCACAGTAAGTCTAAGGGAATGTGCGTTCCCTGTGCCTTTGTTTCCTAGAGATGTTGGAGGAAGACAGGGATGGAGGAAATACCTTCATTCAAATGTATTTCTGAACAGAAAGGAGGAAAGAGAGGAGGGGAGGGGAAGGGAGGAATGATTGGGAGAAAAGAACAAGAATCCTTGTTTGTGTTACCTGCCAAAATTAGTCCTTTAATTTGAAATTCTTTCAGACAATTGTTAAAACTAGAAACAATAATACGAAAATCTATCACAGATGAGGTTTCTAACCAGCACTAGAACTGGTCCCAAGTAACTTCACGCGACACTTTTCTCATTTTTCATTCTCCATGTAATAGTTTTAAATGGTACTCTCATGAAATAAATAACTAAATGCCAACCATATTTTTTTTATAGCCTGGCTGATAATTTGGCTGTTTTTCAGGAGAATTGGAATTTTCAAAATTAAATAAGGGTTTATAAAATACCAACTTCAGAAAGTTTTATTTAATTTGTGGAATAATTTTGTTCACCCTCTTCTTTCTTTCCTCCCCCCCTCTGCAACAGGGCCTTTATTAATTTAGTCTAGTTACTTAGTGCTTATATTAAATAATCTAATAAAAATCAGAGTTGTAACATAACGTTTCCCAAATGTGAAACAGCATCTATTACATGGGACCAAATCTTTATGTTGCACAATGTAGAAACATGTATAGAATTACAAGGCATCAAATGCTACTGTATATATATATGTGTGTGTGTGTGTGTGTGTGTGTGTGTGTGTGTGTGTGTGTGTGTAGAATGTCTATACTGTAAGGGGGTGACTATTTCTAAAAAGTTGAGAAATGCTGTTTATAAACCTATAGTTTATAGAAAGTACTCTAAAACTAATTTTGGTTTTTAAATACCAATAGTCTTCCTTGTAATATTCCTTGAAAAGTGTAGGTATGGTTTAAAAATCAAAAAGTCATTTTTAAAATTATTATTTTGTGTGTAGGGACATTTTCTCTGCATATTTCTATCTATGTGCACTGTATGTGTGTCTGGTACCTATGAAGCCTAGAAGAGGGCATCGGATTCCTTGGAACTAGAGTTACAGATGATTGTGAGCCACCATGTAGATGTAGGGAATCGAATCCAGTTCCTCTGCAAGGGCAGAAAATGTTTTTAATGGCTCAGCCATCTCCCTAGCTCCTAGGTTAATGTTCTTCAGAATTAAAACTTTGGTTGTTTGTGTGATAAATAATACTCAGATTGTTGCAAGTGGATCAAATGTGTGTGGGGAATGGAAATCATGCGCTTGCATTCATGTAAGCATGTGTGCACTGTGCTCTGTTGATATATATATATATATATATATATATATATATATATATATATATATATAAAACAATAGAGCCTCAACATTTATTCTGAGTTGTTGAATTATTGTTTTTGTGCTGTTATAAATACAGTATTAAGTGCGTCATAGGCTCAGAGACCAGTGTGTTGAGAGGTTTTGTTAATTTGTGTAAATTACAAAGGCAGCTGAATAAAGCAGAATTCCTGAAGAATGCTATTTCATCTCTGTTTCCTTTATTGGAGTGCAAAGCAGTTGGGATGTATAGCGTCCTTACATTTAAAGTGGAAAGTGTTGAAGAGTTGGTCTGCTCCAGAAAGGGATGTTGGGGTTCTGGTAAGCTATGCATGAAGAAGAGAAGCATGTCTTGGCCTTTCCTTTCTCTTTCCTCATTGCGTATCATTCCACCACAGGTTCAGCAATAATAACTACAATTTATGCCATTTTCCTGGTGCAGATTGATGATATACCACAGTCAGGCCACAGGTTAGAAGCACAGGCTGAGTTATTACGTACTGCTGGGTAGTGATTTCCTGTGAACTGATTTATGGATAAATAATTCTATGTTCTTATTATATAGGACAGACAGTTTTTAATTTCTTTAACAAAGCATAGCTTAACAACAGAAAATTATATGCTGGAGCGTAGGGACCCAATCGCTCCGAGGAGGGTAAACAGATGCAATCAATGTCATGAGTTCTCCTATTTTTACAAGGGTCTCATCAGCAGTTGGTGTATTGTGGAAATAATACTGAGAACCAGAAGCCCCAAGGCTTAGTTATTCTGAGACTGGAGTTTTATTGACACTCTTTTGCTGAGATCTTTTCCAGGGGGTTATGAGATATATAAACTCCAGCCTTTGGATATTAAAGCTAATGTCTCATTTTTCCCCCCAGGTTGAGTTTTCACTTTGGTTTTAAAATTAACGTCAGGATGCACCTGGAATAAAAGGAAGTTATTCACGGAGTTGAATTGTGAGGGTACTGTTGATATCTTGCTTAGTTGCATGCATCTGTCTCCTAGATGGGTTTTGTCAGCAGCTCTCTCCACATCACTGTGGACTGTGAGAACTTTCATGTTCCTTACAGAGGACATGACATAGACCTTCATTGTGTGAGATGGTTCTTGTATTTGAGGTACTGGAGTGGAAGTTCTCATCCTGGCTCATTTGGGGAGTAGTTTTACTTAGCTGTGTGTTTAGCAATAAGAAGCTTCTTTATTCAAACTCGGTCCAGGATGCATGGGTTTATGTTTGCATATTTGTGACTCAGAGACACATGAGGAAAATTTGTTTAATGGATAATTAGCACTACATGCAAACTCTTCTGAGGTTCTGTTGGCTGTACTGTATGTCACCATAGCTCACTTCCACTTTAAGTGGTTTCTCAAATCTTCAGTCCCATACTGTTCAGTTACAATTTGCAATATCCCACACCCTCCAATTTTTATATATTAAAAATTAATAATTTGAAAGACAGAAATTTTGCTTTGACTTTGCAGAGCATGTGGTTTCTCTTAGACTAAAAACTGATAAAATACTGAAGACACCAATACGAACACTATTCATGTTTCCTTTTGTGAAATGTCAACTCTTTGACTCTGAAAGGATATTACATTGAGAGTAAAAAAGTGCTTTCCATTGTTGCATCTTTTTAATTTTAGACAAAAATTGCTTCCATTCCCAACTTAATTTTATGTCACTAATGGGAAATTTACCTACAATTGCATTTTGTTATTTGGTCTGAATGCATTATATAAAGAGTGAATTGGCATTCTGTATTTTAGAATGAACAGATTTGTCTGGATATAAACAGTTTTATTTATATTGTGCTCAATTCAATCATGTTAACATTTGTATGAATTTCAACTCCAAAATAAAGGCCCATAATTTGTGACTCAAAGACCTTGAAACTGCATCTGTAATAGTCCTCAACACCAGGCATTTTCTGAATGTTTGCAGATGATGCGTTTCTTGGAAATAGTAAGATGACTTGGGAGACACTGTTTATGTCTGCAGTGGCTCCTTGCGGGGACCATTTTCCCCAGAGAACTCCCAGGTGGGGCCGACTCTTCTGCCTTCTGTTGACTCGTTGGTTTCATTTTTTCCTTTTCTTCAGAATAAATGTCAGTGCCCTGAGTGATACATGACTGAGGATGAGCATAGCCCTGCTCGAGAGACTTGCCTTGTCATCAGGAATTGGCACAGGGGCTCATGCTTAGAGTAGCAGGGCTGAGTAGGTCTCACACCTGACGAGATGAAGCCCAGTTCCTAGTCCTGGCTGGTACCCATTGATTTTTAAAGTCACTTTTATGTAGAACAGTGACCCTCTGAAGACGAACAAATGGTTCTAGAAAGCACCTGATGTTGGGTGCAGTAGCTCATGCTTATAATCCCTGCACTCATGAGGCTGAGACAGGAGGACCATGAATTTGAGTAAACCCAGGCTACATAGTAGTCAGACCCTGGCTCAGAAATGGACAAAGAAACAGGCAAAAAACAAACCAAAACAAAGAAGAAGACTAGGTACCTGTAAAGTAACATAAAGGGATATTGTGGTAAAACTCACAAACCAAGTATGGATGCTCTCCGTGCAGCCGTGTAGAGAAAGGACAACTGCAGATGGGTTGCTCAGGCTAGACCTAGTTCTAGACCGGAAGCTGAAGAATGTTCAAGATTCTAGACATGACTATTGGGGATCAGTGCTCTAGACAGAGTGAGAGTGTGACATCTGCTCAGAACAGGGAAAGGGACCTTCATGTATTGAGGATCCACCGTGTACCTGACACCTGTGTGTCAAAATAATCAGACCCCAGCAGTTTTCTCCTTTTTACACTCTGGAGTTAGCTTAGATTGCAGCATTAGAAGTAACATCTGTACACTGGAGGTTATGCCAGGATTGTTGAGATTTCCTAATTAGGAACTGTCCCTAGTGGGCCTATGACAATTTTTTTTTTTTTTTTTTTTTTGGCCTTATTTATCTACGCTGCAGGCTTTGGTGGCCCCACCTTACAGGCTGGGATGAGACTGCAAGTTGTAATGAATCACTCCTGCCTGGAATATTGTAGTGATTTTTTGCTCCCTCTAGAGTGGTTTTCTCTTTCCTTTCATCCAGCCCTCTTCCAGGAGAGATTCATCTCCTCTAGCATTGCTTAGGTGCTGTTATGTCCTCACGCAGAAACTTCCAAAAATATTTCCTTCTTCTTTTTTTTTTTTTTTGAGCATTTGTTACGTGGCAGTCCGTGTGCATGGAAAGCCCCATGGTAATGCAGAAGGTGGGCATAGTTATTATCCCCACTTCATTGACAGGAAAACTGATATGAGGATAAACTAAATCACTGGCTCCAAATCTCAAATTTTGTACACACTAACCCCCAACTCGCTGCTAATTACCAGCCTATCCTGGAGTAACTGAGTCAAGTGTTCAAAAGCATCTGAATGTGTACGCCTCCTTCAGTCTTTCCTTAGGACAAAGCTCAGTGCTAAGGGCTTTGCATGGAATACATACATTTTTCCTTTAAGGGAAGTACCTTTTGATTCCATTTTACAGATGAGCAGATTGAGGCATGGAGAAATTAACTAACTTGCTAGAGTCACGTGATTAGAAGATGGAGGAAGCCAGGAATGCTCAGCAGCTATTTCCTTGGAAGCCCACACTCATTCACAGTTGCTCTGGTATACTGCTTCCCAGTTTGATTTCTTTAATTAACATTTGACTACTATTCTAAGTAATATTTTTGTCTTTTTTTTTTTTTTTTAAATCAGGAAAGGAGGCTGTTCCAAAGAATGTTTTCCAAAGTGGATTAGTGCATTAGACAGACACCCCGGCTTGTAGGGAAGGCACATTGAGGAGAGCCCACGCTAGACTTCCTGCCCCAGGTAGACAGTTGAGTATACACTGTAACCTCCAGACAGTGCAAAGAAGGGAAAGCTTGTGCTTCCTCCCTTGCCTGAGAGAAGAGCATGGACCCTCTGTTCCCCTGAAGATGTAGAAACCAGCTTGGAGCAGATGCTCTGTGTGGAGGTATTCAGTGATGTGAAGCACCTGTGTGTCTAGCTCCAGCCCAAACAAGTCTCCTTCTGGCTCGTCAAGGTGGGGAGGGAGTTCACATAAATGGAGATACTGGCTTCAGTCCATTACTTCCTGCACACACATCCCTTAAGGAAAATGGAATATGATTTATTTTTTTTACTTACTGGATAACCTTTTGTGTGCTTTTAAAATAGAGAGAGTCTCATTATATAGCCCAGCCAGCTTTATATGCTTGATATTTCTCCTTCTTGTTAGGGTTACAGGCATGTGCTACCGTACCTGGCGCGCGTGCGTGCGTGCGTGCGTGTGTGTGTGTGTGTGTGTGTGTGTTTGTATGTGTATATGTGTGTCATGTACATCTGCGTTCAGGGTGCCTATGTATGTATATGTGTGTGCGAGCATGTGCGCATCTGCTCACGTGCTTGTGCGCACTTGTAGGCCACAGTCAGACCTTGAGTGTCTTCCTTCATCGCCCAGCTTGTTTTCTGAGGCAGGGTCTCTCAGAGTCTCCAGGTCAGTGACTGGCTAAGCCAGCTGGCCAGCACATTCAGGGACTGGCCTGTCTCTGTGTCCTGGCATGAGGCTGGCACAAGGTTACAGTGACACACCACCATGCCCAGCCTCTCTGTGAGTGCTGAGGATCTGAACTCGGGTTCTGAAGCTTGCGCAGTAGACACTCTCCTGACTGAACCATCTCCATTCCCTTGTGACAAAGTCTTACCGTATGGCTCAGGCTAGTTTCAAGCTCACTGTATAGCCCAGGGTAGCTTTGAACTTACTGGTATTATAGGCATTTGCTACCATGCCTGGCAAGTTATAATTTACACACAATAAAAGTATTCGTATTAAGAGGCTGGTTTGATGGATTTTGACAAATTTTGTACTCAGGCAGCCTCTAGCCCAAACAAGCAAACCCGTCCTTCCCCGTGAATTCTCTTGCCATTCCCATAGATGAGTCTTGTTTCTCTTGGATTTGATAGGAATGAAGTCACACAGCTATATTTGGTTGTCTGGCTGCACTGTGGAGTGCTCCTTAAAAAAAAAAAAAAGGGAATGAGCTGCTGACACACGGGCAGGTTGAATGTCCCAGAGAATCGTCCCTGGGAGTTTGCAGGGTTCATTTCCTTCAGATTACCTTCGTAGTCCCAGTGACTAAACAACTCACAGAGTCTTCTCTGTGCCAATCAGAGAACACAGCCATCAACACCAGTCTTCTCCTTTATTCTCCTATAATTAAAAAAATGCGCTTTTAGGATATGGTCAGTTTATGTTTAACTTGGGGGCCATGGAGATAATGTGTTTTTTTTTTTTTTTTTTTTAAAGGAAGTGAAAATCGCACAGTGATTTTCTTAGAAAGGTGGCAGGTTGGACCTGTTGTGTGGTATCTTTTTAATATGGCTACCTCCAGAAAGGAGGAAGGCAGCAGATCGGGCCTCTCCGGGGTGGCTGTCCAGCAGGCCCCGGCTGCTCATCTCGTGTCTGCTCCGAGCTGTGCATTTTTCATTGTCATGAGAGGGAATGTTAGGGAAACTATCCCCCACAAAAAAGCAGCTCTTCTTGGCAGGGGAGAGATGAGCTAAGGAGCCAGAACTGGAGCCATACGGCACCATGAATGAGAGCTGCGCCGCTTTGCTGGGGCTGAGTCCAGGCACTATTTATACTGTAGCATATTCAGCAGCAGATTGTTAAGTCTTAATACTGAAACAGTGCATCATTTGAGTATTTTTGTTCCGTTTCTTCCCTGTTTTCAAGCATTATGTCAGGCATTCCACGTTCATTTATTTCATCTTGGACAGGACATACCCTCACCGGAAAGGTCATTTCCCACCCTGAGAGTTTTGCCTCACAGCTACGGAGTCGTTTTGGGAATCTGTTCAAAGTACCTTTGGGTGTACAGGTGTTCTCTTTCTTCAGTGATAAAAATATATGTATTTTAAAAAAACAATGTAGTTAGACTCACCTGTATTGTCAACAGGAAAAATAAAAATGCTGTTTTTCTTTTATCTCTAAAACATAACATTTTTATATGTGACAATTTCTGACATCCCGTGGGGACCATCCGAGTTTTCATAGCATGGAAATAAAATTTTTGTTACCTGGTGTCATTTGTGAAATGAGTTTATTTTTCTTCATCAAATTTCTGTGTGCCCTGTGCTCCAGACCAGAGGGGCCCATCCAGTGAATAAGTTAGCATTTCCCCGTGTGATGCGTGAGCACCCCATGAATCTTCCTGCTGTGGGGATTGCTTCAGTAGTGGCTGCTCTTTGCAGCCCCAGCTAGCCTGGGAGCTTTGTTCTGTTCATCATCCATGCTTACCACAGACAGCAGGAAACCCACAGGGGAAAGGCGCCAATTGTCATTCTAAAAAGAACCCAGGAATAAAAACCAAGAGGCAGCTGAAGGCATCTTTGCTATTCTGAGCTGTGGTGCTGGGACCAGAAGTCAAGGTGAGGGCGGGCGCCTCCAGGGGCTGCAAGTGCTGTGTGCCCCAGGACTCACCACAGTCAGAATGTGACTGAATGTGCAGCCTACCCAGTAGTTTTCTTTCTTGTTCAATTCAGAACCAAGTCTTATATTTAGGTAAAGCTTGCTTTTTTTTTTTTTTTGTCTATGAAATCAGCAGTCCTGTATATATAGCATCAGTCTTAAGTTAGACTGTGAAACAAGACTTTGGAGAAAGGAAATATCCGTATGGTTTTCTAAGTAATTTCAGGCACAGAAAAACATAAAAGAATCAATTGTCTATGACTAAACCTCACCCTTTCCATTCCTTATCTCTCTCCTGTGTAGTTCACTAACTCAGCTGTCAGCCAGAAAAGAATACCTCACCACACACGGGACCGTAAACTCTTAAGAGGGGGAGTTCGATGTTGACTGTTGAATGACCTTCTTGACATTGAACAAACTATGGAAGGGTTTAATAAATAGCAGATATATGTTTATTATGTTTTTCTTCCCTGTGCAGGAATAATCAAGCTCGGGAGGTGGAACCCTCTTCCCCTTAGTTACGTGACAGATGCCCCTGATGCGACAGTGGCCGACATGCTGCAAGATGTCTATCACGTTGTGACATTGAAGATCCAGTTACAAAGGTGGGTATTTCTGCACGTCTGTCTGCTTCCTCTCAGAGCTACTGCCTAGATCTTAGAGTCACTGTGGAGTCCAGCTTGTCGTCTCCATTAGTTTCTAGACAGTGGGTAACATGAGAGGCGAGAAGAGGGAAGCAGGGGCTGCTTCACTGGGCATCTTTATAGTCCACATTCCAACTGTTTTATGCTGTTTTCAGAGGCAGTGAACTGGTCACCCAGGGGCTGCTTGATAAATCATTAAACATCTTCAGGGCAGGGGAAGGAGGGCTCTGCACAGCCCCTCTTCCTGTGGCTCCTCTCAGCTTTCTCAGAAACCAACCCCAGAGCACCTGAAGTATCGAATCCCTCTGCTGGCTGAGAGTTTTCTCCTTCAGAGGCTTCTGTCTGTCTGTGGTGGACACTCAGTGAGAGGCAGCCTGTGGTCTGCAGGGAGATCTGGAATGCTGTGCACCCCCCAGCATTAGAGGTTCTCTGTACCCGTTCCTTGTGAAGTGCCTGCAAGTTGTGTCTTAAGCAATGGCATCCTTCAGTGCAAGATTGAAAAAAATTTTCTCCTTTAGGAGAGTTTTTACTTTAGCAGGGACCCACCACCCCTGTTCTTTTTTTGTAACAATTCTTCAGGGTCTTTCCTAAAATTTACTTTTGGACTGGGAAAGTAGCCGCTCTGAGTTTTCCTGGGAAGGTGAGCCTTCACACTTTGGTTTTGGTGGCAGTGTGCTGACATTGAACCTTAGGAAGATCCATAATGAGTCTCTGCTGGGAAAGCCCATCACCACAGTGCTATGTTAGTTCTCCAGTGTTTGGAAAGATCTGATGTGTAGAAATAGAATTTCTACTCACTCCACTCACATGCACAGTGACAGTTTTCCTTGGCTGTTAGGATGGAGGGCACCACAGCTGGGGTCTACGGGTCTGCAGAAGGAGCTTGCTCCCCTTCCCTCTCTTGGGAACCTCCTAGATGTCCTACTCTGACAGTGAGTGGCATGGGACCCAAGAGCCGTGCAGCATTCTCGTCCTCTGCAGCCAGGCTATGGTTGAGGGTCACGTGTTACTCCTTCCCACTCTGTTTTGCAGTTGTTCGAAGTTGGAAGACTTGCCTGCGGAGCAATGGAACCATGCCACAGTCCGCAATGCCTTAAAGGAACTGCTCAAAGAGATGAACCAGAGCACATTAGCCAAAGAATGCCCTCTCTCCCAGGTCAGTGGCTCCAGGTGGCATCTTCTTGGTGTTTTCTGCCGTCACACCGCACTGCTGGGGCCCCTGGAGAAGGCGGGGGTACTTAGTAAAAGTCATCATTTCAGGGATAGCTTGCTAATGACTTAAAAGCAGTGAAAATATATGAGACCACTTGCTGAGGATAACCATCAACTTTCTCATGGTGCAGCTAGGACATCATGACATAGGAAGTCACTGGAGTTTCGTGTTGAAACCTCTTCTGCTGGTTAAGTGCCAGGTTGAGGCCTTGCACATGACCTCCAGTTCCAAAGTCGACATTCCCAGCGGTTGCCTTACGCCCTCTACAGGATGGGTTGATAATGTTGGACCTTACGTCTTGGTATGATTGCATGATCCTTTGCCCTGTTGGGTAGTTAGAGGCTGATCTTTATGTTATAGACATTTGTAGAGGGTGTTTTTGTTTTTAAATAAAGTTACCACACAAAAATATATCATTAGAAACAATGACAATCCACTTTTTATGTGATTATACACTACAAGAAACCATGAAAATAAGAAACTGAACTACGCCAAAGAACCAAAGCTAAGTCTTATTTGGTTTTTCTGCTGGAGCTTGGCATTTGTATCAAGGCTCCAGCGGATAGTATATGTTTTCTTGAACATCCCAGTGGCCTGTAATTTACAAAAGAAACCTTGAAGACAAAAAAGAAGAGTGGAGAAGTCCATAAAAAGGCAACAATTGCAGCCTGTGTATTTAAGCAGAAGTCATGATTTAGCTGTTCTGTCTGGCCAGATACTAGGGAAGTAGAGGCTGTCATTGTGTGTCTGTGTATTTATTTTTCATTTTACTTTTCAAGGCTTGCTTACATGGGATAGCCTCCTCCTTGTCCCCTGATGCCTTTGTGAGTCACCAAATCTAGTCATATAGGCTGTCCCTACAAAGCAGCCTGAATATGTCACACACACAGCTTCGGGTGTCTTATTTACTCTTAACTTTTAACTGCAAAACCTTGGGTCTTGAGAGTTTTGTTCACTGAGATCAGCAGAGCTGCTCACTCTTTGCTCATCATAGGTTCTTATGTTGCTCATCATTCTTACCATGGCCAAGAGGGCTGAGTGTACAGACAGCCTTGTGAGCTAAAGTCCAAAGCGAGGACACATAATTTTCAAATCCATGCACCTTCCAGTGTTCTCAGTGTCTTGATAGAAGTTTAGTTGTTTTTTTTTTCTTTTGTAGTAAAATATCAGAAAGAAGGGTAGTCTTTAGACTTTTTAAAGTCTGTAGGGAAATAGTATTGAGTCCATTCTCAATGCTCTGTGACCCTCACCCATTTGTCTGTCACTCCGGTGTCTGTGACCTCTTGAGTAGTAATTCTCCACTCTTCTTCTCTCTCATCGGGCACTGGTAACTTCTCTTCTCTCTCAGTGAGTTTGTGAGTCTCCATCCTCACACAGGTGGATCTAGGAAGAGACAGTAGAAGGCCACCAGATGACACTGGATACGTTTTATAGGACAAGAGAATGCCTCCAAAATAATCTTTCCCCTTTACCATCCTCCAAGTAGCATTACAATCTTGTGTTCCTAGAAGACCACAAAACAGCTTGAGAAGACTGAAAGTGAGCGAAGAGTGCTCATGTCACTCTCTGCCTGCCACTTGCTCTTGCAGAGTACACAGAGAAGCCGGGAGACCCCACCCTCTTCCCACAGGCTATTCTCACTAGCAGAGCATCTATCATTCACTGGTTTTCAAATGTTCTTTCAGAGCAGCTGTGTTATGTGTCTGCATCTCAGCCACTCTAAGAATCACATTGCTATTCACACAAATCAGCCCCACCATGCCAGTAGGAGCGTGGTGAAGGTTATCCAATCATTTCATCTGTCATTTCAGAGGAAAGGGAAGCACTCAGGACTCTGTCTTTCTGAATATATATTGTACAAATCATGACGTAAGGGGAGGTGTTAGCTTTTTCTTACTTCCCATTGTTATTTGGCTTTTGTTTTGAGACAAGATCTCACTGTATAACCCTGGCTGCCCTGGAATATGTGTCCTTCCCCTTCTGAGTGCTGGGATTAGAGAGGGGTGCCACACACCAGCCTCCTTTCTTAACTTTTAGAATGCCTTTAGATCTCTTCCTTTTCTGGGGTTCTAAATTCCTTGACTGACTCATGAGGGACTAGAAGTCACTGCTTATATGTTCATTTTGTTTTGGAGACAGGGTCTCACTTTGTATGTAGCCTTGTCTCAACTGGTATGGGATTTGCTATATATAGATCAGGCTAGCCTTGAACTCACAGAGTCCTCCTGCCTCTGAGTTCTAAGTGCTGGGATTACAGGCATGTATACTTTTTTTTTCCCCCCTGTACACAAAGTTCAAGTCGCTCAAGCTGTCCTCAGACTCTCTGTAACAGAGCAGCCTTTACTTCCCAATATTCTTTATCCCCATTTCCTATGCTGGGATTACGTATGTGCACCACCACACCTGCCTCCACTTAGACTTTAATTCTGTTTGTTTGTTTGTTTGTTTGTTTTTTGTCACCTTGTTTCTTATTTCATCTGAAAAGCAGCTGAAGAGTTAGTATTGAGCTGTGTTAGCTGATGGAAGTGGCAGTGAACGGTTCCTTCTTCTCCTTAGTCAGCTTCTCCTTTAAGAAAGGATGGGGGGGGGTGCCTTCCACCAAGCCTGCAAGCCCACATGATGGAAGGAAAGAACTGGATCCCGGAAGTGGTCCTCTGACCTCCACATGCTCACTATTGCACATGCCTCCACATAAGCTAAATAAAGAAATGCAAATGTGATTAAAAATCTAAGTGAAGCAGAGAGTATATATGGGAGGGCGGGGGTGGGGGGGGGGCGGGCGAGGGGTCCCTGTGAGCAGGAGGTCAAGTAGGCCAGCAGTGGAGTTTCCCTGTAGCGCTTCCCAGGACATCTAACTTTGGCCAACGAGCTTCCTCATTTTGAGTCTCTAAGCCCTCGGTTTGGAAATTAACCCATACTTATAATCAGGTGTGACAGCTGTCGCTTGGGCTACTTAAAGAAAAAAAAGAAAAACAAGTGCATTTAAAATTTATCTTGGGAACCTAAAAGCAGACTTATTTTTAGACATAGCAATGTAGCTAAAATAAGTCCTAGCTGGTCCTATGTCACTTAACAACAGAGATTCATCTTGAGAAATGAGTTCTGATGGTTTCATCATCATGTGAACTCACAGAGAGTACTCACAAAAATCTAGATGGGGAGGTCAGCCGCTCAGTGTGGCCTTCTGATGCAATCAAGGGATGTAGGATGTGAGAGGCGTACAAAGGTCCCACTGATGTACCATGGCATATGGCTTCTCAGCCAATTTCTGTATCAGCAGAGAACAGTATAGTATTTACGTAAACCAGTAACAGAATGGTTTGGGATCATTGCCAAGTATTGTATATTAGTATATAGTTGTTGGTGTGATAGTTTTCTGTGACTGGCAGTGTGGTAGGTTTATTTACCCCTGGATGACTGCAAACACATAGAAACAACCCATTTTGTTACACAGACATGTCACTGGGGGATAGACGCTTGCTCCTCCATTATGGTCCATCACTGAGTAAAGCTCCCTCCACAGCACATCACTGTATTGACTGTATCCTGTTCTCTTGCACTTTGGAGTAGAGTAATCTCAAATCAGCTAGTTGTCTTTGGAGGAACTAAAACAATTTAAATGTATTTAGATTCTCCAAGTACCTTATTTATTTATTTTTAATGTTTTTGAGATAGAGTCTCACTATATAGCCCTGGCTCTCCTGGAACTTGCTTATGCAGACCAGGCTGGCCTTAAACTCACAGAGACTTGCCTGCCTCCTCAGGGATTAAATTAAATGTGTGTGCTGCTGTGCTCGGCAAATAGTATCTTATTTTAAGGAAAGAATTCAGGGCTGGGAAAATATCTCAGTGTATAAAAGTACCTGCCATACAAGTATGAGGTCCCCTTCCCCAAAAACCCATGTAAAGTCAGACAAGACAGCACACATCTGTCATCCCAGTGTTCCCAGCATGCATCTCTCTCTCTCTCTCTCTCTCTCTCTCTCTCTCTCTCTCTCTCTCTCTCTCTCTCTCATTAAAAAAAATTACTTCCACACTCGGGAGGCAGAGCCAGGTGAATCTCTGTGAGTTCGAGGCCAGCCTGGACTACCAAGTGAGTTCCAGGAAAGGCACAAAGCTACACAGAGAAACCCTGTCTCGAAAAACCAAAAAAAAAAAAAAAAAAAAAATTACTTCCAAATACAAATAACAAACCATGTGTTGTGTAAGGCTAAGTTGACTACAAAATAGCACACATGAATCTTTATATTTAAAATTTCACAGTCCATCATAAAGAATTCTGAAATTTTTCAAGTGTTTCTGCCTTGGAAAGGTATTTTAAACCTTCTGATTTGTTATAATACACACCGCTACTCATGAAATAGGTGTGCCTGTCATCACCATTTATGTAGTATATAAACCACAGGCTGTGTAGAAAGCCATAGGCTATGCTGAAGTAGAATGTGCATGGGGCGGCTTCAGGTGTCTGTTATGAAGGCACTCTGCTCTCGCCTTGCTCATAACCCACTACAGAGACACATCGGGCATGCTTTGTAAATGCAAAGCCATTTTAATATCAGCCCCAAGAAAGCAGTTCATTTTCAGTGTTAGAAATATCAGTACACATATCTCCCAGGATCAATGCACATATCTCCCAGGTTATTTTTACCCATGCTGCTTTACAGTAACACGGCTAATCCAGTGTCACATGCATTCTGGATTCTTTACAGTAACACGGCTAATCCAGTGTCACATGCATTCTGGATTGAAGAAGTTGATCAAGCTCTTTCCCGTTTGCCAAAAAGATACGGGGATCTGAAGACTCCAGCTGTGGGTTGTTCTGGACTGAGTAGGAAACAGAAAAGATGATGAATTGTAAAATCACACTTAAGTTTAGAAAGCAGGAGGAAGAGATGTGCACTGTCAGGTTGGAAGGTGGGAAAGATTTTAATCCATATTCATCCCATTCTGCCTTTCTGTCTCATCTAATTGAAGATGCTATTGACAGGCTGTGGGAATATTAATATTTTTGTGGTAGACCGCTTGTCTGACGTATGCAAAGCTCCAAGTTGGATCCCCAGTATCACAAAGAGATAAAAAGTGGTAACTGATTTGAAGACAGACCCCATGTCTGTGATGTTAGACTGCTTAAAATGACCTCAGAGTGAGGCATGGGGCACACATCCTAAAATACTGGTTTTCACAGAGTAGAAGTTGCATGCGCTGGGCCTACGTTAGCCCCTCACAGCTTTGCATATCACTAGCTGAGTTCAGATTTCTAAAATACTGATGATACCACCAGTAGTGGGATGATCTTACACTACATGTCCAGGGCGTTTCTTCAGAATCTTGTGATTCAGACTCAAAGCATGAGAATATGATTGTTTAGGTGTAGAAGATGCTCATGTTGGAAATGGGATAATCCCATGCAACATGAACTTTGCTGTACACTGTTTCCCAAATATACCAGTGTTTTTAAGTTCTCATGATGGTATGTAACAAGTCACCTATAAAACTGCTAAGTGTACATTATGCAGAGAGTTAGTATGAATAATTGTACCACAAACTCAATGAAGTTATTCTAGCATTTCAAAGTTCCATTAGCCAGGAATTGTCTTTTTTTTCCTACCTAACTCTTTACTTAGTTCATGATTGAAATCTATTCTGTGTTTGGTAGCAACAGAGATGCTCATTCATAATCACCTGGGGAAGAGAGGCTGAGGCAGGTGCCCAGCCTCCTGCTTTTTGAAGGAGTTTTGGTCTCTGGTGATAGAGCCAGGAGAGAATGCCTCTTTCCTGGCTCCCCTGCAGAGCCCCCCCCCCCCCCCCCCCCCCCCCCCCGCCCCCGGCCTCCTGTAGCACCAGAGTAGCTGGAGCAGGGTCCAGAGAAAGGCAAGAGAGTGAGGGAGACAGGGAATGTCTGGGATCAGAGTGATGTGGGCTGCAGTCTCACTGGACCAGAAGGAGTGAAAGGACACCTCTAGGAAGTCCTTGGCCACTTGCTTCCTAGACTAGCTTGTGAGAAGGAGTCTGACGACTCTCCTGTGCCTTCTCAGAAGACAGCATTCATAACAAGAGAAAGCCTGCCAGCCTGCTTGCCAGTTCACACCCGGGGGGCTGTGGCAGGCAGCTCTTATTAGGTAGCCTTCCTGTTAGAGTTTCTATTATTATGACATTTCAGTTTGGCATTTCAGAATTCCATCCCTGTCCCTTCATGTGTTAAATTTCTATGACTCAGATATCCCACATCAGAACTACGTGAGGCACGAAGAAGGGAGGAGAAAAAAAGTGCCGGAGATAGAAGCTAGTCACTTTCCTCAAGGTCCCACTGTCTAGGAAGAGCAAATGGGTCCCGGTCCAGAGAGGGAGCTAGCGCAGCCTGGTACTGCACAGCTTTATTTGGTTACAGCGCAGGCCTTGCTGAGGTGGATTCTCCAGGGCAGCGGGCAAGGCAGCCTCTGTCTTTCAGACCCTGGTGTGCTAGTGGGCTTCTGCCTTCTCCGCACTGTGAGCAGACTCCGTGAGGAGCTCTCCCCACCCTCTTCCTTTGGAGATCAGCTGGGGGAGGCTAGCCATCTGCTGTGTAGAAAAGGCCAAAGAGGTTTCTGTGGATTGAATTAGAGGCTCCTTCCTCCACGTCTGCGTAGTGATGGAGAAAGAAAGCGATTCTGATGTTTTCAGTGCGGGTCTGTCTGCTGGAGGCTGAACCTCCCGCGAAGTACCTCACTTTGATTCGCTGTCTTCTTTATCTCTCCCACTTTGTAGAAATGCCATTAGAAGTTCTAAGATTTCCTGATCTCTTCCATGTCTGGGGAAGGCATTTTTTTTTTGAGACAAATGAGACTTAAAGGCACAACCTCAGACCTCATGCAGGTCATTAGAGTCACTTGAGGGGTCATGCTCATGTTGCTGTTAGACAGAGTTTTCAGAAGTCGAATCTGTGTGGACATATGTAATGTCACAGTTGGTTCAGGTATGAGTGGGCATCTGCCAGGAGTTTTGGCCCAGACATCCCATACCATCAGGAGGTGTCTCTCTGTAGGACATTCAGATCAAGATGTGCGATTAAAATGTAAAAGCCCCTGTGCTGCCACAGGCCATGCTCCCTGGCCTTTTTTCTAACCCCAAGGACAAACAACTCTGGGGCTAGAGGGCTAGAGGGGAGGAAGAGCGGGAGCCATTGTGAATGCGAGTGCTCAGAAAGCTTTAGCTCTAATTCATTTTTGGTTGAAACACAGGAGAAGTGTTCGGTTCGGTTTCCCCTGCTCGAAAATAGCACTGTCAAGTTTTTCATTTGGTGAATTTTCACACAAGTGATAATCACACGTTTCTATAAATTATATTAATTTAACTTATTTCCCTAAACGTTGTTCTGCAGCGTGTAGCACGGATGTTCTCAGATTCTTGGCTGTGTAAGCTTGTTGCAGTTGGAAGAGGAACAGACATCTGAAAAGCATTATCTGGATTGAGGGTGCTGGAGCATCTGATGTCACCTTGTGCTCTGCTCAGCAGCCCCAGCCATCCGTCCCTCCCTCTGCGTTTAATCCTCACGTCCTGCTTCCTCCATCTTTGACAGCACTCTAGGCTTGCCTTTTGTTTTAGAAAGCATTGGCATTGTGAATGCATACTTAAGGGACAGTGAGCTCAGGTCATCCTGGCTGTTATTAAATAATTTAGTCTGCAAGAGGAGTCATAGCTTTAAGCTTAAAAGACAAAGAAAACTGGTATGGGCTGTGATGTGTCCCTTCTTGTCTTAAAAAAGAGGATATTCATGCATATGAAAACTAACCGATTTTCCCCTTCTTTTCAGAGTATGATTTCATCCATTGTAAATAGCACATACTATGCCAATGTGTCAGCAACCAAGTGCCAGGAGTTCGGGAGATGGTATAAAAAGTATAAGAAGATTAAAGGTAATCTCGGTTTGTTGTTTTTAAAGCCTATTTGTAGATCCTCAGGTCTATAAGTTGTTAGTTCTTTGACATATTTGACATAGATGTTTAATTGTAGCTATTGTTTATAATATATGCATATATATGTGTGATATACATACATGCATACATACACACATGCACATATACATATATATATGTATATATATATATACATATATATATTTATGCAGGTAAGATCCTTAACATTTCTGTCATAAAATTCAATCCTTAAAAGTAAGATAGTATTAGGAGTATAAGAGAAATTCTTAGCATGATTGATCAGCTTTGTGGTTTTCACCAGTAATCCCTGTAAAGGCCAAAATCCATTAGGATGGAACTTTAGGAGTTTTATTCCAAGTTACATAACACTTAGGATTTGACTCCGAATTAACAAATGGAATTTGGCAGTCGCCAAAGCAACAAGAAAGCTTGAAAACACAACTCTTTTACATAATAAATATGCTATCTAGACCACCTAGCCTTTTAAGTATTAGTGTTACTTTACCATTGTGAGCATGTTAGTGTAGAAATCCTTTGATTCTTTTCCACTGCAGTACATGTCACTAGTCTTTGAGATTTGGGGTCATTTCTGTGATGGTGATGTTTGAGGACCATCCCAGTCTTGGTTTGCAGGGCTGTGGCGCTGTCCTCAGGCTTTACTCACTGGGGGTGTTCACTGACACAGTCTCGCTGTCAGCTCAGGGCCCCCAATCGAGGGCCACCTGACGATCTGTGGGTGGCTGGACGTGAAGGATGAATTGAGTTTTATTATCTGCAGGCTTCCTCAGGGAGAGAGGGTGTGCTGTGTATCAAAGCAATACTTCTGGCTATTGAGTGTCGGAGAGCTTGTTTACAAGATCGCCCTTGAGCAAACAAGCTTTCGGATGCATCAGCCATACAATTCAGATCGAGAAAAAGGGAGAGCATTTCATGGTAAATACATGATTTAAAGGGAAGCAAGCATGTTGAGCTATCTAGAGGTCAAGTGTACTGCAGACTGAATTGAGATCAATTTCTTTTCAACATATCCGCAAATTCTCTGAGCCCTTTAGATTCTGGTTTGGGTATTTGTCTTTAAATATTAATACTTCTGTGTCGGAGAAGCTGACAACTCCTCATTCCGAGGTGTCATTGTGTGGTTCAGAAGGGTTTCTTTCCTGTAAGTGTCGCCTCCAAGTTTTTCTTTTAAAGCTGGATTGTTAAAGTGCTTGAACATATCGTCTTTGACTAAAAATCAAAAGAATCACTCAGCTTCAAGGTCGTTTGTTAGATCACATTTACCTGCTGTTATAAGTGAAAGGAAGAGAGTGTGTTCTTTTATGTGTTAGACTATAATTCCAGCTTCTGAAAGCCTGGGAACTCTTCAATCCAGTGATTTCACAGTCACCACCACAGTCTCTCTCTTTCTCTCTGTGTGTGTGTGGGGTGTGTGTGTGTGTGTGTGTGTGTGTGTGTGTGTGTGTGTGTGTGCATAAACACTCATGTTACCTGCTCTTTCAGACATTCAATTCTTTAAGCTCTGTTTTTTTTTTTCCCAAGATAGTAAATGCACAGTTAAATCTGTAAGTGCCATAAAAGCAGACTTAGGCCTTGATTTCATTCAGTAGGTCAAGGATCCACACCTGAAGAGGCTGTGAGACACTGTGTACACATGTTGTTCAAAACGCTAGTCATTGCAGTTGAAAAGTGTGGATCTGTGTGTGTGTGTGTGTGTGTGTGTGTGTAGGAGGAGAAAAGGGAAGGTTAAGGTATGTGTGAAGTAAATATAAGCTGCCATAAAACAGTTCAAGTGGTGTTGATTCATCAGCCCAGGGAGTGGGAAGAAAACAATGAGCACATGACAGGTGTAATGGTGTACAGAAAGCGAATACTGGAGAAGTACATTTTTATTAACTTTCTACCCTCAGGAAGCAGGAAGTGTTGGGCCTCCCTCTTCTCATGCTAAGAATGGATGTGCAGGGAGTTCCTGTCTTGATCCATTTCTCACAGAAGACTCATGGTTTGGTTTCTAAGGTTTTCTTGTGACCATCCCTTTTCAAAATGAACAGAAGTATGGATGCGCAAATCTGGAACTCAGTAGCAGCCAGAGCAGACTGGTACCTTCAGCTTCCTCCTAACAAGGCCAAAGTCTGAGAGGCCTGCTCCTCCCTGCCATCCGCTTCCCATTCTCACCGAGTTACCAGTGTGCATATACCATGGCTTACATTAGCTACAGAACGAAGTCTGCAGCTCGCTTACTGATGTCCTAAACAAAATGCAGGCTACATCGTTAAATATGGTTCCTATTATCTGCTAATGTCTGTTTTAATAAAACAGTGGGAACTAAATGGTTGCTTCTTAATCAAAACCATGATTTCCTAAACATAAGCTATGTGATTCTGTTACAAATTGCCACATCTAGATCTCCTAGGTCAATTCTTTTTTTCTATTCTCATAGAAATAAATAAACAGTAAAATAATTATATACTCTAAAGATCAAAGTAAAATAGGACTCAAACCTAGCAAAAATAAGAGTCTACTGGAAGGATTAAAAAAAAAAGATCAGATTGCAAATTCTATAGTTAATGCTTAAATAAATATGAGAAAAATGAACAATCAATAATTTGATATCATTAAAAACAGATGTAAAAACTATACACAAATGGAATTGTCTAAATTTTGAAGTAAACATTTTAATGTGCATTTTTTGAATTTGTTGTTGTTATATCTAAACTATTTACACTTACTCTTTAAAAAGTCCTAAATTGGTTTGGCTTAGGATGTTGACTTTATTTTCTCCAGTGATCACAGTAGACCTTGCTCTGTTTACCTTTTTCCTTTAATTTCAAAGACAATCAAGGTTGGCAGAGACATTTTTGAGTTAACATTACCATTCCTTCAGGAGAGAGGGAGAAACAGTTTGTGTACTCTGGTTTCAAGGTCCTGCCATGAACCTTGTCCCAGGATTTTCTGCTCCTGAGGAACACGGGGTGGCGGGTGGCATGTTAGGTTGCTCTGCACTTCTTTTGACAACTCACCCTGTCCGTTGCATCTGGGCTAGGTTTGCCAGAGCGCTCAACTCCCCTGTGGAAGGAACACATTGTACTTTTACCCAAAAGGAAAGGGAACATCCATTCAGTGTTTAGGTTTTTTTATTAGCAATGGGCAGAGGTAGTCCATAGCTACCTAGACATATTCATGCTGCCGTATAATCGTTTTCAAGGTTTGGAGCTTTCTCCATGGATATTACCCCATAGTTGTTTTGTAAAATAATGATCCTTTAATTTAACTGTTATTTTTGTAAGAACTCCAGATATGAACTTACTCCATAATTGTCATGAAACCGCGTGCAATTATCTGCAGCACCACCGCCAATTCCATTCTCTTGTATTTTTGGTTGTTAGTCTAGCCTTTAATGGCCAAGCCATCGCTCCAGCCCACCGGTTCCATTCTCATGCATTCACGGGATTCATAGGAACAATGAGGACATGATGATAAAGGCATTCACATCAGTTTTCATTGGATCCTTGATGAATAAATTCAAATAACTATATCTAAAATATTTTTACTAAAAGCAAAATGCATTATCTTTACTGGGATTCTTCTCAAAGTATTTAATATGTCTCAAGAATTGAAGGGTCATTCAAAGTTCATACAAATACTGGTGGCTATTACAAAATTATTTATGTCGTAGAATAATACCACCAGAATGAATAGACCTAACCAAACCTTGTATTTTGGTTAGGGCTAAAAATCATCCCCATCACTTTCCTCTTCTTAATCATTGCTCAAAACACTCTGATTGCTAGTTTTCTTAATTTTATTTGTTTATTTAAGCCTATTTTGAAAAATATTGCAAAGCTGGGAGAAGAGAGGAGTTTTAAAACCAGTGTTAACTTCCTTGAGTCTGGTTTATTCTAGTAATCAGTATTTTATCTGACCCTGTCTAATCTACTCTTGCAAGATCAAACGTCCAGGCCAGCAAGCAGATAGTAAACAAAGCTCATGAAGGGTTTCAGTAAACACAAAGATTAGATGTTGAATGAAAATTAAACTCCTTGAACTAGTCCTCTGTACTAAAGTGGTTAAGTGGGTTGTGATTAAAAGAAATAAGTAATTATGATCATTATAGCTGAAATGATATAATGTTACCACATTTAAAGCACCTCTTGTACCCCAAAATGATTGTGTCATTTACAAAGTGGTGCCTCAGAGCTGAATGGAGAATCAGCGTCTCCTGACCTGCCTCTTTCAGGCAGCCCTTGCTTCGCCACCGTGGTGTCGGTGGCCAGGACAATGCCTTTAATCAACTCTCTGTCCTCTTTCCTCCGCTGCTGCTTAGCTCTGATGAGGTGAAAGCAGTTTACTTTTGTCTACCTGATTCTTCTGAGTTAGGAAAGGAATTGGCTTTCACTTCCGGGTCTAAGTGAAGGTGGCTTACAAGGGAGCCAATATTATGCCTTTTGAAAGTAATGCCAACATCTAGTCCCTTGAATTTTATATAAATACTGGATTCATGAGAATAGATATAGCACTTCTACAACGAACCATTTCCAGCGTGCTGGTTTGGGGGGCTTTTGGAAGAAGAGCCTTGTGCATTTTCGCTGTGGCTATCACTTCTGTGTATTTCTTAGTCACCCAGCAGTCCAATTAGAAGTGTATTGGTGATGTCAGCCAGCAGAGAAAGGGTGCGTGAAGGATGCTTTGAGTGCTTGGCCCACATGAGTTAATTCCTTCCTTGGATCTCCTGAGGCTCGTTTTAGCTATGCTCGGGGCTGCTTATTTTTGGCTTAGATGTATTTATTCATAAGTGTTTAAAGAACTATAAATAATTGTTCTTAATGACATAATTGTTAGAGTAAAAGAAACAAACTTATCTGCTATTTAAATCAGTTTAAAATGTATTTTTTTAAAAGATAGGTTTCCATTTCCTTAGCTATCAATTTTCTATCTATCCATTATCCTTCCATCCATCATCCATTTATGCTGGATAGTTACAATCTGAAAGAAGCCTAAGTTCCTGGTTTCTAAAGAACTATAACATATACAAAGCAGTTAATAGTGTGGCACATAGTCTATCATTTGAAAGTAAGTTTGAGCATCGCTTTAATAAATCTGGAGGAATTCTAATGGTGGGACAATCAAGGGAGCATTACATAGGCCTTCCATGCCAAAAAGAAAGACTTTTTAAAAGAAACAAAGAATTGCAGTCGTAACTAGATAAACAATGTGATTAAACAAATATTTAGTGAATGCGTACTATGTT
Source organism: Peromyscus californicus insignis (assembly GCF_007827085.1). Lineage (NCBI taxonomy): Eukaryota > Metazoa > Chordata > Mammalia > Rodentia > Cricetidae > Peromyscus > Peromyscus californicus. The sequence continues at coordinate 10,676,978 of NW_026294514.1, read as the reverse complement.
GATAAGAATTGGGTAAGTGTGTAGAAATGTTGGTGAACCATTCAAGATGAGGGGCAGCGACCTAACATCAGAGCTAGAGACTAACTAGTGGAGACACTTTTTGAACTAGGTAGCTCAAGTGGAACCAAGGGAACATTCTTCTGGTTCTTCTTTTTGCTCTTCTTCTTTTCCTTCTTTAGTAATATTTTATTTTTTTTAATTATAAAAATATAATTACATTTCCCCCTTCCCTTTCCTTTCTCTAACTCCTCCCATGAACTCATTCTTATTCTTTCTCAAATACATGGCTTCTTTTTCTTTGTTTTTTTTTTTAATTTTTATTTTATATGCACACACATATGCGCGCACATGCACAACCACCCATGCTCAGTCTATACAATGTCACTTGTATGTATATGGTTTCAGAGCTGACCATTGGTCATTGATAATCAATCTTGGGGCTCTTCCCTAGAGAATACTATTTCTTCTGTTCTCAGCATTCTTCTCTCTTAACTGCCTATAGTTCTTCATCTAGACTCAGGGCACCAGGAGATCCCCCCTTCCACGTTAGTTTGTCTGTTGATGTTGTCCGTGTTCAGCTGTTGTTAAGGCAGCCATGATGGTAAGACTTCATGGGGAATAGCTTCCTTGACATTTTCAGTAGACACAATTTTACATCCTATTTCTCATTCCACCGGTTCTTACAATCTTTCCCGGCCTCTTCCTTGATGTTCCTTGAGCCTTTGGTGCAGGAGTTGTGTTGTTAGATGTATCAGTTGGAGCTATACCACATGGTCCCTTGTTCTCTGGTCAGTTCTTGGTTTTCTGCAATGGTATCTGTCTGTGGCAAAGCCAAGTTTTTTTGATGAGGTCTGAGAACTACACTGTCTGTGGGTACCAGGAAAAATGTGATAGGAATTATGCTGGTTTAGTAAAGTAGCAGGTATAGCTTCTCCATCTATGACTTCACTAACCCCAGGTAGCTGGCCAGGTTTTCCAGTCCCAGACATCATTTCCTGCTTGTTGAGCAGACCTTAAGTCCAATTAGAGAGCTGTTGGTTACCACCAAGATATGCATGACAGTGATTTACCTGGAAGGTTAATGTGCATCCTGGTCATTGTTGTGGTCCATAGGCATCACAGCTGGGTAGGACTACTATTGTTTGCTTCCCTACCTCGGAAGCCTGCTTGGCACCTTGTGGTACCTTCCTGGTCATTGTTGTGGTTCATAGGTAGGACTCTTGGTTGCTTCCCTGCCTTGGAAGCTTGCGTGGCACCTTGTGGTACCATGAAAGCCTAGTTCTCAGAGAAAGGCTTTCAGGTCAAATCCAGCTCAGGTCCTTCGGGTTTTCTGTCCGAAGTGCATGGTGTCTTCAGCAATAGGGGCTTACCTTCAGCCTCTTGAAGGTAACCAAGGGGAACAGGAGTTGCCTATAAAGTTGCGGGATGCTCTTGAATTCAAAGGAGCGTTCTTTAAAGAACAGTGGTGAGGAAGAGAGCTGGAGTCTATAGGAAGAAAAAGGCCAGGAGTTATGAATAGATGAGACTTAGGGGGATGGATGGCAGGAGTGGCCAGCGGAAGGCAGCAGTGACCTGAGGGAGTTACTTCGCAGCGGCGTGAGACTAGGAAGGCCTGTGCCTAAGAAGGAAGAGAGGGGCAAAGAAGCCAAGGTGGCAAATTTGAGTCAAGGGAGCACTTTAAAGCACGATGGATACCTAGAAGAAGGAGGGCTGGCCAGTGAGAGGGGGGACCTGATGCTCAGATGACAGTTTCCCTTGAGAGATGTGTGGGCATATGCTTTGGAGCTTCGGGAAAACGCCAGCAGGTGCCCGAGGTGGTGGGAAAGGGTGCTGGTGATGGAGGGAGCTGAGAATGAGATGCTCTGGCAATGTGGTAGGTTGGGGATCATGCCTGTGAATCCGTAGCTACGGTGGGGGCTGAGTGAGGACACCAGCAATAGATGCTGGGGAGGTCCTGTGTGGTGAACACTGACGGAGTGGCAGAGGGTTGGACTGACTGGAGAAGGGTCCGCAGTGAACCAGGCCTCATTCAGGTCCGCGGTCTCTCTTGAAGTGCCGTTTGAGAATTTTCCTAGTTCCAAATTCCATTTGTCTTGCCCAGAACAAAATCAGAATTAAATACAGCCTTGGTGGTGCAGAGCAACTCTCTAGAAAGGGGTACGCTCGGGGGGGTGGGGGGGGGGAGATTGTATCCAGACAAGGAAATGTTCAGGTCCTCTGAGACCTGGTGTGGGTGTATCAGAAAACAGCATGTGAAAATCAGACTGGTTTGGTTTCTTGATCAGTTCCACAAGATTGCTGCCTGGTTTCCCTCAGGTGCTGGAAGCTCTTACCTACAAGTGCTGTGTGAGATCTCAGCACTGAAGGCATATTGCCTCATGGCAATAGTTCTTCAGCGTGCTACTGTCTCCACTGATGTTGACCTTCATTCTGCCTGTTGTAAGAACCTGAGTTTTTCTGAACCCCTAAGGAACTCCCATGAGTCTATAGCAGTGGTTCTCAACCTTCCTAATGCTTTAACACAATTCCTTATGTTGTTGTGACCCCCGACCATAAAATTATCTCGTTGCTACTTCATAACTGTAATGAATCATAATGTAAATATCTGATATGCAGGATAGCTTGTGTGAACCTTAAAGGAATCATGACCTATAGGTTGAGAACAACTGATCTAGAGTTATCTGGAGTGTAGGTCCAGACTGAGGCTGATCCTTCTGGGACAAAAAAGGTCTTTGAGAAAACATTGAAGGCAAAGAAGGAGGAGGTCACGGGCACACATCCATTTTGTGCTCTCCTTAGTTTAGCGAATATAAGGCATTGTACCTTAGAAGGTCTTCATGTTAATAGGTGGAACTGAATGTACATTAACTTGCCTGAATTGATGCACTTAGTTTTGTTTGGGATTATATTGTAGCCAGCCTTATTTGTTACCTTAACCTCTCAGTTGAATGAAAAAAAAAAGATGAAAATTTTGGTCATTTAATTCATATAGCTAATATCCTTAGGAGGCTAATACTCTATTAAAATAATCCATTCCTTTCCTATTAATTAGTTATTGAACTAAAGAGTTAGTAATAGTCAATTCTACTGAAAAGAATAATTATAACTTTATTAACTATAAATTGGGAATTGTTCATACAAAGAAAAATACCTCTTTAAATTTTTTTTTCCAGCCAGTTTACTATTTTTCCTAAAAGTAATGGCCTATAACATTTATGGTTCATATAGTTGGGGAGACTGGTCTTTTGAAAAGAGTGGATCAGGAATGATTGTTTCCTTGATTAACTTTTCCCAATAGATTGAATTAAAGAATTAACATTCATAGAGTGTTAAATGAAAGAGGCAGACTGTCTAAATAATAATGTTAAGTTTTTGCATGTGGGTTTTTTTTTTTGCATCATGTGCTGAATTTATTTTAAAATTGTAGCCTAGATTAAAATAAAGAGCAAAAATGTAGGCATCCTTAGATATAAACAATTTCATCTACACTTACAGGACATTTGAAATGATCGATGTTATTAAGCTGCTTGGAACCGGGACAATTGTGTCACCAGGGAGAAAGTGGGACCATGAGGCAGTAACGTGGACAGTGCTCACTTTTTCCATGGAGCTTAATGGGTCCTGTGAGCTTTCACTGCCAAAGAAACAGAGGCATCCATATTCCAGTGCTTTATAGTAGATGTGCGTGTTCTATAGAGCTTAATACGATGGGGAAAGGAAGTTGATAATAAGTGGAAAATCCTCCCAAGAAAAGCCGAGTCCGGTGTCATCACAGTGCTGGCTGGTACCCCTCGCTTATGGGCCATTTTACTGGGAGTTAACAAGTTGGCTCTGAATGTCTTGCTTTAGGCAGAGACTTTGCAGGCAAATTCCCAATCCAGAGACAAATTCTCTGCAGCAAATTTGGAGGGAAAAAATTCTGTAGGCTTGGTAGTCCCAAGAGACTTAGTTCCTCACCCCCACCCGCCTTTGCCCTTGGGCGCTTTCAGACCCCTAAATATTTTCTTTAATTATGTTTAGTGAACTCCTTTTCTCTGCTTGTTTGTTTCCATGGTGTGGGATTTGTAGTTGATAGATGGAGGTCTCTTTGTGTTGGTCTGTGTTGCGTTAACTGAACTGGCTTCCCAATAATAAATTGACTTTTATTTATAGTTATTGACCAAGAGATACTAAGTCAGAAATACTTCATAGATGGACATATTCAATATTGGCCCATGGGATGCTGTTTTATTTTGTTATGTTTACATTTTTAAAAGAACTAAATACAGCAAAAGATTTCAGGGGGACAGTAGAGTTGTTAATGTGTATCTCGGCTCAGAGAGAGGAGCCAAAATAAATACTGGATTCAACCACGTGGAATTGCCAATTTTGGAGGACCAAAACTGTTGCCTGATTGCCCACTTCATGAAGTTCAGTCTTATGTGAATTCACTGTGATTGCCTGGGGCCTTAGGGTGTTTGTTACCATGTCATGTGTGTGTAGCACATTTAACTTATTGTTGGCTGTTTCAACTAAACACTTTCTATACGCAAAATTTACCAATGGTCCTTGCTTCTTCTCTCCCTGGGTCACTCATTGGTCAGGTGGGATTCCAAGCTGATGACATTTACGTTGGGACAAAGCTCTTTAGGCTGCAAGAAAATCAAAGAAGGGGGTTATAATCATGTATTTTGTATTTAATGAGTAGATGGATTGCTAATGAACTGGCAAGGTAGACATTAAAAGGAGCCTCTGTTATTAAATAGAAAGACACTTTCAGTCATAGGCAGAGGTTCTAAGTCCACCTGTGTGCGCTAAGTGGTTAATTTATCAGAAGCAAAAATACAGGTGGAGTTTTTTCTTAAGTTAAAATTGTTTGGTATTGTGTTTCTAAGGACTGGCATAATTATTATTTTTTTTAAAGAAATTCTTTTTTTTTAAAGAATTGTTTTGTTCATTGTACATACCAACCACAGATCCCCCTCTCATCACTCCCCCCAGCCTCCCCCTCACCAACCTTCCTCCCATCCCCTCTTCCAAAAGGGTAAGGGCTCCCATGGAGAGTCAGCAAAGCCTGGTACATTCAGTTGAGGCAGGACCAAGCCCCTTCCCGCTGCATCAAGGCTGAGCAAGATGTCCCACCATAGGGAATGGGCTCCAGAAAGGAGACTGGCATAATTCTTGGTGTACAAGAATTGATTAATAAATATTTTCATGTGAACTGAAACGAACAAGAAAACATGAATAATCATTCATTAGTGATCAGCTAATTCAACTGTTTGTTTCACCATTTTTTATTATTTTTTTTAAATTGACCAACTTTTCAGTCTGTGTCAACGCGAAAGGCTTTGCACAGCACATTGTGGAAACATCAGGCAGGACCCTCACTACTTACATAACTCACCTAGCCACCAAGTCACATGTGCAAATACTTGTCACAAGCATTGTGTGCACACTTGTGTATACTGCCAAAAGCAGGATTTGCAGAAGGAAGTTGATTCATCCTGATCCTAACCCTAAAATTAGTAATGCATAAGTGCCAATTTATGCTGTATCGATTCAGCAGTGACCACAGACACCAGGAGCCCGGAAACACCCCTTTTCAATTTCACTCACCTTTCAACTTTTGGGTTTCCTGAGCTTTGGCTTCCTCAGTAAGTCAGGGCTGTTCACGTCTGGGTTATACAGCTCTGGGGATTAAACAACGATAGGGTTTAAGATCTGGACTATGCCTCGGCTATGATGTAGATGGCAGGGCTTGCTGGTACCTGAGACACACACTTTTCGAGAATTGCATTGGTTTTACAGGCAGGGAAATTTCTGTGCCGTGTTGTTTTTAAATGAAATCTGTTGAGGGGCCAGCAAGATGGCTCAGTGGCTCAGGGCACCTGTTGCCAAAGCCTGATGATCTGAGATTAGTCTCCGGGATCCACAAAGTAGAAGGAAAGAACTGACTCCTACAACTTGTCCTCGGACCCCCACATGCTGTATCTAATAATTAAAAAAAGAAATCCATCAAAACCACTTGTGAAACATTCAGGCAATGAGTGTGTCACTTCAAGCTAAGCAGAGAAGGTTGGGGAAAAACTCCAGCACAATAACAAAACCTAGTTCTTATTGCCTTCATGATGTGTTTCTTCTACTTATGCTAGAGCCAATAGCTCTGATTATTTGGAATATTCCTAAATATATTCTGTATCTGAACAGCTATTTGACCTTAAGTTTTCTAACTTCTGATTTTAACAAGATCATTATCCATACTGTCGCTCCTGGGGTTTGGGGGTGATGCAGCAGAGAACTCAGGGTAAAGGTTTAGAAGCCAAGGCAGTCCTGTGTGCATCATCTCTGTGTTATACTCAGGGTTTGGTTGCAGCTTGCAGTTGCTGATTTGGTTGGCTGCACTCCTACCAAGGGTGCCCAAGACAAGCCGTGCCTGTCTCACCTCTATGGAGTCACTGGCAGAGAGCTTCTGGGGGCTTTAAGAGGCACCAAGAGACTCTGTTTGTTTGTTTGTTTGTTCCCTTATATTCCTTTACCCAGGGTTTCCAAACAAGATTCTGGGGAACACTAGAGTGTTATCTTATTAAGGAGTCCATTAGCACTCACTCATGCTAATCTTTTCACATTTGCATAAGCATCCTAATGGCTTAAAGAAGAATCCCTAGGCCAGAGATTCTGGAGGTTTCTCCTTGCAAAGCCTTTTACCCAGTTCACTGCTTTTTACCCACTGTAACTGTGGACAGGTTCCAGGGCCATTTCATAAAGCAGCTGTGTTAGGTTTTCACTGAAACATCGCTCAAGGGCTGGCCTCCAACCATGGCCATCCTTCTGCCTAAGCCACCCGAAGACTGGGATTGCAAGTGTAACTCACCATGGTTAGTGAATTAGGACATTTTTAATTTCTTTCCTACTCTATTTAAAAGAAAAACAACAAAACATCAAAGCCATTGAACAAGTACTTTAAAGAATACTACAGGATGCTTCCTTCCATCTGTTGGTAACACCAAGCCATTGAACAACTACTTTAAAGAATACTACAGGATGCTTCCTTCCATCTGTTGGTTGATACAAATACAGCATATTGACAAGTAAAGCAGATTCATTGTTTTTCATGTGGAAAATTGAAATTTAAATGTACTTGTATTACATTTCTATGGATTTTATTCTTTTAAAAGTTTACGTTTATCTTTATGTACATGGGTGTACACGTGAGGACAGTGTGCTGGCGTTCATCATTCATTCCTCTCCTTCCCCCATGTGGACTCCGAGGACTGAACTCAAGTTGGCAGGCATGGTGACAGGCACCTTTACCCACTGAGCCTTTTTGCCAGTCCTGTAAATGTGGTCGTAGAGTTGTGGGATTTTATCATTTCATCTACCTTCCAGTTCAAAGGTTTGAGTGTGAACTCTTTGGTGTTAAGAGACAGGATCTCTTGCCGCACAGGCTGGCTTCACTATATAGCTGAGCATGACCTTCAGCTTCTGCATTCCCTGTTCCCACCTCCAAGAGCTTGGATTATGGCTGGGCACTACCACCACGCCCAGCTCAGCATATGAACTTTTAAGCCTCATTTGGAGAAACTGAATAGTAGTATATTCCTGTGTGTGTCATGGGGCATATGAGTCCATTTGATAGTGAGTTATTTTAAAATAAAAGGATTAATTTTCAAAATTGATATGCCATGATAGAGTTATGTAAACAAAAGAAAGAGGTTCTTTGGGGAGACAGAAGACATTGATTAGAATGTCCTAATTTAAAAAAAAAATGTAGAATAAGAAGATTTATCTGTTAACCCCAATTATACAAATATTTTCTGAAATTTGCAATATTAATTTAACAAAAATCTTAATAATATTGGACTTCTAAATTTTACTCCTAGAATTTTGAGATAAAAGTTTTCTTAAGATAAGAATAAGGTATAGGACTGGAGAAATAAATGGCTCAGAAGTTAAGAACACTGGCTGTTCTTCTAGAGGACTCAGGTTCTATTCCCAGCACCCACATGGTAACTAACAATGGTCTGTAATTCCAGTTCCAGGGCATTCAAAGCCCTTTTCTGCCTTTGCAGGCACCAGGCATGCATGTGGTACACAGAGATACATGCAGGCAAAACACTCATACATAAAATAAAAATAAGTAAGTCTTAAAAGAAAAAAATTAGGTCATGGAATCTTCTATTTATTGAAGCCTCCCAGCCAATAAAAAAATATATTATTCAGTATATTCTTCTTGAATATAGCTTTTAAACAGCAGATTCAATCAGTGTTTCTTCAACAAAATGTAATGGTCAATGAATGTAAAACTATTGGGAAAAATTCATTTGGTCACATACATTTAAAATGTAGTTAAAAATCAATAAAATGATAGCCTTTCTATTAGGGATTATAGAAAAACAGACTTCAGCAATCAAATTGAGTACGACTGCAGGTGATAGCAACATCAAATTCAAGCACAGATTATATAGCATCATCATCTTATACGCATACAGACACATCAAAGCAGAGATGACATGGCATCCATGAGCTTAGGCTTCTTACAAATCATTAGAATCTTGACATGCATGAGAACCCTTAGAGACTCTGATTCAGTACCCATGACCGGTTCTGACCATCTTCCACTGTGCCATGTATACTGAAGGATCCCACAGACCTGAACTGTGTGTCTGTCAGGGCATGCGTGTAGATGATGAGAGGCATTAGTTCATTCAGTCTTTGTCACCAAGCCTGATGAGGGTTTCATTGTTAGTTTCTCGTTTTTGATCTTTAGAGGTAAAAAGCCTGGATTTTATTGGTAAAGCTGTCAGAGACTGAAAAACACAAGAATATCTTTAGTATTTGGCAAAATTGAAAAGAAAAGATGGCAACCCTACGGGCAGGATTTAATTATCAGAAATGTCTTGTTTGTTTTTTATCGTATTTAAAAAATGAAGCTAGTTGCCAACACATGCAATTAGGAGACATCGGGAAACACTCAGTAGTTTTCAGAAAAGTCAAAAGAAAAGTCCGGGAAAACACCTGGCTGTGCCTTAGATAGACTTTCTCTTCCCCTAGCTCCTCCTCCACAGTGGCTCCTGCCCTGTTAGCCATGGCCAGCACTGATGCATGCAACCCTTCCTTAGGTTTACTAGGGAAACGATACTGTCACATTTCTAAGATGTAACCAATCACAGCTCCTGTCAATAAGAATTTATATGGACCTGGAGATTCTTTTTTTGTTTTTTTTTTCCTCTGTGTAGCCCTGGCTGACCTGGAACTCACTGTGTAGACCAGTCTGACCTTGAACTCAGAGATCCACCTGCCTCTGCCATGGGAGTGCTGGGATTAAAGGCATGTGCCACCACACATGGCTGCAGATCTGGGGATTCTTAAAGATAGGCATTATTATGTGTAAACTTAAAGCAATATGGACTGATTATTTTGACTCATCACACAAACTCCTATAGGTTTTATTGATCTCGTATATTTACATTTAATTTACATACATTTTCATGCTTAATTATAACTAGATCTGTCATGTAGCTTTATCACAGAACAGTAAACTCATTAAGTGTAACAAGTCTTTGAAAAGGAAAAATACTAAAAGTTTGGACAGTTAGCTCTGTGAGGGTAATTCTTTGTGTTTTTAGTAGGAAAAATGAGGATAAAAGTTTGTCTATTAAGTACTTGGAAACAATTTAAAAATTGAATTCATCATGATCTTGACTGAATTAAAAACCGGCACAAACAATCCAGTGAGTCCGATGCTTACCTGTGACCCAGTGTTTGTGTCTGTGAAGTGTGTCTTTACTCTGGAGGCAGTTCATGCTCTTTACATCTTCCTTCAATAAAGAAACCACGATAGTAATTCCTGTCTGTGGAAACCCTCTTGGGTTACCTTATCTGAAGGCTCAGAGCCATTTGCTTGGTTTGGATTTAAGGCTGTGTGCTTTAAAGTTTAAATAATACAATGATTGGAAAGTGAATACCTTTAGAGAAGATTAAAACAACTTGTTTACCTTGAACTTTATGCAGGAAAGGTAACATGTAAACTAAATGAAATTATATTCAAAGATTAAGTTAGAAATGAAAGAAGTTTGAAGTAAACTTTTGACTTATTTAGGAGTTCATAGGAAAGTTGAACAAGTTTGGTTCTTTAGAAAAAGAAGAAACAATGCTGTATGTATGTAAATATGATCCTAAGATAGGCTGTCACCCTACTTCCTCCAAGAAGCTCTGGAAATTCGCAAAGCTTTTAGACATGGCCAAATACCATGTTTTTGTTTTTTGTTTTTGTTTTGGTGGGGGTGGGAATCTGTCTTAGAACTTGTCATGTAGATCAGGGTGGCCTTGAGCTTACAGTGATCTTCTGCTCCATTACACCCAGCTTTAAAAGACTTTTGCATAATTATACCTAATATTCGAAATCATAAGTAAGGTTTACTTACTAAGGCTGTATGGGAATTTGCTTTCAAACACATTTCACCTACAAACACTTAAAACCATCAATGACCGATTTGTTTCAGTCTCGGGTGTTTTCTTCAAACAAAACCTTGTTTTAGGCGATAAAGTACAGTAGTGCTGGGAACTGAACTCAGGTCTGCTGGAAGAGCACCAATGCTCTTAACTAAAGAGCAATCTCTCCAGCCTCACAGAGCTTAGGCAAGGCAGTGATCCCCACCCATTGCCTGACGACTGATCCTGTCCCTTGACTTGGGCATCTGTGAAGCACTCTCTACCTTTACTCCTTCAAGCTTATTCTTTAAATCTTTAGTGATTTTCAATAACTAGGTAGATAACCTGGAGCAGGAAAGAATTGTATTTAATGACCAGTCAAGGTGATGGAATTAATCTTGAGTTTATTAAAATATGTATTTCTAGAAGAAGATAGCAAATGAGGAGATAATGGGTATGGGGTAGGCATGCTCACAGATGTTTCCATCATGGTGGTAGCACCAGCTCTCAGACCCTATTTACCAGTCACATGGTAAGTAAGCACTCTGTCAGCGAGCTGTGTTCCTGGTGCATTCCCAACATAGACTGAGAAGGTAGTAGCTTGGCAGGAGACATTGCCCTCGCCATTTTCCTGATAGCTATGAACTGTGCTGTTAGCCGTGACCTGTAGAAGGTTAGAGCAATGGGTGTTTTGTTACTAAGGTTGATGGAGGGCGATCACAGGATGTAGAAATGTCTGGGGCTTCAGAATTGGATTGGCTGGTGTTTTCCTGTCTTGGCTCGTCTAGGAAATGCTTACTTTTTACAAATTTATCAAGCCGAAGTGGTGAAGATCCTCACTTTCATATCTTTTATGAAAAAAATCTATTAGTATAATGGTTAAGTTAAACCTTTTAAATGAGAATTCTTATTCTTTCTCTGGGGGTTTTTGGACTTCCATTAAAAATATTAGTATCATTAGTGTATTATATATTAGCAACAAATTATAACATGAAAATAATGGTGAGTTTTTGTTTTTATCTCTCAACAGTGGAAAGAGTGGAGCGAGAAAACCTTTCAGACTATTGTGTTCTGGGCCAGCGTCCAATGCATTTACCAAATATGAACCAGCTGGCATCCCTGGGGAAAACCAACGAACAGTCTCCTCATAGCCAAATCCACCACAGTACTCCAATCCGAAACCAAGTGCCCGCATTACAGCCCATCATGAGCCCTGGGCTTCTCTCACCCCAGCTCAGTCCGCAGCTGGTCAGGCAGCAAATAGCCATGGCCCACCTGATAAACCAACAGATAGCCGTGAGCCGGCTCCTGGCTCACCAGCACCCTCAAGCCATCAACCAGCAGTTCTTGAACCATCCACCCATCCCCAGAGCAGTCAAGCCAGAGCCAACTAACTCCTCTGTGGAAGTCTCTCCTGATATCTACCAGCAAGTTAGAGATGAGCTGAAGAGGGCCAGCGTGTCACAAGCTGTCTTTGCAAGAGTGGCATTCAACCGCACACAGGTACAGTGAACACCATTCTCACTGGGGATCAAGGGTCAGAGTAGGGAAGGAATGTGGCATGTCTTCATAATAATATCTTCAGAATGTTTTATGGAGATGAGGAGATGGCTCAGGAGATGCTTGCTGTCCAAGCATGAGGCCCTGAGTCCAGATCCCCAGCACCCATGTGAAAGCTGGACACTGGGCACACATCTTTAAGCCTAGCATGGGCAAGGTGGCAAGGGGAATCTGGAGCTCTCCAGCCAGCAAGTGTACTCAATCTGTGAGCTCCAGGGTGAGCAAAGAGACCCTGTCTCAAAAAAAAAAAAAAAAAAAAAAGAGTGGAAATGCATAAGGAAGACCACAATGTCAACCTCTGGTCTCCACGGGCATGTGCACCCCTATACATACATCATACACACATGGCACACATACTATACAGAACAAATATGAATTTCAGAGCACACATAATTTAATAATATTCTTCTGTCATGATATAATGTCACCACTCATCTCTACATGATCTTAATGAATTAATTTCAATAATGTAACCAATATCAGAGATGCTACCATCCAGCTCAGCTGCCGGCATCTTCCCGCTGAATGGCCAGGCGTCTGTGTGTTCCCCGTCCTTATCCTTACCGGCTGTGTTTCCCTGGACAGACCCTTGATGGTGAATTTTGGGATCATCTCCACCACCATTTAAAAAAATATTTGAGACTAGTTGTAAAACTATTTATGCATGCTCAAATAGCCTGTTTTTAAATCTTTTTTTGAACATTATGGAAGTATTTCTATAAATGTTTCAAAATGTACAAGTCAGATTTGAAATAGTAACATATAGATTACTTGTATTTTTAATGTTTCAGAAGAATTACATGCGCCTATAATTTTGAGTGATAGAGGTGAACCGTTCCTTCACACATATGTTGTCCTACTGAGGGAGCTCATTTGAAAGATTTTTTTCCCATTTGTGCTTCTTAACTGAGTGCATCAGAATGGAGTGATGTTAAAGTAAGGATTTCAGAGCTCATCCCAGAGCTTCTGATTTAGGAAGTGTAGGATAGGACCTAGAGAATTTGATTTCTTACAAGGTCTGAGGTGGTGCAGATGTTACAGGCTCAAGGTGGAGGGGTATATTCTGCAAACCTCTAATGGGTAAAGAGGCTTAGCCTGGGGAACTAATGGCCTCGGCGGTGAACGAAGTGTAGCCAGGAGTGTGCTGGATAACACAGGAGAACATAAGCAACGGGACCCGGGAAGCTGGGATTGAGGGACATTTAGGACAGTATGGGCAAGGTGAGTCATCAGGAACCCAGCAGGCTGGAGCTCAGTGGCCTTACTGCATGTGAGGTAGGGAAACAGGAAGGTGGAAATTCCTAGGTCCTGGGTGGAAACTTGAAAAACTTGAATTTTAGGTTCCTGGGGGAAGTAGGCCTTGAAGGTTAATAAAATTTAATGAAGATCAAGGAATGTATTTAAGCTAATGGAATTTATAAGGAAAATATTGAGTCAAAAACTGTGGGGATGGTTGGTAGTTGATAATAAAACTGAAGACGCTGGTAGGAGATCATAGGTCAAAAAAGATCCTTAAGAACTTACTGAAAGTTTTGAACTTTCAGCACTGGAAAAGCCAAAGGTCTCATGCGGGAATGTGCTGTGACTCAATAAGGAAACTTTGATCTTTGGAAGGGTTTGGTTTTTCTCTGTTATAGCAAGCGGGTAGGACTGCCTGTTAGGAGTCCTTCTCAGAGAGACCAGCTGAAATGTGGGCAAGTTCTGAATGAGACTGGGCAGTAGAGAGGGTGTAGCATCAAGAAGCATCATGGGAGTAAAGTTGTGGCTGGTGTGTTAGCGGATACAGGCTGGTGTGTTAGCGCATACAGGGTGAAGCAGTAACAGTGTATGAGGGCTTGAGCCTGATGACCTGAAGTGAAGGTAGAGTTAGGAGAAACGTCAAGGGAGACACTGCAGCAGTGGCCGAGAAAGGCCACAGCTATTGTTTGGGATCTAGTTGTCTTCACTTTGAAACACTAGGAGATTTCTTATGAAGACTGGCAGTGAACATTGAAAGTACAAGTTTGGCACTAAAAACGATGGGTAGGGATGGACTAAGAGATTGGAAAAGTGTTTCAAAGCCCAGGATTTAAACTAGAGGAGGGAAAGGTAGCATGATGGGATGGTTTGATAAGAGACCATCAGTTTCAGGTCCCCGAAGTGGTGCTGTTTGGGGAGGTTGTGGAATCTTAGGAGGTGGAGTCTTGCTGGAGGAAATACATCACTGTGGATGGACTTTGAGGGTTCATTGCTTCCTGTTTTCTTTCTCTGCTTGTCTGTGTGTCCATGAAAATATAAATCTTCCTGCCCCTGCCAAGTCCCACACCTTTCTTGCTATTACGAGCTTACAAGCCAATTACGCCCCCTTAATTTGCATTTGACATGAGATTTGTCACAGAAGTGGAAAAGTAACTAATACAGGTATTGACCACTCCCACCTCCAGAGCCAGGAAATGCCAGGAGAGTGAGTCTGTGGCCATGGAGTAACAGGGAGATGATAGCAAGAGTGAAGGGACTCTAGAACAGGAGTTCTCAACCCGTGGGCCGCGACCCCAGGGGGGGTCCCATATCGGATATCCTGCATATCAGATATTTACTTTATGATTCATAACAGCAGCAAAATTACACTTGTGAAGTAGCAATGAAATACTTTTATGGTCGGGGGTCCCCACAACATCAGGAACTGTGTTAAAGGGCTACCGCAGTAGGAAGATTGAGAACCACTGCACCAGAAGTCTCATACCTGGGTGGAAAGCCGAGATATATGGAGAAGGAGAGTCCTGAGGTTATGCCACAAGATTTGGCATGGTGTCAGTTGGTTGGGAGACGTCCTTATCAAATTTCTGAGAGGAGGTTCATTACGTTGGTGAGGACAGGAGCATCTCGGCAGGGCTGAGGATGACTAAGTGCTCAGGATGCAGACAGGCAGAGCGCTTTTTCAATGGAGTGTTAGAAAGGCAGCCAGAAGCTGAGGACCCGCTTGACTTTGATAGGAGTCCACTCAAGATGGGAGGCGCTTTGCAGCTCAGATCACATGAAACAGTAATGGAGTCATTGATTGAGGTTGGGCAACTGCTGGCTGTGAGCAAACAAGAGGCCCTGGGGCCAATGGGTTTTGGTATTTATGTGTTTTTATGGAGAAGAGCAGGACAGGTGGAATTTTGGACTCCCTCAGCTCGTAGCTACCTTATACATTCTTTTAATGGTAGAGCCTATCCCCATCACTTGAGAAATACATTTGGGAAGCCCACATATATTTCTTCCATCTTCTTGGAACTTAAAAGACTCAGGTGGCATTTGTGTGTTCATGGTTACCTAGACTGGAGTTGTGTAATGCTCGGGTCCTTTGGAAACAATCTGTTGCCTACTACTGAAAATACAAAATACATGGAGTGAGGGACACGTCTCTCTTCTGCGGTTCCCTGTGTGATGTGTTCTTTAGTCTGTCATCTGTGAGCATGAATAGACATTTCATGCCTAGCCAACGTTCGGTTGTCTAGTTCTGTGCACAGCTCTTTTTGGCTAAGGATAAAATTGAAAGCATGGTTGTACTACTTCAGATTTTCGAAGTGGAATACAGTATACATTCTCCCCGAAGAGCACGAAGCATGCGAGAAGACTCACAATGAGTCCAGACCACAGAGAGTTTGGGTGACCGTGCTTGTTACATCAAGGCACTAGGCTCTCGGAACTCTGTCTTCTCCCGAGGAATCCTTTATGTCTCTTTTTCTGGATTAAAGATTTTTCTTTGGCATTGCCACCTTTGAAGTGCCAGGTTATAAAAAGGTCTAATTGAAGCACAGAACACATTTTATTATTTCCCTCCTGCTATTAAATTTGTAAGATGGCTACGCCCAGAAAGAAACATTCACTTTCAATCAACATGAGCTTGAGTTCATGGGCCAGCCTTGAGGATATCAAATGGAAACTACATAGGAATGTATGAGTATTTCCTTTTTAAATTCTGCTTTTAATTTGGGAAAGCTTTTCATCCCTCTGGGATCATAACCTGTTGTATATAAGCCCAGCCTAATCAAGGTAGATGGTATTGACAGAATGACATAGTTTGAACTTGAGCAGGAGGTCAGCAGGCAGATTGTTTTTGCTGTGTGTTCTGCAGTCGCTAACAGCACAAATGGGCAGCTGGTTTTGCCAGCTGTATTGTTAAATGGGAAATACAGTGTAGTATACCCCATGAAACTAGCCATGGATTTTCCAAATAGTGAGCCTTTTTGAGTGGAATCAGACATTTCTGGGTTATAGAGTAACTTGCCAGGTAAAATTCATATGTAAAAATGGTTAATGGCATATTAACCATTTTCTAGAACGAATGTTAACTTCTTGTCTGTACAGAACCAGAACCATTCATTTTTGTTAGGCATCTGGAGACATTATCATTAGTTGCTCTCTTGATGTATAGCATATTCTCATGTGCCTGGGTATTTTACAGAACTCATTGACATCTCCAGGACTCCTCTGTTATTAACGCTAATAAAAGTGGTGTGCCACATGACAGTTGATGTCCCTGCATTTCTGCTTGAAGATTTAACAAGAAGTTTGACTAATTTGTATATGTGTAGGTATGCAGACACTAAAATCATCTGCACACATTCATCAGTCCAGTAAGAATATAAACATGAGAGCCTTGTCTGCCTGCTATTAAGACTTTCAGATGAAAAACCTCATGCTTACAGTAAATGGTATTTGAAAACTGTATGTTATTGAAAGAGACTATTCATTACCTTAAATGGCTGATCTATTTACCATTTGATTATGTAAGATGACATGACTAGGGGCTGTATTTCCAAGAGTTTTTTTTTAAATTTTTCTTAAGGTTAATACATAGTGACAGGTTTTATCTTGGCATTTTCATGCATAAATGTTGTCATATTGCTATAGTTTGTGCTCATTGTTCCCCTCCCCACTGTCTTCCTGTGTCCCTTGCCCACTCCCACTCCTACCGGTTTTTAATACACTTTAATTTTGATACATAAGTCTTTCAGAGTCATTTATGCATCTGCCTGGTAACACCTTGTTTTGTGTAATACTCATGGCTTCTAGTTTTGGAAATAGATGACCTCTGCAGTCTTTTGGGTTTTTTTTTTCGCTGTTATTTGTAATTATTTTTGCATTTTTCTTCCTGTTCACCAACAAAACATGAGTCGTATAAGCTAAGAATATACAAGTTGAGTTCACGTTCTGTACAAGGGGCTTAGCATATTTATGTTAGTAGTGCCAGGATGGGAACTCTCCAGTATGGCCCAAGGCTGATATGGTCATGAACACAGCATGTGCAGTAGCGCTGTAGCTGGACAGGCCTTGTGGAAGAAATGGGTAGTCCGGCTTGCTATGCCGTGTTATAGCCAAAGGGACTCAGGGAGAACAGTGAGGTGATGACAATAGCTGTTTTCTTACCTGTCCACTTCCAGCACTTTCTCTTGTGGTCTCTGTGGGACCACAGAGGCAGGCAGATACCCTTGCATTGTTTGTGATTCCCCACACTCATGCTTGTTCTGATGTGGGGTCTTCATCAGAAGGACTGTCCTCAGGTTACTAGATGTTGGCAGGGATCTGGAAAAACTTAGCCACTGTGTGACAGGAACCACACAGCGACAGCCCATGGCTTCACTCCTTGTGGAGGAGATTTCCCTGACACTCCAGAGCTCTCTGTATCGGCCTGGGTTTTATTTTTCCCTCCATTGTCCCCTATAGCTCTCCCTTGGAAGCATTTTATTAATAAACCTTTTTCGTAGGAATCTTTATCTCGTGATTATAGATCCATGCCATTTCCATGTAGCTGACATTTGGTCATGCCATGTGAGTAGAAACTTGAGTAGAGCGTAGCGTCAGAATGATGCCCATTCATTCCACAGAGCACCTGCCATGTGCTGTATGAGGCTAGTATGGCTGTGTCTGCCGCTTGGTTTGAAAACATTATCATCATAGTTACTTTAAACCTGACGCCCGGTAGCTCTTCCGTTCACTGAATGGAAAATAGATTTGTTGAGACTGACTTAGGGATATTGAATCGGGGGCAGGGTGATTGAGATTGAGGCTCGGAATGAGAGAATATGAATATGAGTAGGAGTAAGTTTCAGGAGAGAAATGGGATTTGAGGCTTTAAGAGTTCTACCACTGTTAACTGGAGTGAAAAGCAGCCTCACTAGTCTGAGCTGTGGCACACTGGTAAAATGTTTCAAACAGTCTTGCTCCTTGGCCCTACACCTCTGCAGCGCTCTCTCCCAGGCACAGGTGGTGCCTGTTGAATAGTGATTTCTGTCAGGTTTTGCTTTTTGTTCACATGTTTTCTTCTGTGTCTGTATCCTGAGTTCATCATAAGTTGGCACCTTTCTCTCGTTAGGTCTGTAGACACGAAGTAAACCACTTGGTTATTTGCTGCATTTGTGGTTTACACATTTCAGTGTGATTGTGAATCCTAATTTTAAGCATTCTGTTTTCTTTGTTAAAGTATAGACTTGAAAACATTGATCAGAGGCATATATAGGATGAAAGCCTCAGGGCAATGTTTAAGACTTAATATTTCTGGTGTCCACTGACCTATAATAAGTAATGTTTCATAAAATATGTAGAGTGACTTTTACTTAATAGATAAACTATTCTCTAATTTATTTAAAAAATCCAATGACCTACATATTCATATGTTCAGAAGTCCCCATTTCCTAACCCTGCTTCTCCTCCGAGACCTTCCATCTGAGCAAATCTGTTAAATGAAGTAGAGGAAGCTTTGATCCAAACTAGGGTAAATCCAGTGGAACGAATGTGCTGCCACACGTGAATGGGAGCACGGGAATGCCAGAAAAGGGAGATTGGGGGTGACCCTCATATCCCTTCTCCTTTTCCCTTTGCATTGGCAGCAGAGTGCAGGGGCACCCCAACATGGGGAGTCAGCAAGAAGATGTTTGCACCTCTTGGGAGCAAGACTTTTCTCAGGCTTGTTGTTCATGTAGCCTTGTCCATTTTCTTTTCCTCTAGCAGAGGGGGTGAGTAAGACTTGCTGAGCTGACCCTTGGGAACATATTTTTGGTAGAAGAATAGACGTGTGTAATGGGAGTGTGCTCCTTTAGAACAGTAGGTTTCTGATTCAGTATCCTGCTACTTCAGTTTGGTGAAAACTCACGGACGTTTATCAGAGGTCTCCCTGGAGAAGCAGTGTATGTGCCCCGGTCTTATCTGATAGAGAACAGGACCCCCAAAATCCTGTGGGGACTCATTTGATTGACCTGTTCTCATTTTTTAAAATGAGAATTTGCAGAAAAAAAATCTGCAGTTTACTCATCAAAGCCTCATCGTTTGAAGAAACTTAAGAGCAGGGTCATAAATACAATTTATGAAGTCACTCAGCAACTGGGGAATGTTTTCAGCAGATTGGAAAATTAGATTGAATGATGTATCAGAAAATTTGGCAGGAAGGCCAGCTGTTGAAAATGCAAACGCCATTGTATGAAATGGCGTGGATTTTGATTTAAGCTTTGTCTACACAGTGTTTGGAATATATGCATGCCCCAAAACTGTTAGAGTTAAATTTTCTAAGAACTTGCTAAACATTAGGATTTGAGGCAGCATAGTCAGAGTGAGATATGTGGCAACTAGAAGAAAATCGTAGCTACAAATTCTCAGGAGTCTAAGTATGAGTCACTTTTGGAAGAGACAAAAATTGTCTTTTAATTTCATTGTTTGATTTATGCATGTTGTTATCCAGAGATGGGCATAATTTAATTATGCATTGCAGTTTATATTTGTATGAAACTTTACCTCCAAGATATTCATAGTTGTCGTCAGCTGGAATAGTGTCAGTCATGATTATTTCTCAATATCTAGTTGGGATCTAGGCTCTTTGCAAGTCAAGGACCACAGTGTAAATTTAGGGCCTTGACTCCATGGTCCAGTGAGCTGGTTATAAAATAACAAGGACACATGTGAGCAAAAGGAAGTCCACTCCTGAAAGGTGGGCTGTCGATGTAAAATGCTGCAGATCGGGCATGAGCATGTTATTGAGTTTTGAAGTAAATAATATGCCCTCTTTTGATTTCAGAACATTAAATTAATAAAGTGGGGAGAGATGGCCTTGCTTACTTCATAAAATAGTCTTTCATTTCAAAATCACTGGCTTGAGTTCTCAGATTGAAAGATTGTAATAATATTAATATCTCCCCAGATAGCAGTGTCTCGGAGTTATTGGATGGTATGTTGTGTGTGTGTGTGTGGTGGGGAGGTTCTCTAGATAGAATCTTACTTTAGCACCTCCCATACATATAAAGAATATTGTCAATTAGCACCTTTTAAGCCTCCTCAGCCAAAAAGCATGAGTTGGTTAAGTCAAGGATGAAAGTATCCAGGCTTAGCTTGCTCTGTCTGTGCCTTCGGTAAAGGGGAGGTTGATTGGGCAAATAGAAAACTGCACAATTCAACCTCCCTCCCTGATCCACCTGAAATAGAAAATGCAGGTAGCAGAAGATGAAAAGATTTTTTTTTTCTCCTTCCTATGAAACAGAGAATCAGAGTAAGCCAACATCATGGTGACTGTCTTGTCTGTTCCTCCTACCCCTGACCAATGGCCTAACAAGTTAGTCACTAGATTCATCATAGAAAATTCAAATTTTCTATGACTAGGAAATAGAAGATTCCATTTTGGTGATAATTTTGAAAGTCATTTTTCAGCATTGTCTACCAAGGACTAGTCCACTCATTTCACACAGAGAAGGCATCTTCATCTTCAATATCTGTATCTGCCACTCTCGGAGATGTCTTAGTAAAAACCTAGGTTTCTGGGGTAAGCATCCATTGTTGTATTCTCTAACTAATCTTTAAAGTCATAGGTTGGATTTTCCAGTTTTGTAAAAAATTTCACTAAGGAAACGGGAACACATTTCAACCTTGTTCAGTTAATAAGCATTAAAACAGTATATTCAAGGAGTGTTCTTTCCATGGCTATTGATTAGAATGAGGACCAGTTGGCTGGGGGTTAAGTGCATGTTTGTTCAAATAAAGTGCATGCACTTTTAGAGCTCAGAAATGCTGCAGCATAAATATAACTATATCCATTTGAAATCAGTTGGGAATTTCCAAGCAATTTCGATCTCTACAACTTTTGTGCCAAAATGATCACTATAGACTATGGCATCTGCTTCTGAACTTCTCTTAACATCTACCATGCCCATCTGGAGCACCTTGCAAATCATGGCTGGTAGACACACGCTTGTGCACATATCATGCCTGTCTTCAGCTCTATGTATTGCTAAAGCAAAATCTTCATGAAAAAGAAAAAGACCCTATAAAATCAAATTCATACTGTAATTGAACCACTTTGGTATTTTCTAATTGATGGATTTCCAGTTTATTATAAAAGTTGGTTTTGATTTATGAAATTAGCTTTATGATCCACTAATAACTATGACCCAAGATTAAATAACAACAGCACTTTAGGCTTATTTTAAATCCTTTCAGTGTTACATATGAAAAGAAAGTGACTTTACTTTTCTAAAGTATATCTTGGTAGTTGCTGCTTTTGAGACAGGGTCCCCTATAGCTCAGGCTGTCCATGAACATGTTAGGAATCTATCCACGGTCTTGAACTCTTAATCCTCCTGTTTCTACCTCCCAAGTTCTAGAATCACAGGCTTATGCTCTCTTGCCCAACAATAATTACTATCTTAACTTCAGCTTATCTGAAAAACTCATATAGTCATTCCACTTTATATGACTATTACCCTTCTTTATATTTCCTTCTATCCCAAATAATTTAATTATCCCACTTCTTAAAAGTTATTATTTATATTTTGCCTTATATATGAGAAAATATAGCTGACATATTTTGAATACATTTCAGCATGTTCTACTCATGTTCACATTTAACAGATATTTATTATATATTTAGAAGCTATTCTAGGCATCACAATGACTTGTGGCCTTTATTGAGCTCTTGGTCCTCAGAAAGGGGCAGACCTCCCGTGGGAGTCAGCAACACATGGCACATCAAGTTGAGGCAGGACCAACTCCTCCTCCCCACATCAAGGCTGAGCAAGGCATCCTACCATGAGGAATAGGTTCCAAAAAGCCAGCTCATGCACCAGGAACAGATCCTGGTCCCACTGCTAGGGTCTCCACAAATAGACCAAGCCACACAACTGTATCCCACATGCAAAGGACCTAGGTCAGTCCTATGCAGTGTCCCTAGCTGTCAGTCTAGAGTCTGTGAGCTCCCACAATCTCTGGTCAGCCATCTGTGTGGGTTTCCACACCATGATCTTGAACAACACCCCTCCCCCCACACCTCCCAGCTCCTACAATCACATTTTAAAACCAGTAATTCTACTGTGGTGTGTAAGTGCCATAGTCTCAGATGAACGAGGCAAGAATGGGTACTTTTGACCCTGGAGGTAATAGGAATTAAATCATAAATCTTACAGCAGGAAAGAACACAGTACTATGATGTCACAAGACACTTTGTGCTACTATAATGCTTTACTCATATTTAAAAGCATCTGACATATTTGAAATAGAAATAATCAGTAAATGTACTTTTTGTTTTGTGTTTGGAAAGTACCAATCTTGCTAATGTTGTGATAAAATAGCCAAACTAGTAAATGTGGAGAGCAGATTATCAACAGCTGTTTCATAGAACATTCATGGAAATGAGGGATAACCAGGGCCCAGAACTTTATTAATGAGCTAGTCATGGGGCCTGGAATTTGCAGTGCATGTGAAAGCCCTGTCTGTGCCCAGAACTGAGTGCATCACTGACCAAGTGTTTCCAAAGAGAACCTGTTCAGTCCTCTATTTGGTGCTAATGTGTTTAGAACATTTTGGCTTTCAATGTGCATGCACAGCCCTGCTGTAGTGCGTATCACTTCCTAAAGACAAGATGGAGCAACGGGTAAGGAAGAGTAACATGGGACTGTTCATAAAATATGTCTGCTGCTGCTAGATTCTGTGGGTTAAAAATGGCAGACATGACAAGAACTGGGCTTCGGATGTCCCTCTGTTGGGCATGGCTACCTGTGGCTTGGACAGGGCTGTTGGACTTAGAGAACACAGGCTCTTTGGCTTTAAGAATGCTCTGCTGTACCCATTTATCTTGTGATGCATGTGTAATATGTTCTGATGTGGCAGGTACCATGGTCAAGTTTTGTTGCATGCACCGGGCAGAAGGTTTCTCATGACACAAGTATTTCATTTATAAGTTTCAGCCTTACGGTGTATGATGTAGTTGTTCCAAAGTGGGATTTACATGTCGCAAAAAATCTCAGTTTCAGTGATTGTTCTCAGCAAGTTGAATCAAATTATTCTGAATGCTTCACGAGTTAGACTTTAAATATGTGGCCTGCTAGGGCCTGCTGTAGACTCCTCACCCAAGACAAGACTCCCTCCCAGAACTAGAATGGATAAGTGTTTTTTTTAAAGGTCTGGATTTTCCATATCACCAGCTCATCATCACACACAAAATATAATCAACCCCCAATGACTATATGATGAGAGAGAGATAGTTTTTTATTAAGTATGATGGGAGAGAGATAGTTTTTATACTGGCCAGTATGAAAGATGGTGAGTGATATAAATGTGAGACCAAATTAGTCCTGTGCACCTCAGTCCAAAGGAAGCTGTATATGTGCATATACCTAGCCTTCTAGTGCTTTGAATGATATACTTCCATCCTGTAACTGTTAACTTTTGTAAATGCATTTTTTTATTTGCAGAGTACATTAATTCCCTTTAGGTGTTCAATTCTATCCAACCCATCCTACAAAATACGACATTCATAGGCTGTCTTTCTCAATAAAGAAATATTGTAATAAAAGAGAGATTTTATTAAACTAATGCAATAACGACATTTTCTTTGAGGATTTAGCACATCATTTTTAA
Organism: Peromyscus californicus insignis; assembly: GCF_007827085.1. Taxonomy (NCBI): domain Eukaryota; kingdom Metazoa; phylum Chordata; class Mammalia; order Rodentia; family Cricetidae; genus Peromyscus; species Peromyscus californicus. The sequence continues at coordinate 10,653,149 of NW_026294514.1, read as the reverse complement.
TAATAAAAATCAAATTGCCATTGTTGTGCCCAGTATACATTTTATTCAAATCAGACTAAGTACTCTGGCTTCATGGCTCAGCAGAGCTCTGGGAGTTGGGGGTAGGGTGAATATTTTTAGCATTACACAAATGAATTTCAACAGCCGGAATCATAGTACAGTGGTAGGTTATGGGAAACCAGTTATATGGGAGATATGCCTGGGGAGCGTCTGGAAGGAAAGGAAAGGAGATGAGGGAAGCCACTTCCTAAGGTAGGTCAGCTCTTAGATGGTGGATGCTAGGAGGATCCACTTACCCGGCACTACCTTCAAGGGTCTCTCTAACTCCAAGGGAACCTCTGATGTGTTTGAGTTTGCCATGTGGGATGAGACTAGGAATTAGACTTTACCTGACTTCTTAAGAGGGCAGTGATGGTAATCGGTTGTATAATAACAGCAACCACGATAACAGTAATATTCTCTTATTACCCGAGACATCAGAACTGTAGGAAAATGAAGGCTGGTCACAGGGAGAGCGGAATATAAGCAATACATAGAGGACCTTCCCTTGCTCTCTACATTCAAGGGGAGTGGTCATAAGCACGTCATACTCCAGGGCAAGTGGGAGAGTGACCCGAGGCCCTGGCAAAGCCTCCTCTCCTCTCTCTCTCTGTCATGTTAATCCTGGAAAATGGAAGTGAGCCCACAGATTTTCTAAATCTTACTATGGGTTATGGCATCTTTGGTTTCAAACACTATGCCGTTATAAACACATATTTTCAGGCTCACTGTGGTATGCTCTTGAGTCATACATTTTCAAAAGAGATGTCACTCAGTTTCCGAAAAGGTTTGTCATTCAATACGTTGCATAATTTACTCACCTATCTCAGTCTGCCTTTAGTCTGTTCATGACTAAAGCATGCTGTGAGGAGATAGGGCTTATGTTTTCTGATGATGCCAGTCTATGGGTTCCTAAAAAGTTTGCACTGTGTGATTTCCCATGGAGCACAGCTCAGCAGTGCATGTGAAGGGCTGATGTGACCTTCTCATATCTACTCTTACCAGATCAGAGCCCAGAGCTTTCAGACTCTTTGCTGAATATGGTCAGTGAGTTGCTGTTTGGACTGAGTGACCTCTATCTGTTGGAATAATATGGGAACACGGCAAGTTGCCTTTTTTGTCTCCCATTTCCACAGCCACAAGCAGCCATGTATGTAATTTACAGAAATGGAAATGGCCTCCAGCTAGTTAGATTCTTAGAGAAACACCAGGCTTTGGCCTCTCCACTCTCCCCCTACACACCTGGTGTATATCACTTTAAAAAATAAATTATGCCTCATTAAATTACAATTAAGTGGAATCATGATCATTTGTTTTTCTGGAAGGAAGATGTTTTGCATATTGAAAGCCTAATTTGTTGCAGGTGACAAAAAGGCTGAGCAGATTATCTAATATCGCTTCATTTGGGGGCGATGTCTGTTGCTTGGTTGTGTGTCTGCACCGGTACTTCCAGATCTTATTAATGTGCACGGTCGTCTTCACCTCAGAGTGTCTTATACCACTGTATCAGTTCTTGTACTCTCCCCCGACTTAAGAAGGTGAACGTCCCTCGGTTGTCTGGAGAAAGCATGGTCTCGTCTCTTTCAGGTGTTTTTTCCAGCCCTTCCCCTTCCTGGCTGTACCATTACCTTTCCTTGCAGGTGCTACTCATATTGAAAGGTTCAGCTAGATCCTGTTTCAGCCCCTCCACAGAAACCTGCCCCCTCCAGCCCTGCAGCGGGCAATACTTCTCCTCATTTTGAACCAAGATGATGCGAGCTTTGTTTTGTATTTATGACGTTTGTCCTTTTTCCCATTTCCCCCCTTTTCCCTTTCTTCTCCACTCTTCTCCTCTCCCCTCCCCTCCTCTCCTCTCCTCTCCTCTCCTCTCCTCTCCTCTCCTCTCCTCTCCTCTCCTCTCCTCTCCTCTCCTCTCCCCTCCTCTCCCCTCCCCTCCTCTCCCCTCCTCTCCCCTCCTCTCCTCTCCTCTCCTCTCCTCTCCTCTCCTCTCCTCTCCTCTCCTCTCCTCTCCCCTTCTCCCTTCCCCTCCTCTCCCTCCCCTATCTCTCTTTCTGCCTACCTTTCTTCCGTGTTCCTATTTAGGACAGGCTCTCCCTGCATGACCCAGGGACATCCCTGACCTCATGATCCTCCTGCCTCTGCTGGGATTGGTCGTGTGAGTATGAGCACCACACTCAGCCCATGCCTTTTACAGCATGCTCCTGTAAAATCTTCCTCCCCCGCTGCAGAAAATTCTTTGAAAGCCCATTCTTTCTCTTTTTGGTCTTTGAGCTTTTCCCCAAGTCATTACTGAGAAAGGAATTAATGGAGCTGCTGTTCTTTGGGCGAGGTATACTGAGTTTGGGAGTTCCCTGGACAGATGAGGGGAGATATCTGGCTTAGGGTTCTATAGATTTTTGTCCTGTGACCAATATAGTCTAACTCCAGAAAGGTACCAAGCGCTTGAAAGCCCCATGTATGGACTTTCTGTTTAGATCCAGCCATCTTGACCTGCCCTATGGGGGTCCAGGCAATCTGAAGCCTAGTCCATAGAGGTGTGTACTCTCTTACAGGATTGAAAGCCTACCTAAGATAGTCTGCCAGCTGTCCCTGAGAAAGTGACAAGGCTAGTGGAGAAGCTTGACAGTCAGTCCCGATAATGTTCACCACACCTGTCTGAGTATCAGCATGTACCCTGCACACTAACATAGGGGAAAACTGCATCAATGGTGAGATACTGAAACAGAAAGCTCAGTGGTAGAAGTACAGCTCATTCAAGGTATTCCTCAGAAATGCTGTTTTACAACAGACAGGGGAAGAACGTGAATTTCTTTTACTTGAAGAATTCCCTCAGTTTCTTCCTTCTATCTTTGAAGATAGCTTAGCCTATATTATCAGGGAAGCCAGACTGCATCATACAGTTGTTGTTTTGCACTTTGAATTCTTTTGATTTTAGTGAGTTCCTTCCAGACCTGTCTATTCTCTTGGTGCTAGGGGTGGTCTGAAAAGCTTGTAAACCACCCCGTTGATGGGTCAGGGAAAGACCCTGGGAGGCTCTCTTTAGAACCCAAGAACTAATGTGGAGGCCATTTGTACTCTGTGCCAACCTGTCCCTTGCAGGCAGCATGTTTCCTTGTCTTATGGAAAGTAGACTAACACCACTGAGGAAACTATGTCTCCATAGAGAAGCTTCTATTGCCCACAGTGAGGCAAATACTTAATGGCCACTTTACTCAATACGGGCAGAATGTTTTAATATGATTACTGATATGAAACTTTAATAAGCAATATCCTGGTTAATTTATTAATTCCCTTTCATGGCCTTTCTATTGATAGGGGTGCATCTTTCTTTTTTTTCCTTCCAGAGCCCAGGTGCCACACCACATTTTCTATATCTCAAGCTGCATAATGGCAATGTCCAAGTGACACCTCCTGCTTGGCTGGTTGATAATTAAAATGCCAGATGACATAGTAGCAAAGGCTTTAGAAATATTTATGTGAGATAAATTATTAATTTATGTTCCATTCAAGACAGATTCAATATGATAAACATTTATTCATCTTGATAATTAGTGGGTGGTGGGGTGGTTTTTGTGGCTGTGAGAGTTAGGCTGTAGATTTTAGTGTGTGTGTGTGTGTGTGTGTGTGTGTGTGTGTGTGTGTGTGTGTGAATTCAACTAACTGAATTCACATCACATGTATTCCTGCTGAATTTAGACCAAGCTTTTAAAATCTTAGTTTATAGTAGTTAAAGGTACATGAGTATCCAGAGTAAAACTGTCAGAACAAAAACCTCTAAAGTCTTATACCCTCCAGTTAGTCACTTTCTACTGAAAATGTCCTGAGTGAAAAGAAAACATGTTGGGACCACTGCCACGCTGAGGAGAGTTGAGGTAAAGGATTTGGAGCAGTGTTGTAACTTGCTGGTGGCCGTATAGGAAGGTGGCACTGGCCAAGCCTGTTCATTTGAGACTGTGTTATGCAAATAGGTAAATGCCACTGTCCACTTCAGATACAAATGCTGTATGTCTTTCACTTCCGAAGTAACACTGACCAACAGCCATCCTCATGGGTACTCTATGCATTGCCCTGAGAGATGGGAGAATTTTCCTAGAAGGCTATCTAGCACGGGACAGATGTAGAAGAAGGGGCCTATGCAAGAAACATATAAAAACACTCCATAATTTTAGTGACTTTTTGGGGGGGGGGTTGTTGGGGGACCTACAATTGTAATTTTTAGTTATGGTGCTTTAGAACAAGTTTTTGATATCACTATTTCATATGTAAAAAGTCTTTGCTGTAATACACTATGTGACTCATGGAAATAGTTTCATGGAGGAAGAAAATGTTAAACTTTGCCTTTGAGATATTATAATCATAATGAGTATCTCTATAATGACCCTAAAACTCTTTTATTACAATACTGAAGGTAGGTTGGAGAGAGAGAAAGGAGAAGAGGCAGGGAAGAAAACCAACTCAGTCTTTCTGTACGTGACTCATGGAAAAAAGCTCAGAAAATATCAATCTTAGTGTCATATCGACTTTGGAAATTGGAAGCAATTTAAAATTCACTTTCCCCATATTAATTTAGAGCTTTTTTAAAAAAGAAAATCTTTGAAGCAAATCCATTATGAATATATTCCAGGTTGCTCAGTTAAAATGGGAAGTAGGGCAACCCGAGGCACAACTGACTCAATTTCAGAAAGAGAATGGATTCACAGGATGCGTAATGCTTTCCTGGAAGACAAGCACTTCACTTGTCTTCTAGAAGCGTACCATGAGATCTGGATTTCCTTCTAACCATTGGAGCAGTAGGGTATTTTTACACACACCACCTACCTTGCTCTCTCCTTGAGCACATATGTGCATGCCCACACAACAAATCGCACACAGCCACACATAGACATTCACATTTCTTCTGGCTTCACTGAGTGGCATATTTTATCCCTCGTCACATTCTGGCCCCAGACACGCACTGTGTGCTTCCTGGCTGTGTTTGTCTGTATATTCCTTCCGAGTATTAGGACTCTTCTAATGAAAGGAAGGTGACCTCCAAGCACAGGGCTAGCATAGGTTCCTTGTAGTCTAGTTGTTTTATATGATTTAAAAAGCGTATCAGGTTTATTTGTGTGTGTGTGTGTGTGTGTGTGTGTGTGTGTGCGTGTGTGTGCATGTGTGTACACATGAGTGCGTGTACCACCGTGCACATGTGAGGGTCAGAGGATAACTTGCAGGAGTCAGTGCTCTCCTCCTATCATGTAAGCCCCAGGAACCGAACTGAGATCATCAGGCAAGCACTTGACCCACGGAGCCGTCCTGCCAGCCCTCATGTGATACTTTGAATGATGATTGTGCTTCCTTGAAATGTTGTAACGGTGTGATGTGCATTCCTATATGTGACATTTGCTGCACTAAAGTGCCCACTGCACCCTGCAGATTTCTGACCAGCCAGAGAATAGTTCTTCCCCTCAAGTCCACCGCTGTTGCATATGTGAGCTGTGTCTCTTACATTTCTCTCAGTTCCCCTCAGTGCAAACATCTTTGGTGACAGCCGTACTTTACCACAGTTCATGGAAGTGACTTTTCAGGACTCGAGGTCACCCCATCTGTTCAAAGCCGCAGGATTAATGTCTTAACTCTTCCTGGGGGAACAGTCTGAAACCCTGATCTCACAGTGCCACGCAAAAGGATGTCAGCCGAGAATATGAAATGATGCCTCTGTGTGGTAATCCGACAAGTGTAGGGGATAGGAATGGATCTGCCTCTGCCCTGACGTCTCTCCAGCTTGTCTCGCACTGTCCTCTTAGGCCGTCCTGCTTTACTAGAATACTGGCCAAAGTTTTGTCGGCTCTGTGTCTTTAGAGTACACAGAAACCGTGCACTCAAAGCTCCCTAGTTTGGTTGAGTTGCATATTGGAGTTAAAGCCTTGGAACCTATCGGGGCATCAGAGCCTATCCACACTGTAGTTAGAGCATGTTCAGGTCCCTGACTAATGACCACATTTTCATCACTTTAATTGTAAGACTAGAGCTTCCCTGTGAGGCTATCTCACAAGAGTCTGGGGTGCCTTGTGGTACCTATGCAAACATAACTGTAATTGTGTGTGAAGGTTGGAAGTTATCAGAGTTGACAGATTACAACCGTTTGTTTTCTAGTCCTTTTTTTTTTTGTCATAGGAAACATCTATATTGAAATCAGTGGCCGGTCATACAGAAATTCAGCCAAACTTTTATTTTTTTAAATCGATGTAAATCTCCCATGCTGTTTAAATGTCGGAACTAAATTTACCAAACTTGGCAGATTTGTAAAGCTAAGCAGGACTGCCAAGAGTTCCCAGTTTCAAGCAGAGAGAGTTCTTACAGCTCCTGAAATACTTGCAGGAGGCACCTGGTGGTAATTGCGGTTCCACATTTCCTCCCGAGCGCCTACCTTGCTCGCTGGCATTACCACACATAGGATTATTACAGCGATGATGAGGCTGCAGAATAGACATCCTAAAATAAGGCACAGCCCCGGAAGGGGAGCACATTCCCACAGATTCCTTCTGAGCCTTAAGGAATTAGGCATGTTCCTGGTATCCTCTCAAGCTGGTTATGCCAAACACATCGAGGGGCGGTGGGGCGGGAGATGGGAATCACACACATAAGTCTGCAGATGTGACGTTGCCTATTTTCTCCGCTTTACCAGGGACTGTTGTCAGAGATCCTGCGTAAGGAAGAGGACCCCAGGACTGCTTCTCAGTCTCTTCTAGTAAACCTGAGGGCCATGCAGAACTTCCTCAATCTGCCTGAAGTGGAGCGTGACCGCATTTACCAGGATGAGCGAGAGCGGAGCATGAATCCCAATGTGAGCATGGTCTCCTCTGCCTCTAGCAGTCCCAGCTCCTCCCGAACCCCACAGGTGAGCCATCCACTCCATGCATCACTTACAAACCTCTTGTTTCATGGATATTCTGTTTTCCCTTGAAAACCAAGAAACATAACTCAAGGGTTTCTTAATCCAAGGAACTGTGGCTATGTCATGGGGTAATCCTGTACTGTGGTATGCTATTCCTTTCCCTTTGGCAAGGTCCCGTTCTTCCCCGTAAGCAGGTAAGGGGGACAAGGAAGAGTAGGTGGGGGTGAGCTCCTACCCACTGTGCAGTTTCAGAAGAAAGGAGTAGGAGTTGTGTAGAAGCTGTGTTTGAATAACAAGCACGCTCTTTTCCTTAAATTGCTTGTTTATTTTGACAGAAGGGAAAGCAGTTGAGGGCAGGAAGGAGCGGTTCCCATGCTGCTGCAAAGCAGTCCAGAAAGACACAATGGCGGGCTAGAGAGATGGGTCAGCAGTTAGGATCGATTATCACTTTTGTTTGTAACTCCAGCTCCAGGGGGATCCAACGCTTCCGGCCTCCTTGGCACCTACACTCGTGTGCATCCCCCCCCCCCCCCATAAAAAAGAAAATAAGAACTTCTTTTTCCTAAAGAGAGACACAGTGGAAAAGTCTTGTGTGTAGGGAGTACAGTAGCTGGGCCAGGGTGATGGGTCCTGGTGATAGGAGGCCTCAGTGTGCCCGTTGTGGGATTGGGAACTTCTGGCCTTCCTGTCTGCACACTTCTAAAGTGTTTGGAACACAAGGAAGGCAGGGCACGTTTCCAGTTCAGATGGAAGCCACTCATTTCTCACTCCCTCCCTAAACTCCCCTAGACTCCCCCAGCTTGCTGACTGGTGATCAAGCCACTCCATTCTCTGTTGCATACGTTCTGATGGTTCTTAAAGCCAGCAGTTAATTGGTACACACCCATTTGTGCAAAACTGAAGACTGAGCCCTTCAAAACAAAAGGTTGCTTCGCTTAGACACTATAGTTTTGTCCTTACTAGTTTGTTTTCTGATAAGTTCCAAGAAGCTGATTAAACACAGAATCAGAACTCTCCTCTGGTAGGAATATTAGACCCTCCACAAGTGTATCGTCATTTTTTCCACATGTACCTTGACTATATTTTTGCACCCTGCAGTAGATTTGTAACTAAAGGCCACTTTCCATTATGCCCTGCCCAACTGCATTACTTACACTTTAGTCTTTAGTAAATTATGAGTCATACTTACTGTTAAAGTCTTGACTGCTTTCTTTGGACATGTGCAACCAAGCCTTTTAATTTATTTTTCTTTAAATATCAGGGGATACATAGTGAACTGTTGTTAGGACATTGCTAATTTGCACTAATATTGACTGCTAGTAAAGTCAGTAGTGTTTTTCCCACGTTTAAAGGCTGTTCAGCCATTATTGGAGAGTCTAGCCATTCTTCCTACTCCATGTCCCTTCAGCCAGGCAGTTGTCCTGGAACAAGGACACTTGCACTTGTTAGGAAACCACACAGGCCAGTTCTTTTTGTTTTCTGTGTCTCTGTAATATTTTCCTAACAAGAGTGTTCGGTGTTTTTCCGGAGACCTGCTCACTTCCAGAGCTTTGCCAGATTAATACGGCTTCACAATTAGGACAACGTTTTCTTTGTTTGAATTAGGATCCGGACTTGAAAATTCCGAGATAAAGGTTCCCTTAGGGATAAGTACAGGAAGTTGAGCATTTAAAAAAGTTGAGCTTTTTGATTTCTGAAAATACGTATGAAATATTCAGATATACTTTTGAGGAGTATAATCCTAGAACCACGATTGTACATTCATTACCATTTGATTCTATATCTGTGGCTGAAGGTTGGGAAAGAGGAAATTACTTGAATCTTTCAAACATTTCATGCATACCTATGTACCTTATGTGTTTAAAATCCTTTCTGACATATCTCAGTAATAAAGGTGTTTTGTACAAACAGCGACAGCAGAAAACCGAGCATGGTGATATACATGGCTGTAATCTCAGCAAGGCCATCAGGTGCATAGCAATTTAAAGGCTCGAAACTGGGAAAACACATTGCAGTTTTCTGTAGAGCTTTTGTTTGAGAATGGATGAGAGTAGGAACCACAGATAGCCCTTATTTGGAGTCAGCAACTTAGTACACACAGGCAGCTTTATACAAATTATTTTCCAGACTCCTGAAACAATTTTTTATCAGTTTAACAACACACGGAAGACATTTCAGATTTGAAATTAAACCTCCAGTATCTTCTCATACTTCTTCAGTGGCCAGTGTTCTTCGGTGTATTCGGTCACAAAATGACATGGGGAGAGAATGGCCATTTATTCACACTCACTGTTGGCACAGCAAGTGCTGTGAGCATTTTGCACGAATTCCACCATTACTGTTTTGTGTTGTGGTGATGTTCTTATGTTACCAATGAGGAAATAGGCTCAGATGCGCTGACTAGCTTGTATACGTGAGTTCCCATGGCTGAGTGGTGGAGTTAGAACCTAGCTGTAGTTACCCTGATGCCAGAATCTGGAATCTTACCCACGTAAGAGAAAACAGAAGTTAACAGTCCTCCTAGAGTGCCTGGCCCACAGATGCCCACAAGTGACACTCACTGTGGTAATAACTAGCGAAGACGATGAGGTGGAGAGGGCAAAGGAAGATGACAAATGCCACTGTGCGCTCTCAGGAAGCCAAGCCTTCATGGGAACTTAGAGCCGGAAGGCCAGGCTCACGACATCCTTGCCCAGGACTGCGGTTATGTCTTGACTGCACGTCATCTTCTATCAGACCTGCATAGTGCCAGCCCAGGGTAGGGCAGCTCAGGGCAGCAACAGAGGGAAAGTTGTGATTTTGTTCTTATTATGGGATTTTAGGGTGAGTGAGGGCAAAATAAAAACCAAACTCAACCCATTTAGTCAGCGATGGCCACGTACCCAAGGACGGGTTGCCAGAGTAAAGACATCGGCTTGGCCCTTCCAGGTAGGCAGCTTAGGGCTTAGACTAAGTAAGCAGTGCCTCTCAGGCAGTCTTTCGGACCAAGTTGCCTGGGATGTTTTAGGGTATTCCTACCTCAGGAAGCACAACACCTTCCGCATTGTCCTTCATTTGTCTCTGAAGCTAATGGGAAATCATTCAATTAAAACGAGCGCGGCAGAATGCATAAAACCACAATATGAGTTTAAGAAAATGAAAACTGCGCATGGAAGGCATCTGAAGCCCAGTTTTATGAAATGAAATTTTGTTTCATTTCCAGTGATTTCCTAGGTGAAATTAGGTGACTGTCTGGGTAGCATAATGACGATAATGATGGGAACCGCACATACTCAAATAACATACATGAAGCCTTAATAAAGAATGAGAGGTACTCGCGGGAGTGCATTAAATTGAGTAATAATTTATTATTTGGAGACCTCTACTCATTTACTCAGTTGTTTTTTTTTTCTTAAAAGAATTGGCTCTTCCTGTAAGGGGTACCATTTTTATAAAGAAAGAGGTGAGTGTGTTCTGTGTGCTTGCTAGTAGATAGACGACATATTTGGGTGTCCAGGGTTGCCTTCCTACCTGTGAGCCACCAGGATACTGTGAGGGGAAGCAGGAGCTGACGGGATTCTGTATGTCCTATAGGAATGCATTGCAATTATTTCCAATCACAATTAACCTGATTAGAATAATGGACAGGAAGTGTCCCTCTGTAGCTAATGTGGTTTGGCATCAGCTGACTGAAGCCCTCTGATAATTTCTGCACAGATGGTTGCTCTGAATGCAGCACTTTTAAATTATTATTTTCATGGTCTCTTGGTAGGCCAAAACCTCGACACCGACAACAGACCTCCCTATTAAGGTGGACGGTGCCAACGTCAACATCACAGCTGCCATTTACGACGAGATCCAACAGGAGATGAAGAGGGCCAAGGTGTCTCAAGCCCTGTTTGCCAAAGTGGCTGCAAACAAAAGTCAGGTGAGTGATTTGTTTAAAAGAGCAAAACAGAGGCTGGGACTGCTCTCCTTCCCCTCCAATAAAAACACATCTGTTTTTATAATAATAATAACAGTAATAACCCCTGGGGAGCCCATCATGCTCTGCCTTCTGCCCCATGGCTTTGCTGGAACTCCCACCGGAGTTCAGAGCAGATACAATGCCAGAACCTCACTTCATTCTCTTAAATAGCAATTTTATATTAAAGAATCAGGCTTGAAATATTTCTCCCCTCATCCAAAGCCTGCTGCACTCATTGAAAAAAAAAATGTCTCTTTCTTGGGAAGCAGATCATTTTTTTTTTTTTTAATTTAAAGAAAGTGTAGCCTGTGCATAGCACCCCCTTCCTTGAGACCATGTTTAACCAGGGCTCATCACCTTCCTCTCCCCCCCAGGGGAAGGGCTGATTTTGCTATAATAACTACTTTTGCCCAGCCCCAGAGACAGACACCTTGTGATTGTCAGGTGTTTCGCTCACATATAGAAGACAGTTGTTTTTCCAGGAGGAAACACATGTGGGGGTTCCAGAATAAGTGCTAAAATCTTTTAGCAGGAAAACATAGCTGCTTATCCAGTAAAAGTGTTCAGCAACAGGATGGAGGGGAGTGCAATGCTCGGGGGAAACAGCGCACAGATGCTCGGCTCCGCTTCTGAGAGCAACAGTTGACTGTATCGACTCTGCTGCAGCTTGTTTAAGGGGGCAGCTACCGTCTCAGGTCTGCTCGAGGGCCCCCGTCTTTATCCCACAGATAAACAGTTAATGCGTGGTGCAGGAAATGGAAGTTCACCGCAGCATAATTTTGAGAGCCCTCTGATTTTTGAGCTTGATTTCCACTGTGCTTTGCATGACAAATGCTTTCATTCCTACATATGTAAATGGTGAAGTGGTCCTTACCCTCTCCCTAGCAGATCCGCTGTGCACTATAGTTTCTACTGGGTACTCTAGTACTGAGTTACTACTGTGCATTCTAGCACTAAGTAACTAGGTGTCGCATTTCTATTAAGCAAGAAAAAGTTCAATAAAAATTGCCCTTAAAATGATAAATGTTATATTTAGACTAATTGTTTGCAGGTTAACCTTTTTTTTTTTTTTTTGACCTACGGTTTTACAGTAACTTACTTTCAGTTTTTAATAAAAAGAGAGAATGCCACAGGAGCTTGGAGAGGATTAAACTGTTCATTTCCCATTTCGTTTTGCACATAGTTCTTCCAAAGTACTCTGACTCCTTCTATCAATGAAACTAGTGAACCAAGTTTGCTAAGATATGTCCAACCATAGGATGAAAACGCATGAGAAGAAAACGCCCTAGAGCCTCCCTACACCGTTAAACACATAAAATCCATGTACCACATGGCAAAATATAATGAGAGTTGGAGCTGCTAAATGAAGAAGCTGTTAAATGCTAACGCCACTTGGCAAAACTACTGTGCATTTAATGGTTTTCCACTGGGTAATAAGGGACATATGTGTGACTGTGCAGTGGGTGTAAAAGCTGCACAATTGATTTTGCAAACCTGACCCTCACTTGTGTCCTGATGCAGATTTCAAAGTTTTACCTGGTCCTTCTTTTATAAACATTTTTCAAGATAAAACCAAAGACCAGAGTCCAGGAGCTCAATTGAAGGACCACCAGCATCTTGTTGACATAGCACCATGGCTGTTGGTATTAGCAAGGCCTCCAGCCTCCCTAGATTTCTTCGGGTGGCCGATTGAGAGCTAGGTTTGACAGTTGGCAGTTGGCAGTTTTGAGGCCTCCCTGAGAAATCAATAGTCCTGATTTCGTAGCATCTGGAAAATCAGTTCTGAGAATTAATATTCCAAAGGATGAAATTGAGCATAAGTGGGCATGAGATACTTGGAAGTTTCTCCTTTTTCATCAGAAGAATGGTCACTTTCTCACTTTTGGATGGAAATATTGTATTCCGCCCAAATACAATAAATATATGTATTGCAAATAGCCGATCAGACAGGTATTTCAGGCTTGGTGTTTCTAAAAAAAAAAAAAAAATGGGACTTTCGAATAAGACAGCTTCAAAGGCAGCTCAGCAAAAAAGATAATCCACTGGAGAAGCACCAGCATTCACCCCATGGCAGACTCATTGATGACTTGATACACGTATTTAATGTATGTTTACAATGTGGGGATGACCCTCGGCCAGATTTTACTTCCCCACGATGCATATATACTTCATTGGGTTGTGAGAAATGTGAGCAAATGAATCTTTTCTCCTCTCCTTCATTACCTTCTCTATTTCTGTCATTTTTCTCTTCGAGGGCTTGGGCATTGTCAGGGTGACTAAATGCCGCTCTGGGACTTTCCATTCATTTAGAGGTCAAATTAGTGAAATCTTTGATTAGGAACTCTTAAGAACCAGAGGAGCCTGGGAGCTCTGGAGTTTATATATGGGTGGCAATCCTCCCCTTCACTAGAGGTTAACTGTAAAATAGAACTGAATCATCAAGTTGACCCATTCACTCTTTGGTGTGAATTGCTGTAATCAGTTATTAAAGAGAATAGTGAACACCACCCTGTATGTTGGGGAAGTAAAAGACTGGGGGAGACAGGAGCAGCTGCTCTTTGAAGACCCCATGCATTGAGGGAGAAGACAGGGTGGGAGGGGAGATATTCGAACGGAGTGAAAGGGTGCCAGGTTGGTTGTGGAAGTCAAAGTTTATGTGTTTCCTCTGGGGTAAGTTGCCTCGGGTTGTGTCATGGCCAGGTGGACACTCATCAGGTCTCTTAGGTGGCTTCCATCTGACTCTTACCCCTTCTTCCTGGGAGAGAAGTCAGAGTGCAGAAACGAAGCCAGAAAGACCTGCCCTGCCTGCTTCCCCTTGTCCTCTCCATTGCCAGCCAAGGGTCAGTCAGTTTAGTTGCTAGGCTGCAGCAATGGCCGGTGAATGTTCTCTCTGAAACAGGGTGTCAGAATGGATGCAGGACAGTTTCTGTGTCACTTGAGTCTAGAAGACCATAAGGCTGATGTGCAACATGGGTAAAAAGTGGACACGGGAAGTCAATCCTCTTCCTCCTCAGTGGCCTCCATCGCTCTCCCTCTCCCTCTCCCTCATTGGTTTGTGGAGCTTTTAACTCGGCTTCTTCCCAGCTGCTTCTTAATTATTACCTGTCATCTGGGAAGTGAAACTCAGAGGAGAGAAATTAGTGGGCTCTCTCCTCCTGTGGTCCTCCAGGGATGGCCAGGTGCCACCTGGTAGCATCTTCAGCTTCATTTCAGCTGGATCAGTTGTCTGCTTCTTAGACGCTTGACCGTGGTTTTCCATCCCCTTCTTCCCGTCTTCCCCAGCTTAGTATGTGTTAGTTGGTGGAGTGCTGAGACTCATTGAGGTTGGTGTCTTTCTGAGAGAGGTGTGGATCTTTATGTGTACACTCCCAAACCTAAATTTCCTAGTAGGTTGCAGGAATGGGACAGGGCTTATTTTAATTCCCATTTCTCCTTCCCCCAATTAAATAAACCAGTGAACAAAACCCCTGGAAGGATGCCCTTCCTTTCCGTATCAGAGAAGCTGAGAGGCGGCGGTGTTCAGATGGCAATGGCGGGGTGAAGACCAGTCTCAGAGGCTGTTGGGATAAAGCAAAGGAGGCGATCTGGGAACAACAGGGACCCAGAGGATGCTGATAAGACGGCACTGGTAGGATGTCCTCTCCACCCAGGTTTGCAGATGTCCAGGGATCCTGGAATGCCTTCCGGACACAGCAGGCCTGAGAGCTTCTGCAGCTGTAACCAGAGGGAGGGTGGGAGTGTCTTCTTTCTCATGCAAGAGCAGAGGAGAAGGCAGAGCCCTTCTGCATCTAGAGAGAGGCCAGGAGGTTCTGGATTCTATGAAAGCTCTATCATCATATTCCCACAAAACCTGTGGTCTGCATGTGAGCGGGTTGCAGTGTGTCCGTGCTGCATGTGTTGCAGGTTGCAGTGTGTTCGTGTTGCATGTGAGTGGGTTGCAGTGTGTGCCTGCTGCATGTGAGCAGATTGAAGTATGTTCTATGCTTCACATGCACTAGGATTAAGTAGAGTCTCTGTATAGACCTTTATGCCTTATTCCTACATTTCCATTAAAAATGCATGTTCTGAGTTTCCAACTAACAACAAACTGTAGTTTGATTTGCCCATTTCTTGTCTTAAATTTGGATTCCACCACCACCACCACCACTACCACCAATTTGAGTTGATTTTTATGTGTGGCATGAGAGTCCAAGTTTATTCTTCTAGATATGGAAATCTAGCTTTCTCCGAATGTTTTTTGATGACTGATTGGTTGGTTGATTAAGAGGGTCCAGCACAGAGCCGGTCTTGAACTCTTGGTTCTCATCCCACTAGGCTTCCGGTGGTTAGATCCTCATTGTGTCTTTCTGGTGCCCTAGTTGAAAATCAGCTGTGTGTGTGTTTGGATTTATTTCTCAGCCCTGTATTCCAGTCCATCAGCCTATGTGTTTGTGTTCACACCAACACTCTACAGTTCTGACTAGTGTAGCTTTATAACAAGAGTTTATTCATTTATTGGAGGTGCTGGAGATCAGCCTCAGGGCCCTGTGTGTGACAGACAAACCCTTTATAACTGAGATATAGCTTTAGCTTCTGTGATATAAGTTTAATTCAGGAAGTATGATGCCTCTGACTCTTGGCTCTTTGGGGACTTTGTAGTTCCTTACAAATTATAGAATTTGTTTCTCTATTTCTGTAGAGGATGTAATTGGAATTTTTTTTTGTATGTTTACTTGTTTCCTGGTACCAGAGATTGCAATGAGGCCTCATGCATGCCAAGGAGGTCATCTACCACTGAGCCACATAGAACCAACCATTGGAGTTTTGACAGGGATTGTGTTTATTGATGGAATTTATTATTGCTTCAAGTAATGTAGACATTCAAAAACTATGTTATAATTCATCTAATAAAGGCAAGATTTTCAAGTGGGAAAGCAAATTTATAAAATATAAAATGTTTTCTTTAGTTTCACTACTGTGGTTTCTTAGCCTTTATTGCTTATGTTGCATGCAATCAAACTGTTGCCATTTTGTACACACTCAAAAGAAATGATCTCATATATTATGGTCCCATTATGGGGATACCATCCTTGGGAGGGTGTTGGAAATAAATGTATGGCTGTGCTGATTTCTGTGCTATGGTGAGTTCTAGGAAGGTGCCATGTCTGAGATGAGTTGGCTCATCATTCGCAGGGCTCCTGGTTCTGTTTTGCTGCTTACACTCAGCAGAAGCAGGTTAAAATGATGACGGTGCTTTGCCTGTACGCTGGGGTCTTTGAGACAGCCCATCCTGGAGTAGGCTCTGCTCTTGTCAGGTGGGGCACATCTGCAGCCATTTAGCTGCTCAGTTCAGCAGTGAAGACCTCACGAGTGATGTGTATGGAAGTCACCACTCCCTGTTAGGCTCATGGAAGCGGTTCCCTGAAACCGCAGTAGGTGAGCAGCGAGCACGCAGTTGCTTGCACATCACGCTGGCCTTCCAGTCGCCACTCTTCTTTCTCTTGGCATAACCTGAAGGCATGCAAACCTGCTCAGGAGCATCAGCAAACACTCCCAGTGGCTGTGTTGTGATAGCAACCTCATAATGAAGAATTGCCTTCTTTTTCTTCTCTCTGTTTTATGCTATAAAACTGGGTTTGTTTATCTGTTGTTGTTGTTGTTTACTGAAGTTGTTAACTAGATAACTAAGGAAAATTGATCACAGTACTCATGAATTTCTTAAAATCAGAATATCTTCAAAGTGTGTGCTGGGGTTAAGCTCCTTTTTTACTGTGTTTTGAGTTGGCATATTTTGCCTGTTTATGGTATGGTTCTTCTGGAAATGGGTAGCTTTGAGGAAAACCTGGCTTCCAGTTTACAGGCCCCTCTCTGAAACCTAGCAGCCCAGTTGGGACGAGACATGAGTTATGCCATGGGTGGGTACCTATGAGTGCTTCCAGCCATGTTGCTAAGGAAACTGTTTTATTGTGTTATTTTCATAGGGTCCGGGCAAGGAGGGTAGCATCCTCTGGCAGCCATAGTCCTGCACGATTTGTTAGCTTCCCTTCATGTAGTCCCTACCCTGATCTAGCATTAAGTTCTACCCATGGTTTTTATCTTTAATGTCACTTTCCAGTCCTTGATACATGCCTCCGCTCTCCTAAGTTCTGGAGGAAGTTTGCCTACCATTAAGTGAAATATAACAGGTCTGCTACAGTTTGGACCTGAAGTTGGGGTGCGGAAGTCTCATGGTTATTTCCTGTTTGATATTGTAATATGGCACACTTTGCTGCTAATATATTTCTAGTATGAATGAAGACTACAAGATTTCACATTTATTCTTTTACACACATATGAATGGCCTTTTCAGGTATGTGTACCATATATGCATGAGTGTGTACGTGTGTGTATGGATGCATTTACACAAAATAGCAAAGTAAATCTCCATAGACTTGTGTAATTGAGCATAGTCCCATGTATTTGTGGCAATAAAGGCAGCACATTTTTGTGTAATCCCCCCTTGATTTGAGCCCTGCACAGTGGAGGTTAAAGAATTGTTCTGAAACAAAATTTTCATTACTCTCAATTACAGACTCAATCTTTGTAAACACATCCACAGAAATGTGAGAGATATGCTTTAGGCAGCCCGAGAAAGCTGAAAATTGGTCCCCGTGAAAATTCAGCTTAGGACTTAGTATACAATTTTGGAAGCTAGAAAAAGCAGCAGATTGTTTGCACTTACCTAATGGAAGGTAAAACATAATTAACCTTGAACTGTAACCAAAGCTCAGTACATTTCTTTTTTTTCGGGTTAGATGACATCCTCACCAGAGAGTCACTGAAGCCCTTGACGGGTCTCCCCTGTATTTAGCCTCTTATCTATTTCAGCTTTCCTGATTAGGTTATCTTGAATCATTAGGGGGGTTATTTATTTTAATAGACACTTATTGGATTCATGAAAGAGAATTCAGTGACGAAGAAACAAGAGCAGAATATTATCTGGCTCATTTCACACTTCAGAAGAGTCTCAACCAGCTGAAGAGAAATCCTTTCACAGTTACAAAAGTTTGTTTGGGGACTTTCTGTGCTTCCATTTAGAAAGCGAACTGTCTGTGGTTAATAATATGAATTTTCTTTTAAGACACTCAGAAAACATTTCCTTTTGGTTACATATGCTGACATTTTCTGTATTGAAGATGTGGGTGAGGAAATGGCCTGTTACATTTCTGCAGTAAGAAGCTTGAGTCATTCCAAGGAGCTGTTCATTTGCTGATTTCCCCATTCATTGGAGTTCCTAGAGGGGCAGAAGGGTGGTGTGACTTCCTGTTTAGTAACTGGAGTTCACTCACCAGCTCCCTGCAGTCACATGGGAAAGAGGGCTTGTCACCATGACAAGGCCCTGCCTTCTGGGATCACCCAGCCTCCTTCACCAGGGGCAACATTAGTTTCTTTTGCTGGAGACCAGAGCAAGCCATGAGCTTGCATTTAGCACTGGTTTGCATGTATTCGGAGATAACACAGAAACTTGAAAACTTGGAGCTGTTGAGGCGGTTCAGGAGGTAGGGACACTAAGAATCTAGCTATGTTTGATCCCCAGGACCCACATAGTAGAGGGAGAAAATCAAGTCCCATGAGTTATCAACCTCTGACCTTCACGCGTGTACACACCACACACACACACACACACACACACACACACACACACACACACACACACACACACACACACACAAAGTAAAATGTAATTTAAAAAACTGGGAAATATGTCATAAGCCCAAAATATTTTGTTTTTGTTTTTTGAGGCAAAAATCGAGACTGGCCTAAGGATTGCCACTGTCTCCCTCTGCCTCCTCGGTGCTGGAGTATTATCGCTGTTGTAAAGAAGAGGGTGTGAGGGATGGTAGAAATGAGAGTCCTAACCAGGTGTCTTGATAGAGAGAAAATTTGCAACTTCGTACACGGCACAGGAATTTCAGTACCATGGACAGGACACAGTGCTTCTGTTCTGCTGGACCCCTCCATCTCCCATGTCCCTTAGACCCAAGGTTTAGAGACTAAATCCAAACTGGTGTCTGATGAGCTCCAGCTCAAGCTAGGCTTTATTAACGTTCTATAAATGACCCCTGTGGTCCTTTACACATTCTCAGCCTGTGGAAATTAAAAACCGAAATAGATGTTGCCGTTTTCCATCTAGTCTTGACCTAGGAAAACTCTCAGAACCCCCACGTGGGCAGCGCCAGCAGGTTCACACCAGTGCAGACACACAGAGAAAGCACTCGAACATGAGAGCAGCCTGTTACGTGGTTGCTTCGGTGCTGGTCATGTATGCCGTTCTTTTTAGGGTGAGAACTCCCAAATGAGGCCGGATGTGCCTCACTGTCGGGCCGTGTGTGTTTTGTTTAGTATCCATCATCACGGTCTCACTGGGAATAAAAATGGTATCTAAGCTAAATGGTGTTCTTGACTTTGTCATACTCCACCCCACCCCCAAAGGACCCTTTGCTAAATAGAGAAAAAAAATCTGTGACAGGTGGACAAAGGAGAGTTAATGTTCTGTCTTATCAGTTCAAATGCCTTCAGTAACTCCCAGAGCCTATAGAATCAAGATGAGATGTTCTCATATTAGAGATAGGCAAATAGACCTTATCAGGGCCAAATTTAGAAATTGGTGCCCTTCCACAGGAACTGACTTAGAGGTGATAAAGTCCCCATGTGCTACTACTACCATAACCTAATAGTGCCAGTTCAATCTAATTAGTGCAAGGAAGAGTATTCTGCTCTGAAGAGACTAAGTCAAGAAGCCTGACCTTGTTCTTTGTCAAGAAGAGGCCAGCCATTCTGATTGAGGTACATCAGACACACCCACCCCTAACAGAAGTAATCATCACATCGTGCGTGAGTGTGCACAGAGTGTTTGAGGTTCAGGTAGAAATGAACAGAAAGTTCACACAGGAGATTAGGTGAAGCAATGTGGTGAGAGCCTTGAAGGACAGTATCTCTAGGATCAGAGATCTGGATAGGAGCCATTACATCTAAGAGGGTAGCATGGCAAAGCATGGAGGCAGGAATTCGGATGTACCAAATGTCCCTGGGGCCTGTGTAATTGGCTGTGGCTGAAGAATTGGGTCACCAGGGGAACTGTTGAGAGATGAGCAAACAGGAGCAACTTGTGGTTCTTATTGTTGCCCCATCCAGTCATCTTGAACTGTGAACTACTGGTTGCTTCCTTCCATCAATAAACTCTGTTTTTTAAAGATAGACTATGAACTGTTCGTCTTCCAAAAATAATTGGAGGGACATTTCTTCTTCAAGTAGTACAGATCCTGATACGTTTACAACAGGATTTGCTTTGTAAATTTAGATTGGCATTCAACTCTCAGGAACATGTGGATTGTAAACAGACGATATCTTGATGGGCATGAGTGTCGCCTCGCCTGTGAAGTTAGGAAGAATGATCAGACTTGGTTTTTCTACTGAGAAAAATTTGTTTGAGAGACCAAAGAGATGGCTGAAACATAGTGTTAATAAATACTATTTGCTTATACTCTGAGTGTTCTAGAACTCATTAACCAGTACCTGAAAAGAAGCAATCTTTGAACTGATTCCCCTTCGCTGGGTTCCAACTGTAAAGGTGAATTCTCTGGAGTCATATCCATGGACTCTATGTGTATTTTCATTGTAAGTTCTAGAGGTCTCTGCAGTTTTTTAAACTTCTTCTTTTGAGCTCATTTTATACACAGCAATGTTTTTAAAAGAGGCACAAAATTAATTGTTTGTGTTGTACGCCACCCCTGCCCCAACTTGTCTCCCTTAATGTTGACACTGTACACTACCACAGGGAAATGATTGATGATAGTGCAATTGACAAAGCCAGGAAATTAGCAATTGCCATATTAAAAACTTGATTCCCTTGCCTTAGTTTTTCCACTCATGTCTTTTTCTTGAATGCCCAGGTCTAGTTGATGGGTTTTATTGTTAGCCGTTAGCCTGCAACTCTGCCTAGCTCTTCCCTTTTCTTTTATGGCTGTGCCACTGCTGAAGAGTGCCGACTGGTCATTGCATCAAGCTTCTCTTGGTTTAGATTTGTGGCTGCTTTTTCATGATTTGGCTGAGGCTGTGACTTTGGTGCAAAACTACCTTTGGTATGACAGTCTTTCCTTTGTGGTACATCATAAAACTGTTCACGGTGTCACTAGTGATGCCAACCTTGACTGAATGGCACTTCCTTACATGATTATTAGCCAATTGATCAAGGTCATTTCTCCCTTGTGTTTTTAAACCCCAATGGCTAATTACTATCTGCTCTTCATGACAGGAGTGAGGTAACAGGTCATGGAGCGTAGAACCAGGGGATACCATCATTTTTGTAAGGCTCCCCTTTAATAGCCAGAAACTCCAACAGAGCAGCCACTTACTCAAAGACCACCCAGTTATTTCCTGACAGGGCAAGAACTTGGAAGTCAGATCTCAGGACTGCATATATGAATGCCATCTACCATGCTGAGCAGTGCCCAACACTTGAAATGCACAGGATCCCAGCTTAGTAGACTGTAAAAGCTAACTGGACTGTATGAATATTCAGCCAATCTTCAGTCAGAACTTCAAATCAGACTAAGAGAGAAGCCACAGAGAAGGACATGGGCAGGAGCTGCTGGGGCTGGAGATCACAAGGAACTGTGTTAGTGTTTCCAAAATGAAAAGACTTCAGGAATGCTCCACAGAACACACAGGGAGCAACAACAAAAAACCTACTTCAGATTTTTAACAGAAAAAGGAGACTTGTTTATTAATAATTCATGAGTTCCCATTGAACATGCACCACAGAAACAGTGCTATTCAATAGAGAATACAGTCATCTGTCACTGTTTTATTTGACATTTACACTTTTTTTTTTTGCCCGATACTGCAAAACTTTCTTGGATGGCATGCAAAAATTATATAAATGAAAAAAAAAAAACCCTAACGTAGGGACCCTTTATTTCTTCTGTGATGGGTTCACTCAGTCACACAGGTATGTGTTCATGCAGCAGCATGGCACTTCTTTACACAATCGTTAGCCACCAGACAAGCAAATAGGAGGCCCTATTGAGAAGACAGAGATCAGTGTCCAAATAGCCTGGTGGAGGGATGGTGTGAATAAAAAGATGATGGGTGGGATGGGAGGTGAGGAGGAGGGGTGGCGTGAAGTGTCCAGAGTGCGCAAGTGAGTCAAAGTGAGGAGCTAGCAAATCATGGCCGACAAGAAGAAAACCGGCCCCCCAATGCACTGCCATTTCAGATAAGAAATAAATATTTATATAAATGGCATCGCAGGAGTCCTGCTAGTGGGAATATCTGCGTTTTGTAGAGCAGATTTGAGTTAGGAGCACCTCACCACTTTGTGCTGGTGCGAGGATCTCAACAAGCTTTCTGCTCCGCGGGTTAGTTATTATTTATAAAAATCACAGAACCAGCTGATACATTCATAAGCTAATTATTGAAGCATCTGGGTACACATGGTGCAATATGGCCAAGGCTGTGAAGTATCACAGATTTCTTGGGGCCTGCTGTGGTGGGGGTGCACTGTTGAAGGCTCCATCCCTTAATCTGATCAGCCAAGCAAACACTTTGTAGGGAAACTAGATTAATAACCCTCTAAATACCATGAATGTGCTTGCTTCATCTTCAAAACTGGGTTCCCTTAAACATGCCATCAGCTCAGCCCATTAGGGATTTGAGGAAGTTCTCTGCTGTCCTAAGAACAGGGCCTCGTTGGCGACTTTCCTATGCCAGAAATTAATTTGGTTTGCTTATGTCTGCACACATGATCACATTTGTGTCTAATCCACTTCCCTAATAGCTTCAAGGTCAAGCCCTTGCATGTCAGTGGGCAAATTGAGCACTACACTTCTTAAAGACCGATGGCAGCCAGCACACGGTCCATAACGAGCCTATAGTGTTGTTCTAAGTGATTGTAATGAGTGCAGATTATAACAGCGCATATAAATCAAATGTGGCGATGAATGTTGTGCGAGACATTCCAAGTGTCATAAGTGGAGATACCACTCAGCTGTCACCTGTCTCCTTTCAAGCTGCGGCTTCCCACAATGCAATTCATCCCTCAAGCAGAACAGCAGGTGCTGTCTTCCTTAAGATCTGGCTATCTCAGAACTTGATCTTTTAACAGATGTAGGTTTTTGTTTTTATTTTCTATCCAGTGATTGGCCTCCATGCTATCGCCTCCCCTGGGAGATGTTAAACATACCTGTTTGAAACATTTGAAAGAGTTCACTAGAGACTTATTCAGATCTGTGAAAAGACACAGAAATGGGAGCTTAATTTTTCCACAGATGGTTTATTTTCCATCTCAAGAATTCTTTCCTTTGTATAAAGGAACCCCTGAGAAAACACTTTGGGACCAGGAGATTTTTATTAAAATATAATTTATTTTCTGGTACTGATAAATTTATCTTCATTTTGCATGTGCATGGATGGCACTTGAAAATTAACCATTACCTGTCTCTTGAGTTGGGGGGGCAGGAGTATAAAAATGCTTGGGAAAACATTTCCGAGCAAACGCTAAGAAACGTTGTTTTCATTCTTCCTAACCCTCTAACTCTCCCAAGCTCCCAGTTTATTGCAAGAAAAGATCAGGTCTGCGCAAATGTGGCCTCTCACTTGTAAAAACAAGGCAGTGTTGTGTTACAGATTAGTTTATAAATCCCCGGTGGCTTCACAGTTCAGTGCCTACAGCTGCTGCACACGGGCCTGGGGTTTTTGTCTCTTCTCGATGCTGCAGCCGGCAGTTCAAGAGGAAAATGGAATGATCAGGTTATTAACATGGAGGCCGTGAGGAGGAGGCTGCACAATGCGAACAGCTGGTGTTGCTGTCTTGGCTGATGCAGCGGAGATAATCAAATCTTGCCTTTTTTTGGGTAAAGGCAGAAGACACAGTGGAGAGCTAGACAAACAACAGCTTATGATATTATAGGGGCTTTTCATGATGCGTGTCAGGAGCTTTCGTTGGCTTGCAGGCGATGCTAGAGAATATGTTGAGGTTTGGGATTTGTTTCTCACCAAGTCAGTTCTGTTTATGCACCTTTTAAGAAAGAAAGAAAAAAAAAAGTCTACCCTTTTGCAAGAGATGTAATGTGGGACAGTGCTTGATTTTTAAAATTAGCGGCGTAGCTCGGAAATGATGGGTTAGGAAGCTACTGGGTAAAATATTTTGACATGAGTCAGTGAGCGATGTTGACAGCCTCTGTTATTTTCATATAGCCATCATTTGCATTGCGCTTTCTCTCTCCTGCAGTTGCAGGAGAGAGAACATCCGGATGGCAGAGTTGGGACAAGACATTTGCAGGTGCAGTCTGATCCACTGCGTACCTTCCTGCAGGTGTGGTGTGGAGGGAAGTGATGGCTAGGGGACTTGGAGCCTGAGGCGGCCTCATAGATAAAGGCAATGTACCTTTGCTTTTAGTCTAGCCAAGGCTGTTGTTTCTGTTTGCAGGGTTACTAGTGATCAGAAGGCCATTTCCTCCCTAGAGGACTCAGTGGTATTGACACCAAGACATTATTTTTCCCTTTTTTGTTTTTTTTTAATTTGCCATCTTATAATATGTGCGTATTTGTCTTTCCTCTCTGTAGAATGAAACACAAACCAGTTGGGTAAATTTCTAAAACATTATGGCTGAAAAATAAATATTCCTTTAGAGAGTGGGTAACTGTCATCTTATTTGTGCATCTAGAAGATTCAGTTTTAGTGTTTATTAAGAAACTCATGGATGGCACTGGAGAGATGGCTCAATGATTAAGAGCACCAGCTGCTCTTAAGGGGACCCGGGTTCAATTCCCAGCACCCACATGGCAGCTCACAACTGTCTGTAGCTCCAGTTCCAGGGGATCTGACACCCTCACACAGACATACATGCAGACAAAACACCAATAGACATAAAATTAAAAATAATCAGAAAATAAAAGAAGAACTCGTTGAGAGCTAGGTGGTGATGGCACACGCCTTTAATCTTAACACTTGGGAAGCAAAGGCAGGAAAATCTCTTGAGTTCAAGGCCAGCCTGGTCTACACAGCAAGTTCCAGGACAACCAGGGCTATGCAGAAAAACCCTGTAAATGAAAAAAAAAAGATAGAAACTTATTGAATGTATTCTATAGGAAGGTGTTATATTTTTTTAAATCAGAATAAAGATTCTTAGGCCTGGGGATATAGCCCAGTTAGTAGAGTGCTTTTCTAGCATGTAGGAAGTCCTGAGTTTTATATCACCTGGCCCACCATCCCATAAACAGGAATTGTGGCACAAGCCTGTGATCCCAGTACTTGGGAGTTGTAGGCAAAGGTCATTCTTGGCTACACAGTGAATTTCAGGCCGGCCTGGGCTTATCTCAAAAAGATAAAAAATAAAAACAAAAAGTGTGAAGACTCTTCACATTGGCATAACTATTCACGTGACTGTTTGGATTTAAGAGTTGGACCTTTTCAGTCGCTACTACAGTTGGTGGGAATAATTCTGCCATAAAAACATGGTTTGGGGGATAAAGTCCAGGCCCACACAGCTGCTCTGCACCCGGCAGTCCTAACTCACATGACCTCCTTCTCTCCAGGGCTGGCTCTGTGAACTGCTTCGCTGGAAGGAAAACCCCAGCCCAGAAAACCGCACCCTTTGGGAGAATCTCTGCACTATTCGCCGCTTCCTGAATCTTCCCCAACACGAGAGGGATGTGATCTATGAGGAAGAATCGCGACATCACCATAGCGAGCGCATGCAGCATGTGGTGCAGCTCCCGCCCGAGCCTGTGCAGGTCAGTGTCTCCCCAGCCCCGGCAGGGCTTTCTGCTGGCAGCAGCTGCCCAGGGTCAGGGGGCACACTGCCTCCGATGAGCGGGGGACCGGTCCCCTGTCCTGAGGACAGAGAAACCTGTCATCACAGCAGGTACCGTTTGTGTGTGTGCTTACACCAGACGAAAGTGACTGGGAAATCCAATGCCAACGGCAGAGGTCCCTGACAGCACATGCTTTGAGGTTGTGATCCCAGATCACTCGGATATTAAATATCGTCTCCGTCAGTTTTTTCATTGTATTTTTTTTAACTTTTATTTAGCTGTGTATGTGTGCATGTGCACACACATGGCATAGCGCAGTGGCACTCCAAGGACCACTTGCAGAGATCAGTTCTTGCTTTCCACTATGTGGGTCCTGGGGATCCCACTTGGGTCACTAGGCTCGGCATCAAACGCCTTTACCCCCTGAGTCCCTGGCCTATCAGTTTGTTTGTTTTCTAAAGAAAAATTTAAGCAAATTTTGATCCAGAACTCTTCAGGTAGTATTTGATGAGTGGAAACTGAAGAAATAGCCTCCTGACCCGAGGAATACCTTCAACTTCAACGGAAGCCCTGGGAGAAATCATGAGAGATTTTAAGACTTGTGCTGTCTCCAGGTTCCACTTTGACAAGTCTGGGCAGCATGCTTTGTTGCTTTGTTTTGCAGGCACATTGAAAGAAATCTTTCTTTCTGATGTAGCTGAGTTCACTGTCTTCTTCTGAATCGAAAGTCAGTTGCTTTCGAGAACTGTTAACCAGTGTCCTGGTAGAGTTTGGCACATAAATTGGTTTGACCCTGAGTCCCAGTAACAGGAATCTTGACTGCTGCAAAGGGGGCCTTCCAAGACCTCTCTTTGACTTAGCCTCTATGTACACACGAAAAACTGAGGCAAGAGTGCATGTGTGTGCACAGGTGTGTGCACAGGTGTGTGAAGAGCGGAATAGAAGATGATAATGAGGGAAGGGTCGTGAGGTATGGTCTATGACACAGATGTACTAGTAGAGATGGCGAAGGATGTCCCCTTGCCTTTGCTCCGCCCACATGCCTGGGGAGCAGCCAGAAGTGAAGGGGCCCATCTAACTACATTTTGTCAAGTACTGGAATCTCAGCCAAAGCTCTCATGCTTTGAGTTGTCAGTTTCTCTGGACAAAGTTACGCTGTGACTCATGGGTACACTGAGGCAGTGTCTTGCAAAGTTCTCGGTGAACCCAGAGCTGTGGACAGGAGGGTCCGTGTTAGTGAATAGCAGAGCCGCTCACTGTGGGAGGCCGAGCCTCAAGGCACATCCTCCTTTCTCTCTGTCCTGATCTTTTCCTGGCCGGGGCTTCATCCAAACACCAAGGAACCTCCCTCCAGATAATTAGACCAGTATACTGAGTCACACAGAGCAGTGGCTTTCAGAGTTTTAATTTCTTCAAATTAGAGAGGGCCCAATATAGTTTACCAACCCTTTATTTTAGAAAATAAATTGATTTGAATACTTCCAGAGAAGCCTCTGGTCATTTGCAGTATCATTTTGTAATGTTCAGTACTGTGGAATACTAAGCACATCCATGAAGTAGTGTCAGACAAAGGATCACACCAACTGTAGAAATTCAACCCCATGAAAATCTCACTATCAACCCCCCCTGCTTTTCTCATTTTGCTATAAACTGGTCCAGACTTTTGTTTTGAACCAATAGAACACCAAAGATTATGTCAGAGACCAGTCCCTTTGCATGGGGTTTTATTCAAGGGGCTGTCTTAGGCCTATACAATAGAAAACACTTGTTTTAAAGTTTTATTCTTGATAGTAGTGGCAGGTGGAACCATTTCAACAGTAATGAAAGTGGAAACTCACAGGTTTTTGGTTTTGCATTGTTGTTGTTTGAGCTTTTGGAGGCAGGATTCCCCTAGGTAGCCCAAGTCAACCTCAAATTTGAGATCCTTCTGCCTCAGCCTCCAGGTGCTGGGATTATAGAACACAGAAATTTGAAATAGCACTATGAAGACCCATTGTCTATTGTAGTGGAAGAACTCCTCATCTTGATAATAGCTCCCATACTATACTTGTCTGGATTCCTGTGCAGACATTCTCATCTGTGTGGCTCAGTGTTTGGGTTGATGAGAGAATATCCAGTTTAGTGGTCACAGAGTTGACCAGTTGAAGTGAACTAACTCTCAGACAGGTGGGTGACTCAGTTGTTCTCTTGCGTTCCCTGGGTCTGAACTAGAGTGTGCCGGCAATAGTTAACGGGTGAGCAAAATCAGCCTTTGCACTTTTCAGCACATTGTGCCGATTTGTGTTGGCTTCCGGCATGACTAAGATAAAGTCACTTGCTTTAGGAAAGTTTATTCGTATCATACAGATCTTAGCTAAGGGATTGATATAAGGTGACTTCCTCCACACTGAATGCACCCTACATACTGGTGATCTTGATCCTACTGCTACTGTAAAACCTTGTGCCTCCCTGTGAATGACACTGCTTTTCTGAATTTATGTTTGTCAGAGAAATACAAAGCTATGGATTAATTATTTATTACAATCATAATACAAGAACTGAGGAAAACAACTGAAAACAGCTGGTAATACTCTTAGACTGGAGAATGCGGCTGACACAGCCTATGGGCCTGGTAGAGGATGTTGGTTGGAATCTACCACATCACTAAGATGATGTCTGTAGCTGAGCAGGCGCCAGGCCACTGGACTTAAGAGTCGAGGTTTACCTTGTGCCCTTGTGTCAGCTACAATTTTAAAAAGATAGCTATGCTTACATGTTTTAGGAACTTTAAAGTCCACCTCTAAGCTTACCATTGGCGTAGCAATGTTGCCTTTTGTCTAATTGGGTAGGAAATGTGCCATCACTAAACCACTAAGGATGAATGAAATTAGTGGTGGATAGGGGCTTCTCATATATACAGCATAATAAAATACAGAGAGGTCTCCTGTCTGTGGCTGTGGAAGGGTACCATTTAATTTTATTAGATAATTGGGTATACTAGTCTCCAGTTTTTCTTAAATGATGAAGATCAGAGACCGTGATCTCTGGGTATAATGACTTGCTAGACTGGTCTGTTGACCTGGGTTCTGGAGATACACTGGGTCAAAGGAGGGGCTCTTTGTCTCCATCTTCATCTGGAGGTTTCTGAGACATCCTTCAGATCACAGCCTACTGTTTTGTACCCATTGTTTGCAGACAGAATTTAAAAATTCATGGTTTTATGTGCATTGTAAATATACTTCATTTGGCATCATAAAGGTTTAAACCCAAGATTAGAAACTGGAAGAATCTGTATGAAATCCAGACAGTCAGAAGATGTGGCCCACCAGGGTCAAGAAGTCCACACCATTTCTATGGGGATCCACTCGCCATCATATCCGTCTGTTCACATCAGCATACCCTGTGCATTTATACACACATCCATTCCACTTTATTGTTGTAAACTCTGCATTTGTTATGTCTCTGCCACAGTTAGGTCACCTGATCCTGGTGGTCTCATCTCTACTTCTAAAGCTGCTGCATCAAAACCATAGTGTCTTTAATTATGACTTTAAATTTTTCTACATGCCACTTACTTCTATCAGTTCTTTGAGAATGTCACACAGTATGGTTTGATCATCTTGACTTAAGCCTTTGCTTGTTGGTTAATAAGTGCATCTTTGATGGAATTTCCCATCAGAGATGAATCAGGGGTATAGTTGAGACTACAATGAGCTTAAGGCCATGTAGGAATGTAGTTAGTCCCATATTTGGTCACGGTGAAGAATGACGTGTCTCCTTCTTGGAACTCATATTTCCCCAGGGAATATGTAGTTTTCAGGTCCTGTTGAGTTATCTGGCTTTCCTGGGTTTCTGTGGGGAATTCTAAGTCTCTTTAGCAACCCCAGTTAAGCCCATTGAGTAGAAACTGGCTTTAGCGCTGAACACACTTTGTAAAGCTATACATACCCTATGTTCACATTAAGAGGTATATTGTCCCAAGGGAAGTAAACACTGGATCCTGGGAAGAGCAGAAATCCCTGACTCGTAGTAGCATGTGGTCCTCTGCAGCAATGTAGCATAGAGAGGCAGGATGCATGTCTCTGGCATTCAGATTTTATGAAGAGGGGAGACGTTTCAGGAAAGACAACAACGTAAAAAGCCTCATCGGGGAAAAGCATTGAGAAACACCCATCCACATGATGCCTCGAGTTCAAACATAGGTACTGCAGAGAAGATCAAGAGAGGTGAGACAAGGGAGCTGGAGAGATGGCTCATCAGTTAAGAGCACTTGTTCTTGGAGAGAACCCAGGTTCAGTTCCCAGCATCCACATAGTGGTTCATAGTGGCCATGACTCCAGTTCCAGAGTGTCCTGGAACTGATGCCCTTTTCTGACCTCCATGGGCACCAGGCACACACATGGTGCACACACATACATGTAAGCAAAACACTCATACACATAAAATATAATAAGTAAATCAGAGGGTAGGCACATGACAAGGCAAACTAAGCCAAACTAGAACATTCTCTGACAAAGGCAAAAAAAAAAAAAAAAAAAAAAAAAACAGTGAAAGAAATTCCATTTTTCACTCTAACAAGTTGGGAAAAAGTTATTTCTTGTGGATATAGTGCTTTCTCCCACATGGGTGTTAGAACCTGAGGCCCTAGAGCAGTGACTCTCAATCTTGCTAATGCTGTGACCCTCATGTTGTGGTGACCCCCAACCCTAAAATTAATTTTGTTACTAACTCATAATGGTAATTTTGCTGTTATGAATCATAATGTAAGTAACTGTTTTCCGATGGTCTTAGGTGACCCCTGTGATGGGTCGTTTGACACCCAAAGAGGTTGAGACTCACAGGTTGAGGACCATTGCCCTAGAACAAATGGATATATTCAGCTTAGAATCAAACACTAACCGTATCCAGGTATTCCTTAGTACCAACTCCCCTTTACAGTTGGAAAAACTGGAGTAGTCACTGAGCCTAGACCGAAGCCAGCACCTCCAGCTGTGTGAAAACACCGAGTGGGGGTGGGGGTGGGGGCTGGGGGTGGGGGTGGGGGTTGGCATCTGTGCTTGCCTCCCACCACATTTTGTTCTGAAAAAGAAAGGACATTGCTCATTCTGTGACTGGTCCCTGAGCAGGGTTGACTGGGGAGCATCCACCAAATTGTTTGTGTTGGTGGAGTCTGTGTGTTACTGTTTTATTGTGTTTCCACTAGAGTATTTCTGTGGTTGTTTTCTAAGTTCGGGAGTTAGGAGCTAGCTAAGCACTTTGGAAACAAATGCTTGTTTTAAAATTCTATGCTGTACGTTGATTGAGAGCATGAGACCTGGTGGTGACAGCCATGCACCATCATTGTGCCTTTGCTCATCTGGACCGAGGCTCTGGGAGTTCTTAGCATCTTCTAAGTCACAACTTTCCTGCTGCTCGTGGCCACCAATGGCTTGCAACCAGGGCAACATTGTCCCCTGTGGAATATTCGATAGTGTCTGGAAACATTTTTGATTATTACAATTTGAGAATGCTACTCGTGTCTAAGTGAGCGCTGCCAAACACCCAACAGTATGTGAAACCATCCCCCAAACAAGACTTGGAGGACATGCTAATAGTGCCTGAGTTGCAATTCCTGGCCTAGACTGACCATCAGTGCATCTATAAAGCAGAACATTGTATGTCCAGGCTGACTCTGAATTTTTCCCTGTATGAAATCCAGTATTAATAATAACAGTAATACTTTTGAAGCTTCCTCCCTCCCTTTTCTCCCTCTTCTCCTTCCCCCCTCCTTCCCTTCTCCTCTCCATCTCCCCTCTTTCTCTGGCTCCTTCTCCTCCCCTCCCCCTTCCTCATCCCCACCCCCCACTTCCCTCTCTTCCTCCTCCTCCTCACCCCATCCTCCTTCTTTCTTCTCTGGCAGCAATTAGTCTTTTTGAAAGCCAGGCTTTCCAAATGTGAGATTTTATAATTTTATCATCTTTACTCAATTGTGAAAAACCAAGAGCATGGTTGGTTTTTATCTACTTGGGAAGAGGAGAGGTTAAGCTTACAGAAGTTGAGTAACCTGCTCCAAGTGAGCACTTGAAGTCACATCCATCTGCCTTCTGAGTCTGACTTACTTGTATGCTGTAGAACAGCATTTCCTGCACACCGACTCTTAGCTGACTTGCAGTGTGTACAGCTTTTTTATATCCATTTTATTTTTAAGTATTCAGCTGGAATGGCTTAGATTTGTGAGCTCCCGGTTTTTACAGGCCACACAGCACAGAGAAACTTGTACCTCACTGACTGGTGTGATGTCAAAGACTTGAGACCAGTGACCTTTCCCCTTGCCATCAGCTGCATTTGAGACAGCTTGGAATGGGACTTCTGTTGCTGGAGTTTAAGGTTGGGTCAGCACTGAGCAGGACACCCTGCCTTCCCACTCTAGTTGGACAGACTATCTTGATTATGAATCTGCTTCCAAAAGAACAGCTTCAAGGAAAATAAATAGATAAGCCAATTAATTAATTAAGGATGTTTGCAAATTCTCTAACCAGGTTACTACAATTTTTTTCCCTCTTGGGTTCATTCCAAGCTCCTGTGCAAAACCTGATGTTTGAATGCTGTTCCAGTTTTCAGTCCTCACTGTGGTATAAAGGAGAGATGGTGGTGAATTCTTGCCCTGTTTAATACATTGGGGCAGGTGAGTGCAAAGAAGTTGGTCCTCACAAGGAGGAATCTTGATTTCTGTGTTACCAGTTAGGATTTCAATATGTCTAATTTTTAAAAATATGTTACACAGGAGTCTAGAGAAATTTGCATTCTTTTGCGACCAGTTCTTTTGATTCTGGAAAACTGGTGTTTTCATTCTGTGTTCACAGCCCTAACTGTGTTGAGAAGTTCTCCCCCAGGGAAATGCCAGAGTTAGAGCACTTTCAGGTGGTCTGTAGTGAGTGGCTTAGACACTTGCTGTGTGCTTGGTTCTTAGTATACATTTGAGAACGGGGGTCTGCCTGCTTTGGTTCAATTTAATGTTTCAGTAAAGTCTTTTATCTTCCTATGCGATATCAAATCTGTATCTGCTGTGTCTGGAAACATAGTAGAAGAGACAGAAGGTGAAGAACTTTGTGGAGCTCCAGGTGTAGGACTCTTAGTGTGGTTCGCTGTCTAGAGGGAGGGGGGTGTCAGATAGGCACGTGGATCCACCCCACTTCTCCTCTTTAACACAGCCCCTCCCCATGCCAGCTTCCTTCTCTGACGAGCTCTTCTTCCAAACCGTACCTCATTTGCCCTACATGGTCTGAATTTCTCCACTTTGTAACTTCTATGTACTAGTCACAGTTTCTCTGAATTCTGATTCTTCCTCCTCAGAACCCAAGTCTGCCTTTGTCCCCTGCTCTGTGTTGAGATGTTCCTCCAGGCCTCTCTCAAGCCAGCTTACTTTGTTCACTCCATACTGCTACTTTAGATTACTCTCAAAGAGAAATTGAACTGTCCACCTTATCCCCCTGAAGGCAGACTTTCCTGGCATGAATTTCCAACCAGTACCACCAAAGCTTGATTCAAAAGATACTGCGTTAGAATGCGTTTGGAAGAGCCTTCTTGGGCAAAGTATCAGAACAATTCAAGAATAATGGGAAGTGGAAAAGCAAAGGACTGTGGGCTACTCCTAAGTAACCTTTGCATGGGCCACCCTTTAGCCAGAAAACTAGAGTCTCATTTAGGAGAGCAGGACCCCTGGGACTCTTTTTTGGGGCTGGTGGTGTCTGGATATATATGTGTGTACACACACACACACACACACACACACACACACACACACACACACACACCAGTCAGGATAGCTGGTTTGTAAATGAGATGAACAAGTTTAATAAGATCATATTGAGAGAGATTTATATTACCTGTGTTTAATCGTAAAGGTCTACACTGGGAAGCCAGTGATGGAGGAGACTGTAAGTTCTGTCTGCTCATGCTCTTACTCCTCTTTTTTTGCAGTTTTTCTGGCATTTTCTGTGCACTTCTGTGTGTCCAGTCAAAGCACTATAGATACTGATAGAATTTGGTCTGAATTTCTATCTGCATCTGCTCTTTGTTTTCTTTAGAGTGGGTTCAGCATCTCCTTGGACTCACTGTTTTAATAATTGGAGCATGTGCTGCACATGAAAATATCCATACACATAAAATACATCTAAAAAACGACTAAATGGTACTAAAAAGCATACGGCTTAATTTTCTTTTCTTTTAAGAATTACTATGGATCTAGGGCTGGAGAGATGGCCCAGAGATTAAGAGCACTGACTGCTCTTCCAGAGGACCTGAATTTAATTCCCAGCACCCACATGGCAGCTCACAACTGTCTGTAATGCCAGTTTCAGGGGACCCCACACCCATGGCAAAAACACCAATGCACATAAAATAAATAAATTTTTTAAAAAAGAAAACTAAAAAAAAATTGCTCTGGAATCTGTTAGGGTCAGCTCAGGGTTGCCCACTTTCTGCCTTTCCTTCCTTCCTTCCTTCCTTCCTTCCTTCCTTCCTTCCTTCCTTCCTTCCTTCCTTCCTTTTTCCTTCCTTCCTGCCTGCCTTCCTTCCTTCCTTCCTTCCTTCCTTCCTGCCTTCCTGCCTGCCTGCCTTCCTGCCTTCCTTCCTTCCTTCCTTCCTTCCTTCCTGCCTTCCTGCCTTCCTGCCTGCCTGTCTATCTGCATTCCTTCCTTCTTTCCTTCTCTTTGTTACTGTGAAATGATTTTTTTTTCAACATAGGAGCATAAAGGACAGTGACTTAAAAACTTTGAGGTGAGACAAACTGATCCAATGTGAACGACACCGCAGTGAGAAAGAGAGGCAGGCAGTAGAGACCAGGTAGAATGTGTATTCGAGCTGTCCTTCCCTGTCTCCCTCCTGTGAAGGTAGCAATGATTAACCCAACCTGAAATGAAGGCTCTTGTAGATACTGACTAGTCATTGTTCTAATCCCAGGCCTCCTCACATTTTACCTCAGAAAAGGAAAGTGTATTCCTTTCTACTTCCTGAGATGTCTATCAAAATGTAACTTTTGGAAAAGAATATGAACACTGATGATAAATTTGTTCGCAAAGTGCAGGTCATTGAGAAATTCCAAAGAACGATGGTTATATTCTTGCATTTTGATTGCTTTATTGAGCAAATACTGAACTCCTTATGTAGCAGGCATTCTTCTAGGCTCCATGCATATAAAAGAGATTAAGACAGGATTTCACACGCACTGAAGGATTTCCCTGTGCATAGGATGCATTTCTAACAGACTTCCATTTTCCTCTGCACCCTTTCCCCAAATCCAAGAGTCAGTCTCGTAGTGGCAGCACAGGCCCTGTTTAATGCCTTGTTCTAATATAGAGTGCCATCTCTTTGCTTCAAGGTGGTGGTGTTTGGTTGGGTGGTTTGGGTTTTTTGTTTTGCTGTTTTTTTGTTGTCAGAATGAATCTAGTAACAACTCCAGAATATACTGAGCCTCTCAGGAATGACATTACCTTCACACACACACACACACACACACACACACACACACACACACACACACACACTGTTAGGAGGTGTGAAGCAAGCAGACGTTCTGAGTCAGTTCTGGAGTCCAAAGTGATTTACATAGCTCCACAAAAAATCACATCTGCTGATTACTAATCAAGTGGTGTTTTTAAAAATAGTTTTGATGGAAAACAGATGGATAAATAAGTGTGTCCGCCCCACCCTTAATTTGTCCCTGGCCACACAGAGACTTTTTTGTGTCTATGTCCTGGCTGCATTCATCCTTACCACCCAGAGTGGCTTCTCCAACCTTGTGTGGCACTGTGGAAGGAAGGGCTCATTCGTTTGTCAGGGCACCAGCTAAACCACCCGACTCAGTGGGCATGCCTTGACTAAGTCTGTGGCCCTTCGGAGGTTCATGGTGTGAACTAGTCCCTGTTTGTATTGAGCTGTGACATAGAAAAGCTTTGTAGGGGCCCCGTTTCCCATTTTCTCCTTCCCATTTCTACCAGTGTGCTTTTCATTCATGGGCAATTGTGGTGAGAGGGGTCTTTCTCTTCACAGAGGAAATGCAGGGCCATCTGCAGAGAAGGGCCTTCCCACGAGGAAGGGCCCCGCCTATTGCCTCTGTTGATTGCAGAGTGATGATGTCACAATATTTTGGATTAGTTCTCATTACTCAAATAAGGTCACAGATCCTGGAGATAATCATAACGAAGTGATACAGAAATAGGCTGGGAGGTCCAGACCAGTTGCCTTTCTGAGACTTCAGGAAGTATATCCTGGGAACCCAATGGAATCGACCAACCTGGCCCATTAATTTAAATATTGAAATATTTTCAAATACATCCAAATGAGTTATCAAGCTTGCCCTGCCCCCACTTTTAAAGAACTATAAACTGTCAAGGGGCTTTCTCTAACTAGACCATGAAGCCGTAGCTCTGCTGCATCTCAGTGAATGCGTAGCTAAAGAGGAAGGTCTGAAGTCTAAGGCCTCTCCTGGGAATTCTGGGATTGCAGTGGCTGTTGAAAGCTTTTTGGAGAGAGTGAGAAGCACACTAATCTTGAGATTCAGTGAAGCTTACCTGAGATGGGGTTCGCTCGGAGGCACCTGAGAAATGTTGATAAACTCTGGGTAGTATTCTCTGAATAAAACTCTTTTGTGTGTATGAGTGTTTTGCCTGCATGTGTATCTGTGCATGACATGCATGCCTACTGCCATCAGAGGTCAGAAGAAGACGCTTGATCCCATGGAACTGGAGTGTAGACAGTTGTGAGCTGCCATGTGGGTGCTGGGAACCAAGCCCAGGTCCTCTGCAAGAGCAACAAGCACTCTTAGCCCCTAAGCCATCTCTCCAGTCCCCCGGGTAGTATTCTTATTAACTTCAGGGATGAAGGAAATAATTGCTACTCAAGAGAGCCCAGGATTGAGTTGAGGGTGTGTCAATATATGCTTCTCTAACAGTAAGATCTGAGAATGACCTGTGGTCTACTTGTTAGACAGTGGTGACCTGAGCACTGTGGTCTGCTTGTTATACAGTTGTTTTGAAACCATTGGAAAGACTCAGAGCAGTCTGCTTTCTCCTGACCTTCCTCCATTTTAAAGTCCTTTAAACATCATTGTAAGCCTTCTTGCTCTGAATAAAATGCCCTCTGTGGGGAAGAATTAAATGGCGTTGTGGATGGGAAAAAAATGGTTTGTAGCTGTTGCTGTTTCCTCTTCTCCTTCTCGTTCTCCTCCTCCTCCGACTTCTCCTCCTTCATCATGTTTCCATTCTTAAAAAGCAAAAAGATGCGCCGGGCGGTGGTGGCGCATGCCTTTGATCCCAGCACTCGGGAGGCAGAGCTAGGCAGATCTCTGTGAGTTTGAGGCCAGCCTGGGCTACAGAGCGAGATCCAGGAGAGGCACCCAAACTACACAGAGAAACCCTGTCTGGAAAAAACCAAAAAAAAAAAAAAAAAAAAAAGCAACTTCTTGAAAACTGCTAGAACTTGGCTGTTTTTGAGGCTGTGGTGCTGTGAGCCTGTGCAGCAACCATGCTCGAGTACCTTTGACCGTGCATCTGAAGCAGCTCTGTGGTGGTCTTTGTGGACTTAAGGGAAAATATTAACTGGTCTTGAGGAAAGAACTGTATTGAAGAAGGGTTATTTTGTCTCATAGTTCTAAAGGTTCCCAGCTAAGTAGAAGTTGTACCATCGCTCAGGCTATCCATCGGACCAACACATAGGAACAAAGGGTGGCGGAGGAGATTGCTTTCTTCTTAAGCCAGGAAGCAGAAAAGAGCGAGGTCTCCCACAGCACCTTTGGAGTACATACCTCCAGTAACCTCAGGACCCCTCAGGAGGCTCCATGTCCTTCAGCTTCTCCTGCCCCCTATTAGCACCACACTGGGAACCTAACCTTTCATATATTGGCCTTTGGGGTTCACTCATCCAAATCATAGCACTTCCCAAGTATTTACTATTTTCTGTGTGCTTATTGCTGCCTTAGGATGCTTATGCATGATTTCAGGAACCTCTATGTCTTATAAAAAGAATAAAAATTGTCCTCTGTGTCAGTGAGCATTTGGTCCAATGGAAGAAAAAAAAGGAAAGAGCCAAGTGCCGTTTCTGTAGATTGTCATAGTGTGAGCTAGGTGATTTTAGGGCTCTTTACTACGGGAAACACTCATTCTTTGTTTCATCTGTTTCATTTCCATGAGTGTCAAAAGCAAAACAAACAACAACAACAACAATAACAAAAAAAAAAAAAAAAAAACGAAAACCCATCGCTCCAGGGAGAGTGAAGGACATTGGCAGAAGAACATTAACAAGAACTTAGCAGACTACGAACAGCTGCCATTAGACTCTGACCCAATGGGTTTGCTTGAGACTGAGAACTGGGACTCCGGCAGGAGAAAGCCAGCACTGGAGCCAAACCTCCCTCCAGTGGCCTCTCAGCTGGTTCCGCTTAGTGCGGAGATCTAACGTAGCTGAAAACTACTGCTGATTTTTATTAAGTGGAAGTCTGGAAGTTCCTCTTGTAATGATAGAAAAGCACACTTCCAATTAAAGGGAAACTGCCTAAGTTCTGACATTCATTTATTTTATTACTTGGCTTGACCCTAGAAATGGGGGGATCAAGCAAACAGGCGAGGCCAACAGCCCCAAGACCACAAGTTCAACGTCCTCATAAGTTGTTTCTTGTTCACATTCACTGCAAATCATACAACCCTTCACCTTTTGATATACAGTCTTTGGTGGAGTTGTCTGTTGTGTGGGGGGGTCATCCCAACCATGTTGGCACTGGTAAAATGACATGTAAGCCAGGCCAAGCAAAGGGATTCCAGGAAGGTTGGGAAGCAGCGTGTGGTCTGTCAAAGGAAGGATGTAGTATCACTTTCCAGTAGAGTCAAGGTATCCTGGAGTAAGTCCATACCAGCCTGTTATATTTTTAGGAATCTGGGAGGCTTGTTGGTACACCATTGAAAGCATAAAACCCACCATGGTAGCCTTACTTTGAGAATTTGCCAAGAAGCCAATTGGGAGTGCTAATTCCAGAGAGCTAATCTTTGAACACTTCACCAATCCAAAACTGAATAAATGCTAGTCAACTTTAAAAAAGAATAGAATGAAAACTTCTTGATCATTCATGTCTCTTCTCTCTCTTTTTTTTTATAAATATAAGTTGTCAAACACTATGGTATATGTATTTTTTTTAGTCAGCTATTTCTGAAACTGAGTGACATCAGAAATCAGGGCATCAGAGAGTGTTGCTGGAAGTACCAGTGGTTTTGACTTAATTCTCATTTTCAGGGTATGTCTGTGTGAAAGGCTTCCCTGTGTATCTACTTGTGTTCCCTGTGTTGAATCACGTCACATGAGGAGCCCATAATCTGCCATTTCCAAGCACTCAGAAAAGTAGAAAATGGGAACAAATTATCCAATCAGAATTGCTATTTTAGATAAGAGAAACTGAGCGCAAGCTGTGAACCTCAGAATGAGGAGCAGGTTCTTTGTTTTAAAGTCTTCCAAACTCTGGAAACTGAAAGTACTGATATAACCTCGTGAAGACAAGTACTTGTGGCTGTGGACACATCTTCCTATTTCTGTTGGGAACTGAGTGAATAAAACATGAAAGTGAACGTGGGCTGTACACACACAATATCTATAATCCAAATTAGCGCCCCCCTCCCCCCATTTTCTGAGATGGGCTGCATGGGGCTTGGGCTGGCCTCAAACTCACTGTGTAGCGGGGTTTACCTTGTATTCCACATCCTCCTGCCTCTACTGCCCATGTGCTGGGCTTTACAGGTGGGCACCACCATGCCTGGCTCCAAATGATTTTTCCATGGAACACTTTCCTAAGCACTATTTTTTACTTTTTATTTTATTTTTTTTTGGTGTGGTTGTGGAACAGTTCTTGTTAGCACTGTACTTAAAGAATAGCAACAGAAAGTGGGAGGAACTGTGGTATGTGTCCATGCTGAGCACTTCCATGTAGGTATAATTTAAAGGTACATGTTTGAGAGAACTCTACATTTGGGTACTTGATATAAGATTAAAACCCTCCAATGAGAGAGCGGCTACACCAGTGAACAGTGGAACGCTGTTAACACAGTTGTTCCCTGTGTGATGAAAAGAGAAACAGATTCACTGAGTCCTTGGCTTGTGAAGCATAATCTGAATCAAATGTCCCATCCTGTCCTATCAGTTGACAGGTCTTTGATGTATCTTCATGTTAGACGCACTGATTAACCAGGACAAGAGTTTCCTTGTCACCTTATTTGCGAGATGGCCAATGTAGCCTGCCTTCCTGGAAGAGAGCCAGAAGTGGGCTAGTGGTGGCCTGGACTCCAGCCCTCTCTGTACTTGCCCACTTGGAGCAGAGGAACGCATTGCACCACACGAACGTGTAACGTCCTCAGCACTCTCTGAATGTGTCTGTAATCAGTTCCTACTCTATGTCATGTTCATCTGCACTTGCAGCATTTCAAAGCCTAGCCTGAAACATCTTGGCACAGATGGAAAGGCACAGCCACTTGTAAGTTCCAGAGCTACAAAGACGCAGCCCAGACATCTGATATTAATAAATAGCTGGGGGGGGGAGGATTAAAAATCAGATTATTTATTTAGAAAGTTGAAAGTCTGCATTTGTGATTATTATTCTGTTCTCAAAAGGAAGTAGGTACTGGGTTTAGGGTTTTGCTTTTTTTTCTTTCTCATCCTCACATTGCCCCCTTATCCCCCTTTCTCATGTTTTGAATTAAAATCCAAAGACAGCCTGCAAGGCTGTATATATAGCTGCAAGAAGGATGTGGTAAATCCCAGCGTGGTTTGTGATCTCAGACATGGTGGTGTCAGAGACGGAAGACCAAAGGCGAGCCTCAGCTTCCAATGGGTTTCCTTGAAGCCCCTCACCCTTGTAGTATCATGGGTAACAGCTCCTCATGGATAATTACATTTTTACAAACGGTAGAGAAAATCATTTTGACACACACATAGTATTTTCCAGTCAGACCAGCTTCTCAGTCTTTTACAGCTTTCATGCATTAAGGCTCATGTTTTGTTTGCTTTGTTTTGTTTCAAAAATACTATCACTAATAATAGGTTTGTTCTATGATCAGTCTCCGAAGAGGAGACACCAAAGAAGACCCCCTTTCCTATTGCCCCAAGTCAAACATCTGATATCTTTGGAGAACGTGGTACTCCTCATGATTTTTATTAAATGAGTTATGGCAACCAAATTTTCATGCAGATTTCTAAAAGCTTTGGTCATTTTTCAGCTTATTGCTGTGGGTAATAGAATAAGTTGCGTTTAGGGGCAAGTCACTGAAAAGTAAAAATAATAATAATAATAATAATAATAATAATAATAATAATAATAGTAATAAAAACAGGGGAAAAAGCCACAGGAGAAATACTGCCGTTGAGTGCTTTGCCACTGCAGTCCAGTGGAGAGAATTTTGACCAACTCCCCCCAAAGAAGGCAGCAGGCCTCTACCTGCTCTGCTAACCCATCACCTGCCGTGAAGTTCTAGGGAGCAGAGAAAGAAGGGGGAAGAATCCTTTTTCCTTAACCCCTTCTGAGCAGATACAGGGCTTCATTTTGCAAATGAGACTGGCTCCCCTGAGGCCTTTGAAACTTTAATAATACACAATAAATAAAATCATATCTAATAACTCAATGTTTTCATATGACACCGCCATCCTCTAGATATGCCCCAACTGCAGAAACATAAATACTTGCAGGCTTCGAAAGCCCAGCTTCTATTTGCTAAATAAACTTGGCTGGCTTTAAATTCCTCTGTGTACAGTCATTAATACAATCCACTGTGACAGCATTTAATTAAAGTGCTTTTCTCTATTAAGTTCATTAAAAGCTCCCCCCTCCCCAATATATAACTGCTTTCCAGATGCTGGGAGGCACAAGGACTGTCAGGCTCCTTTTGAAGAACTTCTCATTTCTCTTTGTAAAGTGTTTATTACGCTCTATTTAGGAACTGTTAAATATGACTTACAAAGGAAGGCAGGGTCCAGGACACATTTTCTACCCCATTCAGCAGCCTTTTAGAAAACAAATGTTAGCTTAACTCATGGGAATAAGCATCTCTACCTACATATTTCTCCTACACTGAGTGACACTTCTAGGCATTTAAAATGGAATAATGAAGATACAATCTCCATGTCAGGGTTGAGGAATTTGCATTGGTTCTAAGCAAGGTATTTGGCTTGAATAGATTTGCCTGCCGATTCAGGGAGAGGGCACGTAGCTGTCCAGTATTAATAGATTATTGACAGTTTAATGTCTTGGCACCTTCTTACCCCATGAAGTATAATAACCAGGAAGCTGTGTGATATGAAAGCAGTCAATAGCATTTTCAATCAAAACCTTTCAGTTAATTGCTGGTTGACCTTAGAGATTTCCTTTAGGCAATACCATTCTTAGTTTAGAGCGACAGGGCCATATTGATTGGTGCAGTTTATTCAGGGATGATTATTTAATGCCCTTCGCTGCAGCCTACACGGGAACTTGTACTTTCTCTGTGTCTGCTGTCTAAACTGCCTCTTGGCCATGCTCTGCACTGACAGTCCCTCGGCCAGCTCCACTTCCAAAATATTTCACTAAATCCGCTCTCTTCTCAGAAATAGAAAGTTGGGGTTCTTGAAGTCACACACAGCCAAGTGTCTTAATACGACAATAGCATTTTGATGGCATTTCCCCCCATCAGTTTGGAACTATAGTTCTGACAGAGACCTTGATAAGGCTAAAAACTGTGTTGTCGGTGAGTGTAACTACACAACACCTTACAAGCGTGGCACCTTAAAACAACACTGTTCTTTGATGCCAACCCAATGTCTTTTCACCTCTAAAGGTATGTGAGATGGTTTGTGTTTGGTTTCTAGACTTTCTATGCTTAGCTTCCAGGATTTATTTAGTTTTAATTGAATATTTCTTTTTAAAAAAGACCCAGATTTTGATAAAATATAAATAAGCTACAATGCAGTCAGAGAGCGGTAAAGTGTGTTTTGAACCATTTGCTCACTTAGACATGTGTGCCATTGGAGCCGGAGAGGGAGTGAAAATGGGGGGGAATCCACACTTGGATTTGATTTTGTTCCCTTCCTTTTTTCTTAATTCTTCATTCCAATGAACTTCATTCATTTCTCCTCTAAGGAAAAGCACGTTGACATTTTGTCTGTTTTTAGAAGACATTAGGTGTTTTTCCACAGCGTTTTATAGGCAACTGACATTCTCCTATGTCTAAGACAGGTCGATGTCCTCTCGAGGTGGCCAGGACACACAGGCTTCACTAGAGAGCATTTGTAGCTTCCGTGGATTGTTCCTGAGTCCGAGACTCCCTTTCTTTGCCTTCTGTGGACTCTCCAAGTTTCATCTGCTGTTTGCTGTTTGGCCTGCAGCAACTTTTCTGGTCCTAGCAGCTGTCTGCTGCAGGCCTTTTGAGATTGCTGGAAATGCAAATATTTTTGCAGTATGAAGGGGCAGAGAGAGAAAAAAAATGAGTAAACATGTCAGTTTTAGTGCCCAACAACAGGAACACCTAAGTCTTTGTCTCCTGAGTGTCCGTCATTTCCGGTCCAGGGATGTGGGAGGCTTAGAAAGCTATATAATATTGCATGCATGCAGCGAGTTCCTGCAACTGTTCTAATTCTCGGCATGTCGCAAGTTACTACAACTCTTCTAACTCAGCTCTTTTCAGGAAACGTATAATCTTTCACCAAGGCCTGTGGCCCTTCCTATTATTTTCATCTTAAAGCTATTGGGCGTGTTTTAAATTTTAGTAAGAATTTCAGTTTATTTAATGTGACCGTTTCTGCTACAGAAGTATTCTGGGCACTGTATGATAAATTTTACGCTTCAGCTATTTATTGAAGGCACCACCTTGTCCTGTGAAGTGACTGATAGTCGGGAAGAGATAGATGACTGTAACACAGCAGAGCAGTACGGGGTAAACCGCAGAAAACAGTGTCAAGGTCCTAAACTTGAGTGGTGAGAGGACCCAGAAGGCTCCCCAAAGGGGACTGCCCAGGGTCTCT
The DNA here is from genome assembly GCF_007827085.1 of Peromyscus californicus insignis. NCBI lineage: Eukaryota > Metazoa > Chordata > Mammalia > Rodentia > Cricetidae > Peromyscus > Peromyscus californicus. The sequence continues at coordinate 10,609,530 of NW_026294514.1, read as the reverse complement.
TTCAGGGACTTACCAGGAGAGTGACAAGGAAGCTAAGACCCAGGAGTAGGAGGGCTCTGCCCACAGGAGTTTGATTGGTGTACAGTCTGCAGAACAGGGCTGAGGGACAAGCTATAATCAGGTGACAATTTTCTTGGACACTCAAGAGACTTTGGCCTGACTTAAGGCCACTGAAGGCCCTTGGCAAAATGTTCTGTGGGCTGTGGCAGGGAAGCCTGTTAGGAGGAAGTGGTAGTCATTCAGGCAAGAGGTTATAAAGATCGAAGTGATATCAACAGGAGCACACGTGTGGAGAAGGGAACCTTCCTCCAAGATCTGTTTCCAAGGGAGTCCTCTTTAGCACGTGGGGTGGGCTAGAGACTGACTTTAAAACCAGAGAGGCAGTCAGTGAGAAGGAACTCCGTGATCCTGGCTGCAGCCAGCATGGGGGCCTGGTCTTGGAACACCAATCAAGAGTGTTAATGATTAATTCCCCGCTAATGTCATTTGTAAGTATATTTGTTTTGTACTGAGTTCTCAGCTATTAAATTAAATCCACCCTTAAGCAAATTCACATTTGAAAGTATAATCATTTGACAGTTCCAGCTTACGGGGATGACCGGCATGGGGTAAGCAAATATGCTCCAAAGGGCCAAGGCAATGTGGCATGTAGACAAAGTGGCCTTGCTGTGTGAATTCAAGAAGATAAGGATGCTGAATTACTGGCCTCATGGGAACATCGTAGTCCTCTACAGTTTAGAGACTAGAATCTTTCTTGTGGGAAAAGGAACCTCTAGTCCAGTTACTTTGCCCTAGGGAATTAGAAACAGAAGATTTTCTTCCCAGTCACCATTCTGGGAGAAGGAGACTGGTCTTCTTTTCTCATTTTTCATGGTTAAATAAGAGTGCCTGGTCTTTCCAGCTCTCCACCTCTCACTAGGCATCCTGGCACAAAGCTTAGATGCAAGAATCTTTTTTTTCCTTGTTTCTGTTGGTGTGATCATTAACATGGAGGATGGCAGAACTAATGTCCCTAGAGTGAAGTTTAGCATTGAAAAAGGGTCCTCCAGGACTGACAGGCACCCTGTTAACCTTTGGGAAGCTCTACCTCACACCTTCAATCTCTCTCTGTTCTTCTCTTGAAAGGCAGTAGCAAGGAGGCCCACACTGATGGAATTGAGTGAACTCTGAAAAGTAAACCTGCGTCTGATGAGTGCTCACTTGATACCCGTTAAGCACTAAGCCATGAGGAATTCTGGCTCAGGGACCTCTGCCTCATGGTCTGAGGAACGGCCCTGCTCAGAATATTTGACTTTGTTTACCCAGTCTGGTCTTCGGAGTCTAATAAGCTGTCATATCTCAGGGGTGTGGTAACGCTAGAGTCTGTCTTTCTCCAGAGTCACTGATTGCAGTGTGCTGCCTGCAATTTGTTTCTATAAAAGGCATGGTCGTCTTTTTATGTGTTTGATTCACACAGCGCACTTTCTCCAAGTCCTGTTATTAAGCGGTTATATCCAGAAAGCAGAAATATGCTGAGCTCATATATTATTGGTGAACATCTAATATTTTCAGTAACCATAGCTGTCAGATTATTCTGCCTTAAGAGTGTCCCAACTGTAAAAATTATACAGACAATGTGGCCCATTCCTGGTCCTGCACAGGCCTCAGACACATAGATAACCTGCCTTTGCCCCTTCCCCACAAATAGGAAACCAAACAAGTTCAGAACTCTTCTCAAGTAATTCACACCCTCTGCCTTAACAATGTCACTGACACTGGCTGGTGCCACCCCTAGTTGGTTATTTAATAAAACCCAATTTCAGAGTTCACATATCCCAGGCATCGATGAGGTTGTTTTCATTTCAGTCACATTTTTACTTCTCTTGAGAATTATTTAGCCAACTAGATTAACTGCTTCAGAATCCTGGTGACCGCTTTAACCTGGAAACTTAGCACAGCTTTCTTTCTTGGCCTTTGGCCATCCAGGAGCCATTATGAATTTTCCAGCTGTTCCTTTGAATACTGTTGGAATTCCTGTTACTCAAGTCATCCTAACCTTTCACCCTCCTCATCAGTGACTCTGGTTCTCTTTAACTCAAGAGCTTCTTTCCTGTGGGACAAGGGACAAGAGCCACCCTTCCTCAATTGCCCCAGTGAAGCAAGATGAGTTGACTTCATAATCATGTTCACAGAGCAACTATCAGTCATTTATTTCCATGATACTCTTTACTATTTTAACATAAATATGAAATCTTTGTGGTGTATTAACATTGCCTGTGTCTTGCATCTGGTCTTCAAAAGATAGACTTTTTTTTTTTTCTGTGAATGTGTAGGTCAAGTGTTATCCTCTAAGAAGGTACTGTGAAAGTGGTGGAGGTGTGTGGGAACAGGGAGAAAAGGGCAGAGTATGCTTAGTGGACATATGAGGCTGCTGAGGGGCTGGGTTCCTCTTAGGTGTAAGGATACACAGTCGTGGCCTAGAGCATCCTAAAGAGCCTCATTTTGCTTAATCCGTGTTGGATTCTATTTGTTGTGTCTATGGGAGGATTTTTAGTTATATTATCCCCAAATGATCAACACATCTGATTCTCAGATGATGCTGAGGAGGAAAAAACTTCCATTAGATACAACATGTGGCCAATGCTTTGCCTTTCTTAATATCTAACTGCAAAAAGAATCATCTCTTCTCTGTTACTAATTTTTAGATTTTTAAATTTTATTTTATGTGTATGGATGTTTCCCTATACGTATATATGCACACCATGTGCATGCCTGGTGCCTATGGAGGTCAGAACAAAAGGCCTCAGATCCCCGGAAGTGGGGACAGATGGTCGTGACCCTTCATGTTGGTGCTGGGAACTGAGCTATCCTCCCCTCTAAGAGGAGCAAGTAGTCTTAACTGCCCGGGTCATCTCTCTAGACCCCTTTGCTTGTCTGGTCCGGGTTCTGATTTTTTTTTTTCTTGGTATCATGACCATGCTATGCCAGAAACCTAGACAAACACATTTCTGTCTTTCCACAATGTCAGAATTTATTGAACAACAATAAATACATCAGGTTCAACAACAGCAATTTGTCATATAATCCTGCTGACTTGAATATCTTGGCTGGGGTGAATGCAGGTTTTTTAAAAATTATTATTCCAATTATAATTACTCATATTAACTCTTATTCCATAGCACACAGTAACTATATCTGCAGACCTATTTGCATTTACAAAATGAATACAAATTAAAGAGAGGCTTCAGTCACCCCTTTCTCTCAAAATGGAGTCAAAGCCATTTGTGAAATGGAATCTCCTAGGGCAAGGAAGAGCCTGAAAAACAAAACAAAATCAAACTCAGTGTTTTACACAATATGGAGTAGCCTAGAGGGAGACATGGCCCGATCTCAACACTTGGTGGCCATTTAATTGAAATATGATTATTCATCTCAACCTTGCTATTTTTACTGTATCAGCTCATCCAATTGTATGAAGGAGGTAGTCACTGGACTGCCTCTTGAATAATCATAGATTCTGGCCATTCCTAAATCATTATTAATAACTGCAACATATGTGTTTTAGCCCAAACTATACCAAGTTGTTGGCCTAGTTGTTCTCAATTTATTACTGAAGAGGAAATGATATAAGCCGAAGGCTGTTTTAAGATCCATGTTTCCTCCAACACCCGAGTTTATTTTAACAGATTATTGTGTCACAGTGTTGTTATGCTTTTATCTTTGACCAAAGTGTTTATTTTGAGAAACAATTATTAAGCTGCATTAAAAACATACACAGTCTTCCCATAGTAACTTGGTTACAATATTACAGGAAACCCTGAGTAAGGCTTGAGGATATTGAACACGGATTTCCATGTTAGACTTCCTATCATTTTGCTTGTTCGTATTGATTTCTTTTGACATGGTCTTCTTTTATGAGCTCCACTCTTTTTTTTTCTTTCTTTCTTACTTATTTTTTTAAATCCCCTTCCGATAGCTATATGTGCTAAGAGCAATTGTAAAAAGAAAACCAACTTATATTAAACCCGCCTGGAGTCAAAATGTAATCTAACACCTGTAGCCTGCACTTTGTCATCCCTTCATGGATACTCTTTTTTAATAACGTGTTTCCTGAGTTTTGACCTTAGGATACTGTCTAATTCCCCCAAAAGCAACAGAACTAAAACCGTAGTTTTTAAGCAGCCTTATAATGTTAGGATGTGAAATTCCAGCCATAAGAGCCAACTCAAGTAACATCATTTGAAGTTAAAAATAGTGCTCAGTTGTGTCTAAGAATGTGTTTTGCCTGTGAAAATGTCTCTGAGTGATAAAGTCAAGAGGCAAATCATGATGTGTGTAATTTCCCTATATCCCTGCTCCGGGGCCTTAGATGATTTGACTCAAGCAAGGATGCTTTCAACTGAAGAATCTATTTTGAATTTTCTAGTAAAGAGCTTGATGATCCTTAGGGAGGGGCAATGCTATGTCTCAAGTGTGATTCGAGCAGTATGGAAGTTTGCGAACTCTCTGGTCCTGCGGCCCACTTCCATTTTTGTAATTGATGACCCCAGTAATTTGTCATGTGTATCACTATCACCCTATTAGTGATTAACTTTTAAAAATTGTTTGCTAAGTTTTAAATAATTATACATGGTATATTTGTAAAATGTAAAGGATATGTTTTATGAAAATATATTGCTAAAACCTAATATACCAGCCTTTTATATACATTTGAAGTTATTTTAATGTCTACTTTAATACAAGGCAATTAGAGTCTCATAATTGCTTCTGCGATTAATGCAATATGTGGTTGAAGTCTGATAAAGAAAATCATGCTTCAGAAAGATGTGTAATTAGAATAGCAAGAGATATTTCAACAAATAATTCTAGATAATTGTGAAATTCTTCTTTGATACTTTAGCAAGACTTTGAAAGTGATGGTATTTTGAAGATTATTTGCAAAATGGAATTGACTTAACATATTGGTGAATATTTCATTTTTTAACTTTATTCATTGATCTTCATTTAACTTTGAATGTATTCTTTATCATTTTATAACCTTGTAGCATTATGTATTAGCCACTTGGAACATATTAGTTTGTTCATTTACGTAGATCTTTTATAACATTTTTAAAAAGCATCTTTTTAGCCAGGCTTAGTGGTGCACGCCTTTAATCCCAGCACTTGGGAGGCAGAGGCAGGCGGATATCTGTGAGTTCGAGGCCAGCCTGGTCTACAGAACGAGATCCAGGGCAGACACCAAAACTACACAGAGAAACCCTGTCTCGGAAACAAAACAAAACAAAAGAAGCATCTTTTAAACTACCACCAATCATCATTAGGAAGCTTTTTATGTATTAGGATGTTGAAAAGCTTATTGTGGCACTTATGCTTTTCAGAATTCTAATTTTTACCTAAAAGGTCACATCAAAAGTAAATACTGTCAGACATTTTACTTAGTGACACACTTGTGTCATTCTCTGTGTTTATGTGTGCAGTACATATGTGTGCAGTACGTGTACGTGTACGTGTGTGTGCACATATGTGTGCAGTACATGTGTGTGTGTGTGTGTGTGTGTGTGTGTGTGTGTGTGTGCTCATGCACAGAAAAAGGCTAGTTAACATTGGATGCTCCCTGACCTCCAGACAGTCTCTCTATATAGGAGGCTTGGCTGGCTGGAACTCACTTTGTCAACCAGGCTAGCCTTGAACTCACAGAGACCTGCTTGCTTCTGCTTCCCAAGTGCTGGGATTAAAGACATGAAGCCAGATCCACTTTGGTTTTTTGAGGCAGAGTCTCTCGCTGAAGCCACTGTTTCCACTGTACTACCTGGTTAGCAAGCTCCTGAGAACCCCCAGCCTCAACCACCTAGTGCTGCTGGGCCTCCTGCCAGATGCCACCACACCTGGTTTTTACTTGGGTGCTGGGGATCTGAACTCAGTCCTCAACTTGTACAGCAAACAGTTTGCCCACTAAGCCATTTCCCTGGCCCCTAACTTCAATTTTTAAGGGGTGATCTACCCAAATCTGAACAGTCACAGGGTTACTGTTAGTTGTTCCTTCAAGTAAGACGATATTCCATGGCAGGGAGCTTCTCAGTCCCAGTGCAAACAACTGTAACCGAAGCATTCCCCTTTGAGAGTAAGCGTGAGGAAAGTCTTCTTCAAGACTACCACGTGACTGTTACATCACAGAAGAGCATCATGCCACTGTTCTCATTTCCTTACATAGAACACTAAGGAGAAATACATGTGCTCATGTGTTGAGATTTAGTAATTAATAAAGTTTTATTACTTAACCAAGAATATTCTCACACAAAAGCGGTGCCATTCATTTCCACCATGAGCTGGCAAACGTGAGCTAGAGGCTGCTGTGAGTTCAGATTGATGCCACCACCTTGACGACCACAGGCCACATTGCCCCATCTGTACTTTGTTGGAACTTTTAGCGCAATCCAAGCCATGAGCCAGTTAGTAGCATCTCCGTAGTTTGATGTCATGGGTGTCCTAATACAGAGGTCCATGGCTCTTGTTTTGAAAGTCATTAATGAGGAATAGCTTTCTGACAGTCCACATGATTTATGTATGTGGAAAATACCATTTATGTATGAAAGATACCTTTCAGATAGGATCCCAAAGTTCAGTTCTGTGTGGCAAATACTCCAGAGGCAGCTTGCATGTGCCAGGTACCCTGGTAAGAGCACATATTTGTGAAGTCTGTGATGAAAGAAGGAAGAGAGGTTACTAGCATGTCTGTCCATCCTTAACCTTAAGGCAAAAGGGCCAGCTACTGATATTGTCGTTGTTTTTAATAATAAGCACATTGCTAGAAAAATGCATGAGGAATTTAGTATTGATCTTTAAGTCTTTTTTCACATTTTAAAAATGAAAATTGCTTGGAGCTAGAGAGATGGCTTAGCAGTAAAGAGCACATACTGCTTTTCCAGATGACCCAAATTTGATTCCCAACACTCCCAGTTATGGCCAGCTCATACCTGCCTGTAACTCCAGCTCCAGGGGTTACCCTCTCCAGGCACCTGTATTCACATGCTCCCATAGACAGATGCACATAGTTTATAATAATAAATCCTTTAAAATGAAGACTGCTGATTATAAATGCTTTATTTATGATCAGACCTCTGCCAAGTTCTTAATATGTATGGTCTCACTTAATCTTCCTTCTTAATACTGCAAAAAAAGTTCTTCCGGGGTGTCAAACACAAAGGCTCAGAGAACAGCTTGCTCAAGAGTTTCAAGGCTACTAAACAGTGGTACTTGTTGGAGTAGCCTTGAAACCAGAACTTTACAACCCCAAAACTTCTGTCTGCTGCACAGTTGTCTCTTATGAGTTATCTAATACTCTAGAACTTTTTGAGAACAGAGAAATCACAACAAAATTAATGTATATAGTTCTGTTCTCAAGTAAGCGCTAGAAGCAAATCCCTAGGTGTGGTGACAGAGCTTTTACTTACTACATGTAGTTTTACTTAAGAAGAGTAGCTGGTGTGCAGCAAGATCACAGCAAGCTAGAGGTAAAGACCAAAGGCTGTGGGATTGGCTCAGAGCACCACAGCCAAGAAGTCCTGAGCACTCACTGGGAACTAGGCAGGAGACGTGCGATGGTCTGGGACCCAATGGGTGAGCTACAAATGTAATAGTTAATTCCTGCTTTTTATAATCGTCCATGTTAGGTGGTTCCCTTGCTGAATTTTTGAACTAAAATTAATGGTCTCTACTACTGGTTTTGATGAGGTGGAGGGAAACTTGCCACTAAGTTTGCTGAAACCTCAGTTACATGACATTTTATATATAGTAACGGTTAAAAACAATAGCATGCAATCATTCTTCTATCGGGTACGCTTCAGTGGATTTATGCCGGAGGACTTGCAATCAGTTGTTCTTGTTGGTAAATGTACTTCTCTTGTGACTTTTTGATTTTTTTGATCAGGTATTTCATGTGTTATTGACATAGAAGTGGTAAAGGGAATAAAAATATCTTGACTTTAACACCAAATAGATGTGGACAAAAGGCATCTTGTCCATGTTGCCGTCTCGTGCGGCCGTGCCCTATGCTCTGAGCGAGGCTCACTGCTGTGGGTGAATCTTGTCCTGGAGAGCCACATGCGGCCACCTGAGAAGCTGTTTAACCTGTTACCATGCTTCCATCGTCCTCTCCCGTCACCTCCTTAATAATTTCTCATTTTCTCTATATAAAAACGACCACAAAGTCTTGGCTTATTATAAGTAATCCAGTTCACCCCATAATGATACAGTGAATTATATACTTTCCTAAACTTAATCATTCAAGATCTTACTTCCTTTCCTGCAGGCAAGAACCATTATATTTTACACATGGCTCCCAGCTGGTTTTCATTGAGGCCTTCAAAATCTATTTGAACGTGGAGAGCTTTAAGAGGAGTGCTTTATCTCTCTCTGTCAGCTTTTGTCATGGTCCCGTGAGGTCCTTCTGGTTTCCAAGTATTTAGCTTTAAGGCAGAGAGGCAACATGTGTCTATATTGTGACTGTGCTTTGTAACTGGTCAAGGAGCTTTACGGCTTTATTGGGAAGTGGGCATCCCTTTCAAATATATTTACAACATTTCTTCCTGCATCATTATTTTCATGTCCATTCATGTACATATGTGTCATGTTTCAGCCCAGCGAGATTTCAGAAAATAAATAAAAAGGAACTTATCAGGCTTTGAACTTCCAGTTCACTTACGTTCTACCCATAGCTTACTTATTCACCAACCCTTAATAGTTGGATCTAGAACTTCTTATTTAAAAGCCATCTGAATTAATAAGTCTAATTGTTGTAGATACCCCATAAGTATTTGATGAAGGGATGTATTTTTTTCTCTGTCAACTCAAGGCTAATTGTTTTAAACACAATTCCTTTTAGGTGTGGTAAGTGCCCAAGATGAAGAAGGCAGCCATCCATTAAATGTAAATACTATTCCTTTGAGGACATTTCTGGCTATTTTACACTAATGTTCCTGTTTGGGATACTTTGATGAGGATCCAGTAACACATTATAAGCTGAATATTTTGGATTTAGTATATGGGCGTACGGGTATTTGCTCTTCTGTCTTATAAGAGTAGTGATTTACAGCTGGAGCTCTGGTTTTGGCTAGAGTAGATGATGTGATCACAGGTCTCTTAAGGTACTGCATCCCCCTGATGATAGGATGCCGAGCCCTTCCTGCTCCAGTCCTGGCTCTATCTTTCTTCATTCTCACTGCTTGTTGGCACAAGGCTGTCCACCAGTACTTTCTGTGAGTGTGGAAGTGCCTTGTGCCTATGCTGCCCTTCTTGATGTACTCAGGACCCATCCAAGCTCTTGAGAAGTGACTAATGTGATTGAAGAACCGAGGTTTTCTTTTTCATGTTTGATTACTTTAAGTGTAAGGGAAGGTCTGGAGAGAGAGCTCATTTGTTGAAGTGTTTGCCACACATGTACTAGGACATGGGTTCATATCCATGGTAGTGTGCTTGTAATCTCAGCACTGAAGGGGCTGAGACAGGGGAATTCCTGGAACTTGCTGATCAGCCAGTCTAGCTTCCTTGGTGAATTTCAGACCTATGAGAGACCCTGTATTAAAAGGGGGGGGCTATGGTGGGGGGAGTAGACTATGCCTGGGATAGATACCCAAGGCTGAGAGACCTCCACACACATGCTCACACATTTGCACACTCATGAAATAAATGTAAAAGGCTGCATGCAGCCATGGCTGCTGCGTTGGAGAGCACAGCTCCAATGGGCTGGCTTGTTTTGCAGATGCTGCATGCTTGTCCTTTCCTTCAAACCTTTTTGCTTGCTTGCCCTGTCTGGAGCACTTTTCATGCGTGGCCCTCGATTCCTTCAGACCTTGTGCCTACACTGCTTCCTCAGTGAGCCTTTCCCATAAGTAGAATCTTGGAACGTTTAGACTTTCACATCTGACTCCTGTCGTCCAACAGTAAGTCTGTGGTAGTTCCCCACAGTGGGCTAATCAGCCCAGCTTCTCTGTTAGTGAGTATACTCTGGTTTATGCATTCTACCACTGGGTACGCTTGCATTCTTTCTAGTTTGGGGATTTTATGACTGAAACTCCTATGGCATATCTTCTGGAGGGCACAGTATTCTTTTTGGCATTAGATAGTACATCTCTGTGTGTGTGTTATTGTAGGTTTTATGTGACTATAGTTTTTAAAAACTAGCCAGAACAAGGATGTCATGCCAACTTGGAAGGGGGAAAGCTCCTGGGGCCTCACTCCTACACAAAGAACTAAAGGCAACTAAGGGATGAGAGAGAGAGAACTAGTTTTGCCTAGGGAAGAGCACCCCAATATTAAATGGTCAACCCCCAAAACATGCACACAAATAATAGTATACAGGTTGAACAAACTGTATGTATGTGAGAATATGCACATTCTCTCTGTCTCTGTCTCTCTCTGTCTCTCTCTCTCTCTGTCACACACACACACACACACACACACACACACACACATTCAAGAATAAGCGGCCATGAATTTGAAGAGCGAAACAGGAAAGGAATAAGAGAGGAGAGAGGAAGAGAAGGAAGAGGAAACTGATATAATTAAAATCTCAAAAAATTAAAAACAAACCTAGCCATCCATAAATAAATGCAAGAACTACCCAGTAAACTCAGGAATTAAATAGCTTGTGAGGGTGTTCACCAAAAATCAGTGAAGTGACTCTCATGGTACTTGATGGAGACACAGACTAACCTTGACTCATTCTACTTACTAAAAGGGAACAGATAGCATGCTGTGAGAAATTCAGACAGGAAAATTAAGACTCACTGAAGTGAGTTTATAAACCTGTCCTGTGAGAAAGAAGGAAGCTGAAATTATTTGTGGGAGAGAGAGAGAGACAGAGAGAGAGAGACAGAGAGTAGAGAGAGAGAGAGGAGAGAGGTGAGAGATGGAGAGAGAGAGAGAGATGGAGAGAGAGAGAGAGAGAGAGAGAGAGAGAGAGAGAGAGAGAGAGAGAGAGAGAGAGAGTTGCTGCTAACCTTTAGAAGAGAGCAATTTAGAGTCTTGGATTGAGTTTCCCTTTGGTGAGCACCGTCCTGTAAGTGAGACCATCTTGGAGCTGTGGAGCTCTACTTCCTGTTTTGCTCCAGGCACTCACTGTCTTCATCAAGGAAAGCCGCACCCAGGAAGATTTCATGGACTTTGGATAGATGGGACATTATGTGGCTCTTTTGCTAGAAACCATCTAGAGACAGTAGCTCTTTGTCTAGAGGAGGTAGAACATTTTGGAAAAGTAAAGAGATTTGGGATAGACAACTGGGAGATCATTCTGTCCCAGATGTTGTCATCCATGCTGTGGGTGGGAGGCAGGTAGCCAATGGCAAGGAGCAGAGCAGAAGCAAGAGACTCGGCCCATTGGGCAGCTTTAGAGACGTCCATCCTGTCTTCTGTATTTTGACCTTTGTTTTCATGTCTGTTAGAAGATGTTAGGATTGATCTGTAACTTATTTCATGCCTGTGTTGTCATGCCCAGCAGCCCACTCTTCTGTGTTGCTTGCCTAGCAGCCGCATTTCACTTTATGGGGAATTTTTGTTGCTAGCATTTCTTTGTAGAAACATCTTTCTGTTCTGTGATGGGCAATGTCCCGTGGGAGCCCATTGTCCTCAGCCTGGCATTTCCCTGTCCTGATTTCCAGTTTAGAGGGGTATCCTATGATGCAGCATGTTTCCAGTAGGTTCCTGGTCCAGATCACTCCTTCACGAGGAACTGTAGGATTACAGTTTAACTTATCTGTTTTAGAACTGCCTGTAACCAAATAAGCACTGGGTAATCACTTAGTGTTATTATTGTTATTGAGTTCTTCATATTTGTCTCCTTTGTGCATTTGTATTACTGTGCTGTGTTCTAAGAAATGAGGGGAAGTGGAGTAGTCCAACTGGTAGGGCCTAAGGAGAACAAATGCTATCATGCAGAAAGATTATAGTAACTTCAAAGTATAGTTTTGGAAAGTCTCTTTAAATCTACTCAATGCACAATGGAAAGCCCCTTAAGAACCAATCTAATTATTCAATTAAATGGAACCGTTCTGCTGACTTTTACTACAGAAGGCAAGCATAATTTAGAAAATGGAGCATTTTAATTCTCTTTTGTTTTCCAATTAACACGGTTGCTCTAATAGGGACCACTCATGCTTGAGCACATGTCCTGCTAGAATGTGCTGTCCCTAATTCCAGTCCTCTTCTTCACCAAACGCTGAGACCCTCACCTGTTGACACAGAGGCTTATTTCCTGCCGTGCTCCCACGGCCCACATCATGGGCCCTGAGCACATATCTTCCTGCCATCAAAGCCACCACGGAGAGCTGTGGGAGCCCACAATGCAGCCTCCCTTTCCCTGGCGGGGATAATTAGGATGTTGGAGTAACAGAACTCTCACTTTTTTTTTGCTGATGCCAGCTTACCACATCAGACCACATGAGTTTGTTCTTAGTTGAAAGTGGTAAAGAAAATGCTAAGAACATTGCCTTAATTGGTCAACACTATTTGGATGCTAGTCCACTGTTTTATAGTCCTTTGTTTTCGATTTCTTTCTTCCATCAGCCACCAGCTTACTACAGGAGGGAGTCTCGTTATGTAGCCCAGGCTGGCCTTCTGTTTGTGATTCTTTATTCTCAAAGTCTCCCAAGAGCTTATACAGCTGTGGGCCACCAGGCGTAGCCTCTCACTGGTTTTTACTGGTTGGTGGTAGTTATTCGAAAAAACTTAAACTTTTTCTGTTGCTGCCATATTTTATCTCCTCTACTATTCATTGAACTCTATAAAAAGCTGCCATTTTCATATTGGTGAGAAAGTATGCTTTTCATCATAGACCTCCGGGACTGGAGAAAATAGCACAGATCTTTCCCCTTGTGATTGTAGAGGATCTTGAGAGGAAGTTGGGCACTATCTGAGCAGGGAAATGTGATCCTCAGCTCTGTACATGACCTCACGTGTCTTAGCAGGGATGGCCGCAGCTGCTGGTCAGGTGCCGGTGATGGCTGAGGCTCCTCACTGGGTGACATTCTTCCTTCAAGTCTTCGTAAAGTCTTGTCCCAGGCCTGTGATGAGTGCTGAGGAGGGGCCTTCAGACAGGCTCCTTGTATCTCTGTCTTTCCATAGACACACTGGTGCATTAATAAGTTTGTACTGGAGTAGGAAGTTATTTCATGCAATGATAATACTGACCGTGAGGCCCGGGATAGAGTTAGGGTTTTCTTTTATGTTTAAATGAATATGTAGTGTAGGTAGAGATAGAAAAGAGGGCTATTTATAAAAAAAAGAAAAAGAATTACTTAAATTTTAACAGCCAGCTAGTAAACCTTGCAATTAAAAATTAAAAAATAGAAATTTGGAAGTATTCTCAAAACAGAGGGTTAATTAGCTTATAGTGATAGTAAAATGCCCATCTAAATGTGTTTAAAACAGTCAATTAAAATTTAAAACATACAGAAGTGATATCTTTAAATTACTTTGAAAATTTACATATATAATATTTAAAATAATTATATTTAAAGAGCAAAAAACTAGAAGAAGATGAAGTTCTTCTTCCCAGTTCTCCATAGGATGTGGTTTCTGGTTCACAGTACCGCCCATTTCTCTCTAATCCCTGAGGGGTCATGAGTGTGAGACTGACAATGATTGCCACTCACTGAAAGTTTGCACACTGAGCCAGGGATGGGCTACCCGTGATCTCCTGGGCCAAATCCAGTCTTAGCCGGTACAGCTGAGCTCATTGGCTTACACTGAGTAGCACTGAGCAGTGACTAGCCCCTTACTGAAGAGGTCCATCCCTCCTTTCAGAACACTGTAGCGTATACACATCATACATTTAGTATCGGGAGGGGTCACTTTCTTAATCCTTCTCTGACACATGTTGAGGTGGCGGTTGGAAGACTTGCCAGCTTGCCCAGCGTAACAGAAGAGTCTAAAGTTGAACTGTGGTGTCTCTGTCATTTGTCTATTATTCGGTATGGTTAAAGATGATCCAGAGCCATGCCCCTCACTGAAGCCATGCTCCAGATGACCTCAGCCAACAATCAAAATGCTGCTTTATGCAATTCGTTTGATTTTTCTTCTTTCTTTCTTTCTTTCTGGTTGTTTTTAAAACAAGGTCTTGCTAGTCTGTGCCGGCATCAGACTTGCAGTGTAGCCCAAACTGAACTTAATTCATGGAAATCCCCCTGCCTGTGCCTCCTACCTGCTGGGAGTGTACGTATTGCACCACCCTACCCACCCCAAATGGCGCTCATGAACCACACATTGATAGATGAGAGTCTAAATCCTCAGAAATGGATTCTTCTTTCCAAAGATCTGACTTTACAAGTGACTAGTCTAAATGCAGTGTGTGGGAGGTAATACATGTTGCAGAGGTCTGGTGGCTTTGCAAACATAAGATCCCAGTCACACTAATTTTCTCCCCCTTCTGATTATCAGGTTCTTCATCGACAGCAGTCCCAGCCGACCAAGGAGAGCTCCCCTCCCAGAGAAGAAGCGCCCCCACCACCTCCTCCAGCTGAAGACAGTTGTGCCAAAAAACCTCGGTCTCGCACAAAGATCTCCTTAGAAGCCCTGGGCATCCTTCAAAGCTTCATCCATGACGTAGGCCTCTATCCTGACCAGGAAGCCATCCACACACTCTCAGCCCAGCTGGATCTCCCCAAACACACCATCATCAAGTTCTTCCAGAACCAGAGGTACCATGTGAAGCATCATGGGAAGCTGAAGGAGCACCTGGGCTCCGCGGTGGACGTGGCAGAGTATAAGGACGAAGAGCTGCTGACCGAGTCCGAGGAGAACGACAGCGAGGAAGGCTCGGAGGAGATGTACAAGGTGGAGGCTGAGGAGGAGAATGCTGCCGCCGCCACCGAGAAGAGCAAGGCAGCGCCTGCTGAAGCCGACCAGAGATAATGTGAACTCCACCAGGCAAAGCAATACATGGGTCCAAGGACTTTCTGTTTTCATTTCCTTAAAAAAAAAAAAAAATCTTCTTGGCTTTGTTTTTAATGTCTGTTTTATTTTTCTTACCCTTAACAGCATTCCTCTGTTGCACAGGATAGCCTACAGACTGAGTAAGCTCGGTGTTTCTGAGTCAGGCGCCGCCTTGGCAAAGACACTAAGTGTCAGACTTTTACAATTGACTGGACCGTAGTAATTCTAGTCACAGGAGACTCTGCCTTCATTCTCCTTGGACTTACGGAAGAGACACCAGGCAAGTTCCAGGATGCCAAGACCCACGACCTAAATGAAGGAAGCTACGAGTGTGTGTATATGTATATGTATATATCTCTATATTTACATATATATATATTAAAAATCGCATGGGACAGAGAACTTTACAATCTGAAAGAATAGACTGTGAAATGGGTTCTTAAAAGACTTGTTTATGTATAAAAAAAAAATACCACTTCACAGTGAGTCGCTTTGGCTTTTTGAGAAACTGCGGCCTGCTCTCAGGGTGGGGTGACTATTTTTGAATTCCTATTTATTTTGTGTGTTTGTCCCTGTTTTTTTGTTTTTTTTTTTTTAATTCTATGGCTTCCTATCTGGCAGCTTAAACGGTAATTTTTGAGGTATGTATTTAATGAAATAACACTGCCAAAAAAATAAAAAGTGAGAGAAAAGAAGGCCAGAAGAGAGTGAGTGAGGGGAAATCAGGGCGTGTTAAAAACGCTACAAGACAAATTGCTTTTAAAGACATAATGCACACTTTAGAACAAGGACTCAACGCCGTCCACATTCCGTTATCAAGCGCAGACAGATGCGTTCTGTGGAAATCCCAGCCAAGTTCAATGCAGAGGGAACTTGACCATTAGTGCAGTCTTGGAAAATGACATTTTGACGTGGGACTTACGGAATTCATGCTATGAGCCACATTTTATTGTGAAGTTTATTTACCTGCTTGTGGCTTCAAATCTTAAAATTATTAAGCCTGCTCATTTTAAATTGTTGTTACTGTTTTTTTTTTCCTTTTGTTTGTTTGTTTTTTTTTTTTAATAGAATGTAGTTCAATGTAATGTTAAGTTAGAGAAAGAAGTTTCTGCCCAGTTAGAGGGGCTTCCGCTCAAATCAGTCTGCACCCCGCCCTCTCCCGGAGTGTTTCTCACCCCTCTTCCACTTTGGACTTCCTCTTCTTCAGACACATTCCATCCACTTTAGCCAAGCCTCGGCAGACCCCGAGCTCACGCCTCCACGCCTTCCCCTGCCATGGCAGCCCTAACCGGAACCTGGTTTTGAATCATTCCGCACCCCCAGGCAGTAGAGTAAGTGGAGTGATGACGTCGTCAGAGTCACCTACCCCTCGGAAAAGGAAATAGTGTCCCGGTGCCCCACATAGCGCTCCCCTTACGTCAAGCAGAACTAATGCCGACGGGCTGTTCTGTGGAACGAGCGTTAAAGCTGCAGTCTAC
Source organism: Peromyscus californicus insignis (assembly GCF_007827085.1). Lineage (NCBI taxonomy): Eukaryota > Metazoa > Chordata > Mammalia > Rodentia > Cricetidae > Peromyscus > Peromyscus californicus. The sequence goes on along the minus strand of NW_026294514.1, from coordinate 10,593,148 downwards.
TCCAGTTTGCCAAATCTCCTTCAGGTTCCTATTAGGAACAGTAGCAATTCCCTTCCGGTTCCACTGACAGTGATCGCAGGAGGAGACCTCCCCCTTCGGGACCGGCCTCCAGAACCTACTGCAGGCTTGAGATGGCCCCACACAGCAGTCCCCCACGGTTGGATTTTGTTTTGTTTTGTTTTGTTTTTGAGTTGTATCCTCATGCAACCTTGTCAAAGACCTCATGCAATATCACTTTGAGATTTATTTTCTGTTTACTACACAAACATTGTAATATAACTGTTAATACTATTTATATATTTGAAAGGTATAAGAGGTAGGAGTTTAAAAAAAAATAAACCTCTATGTGTAGATATTAACTCAGAACTTACACTCTACAGGGAGAAGACACGTTGCAATACAAGCTAACTCTGGCCTCTTAGTAACCTCTGGAGTTCTCAAAGGGACATTTTCCTGTACTTGTTCGAATAATGATGTTTAAAAACGGTTACCTTGACACGGGAGTCATGTATCTTTGCAGAAGGATGGCTGTTTGCAGCTGAGGCCTGGGCCTGCCCTTTTCCCGTTCTTGTAGATGCTGCAGCTTTAATCAGAGAGTCCACAGTTGCTGCTTCCTGATCTCCGAGTTACTCTTTCCAAATTGTCTTCTGACAGCGTTGCTCAAGTCGCCCTGTACACGTCCTAGGCACCAATTTTTTTTTTTTTGCCAAGCTCTTACAGGTGGTTCATCGATCGATGGCATCCGCATTTGGTATCTTTTACACTTCAACCAAAAATTTATTAGGTATTTTTCAATGCTAAGTCTTGCCTTTTATTTTTTAATTTCACTGCCGAGGTTGCAGTGGTTTCAGTGAATCTGTGGGCATTTTAGCCTGTGGTCTTGCCAGATCTTTGCGAATTACAATGCATATATGTCTATTTATTCAATATCTGTCATATAGTATCTATTTGGAAGAAGAAACTTTCTCTTGTAGTGCCTCTTGACAAAGCACAATTTCCCGCCTTTTTTTTTTTTTGTGAAATGAAGAAAAAAAAACAAATTGTGTTTTATTGCAGTATCAATAATGTGAATAAGGATTAACATATTGTAAATGTTCTTTTTTCCATGTAAATCAACTATCTTTGTTATCACTAAGTGATAATTAATTTTTAACTTATGTGCATTGTTAGGCTGTTAGAATTTTTTGGTTGTTAAAATAAAACGCATTCAATAAATCTGACTTTGTTTGTCCAATACTTTACTGGGCGCTGCCCTTCTTTCCCATCCTAATTCCTCACTGGAACAAGACCTGGAGAATCTAAGAAAAATCTGCACCCTTCTTTTAGAAGTGAGACCGCGATACCCACAGTTGCAGATGTTTGCGTTCTGTTCAGTGCATGGCTTTAACTGCACATGTGAATTGTGTGTGTCTTTCAGCGCATATAAACACATGCACGCTCACATGCTGGCGTGGACAACCCCAAGAGTCGTTCATCCCATCGTCTTGTCCTATACAAACAAAATTCAAACATAAAGATATATTTATGGGCTCACTTCTTTATTTTTCTAGTGAATATTTTCTGTTTATAATTAAAAAAAAACCACAAATGACTGCGTGTCAGGAAACTTTTGGAGCACATATGTCCATGGTTAATGGACATAATAAAAGTCTTTTATATTTAGAGCTCGGGTACCATAGTGTGTGCAGAGAGGAATGCCACAAGGATTGATGGATCTGAGAAATGTGCGAAAATGATGCTTTAGAAAGTGCTCGCGATGGAAAAAATTACTCAGAAGACCGAAGTTAATAAAGACAGAGCAAGTGTTTAGCTGCAGCGAAAGTAAATGAAAAAGTGACTTGGGTTTTTAGATGTTTTTTTTTTTCCTGCCTTTTTTTTCTTCTCTTACCTCTCCGCTTTGGTGGATGTGCAGATTTACTCTTCTTTCCTTTTCCCATGATGCTTTGTAGCCCACACGCCATGCAGCTCTGTCTAAGGACAGCCGGTTAAAACTGGGTGTTTACAGAAATGCAGACAGCTCAAGGCTTTTAAGAATAACTAGAGCCCAACTTGGGGTGACCCCTAGTCTCAATGTAAATGAGTTCTGGTTTGGGGGATGCAGACCAGGAAAGAAAGCACCGGAGGGAGATTGGACTTCTCACACAAGTCGCTTCCACATTTCCACATTCTTTTGTCTGGTGAGAGGCTGGGGTTCATCAGAGATAAACTGTAAAGTGAAAACTGCTAGCAGACGGATCAGCTGCTTAGCCTGGGGGAAGGATCTTGTACTGTCTGCTTCTATTTCCAAGAAAACACTACTTTCCAGAAGAGCCACCACTTCACGGGGTGAACTCTGGTTACAAAACTAAGAATCGTGATCTAGAATGGTTTTGGAAGCCTCTAATCCTACAAATAAAGGAAATGGCTGAGGTAAGCAGGCTTCACCAAGTTGTCAGAGGGAGCCTCACCTCTCAAGCATCCAGTTCCATCTCCCCAACGTTTGTTGCTCTGTCCCCCTCTTTCGGGTCCCAAATAACTGCTAGAGCTCTGGCCATCACCTCCACCTTCCACAGACATGGACAGAGAGGGGTAAAGAATAGCATGCTCCTATTGTGGAGACTTTCACAAGTCCCGTGTCTGGGAGGGAAGTGTTTCTAGCTGTGCCGTTAGTTCCAGGAAAAAGAGTGGATTTGGGGAGACAACTAATATCTTCTGCCCCAGACGATATCCAAAAAGGACATGGAAAGTGTTAAGGAGAAGAGAAAGAGGCACATCTTCCCTGGTAATCTTCCCTGGATCCTTTTCTCCTGCTCACCTGCATTTGTTATCCCCATTCTTGGATTCATCCAGTCTCCCCATCTTGAAGTCCTTCCCGAAATATTTTGCCAATGTTGCAAATCCTATGTTCATATAGCTCTCGGCATCCCACCATCATGGATCTCACAGCATGATGTGGTTCCTACGTTAAATGTGTTCCTCTTGAGCCCCAAGCCTTGATGCGATACTCCAGTCATTGGGTTACCTAGCCCTAGGACAGTGCCAGTACATGGCCAACAGAAAAGATGCTTTTAGATAATAATAATAATAATAATAATAATAATAATAATAGTAATAAAGATGGCTTATTACATATTTGATAAAGGTTGGGGATATCATATTTGATATAAAGGATGTGTGAAGACCTGGTTTTGATCCTAGCACCATATAAGATGGGTATGGTGGGACAAGCCTACAATCCCAGTGCTCAGGGGATAGAGACAAGAGGACCAGAAGCTCTCTCACTACATCTTGAGTTTGAGATCAGCCTGTGCTACAAAAGAAGAAACATTTTAAAACAAGGTATGCAAAATTAGATAACAGCATACTGCCCAGCAGTGAAGAGGAATGCACATGCACACACACATAGACATGCATGCACACATACATACAACAACAACAACAATTAACGAAAAGAGAGGCTGTGAAGTTGAAAAAGCAAGGATAGGTATATGGGATGGTTCGGCGGGAGGAAAGGGAAGGCGGACCGTGACATACTTAAATTGCACACAAAAAAAATTAAAGGGAAAAAAGTGACCACAGAGTATCAAGAAAGGCCCTGTCAAGCTTTTCCCAGGTCTTTGTTATGGTGATATTTTATTTGTATTAAAATATTATTTGTATGTTAATAAATAAAGTTCCCTGGGGGTCAGAGCTATTAGCAAGCCATAGGAAAGCAGGGCAGTGGTAGCATACGCTTGTAATTCCAGCACTTGGTAGGCAGAGCTGGGTAAGTCTCTGTGTGTTCAGGGATACAGCCATTATTGGATACACATGCTTTTAATCTTAATACCAATCATGGAAAACCTGGAGGCCTATACAGACAGGCTGTGAGGAGGCGGTCATGTGGTTGGGTTTACAACCAATGAGAAGGCAGGACAGGAACTCTATATAAAGACTTTAACACAGGGGTAGCTCTGGTTCGGAGAGGTAGGACCACCGCAGGAGGAAGGGTAAGGTTTTAGCTCTTAGCTCTGACCTCTTGGCTTTCTTCTTTGCATTGGTTCTGTGTTTATTATTTAATAAGAAGGTTGGATACATCTACACTTTGTCCTTGTCCTTCAGCTAGCCTGGGGTGGCGTGGAAGGAGGGGACTAAACTCCTGGTTCAAAGTGGGTTTTGTTTTCTCTGACATTTAGAGAATTAGTCAAGATTTTTTATTCTTTCTAGGTCTTTCCAAAAGGTGAAAAGTGGAAAGCTGTGGGGTGAGGATGACACATTTTGTTTGAGTTAAGGATATGCATCCATACCCCCCCACTACATTTTCATATTGTTTTTAATATGCGCTACAATAAAGCACAAGAACCAGGCATGGCAGCACATGTCTGTTAACCCAGCACCTGGGAGGCTGATGAAAGAGGATGTCGCAAGTTCAAGGCCAGTTCTTGTCTGTAGTGAGATCTTGTCAAAAAAGAAACAAAGCTATTCCTAAAACGATCCACCTTCCAAGATCCTGGCCCGTGGGACATTCTTTCCTTATCTCACAGTTCTCATCTGAGCTGCCTGCTGGACAGTCAGAGGCAGCCCTTGTGTGGCTAGTTTATACCTCCCAGGTTGGTGTTTGTAAAGAAAAGCCCTAAAGACTTAAGGGGGTTCAGAACCAAAATACCTGGGTTCCCAGGGTGGCCTCACCATTTCCAGGTCATGTAACATTGACTAAGTTATGTCTCTAAACTGCTATCCTCATTTAAAACCAAGGGATGGGCTGAGTGTGGAGCTCAGCCACTGAGCACATACTTAGCATGGACATAGCCCTGAGTTCATTCTCAGAGCCAAACCCGAATCGGGGGTGATGAACACCTGACCAAACCAGTAGGGTTATGGATGCTCCAGTGGTTGTGAAGATATTTGAAACCTGGAAGACTGACAGAAATATCACATGCTGCAAGCAGAACTTGCCAAATACTACTCCAGTGTTCATTATAATTCATCTTATTTGTGGGCTTGTAGGAACTCCCATGAAGCAGAGGGAGGCGTACACTTTCATAGAATTTATGACACATTTAAGTGAGACTTGAAGATGGGAATGCTGTGGCCAGGTCAAGTGATCGGTAAGGATCTATGGATCACAGGGAGTGTCCTCGATTCTTAATGCAGAATCAAAACATTTCTGAAGTTATTTAAATTAGTTATTGTAAGCCAGGTATGATGGCTCACATCTGTCTGTAATCCCTACACTCAGTAGAACAGGCAGAAGGATTACTGTCCGTTTGAAATCAGTTTAAACTACACAGTAAGCTTCAGGCTGACCTAAGCCATGGAGTGAAACCTGTCTCAAAATCAGTGTAAAAGATTTTTGGTTTTGTAACATTTGTAACATTAGTGGGAATGGCTACCCACTACAGGTTACAGTTCCGGGAACTCTGAGAATGACTAAATACAGTCATCTGTGTCTATGGAGCTTATTAGAAATGAGCATATAAGAAATATGTTACTGGTGGTCAGGGTCTGACCCAGGAGTTTCTTAGTGTCTTATTCAAGAATGGAATAAAAGTGCACACAGATTGTAAAGTAGCAAGGCAACTTTATTCAAAGCAGTGTAATAGTACAGCTCACAAAGAAATAGACTGCCAAGAGTGACAAAAAAAAACCACGTAAGTGATAGTACTCAGGGACCCCATTGTTATTTGGGGCTCTCTTTTTATGGTATGTAAAGTGTTTGACTGCCAAGCCGTACAGCACAAATGGCTTTCTGGTTTGATTGGCCAGCTTGGATTATATAACTCTTTGTTCATTGCACACGCCCTTCCCCATAATGCATCTGATTTTAATTAAATGCATGCCCATCTATGCATATATATAAGGTGGGGTGGTACCTGATCTTGGTTGCCAACTTGACGCGTCTGGAAAGAGGGACCCTCAATTGAGGAACTGCCTCCACTAGACTGGCCTGTGGGATTGTTTGTGGAGCATTTTCTTGATTGCTGGTTGATGTAAAAGGGTCCAGCCCACTGTGGGTGGTACTACCCCTAGGCAAGTGGGTCAGGGCTGTCTAAGAAGAGTAGTGGAGCATAAGCCTAGAATTAGGCCATTAAAACAGCATTCCTCTCTGGTTTCTGCTTCAGTTCCTGCCTCTGAATTCCTGACCTGAGTTCCTGTCTTGGCTTCTCAAGATGATGCACTCCAACCTGTAATGCTTCCTCAGAGTGACTTTCAAGGCTGTGATGCTGGGTCAGATGCAACCGGTGACACGTGATTGGAAAGGTGAAAAGCCATCCCTCCTAGGAAGTAAATAACAGAACCAGGAAATAAAGCCAGGACTCCATGACTCCAGAGTGTACTTCTTCTCCCTAGTATCATACTACCTCCCTTTTTTTGTGTCCTAGAATGTCCCAGACTGTGTGATAGAGCATCAGGACATCGGCCCCTGTCAGTTGTGACTATACTTATATGAGCTGATCATTGTACTTCTCTTAACACACTTTCATAATTTTTGTTTGATTGGCATTTCTGATGGACTTTCATTTTGAAGAGGAAAAAAGGCACCATATTTAAAAAAAAAATGCTCCGCTGGTGCAACTTTCCCAGAAGATTCTGGGGGTAGCTCCTTTGTGACTTTTTCTTTAAGGAATAAAAAAAAGTATGGAAAATTCCATGTGAAGAAATAATTACAAAATTATTCCATTAGAATTACAGGAATAGTACAGAGCGGTAATAAATGGAAGAGGTAGCTGTGATTTAATCACTATCCATTAACAAAGATAATCTTACAGCACAGACTAAGGGCATCCTGGGAGACTTGGAAGCAACTTTGACTGAACAGTTCTAAGAACTTACCTTGAAACAAAGGTAAAGAAAACATTTTTTAAAATCCTACCTCTCTCAAGTTGATTATGGGAAAATGCAGTGGGCTGCCTTTCTGTCTGTCTGTCTTCTACCAAATTTGCAGTTAGATAAAGTAACATTGAAGATTTCTGGTTACCTCGTCCATAAAACCAGGCTAGCAGCTGTCTATATGTCTCATAATCAAATAACTGTGGCAATATCTAGACTATTTCTTTTCTTCCTTCTTTTTCAAGGAGAAGGGAATCGGGAAGCACTCCAATGTTCTAGCTGACTTACTAATTCAGGTGAGTTTTAGCGTCAGGATACGATCTGATGTTTTAGATTTAAAAAGAAAAAAAAAAAAAACATTTGTGCCCAATTTCTGCCAAGTTGAAGAATCCAAACTGACTCCCAGTGATGTGCCTCGTCCATATTTTCTCCTCTGCCCCTTCTCCTCCATCTCCCTTCCATCCCCTTCTCTTCTTCCCCTTCCTCGCTCTTTGTTCCTGTCAAAAGCTATATGATTTTCCCTCTTAATTAGAACCAAAATGAATGTAACGTCTTGGCAGTCTTTTGAAAACTTCAAAATGTTTAGACACTAACAGCCCCGCAGCCTCGTGCGCTGCTCCTGCTGTCTTAGGCATCTCCCATCTCCTCTCCAGCCTGAAACCCTCTGGGTGTCCCTGGGTCCCTTTCTTGGTCTTCCTTTACCTTTTCTACTCAGCACTGCGACACTTCATGAACACACATGCTGCCCAAATTCAGGGTTCCATCTGTCACCCAGACCTTTGGAGCAGTAGTAGGTTTGTTTGCATCCTGAACCTCCCTGCCTGGGTCATAGGTTTAGCACCTTCCCCTGACAATTGAGTTGCAGGAGTAATCCCCAGTGGATGCCCCACTTTTACCCTGTCAAACCTGGAGGGCTGAACAGGGTACTTGTGATGACCTGTGCAGCCCTTTGTGATGGGACCCTTCACTGGCGTCCTTTCCGGCCTCTTTGCGGTTGGAACATGCTCTGGGCTCCACTTGGTGCTGTTCTCTTTTCTCAAAAGCATTCTCCTTTTCCTGACGGCCACTCACTGTGTCTCAACATGGTCTTTAGTCTGGCCCAAGCCGTCTCCGGGAGAACAGCAGAGATGAGGGAGACATGGGACCAGGAAGGTACCCTGCACCCCTGAGTTTGGTTGAAGTCTGTCGCCAGCTGAGAGTCAAGAATTCCAGCCCAATGAGCAAAATTGGTTGCAAAGAGACCACATCCTTCCTGTCTATAGAAGTATTTTGAACATTAATGATGAAAACTCGGTGAGCCATGCTTAAGGCCTAGGCCTTGAACTTTTTGAGGAAAGGTGTGTGTCTTGTTTGAAATCAGAAGGTTCCAGAAGCTGTCTCGTAATACAATGACTCTATGTATATTCTTGTTTTCTTTTTCTTTTTTTTTTTTTTGTTTTTTCGAGACAGGGTTTCTCTGTGTAGCTTTACGCCTTCCCTGGATCTCGCTCTGTAGACCAGGCTGGCCTCGAACTCACAAAGATATTCTTGTTTTCTATAATTTTGATTTTGTATAGATCTCAGTTTATACATATGTAAAAAAAAATTTGTACAAAAGAGATAAAACTTTTATCTGACCTTGAAGTGTGTGTGTGTGTGTGCACACACACACACACACACACACACACACACACACACACACACGCGCGCGTGCGCACATGTAAGTCCCTTGGAGGTTAGAAGAGGGTGTCAGACCTCCTGAAGTTAGTTATAGGTGCCTGATGTTGGTTCTGGGAATCAAACTCTCCCTCTGGAAGAGCAGAAAGCACTCTTAACTGCTGAGCCATCTCTCTAGCCAACCACATTTGAAAATTTGTTAAAAATTATGGTATTTGCTGGGCAGTGGTGGCGCATGCCTTTAATCCCAGCACTCAGGAGGCAGAGCCAGGTGGATCTCTGTGAGTTCGAGGCCAGCTTGGTCTACAGAGTGAGATCCAGGACAGGCACCAAAGCTACATAGAGAAACCCTGTCTCAAAAAACCAATAGATAGATAGATAGATAGATAGATAGATAGATAGATAGATAGATAGATAGATGATAGATAGATAGATAGATAGATAGATAAAACAAACAAATAAATAAATAAAATTGTGGTATTTGACTTTGAAAAGCATATGCATCATTTGGTAATGTAAGAATCAAACAATACGAAAATACAAGGTAAAGTGATGTAGATTCCTGTTTGACGGGGAGGCATGTGTCCCTCAGAGGCCTGGAGGTCTTCCTGTCAGTTGCAACTTGGGATAGCTTCAGAGCATCCTGAGTCCCGACTTCTGTGCCCCATGCGACTGACTCTGGGGAACACGACTGAGGGTAAGTAAACCTGCCATCCATTATTTTGGATTCACGTGGTCACTGTTAGACATTTTTAGTTGCAGAGCAACCAAGCAGATAATCTAGGACAGTGGTTCTCAACCTTCCTAATGCTGCGACCCTTTAATATAGTTCCTCATGTTGTGGTGACCCTAGACATAAAATTATTTTTATTGCTATTTCATAACTGCAATTCTGCTACTGCTATGAATCATAATGTAAATATCTGTGTTTTCTGATGGTCTTAGGTGACTCACAGGTTGAAAACCACTGACCTAGGAGAAACCATGTTGTAACCAATTCCACTGTGGGCAAGCATTGGTTTGGGCTGTAAAGAACCACTAAAACATACAAGAACCTTCTGCACATTAGAGATAAGTTACAGTGGCTGTGCTCTGAAAATCTCCACAATGAGAGAGTTAGTGTGAAAGATCACACATCTCCAAAGCTGTTCCCCAGGAGTAGCCTTGAGCCTCAGGTCAGTGGCAATGAAGAGATCTGTTTTCCTGGGAATGGGGAAGCATGCAGTCTCTAGCCAATTCAGGAACAACGGTAGGTACATCAAGTCACAGCCACAGCAAGATCTCCCAACTACCTGCTTCCTGGGGAAATCTCATATGTGAAGACAGTCCGTGGTAGTCACTTCTAGACACTGGGACTTCACAGACCAATTAGAGCCTGACTTGAAAGGCAACAGAGATTGCTCCATTTCATATTGGCAAGTAAACACATTCAAATAACAATGCAAAATATGAAACTACCGTGTGATCCAAAACCATCGCAACAAGGGGAAAAACCAAACCCTGTCAGTGAAGGGGGGCGGGCACAATCTTACAACCAAGCATGGCCCTGTGTACAAGGAAAAATTTAACCAATTTGCTGTAAATGCACGTTTTGCTTTTCTCATTCTCTTCCTGTTGGAGAGCAACGAAAATGGTGAACACCTAGAGCTGACTACAGATGCCACATAGGAAGTGCTGGTCTGAGGACTTGGTGGAATATTTACTGTCCCCAAAACTTCAGCCTTTGAGGCAGCCACCAGGGGACCCTCACTTAACCCCAAATTCATTTAGGCTTGTCAGCGAGAAAGCCCTACCACACGTTTCTTGCCAACGCATTTGCTGTTGAATTGTGGGGGCAGCTGTTGCCTACAAAGTCTTTCGGTGGCTCCCAAGCAAAATTCTACACAAGAAATTTCTGTTAATATTAAAAGCAAGAAGTATGTGTGTGAGAGGGGCATGCAGGTGTGCACATGTGTGTACACTCTCACATAAGTGGTGGGGGGGTCAGAGGTCAATGTCAGCTGTCTTCCTCTCTCTCTCTCCACTTTATTTTGTGGACAGAACCTCTCACTGAACCTGAAGTTCACCGATCTGTGAGGCCAGGGGGCCAGCTGACAGGATCCTCCAACCTCCACCTCCCTAGCCCGAGGATTACACACATGTTAACCGGCTTCATACATGAATGCCGGGGATCTGAGCAAAGGTCCTTAAGCTGAGTTATGTCCCCAACCCTGAAAGCAATCAAAAGTCATTGTTCCTCCATTGGAATGGGTGCGCTACATCTTGAGTTGGCTCATTCTGCTACTAGGAAGCTCATGATTTGTGCTCAATAACTACTACGGAATTAATTCTGTATTTCTAAATGGGAAAAAAGTGACAAACTCCACTTACTCAGAAAGTTAAATTTGGATAATATAGGATTTTTTATTAGCATATAATTATCAAATTAAGTCTAATAAGCTCTTCCCATTGACAGATCCATCTTTCTGGAGAGGTCAAAGGGCTCTCTGAAGTTCATATTCAGGCCATGTCATATGACTGCAGGTTGTTTATGTTATAGGTGCCCATGTAAAGTACAGGCCAAGACTCAGCAAATCACATGCTTGGCTAACGGCTTCTGTTCAGAAGGGCCCCTGACTACAGATGCTCCTTAGCTTACTGGACATTATAGCATAGCAAGCTGACCACCTCAGAGTACTGGCTAGTTTTCCTATTGATCACATGACCACTGGGGCTGGGCTTCACTGCCTCTGGCCAGCATTATGAGTGTATAACTACCCTGGACAAAGATCACCGTTTAAAATTCAAAGTACGGACTCTATTGACTGTGTGTTCGTTTGTGCTCTCATAGGTGGGAAGTCAGGCAAATCACAGAAAGTCTGTCCATTGTACTGATGTGAGCACAGGCCAGGAATGACTCTGCCCATATTCTGGCACAAACCTATTTGCTCGTATCTCATGTCAGCACCTGCTCCTCTCTTACCTCAATGTCATACCGAGTCCCACGGTCTGTGACAGTGGTGCTCTCTTTGGCTGTTCTGAGCCTTGCCTATGCAGTGTGGCCAAGCTCTCTACCTTTGTGGCAGTGGACTCTGGGCAACAATGGAACAAAGCCATTGCCTTATTCCCTCCATCTAAGCTTTAGCAGAGAGGCCAAGACAGAAAACAAGAAATATGAAAAGCAATGAAATTGTTAGTCAGAACTTTTGACTGACTGGCGCCTCCAATTTCCCCCAACATGCCAGATGTACAGCTTTTTACTGTACATAGTTACATATGTGTCCTTTGCATAAAGCCGCTCTGGCTAAACCTCAATCCCTAACTATTATATATTCTGAATAAAAGCGAAACATCTCAGCATTTGCAAAAATTCAAGATTTATCAACATATTGAGCTTTTACTAAGTCATGAATTCTTGATTTGTATTCACAGTGCTCTTACATATTCATAGCCCCTTTAGCCAAAGATCTTCAATATTCATTTACTATGGAGTGGTAAGTATATATTATTCAACTCCATTTACCAATGGGTAAACTGATGCCCAAGGAAAGGCCTCATCAGAGGAGCTGAATAAAGAGCAAGATGCTCCTAGCCCCTCCAAGAGAGCTCGCTCCAGCTGTCTCCCTCTAGAAATAAAGGCCCATCGCCTGCCTGTCATTCTCACTTCCCAAGTATTAGGGGAGTTGGGATTTTTCCTTCTGGATTTATGAGAATGTTTTGGATGGAGTTTCCTCTTAACGTGCATAGAAAAGAACAACCCAGGGAAATAAAAGAGTAGCCTCTTCCAAATTGCTTCAAACCCATGATGCTAAAGTTAATGGGCTCCATTAGTTTCTCCTAAACGTGGAGGCAGGCAAGTATAGAGCAGCGTTTGTTTGCTCCAATAACCAATTAATGACATTGATTGGGCTGGGCTGGCCCCCTCTCTCCTGTTTTTATTAGAGAAACAGAGGTCAATTGTCTTAATACCTTCCCTAAACACAATCCATTCCTTTCTTCTCTAAACAATGTCATGAGGACTCTAGCTGTACGTTTGCCAGGTGTCTTTCAAAGGGAAGTTTAGGCAGAAGAAACCACGCTTCTGCTTAGACCTGGAAAATAGTAAGGGATGAAATAAGAGAAGATCTATTAGTCACAGCTAACCTTTGTCAGACCCCAGAGGACGCCGAGCCCCAGGCTGGATCTGTATGAAGTGGATGGGGCACACTTCTGTGTGAGGATTCTATTTGATTGCCAAGTTTAAGACTGCCTTGAAGTGTTACTATTAGGCAAGTGACAGTACTGTTAGTTAAGCTGGCAGCATGCAATCAGTGCTCAGGAGGCTAAGCCTGGACTGATTTCATTACCCAAACAGAGTACAGCTCATCTTCAGAGGGTCAACTACAAAAATGCATGTTTTGTCAAAATTTGTTGCCCTTTAGGTACAGAGATATGTTTTTTTTTCTTTATCATTTTATTGTTGGTATTGTTGCTTTATTTCATGCATACGGGGTGTGTCGGGGGAGGAACAGGTGCATGTGGGGTGTGTGAGCGGAGGCCATGGGACAGTCTTGGATGTCACTCTCCGAAACGCCTTCTACCTTCTTTGAGATGGGGTCTGTCTTTGGCCTGGATTCACCAATGTGTTGGCTGGTCAGTGAGCCCTGGGAATCGTCCTGTCTCTCTGATCTCAGACACCATGACCTGTCTTTTTTTTTTAATATGGGTTCTAGGGATCTGAACCCGGGTCTTCACACTTGCATGGCAAGCCATCTCCCCAGTTCCCTGATGGTGGCCCTTTAAAAAATTTAAATAAAATGAACCATTTAGCACATTTTGAATTCATAATAATATAGGGCAGGGCTGTCCATTAGGTTTTTCTGACATGATGAAAATATTTTGTATCCATACTGTCCAACATAGCAGCCACTCACGTGCACAGGCTCACTAGATTTAGAAAAAAAAAAAAATAGAACAAAAAAATTTTTAAGAGGACCCGGTTAAGTTTGAAGTTTTGATAAACAAGCATTTGTGTGTGTGTGTGTGTGTGTGTGTGTGTGTGTGTGTGTGTGTATGCCCTTTGCAACTCAGTAAATGCTATTATTGTTGTTGTTCTCCTGGAGAATTATCTTCAATTCCTTTCTTTTGTGTACTGGAAAGGACTCTGGCTGTCAAGTGGAGAGGGCCACAGAGCTGAGTTCTTTGAAGTGCTAACAGAAAACTATGGAAACCACAGTCTCACAACTGGAATAGATAGCTATTATTTTCTTCCGAATTGTCAAAGAAGAACGTGCCATTGTCAAAGCCACAGTTAGAGACGAGACACATCTTTGGTGCTTCTCTTCCTCAGCATCAGACGGGAACTGTACCTTCAGAACCCTGGAGTTTGTGCAGCAGTGAGGGCTGTTACTGCCTGGTAAGTTGGTCACAGCAATAACATGGGGATCTCAGAAAATCAGTCCCCGTGCGAACAGCCCCTTAGAGGGCAGTGCGTGCAGCAGAGCCTACAGCGACACCAGAGCTGCACTGGAGACCCCCGGGATGCTGGAGAAGTCGAGGAACCTGGTTATCGGCTGAGGACGGTTGCAGGGTGTGAGCTTGTCTAACTGAACCAGCACGCTCTGAGCAACGGCAGCGAAGGACGCGTTTGCTCAAGCCCACGCGATGATGCCGCATGTCCCAGATGCCAGGCATTGAAGGTGTTCCTGTTTGTCCCTTGCCTTTGCCCTTTGCATCTCGCTTTGGTTTAATCCTTCCTTGCTATGCACACGTCCCTCCCTATAGGGATGGGGACGGTTACACTGTGCCATTGACTGTCAGGTCTTGGGCTTTTATATAACTGTCCTTTTAATTTTATGCAGGCTAATGGTTTAGCCTGTGTCTCAGAGAAGACGTCAGGAATGAGAATTGTGACAACCTTGGGACCGTTAGACTCTGGGGATTCTTGGAGATGGCCTACATGCGTTTGGTCATGAGTATCTGAGGGCCAGGAGCCGAGTGCTAAAAGTCGAATATTAAATCCCCCATAGGCTCAAGTGTCAAACACTTGGTTCTCTGATGGTGGTGTCATTTATGAAGGTTCTGAAAACATTGATGGGTGGGGCCTACTTGGGTGAAGCAGGTCACTGGAGGTGTGCCTTAGAAAGCTATTTTGGCCCCCACCCCACTCCCTTCTCCTTAGGCTCTGGCTATGATGAGGTGAGGGATCTCCCCCATCACACACTCTGCCATTGTGATACTCTGTTCAAGTCCAGAGGCAACCCTTTGAAACTGTGAACAAAACAAATACTTGTCTTTTAAGATGTTCCCTCAATTATTTTAGTTCAGCTGCACAAAAGTAACTAATTATAGTATGTTGCTGAAAACTTGCCTGAATTCGGTTTCATTTGGACTAAATAATGTAGGATACAGTCTTGTTCAAAGGAATAATAAGAGGAAATGATATGAGTATGTGCATACATACAGATGTCTACACACAGGCGCATATGTGTGTGTGTGTGTGTGTGTGTGTGTGTGTGTGTGTGTGTGTGTGTGTGTGTATACACACATACACATAGCTGAGGATAATATTAAAGTTCGTAGCCTCCTGCCTCTACCTCCCAAGTGCTGAGATTACAGGCATGTGCCACCACACACACACACAGTTTACGTCGTAAAAGGACTCAAAGCCTCTTTGTGTGACAGGCAAGTACTCTACTCACCGAGCTGCATCCCCAGCCCTGACATATGCACAAATTAATGATAAATTGTCATATATAACAAGTTTATAGTATGTGAAAAAATTTTTCATCCATATTTAATTTCTTTAAAGTATAGTATTGCAGTGATTATCCTGACAGAGATAGATGGTATGCACATTATTTAACCAAAGTGAATCTGAGGGGCAGTCTATCCATAGAGCTACAGTTAGCATTAAGGCAATCAGCCAGGGGCATCCGGCACTTAGAAGGCCAGCGAACTGGGCAGCTATCCCCATAAATCTGGAAAAGGACCATGTGGGGAAGAGGAGGAGAGGGTGCATGCCACATGGTCTCAGAATACAGGCAGGAGTATAAATCTGCACTCTATCACTCTCCATTCTTCATGTTCTAATTTGCTATTCTGCCCAAACCCATGCACTGGAAGCCAGAGAACAAAGGGACCCCATGAGGAAAACAGTGCAGATCACCTCTCTGGATGCAGAGCAGGCCCACAGAGGGAAGATAAGAAATACATTTGAGTAGCAAACCTGGGATAACCAACCAGCACACAGGCCATAAACATTATCGTTACCCAAAAACTCAAATCACATGTTCATGTAAATTTTGGAAATCACAAACTAACTCCTTATTCTCCTGGTGCATGAGTTTTCATCATTGGGTTAGCTTGGAAAATTTTATGCAAAATTAAGTCAGTCTTAGAATGTCTAGTCAGTTATGTACATATAAGGAAAGTTGAATGTCGGAGTCAAATTATTTATATGGAACACAGACAAGAATTTTGCCCTAAAGTTGTAGTGTGTGTGATATGAGTATTAACCACACGAAAAGCAATTATTTTCACATGTTGCAATATATCAAGATAACAACAGTTCTCTGTCTTATGTCTCTGGCTCATGCGCATACACTCTCTCTATTCAGAAGAACCAGATGGCTGAAATGAAGATAATTCTCACAGTAATTGGTGGTTTCTTATACGATCTTATTGGGGGATAAGGGAATATCTAATTTGTTTACGAAGGTTTGTGTTACTCTATACTGCCATCTTTCTCAGCCAGAAGTAAAGAAGTATTTCTAAAAATTAACAAGGATTTTCCCCTGCCAGGGACTGTTGTAGATCCTAGGTAAAAAGGAAGGGGTCATGCATCATGCTCATAAACCTTCTAAGATTTGAGCGAGTTAAAGGAATTTACCCTGAAAACGGGGTCTGTTCCTCCTGCTTCATTCGCTCTGCTCTTCTTTTGCCAGATTTTCCTTTAGAAATCATTGTCCCAAATAGTACCAAACACATCCCTTCAGTAGCAAAAACATAAAGCTGATTTATTTAGAATGTGGTGATTGAGCCCCAAGTGCTGAGGCCAGGGTACAAGCTCCTCAGTCATTCATTCCTCCTCTGTGTATTCTGTTTATTCATCTTTGAAATCTTTATAATCACAGCATTGACAGTGTGGAGATTAGGGATTTAGTCAGCTTATATATTCCTAGCAAATGATACTCCATTAATAAATGTTAGCTATGGTTACTATTAAAATTATTATTGTTTCACCCTATTTGTATCCGCAAGAAAATAATCTACAAGTGTAATGTGCATTCGGCAGAAAAGAAGTTCCTTGAGGTTGTTGTAATCATAGATGGTGAAGTCTCAGAATCCCACAAGGTGAATGGAACGAGTCAGGGATCCCAATAGATTATATACTCTGGCCACTGAGGCCAGAAAACAGAAATAAAAACCTAGGGCCTTTCTTAATGCAGTGCTCACCCCTTGCCTTGGCTGTACCACCAGAACCCTCTCAGAGTATCCTGCAGAATGTTCAGTATTTAGTGATGCTGTGATCAAAATGCTACAAACAACCTCATGAGAAATGAAAGGATGTAGCTTTACATTTTATACATTTCCAGCCCTCTGTTATATTCTATCTGTAGCCTAGAACTGGGCATGATGGAAGCATCATGCCATAAATATTGGCAAATTCTACAAAGCAGCCCCTGCTCCCTCTGCCTTATTTGGGGAAGAGGCAGTTGTTAAACCCCCATTACACTACTGGCTGGACATTGATCCTTTTCTGTTAGTACAAAAGTGAGATATTAGGTATTAAATTGGACCAATATTGTCAGAAAGCTATGCTGGGTGCATGATTTCAGGGCAGTGAAATGCAAAGAATGGGAAATTGATTTCAGCCCCTAATGAATTCTAATGAACAGCAACACCAGAATGCTGATCTCCTGATGTAAATGGATTCTTCAGAAAGGGTTGTCTAGATCAATGGGAGAGATACTGATGGAAAACTCTTCCTTTTTTCTTTATTTCTCTTTCTCGCCCTCCCTTTTCCCCTCCCTTCCCTTCCTCCTTCCTTTTCATTCCTCCTTCCCTTTCCTTCCTCCTCCTTCTCCTTTCTCCTCCTTCTCTTGCTAAAAACAGAAGATATCAAGAAAAGACAAGTTGGGAATGACCACAGATGGAGTCTCCAACAATATTCACCTCTCTGTGGCTTCCACAAAAACAGTTCCCAGAAACTACATGGTTTTCGTGGGGATTAAAGCAAGAGGAAGCCATTGGTTTCCAGCCTGGGGTAGCCATTCCAGGAGAAGCCTCACAATGTCCCAGCCTCCCTGGTGCCTCTCCTGGAAGTGGGCACCTTCTCCTTGCTCATGGAGGAGTTAATTTGGCTTAAACAGCCAGAGGCACTGAAACCTTTAATTCAGTGTTACTCCACATTAATTACCTTGTTTGTCTTCACTGGGTTCTATCACTTCTGTGTCGAGCCTCTGACCTCACCCTTGGAAAGGCTGACATCTGCAGACTATGTTGGGGCACACACATGTGTGTTCATTTTCATCCTCTTCTTCTAGACTCCTTCCTTCAGGTCTTCTGTGTACAACCTGTGTGAGATCAAGGTTGTGGGATGGGCCAGGAGACAGATGTGCCCAGGGTATGGATCCGGAAAGACTCAGATCCAAAATAATGGCTCCTTCAGAACCATCCACTCAAGTTGTGAGCAGGGGAGACAGACTCTAGCCACAGAATGGGAGCCGAGGCAGGGTCTGGTGAAGGGGTGGGGGACATGTGAAGGCTGGAACCCTCTTTCGAGCCTAGATTGTCTCTACACTTCCACTTCAAATGTGCAAAATGGGACCAATATATTGCCCACACTATAGGTTTATTTGTGTTTGTGATAATTGGTTGAGGACACATGTAAAATACATGTGACAGTGACCAGCTATTGTAAGTATCATGGTTTGCTGTTTGATAGGCATGTCACAGATTCTATAAATCTAGGTTATCTTTTGTTCCTTCTTTTTTAAAAAAAGACAATTAAGAAACGTAGCTAGGTTTGGTGGCACTCAGGGTATTGAGGCAATTGAATCCCACCTCAGAAAACTTAGTGAGATCTTGTCTTAAAATAATTAAAAGAGGTAGGTCCATAGCTCAGCGGTAGAACACTCACCCAGGTTCTATCAAAGCTCTTAGTTCAAAAACCCAGCACTACCAAAAATGAACAAATAACCCCCAAACAAAAAGTGCTTAAAGATATAAAGAACTTTAAAGTTATCATGCCAAACATCTCAATAAAACAAAAGCTAAACAGATTATGTCAGTGAGTTTTCCTAGTTTCATCAGAGAACTAAGGCTGCAAGGCAAATCATTAGCTCTGAGACCTGGAAAAGGAAAATACTGAGAATCATGGCCAGGATGAGTTTAGCAGGAGCAAGAGCAGGAGCCAGTGGAGCCAATAACTAGGGGAAACTCTTAGTAATAATTGACAAGTCTCTGGAGGCTGAGGACCTGTTTGAGAGGCTGTGGACTTGGGTGGGCAGAGTGGGAAGGGGGGTGGGGATGTGGGGAGAGTGGGAAAGTGGGGGGAGTGGGAAGGTGGGGGGAGTGGAAAAGTGGAGGGAGTGGGAAGGTGGAGGGTTGGGGAGGGGGTGAAGATGGGAAGATGGAGGGATGGGGAGGGGGGTAGGATGGGATGGGAGGGTGGGAGGGAGTGAGAAGTTGGTGGGGAGTGGGAAAGTTTTGTGATTTTTACTTTTAGAGCTCTTCTAGGTCTTCAAATGGAGGTTGGGAGAAAGATTCCCTCCAGCTTCCAAGAAAGAAGTGATGGTTCACCTTTGAAACAGTGAACATTCTCCAGAACAAGGGCCTGCCCTCAGGGGGAATTAGTGAAGCTTTATCAGAGGTGGGGTTGCACTTTCATAACTCCAGGTTCAGGAAATTGTCCTAAAAAGTAAAGCTAAGTCATAACTCTGAGTTTTGCAGCTCAGGGCTCCAGGACCACTAAACAAATCTGGTACTTAATCGTAGAATTATGGACCATTTAGCCTAGTCTACAGCTTCCTGCCACTGTGGGCCACTGGTACGGTAATAGTCTTTGCAACAGAGCACTGTAAGACACAGGCAGCATCTCAGGGGTTCGTAGGAATCCTGGGACACCAGAGGAGAAGAGAACAAGCTAACAGAGAAACTGGAGGAAATGAACGCCTCTGGCTTCTACCACCACAGGCAACACTAAACTCAGCACAGCTCTTAGGAGGCACTTCTCACAGGCCAATCCTGACGGTCTCGATTGTTGTTATCACACACTGAAAGATCACGTCAAACAGCAAAGGCAATGTGAAGAGAAAAAACAGTCATCAGAACCAGACTCTGGGCTGACATAGATTTTAGAACCATTAAGCAGAAAACTTAAAACGTGTAAAATCAAAATGTGAAGATTTTCAGTAAGACAGAAAGGAAGGACAGACAGATGGATCAATAATTTTGAAGATTTATTAACAAAACTTTACAAACTAAATGAAAGAAATAAAGAAAAAAGGATGAGGAAAGAAAAGAACCAATTTCCAAGAACTGAAGACAATTATTTACAGTGATAAAAAACCAGTGGAGGAAAAAGAGAAGGAGGGACAGAAGAAATATTTGAAGTAACACTGGTGAGATTATGTCAATATTTTTGACAGAAACCAGGTTATACTTCCAGGATATCAGAGGGTATCACACAGAATAAAGACCCCAAAGTTGACACCTATGTACACCACTCAAACTGTGGATATGGAAACAGTTTTGAAAGAATCCAGAGAATAAGGGGGAAGGAAAGCCTACCTACAGAAGAGTAATAAGAATTATATCTGTCTCATTCTTCTTAAACTCACACTGAACACTCGTCAAAATTGAACACATTTAGAGATATAAAACACGCCTCCCCGGATTTCAAGAAATCATAAAAGTCATTTCTATTGCACAATGGTATTAAGTTATAAAACAATAACCAAAAGGTAGATTGAGATTCCACAAATACATAGAAATTAAGTGATACCTTCTAACTAACAAATGGACTAAAGAAGAAATCAGTGGAGAACTTTGACGTAGATAAAAGTGACTCACTGAGATCCACCTGCCTCTGCCTCCCGAGTGCTGGGATCAAAGGCATGCGCCACCACCACCTGACAGACCAATTCTTTGAAAGGTACAAGCTCCTCAAACTCATGGAAGAATAGATAGTTTGAGTTGGTCTTTATTTATTAAAGAAAATAAAATCAGAGAAAACACGTTCTAACTCATTCTATGAGGCCAGCATCACCCTGGTGCTAAAATCAGATACAGATATTGCAAGAAAGGAAAACTGTAGACCAATATCTCAAATGAACATATATGAAAAACTACTCACAAAATATACCCAAATCAAACCCAGCAATGTAATGCTAAGTAAGATTTATTCTATGTGTACAAAGATGGTTCAACCCTTGAATACACTATTGTAATCTACCATATCAACAGGCTAATGAGAAATCATACTGTATCAATGGCAGAAAGGATATTCAATGGACCAAATTCAATATCCATTCACCATAAGACACTAATACACAAAGAATAGAGATTGATTTCCTCAAATTAAGAACATCCATTAGAAAAACCAAAAAAAAAAAAAAAAAAAAAATGCCGGGCGGTGGTGGCGCACGCCTTTAATCCCAGCACTCGGGAGGCAGAGCCAGGCGGATCTCTGTGAGTTCGAGGCCAGCCTGGGCTACCAAGTGAGTTCCAGGAAAGGCGCAAAGCTACACAGAGAAACCCTGTCTCGAAAAAACCAAAAAAAAAAAAAAAAAAAAAAAAAAACATCCATTAGCCTTTCTAGTTGACTTACTTAAAGGTGAGGAACTAAACAATTTCCTCTAAGTTCAATAACACAAGAGTGCCTTGTCATGCTGATCCTGTTGAAAGTCATATTGGAGTCCCAAGATAAGTTGTACAAGTTTGGGAAAAAGCAATAAATTTCCTTTCTTCACAGATGATGCTGTATAAGCCCCCACTGCCACAAATAGACAATCTCAATCTCCTGGAACTAATCAACCACTTTCGCAAAGTTGTGGGATTTAAGTTTACTACTAAAAGTCCATTGTGGGCTGAAGAGATGACTCAGCAGTTAAGAGAGTGTATCACTCTTTCAGCTCCAGGGGCTCTGACTCCCTCTTCTGGCCTCTGTGGGTACCTGCACTCACATTTGTGTGCACACATGCATAATTTTAAAAATATTAAAAAGAAACTTAAAAAGTCAATTGTTCTCCTTTAAAACAATGACAAATAACTAGAGTTAAAAATTAAAACATAGAACTACACACACTTTAATCCTTTAAAGTGAAATTTGTAGCTAAAATTGACTAACTATTAACAGAAGCTTTAGGGGAAAACTATAAAACTGATGAATGCAGTAAATGAGAGGTAATTAAGCGGGAAGTTGTCCTGTGCTTCTGTGGAGGACATTGTGAAGATTCCTGTTCTTCCCAAAAGATCAATAGGTTAGATGTGACCAAGCTCAACTGTCTAGTGAATTACTTTGTAGACACAAAAAATTAGTTTTCAAATTTATGTAGAAGGAAACAAAAGACCCATAACAACCAACAAAGTGTTGAAAGAGGAGAAAAAAGCTGGATGACTGCTCTTATTCAACTCCAATATTCACAACACACACAGAGTAAAGTAGACAGTATGATGGTGGCAGAAAGTTTTAGATACAATGATCAATGGACAGAGGGCTCAGAACTATGCATACACATGTAGTCAGCTGGTGTTTAACAATGGACCAAAAACAAGTCAATGGAAGTTGTTTTCAACCAATAATGCTAGAACAATTGGACATCACATACCAAAAAGTCAGTCTAAGCACAGGCCTTTCACCTTTCCTAAATATTAAGTCTAAGCAGATTCAAAACTTGTGGTGATATTTTATTTGTGCTCCAACAATTTAAGCTTGCCTGGGGATCAGAGGAAAAAGCCAGCTACCATATTAAACATAGAAGTCAGGTAGTGGTAGCACATGCTTCTAATCCTAGCATTCAGGGGGCAGAGATTCATTCAGATCTCTGTGAATTCAAGGCCACACTGGAAACAGAGCCAGGCGTGGTGGCACACGCCTTTAATCCCAGCACTAGTTAAACATAGAGGTCTGGAGGTCTATACAGATAGACAGGAAGTGATAGAGCTGGGCGGAAAGATGAAGTGATATAGCTGGGCGGAGAGAGGAAGTAAGATGGCAGGGCACACAGAAAGGTATATAGGCGTGAGTATACAGGAAGTAGCTCTCTTGGGCTGAGGATTTCCTAGCAGTAAGAACTTGTGGCTGGCTTGTACTATTCCTCTGATCTTTCAGCTTTCACCCCAATATCTGGCTCTGTTTTTTTTTTTATTAATAAGATCTTTTAAGATTTGTGTTACAAAAACTAAGTATAAAACACAAAACAAGACTTTTTCTACAGGATAATATAGCAGAAAAATCTAGGCGACCTTGGATTTGGTGATGAAAGAAGAACAATTAACAAGTTGGACTTTGATAAAGTTAACAACTTCCCTGCTTTATACCCTGTTGAAAGAAGAAGATCACTGGAGAAAACAGTATCAATAATGACTAGTATTTAAAATCTTAGACTAACTCTTAAACCTCAATAAGAAGAAATGGATGGCCGGGCGGTGGTGGCGCACGCCTTTAATCCCAGCACTCGGGAGGCAGAGCCAGGAGGATCTCTATGAGTTCGAGGCCAGCCTGGACTACCAAGTGAGTTCCAGGAAAGGCGCAAAGCTACACAGAGAAACCCTGTCTCGAAAAATCCAAAAAAAAAAAAAAAAAAGAAGAAATGGATGATGCAATCAGAAATAGGTAAGAGGGATGGAGATACCTCGCTGAAGACAGATGGCTAACAAGCAGATGAAAACATACTCCACCTCATAAGTGATTAAGGAAACGTAAATTAGCATGACAAGGTGATGCTATAAATCACTTATTAGAATGGCTAAAATCTGAGATACAATAATAAATGTTGAAAAAGATGAGTAGCAACAGGAACTCTAGTCGTTGCTAGTTGTAGTGCATGATGGTAGAATTACGTTGGAAGACAGGTTATCTTGCTCTCTCATCCTCAGCTGGCCTAAAACTCATCATATATCTGAGGCTGTTTGGAACTCCTCAACGTCTGCCTCTGCTTTTTGAGTGCTGGAATGACAGGTATGCACCACCACACCCAGGTAAGTTGGCAGATTTAACACAGGTAGCACAATTTTACCATATGCTTGCTTGTAGCTATTGATCCAACTGAGTTGAATATGTATGTCCATACAGACCTTGTGCACCCATACTTATAGCAGCTGTAGTGGTTAATCTTGATGGTCAATTTGATGTGATTTCATAATCACAACAGAAACAAATCTCTTAGCATGTCGAGATTAGATTAATGAGATGGGAAGACCCACCCTAAATGTAGGTGGCACTATTCCATGGGTTGAGGTCCAGAACTCAACAAAAAGGAAAAAAAAAGAGCTGTGGTGGTTTGAGTCAGAATAGCCTCTATAGGCTCATAGATTTGAATGCTTGGCCACCAGGGAGTGGCACTATTAGGAGATGTGGCCTTGTTGGGGTAGATGTGACCTTGTTGGAGGAAGTGTGTAGCTGTCAGTGGCCTTTAAGGTTTCAAAAGCTCAAGCCAGGCCCAGTCTCTGTCTCTGTCTGTCTGTCTGTCTGTCTGTCTGTCTCTCCCTTCCTGTTGCCTGCTGATCCAGATGTAAAAGTCTCTGCTACCTCTCCAGCACCACGTCTGCCCGCATGTCACCATGCTTCCCACCATGACAGTAACAGACTAAACCTCTGAAACTGTAAGCCAGCCCCAATTAAATGGTTTCCTTTATAAGAGTTGCTGCGGTCATGGTGTCTCTTCACAGCAATAGAAACCCTAATGAAGACAGGAGCTAAGCGGCACTCATTGCTGTGTGCTTTTTGAGGGCTGATACATTGACTAGCTGCCTCAGAATTCCATGACTTCCCCATCGTGATGGACTATGCCCTCAAAACTAATCTATACTTTCTTAAGTTGCTTATGCCAGATATTTTGGTGTAGCTATAAGACAAGTAACCAACAAATAGCTTTATTCACAATTGCCCCAAACTGTAAGCAACCAAGATATCCATTGGTCAAAGAAGAAGCAAACTGTGGTACATCCATGCAGCAGAAACTCATTCAGTGACAAAAAGAAATGAGGAACTGAAGTACAAAGAGACGTGGAGAAACGTTATACCTGTGGTGATGGTGAGTAAAGCCAGGGCCTTGCACATGCTAGGCAGGTGCTCCACCATTAGGCAAGACCCCTAACTCCATGGAAGAACTTTAAATGACATTACTAAATGAAAGAAGTCAGCTAAAAGCCTGTATCCTGTGTGAGTCTGACTAAGGATGCTGTGGAAAAGGCAAAACTATAAAGAGAATAAAAAGATCAGTATTTTCCAGGGGTTCAGAGGAAGAAAGACTGGGAAAAATAGGCAGAGACGGGAGATTTTAAGCTTGGTAATGCTACTCTGTGTATGATAGAATCACTGAAATGATGGAAATGTGACATTATGCATTTATAACTCCAAGAACTGTGTGATATAAAGATTGACATTTAATGTAAACACCAGATTTTAGTTCATATTATATATCATATTGGTTCATTAATTTAAAGAAATGCACTATATGACTATAAGATGTTACTCACAGGAGAACCAAGATATAGGAAGCTGCTACATGGGAACATTTTATTATTTGTTCGTTTTTTTCCCAGTAAATATAAAACTGTTCTAAGAAACAAAGCTTATTAATGTTTTCCAAAGAAAGGCATCTACTTGATAAGTGATAAGTGAGGCCTGGGGCTCTAAAAGTTAAGTATGGTGGTGAAAATGTCTGTGGAGAAATTGTGAGGGAAATGGGAGACCACTGAAGAAATTGTGTAGGACAGAGGCTCAGAGGAAGAACTAGTTTTCCTGTCTAAGTGCACAGCTGGGGATTAAAGAAGCTAGACAGAGGTCTTTTCCAGAGCAGGGGTATTGTGTGTGGGTTGGGAACTAGGGTTTGTACGATACTATGTTTGGGGGAGATGTGACCAAGCATCTCACCCCAGATAAGATAATGACAATCAAAGTTAAAACACCACTAAAATCTAACATGCTGAACCAGTGAGTGTCATTGGGGTTACATACAGAGGGAGAACTGGCTGAAAGCTATGTCACGAAGTGCCGATTCCAGGATTAGTGGTGTGTCTCCCAGGTAAGTCAGCTGATGTGTCTTGCAAATAGCTTTACTAGTCTGGCTCTTCCAAGAAGCTCCTCTTGGCCGAGAGTGTCTCTCCCCAGTCTTTAGGGCTTACATCAGCTTGGGAAGGGAGAGAAGTCTATTGCATCTGGTAGGTTTCAGGGACTTCCTGAAGCCTCAGAGTTGTTTACTTCCTGAGTCTTCAAGAACCACCCCAAGCCTTTAATGATTTAACAGATTCTTTCAGGTTGGACTGTATCAACTCAGAGCCCTTCCTAAAACAAAATAGTGTTTAATGAAGTTTAGGAGAGGAAGACTCATTTTAATCCTTTTCTTTGCAGTGTGAGTGTAAAGGAAATAGAGTATACATTTTATGATTGGATATTTAAAAGTAGAAATCCTTCATTTATTTCAGAGTTTCTCAACCTTCCTTATGCTGTGACCCTTAATACAGTTCTTCATGTTGTGGTGAACACAACCATAAAATGATTTTCATTGCTACTTCATAACTGTAACTTTTCTACTTGTAATTTTTCTAATGTTACGAATCATACTGTAAATATCTGATATGCAGGATATCTGATATTTGACCCTTGTGAAAGGGTCATTGAACTCTCCAACGGGGCTGTGAGTCGCAGGTTGAGAACTGCTGATTTATTTAATAGTTTATTGAGTGTCGACTACTATACACCCACCCTAGTATAGAGTTAGGGGATTCAGTGTGAAAAAAAAGGGTACTGATCTTTTTAGTCTTCGTTCTCAAGGAATCAGGTAAATGAATAATGGGAGTTTTAGGAGGTGTATTTGGTAGCTTCCTTCTAATAAAGCTGTACTGTGTGATGCAAGGCTCCCCCTTCCCCCACAGTCACTCCATGGTAATGTGCTGTGTTGTGCTGTGCATCATAGTGAGCAGATGTCCAGCATCTTCTTCCATGCAGAGAAGAATTATGTGCTTGAGTTGTCGCTGAATTCATTCTCCATGTGAAGAAGATATATTTCATGTTGTTCTGAACATTGAGTGGCAGTGAGGAAAACAAAATAAACTCCCCAAAATAACTGCACAACACTAGGCTTATACACCCAAGAAAGAAAAGTGAAAAGGAATTCCAAATTAAGGCCAAATATTCAGGATCAAAACCCAGCACCCTGATGGATGCTGTTGCCAATCGGAATTCTTGTTGACCTGATGTTTTACTTCTTTGGCTTGCCATTTTGAAGCAGTGTTTCAGTAAGACATGATGCTCTGCCATTCAGGTTGTTGTCTGTTTTTTTCGCTGAGATTGGCATGTAGATATTTTAATGAGCAACTTCAGAAAGCCTTTGCTGGTGTCAACTGTGTTTCCAAGTTGATCTTTGTTAAAGGGTAGGGCAAAAGGAAGATCTGTACCAAAGCCATACTGGAGTAGATGTTTTTTTTTTTTAACTCCTTGAAAATGAGATCAGGGCATTATGAGTGGCATGGTTATATGGATAAATTCCCATAACAGACAAACAGTACTGTCTCCTTCAAAGTGACATTTCCATTTTGTGAATGAAAATAAGGAATTTGGAGAATCAAGTTATTTTCTGACCATCCTGGGTAATCTGGTAAAGACCAGATTCTTGAGAGGCAGGAAGATTTCATCAGAATTAAAGCTGTAATTAACGGTAACATTCTCTGCACTTTTCTCATTGACAAAAGAAGCTCCAGGCAGAGTAAGTGATGTTTATGACAGGCTCCACATGGTGCCTGAGTCACTAGATGATGTCATCTGTCCCCAGGTCAGAGCTATGACAGAATAGGTAGAGCATCTGGGTGGTGACTCAGTTAAGGGTCAGATTGTCCTTGTTGGAATCCTGGTGATGCCTTATGACCCTCCCAGTTCTGACATCCTCTGACCGTCGACCTCTTCATCCGTGAAGTCAGGAGTTCATTGTCAGGTGTGGTACCGAGAGCCTAGCATGGGCACTCACCCAACAGCATGCATTCCTGTCGTCTCGTCAAGTTGTTTCTACTTGAAGAGCGTCTCATAAAGTCTGAGCAGTGATTGACGTGCTATTTCTGTGGGACAGAGCTTAATAGACCTAAACTTGACCCCATTTGCTGAATCAGAAGAGAATTGGAAATGTAATTTTTTTTTATTGTACAGCTGTGCATTTGTGGTAAATTTCATTCGAGCCTTTTTGATCACACAGGAAAATAGTAGTTTAATATCAATAGCTGGCCTGAAGCCAAATTCAACTCTCTGAGTATCTTTAAGTATATATAAATTATCACATTATTCTGAAAAATAACTCCTGACTGGCTCACCAAGAGTTTGAAAATGAAGTACTTCAAATCAATAGATTAAAAAAAATCTCCAAATAAACATTGCAATTATTTTTAAGAATTCTTATTTTTTTTCAAATTTAGGTATTTTTATTTTATGTTTTTAGTGTTTTGTCTGTCTGTATGTCTGTACACCAAATACCTACAGTGCCAGTGGAGACCAGAAGAAGGCATTGGGAACCCTGGAATTGTAGATACAGACAGTTGTGAGCCACAATGTGGATGTTGGGAATTGAATCCTGGTCTTCTGGAAGAGCAGTCAGTTCTCTTAACCACTGGGCCATCTCTCTATCTTCTAACCATTGAAATTATTGCTGATAACCTCTGTATATTTAGGCAAATTAGCCATACTGCAGAGCTCAAGGCTGATTGGTATGGAACAAGAGCTGTCAGTCAAAATAGGGAACATCCTCATAGCTTGCTCGTATTTAGCCTCATCCTAATGACACCCTGTGTGGAACCATAGGGCACAGTGCTTAAAAGTGTAAGGCTTTCACGTCAGAAACTGGGGTTCATGATCTGCCACTTTGTCAAGATACACCTTTAGATTTAATTTCTCCACTATAAAGAAATCAATTGATAATTCTAAAGCTCAAATAAAGCCGTGGATAGTGGATGTTAAATATAAGCTGTTATTGTTGCTGTGACAGTCATGACTATAGATTCAAGAGCTCGGTCCATGGCATAGGTAGTTCAAGTAGAAAAAGAAGTTATTAACTCTGAGGGGAGTGTCATTAATGAGACATAGGCTAGGGTGTGAATTTGTGCCTTTGAACACTTCCTCTGTGTTTTTCCTATACCATTTTTATGTCATCTTAGAATAACATTATTTCCTAATCAGTCAAGAAAGATCCAAGACCACCTAATGAATAACCCTGTGACTAAAATGAGCATATGGCAGAAGATGGTTCCTACATTTTGCTGTTTTGTTTTGTTTTGGAATGTATTTGATATATTCATGAGCTTAGTTCACTCCAAGAGCTAATGATTACAATGCAGACAAATCCCAGTTGATTGCTGAAGCTGGGCTTGGGTACAGGCTAGAATTCTAACATGCTACCTCACTGTCTAAGGAGAGGGCCCTGTGATAAGAAATAAAACAGAGGCTGGGAGCTATACCACAGGGAAGCTCACCCATTTCTAGATGTCCTAGTTTGCTTTCTATGGTTGTGATAGACACCATGAGCAAAGGAAACTTGGGAAGGAAAAGGTTTATTTCATCTTATGGCTTATAGTCCATCACGAAGGAAGTCAGGGCAGGAACTCAAGGCAGGAACCTGGAGGCAGGAACTGAAGCAGAGCCCATGGAGGAGTGCTGCTTACTGGCTTGCTACTTACAGCTTGTTCAAGCAGACTTCTTATACCACCCAGGGCCACCAGTTTAGGGGTGATGCTGTCCACAGTGAGCTGGGCCCTTCCACATCAATTATGAATCAAGAAAATGTCTCGTAGACTTGTCTACTAGCCAGTATAATGGTTGGCATTTTCTAAGTTGAGATTTCCTCTTCCCAGATGAGCCTAGTTTGTGTCAAGTTGACAAGAAATTAACCAGCTCACCAGGTACATTATCTTCCAATGACTGAAGTAACAAAGCATTAAGAAGATACGCATGGCATCCCAGCTCAGGAAGCCAGAAGGAAACTGAGTATTTATAGGTGGTGTCCCTCTGAACCCAATAAGGAATCCTTCCTTGCCTCGTCCTACTGTCTCTATCTTGGATGCCTCGACTTTTGTAGGTGTCTCTCCAATCATGTCTATTTGTGTGGTCTCTCCCTGTGTATGAAATAAGCTCACATTCTGAGAAATTTAGGATTAGGAGTTTCAATGTGTCTTTTTTTGTTCCAGGCATGGGAAAAGACACAATTCCATCTATAGCCCCAGACTTGCTGGTCTTTGGAATGTATAACTCCAAGGCTTGACATACAGTTCTGGCAAATGAAGGAAGATCATGGTCATCCAAAGAAATCTATGTATCTTTCCCACTATGGGCTGTATGTTTAAGCTTCTTAACTACAAATGGCATAGTATATTGTATCTCTTATTGTCTAAAATATGAGTCTGCCAAGAAAAATAGATGGAGTTTTAATTCACAGTCAGTTTTGTGACCCTGTTGTGACATTATTTCCCCTTCTAATACTGTGAGCCTTTCAACAAATCAAAGTGCCTAAGACCTCTGAGCATGAGTAGAGCTTATCTTCACGATGCAACATTACTTGAATCCCCTTTAAAGGACGCACTCCAAAGAGATAACTACCTCCCTCTGCCATTTGCTCTATGAGCAAAGATACGAAACATGAAAACATGATTTTTCCATTATGAGGATAAGCTTCAGGAAAAAGGAGTAGCAGTTGACAGCAATCCCAATTCGGTGCTCAGCACCTGCCTTGCATCACAGAGACACAAGTTTACAGATGCTAAATTTAATGGACTTCAATTACTTTCCAGGGGAAAAAGCTTATAACTCATTACTTCATTGACTATTGAACTTTGAGAACAAACCTAAAAAGATCTTTCTAATGTCTTTGTTACTTAAAAAGTTAGTGCTATGATTTTCCCCATTTCTGACGCTTTGCTTTCCAGCCTGTGTAATGCATTGTCTTCACACTTTTTTATATATTTAGTTCAAGGATCTAGAAAACAGACTGAAAAGGAAGTCAGCTTCTACCTTCCTAGTAACTGATATGCTTTAGCTGAAGGTTGATTGGTTCGATTTACGTGGGGAAAACATCATTTGTGCTTTATATTGAAGCATGCACATCTTCAGACAGTGTATGGAAATGGTCTTGTGTATTCCATTCTGGCATTTGCTTAGATACTTCCTATTCCTTGAGGTATTATTACAGTCAGGCACATACTCATGCAATGACTGGATGACCACCCCTGGAATATGGATTACGTCTAGTTAAACACACTGTTTTGCTCACCCTTTGGCAACCTCTGCAAAGAAGACAATAGTCTCAGCTGTTTGCTTCCTGGAGAAATGTTAATGATTAACTTGAAAAGGGGAGACATTTTTTACCCTATTGCCTAATTTTCCATAATTCCATATGATTTTTGTGTATTTCATCTTCATCTAATATAGTCCATTCAAAATAGGATGCTTTCCAGCACCACCACACACCTATTTTCAGCCAAGAAGAAAGCATTACTACACCCAAGGACTGCACTTATTCTTCAGCCGAGGTGACTTGCTTTTCTTCTGCTAAGATTGACCCATAGGCAGAGGATGCTAAATCCAGTCTTGCTTTAGTGACTTTTGGATAAAGTATGAGTCTAACTTATTTGGATACCAGCTACCTTTTTCTTAGGTCTACACAGTAACTAATTTTTTCCACATGTGTCCCACTGAATCTTCTCTGGTGGATTCTATGAACTTGTAAAATAGTGAAGAAACACGGATTTCCAGGAGGAAGGTTCACCAGGATACGGGTAAGTGGGCAGTTCCATGTTAAGCCCTGTGACTGACTGTCACAGATGAAGTACTTGGCCATTGGCCATCGTAGACTGCAGGGTGTCTAGAGAGAGGTGTGAGTCCTCTTATGAACTCAGAGAACTGGTTGCTGGACTAACTGAGGGGTCCTTTCTGCCATGTGGGGCTGGAGGAAAACGTCAGTTCACATGGCTTGATGTGTGGACATGTGGACACTGTACCATGCTAAAGGCTCGATACTAAATTGTTCATTTCACTTTATTTTTTTTTTTACATTGCTTGGTTTGTTCAACTGTGGTACTTTTTAACATTCAAGCCAGTTTATTGAAATACAGTTGGTATGCAAAAAACTGTGTATGTGTAATATGTAGAACTTGATAAATCTGGAGCTTTCAACCTTCACAATTGCCCCCACAATCTGTGCTAAACCTATCTGTCACTTCCAAAGTCTTATTAATTATTAAAAAGCTACTACTTTTATAGTTATTGTGATCTTGTGTGGACACTTAACACAGGGCCCACTCTCTTACCAAACTTCAGGAGTTCAGGACGTTATTGTTAACTATGACATATGTGGAGTATGTTCTAGGCCTTTGTTCCTCCTGTGTAGCTTGAACTTCGTAACCTCTGACTCAATCTCCCCTCTCTGCTTCTCTAGCAACCAGCATCTCAGTCTGGACTTTTCTGAGTTTGGATATTTTAGGTTAGTCATGTAAGCTGTGTCATGCAATACTCATTCTTCTGTGTCTGGCTTGTTTCCCTTACCAGATTGTCCTTTAGGTTCTCATGTTATATCACACAGTAGGATGTCTTTCCTTTAATGCTAATGGCATACACAATACAATGTATATGCAACTAAAAGCTACGTGTGTCTGTGCATATATATGTGTGTATATGTATATGTATATGTATCTGTTGCTCCCTGGTTACTCCAGGCTAGCTTGCTTGCAAGCTTTGGGGCAAATCTGTCTCTACTGCTCATCTCATAGTAAGAATGATGGGATTACTGATTCATGTGACTGCATTCGGCATTTATGTCAGTTCCAGGGTTCAAACTCAGGAAATCAGACTTGTGAAGTAAATAGTTCTCCGTGCTAAGCCATGCCTCCGGGCCTCATGTCCTCCTTGTGTATCGATCTGCTGATGGACATGTGGGTGGTTTTCATGTCTTGAATATTGTGAATAATAGTCTGGATGTTATGGGGTATTTTGATTGCACTCTGATGCTCCTGAGACTGTCAATAAGGTTTATCTTTAATCAGAGGGCAGAGCTAGCTACTAGCTGACCAAAATTAGCCATAGAGGTTTTGGAGGACCCAGGACATATAGAGAGACAGAGAAGTAGGGAGGGGCTTAGAAAGACTCACGGGCCCTTTTTGTTGGATCGAGGAAGGAAAGAGAGAGGCAGCCGCTGGTTGCTTCTCTGCTACTTCTCTGATCAATCAGGTTTTTATCCCAATATCTGACTCTTGAGTTTTGTTTAATAACAGAACAATATAAGTAAGTAGTCACTTCAGGTGGAGTGCCAATGTCTCTTTAAGATCCTAATTTCAATTCCTTTGGACAAATATCCAGAAATGAGAATGTGGACATACACGTGATGTTCACTAGCTTTCCATGGAATTGCTGGCCATTTATATGATATCTCTGAAGAAATGTCCACTCAGTTCCTCAGCCCACTTGTAAATTAGTTTGGCTTTTTGGTTTGTTTGCTTGTTTTGGATAGTTCTTGATATGGTGTTGTAAAAGTTGCTTGTGTGTCTTGGATCCTAGCCCTTGATCTGGTAGAGGGTTTGCACAGACTTCTATCCACAGGGTGCCTTCTATTTTGGTGATCTCATTTTCTTTGCAGACGCTTTCAGTTTGATGCAATCCCGATGGGCTGCTTCAGCTTCTGTTCTCTGGACGGTTGGTGTTTTAGCCAAGAAATGAAAAAGGCAAAAAGCCTTTAGCTTGACCAAGTAAAAAATGGGGGAGAGTCAAACAAATTCAGAAATGACGTAGAAGATAATCAATGGCGTGGTACTTAAAAAGAGCACCAGGGACTAGTATACCAGCATACACAAAAACTCTCTCTCTCTCTCTCTCTCTGTGTGTGTGTGTGTGTGTGTGTGTGTGTGTGTGTGTGTGTGTGTGTGTTAAATTAAAAGAAATGGATACATTACTAAAAATATAGAATTTGCCAAGACTGAGTCAAGAGGAGATAGAAAGCTGAAACAGACTGATCACAAATAAAGAAATTAGATCAGCCATCAAAAATGTTCCAGTGAAGAACCCAGAGGAGACAGCTTCACAGGTGAATATTACCAGACATATAAAGGTGAATTAATGCCAAACACTTCCTGAATCCACCACACCCCCCATAGAAGAAGAAATAGCTATTGTAATGAAGATGGTACGAGTACTGTCCTGATAGCAAAGCCAAAGATACTGTGAAAGGAAACTGCAGACTGATGTTCTTGATGGACGTGGATACAAAAGACCTCAAGAAGATATTAGCAAGTCACGGCTGGAGAGATGGCTCAGGGGTTCATGTACTACTCTTGCAGAGCATCTGCGTTTGGTTCTCAGAATTAACACGGGGCAGCTTGCAACCACTTAGAACTCCAGCTCCAGAAGAGGGGATGGTACCCTCTTCTGACCTCTTCAGACACCCAAGCATGCAGATAGTATACAAGCACACACACACACATACACACACACACACACACACACATACACACGCATGCACACACACACTCACACACATGTACATGTGTAGGTACTCACATGTACATATAAAATAAAGATGACTAAATCTTTAAAAACTTTTAAAAAGAGGGCAATATCACAGCAGCGTCAAAACTAGTTAAAAAAAAAACCCTTAGGAATATGCTTAACCACAAAAGTGAAAGATTGTATGATGAAGACTATAAACCCTGATGAAGGAAATCTAACACATGTACAGAGAAATAAGAGAGTAAAATATTCATGGATTGAAGCAACCATATTTTAAAATGTCAACTCAAAGCTGTTTGCAGGTTTATCAATTTCTCTCAAAATCCCAATGGCATCTTTTAAGAAATGGAGCTTGCCGGGCGGTGGTGGCGCACGCCTTTAATCCCAGCACTCGGGAGGCAGAGCCAGGCGGATCTCTGTGAGTTCGAGGCCAGCCTGGGCTACCAAGTGAGTCCCAGGAAAGGCGCAAAGCTACACGGAGAAACCCTGTCTCGAAAAACCAAAAAAAAAAAAAAAAAAAAAAAAAAAAAAAAAAAAAAAAAAAAAAAAGAAATGGAGCTCATGTAGAATTACAAATGATCCTGAACAGCTAAAGCAATTTAAGTAAGAATAAAACTGAAAAAAGTCATTCTTTCTGTTCTCAAAACATATTACAAAGCTTCGGAAGTCAAAACTGCATGGTGCCTGCATAAAAATAGGCATATTGACTAATGGGACAGAATAGAAAGCCCAGAGACAAATCTAGACATATGTGGTCAATTGATGTTTGAGAATGGGGTTAAGAGTACACAATGGGGAAAGCATGGTCTCTTCAATAAGTGGTGCTAGGAAAAATGGATATCCACATGTAAGAAAGATGAGATTGGATCCTTTCGGACACCACATGCAGAATTCATGCCAACAGCATTGTTAGCTTTGGCAGAGCCATAACCTCCCATTTTATTGTGAGAAAATGAAGGACAGAATGATTGCATGCCTTTTCCTGGGTCTCAGCGATGGTACCTGCTGCTCAGGTATTTGAATCCTGATGATCTGATGGCAGGTGCTCCTTCGCTCCAAGTCAGCTTTGATACCCCTCCGAGTTTGTATGACATAATGTGAAGGGTGTGGCTTCATGAGAGAACAACCCAATTCTCTGGCTGTGGTTTTGCCTTTTTTCCTGGGCTTTAGCTTCTTCACCTGATAATGGAATTGCTGCGAAAAGAGAATCCATATTAACACCCAACTTGATGCTTCTGAGGCGTTCGAAAGTGCTACCTCATTTTCTGTGGTGCTTGTGATGCTTAATAGTGATGGTCAACTTGATGGAATCTAGAATCACTTGGTGGACAAGCCTCCAGGGATGTCCATGAGAGATTAGAAGTGGAAAGAACCATCCTAAGAATGAATGGCACGATTCTATGGGCTGTTGTCCCGGCCTATGTAAAGAGGAAAAGTGGGGAGAGCGTAAACACTCCTCTCTCTCTGCTCTCTGATTGTGGATGCAGCATCACCAGCTGTCCCAGGCTCCTGCTGCAATGATTCCCTCCCACTGTGAGCCAGAATAGATCCTTTCTTTCATAGGTTGCTTCTGGCAGGTATTTTGGTCACAGCAGCATGCCCAGTTGCTAGCCTAGAGTTCATGGCTTATGGTCTTCCGCAACACCTTCTCGAGGTCTCTCAGTGTGGCCCTGACTTGCCCTGGAAATTGTGTCTCTCTGAGACCACTAAGCTGCCACCACTCTCATGGATGCTTCTCAGAAATGGGCCTTGGCCAAAGGTCCAGGAGTTCTGTTTCATTGCAAGCAGAGTAGATCCATTTTGACACTCTCTTTCAGAGCACAGAAGGCTGCATCTGCTCCACACTAAAAATGACACCTTACAACTGGAAATATTTCAGTAGCATTAGGTGTGTGTTTTATTGAAGGAGAAGTTACAATTATCAGTGGCACCAAGAATTTCAGATATGTCAACACAGTCCCAGCTTCCCCTGTACAGACCGCAAGCTGAGCAATGGTTCATTTATCTGCACCCAGGCCCTGAGCTGGAGCTGGAGCTGGCCTCTGGAGCACACAAGTGGACCCTCTGACAACAGAATGCCCAATTTTTGATGCTGTCAGCAGTAGATGCACGAGCCCAAAGCTCTCTTTGGTGCTGCAGGTGTTGTTAGTAAGTGTTGTCCTGCCTGGCTGAGATCACTTCCTAGTCACCACCAATTTGACTATGATACCCCAACTCCCTATTTGAATTTGACCTCAAGGATTTACAAGAAT
Organism: Peromyscus californicus insignis; assembly: GCF_007827085.1. Taxonomy (NCBI): domain Eukaryota; kingdom Metazoa; phylum Chordata; class Mammalia; order Rodentia; family Cricetidae; genus Peromyscus; species Peromyscus californicus. The sequence goes on along the minus strand of NW_026294514.1, from coordinate 10,556,797 downwards.
TAAAGGCAGTTTCCCTTCCCTTGGTTCTCTTTCCTCCTGTCAGGTGATTGATTTATGACATCATTTTGGTGAACTTCTCAAACTAGGACACCTGCTCAAGACAAGGAAACTCTACCTGAAAATCAGCTCATTTTTCAGTGTCTCAAAACCTTACTTCTATGAGATGGGCATCTTTTTGTTGTTATTATTCTTTTTTGTAATTTTAACAATAACTATAAGTAGAAAGCAACCACACTGCTTTCACATTTTTAAAACATTTATTTTACGTGTATCAGTGTTCAGCATGTGAGTTATGTATGGTTGTAAGTCACCATCTGGGTGCTGGCAACCCAGGTCCTCTGCAAGAGCAACAAGTACACTTAGCCCCTGATCCATCTCTCTTGCCTTCACAGTGCCCTTAAGTTTGCATAGGTGAGCCGAACTGATTGGCCTGATGTGTTACTAGAGAATAACTAGGTCTCTCTTAAAATGGGCACACTTCCCACTGACAACCATGATTACTTTGATACATGAATTTGTGCATGACCAACTACAGGTGGGTGAGCCCATAGTTGGATTAAATTCTCTGTCTTTCAAAGCTTATGGTTTTCAGCTTGTCCTGCCTATTAAATTCGGGGAAGGCGAAGGACAATGATTTCAGCCTCAACCACAGACCCCACCACATGTTGCCATGGTGATATTTTCACAGTCTAATCTGATGTCTGTTGCTGCCGTTTTATACCCATCATTGTATTCTCACTTGTAAAGAAAATACATACTTGGACCAGTGTACAAGTTGCTGATGAAATTACATTCAACAGGAAGTTCTTGAGATGCCAAGATCCCATGGAAAGAGTGGAAATGCTTTTCATGAGCCTGGTAGACTGAGGGTTCCTTAGGACTTTTAAGAAGGGATTTGATGAGCAGCGATATGTGGTTTGGGAAGATGATTGACAGTTCTGTTCAGAGGGCATTAGGAGGAATGAAGGTAAGATACTAACAAATGAATTCTTCTGACCAAGCAAGAAGGGGCTAAAGGAAATTTTCTCATACCCAAATTAAGGAGAATTGTCTTAAACTGCCCCCTTCTCTGAGTTAAGGTGGAAGACAAAGGTGTCTTAGCAATCCTAGTAACACTGGGCAGGCTTCATACTTTTCCTCACTCTCAGACTCCAGCAACATTGGCTTTGATTTCAAGGCTGCTGCAGAGCTGGGGCAGAGGGGGACGCCCTGTGCTGGAGATGCATCAGTGAAAGACAGTAGCATAGATGAAGCAGTGTAACCTAGAAGACATGCAGCTGAAGCATGGGAGGAATGGAGAGTCTTAATGGAAGAGGAAACAGTACTTGGAGTGGAGTGCAGAACACAAAATATCTCCCAGGTGATGCCATGGAAAAACTGGGACAAGTGAAAGATTGTTGATAGCCCTCAATCCTCATGAGACTAATGAAACCCTCTAACTAAATGGTTATAGGAAATGGGAGGAGAGGCAGTGAGAGATGGGAGGGACTTGGACTCCACTGGGCTTGATGACTGGGTGGGGCTGGATGGGGTAGGAAAGATGCTGGGATGTGTCTAGATTTCTAGAATGAACAAGTATACAACACCCTTCACTGAGATGGGAGAGGAGCTGATAGGAGAATTGGGCAGGAGCCCCACTGTGAACTGGGATGTATGAAAGTCTGTGGGGCACTTGAGTAGAGCCTGAGATCCATCAACTAGACAGAGGAACTCAGTGAGAGCTTCTTTGAGTAAAGAAGGGAAGGATGGGTGGGTGTGATTGTCGGGAAGAAGGTGAGGAAGAGAACCTGGTGGCAAGCAGCTGGTTAGAGGAGAAAGGATGTGGAGTCAATTACCTTCTTTAAACTATTCCTTCATGAAGTATAAACAGTAGGTCTTATGTTCAAACCTTGGAGAATTCTATTCAACTCTCAGGAGCCTTAGTCACTCATTTGATAGCATTACACTTCTTCTCTGGTTCTCATCTTCCTCCTATCCATCTTTGAATTCTAAATCTAAATATTTGTGACCCATTTATTCAAGGAAGATCTATCAGTAACCCGAAAATATGTACAAAGAAACTCAGAATCAATTTAAAATGACCTGTAGCCAAAGAAGAAATAAGACTGAAGATTTGAACAGATGCCTTACCAATAAAGAGAGAAATAGACTGGTGGTTTGAATAGAAATAGCCCCTGGAGGCTCACAGAGTTGAAGGCTTAGTCATTAGGGAATGGCACTATTTGACAGGGTTAGGAGGTGTGGCCTTGTGGGAGGAGGTGTGGCCTTGTTGGAGGAGGTGTGGTCTTGTTGGAGGAAGTGTGTCACTATGGGTGGGCTTTGGGGTTTCAAATGTTCAAGCCAGGCCTGGTTTCTCTCTCTTCCTGCTGCCTGCCTATCTGGATGTAGAACTTTCTGCTATCTCTCCAGCGCCATGTCTGCCTGCGTGCCTCCATGCTTCCCATCATGATGACAATGGACTAAACCTTTGAAACTATAAGCCTGCCCCAATTAAATGTTTTCCTTTATAAGAGTTGTCATGGTCATGATGTCCCTTCACACCAATGGGACATTGACTAAGATATAGTCCAAACACATGAACATTTGATCAATTTCATTACAATTAAGTTTGGTCTGGGGCTGACTACCAGTGTTTGTTCAGTGAGATATCACAAAGATCTGAACCTGTGCTCCGAATCTCCAGTATACTATTGGAAAACTGCTTTATCGATTCCGTCATTTGTGTTTGCCCAACCCCTCCTCTCACAACCTTTTATAGTATTTGAAAAGCCACACGACACTGGTTCCTTACCATGTGGGCTATCACTCACCTTTATTTATTTATTTATTTATTTATTTATTTATTTATTTATTTGGTTTTTTGAGACAGGGTTTCCTTGTGTAGTCATAGCTATCCTGGAACTCATTCTTTAGAAAAGGCTGGCCTCGAGCTCACAGAGATCCACCTGCCTCTGCCTCACGAGTTCTGGGATTAAAGGCATGTGCCACCACCGCCCGGCTTCATTCATCCTCTTTTGCTTTCATTTGTCCAAAGCATTTATTGAGCATCCTGACAGTGACAAGCTCCCTCGTCCTCTCGTGGAGTTTGTGTGGAATGAAGGGAAGTAAGGGGACATCCAGAAAATACAAAAACGAGTGAGGAAGAAAATGTGAATGCTTCTATTGAAGTCTTGCCAAACATTTAGATTTGTCTTGTGAAAATAATTGAAAACAAAATAGAACAAAAACGAGACAGTTTTTGACGTGGGCCCCTGGACATCATCTACTGACCTAGTCAGTGGACATTCAGGTTGTTTTCAGCTTTTCATTATGGTCTCTGACAGGATTCCCCATCTTCCCTGGGACCGTACCATCTTTTGACTAGGAGAATGAGGGAACAGGCTATCATGCTGCAAACTATCCAGCCCCGTCCTCCTACATCCCCATCCATGAGACCAGGCAGGTTGCTGGGGTGGGTGGAAGCTCTCCTGCTCCTTAGCTATGGCTTCCTTGGACTACTGAGTGTGCAGAAGTGGAGTGAGCTCCACTGATTGGCTGGCTTAGCTGGTTGCAGGCAGCATCTTCCTCGCTGACATCCCAACCAGCAAACCTACAGAGCACAACTGTGCTCATCACCGTCAGGTGACTGCCTTGAAACAGTTGGGCCAGTCAAAACTGCCTTTGATGAATGAATAATTCCAGGGTTTCTTTGTGAAAGTGACGGGTTTTTAAATGGCCACCATATGGGGGCAGGCAGGTGGCTGGCAAAGGTTTCTGTCCTGCTTTTACCAGACAGGCTGCCTTGCAGCATGCTGTCCAGGAAGGGCACCGGCACAAAGTGATTCCTGAAGCTTCTCGCCAGCCTGTGTCTTGACAGAGGTTGCTCCTGCCTGAGCAGGTGGCAGGTGCTGGCCTGGACCGAGCCCTGAGCTCGCCCGCAGTCACGCTGTCAGCGTCTTTCAGGGCTAATGCGTCGTGACAACTACCTACCTGGAGTGTGTTAATGGCAGAAAGCCCCTGCAAAATTGATGGTTGATTTGACACAGGAGAGTGGTTTCTTGTGTTACAGGAGGCAGAACACCCTGGTCCTCTCTGTCAGTGAAGATGGAAGGTGAGGGTCAGGACCTGGGCAATGCTCGTGATTTGAAAATCCGAATTTGCAGTTGACTTGAACACCCCTTTGCCTGTGTGTCGTAGACATTTGCCCCCCTCTCTCAAAAGTATGGACTTCAGCTGTTCTTAAAAAAAAAAAAAAAAGCTGGGCCAAAAGTTTATCTTTGAACTGGAGTCTGTATGACATTAAGTAACACAGTAGGCTGACAAGAAATATGACGAGTTCATGCTTCTACTGTGGGTCAGCAGGATCAAACCCCACACTGCCCTTGCCCGCCTGGATCAGCACGACTGTTTTGCATGGATTAATTACACAATTGAGGATTAATTACACAATTGACTGACGCTTGCTCAGAGGTTCATAGTCACCACCCTGTGTAACGTCCCTCCTCTGCACAGACCAGAACCCATTTTTATCCCAAACCTCTCTCAGTGTCATTTGGTTCATCACAATTGCTGAGTCGCTCAGGGTTCTCTAGAGGAGAATGGAACGGATAGGATGATACATGTAACAAAGGGGATCCATCAGACAGCCTTCCATGATAGGTTCTGGGCAGTCCAGCAATGGCTGTCTTGCATTCTGGTGAGGCTGAGAACCTGGTACCTGCTCAGTCGCAAGACTGGAAGCTTCAGCGGTCCTGAGCTCGTGCTGATGGCCTGGAGGGTTTCTGAAGAGTCACTGGTTGACTGCAGAAGCTGGGTTCCAGTGTCAGTGGAGGACACTGGAGCAGAGAGAGAGTAGTTGCACTCACCGGCGAGGAGCAAAGACAGGCAGAGGAACATTGTTCTACCCTCAGATCTCTTCACAGTGGGCACACCACTGGAAGGTACTGTCCTCTAGGGGAGACTCTGCCCCTTAGCCCTTCCCTCCAGAAAACAACCTCACTCAGAAGCCTGTTTCCTAGTTGACCAGATCCATTCACGTTGAAGAGCAGAATTAACCACCACAATGATTTAATTTAAATTAAATTTACTTTGCTGCTTTATTTCCTGGACTTTCAGGGTAAAAAAAGATACAGTGGCCTTAATATACGAAGCTTTTCTTGCCACAAAATCAGATGAAATAATGCATGTGATTGCCCATCACAATGCCCCAATAAATGCTTGCTCTATAAGGAATTATTCTAAATTATTTAATTTTAGCATTCCTATCAATGTTTAGATGCTGGTAATATTTTATCATTTTAGAAATATCATTTTTAAATTTTGGCTTGTTTGCACATACCTTTCTGTTAGGAAATGATGGAACAAATGTGTGGATTTGTGAGTTTGCTGAAAGATGGGAATTAGCTGTCTTGCAAGGTTGCAAATCTCTAAAACATGGCAACTTTCAGGTCATTTAAAATGCCACCTTATTAATCAAACCTGTTTCTCTTCTCCCACTAACTTGAAATTAGATTAAAACGAAAACCTGCCGGGTGGTGGTGGCGTACGCCTTTAATCCCGGTACTTGGGAGGCAGAGGCAGGTGGATCTCTGTAAGTTCAAGGCCAGCCTGGTCTCCAAAGCGAGTTCCAGGAAAGGCACAAAGCTACACAGAGAAACCCTGTCTCGAGAAACCAAAAAAAAAAAAAAAAACAAAAAAAAAACCCGAAAACCTGTTCCTTAGCTCGGTGAAGTGGTCTATACCTGTGATCCCAGCACTGGGAGGTTGAGGCAGAGGGATCACAAGTTTGAGGCCACTCTGAGACACGTAGTGAGTTCAAGACCAGCCTCACTACAGAGTCAAACTCTGTCAAAAAGATAAACGAACAAATGCCCCAAGTGAACAAAGGCAAATTCTCATCTTTTTTTTTCTAACTAGGAATTCTCCTCACTCCAGATCTGCCTATATCCTCAGTCCGTTTACACCATCAGCTAAAGAGCTGTTTTCAAGTGGGTAGTGACAAACTCATTTTGATGGCAAAGCTATTTTTTATAAATAAAAAACAAACCAGTGACATCTTGAGCAGCAAAGCCTCCCCTGTAACGCCCAAGCTTTAGCAGCTGGTTTTGCCATTTTATCCTTTACTTGACTTTATTTTGATGAGCAAACGCATCTGTAGCATTTTCATGCTCTCATAGTTCAGGTGCTGTTCTGAACATTTCTCAGAGACTGTCTCGTTCAACCTTCTACACAGTAGGTACTATTAGTAGCCCCTTTTCACGGGTGGGGAAACTGAGTCAGAGAGAGGCGGATGACACATTCTGGAGTCCAGCTTCTTAATCCTTCCCCCTCCCCCGCCCCCTCGTCCTCTCTAGGGGGTGTTCAAGCCAGCCGTGATGGATTTCAAAGAGCACATCAAACTTTGAGGCTAATTTTTCCCATATGAATCTGAGTGTCTTACAGGGTGTTTTACTAAACTTCAGAGACGTTTTAATTTGTAATTTTCTCTTAAAAATTGGAAATTGCTCCTAATTGGTTGCCTTAACTCTGCTCATTCCAACATTTCTTTCATATAAAAAATTTTTCTTTAATATAAAAGAGCTTGTTGTCCTCCTTGTCCACCCTCATCCCCTCCAGATAATTTTGGAATTAAATGGTAAATGGCAGTCTTAATGCGTACCCTCGACTGCCATTTGCCTCTGGGTACCCTGCAGGATAGAGGCGGTTTGAATGAAGTTCAGTCTCTCAGGTCTAGATCCTCAAGAAACTCAGAATGTTGAGGGAGGAGGATGGCCTCAGTGCTGGAGGCCATGAAAACAAGAGCAATCCCCGGCGCTGGGGGACCAGGTCCCCTCTCTCAGGGTCAGCTCCTCGCATGGCACCAGCAGTACCTCATGACCAGTCTTGCAGGGTGGCTAGTGGAGCACTGTCCCACGCTCGGGAGGATGGAACCAAGGAGCTCAGTTCATGATAAGACCCCCACAGGAGCAGGAACCCGAGCTCTGAGCTCCCAGCTCTGGAAGAGTCCAGAAATGAAGAGAATTCAAGACACAGAGACACGCGAAGAGAGAAATCACCATGTTCTATCAGAGCTTCTGGGAAAGAGGAGACAAGTGAGATGGCCACCCCGGAATGAACACAGCTCATGGAAGGAAAAACAGAGACCCACATCACTGGGAGCAAAACGAATGATGTCTATAAGGGCAAACGAAAGAAGGATTTCAAACACAGAGCAGAGAAGTACAAGGTAAGAAACGAAAGTGGCAAATGAAAAGATAGAATTAATGAAAAAGAAGGTTAGATCCAGAAAAATTAACCATCATAACCCAGAGACAAAAAGGAAAATACAGAAAGGAAACGATGACCAGAAAAGTGCGTACATGTGTGTGTGTCACAGCGTGCCTGGATGTGTACGTATGTATGAAAATAAATTAAAACAAAAACAAAACAACACTTTTCGTTTACTCTCTTTATTGTCTTAGATGTGCATACCTAAGAAGGAAAATTTTTTTTTCCTGGCTTTGCAAGAAACACACATGTGCATGCATACATACATACTGAATTCCTAGATATAGTTAGTTCCAGTGAGAAGTATTTACAAGATGGATTATGAGGGTGAGCAAGACATATCCAAGCTCTGCCTTTGATCTTGCAGTCTGGTGGAAGAGGCCAATCTGTATTCAAATGGCAGGTTGCGTTCACAAGAGGAGAAAGTCCAAAACTGTGGGAAGATGGGTGAGGGCCATCTTCTTGGAGACCCAGAGGAAGAGTGTGAACATGGAGAAAGGGGAAACAATGTCCCGGGAGGAGCGAAAGGGACTGTGATGGGGAAACTGGCGGAAACCTTGCTTACTGATTCGGGGGAGCAGAGGCCAAGGGCTTCATGAGGGCGTCACTCCAGGTGCTTCTGGCTTCCCAATAACAGTCAATCGATGCAGGCACGTTCCCATTTTTTCAGATGAATAAACCAAGGCAAAGAGGGTTAACTATCTTGCTCATGGTCACCCAGTCAGTCAAACCGTAGTTCTGGCCAGTCTGCCTCCAGAACCCGGCCTGTAAGAATGTTGACAAAGATAGGATTTATCTTTCAGCTCTGCTTGACCTTAGGGACTGTGTCGGGCAGTTACAGACGTGAGGAGGTCTCCGGCTAAGCCACCCTCATGCAGTCTCCCTGCAGTAGCTGCCACACATGCCTGCCTGTCACATCTGGGGACTTATCGGAGTGCTCTTAAACCACGGGTAAATGATCCCCAGGCTGTCTTTAGGATAATCAGAAACAAATGGAAAATAGTTCTCCTGTATTATCAACAGCATATCAGCAAAACTTATGTCTTAAAATGTGCATTCAATTTCTAATATTAAAAAACATAGTTAAAGCCATATGTTGGATATTATCACGCATCTTTGTGAAATTAGTACGGGACCCATTTGAATAACCATTTTGTTCAGATCAAACCTACTGGGGTTTCTTTCTTTCTTTTTTTCCTTTCTTCCAATCCTTTCTTTTTTCTTTCTTTCTTCCTTCCTTCCTTTCTTTTTTCTTTCTTTCTTTCTTTCTTTCTTTCTTTCTTTCTTTCTTTCTTTCTTTCTTTCTTTCCTTCCTTCCTTCTTTCTTTTTCTTTAAGACAGATCTCTTTCCTCTCCTTTCCCCCGACCCTTCTATAAATTTAAATATGAAGCTAAGTGTGTGTGTGTGTGTATTTCTGTCTGTCTGTCTATATACATACAGTGGTGTCTGCCAATGGGGTAAATTGTCAAAACCTAGAGCTTTAGGCTTGAAAAAATGTAATGTAGTGAGATGGAAGTTGGATGTGAGCAATTTGCTTGTGAAAAACAGATAAATTACCTTCCCTCCCCTCCCCTCCCCTTCCTTTCCCACTCTCTATTTTTTGTCCTTCCACCTTGGGGCAGGTTAGGGGTAGTGCTGGTCTGCTCTGTCTGATTGTCTAGTTTTTCTTCTAAACACTTGAAGCCCATGTCGTGTGGCTCTAGGAGAAAGCCCTCTCAATGCCCTGTCCAATCAGTGCTGGAGAACTTGTAATCATTGCTGTTCCATTCATCTCCCCATTTAAAGTCGGTACCCACCAGTAAACATCGACTGCACCGGCTTTCATGAAATGAGCAATCCTCAAAAGATACACAGTCAATCTTTTCTTCCATTTCTAAGGAATAATCAAGAGAGGCCTACGCCAGGGCATTTGAGAGTTCAAAATGTCTAAGCAACCATGGTTCCCAACCATCATTTGCCATCATGTTGTAGAGATGTGTTCACAGAGACGTGTGTTTATACAGAGTCCTGTTGAACCCTGGGAATAGAACAAATCACAATCATGTGAGAACCCAAAAGTCCAGTGTGTGAGAACCAAGAAGTCCAAGGAATTCCTCAAAAGAAGAGAAACCCACATTTTGTGTGTGTATGCATGTATATATATATATAAATATATATATATATATATTTATATATATATATACATACATACAAATATATATATATATATATATATATTTATATATATATATACATACATACACACACACACACACACACACACACACATACACGTTGGATTTTTCATAGCAGACACATGTGAAGTAGATGCCTTAAAAATGATCACGGCCTCTTTCTGATGACTAAAGCTGAAAGGGTATTGTAAAATACAGGGTGTAGCCAATGTAAGAAAAACAAAAATCAGGAATAAACATGAAATCAGTTGATTTAGTTTGCCTTTAAGTAAAATAGGACGACAACAAAGAGCTCTTGATTGTAGGAGCCGAATCAGCAAATAGAAGAAAAATCCCCCAAAGAGTGAACCCTATACTTACAACCCACTTGAGGTTTGCACGCCGACAGACTAGTCACTAAGTATAGATGGTCCTCCCACTGCTGTTTTGTACAACTTTAAATTTGTCTCTTTCTTTGGTCTGGACCTCAAGATACATTCTAGGTTCAGATGGTGTCACTTTGTGCTCTCTAGCTGATGCTTCACATACACTAAAGAAGTCACAACAACTTTTCATGAGAACACTTTTTATGCCAACTCAACTCATGCCCTCTAATGGAAGCAAAAATAACGAAGGCTGGTGGGATGAAATGCCGCTTGGTTTGGGCTGGGCTAAATTCAAAAGGAGTCGAACACTGACAACACCGCACTCAGGGGAGGAACCAGACGGTGCGTGATGGTGGAAGGCGCAGGTGGCCATTGGAGCCATTGGTTCAGAAGCTCTAATGCTGAGCACGGGCAGCTCCAGGAGAAAATTAAGAGCTGAGCTGTCACAGAAATGACTGTTTTTGTTGGTTGTTTTAGAGGAAACACGTTGAAGAAGCACAGTGGCTACTACATGTAAAGAAGGCCACACTCTCTCTTCCAAAGGTGAGTTGAAGGAAGACGATTCACAATTGAGTCATGTTTCCTCTGCCTTGATCTTCTCTCATCTTCAAGCTTTCAGCGCCCTGCCAACTCCCCTCTCCCCCAGCCCTAGCCCCAGGTGGTACAAATTTTATCCTTTTCTTCCTTCCCATCCTTTCCGGTAAGGCGTGCCTCCTGAGTCATCTCCCTCCTAAGTGTCTTTGCTCCTCTTATGGTGCCTTTGTCCCATCAACCTTTGCAAATTTTGGATGACAAACAAGTCCATGGAGCGAGAATGAGGGCTAAGATGAATGCCATGAAGGAGAGGCGATAGATGAAGAGAAATTTATGACCCAAATAACAGAATGGGGCAACACCTAATGTGAGCAGGGATCAACAGCAGCCCCAGGAGGCCGTGGTGAGTGATTGGCAGATGAACAGCGAAGTATGGGAGAGGGTGTTTGGAGGGAGGCTGACGGCTTCAGTCTCAGTGTTGACATATGGAGCTGGAGGACAATTTGGATGACTATCACAAATCACAGGGCTCTGAGGCAGGAGTCTTTCCCAGTGTAATGTTCAGATACCGCGTTGACAGACAAGTTTTCACACACGCAAGGTATTTCAAAAGACATGATTTTAACAGGCGGTATGATGAGTGAGGCGAAATGTCGGGCTAAGGGGTTTGGGCTTGTCTTGCAGGCCATGAGATTCACAGAGCGACACTGACTCGGGAATCACTTCCAGGTAGGTTTATTTTACAGAAGATGAAAAAATGTACAGGTTGAAAGGAAGAAAAACCAAACTTGAGGAGAAATAAAAGGCTTTTCTCTTGGTCATTAGAAGGGTGACAGATCATGAAGTCCAGATCGATGATGCTGGGAATGGGAAGGAAGGAACGCGTACAGAGGCAAAGTGTTACCTAGTTCAAGGTACAGGAAGACTGGGTCTGGTTGCTGGCTTTGGGGCCTCATCATGTGTGGTCTTGAACAAATAACATTTGTCCCCGTGTTGGCTACTTTTCTGTTGCTGTGATAAAATGCCATGTCTAAAATCAATGTAGGGAAGAGTTTATCTTTGACTCACTTTCAGAAGGCTAGAGTCTATAATGGCTGGGAAGATGTGGCGTGGGTCAAGAGCAGAAAGCTGGCCAGTTCTGTTTTCATCCACGCACTGGAAGCAGAGAGAATGAACAGGTAATGGGGCAAGGCTATGAATCCTAAAAGCCCACCTCAAGTAACATAACTTCCTTCAGCAAGGTTCCGTCTCCTAAAAGTTCCCTAATTGCTTCCAACAGTGCCATCGACTGTGGATTAGTCAGTGACTGTGACTGTTTGCCTGTGGAGGACACCATAGTATCTCCCCCAGCCTCAGTCACCTTACCTATAAAGTGAAGATGGATACCATATCCATTTGTCATGCTCCATTACTGTGAAACAGAAACCACACCGGGTTCTTAGCACAGCTGCATGAACTAAGAGGGCTTCCGACCACTTCAAGTCCGGTCCCTGTTAGCAGATCTGATTGCGGACTAGAAGCATCAATAGGAGCAGGTGCCCCAAAGGAAAGGAATCACTGATGACAGGTTTCGAAGTTGGGTCGCTGGAAGTGAGACCACAAAATCCAAGAAATCAGGAGAGGCTGCCCCGCCAGCATCCAAACTCCACTGGACATCCTTCTTCCCTTTTGGAGAAGGTTTGCACCCTTGCCGCTCACGAGCTGGGTTGATCTCTCTTCTGCCTATGGAATCCCAGCTTCTCAAAGCCTCTGTTTTAACCTGTCTTCTTGCCCTTCCAGGGTGATGTTGTTTTTTCCTGAGATCATCGGCTGGGTCTATGAGGCATGCTCGATCTCTTTGATTAAAGACTTGTTCAGCCACATCCTTGGTGTTTTCTTCAGGGCATGCTCTCATGTTTTGCATTGTGGGTAGGCAGCTTATTCTTAAAATCTTCAGTTTCTGATTCTTTGTTGTTTCTTCAATTTCTTTCTTTTTTTCTTGTGTTTTACTATAAGCAGCAAGGACAAACCAGGTTGCCGCAATATTTTTTTTCCCCCAGAAATCTACTATTTAATATGCAAGCTCCTACTTATAAAGTTTACTATCCATTCAATGGAACCCAGTGCAGTAAAGTCCTTTATCATTCTGGGACAAGGACCACATTTCCTCCAGTTATGCATCTTCCTCCAGTTATGATCAAGACCTCACCCCAAGAACCTTTAACACTCATTTCTTGATACTTTCTCTTCAAGGCATTATAGGATACTCTTTGGGTCATGTACCTCAAAACTCTCCCACTTCTTCCCAGTTTCATAGCTGCTTTCACATGATCTGATGCACAGATTCACATTAACATAGCAGAACTGCCATAAGCAAGTCCCACAAAGCGGCTAGCTTGAACAATAGACATTTATTGCCTCCCTATTAGGTTGAAATCTGACGTGGAGGCATTGGCAGGGCTGGCTTCTGCTGAGGACCTTGGGAAGGAGCTGTTATAGCCTTCCCTTGGCTCGTAGATGGTCACGTTCTCCTCGTATCTTTTCACGTGGCACTCACTATGTGTGTGTTTCTCTCTGTGTCCAAAAGGTCCCTTTCTATGATGTTGCTGTGCGCACTGGATCAGGACTCACCCTGATGATCCTCTTTTGATGTCTCACCGCTTCGCAAAACCCCGTCTCCAAATAAGGGTCGCATTCTGAGACGTTAGGGGTCGATCAGCCCCGCACCCCCGCGTGTGTGTTTCTCTATGTGTGTCTCTCTCATTCAGCCCATAATAGTGTTTGAGAGGGATTTACAACCAAGGTTTTCACATGTGGGTTTTATAAATCAGCCCCGTGCTTTCAGGGAACTGCAGGTTTTGACATTTGTCTATTTTCACGGGAGCTTTCAAGTCCAGGCGAGAGCAGGCAGAGAGATCACATCGTGCTTCTTGTTGTTGATAGTAGCTTCCTCTGGTGTTGGGGGCAACGGAATGGCAAACGGATTCGGTTTCCAGCCTCACCATATATGGGTCTCTTGGCTTCCAACAACGTGAGCTTTCTTTGATGAACTGCTTTTTTTTTTCTTTCGTCTTAGTCTTTTCTCTGCCGAAGTAGATGCCTCCTCTGCACGAAGCTCTTCGCAAGGACAGAGAATTTCTATCTCTTAATGGAGCAGAGTCACAAGATTGTCTGTTCCTCCGCTTCTGCCTTCATATACAAGTATCATGTTTTCTACGGCTATTTAGAGCTTTGGCTGGAGATGACCCTATGGAATTGCAAACTACACTCCTTACAATACAGGCCAGCCACTGGATGGGGTAGGATTTTTTAAGAAAGTGTGAGCCTATAGCAAACTGGGTTTTGAAACTCTTATGCAAATGCACCCTTGTAATGAGATTTGCAATCCTAACTTCTAAAGCATTCTCTCCTCCTGCCATCATATTATGTATATTCTATGGACGCAAAATCCTCAAGTTTTCTGTACTATCAACTTGGATGTTGCTTTTTCATTATTCTCTCCTTCTGTCCCCTCTCATTTCATATTTTACTGTGATGTACTTCCTGTTATGTGTAAAAAAAAAAAAGAGGCACTTGATCAGAAATATTCAAATCTATGCGCATGCACCCAGGAAGGAAACTGCTTATTATCCATGGAAGCTGGAGCCCATGCTTCCTGATTGTCTGTAACATTTTGTCAAAGTCTCCGTGAGTCCTGTCATCTGGCACGGATCTCTGCCTCATCGGAGGCCTTCCCAAGCCTGTGTCTCGTTTGTCAGCTCCTATCTTCTGAGTGACAGAGCCGGCTTACTCTGCGTTGATCGTCACCCCCTACATCATGCCAAGGAAACAGATGGAATGAAAGAAATAGGAACCAATAAGATGAGAAAAGTTTCATTTCCTTGGTCTTCCCACAGTATGCCACCTTCCTTCCGAAGCCAGAGTTTTTAGGGGGAAGAGACACAGCTTCTCTGAAGAAGCAGAGACTTTAGCATCCTCTGGGTTGTTCATCAGTGTGCCTGGCCGGCCTCTTCTTTTTCCGTTCTCCTGTAATAATCACAGTGTTTAGTCCAAGTGTAATCCCCGCCCCTACCCCGTTCCCTTGGGTTGTGACTATATGTGCTTGTCAGGGGTGAGAAGTATGAAAGGACCAAAAGTCTTCATGACTCTATCAAGATGTGTAGGTGGAAGGAACAGGCTATGAAGTCAGTCCATCGTTCAAACCAAATAAGGCTGTTTATAGATTCTGTGATCTGTGGGGATTTTTATCTCCTTGAGCCTCAGTCTCCCCATCTTGAAGACTATCAAGCTCACCATGCTATTGTTTGCTTTCAAAGGAAGTGTAGGGGACATCATCCCAGGGCCACACACTCTTGGTTCCACTGATGTCCATTATTACTGTTGCTTGTGGAATATTAAAACATGGAGGGAGACACAGAAAACAACGGGCTAGTCAGTGTAAAAATCCCTTTAAAGGGTGGTCATTGAATCTGTCTTAACTGGAAGAAATAATATTCTTTTTGGCCCGATTAAGAGAGAGTAAATAGCTGGGGGGTTGGTGCACGCTTTTAATCCCAGCACTCGGGAGGCAGAGCCAGGTGGATCTCTGTGAGTTTGAGGCCAGCCTGGTCTACAGAGCGAGATCCAGGACAGGCACAAAACTACACGGAGAAACCCTGTCTGAAAAAACCAAAGAGAGAGAGAGAGAGAGAGAGAGAGAGAGAGAGAGAGAGAGAGAGAGAGAGAGAGAGAGAGAGAAAGTAATCAGGTATGTGCTGAAAAACATATATCCAACCACACACAAAATGTCTGTTGCAGGGCTGGGGAGATTGCTTAGTAGGAAGAGGAGGTTTGCATCCCCAGCACCCAGAAAAGACCTGGGTGTGTGTTTTGGTAAAATCTACCTTCCATTCCTTGCCCTCCAGTTCCTCCATTCTTCTTCCTTTTTTTCCTCCCAGCTTTACACGCTCTTGTTCTAAACCCGCCGAGCCCACTTAGTGCTGCCAGTGAACGGGTGTGTGGAAGACCATCTGGGGGGGACATTGGTAGCCTATCTGGGGCCAGATTCCTAAAGAAGACTCCCATTCCCAGCAGCCATCAGCTGTCAATGGCTCTTCAGCTAAGGGTGGGACTCCATGACCTCCTACCCTATCCCTGCTGGGATTTTGGCTCCTTTGATCTTGTGTGGTCTTATGCATGAGGTCATAGCCTCTATGAGTTAAAGTGTGCCACAGCCCTGTGATGTCGAGCACTATAGATGTCTATTACCTTGACTCTTCTAACTTTTCTATCTCCTCTTCCATGATCATCTCTGAGTCTTGAGGGATGGGACTATGGTGCAGAAGTTTTATTTAGAGGTGAGCAGTCCACAGCCTCTCATTCTCGTCATGTTCGCTGGTTGAGGGTCTCTGTATCATTTGCCATCTACTGCAAAATGAAACTTCTCTGATGAGGGTTAAGAGATGAACTAACCTATGATTGTAAAGATGGTAACTTAACCTTCCTAATGTTGCAACACTTTAATACAGTTCCTCAAATTGTTGTGACCCCCAATCATAAAATTATTTTCATTACTACTTTATAACTGTAATGTTGCTATTAGGAATCATAATGTAAATGTCTGTGTTTTCTGGTGGTTTTAGGCAACCCATGTGAACGGGTTATTCAACCCCCAGGTTGGAACCACTGACTTAGGGGAAAGTTGAATATAGTACCCATTAAACAGAATAATGGTGTTAGGTTCTCCTCCAGGGTCTATGACCTGGCCACCTGTAGTATCTATACCTATTTGAGGGTACCAGGGATGAGTTCCATCTGGTAAAGTGGGCCTTAAACCCAAGTAGAAAGTGGTCGGTTGCTCCCATGATGTTTGTGCCACTGCTGTACCAGCGGGCATGGCTTCCAGGTCAGTGATTACTGTAGCTTGTGGTGTCACAGATGAGTGAGACCATTAATCACTTTTCTCTCCTGCTACTCTTCACGGAAATTTTCAGCACTAGGAAAACTAGCCAGTAGGGGTGAATCTTCCAGGTAGGTACCAGTTTGATGTTTCCATATCCTCTGACTTAAGTATGTGGTGTCTTCAGCAATACGTTCTTCCCTACCACCAAGTTCTAGAGGGTAGCCTTGAGCAATGGCAAAACCGTCTGTCAGTTTGGGGAGGGAAATTTCTGAGACTCCGTTGGCCAATAATTTGAAATGGGGCAACCTATATCTAGCCTTGAGATTTTTATTTGATAGCCCATGGTTATTGGGGAGTCACTGTCCTTCCATTATAGGGAGACTCCATTTACACTCCTCTTATATATGTGTACGTATATGTGTATATTTATGATTCAGGAAGATGTTATACCAGTAGATTTCCAGATGACTTCCTTAAAAGTCATTAGTGTCAATTGTCCCCTCCGGTACCCTGTCTTCTACTCTGCCTTTCCACACATTACTACATTTAACCCTTCCTGTTCCATTATTACCCTCTCCTCATTTATACCACCTGCTTTCCATCCCTCCCTCCCTTGGAAAATTTAATCTTCAGTACACTTTGAATCAGGAAATAAGTCTGGAGTGAACTGCACTCAATCGCAATTTGTGTCCGTGTGGAGGTGACCAGTTAGCAGGAGAATGAGGAGGCAAGGAACTAAGGAGAGGGGTATGTGTGGACTCTGTAGAGGCAGGGGACAGAAGAGTCACAAAGCAGTGGCCAGTGTAGATGCAATGAGACCAGCTGCCTCTGTTAGTGGGCAGTTAACTGACTTGACAAATCAATTGTCTGCTGTTTCCCCTCCACAGAGATTGGGAAAAAGAAGCCCTATCCTTCTTCATGATTGCAGTGTGAAGGAGTGTCTTTATGTCCTTGAGAAAGATGTTCTGCAGTTGTGGAAGATACACAGACAGCTCAGTTGTGTGTGTGTGTGTGTGTGTGTGTGTGTGTGTGTGTGTGTGTGTGTGTGTAAGTTTACATTTGTAAACCATCTTAACTAAAGGAGGTGGAATGACCCGCCCCCAAGGTCGAGTGTCCCTAGGACAAAGAGGATATTATTTTGTCAGCCTTAGGTTTTCTTATGCAGACACTTCAAGGGGAAATTGGAGTTCTGCTGGGGATGCCCTTGGGCCCTTAGAAACTATGTTAGTGTTTGCTTAAGTTATTTGATGTGGGTAGAAGAGGATGGATGAAATCATCTGTGCTGAAGCTGTAGATTTCAGGTCCAAGGTTAAGGCCCCAAGGAACTTGGCTGGGGTTTGGTCAAGAGAAGAATCTTTGTCACTTGAATCCAAGCACAAATCGTCACATAACAATGCTGATGCAAGCAGATGTTTATAGAGTCATCTCCTCAGCTAGAGAATGATTCTGACCATCCGTTATATAGCAGGCTCCGAATTGGGCTCTGCAAGGCCTTGTGCCTGCACTCAGAGAGCTGAAATCTCTCTCAGGGAGCCAGACCATAGCCACCTCCAACAAAAAAAACTACTGGACCATACATTTTAGGAGGTGTGCCCAAGAGGAATGCAATCTGTATTTTCTTTCCTTTTCTTCTTAATCTTGGTAGAAAGACTTAAAAGTAGCAAAACTGAGGAAACTATTAAGTTGACACTTTATTGTATTTTTAAATTATGTGTATATGTGTTTGTGGATAGGTTTGTCCACATGAGTTCAGTGCCTGCAGAAGCCAAAAGAGACTGTCAGAAAACCTGGAATTAGAGCTATAGGAAGTTGTAAGCTGCTGGATGTGGGTGGCTGCTGGGAATTGAACTTGGTCCCCTGGAAGAGCAGTTTGTGTTCTTAACCACCGAGTCCTGTTTCCAGTCTCACTAGTATTATTTAAAATAGTGAAAAACTATAAAGGGTTCAAATGCCCAGTAAAACAGGTTATTTTTCTCTAAAATAAAAATCTTTGTTCTTGTGCATATAGGCTTAACTGAGGGATGGTACTGGCATCCTGTATTGAGGGGCTCTCCAGTAACAGTTTTCTGAGACGTGTGGTCATATCTGCCTTAGGCAGGTGCGGCTATTCCTTATGGCCACCTTGCGATGCCTCTCTGAAGACAATGTATGGAATAAAAGGATGAAAACGGCTTTGTTAGAGAAATGTGTTCGTTCACCGTCTACCCCGTGGTCCTCCCAGTAACTGTGCATTTGGTTAATGATATCAAAGTTAGGGAGCCTTTGGGTCCACGTAGGCTGCCTCAGGAGTCAGCATTGTTATCTTCTGTGCATTTAACATTTAGTTTCACCTCAGATGTATCATTGTTGGACCTTGTTTCTCCTCAATAGTACTTATTTTCTCTGCTATTCTTGTGTTTCATTGTGAACCACATAAAATCCTTTCTGGACCTAGACAAGGTATAAATAAATTACATAAGACATTCCTGAAAAGAAAGTTAGCAAAATTTTATCAGTTTCCCTTTTGGATATTTGTGTGTTGAAGTGTTTTTAATTATAGTCTTTAAATTTGTCCATGTTCTTTCTTATAAGAAACACGTGTTTTTATGAGCAGATATAATCATTATAAAATTTTGTGGAATGCTCTAAAAAATTATTTCATAAATGAAACTTATCTTCTGCTCAAAGCACTTGGCACACAGCAAAAAACAAAGAAGTTACTATTATTAGCACTTGAACTTGGTGGGACACTTGTAAAGTCATAGGAGATTAAGTTTGCACTTGACTTCCACACAGCCTTTGCTGTGGCACACACTTTTTGGATAGAAGTGTGGTTCTAACATTATTATCCTTCAACAACTCTGTTAGGTTCCTCAGAAAATAATTTTATATGGAATTAAAAAGATTAGAGTAAAATTTGCCCTAGACACGTAAACTGCCTCTGTGTAAATTCAGATAGCTGGGAAGTCGTTTTGTTAAACCATTACAGTTTTTTCTCTCTCTCTCTCTCAAAAGTTGTTTCTGTGGTTGGCTGCACCAAGGTCTCCAGAATACTTAAGAGGGTCGCCAGAATATTGCCTCTGCTTTTTCATCCTCAGCATCATACATTCTCCTGCAGAGACCACTAATTAAAGAAAGGCTTCTTCCTCTGTGGAGGTAAGCAGGGTCACTTGTCTCAGTCCCTCGTAAAAGTGCCTTCTTGAAGTTTCCTTTCTTCTCAAGAGCTTCTCTGGTCTCTCCAGCATCCCGCTCTCCGAGTCTTCATTCTTCTGATGCCCTTTGGTCTTTGTGTTGCGTCTTGTGGCTGTTCCGTGAAAGGCTATTCTCTGAACCCGCTTCCCGAGCTGCTGCTGGCTCAGCTGTGCACAATCTAGGGTTGCGCGGGTTATTAAAGGGTGGGCAGCATCTTTAGAACGGTTCATGGACCTTGTTATAGGCAACAATAAACATGTGAGGAGGGAGCCGGGAGTTGGGTACCTCAGGAATCTTCACTGTGGCAGGTGTTAAGAGGCCTGTAGAGGTGGATGAGGATTTTTATTATTTTCTTACCAGGCTTTATGTTGGGTGGTTGAGCTTGCATAGAAATGATTACAATGCTCTTATTGCCTGAATCAAGGTTAAACAGACAAATGCATAGTAATGTCCCTGGCCCCTTAGTTAAAGCTCTCTTAGGCCCTTTCTAACAGCCCTGCCACATAGAACAATACTACTTCCCTGGCTTTATAACGGTCACTAGCTATTGAATTCATGTTAGAATTTCAATTGGGTTATAGTCTGCCAAACATTCATAATATATGCAGAAAAGAAGGATTTGTGTGTTTATTCTGATCTTCAATATACATTTTTTGACAAAAATAAAATAAAATAGTTCTCATTAAAACACAACAATAGAAATGCACCAGAATCTTGATTTTTTTTTGTACAAAAAAATAAAAAATGGAAGGCTTTTTAAACTATTAGACTTTGCAAGGTATGGATACTGTTTTGCCAATAACAGATGGGAAAGGCACTAAAGCTAACAATTATAATGGAAAATAATGGAAAAATTAAACATTGTTCTGTTAAAAACAAAATAATTTCAATAGGAAGGTAAAATAAGCAGAAGGCTTCAATAGGCTTGTTATATTAAAGGCATTCAGGGTAAGTATAAATCCATTCATTTCAACCTTTGTTTGACATTACAGAACACTGGGCACCACTTGGAGAATGAGGGAGGACAGAAAGGAACCATACATATAGCTTCTTCTAAGGAAGATGACAGCTTATTTTGTTAAAATGTTTAAAAACGGTCCATTAAAATGTGAATTATGAATTTCAGGGAGCCGTACATTGCACGAGAGTGCAGTTGAGTGGAAGCAGGCAACACTGTGGGTTGGCAGGAGGGATGCCACGGAGGCCTGTGTTTGCAGTTAAGTCTACCACTTGGACATTTACTTCACTTTTCTGTATCTGAGTTTCTTCTATGTAATTGGATAGTAACTCTACTTTGGCTTGTTGCAATGATCAAAGGTCGGTATATGTAGTAGGCTAGCAGCAGCATCTTTCAAAGGGGATAATTACAAGATGGAATGAGCCTGGGTCCCTGTATGACCTTGCGGAGCAAAGCCACCAAAGGAGCTGCAGACCACCTTCTACTGGACTGCTAAGTGAGGAATACAGTTCTACCTTTAAGTTATACACTAAACTGGCAATGTATGTAAAACACTTAGAATAATAGTACTTCCCAGTTAGTGTCAGTCAACGTTGTGATTCTTCTAGTGACTTCATGGGCAATGTGACATTTGGGCACTAAAAGAGACACCGAGGGTAGTTTTTCTTTGGGTAGTCATGTATGTAGGTGAACAATGTTGGTTTTGTTGCAGAAGAAGGGGGACAGATAACTGAAGGAGTAAGCAGTCTGTACTACCCAAAGAAACATTCTGGTTCATTCACCCGTTAGTTCTGGTCCATCCTGGGCACAGCCCTAGTTGTTCATATTTCTCTTCAAAATTGATACCTGTATCAAGAAAAAAAAAAGTCCCCAGAATGACATTTAATCACTTCTATCTGACTAGACAAAATAAAATAACAAGTCTATTTATTTCTCTAACATCTAGTTCAGGGATTGTAGAGCAAAAGGCAATGAATATATATTGAATGACTTAATAAATTTTGAAAGCAAAGATTTAAAATTACTTACTTTGAAAATTCTAAAAATGCTGGGCAAGTCTTCCAGGGTATGTAGTAAAGGTGGTGGTATGAAACTCGTGGATAAAATGAAGTTGGTGAATGACTTTAACCACTGCTAGTTGAGAGTTTAGTTAGAAGCATGTAGAGAGCCGTGCACGGCCATGCCTCAAAGATGGTGCCGGTGTCCGGCTTCTGCCTTCCCGATGGCAGGTGCTCCTTATTTGGCTAAGGCTAGGATCTGACTTGCTTCCGCACACCTGGACCTAATCTGGCTTGCTTGCATATGTCTGACCCTATCGGCATTGTCCACGTGGCACCACGGGGTTGATTGCCCAGTGGCTATAAAGGGCGTGGGCTGGCTTTCCCCTAGAGGAAGATCGGAGGAGAGGAAGGAGATAGAAGATCGGAGGAGATGGAAGATCGGAGGAGAGGAAGGAGATCAGAGAGCGAGTGTGAGAGAGAGAGATAGAGTGAGAGTGAGTGAGAGTGAGAGTGAGAGTGAGAGAGAAGAAGTTGGCTTTCCCCAGGGTCAGAAGATTGTTCAAGGTTCCTGAATAAACTGCTTGGAGAAGAGCCTGGCGTCGCATCTTCCTTGCTGGTCGAGGCAGATGCGACAGAAGCACCAGATCACAGTATGAAGTGGACATAGCCTGGGTTAGCAGTTCTTAACCAGGAGAAGGTAGATCGTACTATAGGCTGGAATGAATACCTCTTGGTATTCATACTGAAATCCTAGTCTTCAGTGCCAAAGACGTCTAACACATGCCTGAAGTTGCTGATATTATCAGAGTACACACACACACATACACACACACACATTTTTTTTCTATACACACATACTCATGTGCTGGCCAGTTTTATGTCAACTTGACACAAGCTAGGTCACAGACAGGAAGGAGCCTCCACAATTCAGAAAAGGCCTCCATAATACTGGGCTGTAGGAAATGCTTTAGGGCATTTTTAAAATTAATGATTGATGTGGGTGGTGCCATCTCTGGGCTGGTGGCCCTGGGTTCTATAAGAAAGCAGGCTGAGCAAGCCATGAGGAGCAGTACTCCTCCGTGGCCTCTGTATCAGCTTTTTGCCTCTAGGTTCCAGGCCAGCTTGAGTTCCTGTCCTGACTTCCTTCACGGATGGACTACAATGTGAAAGTGTAAGCCAAATAAACTCTGTCCTCCCCAACTTGCTATTGGTCAGGATATTTCATCATAGCAATAGCAATCCTAACTAGGACACTATAATAAAATTTAATCTATAAATCAGAGGTGGCGAGAGCTGAATGATTATGATAATAAAGTATAAAATTATAACAATATTTTTAAATAAAAGTTAGATGCAGTTAGTCTCTCTGTTTAATTTCTGTAATTCTTTACTCAATGCTTTGGGACTGTGGTTAACTGAGGGCAACTGAAGGCTATGGTTAAGCAAGGACTACTATATTTGGAGATTTAAAGAGGCAGTTAAGTAAAAAAGAGGTCATCAGGGTGGGCCCAGATCCGATATAATTGATGTTCTTATGAGAAGAGAACATTAGGACAGACGGCGAGCTTCAGAATTATGGAGGAACATAGGGAGAAGTGGACCCTCTGTACACCAAGGAGAGAGGTCTTGGAAGACATCAGCTCTGTTGATACCTTCATCTCACA
The DNA here is from genome assembly GCF_007827085.1 of Peromyscus californicus insignis. NCBI lineage: Eukaryota > Metazoa > Chordata > Mammalia > Rodentia > Cricetidae > Peromyscus > Peromyscus californicus. Next base: position 10,533,824 of record NW_026294514.1, on the reverse strand, counting down.
CGTCTAGTTTCCAGATCTGTGAAGGAATTTCTGGTGCTTGGCCACCCCATCTGGGGTACTTTGTTAGGATAGCCCTAGTGATGGGAGCCATACGCCCAAGTGACCCTTGACACACATGCCGCCATGTTTGGGCTTCTCTCCTCTTTTTTTAGATCTAGGCCTTGCTTAAGTCTCCATGGCACCAGAACCTCTTCTCACAAATACCAGAACCTCTTCTCAGAAATCAGGTGACCGTGCTATAGTTAGGCAGTTAGGCAGTTAGGCAAAAGTAGATAGATAAACCCCAGAACAACATTCCCTACCGGCCGAACAACCCATGATTAAAGTCCCCTCTCTGCTTGCACCCCACTTTGCCCCTGCCTATATATGCCTTAAGAGGAAAATAAAATTTTGGAGCTTGATCAGACATCCTGTCTTGCTCTCATTCTTTGTGTCTCTTGTCCCTCTCATTTGCCGGCCCTCCCTTCAGGTCCCCATTGAAGACCCCGCTGGCCGGGGTACCCTAGAATCCTAATACAGGGGCTTCTCTAAGGTAGCATGGTAAAGCCGAGACCAGGTTAAAAGTCATCCATCAAGCTATAGGACGGAAAGCAGGAAGACATTTCATAATGGTTCTGCCCCTAACGGTGATTGGTAACTGGAAGTTACTTCCTAACTGTATTCTCTTTCCTTCTCTCTCCCTGTCTCTTTCTCTATATTTCTCTCGGTCTCCTTTTATTTGTCTCTCCATCTCTCACCCTTCTTCCCTCCATTCTCTCTTCTCACAGCTTTATTAATATGCAATTCACCTAGGATTCAATTTACTCACTAAAAGCATTCGACGAATAATTGTGGTGATGATTTGTGTGTGCTCTAACAAATAAAGCTTGCCTGGAGGTCAGAGCCTGGAGTTAGTTTAGCCACTAGTTAATCATAGAGGCCAGGCAGTGGTGGGACACGCCTTTACTCTCAGCACTTAGGATCTCATGCCTTTAATGCCAGCACTAGGGAGGTAGAGACAGGAAGTGATGTGGCTGGGCAGGGAGAGAGGAATATAAGACAGGAGGAGACAGGAGCTCATCCCTTTTAGGCTGAGGAGTTGGCGAGGTAAGAAGTGGCTGTGGTTTGCTCTTTTGTCAATCTGATCTTTCAGCATTTACACCTATATCTGACTCCGGGTTTCTATTATTAAGACCAATTGGAATTCACACTACAAATAATTTCTAGTATATTCTCAGAATTGCAGTCTTCATTACACCACTGTAGGTACTTTTGTATCATTCTTATCACTGTACACCCTGTGTTAGTTATTTTTGCATTACTATGACAAAACACATTTGCTGTGGGATGGTCTGTATGTCAAGTGTGTTGCTGATTGGTCAATAAATAAATCACTGATTGGCCAGTGGCCAGGCAGGAAGTGTAGGCAGGACAAGGAGGAGAATAAAGCGGGGAAGTGGAAGGCTGAGTCAGAGACACTGCCAGCCGCCACCAGGACAAGCAGCATGTGAAGATGCCGGTAAGCCATGAGCCGCGTGGCAGGGTATAGATTTGTGGAAATGGATTAATTTAAGCTATAAGAACAGTTAGCAAGAAGCCTGCCACAGCCATACAGTTTGTAAGCAATATAAGTCTCTGTGTTTACTTGGTTGGGTCTGAGCGGCTGTGGGACTGGCAGGTGAGAGAGATTTGTCCTGACTGTGGGCCAGGCAGGAAAACTCTAGCTACACACATTACCAAGGCAACTTATAAAGGCAAGTGTTTATCAGGCTCTGCTCTCAGAGGGCAGAGCAAAGGCATGGTGGCAGGACCAGCCGAGAGCTCACATCTTGATCCACAAGTAGGAAGCAAAGATCACAGGGGAATGGTACTAGTCTTTTGAAACCCCGAAGCTCACCCCCCCCCCCCCGTGACACACCTCCTTCAGCAAGACTTCCTCTCCCAATCCTCCCCAAACATTTCAATCGATGAGTGACCAAGTATTCAAACAACATGTGAGCCCATGGGTACCATTCTCATTCAAATTACCACCATCTGCTCCCTGGCCCTTGTAACACAAATTGCTAAATGGTCTTTTAATAAAAAACAAAGCAAAACAAAGCAAAAAACCCTCAAGTCAGATATTGGGGTGAAAGCTGAAAGATCAGAGAAGCAGAACAAGCCACAGCCACCTCACCTCGCCAACTCCTCAGCTGAACTTGTTTCCTCAGACTGGAAGCCTCTGAGTCCTTACCCAAATGGATCTCAGCTGAACTGCTTTACCCACTAGCTATGAAATCCTCAGGAGACAGAGACAGAGAGAGAGAGAGAGAGAGAGAGAGAGAGAGAGAGAGAGAGAGAGAGAGAGAGAGAGATCGATCCTATTCCCTTGTGCCTTATATTTCTGTGTCCTGCCATATTACTTCCTGGAATTAAAGGTGTGTGTGTGCTTCCCAGTACTGGGATTAAAGGTGTGTGCCACCACTGCCTGGCTCTGTTTCTCTTCTAGACTGAATCAATCTCATGTGGTCCAGGGTGGCTTTGAACTCACATAGATTCAGATGGATCTCTGCCTACCAAGTGATAGGATTAAGAGTGTGTGCCACCACTATCTGGCCCCTATGTCTAATCTATTGGCTGGCTCTGTCCTCTGATCCACAGATAAGCTTTATTGGGGTGTACAATATATCACCACAGGCCCCCCATAGGCTTGTGACCATATAATAATGCAAAATGCCATTAGTCCAGCTGCCAAAGCTCCCATAGTCTTTTACAGTTTTAACACTGAAGTTCAAAAACTTTTCTGAGACTAAAGGGAATTTCTTAATTGTAACTCCCTGTGAAATTAGAAATCAAAATATAGTTTCAAGACATGGTGGAACAGAATGTACATTATCATCCCAAAAGGGAGGAATTGAGGCACAGTAAGGAAATACTGGACAAAGGAAGGGCCTACAACCCAGTGGGGTGAACTCCAAATCCTGTAGTTCCATGTCTGATGCCAGAAGGTTTCGATGTCTCTATCTATCTGATGGCTTTGCTGCCTGTGATGTGCTTCTCTCTCGGGCTCCTTCCACTCCCTGGGTGCAGCTCTCTGTGGTCGGTGTTCCATAGCTCTGGCATTTCTACCATTTTAAGGTCTCCAATACAATCCAGGCCTCACTTTCATAGCTTCATGAAGTGGCTTCTCAAGACCTCCACTTAGGGACTTCCCTGGCACATGCTTGGCGTCATTGTGATGTGATTCTCATTTTCTAAATTTCTTAGCTATTCCATCCCCTTTAAGTTACCATACACATTAACTATAAAATGCATTGTTTCAAGACATCACCTTTAAGTGCAGAAAACATTTAAAATTAAATAATCCAAGAAGTCATCTAATAAACAAGAAAACATGTGACTACCATGCACTTCTTAGGAAGCGACAGACTCCGTGCTGTTTCAGGCCAGCACGACTACATGCTAAGCGGCCTTTTGTAAGAATCCAGCTGTAATAATATGCCTCGCTTGGAGTGTATTAGGAATATATTTCTTTTACTGCCTTTTCCAAAAGAAGAGATTCATTAGGAAGTTTTCTCTTCCTTTGAACTCAGTAAGGAATTGTGTATGAATTATGCTCAATTTTCATTGAATTTCTCCAAGTTATTATGCTATGCCTGACATGAGCATCAGCGATGAGATGATATGAGATGCACACAGCACAGGGATGGTGTCAGGACTGTTGTGAAATGTCTCTAGTGTAAGCTGACAAACACCCTGGGATGAGAGTTGAATTCCTGTGATGTGCGCATCTTGGAAACCTTGTGGAGCGACATGGTATAACTGCTGCTTGTTCTACATTCTGTGTTAGGAACCCTTTTTTAAAGGAGTTCTTCATCTCTGCAGTTTTCCTGATGTGATCTCTGCACTGAGCAGCTATACTGTGGAATGCTTCACGTTGTTTACCTTGTGCCGCTGTTTGCTTGAGAAACATAAGGAACGGCTTTGAAAACAATTATTTTTTAAAAGAGATTAGGGGCTAGGAATGCTGTGGAGATGTGTGTTAATCTCCTCATCTGAATCTAAAGCAGCCGGGAACAGCCAGCTCATTGTTAGGTGTGGTGATTATGAATGAGGCACCTCTGTGTGAAACCGACAAGTTCTTCTTACAAGACCTTCCAAGCAGAAAATAATCTTTTCATTTCCTCTTCTTTACCTCCCAGAAGGGGGAGGGGATTTGCAAATAAACCCAGCTTTATACACGCTCAAGAATATATGGGTTAATTGGTTCTTTGGATTGGTCAATCTAGCTACAGGAAGGGTGATACCAGAGAAATCATGTAGGGTTCAGGAGGTCTTCCTGAATGTTAAATGAAACAGTGATTTTAGTGTTCCTACTGTGTTAGTTAAGAGTGTCCAGAGAGACAGGGTTAATAGGAGATACATAGATAATAGATAGATAGATGATAGCTTGGTAGGGATGGATAGATGTGGGAAGATTCATTAGAGGAACTGGCTCATGTGCCTGTCATAGTCACCGGGAAGTCATACAACAGGTCAGTTGTAGCTGGATACCCCGGAGTGCTGATGGCTCAGTCCAGGTATCGAGTCAGAAACAGGGAAGCTGATGTTGCAGTTTTTCCTTCATTCTAATACTGAGGGCCTGATAAATAGGGTGAAAGAGTATTGTCATACCAGCTCCCGGAGAAAAGAAAGAATGCAATGTCCTTTGTCTCCATTTTGCTTCTGTGTCTTAATTCTGAATCTGACCACACTGAGTCCAGTGTGCCCTCTGTCATCTTTGATGATCTGTAGAAATGTTGACAGACACTTAGAAATGTTTTACCTGTTTTCTTTGATTCCTTAATCTAGTCAAATTGCCACCTAACATTAATCATCACAAGGACTCAACACAGATAACACAGAATCCAAACATAGGCAAATACAGCATTGATGGAAAGAGCAGATGTTATTATTATTATTATTATTATTATTATTATTATTATTAGTGTGTGTGTGTGTTCTATCATGTAGTGCACATGTGGAGCCCAAAAGTTGACTTTGTGATTTTGAGATGGTTTTTCAATCACCACTATTCTTTCTTCCTCCCTCCCTCCCTCCCTTCTTTCTTTCTCTTTTTCTTTCTTTCTCTTCCTTCCTTCCTTCCTCCCTCCCTTCCTTTCCTCCTCCTCTTCCTCTTCCTCCTTCTTTTCCCTCTGCTTCTGATTCTTCTTCCTTCTCTTCCTCCTTTCTCCCCTCCCTCCCCCTCTCTTTCTCTCTGAAACAGGGTCCCTCAGAGCTTGGCTAGACTAGCAACATAATCTGCCCCCATCTCTGAACCCCATCTTGCACACAGCACTAGAGCTGGGGGTACAAGTGTGCCTCATGTGAAGTTAGGATCAGATGTTTGAGTGACAGGCACGTCCCTGCAAAGCTATCTCTCCAGCCCCATCAAAATATCGTTGTTTTATTGATATTCTCATTTGTTTTTTCTTCTGACCTTTACTTGACTTTTTCATCAAGTGTCTTTTCCCTTATTGTTTTTACTGGGTTGCCCATTTTTCACTGGGTTACAGAAATTTTGCAACTATTTCTATATGCAGTTGTGCACAAATGCATGTGTTGTGAATTATTTAATATAGTAATGCTATCTGTTTTACTAGTGGTCACTTTTTAAAGCTTTTTTTCTACATTTATCCTATAGGAGTAACCTACATGGGTGTGGATATATAGTTTTATTGAAAATATATTCAAAATCATTGAGAATATCGTATAGTTAGTAATACATACATTTGTTTTTCACAGTCTTATTCTTTAGCCCAAGAAGGCCTGAGTAATTCTCTTGCTTCAGCCTTCCTAGGTACTGGGATCATAGTGATGAGCAAGCATGCCCAGCTTTTATATTTTGAGTAGTACATTTTTTAGTTAAATTTTCTTCAGGTTGTTGAGATTGAACCTAGGACTTCACACATGCTAGACTAATACTCTACCACTGAGCTTTATCCTTAGCTTCAATTTTGAGTTTTGATAAAGCCTTAATGCCATAGTTTGGTTAAGAAGTATATCTGCAAACCAGCTCATTATTGAAGGCTTGGTCTTCATCTGGAGGGAGGGTTCTTAGAAGGTGATTGGATTGGAAGGAGAGGAGCATCATCAATGGATCAAGCTCCAGATGATCTCCAGCTGAATGAGCCATTGGGAGGTAAAACTTAGCTGGAGGAAATGCATGGCTAAGGATGTGCCTGGGAACAGTGCGTCTCGTCATGTCCTCTGCCTGTCTTGTAATTCCTAAATGCAGTGATGTGAGTGACCTCCTCTGTCATATGTTCCTGCTGCCATCTCTGGCTTCTCTTCAGGCCAGAACTGGAGCCAGTTGACCTTGGCTCAAAACCTCTAAAACTATGAACAAAAACGAAGTTTTCTTCTCCTTACACCACTTACCCAAGTTGTCCGGCACAGCTGTGAAGAGTCTGCTGACAAACTTTGTCACTTTTGTTTTTTACAAAATCATAAAACCCCGCGTCCTATATAAAGTTTTTTCCCTCTACCTGAAGTTTATGGAGGCACGTGACATTTTCCTTCTTAGAAACATCATCATTTTGCCATTTCAGTTAGGTTAAAGTTCTATCTTGAATTAATTTCTATGTCATGTTTGAAGAATGAGTTAAAGTTTAGCTTGCTTTCTGTATGCACACCTTATTGCGCCAGCACCATTAATTGAAAAACCTTTTTTTCCTATTTTGGCGCATGGGCTGGCTAGTGTTATGTCAACTTGATACAAGCCTTAGTCATTTAGGAAGAGGGAACTCACTTGAGAAAATGCCCCTGCCAGAGTGACTTGGGGGCAAGCCTGTGTTGTATTTCTTGATTAGCGATTGATGATATGCCCAGTACAGTGTGGGTGGTGCCACCCTGGTTGGGTGGTCCTGGGTTCTATAAGAACGCAGGTTGAACAAGCCATGGGGGGAAAATCAATAAGGAGCTCCTCTCCATGACTTCTGCTTCAGTTCCTGCCTTGAGTTCCTGTTCTAACTTTCCTCAGTGATGGATTGTGACCCAAGAATTGGAAACTGAAATAAACGTCCCACTCCAAATTACTTATGGTCATGATATTTTATTACAGCAACAGAAACCCTAAGACAGCCCAATAGATTGTTTTGGAGCACTTTAAAAAACATTTTGGTATGCAATGGTGAGTCTGTTTCTGAACTTTTTCTGTCCCATTGTGTAACTGTCTGGGTTTCCTCCAGTGTCCCAGTGGATCGATATTAGAGCTTTACCATAAGTACTGGAATTAGCCCTCCAACTTGGTTCTATTTCTTTTATCTTTGAGATTATAATATAATCACATTTCTCCCTTCCCTTTCCTCTCTTCAAACCATCCCATACACCCTTCACTGCTCTCCTTCAAATTCATGTTCTCTTTTTCACTAATTGTTATTGTATGGGCATATTTCTCTCTCTCTCGGATATATTTCCAAATATATCCTGCTCGATATGTATGACGTTACCTCTATGTATGTTTTTCAGGACTGGTCACTTAGCACTGGACAACCATTTTAGTTGACTGAAATAAATGTTGTACACAGGCTACTAGAGACAGCTAAACAGTATTTATGCTTGAAACCCGCACGTATAATTTCTTCTGTGAGATCTCTGTTGTTGGGATGGGAAGGCTTCAACTGTCTAATCAGAAGTTGAGCTGGTCGGTCTGTCTGCAGCTGCTTTCCACATTTCCTCCATGGGTCTTGCAGTTGAGCCGAGGGTGAATCAGAACGGTTTTTCTCCATAGTTTTGCTGTACAAGTTCATCCTTTCAAAGTCTCTCCCCACGCTCAGTGCCTCCCTCTGTGGGAGGCTTCTTTTAATTACTTAATAACCACTAGCCTGGTTGGGGCTGAGGTAGTGAGCCTTTCTCATTTTCCCCTTTCAGTGTCAGTCTTAACTAGGCCCTGTATCCTTGGACCTTAAGAGTGGTACTTCCCGCCGGGCGGTGGTGGCGCACGCCTTTAATCCCAGCACTCTGGAGGCAGAGCCAGGCGGATCTCTGTGAGTTCGAGGCCAGCCTGGGCTGCCAAGTGAGTTCCAGGAAAGGCACAAAGCTACACAGAGAAACCCTGTCTCGAAAAACAAAACAGAACAAAAAAAAAAAAAAAAAAAAAAAAGAGTGGTACTTCCCAAATGAGCCTGCCCTCCTTCCTGTGGTACTCACACGCTACCTTTCATCTCTGGCATGTTTTGTGGGGTAGCAAGTCTTTCTGTCCCTCATTTGTATGAGATCTTGAAGGATCTGGGTCCAGTATGGTTTCTTCTTCTCTCCAGGGATGAAGGGCACTCCTCTGTTTTGTGGCCTCGTCTCCCAGCTGGACTGAGGTTTCACTTGTGCTCAGGGATCTCAGGGACTCTTCAAGATTCCTCCAGCCACCCCTTGCTGGGGCATTTATTCTGTAAGGGCAATAGAGGAGAGGACTTAGATGGAGCTGCTACCTCCCCCAAGTTCCCACAGCAAGAGAAGTGTTCTGTGGCCTCCCATCCCGTCCCAGCCTTCCTAGCCAGTACATTGTAATGGCTGTGGAGACGAGTTAGCACTATCCGCCGTGGTTTTCAGGGCTTCTACACAGTCAACGCCTATGTAATTCCCTAACGGATGGATCATCAGCAACTCATTTGCACCGAACCCCCCTTTCTCTTGATCTCTCCTCCAGATGAGCAGTGCTGGGGTCTGACTCTCTCGGGGAGGCACTTGGCTTTCTGCTTTTAGACTAGACTTTTGGCTTGAAGACCTTACCTCTATAATGGATTCGCAAAGACATGTGGCTTTAAAAGATCCCCCAACCTTTCCTTGCTGTCAGGAGGAACTGCTTTGAGCTTCCCTCACAATAAGTGGCAATTAGAAGCCCTCCTCAGTCTATGTATTAAGTATTATGCAATGAAAAGAATATCTTTCAAGTTTTCATATTTTACTGGATTATTTCTGTTTTCGCCGCTGATTCTTTATTCATTTCCCGCTTGCTCCAGCACCAGATGTCTGTCTACCTTGTTCCTTTCCCCACCTTGTCCTTTCATAGGTGCAGGTTTCTCAATACGAACAGCTCTTTCTCCCAGGTCTACACCGCTGCCATTATTCAGTTTCCTTTGGATTTGGAATCCTTTTCCTTTCCATTTTGTATTTACATTTCTTCACTCTGCATGCCTCGTGACTGTCCCACAAAAAGGAAGACACTTCTATCAGCGAGTTAGCAAGAGGATTTAGAAGGATTTCTTCAGTAATCTTCTATCTTCAGTCTATAGATTGTCTAACTATCGAGTGCATTCTACCAGTAATTATTGGGTGACTAATAGATTTCTAGATAACCTCACGGACTTCACTGTTTCTACCTGTCAGTCCTTCCACTCTGCTGTTTCTGGGCTTGTATTTCCGGCCGGCTGCCTGGCACCTCCAACTGTAGTTCCTCTTGATACTTTAAGTATCTCATACGGTCGCCTCATCTCCTAGTTTCTGCTCATCACCTCATTTCAGGCACTATTCTAGAATCTTCTTGTCATGGTCGTCTCTCCATCCGTGCTCACGCTTCTTATTATAACAATTTCACCTTTTAAATTCCTCTGCGCCTGCCCTTTGCTGCTTCTGGTTGAGTCCCAGAGTTGGCCACCATCTCTCCTTTCGAGTAGCTTTCATGCCATCCTTCTGGAGCCGCTGTACCAGAGAGCAGGCCTCCGGAGTTCCTCCATTGTCAGGTGTCCTGGCTCTAAAGCTTCGTCCTGCTTTGATAGTTTGTCACACATGCTCTTATTTTTATAGTGAGCGTGTAACAGTGGAATATACTACATGAAAATAATGTACAGGTCAGTTTCCATCCGATTTAAAAACAATTATAGTGATAACAAAAATCCTCAATTTTTCATTATTAATTATAGTCTATAATAAATCCCAGGAAGCTCATTTTAGGTTCAAAATGATCACTTTTCATGTAGTCTCCAAAACAGTACTGTGATTTAAAAAGCTGTCAGCAACAATCCTTGGGACTTTGGTATTATCACTGAGAAGCAAAAGCTAACACAACGTTTTTCTTCCATTAGTCATGGCTTCTTAACTGATGTTTCCAGCTCCAATTTGTCTATTGGATTCTCCATGCTGCCACAAATGCTGTTTTATTACCAAAGTCTACCAGATCTTATTCTGATACCTAGGGGTTATTCCTTGTTATCTATCAAAATAGCCCAGTGATTGCAGACCTTTCACCCACGGGGCTACTGCTCCAACCTCACCTCACCTTCACTAGTCTTATTTGACATCTCTAGATGTTTCCTGCTGTCTACAGAAGATCAAATGAATTCTTTTTTAGTGTGGCATTTGACACCATATACTCAAAATACAGCCAGCATCAGTTCATGAGTTCAATGAATGATGGTACGGGCTGAACTATGTTCACATTGCCACTGCTATTGATTCATCCGGTACTTTCTTAGCGTCCTATGTCATTCTTGGCTTTTGATGTGTGGCAATCTTTGTACCTTAAACACCAAGTGACCTCCCTGCTGCTGCAGGATCTTGTTCCATGTCACCTGCGAAGCCTACCACGTTCCATTCATTCTCTTTCCTCCTCTTCTCTCTCCCTGAATCCCCCTGACCTCCAGTGAACTGAGGTCTTTACACGTGGCTTAAAAAAAATAATAAATGAATAGCTCTCTAGTCAAACTGGAGTTGTTTATAAATTTTGCTTTTGAGATTGAAAATATCTTTATAAAGAAAATGCCACTTTGGTCTATAACCATAAAAAGGCAGGGTGCTGGTAGCAAGTTGGAGGTGCATGTGGGAGGTGGGGGCGGGTAACAGGGAAGATGGAGAATTCAGGATGTGCTGAATCCTTGTTTGAGCTCTCTCCTTTGGACCTGAGGTAGCTTGGCAAGATCACCAGACTCCCTGGAATTCAGTCAGAACACTGTTGCCACAGGCAATTATTCTGCAAAGACAAGGCGGATGGGCGTGTACTGTATCCCAGTTGACCCCATGGTGAATTCAGGAAGCTTTTTCAGCATCAGTCAAAATGAGGGCAGTTTCTATTCTCAGGCTCATTTCTATCTTGGCTTTTTAAAACATAAAATGTTTATTTAAAAGTCAGCAGGGGAGACCCCTTTCCTGGTGCCAAGTCTTGTTTTATCTCTTCTTGGTCAGAAGCACTTAACAGGCAAGCACATAAAGCAACTATTGAAGGTAATTCCTTATTCCGTGTTCCAAACAAAGGGGAAAAAACCTTGCGAAGTGGCATTGTTTGGGGGCAGCGATATACATATTGTAGCATTTCATTAAATCCTTCTCATTTATGTGCATCACTCTCGAAGGTTACTGACAGTTGATTTAAAATATGTATCACTTTAGAGGGTGAGAGTACGTAAAATCACTAAATCAAATTTGCCATGAACATCAACTCAGAAAAATTAAACATGTGGACAGTTACCAAGGACGAAAGGCCAACGTGCCCCCATATGCGTTATATTCCCTCATCTTGAGTTGGCTGAATAACTAATTCTTCTTGCTTTTAAGTGTGACTGTGGGGTTCCTGTTGGAATCTTTGCCCATTTAGAGTCGATGCTTTGTGTACCAGTGGACTAGAGAGGATCTTATAGAAGAGGCTGTGTTTAAATCCTCTCTTCTGACAATGCACAGGGAAGCCGAGGGGGCATTTCCAGCACAAAGAGTCAATGGACTTCTTGTGTGCCTTACTGGAGTCAGCCATTTTCCTTCTAACAAGAGTCCTTGGCAGTACTTTGCTCTGTCGAAACGAAGGGGCCAACATTCACATGTTGAGAAACTATGGAATGTCCTTTTCACATCTTCTTTCTTTCTGTATCATTGTCTGTCTTTTCCTTTGTTATGTCTGGGGTTTCATCCTACAGATTGTCGGCTACAGGTGAATGGAAGTGTCTGTAAATGTCAACAAGAGGACATAACTCATCTTCTCTGCTTAGCTGTTTGATGGTGGCCCGGATCTGGAGAGGGTTCTAAGTGTAGCCTGGCTTGCAAACCTGTCCTTTGCAAAGGAATCAGGTGAGATGAGAGTGTTGGCTTGATTTAAGTGGCTAGGGATCAATATCAATCACGTCTAAGAAGCTGCTGGCATACTTATTTTTCAGGGAAATACGAGCCTTATGTTGAAAACTTCCTATGCTCTAGACACGGTGTTGGCACTGGGATTGGAGAAGCAGAATGGCTTTTGCCTTTGCACACTCAGAATCTGCTATTTGGAGCAAGGGGCTGCTGGATGAACTATGTCAGTGCATTGTGGTACCTGGCTGGTAGAGATCATGCATAGACTGCTACTAGTTATGGTCATTCCAGGAAGCTCAAAATATTTATTCAAGGAGCCTGTCTACATATAAACAATTTAATAAAAATACATATTGTAGAGCCATGGTCCCACTTGAAGTATTTTGACTTACTGATAAAGAGTAGACCACTGAAGGGAAGAAATATTTAGATTTCCTTTTTCAGAGTCCACACCCTATTGTTTTGTGTTCCTTATTGTCAAGAGTGCTATATTTGCTTGAGTGGATAGTCTCATCACAAGGAAAATATATAGAATCGACAATGTCATGGCCTTTAGGAACCTGCCCAAATTGAAACAACATATACATTTGTGCTCTACAGTTCCCTCACCCCAAGCATTTAATGATAGGTATGAGATTTCTCACAGGCCATCTCATCCATTAGACCACTGGTAAACACTCACTTGTCAAAGGTAGGTCCCGTGATTCAGTGGTGATGACTACAAATTCAAGTCTTCCCTAGCTTTTAGAAAAATATGGATGTTAAATTGTCTTTTGATCATGTTAAATGCAAACCCACTGTCCACATACGTCTTCTTTTAGGCCATGATCAAACACTCTTAGATTACAGTCTTTTTCAGTACCAGTTTCACTCATCCTCCTGGACCCGTTCTCTAGGGGGTAGAAGAGGAACTGTGGCCAGTCGTTAGAGTAAAAGAGATCCTGTCAGCAGGAAGAAAATCCATCCCTTGTCTTCCTCACTCAGAATGCTTAACAGTACTTAAAGACCACAATGTCCAGGCAGTGAACAGAGGTAAGGGTGGATGTTGATGAGGAGGACCTGCTTACTTTACAAAAGGATGAAAACCTCCAGAGAGGAGGCGTCCAGCCTCAGGGAGGATGCTCTGGCCCTTGACATGAAGGTCTTGGGGTAGGACGACTTTCTTCTGTTGAGTACGAGGAGGGAGAGGGCACACACAGAAGAAAAGACCCATGCTTTTCACTCTCCGTTCTGGGTGTCAGACCAGATGCAGTGATATGGTCAGGACCCAGATAGTGCCCCCCAAAAGAATGTTTATGTGGAGGGCGGGCTCAGGCACAAGGGCTGGTGATAGACTCTCAGAGCCCCAGAGTCCGGAACGTATCTCCAGTCCTGTGTTAGCGTGACTCACTCCAGATCAATGTGTCCGCAACGCATTCATTAGATTACCCTTCTGCCAGCACCAACACTTAATGGTGCACAAAGAAAAGCCTGTAAGGAACAAAAAAATTGTATTCATTAAATTTGTTCCTTGACAATATCACACATATACAAAATATGTAATAGCCACCATCACCCGTACCCACTCCCATCTTCCTACTCTCTCTTTCTCACATTCATGTCTTTTGGTTTTGTGCTCCACCAGGTTTAATGAAGTCTCTCTGTGTTCCTATGGGTTTGGAGCTAGCTGCTGGAGCCTGGTAGTGTAGCAGCACTCAATTGAGGACAACCGCGTTTCTCTCCCAGAATCTATCAGTAGTTAATAGTTCAGCAATAAGGAGTTGTTCCCTATGAGCGGGGGCCTCCTCTTTCCATGACCGCTTGTTGACAGGGACAGTCTTGTCTAGGCCCAGTGCAGGCAACTGCAGTTGTGAGTTCATGATCAGTGATGGTTGTGTTACGTTTGGAGAATGGCATCTCTCAGCATTTCACTCTATCTTCTGACTCTGACACACTTCCCATTCTATTTCCTGCAATGTTCTCTGGGCCTTAGGGGTGGTGGTATAAATGTCTTGTTCATGGCTAAGCCCTCAACCATCACTTGTAGTGGTATTTGCTGCACCCATGACCTTGGGCTATACGGGCACAAAAGAGGTGGTGCTTCTTGCTGTACCTAACCACTTAAAAGGAAAGGGAGAGGAGTCATGAAGGCCTTTCTCCCTGGTTCCTGCTTCCTGACTTGAGCGGACTGCCAGGTGGATTTGCTCCTGGTCAGAACAGAGGACAACTTCAGCAGTCTACTCAGTTCTGTATTCATGAGTGGATTTCCTCCATTTATAGCCTAATAAATTCCCTAATACTCCTTGAGCAGACTCCCATGGATTTCTTGCTTTACTCACTTATTCTTAGCATACAGGGAAACTATGAATCTCTAAATTCACGACTGTTCACGGCAAAGAGAAGCTTCTCTGGTTAAAAGAAATAATTAGAGATTTCTGACTAAGCTAGGAATAAAACCACCAAGTGACACAGTTTCTCACCCAAAAGACTATGTATCACACTTTGGAGATACTTGCATAGCTGTGTTCACTCCTGATCTATCCACACTAGTTATGACATGGAAGCCTTGATGTCAATCAGCTAATAAGAAGATAGTGAAAATGTGCTACCTGGACACAATAGAATTTTATTCAGGTGTAAAGAAAAATGCCATTATGAAATTTGTAGAGGAATGGATAAAACTGGAAAAAAATAAGTGAGATAATACTGGCCCAGAAACACAACTCTACATGTTTTCTCTCACGTGTGGATTCTAGCCTCAACTCTTCAGGTCTGTTTGTTTAACATGGAGTGCATGTGAAAGTCAGGGCACTAGGAAGAAGGACCTGGCAGGAGACTGCTTTAGGGGGGAATGATAGAAACAGGCAAAAGAAAGGAGGAATTGTAAGGGTGGAAGGGCTTGGGAGGGTGGGAAGACAAATGTATAGAGGCAGAGAAAGATTATTTAAAAAAGAGAAGGGTATGTAAAAACTATACAGAGACATACTTATAACCCAAATAAAAAAATATGAGAGATTGGAAGGGACTTACCCTACATGACTAGATAATGCTGCTTCCAGAAATAGGATGTTACTAAACAAAACTCCCAGTTCCAAGTATGGGATACCTGCTCAGGAGTTTGTCAGAGTGGCCCTAGAGGCCCCTAAACCTGTAGAGACTCTGGTCAGCCTTCTTGGTTGCCTTCCAGAGTTAGAGGAGAAGAAAGCACCCATGCTCAAGACATCACACATCCTTGTTGCAATATATAGAGCTGGAGCTGGGCTGGAAGTTTCCTCCCAGCTGCAGAGCTTTCACAGTGTTGGAAGGTGTTACGTGGTTTCCCAGGGGACAAAAGGCATAAGTGGTCTTACCCCACTGATAACCCTTCAAGCAAACCAACAAACAATCAAACAAAAACACAAACCCCCAAGTTGCTAGGCAAGATGTGCTCACTTGTGCAATAGTGGCTTGACTCTTGTGGGAGTAACCAACCACCATCTGAATGTATGTGGGGCTTGCTCCAGGAGAGGGAACCCATGTCTGATATTGTGAGCCGGGTTAACAGCCTACGTCTGTGAAGATTATAGGCCCAAGTGGTAACTTCTTTTGTTCCATAACTAGATTGATATAGTATCAAACTGCCTTTTAAATCTTTATTTATATCCCTAGCACAGTAGTTTTTAACAGTGTGGATTGGTTTGTATTGGTGTGTGTGATTGGAAGCATGTAACAAGTTCAGAACTATTGGTTAGAGTTATCTATGATGTGCTTGGTTCGAGTTGATTCATTTTCTTTACTGAGTAGCATGACATTATATGCATAGACTACAGCGTCCCTTCTCTTATGCACAGATGGCCAAGTGGTTTCTAGTTTGGGGATGTTGCAAACTGTTGATATGAACATTCCTGTATATGTCTTTCAGTAATCATCTACCTTCATTCCTAGCAGGACATACACGTGGAATTGGAGGTCATAGGGCAATGCTTGCATGCTCAGCTTCATAGGTGCTATGGATGAGGGTCAAAGTAATTTCCTCATTTATTCTCCTACCAAGAAAAGACAGGCATCCTAATTTTGGAGTGTACACATGACATGGGCGAGTGATAAGTGCCATTGTGTTTCTCTGATGATGTTAAGTTGGTCAGCTTTTCTAACTTCTATTGACAATTTTTGTATCTTCTTAGAAGTTTCTGTTCATAGCCTTTGGCCTTTCTCTTCTCTTGGCCTCTCTGCCAGACTGTCTTCCAGATTGTAAGATTTACAAATTGAAACATCCCAGCCTTCCATGACTTAAGGTATATAGTTTATAACTAAACGAAATGTATCAAAGAATAATACAAGAGGAGCTGCATGGATGGAGCTTCATCTACCAAACAAAGATTAGCTGGTAGCCTTAAGTTCAATAATAAAATCAACTATACTAATGAATGATGGGGGCCATGGCTTAATATATGCCCACTATCTGATATGGAGCAGAGCAAGTTGTTTAGAAGAAATGAAAACAGTCATATTTATTACTAGAACTGTGAGCCACATCATGGACATACACAGAAAGAGAACGTGGAATTGTTTAAATCCTAGTGCCAATTTTACAAAATGCCAGTGTTGGGGAAGCAGATAAACAACACGATTTAAGTTTTAAAGTAATGAATCAACCCATGTTGCTCCTAATTTACAAATTATGCTCTTGCATCATAGTTTAATTGTACCCTAATAAATGACTTGCCATTTTCAAGTATTGATTAATTGCATTAAAAATTTCATAATTTTCAGACTTCTTTGTGTAGATTCGTTTAGATACACAGACTCCAGTTACACATTCTGGGTGGGGCACCCCTAAAATCTAATAAGAGCACTGTTAATGAAACTATTATGCAACCCATGCCAATTCTGGGAAGAGATGCAGGAAAGAATTACCAACCCAGAGAATAAAAACAAATCCTCTACATTTACATTTTTATCCTTGTATTTCTTATGGGGGGGGGGTGGGTGGGAGAAGGAAAGATAGAGGGAAGGAATGAGAGAGGAAGAGAGACACAGAGAGATAAAGAGGAGAGAGAGAGAAAGAGAGAGATGAAGGGAGGGAGGGAAGGAGAGGGAGAGAGGAAGGGAGGGATGGAGAGAGGGAGGGAGAAAGGGAAAGAGAGAGAGAGGCAAGGAAGGACAGAGAGGGAGGATATGAAGAAGTCAGGAGAGAGAAAGAGGAAAAGGTAGAAATAGAAATGAAGGGGAGGGGAGAGGAGAAGGGAAAGGAGACAGGCAGGAAATAGAGGGGGGAGGGGAGAATGTAGAAATGGAAATAAAACCCAAACAAAGACATCTTACTCGCTAATTTCTTCTAGTCCTCTGATATGGGACACACTGAATTCCTTGCACTGTGGTGGTATCAGGTGGCACAATACGGTGTATTTCTAGCTACATTTACTCCTTATTATAAAAAAAAATGTTTTTAAAAATGGAATAGAACATTTTGGTTTAGAAACTGACCTGCCTTCTCATCTTTCTAAAATTCTGCCCCGTTTGCACAGAACCCTTTTCTACTTCGTTGTCTCTGTCCCTTCAACAAGTACTCTTTTCTCCCAGTGAGACCTAGTAGCACTTTAGAGGACGGGATCTCATAATCCTCATTCTCCAGGATTTTGAGATGGGTACGGAGGACTTCAGGGCAGCTGCCTCTGGCTCTGTGGTTTCTGCTCTGCACATATCCTGACCTAGGCCTTCATAGAATTAACACAGGGTACAAGTGAGCAAATTCCCGTTACCAAGTAACCAATGATTAACTGAGGAGCAATTCCCCTACTGTTCCTTTCTCTGTGGGCCTAGGGTTGGAATTAGTTAGAACTCTGGAGACTAAAGTAATCCATGCAACTGGATTATTTCTTTCTCTTTTCCACACCATCGTCCCTTCTTCCTGAAGAGCAATGCCCAGAGCCACTTGAGTTCACAGACACTGGCTTGAACATTCTTCCACACACACAGTAGCATTGTGACCAGGGACAGTCAAGGCTTTCAAGGAATCTGAGGCTAAAAGGGGCTCTTTGTGGTAGAAAAGATTATAAATTAACGTATGTAGAACATGCACACAGCGTCGCAGTAAGACTCTTGTAGGAGACAATAGAGGATCGAAATATCATATTATTTTGCTCGCTATCTTAGTAGTCACTTAGACAATATTATTCCTTAAAGATAGGGGAGAGCAGAAATGTCACACGGAGGAAGAGTTTGAGGACTGGAGATATGAAATACTGTTGTCCGAGGTAACAGTGCATGAACAAAAGAACACGAAATAGAATTAAGATCCCTCCCTTTTTTGGGAATGAAGCTCATCCCATTTCAGCAGGTGGTTTTCCATCTAATTAGACTGGGAACTATCATCATTAGATGGTACCCAAAGTTCATGCTATTAACAAATAGTTAAGCACTGTGTTAAACACAACCCTCTGCCTAGGGTCTGAGAGGCAGGACCAGCAGACTAAAGGTCAAAGAGATACCTGAACCTCAAGGATCTGGGTGACTTAAGTAGTTTTCTATGCGAATCATTACTTACCTTCACGGGGATGTCAACATCACTGTTAGTGCTCAATAGCTGATCACAACTAATTACTATGAAGGGTAGATATTCATTCTGCTGTGGGCGTGTTTATTAAGATTTTGCTTGGGAATGCTTTTGTACCCCTGTATGCATTATTTTCTTCCCTAGAAGGAACAGAATGGAATCCTAGTGTGAAGAAAACTAGTTTGTGACATTCCAGTGCAAGTTTGTTCAGATTTATGCATTTATCTGGAATTAAATCCTGAGAGAATCTAGCAATCACTTTACATTAGGACATCATCTAGTATAGATGCTGAATGGACAACGGGAAGAGGCAGGGTATAC
Source organism: Peromyscus californicus insignis (assembly GCF_007827085.1). Taxonomy (NCBI): domain Eukaryota; kingdom Metazoa; phylum Chordata; class Mammalia; order Rodentia; family Cricetidae; genus Peromyscus; species Peromyscus californicus. Next base: position 10,515,004 of record NW_026294514.1, on the reverse strand, counting down.
AGACTGTGGGTAGGTTCTTTATTTAATAGTTAAGTGAGATACAGTGGAGAGTTGACTGAAGATACCAGTATAAACATTTTTAGATTATTGATGCTTATGGAAATGTGTACATGATGACGTCATTTTCAGGAATTAACTTGTATTGTTGGCATACACACTCACTGGTATTTTGATTATGTATTAAGATACGGATTAAAAATGAGTGTGTTTTATTTCTCTGAACTAATGCACAGTCCCTTCTGCCCTTGTAAGCTGATGCTTGGGTTAGTTAATTTCTAAATAGTCACCCAGCGGATGAAATAATAGCAGCAGGAAGAATTTATTACACACACACTGGTAAGTACACACCAGTTATTTTAAACAGTTCTTCCGAGGACTCAGGTAATGGTTTAAGCACTTGCTGTAGTTCTCATCAATCCTAGTGAGGTCACTGGCATTGACCAGCCCATCTTACACTCTACTTCTTATCAAATCCATTGATACTTTATTAGACTCTTGGAACTTAGCTTGATATCAGGAAGAGAAGAAAGTCAACTTAAATGACATTCAGGTTCTGACAGCCTGGTATAACAGAAGGCTTGCTGAACTAAGCAAGGTAACAAGGTAACAAAAAAAAAAAAAAAAAAAAAAAAAAAAAAAGAGATGAGGACAGTCCTGTCTCTTACACAGCCCAGTTTAGGGTCTGATCATTTTATGTATGTATGTATGTATGTATGTATGTATGTATGTATGTTTGTTTCATTTTTTTCAAGACAGGGTTTCTCTGTGTAGCCTTGACTGTCCTGGAACTTCCTTTGTAGACCAGGCTGGCCTCGAACTCAGAAATCTTGTCTCCCAAGTGCTGGGATTAAAGGTGTGCACCACCACTGCTCAGCACAGTCTGATATTCATACTGGATATCAGCTGATTTTTCCTTCTTCACTTCTATTGGGTTATGGTTTATCACAGAGCAGTACTTATGACAGACACTGATGCTGAACTCTAGCACAATAGGTAGGTGGGAAAACTACCTTGAATGTTAGTCATTTCATGAGAGTCAGGTGTTAGTCTGGACTTTCTCTGAGCAGTATTCAGTTGCTGTGATGTTTACATCCTCATCACTTAAATTGTTGACACTTTTTGAATATTCTGGGAGAAAACTAGAAGTCAATAGGACTTGTTAAAAGAAAACAAGAAGCCGGGCTTGGTGGTGCAGTCACTAGCACTCGGGAGGCAGAGGCAGGGGGATCTCTGTGAGTTCGAGGCCAGCCTGGTCTACAGAGTGAGTTCCAGGACAGGCTCCAAAGCTACACAGAGAAACCCTGTCTCAAGAAACCAAAAAAGAAAAAGAAAAAAAGAAAGAAAAGAAAGCAAGAAGTGGAGTTGTCTTCCTTGTGCCACTTGACTGTTATTTATTAATCTCTTCCTATTAAGTGTTAACTCACAAAAATAACAAGTCAGCACGTTAATGGAAAAAGGAACAAAACCCTTGACAACTGAACATTTAAGCTGTGGGAAGAGGTTTTCTTAGCAGAACCATGAACTTCCCTGTGACTACAACCAATATTTTACTATCGCTTTCTTTTATACCCTTTACTTCTGAGGCTTTCTTGGCTGGGGGTTATTTTGGAAAAATGACTTTGCTAAATTTGTATTCTGCTAAACCAGGAGCATATTCATCCAATCTTCTCATCAATGAATTAATCCCCTAATAGATTTATAATGTATGCCATTGTGGAAAGGTGGGGCCTGGCTGGAGGGGCTAAATTACTGGGAGTGTGACATGGAGGTCCTTCTCTTGCTGTGGCTCCTTGCTGTCTCTCTTCTGTGATTCCAACCCCCACCCCACCACTGAGTGAGCAACAAACACTGTTTCACGGGCCTTCTCCATGACGTTCTGCCTTGGTTCAGCCCAAAGCAATGGATATCGCCGACCTTGTACTGAGACCTCTGAGAACAAGGACCAAGATAAATCTTTCTTCTCTTGAAGCTTTGAGTCGTTTCTCTCAACTGCTTACCGTAACAATAGAAAACTGACCGGTCCTTAGTCAGAAAAATTTTTAGCTATATTTATTTACTCATTCATTTCCTCTTTTTTTTTTTTTACTTTGTATGTGTGTACACATGTGCCGTGATGCCCATGTGGAGGTCAGAGAACAACTTTCTGGAGTCAGTTCTCTCCTTCCACCATGTGGGTTCTGGGGATGAACCTCAGGTCATCATGCTTGGAAGCAAATGTTTTCGCTCTCCGAGCCATCTCATTAGCCCTGTCTGATCAAATTTTTGTAACGATCTTTCTGTGTGGTAAAGGAGTCTTGTGTAATGAAACATTTTATGGTGAACCCTGAGAAGGCTGGTTGGACTCCTGAAGAGATGGCAGTATATCCAGGACTCACTGATTTTCCTTATTGTTCACAGAGTGCCCATTTAGCAGCAACTGTATCTGGATCAGTTTCTTGAGGAAGGAATCCATGATGCTGAGTTCATGAGGAATCTCCACAGCAAATATTCTATTCATTCGCTTCTATGTATACATCCATACGAGTTTTCTATAGATTTCTCTTGCTTTCCATTCTAATCCCTTTGTAGTTCATGATCAAGCAGTCGACTTATTTCCCACTTCTCAGGAGTTTATGTATATTTTTACCACTTCTTTCTTTCCACAAAAAGAAATAGCAGGTACATTTCTAAGTTCTTTTAAGTGCAATGCTACCCATGAGTGGGCATGAAAGTTAATTTAGTCCTGGGATAAGATCATGGTTGTGCCCTGTTGTTTATTCCAAGTGAATAAAAACTGCTTCTAACATTTCTTATAGATGAGTGTTGGAAATAATGCATTAGGCAGATGTGTAGCTGCGTGCCAACTACTAGAGGCAGTGTTAATCTACTGTAGTAAATATATTATGGTCACTGAAATTTGGTTAAACTTTTAGTGACGCCTGTCATATAGCATAATATACTTGACTTTTGTGGGTACCAGACAGGTGGCTTGAGAAGAGATGCTCTGCAAGCACCTTCTTCTCAACATTTATTAAATCTTTGGAATGATATTAGTCTCAGTTATTCCATTTGAATAAATTTTTGCTTTTGATTTTCAATCTTGGCCAACTTGAAAGTAGGGACTGGCATTGAGGGACTGACTCTTTCTCTTCTCCCATAGTGGTCTTTATACTGCAGGTCAATGAATGGGTAAAAATGTTCTACAAACTGGTGAACCTATCTACTTTAACTGTGATGCTTTAAGGTGGCACATCATCATCATCATCATCACCATCATCATCGTCACCATCACTATCGTCATCATCATTTTTGCCTTTTAGGAACCACACATCAGTCTACTAGGATAAGATCTAAGGGCTTTTGCCTGGATATTAAGAGTCCCAGGTCGTGGGACTTATCAGCGAAAATCTCCATTTCTGGTGTACATGCTGACCACCACCTCCTATTTAGTCTAGCACCCTCATGGTCCTTCCTGACTCACATTCTTTGGGTTCCAACACTGTTTATTAAATTTTCTTTTACATGATACTTACTTCATAATACTAAGTTTCAACATATGAATTAGGGGTAAGTAATACAAAACTTCAGGCCATGTGTTTCTGTATCTTTCTAGTTGAGCCATGCTGTAGCTGGAGTTATCTCCAGTCCCGCCCGGGGTCCGCAGCCACTCAGACCCAAATAAACACACAGATACTTATATTATTTAAACTGTTTGGCCTAACGGCTCGGGCTTCTTGCTATCTAGTTCTTATATCTTAAATTAACTCATTTCTATTAATCTGTAAGTTGCCACGTGGATCGTGGCTTACCAGTACTTTACATCTTGCTTCTCATGGTGGCGACTGGCAGCGTCTCCTAACTCAGTCTTCTACTTCTCAGAATTCTCTTCTCTGTTTATCCCACCTATACTATACTTCCTGCTTTGCTATTGGCCAATCAGCATTTTATTTATCAATCAATCAATCAGAGCAACACATTAACAGCATACAGGAAGACATCCCCAGCAGCCATGCCGAGCCTCCATCCTAACCATAGGTTTAGAAGTCAGTGGGGAGTGAGAGTGGATCTTTTGTGACCAATTATTTAACCCTAGCACACAGATAAAGGTCTTTCTTGTTGAACATCATATTATAATACATTAAGGGTTGTTATCACCACACTGACTCTACCAATGAGGTTCCTGTTAGCTTCTGATCAGCTCGTAGTCCACTTTTCAGGATTCTACCTAGAGAGGCAACTTCTTATGAATAAATATTTTGAGTACTAGCTGTCTTAGATTGTATTGTATAGAAGCAGAACCTATGAAAGAGTCACATATAAATGGTTCATTGAGAAAAACTGGTAAGGCCATGGGACATGTGAGAAACAAAGACAGAAGACAACAGAAGTTTGATATTAGGTGAGTTGCAAAGAGGGTAACTAGCTTAGTCCCCTTGAGACTAAGAAAATAGTACAGACCATACTTCCAAGCATCCTGATTAGAGGCATGGGAATTGGATGATTACCTTGCAACAGTTGGACTATGTTAGTATTATACTTGAAGTGATGTGAATCCTGGTACTTTTGGCTCACAGGACCGCCAGATGCAAGAGATTCTGACATTAGGGGTGACTAGCCAAAGAAGAGATACAGATATTGGATGGGAGCAGTAAAAGTACGTGTGTGTGTGTGTGTGTGTGTGTGTGTGTGTGTGTGTGTGTGCTATAGTTGGCGAGCATTCTGAAGAGATCAGAGCATGGGTGGAGCCTTGATGGCATCTGGTACTGTTACCTAGTTATAAACATTTACTGAAATATTCACACACATCTAGGTAGCATGCCTATAGAAGACAGAGCATGTTTTCCAGCTTTGCATGTATTCTCCACACTACTCACAATATCAGTAAAGTTAGCCAGTTTCAGAATGAAGTCAGGAATCTGTGAGCTCTTTTCTTAGTGGGAGATTCGTGCTTCCTCAGGTCTGCTATGGGAAACTATGGTCATTACATGTTAGAGACTAAGATCAGAGCTCACCCTCACTGGTTCCATGGGGATCTGAGTGAAAAATTGTACTCTACAAGGCAAAGAGGCAAGGGTGAAGCACATGTCTTCTGCTTTACTTCTCTTGTCTACATAGGCTCGTTTTTTTGGTAGAGAACTTGACAACTGAGATACAGTCTTTCCCCTTAGGATGATAAATCGTTATGTTGCAAATATCCTTCAAATGGTCTCCTCTGTTGTTGTGAGCCTTTCTCTGTCCCACCAGTCAGCTCCCAAATAACCACACAGACTTCTTATTAATTATGAAAGCTTGGCCAATAGCTTAGGCTTGTTTCTAACAAGCTTTTATAAACTTAAATTAACCTATATCTTTTAATCTATTTTCTTTTATGTGGCTCGGTTACTTTTACTTTGTAATGCTCATCCTGCTTCCTCAGTGTCTCCTGGTATCTCCTCCTTCTTCCCAGCATCCTCTCTGCCCAGAAATTCTGCCTAGCTATTTGTTAGTTTTTGATTAAACTAATCAGAGTGACACATCTTTGCAGTGTACAAAAAGATTATTCCACAGCACTCTGTTATATAAAAACTATTTTTGCAACCTGAAAAACAATTCTCCAAGTATCTTAAATTTTAATTTAAATAGCAACTTTTCTTAGAACAAAGGCATGCCTGTATTTCCCTGCAAATATGAAAGTAGGAGATTCAGCCTATTAGGATGAATGTGAACTTTGAGTATAAATGAATCATTATTTCTCATCAGGAACGTACACTGTCACTTCTCTGGGTTGTGTATGTATCTGACCATCAGGGTTCCCGGCACAATCAAATGGACAGAGACTGGAATCTTGACGATTGGATGTAATTTGTACAAATTCACCTCTCATCGTCTTATGTTTTGATAATTAAATGGAATAGAGGCAAGAATTCTAAATGCCATATCTTCATGCTTGATGAAGGAGGTTTCTGTTCTGAGCTGGCTCAGTGAGAGGTCTCTTGGGTTGAAGGCGAACCATCTGCTACTTCTGTTTTGATTTTCACAGTCAAGTGTACACCTTCCTACATAAATATAATCTACACATGGATTCTTAATAAAAGGAGACCCTGTTTATTGAATGGAGATTCAGGACGTGACAGAGGAGTGGCCAGCGACATGATCCGAAAGGGCTTCTCATTTGCTGTAAAGCTCTCTTTCTTGTGGAAAATGCAGCTTTCATTTATTTGTAAAGAAATGTAACAGAAGTATTTTTCCCATGAATTCAGAACCACAAAATAGAAAATATCAGTGATTACTTTTTAGAAGAAAGCATTGTCTCATGCAATTTCTCTCTTTCCTACTTTCTGTCTGTGTATATACCAGAGGTGAACACCAGTGGTATGAAAAAATGTATACAGAAAATTGATCCTGCTGGAACATTAAGTTGAATATCCAAGATACCAGTTTGAGCTTTTATTCTCTTTCCCTAAGTTGTCTAGTTTTTTTTTCTTTTGGTTTTCAAGACAGGGTTTCTCTGTGTTGTTTTGGTGCCTGTCCTGGATCTCATTCTGTAGACCAGGCTGGCCTCAAACTCAAAGAGATCCGCCTGGCTCTGCCTCCAGAGTGCTGGGATTAAAGGTGTGTGCCACCATCGCCTGGCAGTTGTCTAGTTTTATTGGCATTATTTGGATATGAAGCATAACTCTACATGTGTAAACTATCCTTTTCAAAATGGGTTCTTCTCCCTCTAATCGTGGACACTTCTGGTCCTTCCCAGTGACTCTAACTGTTCTCAGAAATTCCCATGTACAAGTAAACATGAGGTTATTCTTAGTATATTATATTAACAGCTATTATCATGGGAGAAGAGTCATTTTAATATTAATAAAATGATTTCCACTCACTGCTGGAATAAATTAGTTATTTTTAAAAGTTGGTTCTATGATTGATATTTATAGAATGTTAATTTAAAAAAAACAAGCAACTGTGTGGAATCAAGGCATTTTTGTCATTCTTACTTGCCCTTCATAATAAGAACCAAGAAATTATTTTGCGAAAAGCAACCCCATAAATCTAAGCAATAATTTACAACTCTAATGCTCTACTGGGCTTTGTTGTGTTGAGGCACTTAAGAAATTAACAAACACTACAGAATACTAGCCGGCAGGAAAAAAGTATCCTTATCCATTCTTGAGAGCAATGTAAATTAGCACAACTCCTGCGGAAAACACTATAGAGGTTCCTCAAAAAACTGAAGTAGAACTGCCATATATGATACATTTATTTCACTCCTGGTTGTATATTCAGTGAAACCAAGTCAGCATGCCACAGAGAGACCTATGTACCAGCAAGCATTGTGACACTGTTCACAATAATCTAACTACAGAGTCAGCCTAGGTGCCTATTAACAGATGAATTGACAAAGAAAATACGATACAAACACCCAATGGAGTTTCAGTTGGACATAAATAAGAACAAACTCAAGTGCAGGAGAACAGATGGAAGTGGAGGTCATCATGTTAAGTGAAATTAGATGCAGAAAGACAAGCATTTCTGTCATATGGATAAACTATATTTGAAAATTTGACAACTTGAAAGCAGTAGGTGGATTATTAGGGGAAGGGGAAAGGGTTGGGGTGGGAAAGGAAGGCTGAGAGAAGGTAGTTGGGAAGCTCATTAATATGAACAATGAGCATGTAATAGTAATTATAAAGAAGCACCCAAATTCCCACAACAATTGAATTTGAATATGAAAAAGCCTCCGAGGTAATTAGAAGTTTCCTTACTTATTCTAGAGGCTATAGCTGTGCTTTTGCCAAAGCTGAAATGTCACTGTAGCTGGCATCGAGAAACTTCTGGTGGCTAATCAATACAGCTCCTCGACGGTCAGGGCTAGAGTCTGATATAGATGCCTAGTTCTGCACTTGGTTCAAATTAACACGGAAATCTCTTGACCCATTTAAATTATTTAGTAGTTAATAGAACGGCAGAGTTGGAAAAGTCCGTGGAAATGATCTAGTCCAATTCTGTATTTTATGGATGTGAAGACTCAAGGTTGGGGCCTATGAAAGCCCGTTCAAGTTCCCAGTCTTCTCATGGTGGGCTGATGTGCAAAGATTAGGTAGTCGGAGCTTCATGTAGACATTTTCCAGTAGTTCAATAGACCGTCTTTGAGTGGTGAAAAATGATGAAAGGAAACAGGAGAAAGATGCGGATGCTGGGGGCTTTTATCTGTGTTGTCTGTGAGCAAGCCTCTTTCCTTGGAGCTGCTGACTCTGCCCAAGGAAACCCGTGTTCTGTTTCTTAGAAAAATTCCTTGGCCCACCGCCATTACCACAGGCCTTCTTAGACACCCAAAATGGGCAAGAAATCCTTGCTTAAAAGAATAGTTGTAATATTTCCATTGAAAAGTCAAGGGTGGTAGGAGGTGAAAGAAAAGGGAGAGGTTTTGAAGGGAAAATCCAAATGCAGATGTGGCAAATCAGTGGCAGATGCAGCTTGAAGATGGCTCGGCTTCCTTAATACGGTTTCCTGTAAGACACATCCAGCTTCTCTGGGCCTAAGGGGCACTCTCACTGCACATCCCGCTTATTTTAGGGATGATATGTATACTAACATATATACACATAATGTTAAATTTGCATATATATTATTATGTTTCTTTAATTATGTATGGTTTGCTGTGTGTCTCTGTATGCTGGCAGGTGTGTGCACGTCACAGGCAGAGGTCAGAGAGCAACTTGCAGAGATGCTACTCTTTCCACCATCAAGTCCCAGAGATTGGACTCAAATCATCCGCCTTGAGCCTTCTTTACCCACTGAGCCATTTTCCCTGGCTGGCGATGGTATTTTAAACGACTTTCAAGTACCTACTGAACATCACTGCTCAGACCCAGCAGCCTCCGTAAAAGGTCTATTTTGATATCGATGAAGTATCTCAAAGCAAACATGTTTAAAAACAAATGTCTAGTCTCCGAAACCTGTTCCTCTCAGTGTCTCTCTAAATCCAAGGGATGACAGCTCCATTCTTCTAGCTGGGAGACTAGAAACCTCGTGCTCAGCTTTGAATCCGCTCCTTTTCCTCACACTGCATTTCTGAAGTGCGAACAAATCACTTGCCCCTGTCATTACGTAAAGATCTTGACTATTCTATCTATTATAAAATCAGGAAGAGGAATATCAAGAGTGTCCCCAGGAAACTGCACATCTGGCAATCACAATCTCCTGTTTACTAGTGTACAAGGACCAACCTTGTCTCCTTTTGTAGATTATGTCCAGTAATGAGCATGAAGACAAAGCTTTTCTATGAATTTTGATACCTTCATACAAGGATCCCAAAGTAAAAATCTGGGAAGGGTATAGCTTAAAAGTCTTCCAGATTTTTACTGTATACCCCAGTAGAAGTGTTCAATAACTTTAAACCTTCAGAGGCCAGAGTTGTAGCGGCAGGAAGCCAAATTCTGCCATGGGTCACCAAGAATGATATTAAGCAGTGCAAATCCTACTTCTTTGCTTCGGTTCCCATCATGTTTTAATCTATATATCGAGCTATTGTGGTTATTAATTTAGTAATTTAACTTTCTTCTAGAAGAATGATGTCTCAGACTTTATATAATACCACCTTTAAGACCAAGACTCACGTACATCTTCAGAAAGTTGTTCTAGCTTTTGTTTTTCGCCCAATCAGAGTGACAGGCACCATCTTTACCTTCTCTTCAGAAATATAATAATGTCCCTCAAAACACATGAATCAGTTTTTAAGTCACTGATGACAAGCAACTGAGTAACATGATCCTGGAGAGATAAGAAGTGAACACAGTGACACCCTAGGCTTTTCAAGGTCACTGGTGGAGCATTTTCATATCATGACCCTGGGAAAGGGAACAAGGACAGAGGCATGCAGACTTCCTGAGCCCATACAGAGAACCCAACAGTTCGGCAAGATAAAGGAAGCTAGAGCTCATAGGACGGATGACCCAAGAGAAAAGAGCTTCACACAGAAGCACTCTGGAGATCTGCAGAAGGTCCCCTTTGAGTATCCATCAGAGTATTGAAGAGCTCATGCATATGCTGAGAAAGACATATCCCAAAGGATGAACAAGAAGAACCCCTGTGCTCACAAAGAGCAGAGAAGAGTGCCTACCATACCCTAAGCAAGCTGAGACTGCTCACAACTATTAGGAAACTAGATGCATAATTCATGGTGATTTTACCTTAGTAGTGAACAGTTAGTCCTATTTTGACAATGCTCTGGACCTCCTAATGGATAATAAAAGTAAGTCTGAAAGGGAACAAGTGGACATCCAGGAACTTAATTACCACTCAATGATATTTAAAATTTAGAGGAATTCAAAACCATTTAGCACCTAACTTGAGAAGATGCAAATGTCTTGCATCTAAAGATTTCTAGGCATAAAAACAAATTTTAAAAAGCAATGTGTAAGGAGAAGAAAATTGAAGCCAGGCAGTGGTGGCACATTCCTTTAATCCATGGTAGCAGAGGCAGGTGGATCTCTGAGTTCGAGGCCATCCTGATTTACAGAATTAGTTCCAGGACAGTCAAGGCTACACAGAGAAACCCTGTCTCAAAAAACAAAACAAAAAAAAGAAGAAAATTGAATCAATTAGAACCAACTTAAAAATGACACGTGTTAAAATTGACAGAGAAAGACATGGAAACAATTTTATCTGTATTTTGTAGAAGAAGGAGACATATAAAAATATAAACCAAACTTCTAGATATGAAAACTAAAGCTTCTGAGAAAGTAACTCACATACAATTTACAAAAATCATACATTGTTATACAAAAGATGAATGTGCTGAAGTATAATAATCTTAACTGTCAAAAAAAAATCAGAGGCTATGTAAGTGTGAACAGATTTCAAGTGCCCCAACATGAGTGATTTGTGATCTAAATGCAGGGAGTTGTATAGAAAAATATTTGAAGAAATAATAACTTCAAACAACACTAAGTTAAAGAGACCTACCCAAACTGAGGACTACTCAGAGATTCAAAAACTTTTGGTAAAGTCCAAGAAAAAGAAACACGAGAAGACAATACCCAGTAACACCATAATCAAAATGTTCAAAATCAGCAATAAACACAATTTTTAAGAAACAGCTAGAGGAAAAAGACATGTTATGTACAGAAGAGAGTGAGGAATGACGTCAGAGTTCGCATTAGGGACAATGCCGGCAAGAAGGTAATAAAGGAACATCTTGAAATTCCTGAAAAAATAAAAATTGACAATCTAGAATTCTCTAGGTGGGAAAAAATGCTGTTCAAAGCAAAGGCAAAATAAGAAGTTGTAGACCCCCAGAAGCTACGGTGGTTGCTTCCCAGCAGATCTACAGTTCATTGGGCCCACAGTTCTGCATTTCTAGAAGTCTGTGTCGTCTTGGGTCTAGGAATAAGTGTTTCCTCACTTATTTCAAATCTTCATCACCATTTCTTCTCTAAAAAATTCCATAGTTCAATGGGTGATCAAACTTATGTCAATGAGTTCTTGGGATGTCTTTTGTTTATTTTGAGATTATAATTTAATTACATTTCTCTCTTCTGTTTTCTCCTCCAGGCCCTCCAATATACCCCTCCCTGCTCAATTCAAATTCATGGCCTCTTTTTTTCCTTTTTTTTTTATTAATTGTTATTGCATGTATATATGTATATATTCCTAAATATAACCTGTTGAGTTCGTATACCATTACTTCCGTGTACGTTTTCAGGACTGAGCATTTGGCCCCGGACAACCAATTGGTGTGCTCCTCCCCGGGGAAGGGCACTCCCCTCCCGGATTTCCCCAGTTGTTTATACTCTTTGTGCAGGGTTGAGGCCTTGTGTGTTCCTCCCTCTTCCCATGTGGCATGTTCGTTGGTGTCATTCTTTCAGCTCACACTTGCGCAGTTACGTTGTGAGACTTTGTGAGCATAGCCTCTGATGTTCAGAGGAGGTGCAATCTGACAGCAAACTCCCAGATCCTCTGGCCCTCCCAGTTTTCCTGTCCCTCGTCCACAGTGCTCTTCCACAACCTTAGGTGGAAGAGTGTTGTGTAGAAGTAGCCAATGAGACTGGACTCCACTATTCTACATTTTTACTGCTTGCGGTTTTCTGTAATGGTCTCTGTCTGTGGCAAAGAGAAGTTTTCTTGATGAGGGGTGAAGACTACATTTATCTGTGGATATAAGGACATGTTTATAGACTGGTGTGAGGGATTATGCTGTTTTAGTAAATTGGTTGTTTAGATTCTTCTTCAATAACCATGGTTTCACTAGTACTGAGTAGTCAGGTAGGTTTCCAGTATCAAGCACAGTCTCTCTCTTGTTGAGCAGGTCTTTAGTTCAATTGAAGATCTGCTGGTTACTGCCAAGGCATGTGTGCCACTACGGCATCTGTAGGGTTATTGTGCCATATTGGTTGTTGATGTGATTCATAGGTGTCATAGCTGGGTAAGAATCAGTATTCCTTCCTTTGAAAGCTTGCCTGGAACCTTTTGGGACCATGCAAGCTAATCTTTCAGGCAGAGGGCGTTGAAGTCAGTTACATCTCGGTGGGCTTTGGGCCCTGTTTCTGAAGTGCGTGGTGTCTTAATTCTAGGGCTGAACTCCATCACCCCTCCATCATCTTAGTTAAAAGATGTCTTAGTCAGGGTTTCTATTGCTGTGATACAATACCATGACCAAAAACAACTTGGAGAGGAAAGGGTTTATTTCAGCTCATTGTTTCGTGTCTGAGTCGACCATGTAACAAATTCAGGGCAGGAACTCAGACAGGGCAGGAATCTGGAGGCAGAAGGTGATGCAGAAACCACAGAGGAGTGCTGCTTACTTGCTTTCTCTTCATGGCTTGCTCAGTCTGCTTTCTTATAGCATCTAGGACCACCAGCACCACCCACAATGAGCTGCACTGCTCCCCCACGCCCCCAGCAACAATCATCAAACAAGAAAATGCAGGACAGGCTTGCCCATAAGCCAGCATAGTGGTGGTATTTCCCAGTTGAAATTTCCTCTTCCAAAATGACTCTAGTTTATGTCAAGTTGACTTAAAAACCTAGTTAGCACCGTATGCAGTTCAAAGAACTTCCTGCTGACCTCTGCTAAGGCTAAGATTCTCACTGCTCAAATAATTCCCAATAGCAGATACTTACCTTGTCATCCTCATATCAAACAAGAGGGAAGAGACTGTAGCCAGCTCTGGCTGAAATAGCAGAATGTGTCATACCTAACCTTGGTAAAGGCAGATGATGTTTTGTTAAATGAGGATGAACATCTTCAAAACATAAATTACTTCATGAGCCATATCCAGAAGTCGTTAAGGTAAGCCTAATGCTTATAGGAAGACTCATCTTTGAAGCTGTAGGAAATGATTATCATGTGACTAAGATCTCTGGTCATGAGAAATTAACACAATGGTGTTGACTAAGAGTCTGTGCTTGGGCATAGGAGTCACTCTCAGCTCTTACCAACCCTTGGTTGGTGGTACAAATGGGGAGGCTAATTACATTTCTGGAAGAGGTAATGGTGCTTTTGGAGAAGTTAAGGCCCACTGGGTTAAGATATTTAACATGAAAAATCTCAGTAGTTCATACATTTTTACAAAGTGACACAGTTAAAAAATGATCAAATTCTATAAAATTATATAGTTTCATCTACACTTTCTTATAAAATTCTCAGGGGATTTTGTACAATTATAACATGAATTGACCTAAAACCACAACTACTCAACATTACAAAATCGATTTCAACAGAACATTTATCACTGAATATTGTTTTTCTTTTTGAGGCAAGATCTTGCCATGTAGCCCAGGCTATGTTGACCTAGGAATCACAGTCCTGCTTCAGCCTCCTGAGTGTTGGAATTACAGGTAAATGATGCTGTGCCTAACCTCTCTTAATACTTTAAAAAATTATAGTGTCAAATTATGGGCATTATATCACTATACATTTTCTTAACCTTTAATATTTGACTGTGAGGGGTTCTTGTAGGCAAATAGGCTGTCTTCCCAGCAAAAGGCAATAAGATTATGGAATATGTAGTGTTATGGGGGTGCAAGGAAGTCTGGATGTCATTCTTTCTTTCTTCTGACTGAGGTCCCAAAGGTTAAAAAAGCTCTTCAATTATATGAATGTGTCTTACATAGAGCTGTGGAAAATTTCAGACATCAGGAAAAAGCAGCAACATATACTTCTGAAAGAAAGGAGGGGCGGAGGAAGGGAAGGAGGCAGGGAGAGGGGGAGGAGAAATGGTTACTGTTAAGTAAATTTAAAGAAAACACACCCGAAGGTTAGTGTAAGCGAATGAGTCTACACAGACCCTGAGATTCCAAATACATCATTTTTGAAGATTATTTTACGTAATTTGGCCATGATGACAAAATGGTGAACCGCCTTACATTTGTGATTTCATAACCTCAAACAGATGAAAGGTAAGCATGGCTTTGTGGACAAATGGAATGACATGGATAAAATTCTGGTAGGAAAAAAAGATATTTTAATGATAAAAAAGAATAAGAATTGGTATGCAATGAAGTCAGGTTGATTTTCCAGTTAATCACAAGCATAGCATTCTCTCAAAGAATGAAGTCAGTAGCACCAGTGATCTGTGAAGGGAAATGGGGAACTCTATTTAAGGATGGAATTTGGGCATGAAAGTGTTAACAAGAAGTTGAGTAGTGCGTAGCCTCAGGAGAAAGAAGCTTGAGCATGGCTGACTACATCACCCACAGAATAGGTGCATGGAGTGATGGTGTCCACTGTCTGTCAGAACTTTACAGTACATCCTGCTTTAAAGATAAATTGTGCACTCTTATTCTATATCTTCCTGTGATGCCTCATTTAGGTTGTCAACTTGACACCTCTGGGAAGAGGGAACTTCAACTGAGGAACTGCCTCCATCAGATTGGCCTGTGGGCATGTCTGTGAGGCATTTTCTTGAATGAGGATTCCGTGGGAGGGCCCAGCTCACTGTGAGTGGTCAACTTGGGCAGGTGGACCTGAATTGTATGAGAAAGCTAGCTGACCGTGAGCTCAGCTGAAGAGACACCAAACAGCGTTCCACCGTGGTTCCCATTTGGCTCCTGCTCTGGCTCCCTTGATGGTGGGTTGTGCCCTGGGAAGTATAAACCAAATAAATCCTTTCCTCCCCAACTTATTTTTGATCAGGGTTTTTTTTTTTTTTTTTTTTTTTTTTTTTTTTTTTTTTTTTTTTTGTCATTGCACAGAAAAAAAATTAGAACACTTCTCTACCTCAGAGAGGGGAAATACAGACAAGGAGTTGGACTCTCATTCTTCAATGAAAGCTATTGAAAACTCAATCTCTGGTTACTTTTTTCAATATTTTCATAACTGTAGGAAATACATTTTAAGCAGTAATTTGGAAAATGTGGGCATGGAAATGGGGGTGATTCTAGACTATAGAAAACCTATTAAGTGAGACTAATATGTATGCAGAGTGGATGCAATTCGTATATAAGTACATACACACAGAGAGACACATATATACATAAAGACACACAGAGAATTAGGTGGATTTTGTTTCAATAATCTCAGAGTTCATGCTTAACCGTGACACAGTAAGTATTTCCCTGAAACAACAATAACAGATTCAAGAATGAAAATGTCATGACTTATAATTTATTTCAAAGCAATTATAGTACTGATCTGAATTCTAATTGTACAAATATCTAGACCGGTGTTTCTCAAAACTACATGTATTTTTAAATCATCAGAGGACTTCGTGAAGATGCAACTTCTAATTCTGTTCACCTGAGAATCCGTAGTTCTAACAAGTTCCTAGATGATGCAAATGTGGAAAGTCTAGGGCCACAGTTGGAGAAAATGATCTAGAAAATTTGTAGTTGTTCATCAGAAAATGTGGAGAAAGTTAACCAATGAGTGTCCAGTTAGATGTGCGAGGAAAAATAAGACTTCCTGGAACAATAAAGGCTCCAGGATGAGAAGATTAACGACTCAGTTGAGAATCAAGGACTTCAGGGGGCTTTTAGTGGAGTTTTGTTGTCCCATAGACAGCAGGATTGGAAATGAGTTCCCAAGACACTGTAAATACTCAATGTATCTTTATAAGATTCTGTGACAGTGACGGGCAGTGGGTAATGGAATAGATTGCTTTTCTTTTTTAAAATTGTAATAAATATGATGAAGACAGAACTACACATGGGCTTAAACAAAATGAACAAACAAAGAAACGAGCCCAAGAGAAGGCATGAGAAACAGAGACCTACTCATTTACACACTCTGGAATCACACAAAACACTAAAATGGAAACCATAACATATGCACAAAGAAACCATAGGGAAACCATAGGAAAAATACATAAATATATAAATAAAATTAAATTAAAAATAATAAGATACAATTCAGGACAAAAAAGGAAAAGCTATGACACTACACTGAGATAAGGAACCTCCAAAGATGTCATCAAGTTCATGCTCTGTTGGCATCTACTGTTGGACATGCAGCCCGCCCTTAAGAGTGGTTTGTTTCCCCAGTGAGACTGTTGGAGAAAACTACATTTTTATTTGCAAGTGGTTATAACTGGAGATTGCTTCTGTGATAGGGATGGGGGCATGTGTCCACTTCTTTCAGCTCTAGGGTGCAGACTGGTGCAGGCCCTGTACATGCTGTTTCAGTCTCGGAGAGTTCTTACGAGCTTTGATCATGTTGATTTAGAGGGCCTTGTTTCCTTGGTGTCCTCCATCCTCTCTGGCTCTTACATTCTTTTGGTCTCTTCCACAGGATTTCCTGAGCCCTGAGGGGAGGGATTTGATGGAGACATCCTGTTTAGGGCTGAGTGTTCCAAAGTCTCTCTCTCTCTGTAGTGTCTGGCTGAGGGTCTTTGAATTTCTTTCTGTCTGTTTCAGGAGAAAGCTTCTTTGATGATGGCTGAACAAAGAGTTGATCTACGAGTAGAGAAAATGTCATTAGGAGTCATTTTATCACTGCTTTGTTGTAGCTGTTGTTGTTTCTAACAGTAGTATTTGGTTTTACCCTAGGTCCCTGGGCTATCTAGTCTCAGGTTCTTTTTCACCCAAGCTGTCTCAGGTATGGGTTCCATCTTGTGGAATGGGCCTTAAGGCAAATCAGATATTGGTTGGTTACTCCTACTAGCATGTCTTGCATGCAGGATACCACTATAGATCAGAGCTTCTGTGGCTGGCTTGGTGTTTATATTTTTCTTTTGGTAGCATGCTGATTACCTTCCTATACCAAAGGCATTAGAACATAGGGGTGACAGATCTAAGTAGGTCACCCCTACGTAGGTACCATCTGGACTTATCCGAGTTCAGTGAGTTGTGCAGCTGTTGTCTTTAACAGTCTTTAACTGTCTTGTAGTCAGTTTGTAGAGAGCAACCTGTGGACTTGACAACCGCCTGTGTTGTTCAGGGATTCCCATGGGACCCCTTTGGCTAACAACTCAATTAGATGTAATCCTGGTACTGGAAGCTTCATTTGGTGAGAAGAGATGTCCAATTTGGGTCTCTGTCTCAACCCCCATTATTTGGTGATTTCATTTAGATCCCTTTCATGTATATGTGTGTGTATATATATATATATGAGCTTCTACTGTATTAGGCTTCCATACTACCCCTCAAATGGCCCTTAGTTTTAGCTGTCTCTCCCCATATTCTCTCCCTCATCCACTCTTTCCTCCCCTTCCCCCTCTATGCTTCACCCTCCCTTCTGAGCACCCCCCCCATCCATAACTATCTTTTCTATTCTCTTTTTTCTAAGGAGGTCTATCTGTCTGCCCCCTACACTGTTACTCTATACCTAACCTCTATGGTTCTATGGGTTGTAGCTTGGTTATCATTTGACTTAACAGCTAATATCCACATATAAGTGAATACAAACTACATTTGTCTTTCTGGGTCTGGGTTATCTCACTCAGGATGATTTTTGTCTAGTTCCATCCACTTAACAGCAAATTTCACTTTTTTAATGGCTAAGTAATACTCCATGTGTAAATGTACCACATTTCTCTCGTTCTTCTGTTGATCTCGTTCTTCTGTTGAGGTACGTCTAGGTTGTTTCCAATTTCTGAGTATTATGAATAGAGCAGTATATATGAATATGATTGAGCAAGTATTTCTGTAGTAGGATGAAACATCCTTTGGGTATATGCCCAAGGGTGATATAGCTGGATCTTGAAGTAGATCAATTCCCAACTTTCTGAGGAACTGCCACCCTGATTTCCATAGTGGTTGTGCAAGCTTGCACTCCCATCAGCAATGGAGGAGTGTTCCCCTTACTCCACATCCTTGCCAGCATGAGCTGTCACTTGATCCTAGCTATTCTGACAGATGTAAGATGAAATCTCAAAGTAGTTTTGATTTGCATTTCCCTGGTGGCTAAGGATGTTGAACATTCCTTTTTTTCCTCAGCCATTTGAATTTCTTCTTATAAGAATTCTCTGTTTAGATCTGTAGCCCATTTTGAAAACTAGACTATTTGTTTCCTTGATATTTAGCTTTTTTAATTGTTTATATGGTTTGGATATTAGCCCTCTATTAGATGTGGAGTTTGTGAAAACCTTTTCCCATTCTCTTGACTGCTGCTTTGTCTGACTGACAGTGTTCCTTGCTACACAGAAGCTTTTCAGTTTTATGAGGTCCTATTTATTAATTGCTGATATTAGAGCCTGTACTAACTGTGTTCTGTTCAGAAAGTCTTTTCCTGTGCTAATAAGTTCAAAGCTGTTACTAACTTTCTCTTCTACCAGATTCAGTGTCTCTGGTTTAAGTCTTTGACCCATTTTGGAACTGAGTCTTGCTCAGGGTGATAGTATGGATCTGTTTGGATTCTTCTACACGCAGTCCTCTAGTTTGACCAATACAATTTGTTAAGGATGCTGCCCTCCCCCACCCCCACCTGCTCCACTGTGTGTTTCTGGCTTCTTTATAAAAAAAACAGGAGTCCATGGGTATGGGGACTTGTGTCTGAATCTTTGATTCAATTCCATTGATTAACATGTCTGGTTTTTGTGTCAATGCCATGTTGTTTTTATGAGTATATTTCTGTAGTACAACTTGAAATTGTGGATCTTTTATTGTTCAGGATTATCTTAGCTATCCTGTTTTTTTGTTTTTTTTTTTTTTTTTTTTTTTTGGTTTCTGTATGAAAGTGAAAATTGTTCTTTAAAGTTCCGTGAGAAATTGTATTGGAATTTTGATTGTGATTGCTTTGAATCTGTAGATTGCTTTTGATAGGATGATCATTATTACAATATTAATCATTATGATCCATGAGCATGAGAGATCTTTCCATCTTCTGATATCTTCTTCAGTTTCTTCCTTTAAAGACTTGAAATTTTTATCATACAAGTCTTTTACTTCCTTAATTAGAGTTACCCCCAGATATTTTATGTTTTTTGAGGCTATTGTAAAAGGTGTTCTTTCCCTGATTTCTTTCTCAGTCTGTTTGCCATTGTATATAGGAGGGCTACTGATTTTTTGAGCTAATTTTGTATCCAGCCACTTTGCTAAAAGTGTTTATCATTAGCTGTAGGAATTTGTTGATGAAATTTTTAGGGTCAATTATGTATACTATCATATCATCTGCAAATAAAGATACTTTGACTTCTCTCTTGCCAACTTGTATCCCTGTGATCTCCTTCAGTTGTCTTATTACACTAGCTAAGACTTCAAGTACTTTATTGAGTACGTAAGAAGAGAGTGGACAACATTGTCTTGTTCCTGATTTGTGTGAAAACGCATTGAGTTTCTCTCCATGTAAGTTGATGTTGGTTATGAGCTTGTAAGCTGTCTTTATTGTGTTGTGGTATGTCCCTTGTATCCCTAATCTCTCCAGGACTTCTATCATGTAGATGTGCTGGATTTTGTCAAAGGCCCTTTCTGCACCTAATGAGATGTTTGTTTGTTTGTTTTTTGTCTTTTAGTTTTTTTAATCTCCTTTTTTAGGTTGGGGAAATTTTCTCCTATGATTTTGTTGAAAATATTTTCTGTGCCTTTGTCTTGGGTTTCTTCTACTTCATCTATTCTCCTTCTTATATTTGTTCTCTTCATACTATTTCAGACTTCGTGGATATCTTGTGCCAGGAATTTGTTAGATTTAGCATTTTCTTTGACCAAGGTATCCATTTCTTCTATCATGTCTTCAATGCTTGAGATTCTCTCATCCATGTCTTATGTTCTGTTGGTGAATCTTGCCTTTGAGGTTCCTGCTGGAGTTCCTAAATTTTTCTTTTCCAGATTTCCCTTAGTTTGGGTTTTCTTTATTAATTCTTTTCCCACTTTCAGGTTTTGAACAGGTTTATTCATTCATCTCCTTCCACTCTTTGCTTGTGTTTTGTAGATTTCTTTAAAGAAATTTTTTATTCATTTCCTCTTTAAGGACCTATAACATATTCATAAAGGCTATTTTGAAGTCCTTGTCTTGTGTTTCAGGCATGTGGGCATATAAGGGCCCACTGTGGTAGGGTTGCTGGGCTCTGGTGGAGACCTATTTTCCTGACTGTTATTGATTGTAATTTTAAGCTAGTATTTAGGTAGCTGAGTTTGTGAAGATTATAATTTTAGGTACTGAAATCTGGTCTTGTCTTTGTTGGGTGGAGGTTTTGTTCTCTGGTTTTTTCTTACCTAGTGTTGGCAATGACTTAGGAACACCATACTAAGAACACCTTCCTCAGGACTTTTTTCATTACTTCCTCACAAGCTCTTCCTGGCACATGTGTGTAGAAGAGCCATATCAGGTCATATTAGTATGGAGATTGTAATAATGCAGTTATAGTAGAAGTCATTTAGAAACAAATCATAAACATCAGAACTGGTAACAGATCTCATCTACAACAGGGTTTTGAGCTACTTGATTTGTTTTGCTGACCTGGGGGGTTTCTCTTGGAAAATGGTGTTAGATTGCTTCGTTCTGCGTGCCTACATGCTTCCCTACTTAGCTTCCATTCTCTTGTTTTCATATATTTAAGTAAAGGGAAAAACTCAAGTTTACTATTCAAATTGTATTTTTAAAAATGTAATTTATGAATGAAAGTTAAAAGAATATAGCCATATTTTAAATGTGCAAACAGACAAAAAGATAAAGACAAAAAATGGAGGAAAAAAGAAAGAAAACTGTTGAAGGTAAAGAGATGCATTTTGGTCCAGTTTTTTTTTTAATACATATTTTCTCATCACTCCAAAGAGCATTGTGTTCAAATGGTACTTTGGGCTTTGTAAAAAGAAAACAGAGATTGTTATATTCTCTCCATGATTTATTAGACATTTCTTATCCACCTTGTTTTGTTCATGTCAGGCTTTCTGGGGCTGTATCATAAATCAAGTATGAAAAATTGGCAGTGGAAGCCAACACATATACAGTATTGTCTATTTTCCAGGCCATAGTCTATGTAGTTTTTGCATATTAAGCTGTTTAAAGGCCTTAAGACTATAGTTTATAGATAAGCTTCAATTACAAAAGAGCAATTAAATAAACCATACTGTTTTTTCCACAAAATGAAGAGAAGAGGAGGATAAGATGGTAGAGGAGGAAGAAGAGGAAGAGGAGAAGGGGGAGGAGGAGGAGGAGGAGGAGGAGGAGGAGGAGGAGGAGGAGGAGGCGGCAAGAAAGAAATAGAAAACAAGCAAAACCAGTGTAACTGTTGAGTCCTTCGAGCACGGGTGTGGTAATATTGTGTTCCCCAAAATATTGTGCACCCTAATAAACTTATCTGGGGTCAGAAAACAGAACAGCCACTAGACATAGAGGCCAGAAAATGGTGGCACATACACCTTTAATCCTATCACTTGGGAGGCAGAGATCCATCTGGATCTCTGTGAGTTCAAGGCCACACTGGAAACCCCCAGGCATGGTGACTCACGCCTTTAATCCCAGGAAATGATGGCAGAAAGCAGAAAGGTATATAAGGCATGAAAACCAGGAACTAGGCTAGTTAAGCTTTTAGCTGATTAAGCTTTTAGGCTTTTTGAGCAGCACAGTTCAGCTGAGAGCCACCCAGTCTGAGGAAACAGGATCAGCTGAGGAACTGGCAAGGTGAGGTGGCTGTGGCTTGTTCTGCTTCTCTGATCTTCCAGCGTTGACCCCGGTACCTGGTTCCAGGTTTGTTTTTATTAATAAAGACCTGTTAAGACTCGTGCTACACACCAGTCTGTGGCGACCTCTGTAACACTGATAACAGAAGGCAGCTGTACACAGGGAGCCACAGAAGAGTTGGAAGTTAGGTTGTCCGGGATGAATCCACGTGTTTGAACACATTCTACCGTCATGATGCACAGGCCTTAAGGCCATTGCTGGATGGCACGTTGGACAGCATTGTAATTCACTCAAGCTGCTCTCTGTGTATTCCTACCCCAACCATTCCCAATAAAGGCATACAACTTTGGAAATGATATTTACAAAGTAGACCAGGACTCTCAAGGTAGGAACTAGATTCCCTTTTCTCAACATCTCATTTTCTTGAATCGCAATACTGTGTGCATCCTTGCAACTTATGAAGGTTAAATCCTGGTTATGATAATTTTTCAAATACAAATGTTTGTGACTAAGTCTGAAACTATATGTTTCTGTGATGTGACAGACATATAACTGGACAAACATCAAAATGATCAGAGACAAAACAAAACAAAACAAAAAAACGTTGCTCTTGAATGCAGGAATCATGGGGACTGGTTAAGGGCTTCTGGCCTTCTTGTAAATGGTAAGGAAGGGGACTCATCATAGTTGGTTTTTCCCATCTTGTTGATGTAACAGTAGCACATTTGTCTTTAATAGAGTTGCATAGAGGTTGAGAGGAGTTGAAAAGGCATCTAGGTACATAGGCTCCAGAAGGCTCTTGATAGGCACCCATGCAATTGTGCAGATGAGCATCTGTGCACCCAGAGGCAGAGCTAGCCACTACATTGCAGATGGTCCATTCACAGAAGGGGAGGAGGAGCTCTGAACTGGAGTCCCTCCCATCTCTGCCTTGGGCTTCTGTCCCCGCTCTGCAGGGGTCTGCTTCAGTTTGTGGAAAAAGGCTGAGGCATTTCCCAGGTACTACTGATGAGCCTTGTGGGGTGCACTGGATACTCAGAAAGGCAGATTATAATTAGAAGGCACCACCTCTAATTTAGAACCATTAGAAAACCCCAGTTTCTAAACCAAAATCACAAATAGATCTTGCTACATCAAGTTATTTGAAAAATTAACAGAACAGCCCAGAACCCCCACTTTGGGAAGAAAAAAAAAATAAGACCTCACAATTAACATTAATAATTTCTTAGTTGTGAGGTCTAAATGCCCGTTTAATTGAAAGGATTCAGAATATTCCAAACTCTGTGTTAAAAATAAGAGCTGGAGACTATTTTGCCACCAGTGTGTGGGTGGTAAGAGGAAGTGGCAAGCACAAAAACTCGCAATCCCTAATGACTTATTAATGAATTTCGTCTTCTTTTAGAATGAGAGTCACTAATTGCATGTGGGTCTCATCAGTCACTGGTGGATGGAATGTTTTCAGCCATCAACTCAAGTGACAGACACTCCATTCTTTGCAAAGGGAACCTTACCAAGCCACACTCCTCTCGCCACCCTCAAACCTCCACATTTGTAGACAAGCTGGGGAACAAAAGTTGTCCTTGAAGCTTCCCATGTGGGCCCACGGACTTTGATTAGGAATTGAAAGCAGAGGCATTTGTTTGTTTTGTTTTAAGAGCTTTCTGCTCACAAGGATGCATCATTACTGAGCTGGGTGGAAAGGGCCCAGAATAGCCCATCGCCAAGTCATTGTCGTTCCAGAGACAGAGAAAAATGGAAGAAACGCGCGTGTGCGTGCACGCGTGTGCACGCGCGCGCGCGCGCACACACACACACACACACACACACACACACACACAAGGATTTCTCACTGGAATTAATCAAATAATTTATTATTCACCCAAAAATCATGGCAACGATGAACAAAAACTGTGGGTAATATTAGCATCTCTATTTTGTGAAGATCTAGAGGAAATGGTCGTATCTTCAGACACACCTAGGATTTAGTGTTGTGTGAATGCGGCCAAGGACCTCCAAAGGAGCTCGCTTTAAAGTGAGAGCTGCTCAGAAGACTCAGGCTAACCCTTTCTTTGACGGTTCAACACTGTAACCACTCCCCATTGCAGAGACACAAACTGAGGGTTCTCAGCATCCATCTTCCTCGTTGCCTACCCGTCACTTCCACTCCATAGGCTTGCCTTCGTTTCTTTTCAAGCCATTTTTCAGGGCCCCATCAGCTGCCCTTAATCGTCCAGTGTTCATGTCCAGGTGACCTTGCTTCCTCACTGATTCTTACCCATCCATCTCTGCTCTAGGCACTGAAAGAGAAAAGCATCCTTACGCCAGGATAGAAGATTCACCCACAGAACTCCCCTGTCCTTACTGGCTCCATTTCCAAAATTATGACTGTTATGATAGTATATGCGGTGGCAGGTGGTGCTGGTGGGTAGAGCCAAGGTGCCCCATGGGGGGTAGGAGACAGAGATGCCACGCAGACAGCACTCAGTGAAGAGTTATTGGGGAAGAGAAGGGGGAGAGAAGAAGGGAAAGGAGGGGAAAGAGAGAGAGAGAGAGAGAGAGAGAGAGAGAGAGAGAGAGAGAGAGAGAGAGAAAGAAAGAAGGGGGCGAGGGGTTCAAGAGGTGTGCACCTCGTGGGAGGAAAGTGGAAGAGTGGGGAGAAGAGGGAGAAGTGGGTGAAGTTTTCCCTTAAGGATAGTCTTGTACATCAGGGCATAGGGTGATGCCAAAGGGCACCTGGAGGAGCCATGCAACTGGTTAGCACTCAGTCCTTATCTGAAATTAGAGTACCGTGTTCCTCAATTCAGAGGGTTTTTTTTCCCCCTGACTTCCTCAAAACAAGAGGCTATAGCGCATTTATTTAGATGTTCTTATCATAGAAAACAATGACTGTCCTATGGTAAGCATGCCATTAATATTTGTGTACTGAATAGAGAGATTCCAACCTGTGATTTCTAAAGACTGGGCTTATCACCTTACTAATAACTTACATATCTTTGGGGATTCCAGACTGCAAGGTATTTTTGCACACCTTGTCTCTTTTGAGTCACAGTATTTTTTTTCAAAGCAGCAAGTAATGGCGTTATAACCACCCCACTAGAGAAACTGGGGTTTGTAGCTCAGGTACTCACCCAGGCTTGAACAATTGTTGGGCCAGGGTGTCAGAAAACCCTTTCTGCCATGTCACATATTAAATTAATTAATTAACTAATTAATCAGTTTTTTTTTTTTTTTTTTTTGAGACAGGGTTTCTTTGTGTAACAGCCTTGACTGTCCCGGAACTCACTCTGTAGACCAGGCTGGCCTCAAATTCATAGAGATCCACCTGCCTCTGCCTCTGCCTTCCGAGTTTTGGGATTAAAGGTGTGACCCACCACTGCCTGGCCTCCATGCCACATATTTTGTTTAGCTTCTTTAATATTAGGTGTTTCCATCTCTGTGTGTGGTAGATCTCAAATTTTGCTCATCAGAATCACTTGCTAGGTGTTGTTAGGGCATTCAGATCCCAGACTCAGCCTTTGAGACTTGTTAAAACTGGAAGTAGGCCTGAGCAGCGGCATTTTTGACTTCTCAATTAATCCTCATGATTGCTGGTCTGAGAATCACACTTCAAGGATGACCAGTTTAGATAAGAAACTCCTAATTTGGGTGGTGGCAGCACACGCCTTTAATCCCAGCACTCTAAGAGTCAGAGGCAGGCAGATTTCTGTGAGTTCAGGGCCAGCCTGGTCTACAGAGCAAATTCCAGGACAGCCAGGGCTACACAGAGAAACCCTGTCTCAAAACAACAACAGAACAACAACAGTGAAACCCAATAAGAGCGATCTTGGTTTCCCATTTCTTCCTCTGTCAGTTTTTAGAGCCCACTGCTACTCAGTTGCTCAGCTGTGTCACTCTTACCAACTGACCAGCTGTTCAGGGTCCCTTCTCACTTCATTCTGCTTCTCTTGTGCTGTGGCAGGAACCCGGAACAACCTCGAAGCCTCCTCATACTTGTTCAGTGAGCATTTCCCAACTTGTTTTTTCATCAAGCGTGCGCCGAGAGCCAGGTCATCAGAGCGATCAATACAAATGGCCATTCCTGGACTGCTGCGATGCCTCAGCGGGTAAAGGAGCCTGACGCCAAGGCTGACAACCTGAGCTGGATCACCAAAGCTCTCCCATGGTGGAAGGAGAGGATCGCTTCCCACAAACTGTCCTTGGACTCCACAGGCATAGTGCACACAAACACTAGATTAACGGTAATAATAACAACAACAATAGAAATGGCCATTCCTGTTGCTCAGTTCAGAAGTCAATCTCCATGGGGTTTGAGCCTGGGAATGAGAGCCCTCTGCCGTCCACGTGTACCGGGATTGAAGCGTCTGCATCTAAATAATTTGAAAACTCCAACTTTTCAGGCTTTCCTCCTAAACCTAAATTTCCAGATCTTCTCTGAACCCTCACCTAGCAGGAGGTGGGGTTTTTTGCATATTTTCAGAGTTTTGCATGCAGTGCCCACTCGTGTGGTGTGTGTTACAGAGCTATTTTAGATAGGCAGTGCCCAGGGAAGTCACTGCTGAAATGTGCTGTGGAATAATGCTTTGTACACTGGCTTAATAAAACACCGATTGGCCAGTAGCCAGGCAGGAAGTATAGACAGGATAAGCAGACAAGGAGAATTCTGGGAAGAGGAAGGCTGAGTTAGAGACGCCAGCCCACTGTCCAGGGAGCAGCATGTAATGGCACACAGGTTAAAGCCATGGAACATGTGGCGACATATAGATGAACAGAAATGGGCTGAGTTTAAATTAGCCTGAGCTAATGGCCGAGCAGTTTTAATTAATATAAGTCTCTGTGCGTGTTTACTTGGGTCTGAGCGGCTGTGGACCGGGTGGGACACAGAAAAACTTCTAGCTACAGAAATGGATTGGGCAAGGGAAATAAATTTGCTTTAACATTTTTGAATTTTTATACGTAATCTTGGAGTTGCAAGTTCATGTTCCGTGTTTATCTTAAATGATCTTGATAGTCTATGAGCACGACTTAAATAGTTTTAAATCCAGTTTTAGGTTTTAGAACTCTGTAACTTCAAACCCCCTTATTATTGAGTGTGGCTTCAAGAATCTTAGCTGGAAAAAAAAATGATGTTCTTTCAGGAAAGACTGTTCATGTTGGAGTAGACCATCTGTCATTCGCCTAAGTCTATGAGTTTGTGTTGTTCTCCCAGTCAGTGTTTAAGGTATGGAGCTTGGCCTTCTTGGTTTAGCCTGCTCTCCTTGGTGGCCTAAGATCTTTGGAGTGAAGGTGGTGACAGCCTTTTCCTAGCTTGTCTTAACAGAAAGTACTATCTTATTCTTACCCAACCCAATGGATCGTAAGACTTACTGTGGCTGACCAAAGCATGGACTTCCGTAGGTTTCCCCATCATGATCTTGATGCCCCTTGCTCATAGAATCCCTCTTCTCTCTCTTTGACTGGACTCCTGGAGCTCGACCTGGTGCTTGGCTGTAGATCTCTTGCATCTGCTTCCATCAGTTACTGGATGAAGGCTCTATGATTACTGGGGTAAGCCAGCTCAGGCACTCTCTTCACTATTGCTTGTAGTCTAAGCTGGGGTCATCCTTGTGGATTCCTGGGAACTTCCCTAGCACTCAGTTTCTCCCTACCCCCATGATGTCTCCCTCTATCTTGGTATCTCTTTCATTGCTCTCCCACTCCATCCCTGTTCTAGCTCGATTATCTTGTTCCCTTATGTTCTCATCCCCCATTCCCTACCCTCCATTGCCCATCCCTCATCCCCAGTTTACTCATAGAGATCTCATCTATTTCCCCTTCCCAGGGCAATCCATGAATCCCTCTTTGGGTCCTCCTTGTTAGCTAGTATCTCTGGAGCTGTGGGTTGTGGGAAACCTACAGAGACAACCAAACCAAACTAGTGGGAACTCATGAAATTTAGATCAATAGTTGTGGACTCTGCATGGGACTGGACTAGGCCTTCTGCATATCGAGACAGTTGTGTAGCTTGATCTGCTTAAGGAGCCCCCTGGCAGTAGGATCAGGATCCATCCCTGGTGCATGAGCAGACTTTTTGGAGCCCACTACCTATGGTGGGACACCTTGCACAGTCTTGATGCAGGGGGAGGGGCTTGGACCTGCCTCTACTAAATGTACCTCCCCATGGGAGGTCTTACCTTCTTGTAGGAGGGAAGGGGTGGTGGTTTGGGAGCATGAGGCTGGAGGGGTAGGAGGAGGGAGGAGGGGGTAGGAGGGGGATCTTAGGTTGTATGTAAAATGAATAAAAAAAATTTCCTAATAATAAAAAAACGGGCTTCCGGGGTGGGATTCACAAAGGCAGAGACATACATCTCTGAGAGACTTGGTAAAGGCCTTGTTGGACATTGAAGTCTGTATGTTCATTTTATAGATAAATCTACTGAGGCCAGTGGGCTAAGTGGTCTACCCAAGATAACCA
The DNA here is from genome assembly GCF_007827085.1 of Peromyscus californicus insignis. Classification (NCBI taxonomy): domain Eukaryota; kingdom Metazoa; phylum Chordata; class Mammalia; order Rodentia; family Cricetidae; genus Peromyscus; species Peromyscus californicus. The sequence continues at coordinate 10,486,601 of NW_026294514.1, read as the reverse complement.
TGACTTACATTCAAACCAGCAGATTTGTGATCAGTGCTTGTCTATATCATAATATCTCTCTACTTGGAGGACAACAAAGAAAAAACAAAATAAAACCCAAAGCAAAAACCCACTGCCTTAACTCAGGCAGTGCTGTTTTCTTCAACAAGAACTTCTCTTTCTGGAATGCCTCGCTGAAACCATTTTGGTTTCTAGTGTCTGCTATTAGTCCTGTTGTAATTCGATACAAGTTTATTATCTCACAGCTCTAGAAACCAGAGGCTCAGGGTAGGCTTCCCTGGATCAAAACCAAGCTCTCAGGGGTGCTGAGTTCCTCCTGGTAACTCGCCAGAAGATTCTGTTTCTTCCTCTCTGAAGTGATGACAAGATGCCACCCATATTCCTTCCATTTGCAGAGGCAGCAGGGGCTGATGGTTCTCCTCCTGCATATAACACTCACCCACCCCAGCACACTTTCCCTCAGTCAAGGACCTTAGGCCTTCCATCTGAGCCTGTCCAGATCATTCAGGTTACATCCCCCCTCAGGATCAGCTGATTAGCAGCTTTGATTATTTTTGCAACCTTAATTGTCTGGAAAATCCAGAGTTTAACACTTGCCTCTTGCAGTTTGCAGGAGGGCAGAGTTTTTCCCTTACGAACAGAACTTTGCAGTGTAAAAGAAGGTGATGGCCCAGGACTCTCCCACCCTTCTTGGATACTATCTTCCTACCATGAGTTCTGTTCATTCTGTAACTCCAAAGTGGACCTTGACCATCCTGAATTTATCGAGTTATCTTTCTCCTATAATTTGGAGACCTCTTGGACTTTATAAACTTCTCAAAGCCTATCCCAATTAACAATTCAAAAATTTTAAATGGCTACTGAAATTTGTGACAAATATCTGTAATACAACATAAATTACCTTTCAGATGTGATCTTTGTCCTCATCAAGCTTAAACAAGGTCAGACAGCTTCCATTCTTCCTCTACTGGATTATCGAAATGCTTTCCCCCACTAGGCCAACTGTTTGAATCACTCACGACGTGATCTGTTGCTTTCACCTTTATCTCCAAGGCTCACCAGCTCTCAGAGCTAACGTTCTGTTGGTCTGAAGTCATATGCTATTTTAAGAAAGATAATTTAGATTATATTTCCAGCTGCCTTCAGGCTGTTTCCATTCTGATGTGGCTGCTCCCCCTCCCTGGGTTTCCTGAATCTCATTACGCCGGAGAACAGTCACAAAGCAGGTGAGACAAGTTGGACTCAAATCTGAACTTTGCTTCTTTCTCGCTGTTCTAATTCTTCTTCCTTCATGTGGTCTCCTCCAAAGGAGAACGCAGAGTGCTTCAAGCATTTTGATTGGTGCAGCCGAGGTCACGTGTCCTCCATTCCTCACTGACTGTCCTAATAAAAGAGTCCTATTCAAGTGTAGGTATGTGAAGAGGTCGTTGTGATGAGGTGGTGGTTGTGATGAGTTCTTAAGTGAAGAAATGCTAAAATACCTGTCTGGCAAGAGATGCCCACTGGTACATTTGGCTGTTTTAAGAGTAACCAATCACTTTCTGATTGGATTTGAGATATCCTCCACAGGAGAATCCATTCCTAATACTGTGAAATTGGTCAAAATCCTATGACTGAGGGGACCACAGGCTCTAGTGTCCGATGCAGCATTGATGTTCGGCTAAACAGACATCTAGTCAAACAGTGTTCCACATGTTTGTGTGTAAAGCCGCAGACTGGTGCTGCTCTTAGCCCACACCTAAGGAGCTTCTTTCTACAGTGAGTGATGGTTCAAGAAGGAATTCAAAGCTGATCAAGCAGCGAGAAAGACTATTGAGTGCTCGGCCCTAAACAGGACACGCATATCACTCCCTCCAAGGCCCAGGGAATATCAGAGAAGAGTGGGTAGGAAACACTGGGAGTTAGAGCATGGAAAGGAAACTATGAAAAGCTGTCTTCTAGACAGGACATGTCGCTGCCATCACAAACAGCAGCTGTGGCTACCTGCACAAGACCTGCATAAAGAAAAGACCCGAGAGTGGGAAGACTCGTTGAGTAGCAGGTGGGGGTCAGCAGGAGTGGGAGGGGGAGAGGGGGCGGTGGGGGTCAATATGGTCATAGTGCATGGATGAAATTGTCAGAAAGAGAGAAAACTTATCCAGTTCACATCTGTTAAAATCAAAGACCCAATGAAAGAACCGTAGGCATCTAATTGAGATTAGGGACATCTAACAGTCCTGTGCCTTCCCTGGTAGTTTAATCACTTGGATGGAAGGTTAGTGCTTAACAGTTGGAATCCTCCGTGCCTTTGGTTACATTCCTGGGAAAGCTGCTGACACAGCTTGAGAGCTTGGAGAGGATAAAAAGATCATCTCTGGTCTGAGCTAAGATACCCTCTCCTACGGCTTTGCCTTACATACGTCTGTGCGGGGCTAAACATCTGGCAGACCACTTATTATTTGTGAATGAGGGCAATGATCCATGGCACAGGTGTGTTACCCTCAGACGGATCTTGTTTCATTCTAATATGGACACGTCTGCAAATAATTTATGAGGTGCACTTACTTACAGTCATCTTTCCCATGGAGAATAATTGCTGTGCTGCCTTTTCTCACCTTTTTTCTTTTTCAATGAAGGATTGGTTTGTGACACCTCTTAGCTCAGATAGCTCAGATGTTAATTGTAGCACCTTTGAGGGAAACATGAATGCTAAACTCCAGTCTTTTACCCGTAAACTGCAGATGTTTCTTTGCAAACTCTCTTTGGTACGATTTGCAAGGCAGTCTATTTCCAAATGACAACCATTGTGGTTGTGCCACTTTCCTTTAGCTCTTTCCTGTTTTCTTCTGATGTCAGAAGTAGATGCTGAAGTCTGGAGGTCAAAATCCAGGGACACTGTGTTTTAATGTGTGGATTCCATGCACGCCTCTCTTACCTTCCCTTTTATGTTATGGTTAGCCTGGCTTTGTGAACAGTTCTTTGAAAGTCAAGAAGCTTTTGAAAAGAGTTATCATTTGCATTTTGCACGTTTGCAAATAATTAATATGGTTTATTAACAGACATGGCAGGACTTTGGACTCAGTCCCTCACAGGCGACAACATTCTTTTTAAAGTCCATGTGAGTTATTTGAGATGGGGAACCGTGGCCTCTTTCCTCTCTGCACGCACTGTATGGTTCTGTAGGAACTATCAGTGACATTGGAGATTTGTAGTATAAAAAGAAACAGAGCTGGTGAGTTCGAATCACTTTCCACTTGCTCAGGTATTTTGTTTACATCATACGACCTCACTGAATTCAGCCAAGGAGGCAAATTCTGGAAAACAGACATGGGTTGAGTCTTGGCTTTATCTCAGCACTCTGCTCTTCCGTTTTCTCAAATAGAAAATGAGGTTAACCGCTGGGGAGATGGCTGTCTTCGTTACCATTCTATCGCTGTGATGAAACACCATGACCAAAACAAACTGGGGAAAGAAAGGCTTATTTGGCTTACACTTCCAAATCTGTTGTCTATCACGGAAGGAAGTCAGGATAAGAACTCAAAACGGGGCAGGAACCTAGGACAGGAACCCGGGGCAGAAGCTGACACAAACGCCAAGGAAGGGAGCTGCTTACTCGCTTGCTTCACACAGCTCACTCAGCCTTCTTTCTTATAGAACCCAGGACCATTAGCCCTGGGGTGGCCCCACCCACAATGGGTCAGGACCTCCCCCATCAACCACTAACTACGAAAATATCCTACAGGCTTTCCCACAGCCCAGTGTTATGAAGATAATTTTTTTTTTCAATATAGGTTCCCTCCTGTCTGATGACACCAGTTCATATCAAGCTGATATAAAACTAGCTAGCCCAATGGCTCAGTGCATAAAGGCACTTGCCACCATGTCTCATGACCCAAGTTTGGCCTCTAGGATCCCTATGGTGGAAGGAGAGAACTCACTCTTGAAAGTTGTCTTCTGACCCCTATACATGCACCATGACACATGGATGCTCCCCCAATCAATAAATATGTGTAATTTTAAATTACATGATAAAAATCCTGCCAGCATAAGAAATGTTTTCTAAATCCTTTGCGTAGTGTCTATAGTGTGGGAAGTACTACATTTGTGGGTAAAGTTATGCTTATAATTTTAAGCATTCAAGAACACATTAACATTGCCATTAGTATGTTTAAAATAAAATCAATGACATCTGCTTTGCTGTCTGAAGTGATAGCATAATGTGTAGAACAGTACATAAGCGAAGGTCATGATGATGTGATTTGAGTATCTTGTGAGCTATAGCTGCCTTGTATAAAAGCGTTTTTGCCTTTAGTGGTGGCAAATTTTTGGAAATTTGCCAAGTGGTAGTGGCTCACACCTTTAATCCCAGCACTTAGGAGGCAGAGGCAAGCGTATCTCTGTGAGTTCAAGGCCAGCCTGGTCTACAGAGCAAGTTCCAGGACAGCCAAGGCTACACGGAGAAACTCTGTCTCGAAAAAAGTGTTGGAAATTATTTCTTGGTCATTGTTGCCCCCATACCACTGAACAGCAATGTGGGAGGAGTTCCAGAAAGTCTTGTGGGATGAGATATTATGTCACCCCCTTCATACTCTCTGAAGCTTGACACAGATTCTATCTCCTTCTATGAGCTAGGGTTTTCAGTCTTGCTTGGTTGGAAATCACTGGAAAGGTTTTTAAACTTATTTAATCTGAGGTTAAACTCTCAGTTTTTCTATTTGAGAGTCCAAAGGGGATCAAACTGTAGGATACACACACATGTGTGGAAAGACAGCTTGCCCCTACTTCCTCCAGCCTCTCAGTAGGGACTCAGTAACTAGAGAGGTAGAAGAGAACTGGAGAGGAGGTATCTTTAGATGGATGTCTGGCAGAGAAGGGAACATGGCCTAATTAGAGCTGGGATAAAGAGTTAGGCTACTTGTGGTGATATGGTGTTCCCCAATATATTGTGCACCCTAATAAACTTGTCTGGGGTCAGAGAACAGAACGGCCATTAGATATAGAAGCCAGAAAATGGTGGCACATGCCTTTAATCTGCATTCCAAAGGCAGAGATCCATCTGGATCTCTGTGAGTTCAAAGCCACATTGGAAACAGCCAGGCATGGAGACACACGCCTTTAATCCCAGGAAGTGATGGCAGGAAGCAGAAAGGTATATAAGGCATGAGGAACAGGAACTAGAGTCTTGTTAAGCTTTTAGGCTTTTAGCAGCAGTTCATCTGAGATCCATTTGGATGAGGACTCAGAGGCTTCCAGTCTGAGAAAACAGGATCAGCTGAGGAATTGCCAAGGTGAGGTAGCTGTGGCTTGTTCTGCTTCTCTGATCTTCCAGCATCCACCCCAATACCTGGCTTCAGGTTTGATTTTATTAATAAGACCTTTAAGATTCGTGTTACAGCTACTCTGTGCTGTAAAAAAGTTAAGGAGAGCACAAATGATTTTAAAGATCGCTTTTCCTGCTCAAATGATATTAAAGACCACTTTTCCTGCTCACGTCCACGACCTTTTTCAAAAGGTGGGAATAAGTCAGACACTAAAGGGAGTTCTCACAAATGCAAAAGAAAGAAAGAGGAGGAAAGAGAGAACCCATTTGAAAAGCCAAAGAAGAGTAATGATACAATCTTAAATTCCTTACAGAAAATTTAATTTAATTAAGCCAGGCATTTGGAATGTTACAGACCCAGACTAATTTTCTCAGTGTTTTGGTAACTGGTCCTTTCCATGACATTCTTATCAGACCACACTCACGTATCCTCAGAATTTCTCTGAATGGCAGAGTAGTAGAGTCCAAGTCCACTTTGGCTTTTATTTCAGACAGAGATCCCACTTGGAATGGAGCACCAGCGACTGCTTAGAGCTTAATTCGTTCAGATTAAGTAACAGCATTAAATAAACCAGTGCTTCCCAACTTCAGCAGAGCATCAGATTTAATGGGGAAACTTCTTAAAAAACACAATTATTCTCTAGGTCTTTTAGTCTTATTTAGCAGATTGGAAAGTCGAAGGGGAGAGGTTTGGGGTTTGCATGTTTGAAAGATTTGGATGTAGGAAGTTTGAAGTGTACAAACCAGCCGTGAAGCACAGAGAAGGAAGTGACTTCCATGGAGAGCATGCTGCCCTGGTGATGGCTGTAGACAAAGGTTTGGAGTACTCACAGGCCGGTGCATTTTTATTAGGACGTCAAAGAGATCTCTGTAGCTGGGAGAAGGCCATGACCTCTACCTAATAATGATTAAGTACACTTCTCATGTGTCACTCAGGTCTCTGTGCCGTTTACGCCCACACAGCATGTGACAGCATTGCTGGCATAGATAGGTGCTGAGGCATCCTGAAAAGGAGGTTAATGCCTCACCTGCCAGCAATGAGGGCGAGCGACGGCGAGGCTCTCCTGCCACCTTCCAGCGCCTATTAGTTGAGGCTTTCAGTACAAATGTAAATATTAGTTATCTTTCTCACATTAATTATTGTCACACAGATTTAAAGGGTCAGAGATCTGGAAGTTAATGCCTCATTCACTGTGGGAAAGGTAACACTGTGCACCTCTGCTGCTGTTTTTCTTTCTGGCTGACTGCAAACCAGTTGTTTCTGCTCCAATGCAGCCCGGGCTGGCAAGGTGCTAATTTGCATAAGGCAGCCCTTTTCATGGTGGGAAAGGGATGTCCCGAAGCCGTTATTGACTTCAAGGGAGAACCTGGGTCTCAGAACTTACCTTCAGTGCATCCCTGCTTTGTGCCTGCTTGTTCTCTATCTCTGCACATGTTCGACTCTGCTAGCTCTCTCTGACTCAACAATTTCCTTTCCTATAGGCCGACAGAGGGAAGCCCAACATTTCTATGTGCTATTTGATTTGCACCTCACGCAGGTGATGGAACAAGAGGCAGGGAGGTAAAAATCCTTGGTTCTGTTCTCAGTTCACTCAGAGGTCCGGCATGTCGATTAAGCATCCAGAGCGTGTGGCTCATCCTAAGAAGGGAATGATAGGCAGTTTGTCTCGATTAAAGGGAGATTTGGGGAGGGCAAATGAAGTGACTGTGATTCACTGTCATTAAACATCTGCACGGAGTCTGAACTATCCCTGTCACTGATTCCACCATTTCTGATGGGAACTGAATTTTGCCATTGGACTCTGGGGAAGTGGCCCTGGCCTCCTAGGACCTTTATTAAAAAAATCCAGAGCCGGGCGGTGGTGGCGCACGCCTTTAATCCCAGCACTCGGGAGGCAGAGCCAGGCGGATCTCTGTGAGTTCAAGGCCAGCCTGGACTACCAAGTGAGTTTCAGGAAAGGCGCAAAGCTACACAGAGAAACCCTGTCTCGAAAAAACCAAAAAAAAAAAAAAAAAAAAAAAAAAAAAAAAAAAAAAAAAAAAAAAAAAAATCCAGATCCAGAGTAAAGAACATACTTGAATGAAAGGGTTGAGGAGTCATTAACAGGAGACTCTATGAAGATACAGCCTGCGTGATGGGTCAGCAGGGAAGCATCAGTGGGCAGTCAGGCAGAGAGTAGAGGCAGGATGTGCTCACCTGGCAGGGGACAGGTGGAGAGGCAGCAGGAGGGTGGCACACTGGCCCCCAGGCCTGACATTCATCACATCCCATGAAGACACTGCGATCCAGCACGCGCACAGAGGGGGGAGTGTCAGATTCTATTGGATGTTCACGTACGCCTTACCTAAGAACAAGACAAACAAGCTGTATCTCCAACAGTTATGAGCAAGCGATGTCCTGAAATGTTAAAAACAGCACAAAGTCCTTTGCAGGGGCCTAGACCTTTAGAATGTGGTGGCGGTGGCGAACACACACGCATTGTTTATTTCCCTGAAATGCAGCTCTTCGCTGTGGGCTGGAGTTTAGTCTCCTCCAGGGGTGTCTGTGACTGTGCTTTGAGCAAAGGAACTTCTCTTTCTGAAGGGACTGAGTGCTGGCTGTGAGAACGGGGTGACGGAATAATGAGCTCAAGCGAGCGACTCCACAGCTGGATCTTGCCTCCTTTCCATGAACGTACAGCAAAGTCGGCTGCAGAAACACTTCGTAAAAGTTAACGAATGAAGGACTGAGAAGCATTTCTGCGGCCCAACCTTGAGTTAGTCTCGCTGCCTTGGGCTTCTGTCCCAACAGTAGGACACTTGTTAGTGCCGAGGAACCCACTGGCAAATGGTACGGGGGTTTGCTTTTCAGCTTAGCAACTCCACCAAGGGCCCACTCCCTTGATGCTTCGGCTCGGATGTGACAGGTGCCTTTTCTCCCCCTTCTTGAGACAGAATCTTGCTGTGCAGCTCAGGATGGCCTTGAGTTTGTGAGCCTCCTGCCTCCACTTCTCAAGTTCATTCCAGCACACATGCCTTCGTCACACTCAGGAAGTTGACAGTATCTCCCCTCATTCTTTCAAGGAGCTATAACCTTCTGGAAGCAGCACACTGTTGTCGGTCCCCCCCCACCCCCCCACCAGTGGTGGCTCCTCTAGGTTCCAGGGCCTCACCAGCCACAGGTAGTTGGCTCAGGTTACAGTATCAGGCAAGAATTCCCTCCTATTGTCAGGCCTGGAGTCTAATTAGGAGGTGGTTGGTTACCCCGAGAGTGCCACCATCACACCGTTCAGAATATTCTGCCACCTTCCCATCACAGTGGTTTGTAGCTGTTGCAGCTGCCTAGGGCTATTGGTTGTTCTTCTCCCCCAGGAGCTTTTGTAGTCTCTTCTGATACGATGAGACTTAGTCCTCAGTGAGGAGTCTCCCAGCTCGGATCCATATTGGTTTCTCCAAGTCGTGTGTCCACAGTCCGTGGTGTCTTTAGCGGCAGGGCAACGGTACTAACATACCTTGTGGGAGTGGTTTCTTGGACTCACCTAACAACCCAGAGGGAGGTTTCCCATGCCTGACAGCGGGATTTTGTTAGACAGTCTATAGGTTTCAGGGAGGACATTGTCAACCCAAGTGGTGTCACTTCAACTAAACCATGTATATTTGTACATACATAAGATATATATATATATATAGAGAGAGAGATATATATATAGATATAGATATAGGTATATATCTATCTATCTATATATATATAAATAATGTAATTTTATGTGAATATAACACAATATAACTCTCTGTGGCTTTTCCGAATGTCCTTAAGAGCAATTGACTGCTCCTCTCTCTCTGTGCTAGCCTCCCTCCCCTCTCCCCCATAAGAGTTTCCCTCACCCATTTTTACTGTTTTCCCTTCACAGCAATTGTGTCCCACTATGTCCCCCTCTAAAGTTCCTCTTCCCTTTGCCCTCACTCACCATGACCCCATTTACTCTCCTGATATCTGCGGTGCCTTCATGTTATATACTTCCATCTAAATATTCTGAACTAACATCCACACCCAAGAAAAGGGGCAATGTTTGTCTTTCTGGGTCTGGGTAACCTCACTTTGTATAGTTTCTTGCTCTGTTCCTTTATAGCACAAGTCATTTCTAATTCTCATGGCTAGTCCACAAGGTAGGCTTTCAAATCTACATTTTTATAAGCTGAGCAACTAAGGCAACAGATCATGAATAACTCATGTAAGGTCATAAGCCTAGACTTCCCAGTTCAATCTTCTTCCATACTACCATGACGTCTGCCTAGGATGGGACATCATTTTTGTTTCTATTTGGCTTTTCTGAAACAGCCTTTTTACTCACTGCCATTAAAGACCTACAGCCTCTCTGGTAGAATGTGAAGACTTTGGAAGGTGTGTCTTTGTTAAAAATTCAAATTTGCAAATGAATCAAATGGAACAGGAAGGGTATAGATAAACCAAGATGCCAGCAGATAGAAAGCAGCACTGAGTACATTTCCAATGCGTGGTTTCTTAGTCACCTCTCAATCTGCCAAAGGCCACGTGTCTAGCAGCCAAGCTGAGATTTTAGAAGATATGTTATCGCAGAAGGAGGAGTGAGCATCACAGGCACCTGAACATGTGAACTCAGGGACCTTGATGACATCCCGTCAACTGTGAAGACTTGTGAAAGCTCCAGTCAGACAAAATTCCAGCATGGGAGAAGGGCTGGGGCCACAAAGTCCCAACCCTAGCCAAGGAGCTATTGGTATTTGACTGTTTCTGGGAGGGCAAGTCAATCTTACTTAGTGGAGTGACAGAAACCTGGTTTATTGACCACACTCCATGGCAGGCTCCATGGCCAGGAATAGTTGGCCAACACAAATTGGACTTCACAGATTTTGTTTGTTTTTGTTCTTTTGAAAGAGGGATATAGATAGGTAGGTAGGTAGGTAGGTAGACGGATGGATGGATGGATGGATAGATGGACGGACAGACAGACAGACAGACAGATAGATGATAGGTGATAGATGATAAAGAGATAACATGAAGTTCGGTGGATGGATGTGGGAGAATGTCTGGGAGGAAGTTAGGGGAAGAGGATGAATATGATCATGGTATAAAGTACTAGAAGAACAAATAAAAAATGTTATTTTAAAAAGAAGAGTAAACATTTAATACAAGACCTCTAGTTCCTAGCGAGTATGAACAAATGTAATTTGAATTCAGTGGTTTGGGGCTTCCTGAAGAAAAGACCATCCGTTTTCATTGAAAGCACTACTCAGATTATAACTGGCGCCACCCATCCACCTGGCCCTTCCTCAAAGGGTTGCCAGGGTGATATTTTCAAAGTCAGTCTTCTTTTGCCACTGACTTGAAATTTTCTATGGCGTTTCAGGTGTTAGAGTTGTCTTTACTGCTCTGACGCTGTCCCAGATCTGGCTTTCCCGTCTCTCTGTCCTCACCTCACCCCTCCCTTTTGCTCTCTGCTCTCCAGTCTCTGACCTCACTTCCTCCCACACCCCTAAGATCTGTCCTACCAGAGGGATTTTGCTGTGCCAATCTCTGACCTGAAAGCTTTCTGAGGGAGGATCCCCACACTCACATTGTCTGGTAGGTTTTCCTCAGAAATTTGCTGAAGGACTTTTAGAGATGTGAGGAGAGGATTTTCAATGGTTTTACTAACTTTATCTTTGATTATTTTTCCCCCTCTGTAACATATAGAGTCTGCCCAGAGAGTCACTGACACCCTTTGGAGAGGAGAGGGCCAATCCGGTGACATCCATAACCCAACAGTCAGCACATGGAAGGGACTGGACTATTTATTGGTCCATTTGTTGACTTGTCCATTTTTTTATTCATGGATTCCCCCCCCCCATCCCATATTATAAAGGAATTCTGAGGTTCAGGCTATGAAGACCATGATCAGCAGCTGAGGCAGGAACTAGATTAAAGGTTGTTGAGCGAACCTCAGTAGGTACTATGGCTTAGAGAGAGGTGTCCCCACAGTGATATGTGGAAATTTAATTCCAAGTGGACAATGTTAATATGGGTGACCTTGAAGACACAGGCAGACCTCTAGATGGATTGTTGAGGGAGTTGGTTCATCACAGTGAGAATGGGGTTGTTACAAAAGTGAATTTGGAAACTGGGCAGTGGCGTTATGTACCTACAAAACCAGCTTTCAGGAGGCAGAGGTGGAGGCATTGTGAGAGCCTTCCTAGTCTGGGCTATATAGTGAGACTCTGTCTCAAAAACAACAATAAGGAGCTTGGCTCCTCCCACTTTCTCAGCCACAGTGAGATGTTGTTTGATGATACAGAAAGAGGCTCTTAGCAGTTGTGGTCTTCCAATTGTGAACTCAGCTCCTGGAGCCACAGGCCAAGCAAATTCCAGACTCTTCTGTGAAAGTAGCATAATGTATTAATAGATGAAGACATTCAGGTTGCAGGTGGTGCTGTAGGAGGGCGGGCAGCAGAGTGGAGAAAGGAGAGCAAGCCTGTGACGGGAATAACGGGCGGGAAGAAAAGTGCGCACACAGACCCTTTGGAAGCATCCTCAACAAGCCTTCGCCAGTGCAGACAGGCTTTCCTTTTACTGGCAATAATGCATCTGAAATGCATTATTCAGAGAAGACAATATTACCGAAGTCAACATGGATGGTGACAACTTTGCCTTGTTGCAGAAGGGGAGGGATAAAAAAGCACCATGGAAGTGCTTCAAGTAAATGAAAATGAATCCAGTTCATAATCAAGTAAAAATGTTATGGGTCCAGAGCCAGAGAATATTCTTATAGTGGGCTTTTTTCAGCACCCTAAATTTAACCAGATGGAATGCTTTTTAAAGCACCACCCTATTCAAGCTTTGGAAGTGAAGAATTTGTCTTTTAATGGTAAATTTGCATTCCATCAAAAGATGGAACACATCATCCCCAGCTTACTTATTACCCAGAAATAAATTATAATTTAATTTATTTTGCTTTATGGTCTATGATGAATACCTAGATTTCAGAAAATTTATTTCAGACATGACCAAGTGGAAGCATACAAACAACATGGATTGAGACACATTAAAAATGTGAACGCCATTCCTGGTATACTGAAAGCCATGTAACCACAAATTCTTGTTGGTTTTAATGTGAATATCCTATTTCACCAACCCCAGATACTGAGGTTAGAGAGAGAATATGCACTGCCCTGAAAGTGGAAAAATTAATGCAGCTGAATTATTAGTAAGGGAGGGTCTAGTTGCTGAAAGGCAATAGGTCAACAGCAAGTTAGCACAACCCAACACGGAACCATGGGGTCTGTCAGAAATTCTTGGTTTGGAAAGAGTCCCACATGCTACTGAAATAGCATCTTGATTTTCTGATAGCTCCGACAAGTGGAAGCCGTAGTGATGGAATTAGTGCCCATGTTGGTCTAATTTCAACACAATACACTACACATTTGTCAGTCAGCAGTCAGGTTGATGCAGACATCTGTTGGTAATAGGAGCAAAAACACAGTTTTAACAATCAACAAATATCTATTGAATGCCAACTATGTATCAAACTCTGTGGTAGGCCCCGGGAATTTGAGAGGTGATAGACAAAAGGGGAAGTAAGACAGGCGCTTATTCTCCTGGAATTAAGCCCAGTGAAAGATCCAGACATGGAACCATTGCTGATGTGACTCAAGCTGGAGAGTCCCTGAGGGCAGCAGGGCCCAAACACAGCTACTGCTGCTGCTCTCCTGGGAGTGAGGAGATGGTGTTTGAGGGAGACCTTTGCAAGTGATCAGGAGCGTGCTGCCCCAAGAAGGAGGCAGCAGACTGGGCATCCAGGTACAAGAAGAAGAACTCTAAGGGCCAGAGTTTGGACAGCTTACCAAAGAATTACCAGTCAGTTGACTTGGATGGGTCAGAGTGTGCAAGAAAGAAAACACTATTGACTTGGAGCCCTCTCTTAGCTTTGGGCTACTATAATGAGTTGTCATAAAGTGGGTGACTTATAAACAAGAGGGGTTTCTTTCCTATAGTGCTTAAGGCTGGGAGTCTGCAATCAGGGGCTAACATGGTCTGATGAAGGCTATCTCCATCAAAGCCTTCCAGCTTCTTACTATATCCTACATAATAGAAAGAGGACTGGAGATCTGCCTCAGGACTTTTTCCCAAGGGCATTAATCCCACCATGGAATATACCCCTCAGATGTCACCACTTCTCGAAGACCCCATCTCCTAATACCGTCACATCAGAAAAGATTGTAGTATATGAACTTGGGAGACACACCATCATTTAGTTCATAATCAAACCTTAACACAACCTGCTGGGTATATGGACATTATCATCTCTAGTTACAGATGATGGGAGGCAGAGACACAATGAAGTCAGAGAGCTAACTAACATCATTCAGCTCAGGGTTGCTCTCATAGCTTTATTTAAGAAAAATTTCTCTTGAGATGTATGTAGGTGTCTTGTCTGCACATATGTCTGTGCACTGCGTTTGTGCAGTGACTGAGGGGGCCAGACGGCAGGGTAAGATCCCCTGGGACTGCGTTTATAGGAGGAAGTTTGTCACCATGTGGTTGCTGGGAACTGAACCCAGGTCTTCTGGAAGAACAGCCACTGCTCTTACCTATTGATCCACCTCTCCAGCTGCTCCCCTCCCTGTAGCTTTAGTTTTAAGTATCTCATTTTACGTTTTGAGACAGGGTCTTGTGAATCTCAAGCTGGTCTTGAGTTCACTAAACACCTGAAGATGACCTGGAACTTCTGATTCTTCTTTCTCTACCTCCTGAGTTTATAGAGTTTCTCTACCTCCAGGATTATAGCCTGTGCTGTAGATACTTTCTAATCCTAGCACATAGGAGGCAGAGGCAGTAAGATCGGGATTTCAAAGTCATCCTCAGGGACATAGTGAGTTCAAGACTAGCCTGGGATACATGAGACCCTGTCTCAAAAACAAAACCAAAATCAGAGTTATTTCAGCTTGTGACATGGAAGAGAGGCTTGGAGGTGAGAGGGGGCTGCGGGCTTAGGGCCATGGGAGGATTTGTCGCAGTTAAGAGGAGAAGATGAGGCCAATAAGTTGACTCAGTGGGTAAGGCACCAAGCCTGAGGACCTGAGTTCCGTCTTCAGAAGGAGAGCACCAATGCTAAGCAAGTTATTCTCTGAACTCCACAGGCAAGATGCAGCATGCACACCCACCCCAAATAAGGAAATGTCATCAAAATGCTTAAGCAGAGGAAAGGCTAAGGGATTTTGTTCTATGTGAAGGAAGTGAGGCCAAGTCTTTTGATTTACCATAGAGAAATGACAGAAAGCAAAACACAGTAAGGTGAATAGAGCTGAAAGGTTACGAATTTCATGAGCTAAGTATGGCGGTACAGGCCTGTGATTCCAGCTACTTGAGAGAATCACAAGTTCAAAACCTGGTTGCTACAGAATGAGTTCAAGGCCAGCCTGTGCAACTTAGTGAAACCCTGTCCCCAAATAAAGAGTAAAAAGAGGGCCGAGGATGCAGCTCACAGGCTAAGTGCTCATCTAGCATTAGTAAAGCATTGGGTCCAGCCTCCGCTACTAGAAAAATAATGAACTAAAATTATAATGAAGTATTAAATAAAAAATAGATTAATGAGGTCAAGATGAGAGGAAGTATTCATGGAGAAAATATTAGAATTTATTATACTACTATGTAGCCAGTATAGAAGGAAAGAAGCATCTGTACGAAGAGTTACTGCCTTGTCTCGGAGGAAGAAAGGCAGGCAGGCTGTACTCCTAAGACAAGCACACTGGTCTCCTGGAGGAAGAAAGAAGGGCAGGCTGCACCCCTAAGACAAGCACACTGGTCTCCTGTTGGTGGTGTTGACCTTCGGAGTTCAACATGATAAAGCTGCATTTACTACCGACAAAATCAGCAACTCCAGCTACAGATAATTAATGAGCTCATATGTCTTTTCAAAGCTATTTATCTAAATATTCTAAAGTTAGACTAATAAGATTTGGGGCTCGCTAGTGTTTTGAATGACTATATTCTGTTCTGACAGTTGACCTTACAATAAATTCCTCTGTTGGACAATCCATCATATGGATGGTCTATCTTTTTATAAAATATATAATTATTTATCTACAATAGTACAAACTGAGGAGGAAATTCAAGCATCTTTTAGAAAAGAGAAATTTCCATATGTGTTTCTAGGTGAATAGCTTTGTGCTCTATCACTGAGCAATATCCAGAGCCCTTGTTTGTAGATGAATAGAAGAGACTTAAGCACTATCTGGAAATCAAATAAGACCGAAACAATGCACTAATATGATTCATATTTCCATAATGTGTAATTATAAAAATCTGCTCAAAGAATTGTAATTCTGCCACATTTCAACTTGAGACAATACATAATTAATAAAATAAGAACAATTAAGCAGAAGAGAAAAAAAGTTATTTTAAAAGACAAAACTTTTTCTTACTGTGTTTCTGGACTGTTTCAGTAAGCATGTCAACAGCAAATCATATGTTAATTATGTCACCTACAAATGGAATAAAAGGGAAGCAATTAACTTAAGATTCATTTAGAATATGTTATAGTTATATTACAATTCTAAGAAATTATAATGCCTTCCATTTGAGTCATTGTGCTATAATCTAATTGTTATTAGCAATAAAGTTGAAAGAAAAAACTCAAAATTACACAAAAAGAGGAAAGAACAAAGCATGTTTCCAAGGGTCTGGATTCCCCAAGCAGATCCAAAGAAGATGGAATCACATTCAAGAAAGCACTACTCCTGTTTCTAGACTGGACGCCAGAAGAGCACCTCTAACAGTTGTGGAGGGGTTCACTCCCACTGGTCGGGAGTGTGCTGATTGATACAGGAAGGTCCCAGGTGTGGAGAGTTACTGGTTAGCTATCTCTCATGTCCCCCTTTTCCCAAACTTCCTCCTGAATCCATGTAATGGGGACATAAGGGTACAGGGCCCCATGTAGTCAGATGTGTGTACGGTGGTGACTCTCAAGTCTGCCCCAAGTGTCTTCTAGTATGAGGGGGACTAGGAAAAGCTGGTTTTATGGGGTTCACCTGATGGAGTGATATTGGTCCTGGGGCCCTGGCCCTGGGATGGTATCAATCTTGATTGAAACTAGACTAGAACCTTGGGTCCTGTCCCAGCCTCATGGGCTTCCTTTTGCAAGGAACTGCTTGTCCAGAACATTCCTGGGATGTCTCTCTCCTTTAATGCTCTGTCTGGAACACAGCATACATAAGGATTTTTTTTTTTTTAAGCTTTTAAACCCCCTTCATTCTTTGATTCTTTGGTCCAATATAAGTCTTTGTTTTCTAAGTTAACAAAGTTCCTCTTGACTGACAAAACTGGCTTCAGGAATGATGGATGACTCTTTAAGCTTTTTGTGAAAAAAAAAAAAGTCTTCATTGGTAGGTGTCTGACTTTTCTCATGTATGGTGGATTCTTTCATCTTCTTTGAGAGGGTTCCTCGATGCCTTTCCAAGACAATTTTTTTATTTGTTGAATATTTGGTGAAAATCCATTTCTTCAAATGTAGTTGTGGAAAGGTCTTTTTTTTTTTTTGTAAATTCTGAGTTTTCTCAGTTTTGAGACTTTAATAAAATCATTAAGTGCGTCAGTTGTTTTATTCTGTGCTGCTAATTGAGCGTACATTTGTTTTCTGTTATCTTTAAGAGCTCTTAAGAGTTTAATTCGGCTGCATCAGTCGGTTTCTTCAAAACTCCTTTAATTTCATGTTCTAACATGTCCCTGCTTTCTAATGCATTCATTAAATCTAATTCCAAGTTGTGACTCTCCAAGAGCAGGAATCCGACTGTCCATCTCCAAGTGTTCACCCCCAAGGCTTAATCTGCTTTTCTTTACCATTTTGAACGACTCCCCCCCCTCCACTCCCAGTGCTCTCTTTCGGGTTTCTCCAGACGTTTTTCTGATAAGCCTGCACACTTGTCTTTTCTGTCCTTCAGACTCCTGTGAAGCAGGTGTGGTGCTTTGTGGAGCGGCTGGTTTCCTGAGGGCATTGTCCCATGTTGTCTGCCGTTCAGCTGTGTTCGCGTCTAGCCTGTTGAAGGCAGTTTGGTTGCCCCTTTGAAATGGTACATCTTTAAAGCATATTTTCTAAATATAGACTCTTCTAGGTACCATTAGATTAACTTGTTGTAAATACCTTGAGATTTAATCCGTTTGAAAGTCTGGGTGTTCAGTCTCTGTCCCCCTTCATGTTATAGCTTAGTCGTTACCAGTAATAACACCGAAAGAGAAAAAAATCCAAATGGCTTTAGTGGTGAGATAAAAAATTTCATCTTCCATGTATCTGGAACTTGGGGATCAATTCATTGTAAATGATGCTGTGCAAATTATTAAGTAAATTATTAAGCAGGGTCAGTTACCAAAGAAATGCAAAACAAACCATGAAAGCAGAGCATTTCCCAAATTTGAAGCTAGCAACAGTGACTCTCCAAATGTCAGCCAGAATTATCTCACTGGTCGGTAGGACTATAAAATGGTACACCCTTTTTGGAAAAAGAAGTACCACAAAAAAGAGTATTTTAAGCATTCTAAAAATTTAGGAAAGAGTAATAATCACACATGCTAACAGAGCGATTCTTGTTGGCCTTTTATAAGATGCTTATGCAGTTTGGTCACACAAAGTGAATTCATTGTTCTACCAAATAGAGAAAACTCCAAGGAGCAGCAAATTTCTATATACTTCATACAGTGTACAAAATGTCCATATAATGAAATATTACTTAGCAATTAAAAGAATAAGCTACTGATGCATGTGATGTGGACGAATTTAAGGATAAAACTGTCGCTATTTACACAGGACATGATCTGTTACTTTAAAGACTCCAGAGATCCTACCAGAGCACTCTTTGACTTGATGAATACTTTTACCAAAGTGTACCAGGATACAACATCCATATTCAAAACCTAGTAGTTATACAGCAATAATAAACAGGGGGACTCTGGGGTGGGGGAGATTCCATTCACAATTTCACAACAAACAAATAAATGAAATGAACAACAACAAAAGTAAAGCTAGCGTTGAACCTGACCAAGAAGGCAAAACCCTTTTCAATGCAAACCCCAAGAGACTGAAGCAAACATTGAAGACACCAAACGATGAAGAAGCCTCTTATGCTAACGATCAGCAGTCATCTTGTGAGAATGGTTACATTACCAAGAGCAATCTATACATTCAATGCGCTTCTCACAATAATCCCAGCAACCGTTTCCACAGAATTAAAACCTAAGATGCAGAGGGAAGCACAGAGAATCTTAGCAAGAACAGTGCTGGAGGGGCCACTGTGCTCTGCCTCATGTTATGTAGCCATATTAACAAACCACTACGAAAACAGCACAAAGGCAGACATAGCCATAGGAAATGGAGTAGATGGCCCAGAAATTAAGGCACACAGTTACAGTCACCTAATTTTTGACAAAGCTGTAAACACACACACACACACACACACACACACACACACACACACACACACACATTGATGAAAAGACAGCTACTTTAACAAAGGGTGCTAAAAAAAAACAAAACTGGATTGCCATATTGAGAATGAAATTAGATCCATATCTCTTACCCTGAAAAAACTCAATAACGTGAGACCTGAAAGTCTGAAAGTGCTAGAGAAAAAAATATAGTTAAAACAGTTTGAGGTAGAGGCACAGGTAAAGGTGTTCTGAACTGGATTCCAATAGCACAGGAAATTCAAGAATTGATAAATGGGATTATATGAAATTTAAAACCACCTATATAGTGAAGAAAATGATCATTTGAGTTCAAAGATAGCTTATAGAATGGGAAAAAAAATCTTTCCCGACTATTTATCATACATAATTAATAACCAGGTTATAAAAATAATTACAAAAATTAAATCAAATAATCTAACTAATAGATGGGTAAATGAAGTGAGTAGACAGATCTCAAAAGAGGAAATACAAGTAAATACCCCCAAATGCTCAGCATCCTTAGACACTGGGTAATGTATACTAAAACTTCTTTGAGATTCCTTATTACTCTTCATAATGTTTTTCACCAAGAAGACAAATGATAACAGATGCTGGTGAGAACTGGAAGGAGGAGGAGGAGGAACTCTTTTCATTGTTGGGGGGAATTTAAATTCATGCAGCCACTAGAGAAATTAGTATGGAGATTCATGAAAAATCCGAACATAGAACAACCATATGACATGGCTATATGACCCTTGGGTTTATATGACTCTACGCCAGCATGCCAGGGAGAGATGCTTGCACACCCATGTACCCATGTTCATAACTATATCAGTGGCTCAAAGAACATCATAGAAGATAAGGCAGAAAGAAGCCAGAATACAAGGAAGTCTACTATGTGACGTAAACAAAACCTAGACAATAGCAACATCAATAGACATGCTAACATGGAAAGGGGACAATCTCAAGGGGTCTCACCCCTACACAAAGAACTAATGACTGCTGAGAGAGGAAAGATTAGCCTCTCCCAGAGACAAGCCCCCTTACTAGTTACCCAGCACAAAGTGGTCATCTCTGAACCCATATACACACAAACTACATAAAGAGACTCAGCAGCTTGTACTTACATGTTTGTCCAGAAATATATATGTAACAAAAATAATCAGGGAAAAAGAAGCTACCAGTTTGAGAGTGTGGGGGGACCTGGGGTGGAACATGGGAGGGGCTACAGGAAGGGAAGGAAAGGGCTGATGTGATATGATTATTATACTTTAATTAAAAATAGAAAAGGAAACATTAGAAAGTAAGAAAAAGTAAAATTGAAATAACTGTCTAGAAATCATTGCCTCTGAGAATGAAACCGAAAGTGTTCACACACCATGTACCTGTCTGAGTGATAATAAGTGCTCACACACCATGTACCTGTCTGAGTGATAATAAGTGCTCACACACCATGTACCTGTCTGAGTGATAACAAAGTGCTCACACACCATGTACCTGTCTGAGTGATAATAAGTGCTCACACACCGTGCACCTGTCTGAGTGGTAATAAGTGCTCACACACCATGTACCTGTCTGAGTGATAATAAGTGCTCACACACCATGTATCTGTCTGAGTGATAATAAGTGCTCACACACCATGTACCTGTCTGAGTGATAATAAGTGTTCACACACCATGTACCTGTCTGAGTGATAACAAAAGTGCTCACATACCATGTACCTGTCTGAGTGATAACAAAAGTGCTCACACACCATGTACCTGTCTGAGTGATAATAAGTGCTCACACACCATGTACCTGTCTGAGTGATAATAAGTGCTCACACACCATGTACCTGTCTGAGTGATAATAAGTGCTCACACACCATGTACCTGTCTGAGTGATAACAAAGTGCTCACACACCATGTACCTGTCTGAGTGATAATAAGTGCTCACACACCGTGCACCTGTCTGAGTGGTAATAAGTGCTCACACACCATGTACCTGTCTGAGTGATAATAAGTGCTCACACACCATGTATCTGTCTGAGTGATAATAAGTGCTCACACACCATGTACCTGTCTGAGTGATAATAAGTGTTCACACACCATGTACCTGTCTGAGTGATAACAAAAGTGCTCACATACCATGTACCTGTCTGAGTGATAACAAAAGTGCTCACACACCATGTACCTGTCTGAGTGATAATAAGTGCTCATACACCATATACCTGTTTGAGTGATAATAAGTGCTCACACACCATGTACTTGTTTGAGAGATAATAAGTGCTCACACACCATGTACCTGTCTGAGTGATAATAAGTGCTCACACACCATGTACCTGTCCAAATGATAACTGGGCTCTTAACGAACACTGGGCACCTTGAGCACAATCAAAAGCAGCACGTGTGTGCTCTTACTTTTCACAAACAGGTGTCTGCAATTTTCTTTTGCTCTTCTAGAACTTTGACGCATCTTCGTCTACTGCTGCCAACCAAGACATAAAGGCATAATTTTATGCTGGAGAGCGAACCTCAAATTTCCCAAGGCTGAGGTCCAGCAGGGGAATATGGTAAAGAAAGGGGTGGAGAAGGGAAAAAAAAAGGGAGCAAATATTGTATTCAAGTTGAAGGAGGGGAAAAACCTGTCAGAATATTTCTATAAATAGGTTTTTCTTAAGAGTTGAGCAAATTGGAATGTTCATCCATGGAGCAATCAGTGTGATGGACTAAGGGCAGTGTTGATATGACTCTCTCATGCCCATGGGTCTGAGGTGTTAAAACAATTCATAGGACACTTACATATTTTGCTTTATCCATGGGCTTTTATTTAGAAAATATCTTCCGGTAAAATAGAGCTCCCTGCCTCTAAAATCTTAGCAACTCCATATATTTCATGATTTTCATCAATAGGAAATATATATCATAGGTAATATTATGGTGACATAGAACAGATCAGTGGCTACCTTGGGCCATAAATTTATGGCTGAGGGGTTCAGTGTTCCTGTGCTTGGCAATGGTGTAAATGCTTTGAAACTGGCAGAGATAGTCGCTGTGCAATTATGTGTATGCACTAAATGTCTCTGACTTACACGTTTTACTTTAAAAAAAAACATTACATTTGTTTATTTATTTTTTTTTTGTATGTGTGCACACTTGTGTGGCATAGCATAAGATGGAAGTCGGAGGGACAACCTTTGGGCCTTGGTCCTGGAGACGACCTTAAGTCGTCAGGGTTAAGTATCCGTAAGTGTCCCTACTCTCTGAACCACTTGGCTGATCGTGACTTACACACTTACGGGGAAGAACTGCGTGATATGTGACTGGGTAACTCACAGGATGTGTATCTCAACAAAGCTGTTAAAATAGCAACTGTTAAAGGACACATAAAATTTAAAAATCACCAATATTGTATGATTTTAGTGTAGTCATTATTTTTCTGTATCCAGGGTTACATTGAAACTCTTTACTTATAGGAATGAAATTAGAGAAAATGATCAACAAATTAGCATTTTATATACAGAGAAGAACCGTAAACTAAAACGTAACATGGCAAATCTTTATTATTTATAGTTTATTTAAAAAATAGGCTCATCCATGATATGCTGCTGTGTAGCAGAAAAGCAGGGGATATTGGGATCTCAAATACATTTTCCTTGAAAAGATTATTTTACAGACAAATAATTCTCCTGAGAAAAATCTTTGAATTTTTTTCAAATTTCATGGATCATGGTGATACCATGATTAATCTTGATTTTCATCTTGATTGACTTGAGAGATGTATAGAAGATCAATGACACCTTTGGGTGTCTCTGTGCGGATATATACAAGGGATTAAATTAGGCTGTGACCTAATCATCACTTAACCCCCGATGGATTCAACATCTGAATAGACAATGTGGAAATGGTGGAACTGTGGGAGACGAGAGCTCATTGGAGGATGTGGGTCTCCAGGGATGTGCTTCTGAAGGGCATATCTTGTCCCTGGTCCCTCCCCCTTTCTCCACTCTGATCCCTGGCTGCCCAGAGTGAGTGGTATTCCTCTGCTACATGACTCTTCCAAGGTGTTCTATGTCAGCAGGCCCAGAAGTGACAGAGGCAGCTGACCATGGAATGAAACATCAGAAATAGAACCAAAGTATATCTTTTCCTTTTTAGAAGTGTTTCGCTCAAGTATTTGCTATGGTGATGAAAAGTGAATGACAGATAGGAGACCCCAGAAATAGACGCCTGCCCTTAACAAAGGTTGTGTCATGTCCTAGGAGGAATATGGTCACCAACTGGGTGTTACTATTAAAATGTAACATTAATTACTATTGAAAGACAGTGACTAAGCTTCTTTGCTATTTACTTTGTTCACAGCAACTTTTACATATCAAGACTGGGAACCCCGGAGTAGAGTGGCATTAATGCTCACTGGCTTGGGAATGAAAGCTTGAGTTTGACTCCCCAAAGTCCGGCCACACAACTTACATACTGCTTTAAGTTTCAGTTTTCTCCATGAAATAGGGAAGTTATAAACTGTAAGGTTATGTATGATCTAAATTTAAAAAAATGTAAAGAGGCCAGGAGGAGTTTTGGGCATACTTGAAGTACACATTAAATATCAGTCCTTATCCTTGTATTCCATGAATAAAGACAAACTGATGTTCTTTTTGAATATAGATATTGTCAAATCATTGAGTTAAATTATGTTGTATATCAAATATGGAAGTGTATGGTCAATTATTTATCTTAACACCTTGAATAAATCCAATTTTGAATATAGACTATAACAATCACAAATTCTAGAAAATTGCAAATAATTTTATGAAAGTATACTTCCCATTTTATTTTTCTGAAGCCATTATTACTCTGATTTCAAAACCATATAAAGGAATACAAGAACAAAAAAGCATAGACTATTATTTCTGTTGAACATAAAAACCAAAATCTTTGACAGATTTTAGCAAGCCAAACCAGTGATGTACAAAAAGCATTATGCAATATGACCAAGTTGGGTCTTTTCCATTTATGCCAAGTTGATCCAACACAGAAAATCAGTCAGTACTATCCACCATGTTAACAAGACACAGAAGGTAAAGCTTGTGAGCACATCTGTTGACATAAGAAAAGCATTTGACAGATTCCAACTTCCACTCAAACTTGCAGTGTGTCAGAAATAAAGAAGCATCACCTCTAAGATGCAGAGCAATATAACATTAAAAAAAAAACCTCTCCAAATTCTACTAGGGAACTCCCACAGCTGAGAAATACCTTCAGTGAAGTGGCTGGATGCAAGATTAAAAAATGTGAATAGCCCTGTGGGCAGAGTTTTCCTTTCCAGACTGCCTGCTCCCAAATAACCCTGCAGCCTCTTCCCAAATAATTGACTTGGATACTTAATATAAATTATAAATGCTCAGCCAATAGCTCAGGGCTTTTACTAACTAGCTCTTACAACTTAACCCATTTCTATTAATCTGTGTGCTGCCCCAAGGCTCGTGGCTTTTACCTCTATCCCATTTTGTGTGTCCCACTCATTCTCCATCTGGCTGGCAACTCCTCTGACTCCGCCCTTTCTTGTCCCAGCATTCTCAGTTCGGCTTTCCCACCTAACTTTATCCTGTTCAGCTATTGGCTAGTCAGCTTGTTTATTAAACCCATCATAGAGTCATAAATTCACACAGTGTACAGAAAGATTATTCCAAATAGCCCTCCTATATACAAACGACAAACAAGCAGGGAAAGTAACTAGGGAAACAACACCCTTCACAACAGCAACAAATAATGTAACTCATCTTGGGTCACTCCAACCAAGCAAGTGAAAGACCTGTAAAATAAAAACTTCAAGTCTTTGAAGAAGGAAATTGAAGAAGATCAGAAGACGGAAAGATCTCCCATGCTCATGGATCAGTAGGATTAACAGTAAAAACAGCCATCTTACCAAAAGCAATCTACAGATTCAATGCAATCCCCATCAAAGTTCCGACATAATTCTTTATAGACCTTGAAAGGACAATACTCAACTTCATATGGAAAAACAAAGAAAGAAAGAAAGAAAAAAGAAAGAAAGAAACAGGATAGCTAAAACAATCCTATACAATAAAAGAACTCCTAGAGGTCTCACCATTCCTGATTTCAAGCTCTACTACAGAGCTGTAGAAATAAAACCATATGCTATTGGCTTAAAAAAACAGACACATTATCAATGGGCTCAGAAGACACAGATGTAAATCCACTCTCCTATGGACACTTGACTTTTGATACAATAGAGAAAAAAAGCATTGTCAGCAAGTGGTGCTGGTCTAACTGGATGTCAGCGTGTAGAAGAATGCAGATAGATCTATATCTATCATCATGCACAAAACACAAGTCCATGTGGATCAAAGACCTCAACATGAAAACAGATACACTGAACCTGATAGAAGAGAAAGTGGGAAGTAGCCTTGAATGCATTGGCACAGGAGACAATTTCCTGAATATAATACCAGTAGCACAGACACTGAGAGCAACGATTAATAAATGGGACCTCATGAAACTGAAAAGCTCTGTAAGGCAAAGGACACCATCAATAGGACAAAATAGCAGCCTATATAATGAGAAAAGATTTTCACCAACTGACAGAAGGCTAATATCCAAAATATATAAAGAACTCAAGAAACTAGACATCAACAAACTAAACAATCCAATGGAATTAAAAATGGAATACAGACCTAAACAGAATTCTCAACAGAGGAAACTCAAATGGCCAAGAAACGTTTTAAAGAAATGTTCAACATCCTTAGCCATCAGAGACATGGAAATCAAAACAACTTTGAGATTCCAACTTACACCTGTCAGAATGGCTAAGGTCAAAACCACAAGTGACAACTCATACTGGAAAGGATATAGAGCAAGGGGAACACTCCTCCACTGCTTGTAGGTGTGCAAGCTTGTACAGACACTTTGGAAATCAACATGGCAGTTTCTCAGAAAATTGGGAATTGATCTGCCTCAAGACCCAGCTATACTACTCCTGGGCATATACCTAATGGATGCTCCATCAGGACAATTGATCAATCATGTTCATTGCTGCTCTATTCATAATAGCCAGAAACTGGAAACAGCCTAGGTGTCCCTCAACTGAAGAATGGTTAAAGAAAATGTACTACATTTACACAACAAGTATTACTCAGCTGTTAAAAAAATGACATTGGGAAATTTGAAGGCAAATGGATGGAACTAGAAAAATCATCCTGAGTGAAGTAACCCAGACCCAGAAAGACAAACATGGTTGGTTTGTTCTCACTTATAAGTGGACATTAGTTATAAAGTAAAAGATAACCATGTTATGGTCCACAGATCCAGAGAAGCTAAGTAACAAGGTGGGGAGGGGGAAGTTAAAGGGGGGGCACAAGGATCTCCCTGGGAAGGGGAAATAGAACAGATTTCACTGATGAATGGGGGTGAGTAGGACTAGGAACAGGTGGATCAACTGGATGGGGCAAGGGAGAAAATACTGGGAGAAATGACTGGAATTGGGGGGCACTTTAGGGGCAAGGTGGAAACCTAGTGCAGTGCAATGGAAACTCCGTGGAATCTATGAGAGTGACCCTAGCAAAGACTCCTAGTAATGAGGTTCACAGTGCCTGAACCTGCCATCTTCTGTAACCAGGCAAGGCCTCAAGTGGAGGGACTGGGACACCAGCCCAGTCACAAAACCTTTGACCTAGTTTGTCCTGCCTGCAGAGTGAGTGTTCTGGGACCAGACCCTAGCAGAATCCTCATCAAAGAGACCAGAGAGACTTCATCCAGCAACTGATAGGAGCAGATGCAAAGTCCCACAGCCAAACATTAGGCAGAGCTTGGGGAGTCCTGCAGAGGAGGAAGAGGAAGGATTGGAGGAACTGGAGGGATCAGGTACACCAAGAGAACATGGCTCACAGAATCAATTGACTAGGACTCACGGGGGCTCATAGAGATCGGGGAGCCTGTAGGGGTCTGACCTAGTCCCCTGCATATATATTGTGGCTAAGTAGCTTGGTGTTCTTGTGAGACTCCTAACAGTGGGAGCTGGGCTGTCTCTGACTCTTTTGCCTACATATGGGACACTTTTCCTCTTATTGGGTTGCCTCATCCAGCCTTGATGTGATGGTATGTGTCTGGTCTTATTGCAGCATATTATGCTGTGTTAGGTTGATGTCCCCGGGGGGCCTGCTCTTTTCTGCGGGAAGATGGAGGGGGTGTGGATCTGGGGGAGAGGGAAGATGTGATGGGGAGAGAGACTGGGGAGATGGGAGAGAGGGGAAACTGTGGTTGGGGTTGGAATGTAATATATGAAATATAATAATGATAACAAAAAAAAAACCAACCAAACACACAAACAACCCTCCAGCAAAGAGTCTACTTAACAACTAAAGATCCCTTTGTTTTCCCCTCCAAGATTAATAAAGAATTAAGGCAAGGTAAGGATTCAGGCTCTTGTGACATTTATTTTATGTAGTTCTGGAACTGCCTTTAAAAAAAAAAATAGCCACAAAGTGGAAACAGTTAAATGCTAATGGTATGTCTATGCCATGGAATACTGTTCAGCAATGGAAAATCACTACCATATTACTACCATTAGTGATCTAGCGACTTGGATAGGTGTCAAGGATATAATGCTGAGGAAAAAAATGGCAATCTCAGGAAAGTGAATGTTATATGAGTCGACTCACATTACACTGTTGAAATTACAGACGGATGGATATGAGAAACAGATTGGCAGTTTGCAGGAGTTAAGAAGGGTATTGAGGGTATGAGGACATAGGTGGAGCCGTAACGGGCAATTGAAGTGTCCTTGTGGAAAAGTGCCCTATGTCCTGACTATGTGAACACCACCATTCTGGGTCTGATATTGTACTGTAGATTTACAGGGCAATATTTGTAGTTTATTTACAGTACAATTTACAGTTGGGTCAAACTGGCTACAAGGGCTCTTCAGCATAATTTTTATTAGGATGTGTGAACCTACTATTATCTCAAAGAAGAATTTAATTAAAAGCACAAAACATAATAAATGTTATGAAAAGTGGACATTCTTAAGCATGATTTTCTTTTTTAATAACAGATTGGTTTAAAATTTAGAGAAAAATATGACAGTAGCTAGCAATTTAAAAACTGAATGTGTTTTCATTAACAGCTCTACTTTTAGGGCTTTATCTTTAATTCCTTCATAAAAATGTTCACTTTATCCTCTGCATCACAGAAACTTCTCTTCGCAACTGAGCGACAATTACAGAAAATCACAAACAGATTAAAATGGAGCCCAGTCCAAACTGATATATCAACAACATCATTCTTGCACCTAAGGCTCGGGGATCATGGTGGGAGAAGGGGTGAGAAGATTGTAAGAGCCAAAAGCAGGGTGTTTGCTGTGAGACTGTGTCTCCTAGAAATGCCAGAGAAGAAATACCCGTGATGTCTCATCAACATGGCTGACTGAACATGACCTAAAAAAGGGTAACACCAATAGACACACTCGCATGGACAGAAGCAAGCTCATGACTCCTCAACCCTACACAAAGAACTACAGGTAACTAAGGAATGCTGGGAATGGGAGAAATAGTTTTCCTCAGGGAAGAGCTCACTAATCCGGCATCCAATACCAAATGGTCAGCCCTGAAAAACACGCATAGGAGCCATTCTGCATGCTGAGCAGATTGTACTTACGTATTTACACACACAACAACCACAACAGCATTTAAAGAAGAAGAGGCGGCAAATACAAAAGGGAGCGAGCTGAAGGTACATGAGAAAGTGTGAAGGGAGGAGACGATGTAGTTATATTATAATCTCAAAAGAATTAAAAAGAGAAGACGGGACACCTTTCTCAGCCTTGATGCAGTGGGGAGGGGCTTGGACCTGCCTCAACTGAATGAACCAGGCTTTGCTGACTCCCCATGGAGGCCTTACCTTTCCAGAGGAAGGGACAGGGGGTGAGTTGGGTGAGAGAGGCCAGGGGTGGGAGGGAGGAAGGATGAGAGGGGGATCTGTGGTTGGTATGTAAAACTGAATAAAATAGTTTATTAATAAAGAAAAACATCAGAAAAAAGGAGACGGGAAAATGTTCATTTTAGCATTCGACGTATACATTCCATGGTATTTTAAATTAAAGCAGGTAACTGTATCCATCAGCAGGTGTAGATCTTCTCTTCTATTAACAGAAATGAACGTTTAGCAGTCATTTTACAGAGGATCAGGTAAGCAGAATCGACCAGATAAATGAAAATGTCCTATTTTCTGATGAAAATAGCAAGCTTTGAGCAGCACTTTGTATTTTTATTACATAAGCCGTCTACGCCGTACAAGAACAGGAGGAAGTAACAAACCAACAGAGATGAGGTTGTGGCTCGTTCTCCATCATCCCACTCAGGGCTGGCGTAGGATGAGAAGGTGTGGATCAACCACTCCCTGCCTAGTACAGGTCTGCGTTATTCTCCTTTTTTTAATTAGATGCACCTGTTGCCTTTATAATGAAATATGGTCATGAAACAGTAGCTCATCGCGTCAGCACAGGGTTTTAAAGTGGCAGAGATACTTTTCCCATCCATAATTTCACTGGGTCGTCCAGCAGCCTTTCGAGGTGGATAAGCAAGTGTGTGAAATGAGAAAACAGGGTTCCCCAAAGATCAACTCACTTTCCCGTGATCCTCCAACCGCCAGGGACAGAACCTAGCACTCCATGCTTCTTCTAGGCTGGCTCCAGGCTTATGCTGCCTGTGGCTTTCTCTTCTTACCCATACTCCACTTTTTCTATGGGGGCGGGGGATTACTCCCTTTCTTCTTTTCTCCCTGCCCACTTGCAAGCTGTCAGTCAAGTCCACATTCCCTCCAGAGCTTTTGGAGTATGAATAACCCCTCTTATACCAGCAGGTCCCTCAGGTGTCCTAGCTGCCGTCTCACTCAGTTCCAACGTGGATGGCTTGCCCTACGTTAAAGGACATGCTACTACACACTGCTAACATTTCTTCAGGGAGAGCCTTGCATATGAGGCAGGAAACCTTAGGTGATGTCAAAGACTGGGTCCACAGTTTCTTTTGTTTTCTCCCCAGTCGTGTGGGATGTAGGCCCCCATTTGAAAGGAGCCTCCTAGTGGTTTGGTATGTAGCTTAACATCATCTTCAAGTTACAAAGAGGGATGCAGTATTAATGCAGCTAAGAGCAGAATCACAGAAGGACACAAAATTCAGAAGGATGGAAAAGAAGTCCTTTTATCCTTAAATGGGGAGCTATAGGCTCCCCTGCCCTCTGAGTGAAATCCTACTAGACAATTATATAGTTTTTTATATTATTTATATAATAAAAATATAGTAACAAGCTATACACTTCTTACAAAGATACATCCATTGAAAAGTAAAGATCATATTCAAAAGTTGTTTCTATTGCTACTCTTACCAACACGGAGTTTCCTGGGGGTTTGTTAACGGAGTACTTGACAGGGTACATTATCCCAGCTATTCAGAAGCACCCTGAGTTCTAGGCCAGCCTGTGCTAGGTAGAGAGACTGCTTCACAAGAGAGAGAGGGAGAGGGGAGAGGGAGAGAGAAGAGAGGGAGAAAGAGAGGAGAGGGAAGGAGGAAGAGGGAGAGGGAGAGGGAGAGGGAGAGGGAGAGGGAGAGGGAGAGGGAGAGGGAGAGGGAGAGGGAGAGGGAGAGAGAGAGAGAGAGAGAGAGAGAGATAGAGAGATATGATTTGGACATTGCTGATGTCTTGTTTGACCTGAAACTGTAAAAGTTAAACTCTTTCCTGCCAGTTTGACCTCTCATTAAGACTTTTGGCTCCTGTCTGCTTTGCGTTATGTTGACCACGGGGTGAGTTTTTCTACGCAGTTAAAGGCTCAAGACCAAAATTTTGAAACCTGATCAACAGCCATTGTCCTGTTTATGATCTTTCACCACAAATTGTCTGTGAGGCTGTGTCTTATTAATCATGCCTTGAAGAGCAGAAGCACTTTGCTGTAGCTTTGTGCAGAGGAAGGCTTTCCTCCCTTCATTTAACCCTCCTGGAAGACAGTGTGGCAATCATCTCTCCTGCGGATGGGGGCATTATGCTGCTGCTGTTTACCCCATCATTCAAGTCAGTGGGTGGTATTCTAGTGCTGCATTCCGCCCTCCTGGTGGTTGAGGAGTTCAGGGCTGGGGAAGAGGTCCTCTAAAGAAGCCAGAGCTACCTCTCAGATGAGATTCCGAAATCACATGAAAGGGTTCCCATCCTAGCAACCCTCAAAAAAATACATAGAAACACATCTGTCCCTTATTTTTTCAGCTTGCTTTATGGTGAGTCACTAAAGTTCTTAAAACCATACAATTACACATGCTAACAGCGGGGGAAAGGAGCAGATAATAAACCTGGCAGGGATAATTCAACCAAACCATGCGTATCTGTGGTTTATATCAATGAGGGAGACTTAAGAATTCTTCTAAGATATGTGTGCATACATACATGCACACACACGTATGCTGTGGGATGGTCTGTATGTCAAATGTGTTGCTGATTGGTCAATGAATAAATCACTGATTGGCAGTGGCCAGGCAGGAAGTATAGGCGGGACTAACAGAGAGGAAAATTGAGAGAACAGGAAGCTGGGAGGGGAGACACTGCCAGCCGCCATCAGGACAAGGAAGATGTAAAGTACCGGTAAGCCACAAGCCACGTGGCAAGGTATAGATTAATAGAAATGGATTAATTTAAGCTGTAAGAACAGTTAGCAAGAAGCCTGCCACGGCCATACAGTTTGTAACCAATATAAGTGTCTGTGTTTACTTGATCGGGTTTGAGCGGCTTGGGACTGGCGGGTGAGAGAGATTTGTCCTGACTGTGGGCCAGGCAGAAAAACTCTAGCTACACACATACACAAAGCCCTCAGACAAAAATGCTATAAAACTGTGCATGTACACACTCAAACACATGAACACACACACACACACACACACACACACACACACACACACACACCCCTACTGTCTCCAGTGTATTCAAAGGTGAATGTAAATGGCATTTTATTGAAGAAATATAGAATGATTATAGACAGAATAAATGGAATTCACTCCTATGCCCTAGGTTATCATACTCTCATTATTTGATGAAGAAACATTTCCTTCTGTGAGAATTATAATAAAAGAAATTTAAAAGTTTAAGAACCATGGAATACTGATGGCATCTTGAGCATTGATTTCTTAAAGAAAATGAATAGGCCAACTTGCTATGTACACATGATTTCTCATGACACTGTTTTATTTGCTAAACTCCCACTATGTATTATATAAATTTTAATATATACAAGTATATGCACATTATACACACACACATTTGTAATTTGTTCTGAAGCCAAGTTTTGAGAAAATATCTAGAGATTAAAACATGATGGAAGATTATCTACACCCTGTGAACAAGTGGAGACATAGAACTAAATATAGATACACTATCTCTTGGGAGACGAAATCCACACAGCATTTGATCCCAGAATGCTCTTTCAAGGTATTCAACTTTTCAGATGTTAATAGAAGAGATTTAGAGGTACACAGGAGATCCTAATTACCTAAGGTTGCCTATCTGAGACTTTTTGATTTTAACATGTATTCTTGTGTGTGTTCATATGCACTTGTGTGAATATGTGTGTGAGGGTGCATGTTGTGCACATGTGTGTATGGAGGTCAGAGGACAACCTCAGGCATCCTTAATCAGACATCATCCATTTTTACTTTTGAGACAGGTCCTCTTACGGGTCTAGAACTTGGTAACTACTTTTGAGACTGGTCTAGAACTTGGTCCTGCTGGTCTGGAACTTGGTAACCAGGCTAGGCTGGCTTGCCAGTGAGTCCCATAAGACTACTGCCTTCATATCCTCAAGCACTTGGATTACAAAAGGGTTCCCTCTTGCTTGACTTTACATTTTTTTGTTTTATTTGATTTTTCTTATATGCATGCACTTGTGTGTGTGTGTGCATGTGTGTGTGATCTGTCTCTGTGTGTGTGTGGTGTCTCTGTGTGCATGTGTGTGTGTGATCTGTCTCTGTGTGTGTGTGTGGTGTCCCTGTGTGAATGTGTGTGTGTGATCTGTCTCTCTCTGTGTGTAGGGTGTCTCTGTGTGCATGTGTGTGCCTGCTGTTGTTAGATGAGGGTGTTGGATGTGCTGAAACTGGAGTTACAGGTGATGGTGACATGTTTGATGTAGGTGCTGGTCTTCTTAAAGAGCAACGACCGCTCTTAACCACTGAGTCATCTCCCAGCATCACAGGCCCCCCATTGAAATGTGACTTCTGTGGCTCAGACTCAGGTTGTCATGCTTGAAAAACAAGTGCTTTACAACTGAACACCTCCCCAGCCCCTAATGTTTATCCTTACAAAATAGTTCTCTCAGGATTTTTGTTTAATTCATCAGTCACTATGGGGTAAGAAATCTAAATCTAGATTTTTCAATGACTAATTGTTTTGCATTTAAAATTTTAAATTTAAAAAAATTTTATTTAAAAATTTACATTTATTTAAATTTTGTATATTTAAAATTATATATTTAAAAACAGTTGACAAAAATCTAAAATGCTTAGATCTTTTTTCATGTCATGTAGCTGATGTTGCCTCTCTCTAAATCCCATTACATTCTCCACATCTTTATCTCATTTCTTCATTCTTGTTGTTTATAATAAAATAGTGTATTAAGTTATTTTTTTTTTAACCTGGATCTCTTTTGGGTCCCAGACCCACAGAGATTATACAGTCATATATGTGTTTATTATGTATATACATGCAAGATATACATATGAACACACACTATACATCATTTTAATAGTCTTAGGAGATTATTATGTCCTGAAGCTGTTTATCTACATCCATTATTGATATGTACCGCTATAACTTTCATGCATTTAAATGCATGCAATTACATAATACATTGATCCTAGAATATTTTAAGGCACATTTTTGCCCCAAAATATGATTAAGATCTTAGTTTAGTGTCATCTTTAAATTCAGAGAGATTTTATTACTTTCCTCAAAAGGAGAGAGAGAGAGGGGGAGAGAGAGAGAGAGAGAGAGAGAGAGAGAGAGAGAGAGAGAGAGAGATTGAGAGAGAGAGAGAGAGAGAAAGGTTGGTAGGATAGAATGCTCAGAGAAAAGATATTATACTTGAATTTGAATTCAGGACACATTAAGTATGAATCCACCCTAGAGCATTGTATCTTAAACATATTTTATTTTATACACATTCCCTAGTTTCAATAAGTCCTCCATGTGGAATACACTCAATTGACACCTTTCCTTTGGCATTATGCTCTCAATGCTTGTAGTTAAGATTAAAGGTTAATTAAAACGTTACAAGCATTCTGAGTTCATGACCACCTGGCAAGTGTTGCCAAGTGGACGACCTTAGTCAGGCTCCAGCTCTGGCCTATTCAGCTAACCGTTTTGAGAGACTGTGAGAGGTCTGATAGTACTAAGACACCGACATCCACCCTCATTCTCTTTGCTAAAGTCAACCATATGGCTGAATCTAGTGGGATGGGGAAAAGCCTCATGGGAGCAAAGTCAGTGTTTTCTGAAGCACAAAGCAGTTTACCACGGAGCGGACTCCAGGGTTTTAGCATAGTTTGAGAGTTCCATATTTTACTTACTGAGACTAATATTAGGACCCCAACTTCTCACAGATGGCTATCTTTGTTTGCATTTAAAAAGCTATTTGAATTCTTAGATTTAGCAGATTAATTACTATGACTATGTAAAAGTCACCATGTTTAGTCATTTACACACTGAACCTTCAGTACGTTGGTGTTTTCATGTGTGAAGAGTTCAGCAGAGCTTAGCTTTTAGTCAGGCACACAGAGGCTGGGGTAAACTTACCATT
Organism: Peromyscus californicus insignis; assembly: GCF_007827085.1. Taxonomy (NCBI): domain Eukaryota; kingdom Metazoa; phylum Chordata; class Mammalia; order Rodentia; family Cricetidae; genus Peromyscus; species Peromyscus californicus. Next base: position 10,452,054 of record NW_026294514.1, on the reverse strand, counting down.
CTAACCATGACCTTTTTAGGAGGTGGGCCAGGCAGGACACAGGAAAAAATTCAGCTACACATGGGCCTACTTCCAAATTCACATGTCCATGAAATTCAGTCCTGTGTACTTACACAACTAAGGACTCTGCTGTCTTGCAGATTTGGTTATTCTCAGCCCCTCAGGCCATTAGATCATTAAAGGTTATTGCCATGTAGACTGTGCACGGGTCCCTCACAACAGACATGTCCTTTCTCAAATGCAATTGAATATTCCCACTCAGTCTTAGATGATGGAGCAGAACGTCAATGGCTCTTTGTCACCTTTTGTTAAACCCAAAGTTAACCTGTAAGCCCCACCTGCCCAAAGACTGGTTAACTTCCTGGAATTCTGGGAATTGTGGTTCTTAGAAAATAACAACAAAGCCTCATGGGAAAATATGGTGGCCTATGGGTTTTGCTCATATAAGCCCCACCAAGAAGTGTCTTGGGGCCACTTACCTGGAAAGTTTCCAGATGATGGTCCTGACCAAATTCCTTCTTGGTCAGTATTTAATATTTTAATAAAAGCTTGCTTAAATTCGGCCAAAATGGTGGAACTGGTTTTTCTGGCCAATTTCAGGATTACCACTTTTCCACATAGTCTAAGGGAGTGACAGTGCACACCTCTGCCAAACAGGGAGCTAGAAGCAAAGAGTGGGTCATGGAGCATCATCTTCTATTTTGGCCAATGAAAGAGCAGAACCTCCCAACCAAAAGGATCCCATCTGCCTTCAGAATTTCTGCCTTCTTTGTGAGTAGCCCTCACTCAAAATGTGGAAAGTTGTAGGAGATCGATCAGTTAGTGATGGCCAGTTTAAACCTTCCAATGACTGACTTCCATTCTCAGAGATGAGATGCTGGGGGAATCTTAATCTGAACTCCTTAAATGTCATCAATGGTACCATGGGTGTAGAAGTGAGTAGTTTCTTGAAAAAAGAAAAGAAAAGGGGGGAAAAACCCAACAGTAACACCTAGGTTTAAAATCATGCCCAGCTCATGTTTGACAATCCTTCTGATAGCCCAAATACTATAAATTTAGTCAACGATAACAGAACAGATGGAAAAACATATGGCTTGTAGGTAGTGTGTGGTGGTTGGTATTTGCGATACATTAGGGGAATTTATTTTATTTTGTCTCTTTCCTTGTGTAACTTTGTGATATTTTATCAAGTGGATTTTATATGCCTTTTGACTTATTTCTATAGTAGTATTAAACTCTTTGTGACTCAATCACACCATTTTAGAGAGTTGGTTTTATAACCACTTCAGAGCACGTATTTAAATACCTAGGTAAAGCCTTCATTCAGGAAAAGATTCCTTAGTTGTTGACAATCTGTGGGCAGAGATTATACATGTAAAAGAGGTGAACATTTATGGAGACTAATTCAAGCAAAGTTTATTAAAGATGGTCCTTTTAACTGAGATTTAGATTACAATATATGTCTAAAAGTGTACCCAAACTCCATAGATCTAGACTTAATATCGATCTTTGCAATTTCACATTTTTAAAAGAAAACTTGGTTAAAAAAAAATCAGATGTGCTTAAAATACTATGTTTTCACCCTGTTAGGGAAATGTAATGTGCAGGAAAAAAAAAAAAAAAGACATAAACACATTTGTTTATATACGACCTTCAGCTTGATTTGGTTTTAGGCTAGACAGTGGCCCTCAGAACCTTGTATCACTTTGAAGTTTATCTGAATTGAACGCAACTTCCTGATGCTTGCCTGTTAGCAATTTTGGAGCTTTTTTTTTTTTTTTAAGCTAAGTGTTTACTTTTTAAAGGTTTTTTTTTTTTTTTTTTTTTTTTTTTTAAACACAAAGGACACGATGAAAAAAGATATTTCTCCTAAGAGGGAATAAGGGATAAAGATACACTTTGCAATGAAACCTACTTTAAATAAGTATTGTGAGAAACTCTGTAGCCGCTGGTTGTTTAACAGTATGCCCATATTGAGGTCACTTAATCTTGAATTTTTGGTAAATTTTCTTCTGTCAGACTCTTTCAGTTTCTCCATGTGACATTTTCCCCTTTGCCTTTCCTCTGATATCACTGTATGGATCTCGTATTTCTGGTTACCTTTGGGAATGAAACACTTTCTTTGGATTTTACACACGTTACTTCTCCCTCGATGAATTTTATTAGTTCTCTTGGTTACCTATAGTTTGAGCTTGCGTTCACATACACAAAATCCACTAAACTGAGCGAGAAGAAAAGAGGCCATATTAAATTGATTCCCCCATATACACCCGTATAACATGATTTTCTGGCTCCCTCTTAATGATGAACAAAGAGTAGATATTATAACTAGGCAAATTTTACACTTCCAGTTAAGATACATTCAGGTTTAACTAATGTATTTAGTAATGTATTTACTTTAAATTATTATAAAAGGGCCAATCAAATGTGCTTTACACTTTTTAAAAATTAGATTTTTGGAGCAGTTTCACACTCTTAATGCAGTGCACAGGAAGGTGCAGACATCTCTCCTGTACTTCTGTCTCTATGCACATAACCTTGCCATCACTATCCTTCACTGGAGCTCTGCATTTCTAAGAGGTGATAAAAATACGTGGCTAATGATTACCACCTAAGGATGGTCTCCATTAGGTACTCCTTTGGTTTTGTATGTCTAATTGCTTTAGAGAGATGTATAACGCTGTTTATCCACCACTGCGGTATCATCCAGGATGTTTTCACCAATCCTACACAGCCTCTGTGCATTCCCCCACTTCTCAGCAGCCCTAAAACAACTCATATATATATTTTTTTGTCAACACCATCTCCACATTTGACATTTTCAAAAATGTTCAGAGCGCCAGATCCACTCACTCACTTAGGGACATCTTAGTTGCTTTCGAGTTTCAGCAATTTTGAATAAAGCTATCAAAAACATCCGTGAGCAAGTTTTTGTGTGGACCTAAATTTTCAACTCCTTGGGATTTTCAGCTCCATACAATAAGAGTACATTTAGTGTTGTTGTAAGAAGCTGCCAAACTATCTTGCAAAGTGACTACAATATTTTGAATTCTCACGAGCAGCGGGTGAGAGTCCAGGCCATCCCAGAGCCATCATAGTTAATGGGAAGATGCAAAGGCCACTCCTGCATCCCTTTAACCTCTCTATCATCACTGGCCTCTAAGAAAGCTCCCTGATGTACAATTAGCAGCATCCTTCGGCTCTTGCCAGTGCTCTGGACTAGGGGCAATGTATTCGGCATGTAGTACTAACTCATTGCTGTTTTAATTTTAATTTCTCAGATGAACTATGATGCAATCTTTTTACATTCTCATTTATTGTCTTTGCTTGTTCACTAATGAAGTGTCTCTGTTAGTTTTTTTTTGTTGTTGTTGTTGTTTTTGGTTTTTTGAGACAGGGTTTCTCAGTGTAGTTTTGGTGCCTGCCCTGGATCTTGCTCTGTAGACTGGGCTGGCCTCGAACTCACAGAGCTCCACCTGGCTCTGCCTCCCGAGTGCCCGGCTCTCTGTTAGTTTTTTAATTGTCTTCAAATTGGGCTTTTTCCCTCTTATTGTTGAGTTTTAAGAGTTTTTAATGCATCATTTATCATATACACCTTTTACAAATTCTTCCCTTTCATTTGTGGCTTGTCTTGTCCTTCTCTTGACCTTGACTTTTGTCTAGATGAAGTCCAATTTATCAACTGTTTCTTTCGTTAGATCTTTAAAAAAAATTAAGGTCATTTAGATATTTCCTTTTTTTTTAGAATCTCATAGTCTCTCATTCACATTGAGGTCTGTGATGCAGCTTTAGTGAGTTTTCGTGAAGCAAGTAAGTTCCTGTCTATATTTTTTTCTCTTTTCCCCCTCCCCCTCTCAATGTTCAGTCCTTTTGGACATCAAATTGTTTCAGCATCCCTTGCGAAAAAGAGTCAGATTCTGGAAATCTTGCAGTAGTCCCACAGCTTATCTGATCCTGCTTCCAGGCAAGCGCTATTTCTACTTGGCTAAAGTCAAGTGTATTTTTAATAAACTAATCCTATCACAAAAACATAAAGTCAGTTGGCAATCTCTGACCACTTGTACACTCAGTGACTGCCCACAGCTCTTCCCATTTCTCTGTGTCACAGCAAGCCTGGCATCACTGACTTCGCCTCAGCTCCCGGTCCAGGCAAAAGGTCAGCCTGTTTCGTTAAGTTGTCCCATACTTTTCCTAGTCTCGTGTTTACTCCTTGTGTCCCAAAGACGTATGTAGCGCCCATCTAATTCCCTTCCCCTCCACTATAACCCATTCTTTCTACTCAGTGACGATGAGGAGGTTAATTAATACCTGCCTGATGAGGTTGAGTCCCCCTAACGGTTTATAAAAATTACGGCAAGGACACCGTCTATAACCTTCTTAATTTATTTGTGAAATGATCTTCTTACAAGCTGTCTTCTAAATGGGCCCAGTAAGTGAGGACTAGTTGCTGCTTGACGGATGTCTAAAGTGGTCCTCATGCAGCCTTTTTGGCAAAATGACTGATGTGACCAACTTGTGACCCTGTCCTCACTACAAGTTGTTCTTGAGGCAATGGTGGTTCCATGTAATGTCTTATCTACAGCTGCTTTCTCCATTCCGCTATGGCTGTCAGCACCCAGTCCTTCGTCAGACGAGTTCGGCATCTGTCACCCTGTTGCCTCTGTGCCCTGCTGTTGTGTGCGCTCTTCATATGAACTAACAGCAATTACGGACGGAGCCCCGTGTTCTGTGATAAGCCCACTTGCAGCCCACCTTTCCTTTTCCGTGCTGATGCCGTGAATTTGGTATGCAGTTGGGTTCATCTCCTTCAGATCGATTTTGATTTTAGAGATTGCCTTTGTAATTTACTTGTCATAAACATAAACATATTTTTTGTAATTTCAAAGCCATAACTCTGAAAAGGAAGACAGGGAGAGAGAAACCATGATAAATACATTGTATGTTTTTTAAAATGTCCATTAATCAGAGTCTCACTTTCACCCCATCTGCCATACTCTGTAACCCAGGGTTATCATTTTCATTCATTTTGGCTTATATTACTAGTGTTTTTCTTATTTTTGCAAATATAATTAAATGCATGTATTTGTACAGCTATTTATCACTATACATATATATGTATAGTGATAAATAGCTGTACAAATATAAAATATTATATAGCTGTACATATATAAAATATTATATTTAAGAATGCAAGGATATCAGGGCTGGAGAGAATATTATATTTAAAAATGTAAGTCTGTCAGGGCTGGCGAATGGCTCAGCGCTTCAGAGTTCTGGTTGCACAGGGAGAGATGGCTAACAACTGAACTCTCATTTATATCCTCTGGGTATATCCACTGGAGGGAAAATTGGTTTCCTCCAGTGGAGTGATGATGGGTATATCAAGCACTCCAGGGCAGGCCTCATGTTCAGGAGTGGTTGGCCAATGTATAATGGACTCCACAGTTTTTTTTCCTCTGCTTTAATAGTTTGGTGGTTTGTTTTGTTTTTTCTTTTTGGGTGGTGGTTTATTTTGTTTTCTTGGCTTTGGGTTTTTTTTTTTTGTTGTTGTTGTTGTTGTTGTTATACTGGGTCTTTGTTTGGTTTTTGAAAATGAACTCAAAGTTGGGTGGGTAGGGAGGAAAGGGATCTGGAAAGACTTGGGGGAGGGGAAGAGGATGATCAAAATATATTTAAATTTAAAAATTGTTTTAAATAATAAAAGTTATAATAAAAAAGAAGGAAAAAAAGCAAGTGTCTTTAGGAACGAGATTTTTAAGTCTTCTTCAATAAGTAAGGGGCTAGCTAATCTTTTGCTTTACAGGGAGCATTTCTGCATGGGACAGGAATGCTTTTGGCATAATGTCATTCCATGATCGCCAGGAGCCCCAAAAGTCATCTTATGATGTCATAGCTGCCAGATTGACCACCTTTATGATGTCATCGCTTCCTCTCATCTGTGTAGGAATACTGAAGCTCCAAGGAAAGCGGCAGAGCCCAAAGCTGTTTGGATGTGAAGACTTTGTAGGTGACGTCAAGTGTGCAGGAGATGGCAGAGGCATCTTCAGAGACTCTGGATGTTTCCCCTCATGAGGTGTCGACGGATTCAGAGACCTCCTCCAGCCATCCTTTGTGTGATGATGACACAGGTCAGAGGGACTCGGACTTATGGGCTATTATAGAGGAAAGTGCATTTCAGGTTCTGGCTCAGCGCTTCTTGATAAAGAGGCCGCCTCACACCCTCTGTGCCTCAGAGCCAGATGAAGACAGTAATTTATTCTCCATGACCTTTCCCAGAAAGCTTTGGAAGATAGTGGGAAGTGACAAATTTAAGTCTATTTGGTGGGATGAAGCTGGGACTTACATAGTGATCAACGAAGAACTCTTTAAAAAGGAAGTGTTGGAAAGAAAGGCCCCCTTCAGAATATTTGAAACGGATAGCATGAAGAGTTTGGTTCGACAGCTGAATCTGTACGGATTTAGGAAAATGAGACAAAATTTCCAGAGATCTGCTTCTCTCCCTGACTTCCTGGCTGAAGAAAAAGGAGTCTCTGCCTCATGTAAGTTACAGTTCTATCAGAATCCAAACTTTCTGCGTGACTGCCCCCACCTTATGGAAAGAATGAAAAGGAGAATTGGGATAAAGACTGCTTCTCGTGGGGCTGCTCCGGCACTTCCAGATTTTAAGAATAAACGCTTCAGTCCAGACTTGGACAACATGGATGACCACAGTCTGGGTGTAGCTGTCCAAACCAGCGAAAGGAAACTATTGTCCGGCCCTAGCATTTCAAATGTGTATCCGAGACAGAAGCCTTCTACTGCCCAAGGAGGTTCTGATACAATGGATGGGATCAGAAGGGACTTTTCTCTTGCAACATCAAGCTCCTTTAGAACACCTGACGAAATTCTAACACGTCGCCCTGCTCCCTTAAATGAGGTGTCCCCTCTCCATGTGGACCCACAGAGAATCTACACCCAGGCAAATGACAACACTATGAATTTCATTATAACCCCTATTGCTCAGAACCACAGGGATGTGTCTCATTTGTGGAACAGTTGTATTGAGATGCAGGCAGAGCCTTCTCCTTTTCGACCCGGGTATCCTCATTTTTCATCCAGTTCATCTACTTACTCTGACTCCAAACCAATCGGTGAAGCCAAGTTACCAATATACAAGGAAAGGGTAGCATCCGCTACCTTGGCATCCACATCAAACCATCATCCATCGTCATGATACTGTCGGCTTTCTCATTACCAACACTCCACTTGGTTGTTTATGAAAACATTCAGCATAGCAGAGATTAGAATTCAAGTTGACAGTCACCTGGAGTGTACCTTACATCATCAAAATAGAACAATAAAATTCTATGTGCACCTTAAAAAAACAAGGAGTGTTGGCTGGTCTTCTAGAGCTCCAGAGTTTGATTCTCAGCACACACATGGCAGCTAGAAACTCTCTGTAACTCAGTTCCAGGTTACCCAATACCCTCTACTGGCCTCCATGGGCAGTACATGCATGTGATGTGCAGACATACATGCAGGCAAAACATATTCACTCACATAAAATGAAATACTTAAAGAATATGTGTGTGTGTGTGTGTGTGTGTGTGTGTGTACAAGTAAATGTTGGAAACTCTGTGCACATATATCTGTGTATACATATGTAGACTATATACATATATAAACACACAAACATATAATGCATATTAACTGTGATATATTTACATATGCACACATAGACACACAGAGATATGTTTTTAGATCTTGATTCTTGTCACTTTGCAAAATGCCAGCACATTACCCATCTTAGCATATAGTCTCTTCATTTTTCTTTCATAAATGCACAGATGTAGTTCAGTTGGCTTTGGTCAGTGGACCTAAAGGCGATTTTTAATATTTTTCTGTTGTAGAGAGTACTACAGTAAATAAATGCACTTGTAGTCTTGATTTTTTTTCTTTTGGCTTTGAGTGGTTTAAAATCTTAAACTTTAGGGTTCTATTTCCTGAATAATCTCCCTTTTCCAGGGAGGAAGAATAATCACATTTGTTTCATGAAGAACTTGGGACTATCATATTTAGTCTAAATTTACATCTCAACTTTTAGGTGGCCTCCATTTATAACCTTTCCTTATATTAAAATCATATAGGGTGGGGTCATACATAACACGTGGCTTTCTATAGTCCACAAATTTGGAGTATTGTATAGTGTATTTGTGGTTCATTATGCTCGTTCTTATCTGTAATCTTCTCCTAATCATCCGTCTTTATGAGTCAAAGCGGATGTTGCCAAGCATTTTCTTGAATATTAATTGAGAAAATACTGAGGAAATGTCTCTGTGTGTGGTGCCGTGCAGGGTGTGAAGTTGTGAGTACTGTCTCCCGCGATGCTCTGCTGTATCTGGGGTTAGTCATGTTCCCTAGGCTAAGGTGCTTTGTGATTTTGGAAATCAGGATTTTTATCTGAAAAAATCGGAGCCATAATTCCTCCTTCGATTGTCTCCTGGGACTCCTGGAAGAAGCAACCACAGTGATGAATGTGAAATACACAGTGATGAATGTGAAATAGCTTGCTAAAGTATAAAGAGCCGTAAAATCTATAGAATAGTTATTGTTATGGTCGTAGTATATGCTCTTAAGTGTTTTGCTATTATCTCCCCCAACAGACTCAGCTGTCTGAAGAGCTTGAGTGGAGTCATTGTTCCTTTGATATTTCCTCAAAGCAGCTGCTACAGAGGAACAGGCATGGGATTTATGAGACATTTTTGTTTTACTGAGTCACATACCAAGGACCTCAAACTCAAATTTCTATGGAGGCTCCACAAAGAACATAATCAGTAAGGTCACGGCAAAAAGTAGGAAGCAATTATAGTCAAACCAGAGGCTGAGTTCCAAGCCTAAAGGTGTTCAAATCAGAGTTCACGAATGTCACTGGACAGCGAACTGATATTGGGGGAAGGTTGCGTTCAGCAGTCTGTATGCTCACTGTGGAGATGGCCTTTATAGCAAGGTTCTGTTTGGGAAAGGAACCTCTGCCTCCTCCATAACCTGGATAACCTGAGTGATGTGGGTGTTGACAACCACAGTCAAATCAACACTGTAATAATCACTAAAGGGGAAAACAATGGCAGAAAGATTTGTGGTATGCTAAGCAAAACTCTGTAAGGCTGTAGGTTATGTTTAGTAGTAAATGTGTGGTTATGAGATTCACACAGTATATCCTGTGTTTTTACTAGTGAAATGTAGAGGAAGCTATATCCCTACAGCCTGTCTCAGATACGCCCTTTGTAAGCACTTTATTATGTGACACGTGCTTTATTCATGAGCACCCCAGGGTCGGAAGTTATTGTGCTGCTGCTTTGTACAAAAAATTGATTTTTCATTAATTTATATTTGAGACAGGATCTTACTATGTGGGACTGGGCATTCTGGAATCTACTATGTAGATTAAATTGGACTCTAGCTCACAGAGATCTGCCTGCCCCTGCCTCCCAAGTGCTGGAATTAAAGGCGTGCGCCTATGCACCTGTCTGCTTCCTAGCCACTTTTACCTTGTAGATACTATCAAGTATACTTAGTCAGCCTTCATATTTTGCCAGGATCTTAAGCTATCCAGAGCCAAGTCTATCACTGACTTCTAGAAGAGTGTTCCAGCTCTTTTGTTACTCAGATACTCGGTTCTAATTGTTCAGTTAGCATTGTCTGTAATTCCTTATTCTTCCTTGTCTTTCTAACTTACTATTCCCTTACTATGTTTCACCTTGTAACCTACCTCAGAACCTTGTTGGAAAAGGCTGAGGTATGAATGGTAGAAATCCCCAAGTATGTGCATCTGAGAGAAGAGAGTAGTCCGTTCCCCTTGTGATTTCCAGCAGAGCTGTGCAAGCAGCCATCTCGCATGACTTTCTGTAAGTCTTTGAACTAAAAGCTGTGTTTTTTAATTCTTTGGTCTTTGGCAAGCCTTTACTTAATTTCCCCTACACATTTTTTGAAATAATAATAAAAAAAAGTTTTCTTTAAATGGCTTGAAGTTTGGGAGGGACGTGGTAGAGGAAGCCACACACACCCTAAGTATTCCACAAGGTTGATTGACTGACTAAGGCCTCACGATCCTGGAGAGCAGGAATGCTGTTGATCCAGTGTCGAATTATTGAGACTGTTGGGCCGTTCATTTCCCACATGTGACTGACCTGGCATCCATGCAGCTATCAGTCAAACCTTTTGCCATGTGTCAACAGACTATTCTCTTCCACCAACCCAGAAGCTAAGAATGTCATCAGACAGCATCCGAGACCTGTAGGAGTGAGTCCCCCACTTTGCTATAACCCATCTGTCTGATGTCCCTCCAGTGTATCTGAAAAGCAACTTGACTTACGGCTCTGTTCTGTTCTGTAAGTGCAAAGGCTTCAGGCAATGCTCGCCATATTGGAACACGCTGTTTGGAGCAATCTGGGTCTGTGTTCCTAGGCCATCCGTGGTCACTCAAGTTTGGTTTGGAGCAATCTGAATCTGTGTTCCTAGGCCATGGTCATGTATTTTTAGGTTGAGAATGAATGCTCTCGTAATCTCTTTGAGTTGAGAGGTGTTTTACATCAACTGATTCAAATGTTCTTCACTCATTTCTTATCTCTTTCTGTTGGCTCGTCATTATAGTCATCATACATTAGATTTGTATTTCATAAGTTCTTTTTCTGGTTACATATTCTGGTAATGAGTTGCAAATGAAAGTGATTGGGGCAAGTCTTTTTTTTTGCTTTTCGAGACAAGGTTTCTCTGTGGGACAGCTCTGACTCTCCTGGAACTCCCCTTGTAGACCAGGCTGGCCTCCAACTCACTGAGATCTGCCTGCCTCTGCCTCCCAAGTGCTGGGGTTAAAGGCGTGCGCCACCACGGCCAGGCACCGATCTACTTTTGAGACACCCTTCAGTGTACTTCCAATTTGTCGTCAGCTAACGATACTTGATATGTTTTCTGAATTCCCCAAGGTATCTGGCTGTTGATCACTGTTAGTTTGTATTCTGCCGCTGAGAGTTTAGAACACTTTCCTATCCAAACAGCTTTGACCATCCTAAGCGATACAAAAGCAACCCACAACAAACTGAAGATCAGAGTCCTGCGCCGCACATCAATTACGCTTCCTGCTGAGTAGTAGAGAGGGGACAGGGTTCTAAAAACAGAGCAAATCTGAACAGAGTTTGGAACTTGCCTGGGGACTCAAAAGAAAAATAATACAAATCATTTAAAATGAGAAATATTATCTGTCAGAGAAAGAACTCTCTACTTGATCATTTCACCGCTCAGCTTTGCTCACATTGAAACCAGGAAACAACAACAAAATTGCTCCGTGTGACAACTTGAATATCTGGATAATATGTTTACACACTTTTCATCAGTCCTGCATTTTTGACACTTCCTATAGTTCGGAGTGAATGAGAATCCAGAGGGAAATAATGAAGGGCTTCAGCCCTCACTCGTGTTGACTCAAAAGGCAATTTTTACATTTTCAGAGACTAAAGACTGTCATTTGGAGCTATTGCTCAAGGATAAAGATATCCCACCAGGCAAAGGAAGAGCTCATGTTTTTGAGACATCTCTTCAATTTCCAGTTTGCAGGTGAACTGGAGGAGGCAGAGGGTTTCAATGTCTGGGTGATATCTCTCTCTCGGGGCCCCACACTCCTCCATGCTCAGCAGTGAGCGGAATTCTCAAAGGAGCCAACTGCCCACTCGCCTCTTTGTCGTTGCTGAGACATTTTGGAAGAAAGCACTGAGGAGCCACTGCATCACCCCTGGAGAGGAGTGACTTTCATCCGATACTTCTCTATTTCCTGGGGTTCTGGCTGGATGTTACTTTCAAAGATCTGGCCTTGGAAAAATATGATTTCTTTTGATTTTTTTCTGGAAAATAAATGCCAACCGGTACTACAAATGGTAACACGTACCAACTCAGGTGTGGCTTAGGTAGACCAAGATGAGAGATGAAGACAGGTTTCTAGACGTCAAAAGCGCTCATGCCTCATTAGAGCTGTTTAGAAAGTTTGACAGTGATTGCCCCCTCCTTTGCTGTTTGATATCAAAATCATAGTTTCATGCCTATAGGCAAGTACGCTGCTGCTCTGGTTCACTCCCAACCCTCAGACTCTGGAGTTCTCATGGGAATTTTAGGGTCTTTTAAAAGGTAAGAAAGATGGAGAATTTAATGCACTACTCTACTGTTCTCATTCCTTACAAACTATGACTGTATCATCCTATAAACTGAGAGATTTTCTTTTCAGTGTTGAAATAGAGATGATACTCCCACTAGCAGTTTTAAAATATTTAAGATTGCAAGCAAAATCTTTCTAGCTGGTTACAAAACAAACAACAAGCAAATAGTCCCTGCCAACTTACCTTGTTTTCCACTTCATGTCTATATATGATGAATTAATTTAATTCTCTCTGTATGCATTAAGCATATACATCACACAGTATTTCCTGTTGACTAAATTTCACAAAAAGTACAGAGCTATACAAAAGTGTTAATTACAGCGTTGCTTATAATTAAAACAGTTAATAGAAGGCATCTGTGTTATAAAAATAAGAATGGGATTGGTAATGTTCCGTAGAGCTATGTGAAGTAACAATATATACTCAGTAAAGTTATGTAGATGTATCCAACCTTCCCATCAAACAATAAACACAGAACCAATGCAAAGAAGAAAGCCAAGAGGTCAGAGCCAAGAGCCAAAACCTTACCCTTCCTCCTGCAGTGGTCCTACCTCTCCGAACCAGAGCTACCCCTGTGTTAAAGTCTTTATATAGAGTTCCTGTCCTGCCTTCTCATTGGTTGTAAACCCAACCACATGACCGCCTCCTCACAGCCTGTCTGTATAGGCCTCCAGGTTTTCCATGATTGGTATTAAGATTAAAGGCATGTGTATCCAATAATGGCTGTATCCCTGAACACACAGAGACTTACCCAGCTCTGCCTACTAAGTGCTGGAATTACAAGCGTACGCTACCACTGCCCTGCTTTCCTATGGCTTGCTAATAGCTCTGACCCCCGGGCAACTTTATTTATTAACATACAAATAACATTTTAATACAAATAAAATATCACCATATTTCCCCTTTTCTATTTTAATAAAAAGGAAAAAAAAGAAAAAGCTTATAACTAATATAAGAAAAACTATATACAAAAGGATAATAACTATATACAATATATACAAGTAATAAATACCTAAACAATGTCTAGTCCATTTGTATTTGACAAATTCAGAGAAAATAATTTCATTATCTATCCTATTTTGGTAAGTTCAAAATGTATCCTAATTAATCTTCAACTATAACTAACTAACCTTCAACTATAACTAACTAATCTTCAACTCCCTCAGAGACCCAAGAAGGAAATAATATTAGCTAACAAAAATAAAAACAGGAAGTGCACATAAGCAACCTCCAAAAAATTTGTGAGTTGACAGAAACAGACAGCTGTCTGGACAGTCACCTGAGGTTTCTCCGAAGTGCTGGGGCATCATCTTCAGCCTATAGGCCCAGCATATCCGACAGACTCATTTGTGAAGCAGGATGTACACAAGGTCAACAGTTCAACCTCACATTGAGTGAGAGTAGTCCATGTACCAGAAACACCTGAATTCCACCAGTGTCATGTCATGATTCAGGATTTCAAATTCTGGAAATTGCTGATGGTTTTCCAACTCAGCTGTCCATTCTTCCTGGCTGTGTATATATGGCTTCATCTCAGCATCCCATTCTTCTCCATATCCCTCCATCAAATGCCAGTCTACTATTGAGAGGCGTGAGCTTAGTTACTCTTCAAGAATAACTGTTTCAGCTGCTGTTCCATTGCACATCAGAGGCCATCGGCCCACTGCCTGTTCAGCTGCCTTCGAAGAAAAGGGCACTGTACCTTTTTCGAATTGCGAAGGCCACTTCAGGGATGGTGCCATATTGTCCTGGCCTCTGAAGATGCCTTTTGATAAAGCCATAACCACACTTGTTTTGGCAAGAATCAGTAATCCTTTGTTTTATGTCCTGTTTGTCCATTTTGTCCTGTTGATTCGAGGATACTTTGTTGTCCAGTGGCTAACTTTTGCCACAATGAAAGTTAACTCCATATGCAGTTTCTTCAATGCCCATATTTTCTCTGAAGTAGATTGGTACTGCCAGGAGTCGACATGTCTCATAGTCATAACAAAAAAGAAAAATTTTCTAAGTTATTAAAACATTTTAAATGCCATATTCTGTAGATCTCTGAAGGGTTTGAAGATAACCTGTCTATCTAAAATATATCTACTCAATCTTGAAAACATACCTAATATAACTACAAGTTCTATTATAATATCTAACTACTAACTTTCATTTCTTTATATCCTAATAGTTGGTAATAACATTCAAGGATCAGAAAATTGCATTACATTGTTAGATGAACGGTACAATTAGAAAAATATATATAACATTTTCTAACAATATCAATTTCAATATATATAATTTGTATACAATATAAAACAATCCAATCCAATGTAAAGTATTTACATTTTTCTTTTCTTTCTTTCTTTTTTTTTTTTTTAATAAGAACCTTAAATCTAATCTCCTTTGCTTAGCCTTTTTCCTAACCCTTGACAACAACTTGTAACCAACCCCCCTAATCAATGAAAATTATCTCAGACCCAAAACCCATTAAAAGACCAAAAAAACCAACCGCCCCACACCACCTCTTTGGGAATGTGGGCGTTGTATTCTTGAAATTGCTTCCTGCTGGGTATGGGCGAAGGTATCTTTATCCTGAAAGAAAAATTTTAGGTTAATTGTCAAATTCTAGGAAAGGTAAATATATCCTTCGTTATCCAGTCTGTGTATAATGCCAAAATTCAGGGTTTATCTCAAATCCTTATTCAAGTAGTCTTTGAGACTGGATCATCTCAGCTAGCTCTTCTCAAAATTGCTCTGAGCACTTTGTAGTTCAAAGCTGATCTGTAGATGATGTTTGTCAGCTTAGTGATGTTATTATTGTCCACGTGGAATTGTTGTTGTTGTGGGGCCCCATCTTCTTCCTGGAGACTTCAGTTGATGTTAGGCCTAACCGTGATTTCCTGCAAAAAACTGATAAGAGACTCGAACACAAAGACTATATATGCGACTTTTTAGAATTAGTTAGTACTCTATATGACCATTTATATCTTAACAAAGTTTAAAATGTATATATATCTATATATATTGATCTTGTAAATTTTGATATAAAATTCATACTTTAAGAAAAGTTTAAAGAATCAGAATAGAATCAAAGAGTTGAGATTCGTAATAGAATAGTCCCTTAATTAATTTGGCTTTTCTCCTGTCCCATAGCAGAAGATGGCTCTTTTCCTCTGGCATGATACAGGGAGTTTGCATTTTCCTTTTAACAACATGCTTGAGTTTAAAGAAGGAGAGAGCCATTCTCCAACTCCAAAGTCAGCTTTAAATTTTAATTGAACTGGGACTATTAGAAGTTAAATAGTGTTAAATCTTTAAAGAAAAGCAGAAACAAACATTTAGGAAGACATAAAATTTTTTTAGATAACATACCCATACGCCATTTCACTCTGTTTCTTAGGATAGATGATTTGTTCCTTTTCTTCAGTTGTCTCATTTGTCCAGTGTTCTTCAAATTCGTTAACCTTCATTCTCCTAAAAGACAAAAACAAAAACCTTTCCCCAAGGTTTTTTGGGGATGTTCCTTTTTGACAAGTTATCTGATTAAATGAAAAGGCATGTGTTACTGGTGTAAGTTAGTTTAAATTGGATGTTTACGATAGTTGATGAACTATCACCTCCTCTAATTAAGAGGTCTCTCTTGTTCAAATCGAACCTTTATCAATTTTGATGGTACCCACAGCTTATCTTCTCCTGTAGAAATAAAAGCAAAACCTCGTCCCCAACGTAACACATACCCTGGTTTCCATTCTGAGGTCAGCACATCCTTAAAGTATATAGGTTGATTTAATTCTGTAGTTTTTTCTATTATCCAATGTCTCTCTGCAGCTGTTGTTCCTTTCTCATTGGCATTGAGAAAATTCAAAGTTAATAGAGCATTATGTAGTCTATTTCTGGGGGTTTTTGTTACTCCTTTTTGTTTATTTAGCATATCCTTTAGAGTTCTGTTTGATCTTTCTATAACTGCTTGACCTGTAGGATTATGTGGTATACCTGTAACATGGTTTATATTATAATAGGCAAAAAACTGTTTCATTTTAACAGAGACATATGATGGAGCATTATCAGTTTTGATTTGTGCAGGTATACCCATAATGGCCATAACTTCTAGCAAATGAGTGATTACAGAATCAGCTTTTTCAGAACTCAAAGCAGTTGCCCATTGAAATCCTGAATAAGTATCGATAGTGTGGTGTACATATTTCAGTTTTCCAAATTCTGCGAAGTGAAACACGTCCATCTGCCAGATTTCATTCCTCTGAGTACCCTTTGGGTTACATCCTGCTGGTAATGGTGTTTGATTGTAGAAGGAACAAGTAGGACATTTCTTTACTATTTCTTTGGCTTGTTGCCAGGTTATGGAAAAATCCTTTTTTAAACCTTTACTATTTACATGATGTTTTTTATGAAATTCTGAGGCCTCCAGCACATTTCCTATCAATAATTTATCAATCTCATCATTGCCTTGTGCTAGAGGGCCTGGCAGACCAGTATGGGATCGGATGTGAGTTATATATAAAGGATGACTCCGTTTTCTGATTGTATCTTGTAATTGAATAAATAATGAAGTTAATTCTGAAGCATCATGGATAAATTCTGCAGTCTCAATATGTAATACTACTCTTTCAGCATACTGAGAGTCAGTTACTATATTGAGAGGTTCTGAAAAATCCATTAATACCAACAGAATAGCATACAATTCTGATTTTTGAACTGAATTATAAGGACTTTGAACCACTTTACTTAAATTTTCTGATTTGTAACCTGCCTTTCCTTGTTTGTTGGCATCTGTATAAAATGTACGAACTCCAGATATGGGTTTTTTCCTCACAATTTGAGGCAAGATCCAATCAGCTCTCTTTATAAGATCAATTCTATTGCTTTTGGGATATTTGCTGTTAATTTCTCCCAAAAAATTACTACAAGCTTTTTGCCAAGCTTCATTTTCTATCCATAATTTTTCAATGTCCTCCTTAGTTAAAGGTACGACAATTTCTGCTGGGTCTATTCCTGCTAATTGACGAAGTCTCAATTTTCCTTTCCAAATCAAGTCAGAGATTTTTTCCACATAAGTTTTTAATTTTTTATTTGGTTTATTTGGTAAAAATATCCATTCCAATATAATATCTTCCCTTTGCATTAATATTCCTGTTGGGGAATGCCTAGAAGGTAAAATAACCAAAATGCAATCCAGCTTTGGATCAATACGATCTACGTGCCCTTCATGTACTTTCTTTTCTACCAAGGCCAATTCTTTCTCAGCTTCAGGTGATAATTCTCTTGGACTATTTAAGTCCTTATCACCTTCTAGGGTTTTAAACAAATTATTCAGTTCATCATTTTTTACCCCAACAATAGTTCTTAGATGAGAAATGTCTCCAAATAATCTTTGAAAGTCATTAAGAGTCTGTAGTCGATCTCTCCTAATTTGCACTTTTTGAGGTCTAATTTTTTGAAGTTCTATTTTATATCCTAAATAATTAATAGAATCTCCTCTTTGTACCTTTTCTAAAGCAATTTGTAATCCCCAGCAAGGCAAAATTTTCTTTACTTTTTCAAACATTCTTTCTAAAGTATCTGCATTTGAATCAGCTAATAAAATGTCATCCATATAATGATAAATTATAGATTTAGGAAATTTTTTACGTACCACTTCTAATGGCTGTTTTACAAAATATTGGCACAAAGTTGGGCTATTCAACATTCCCTGTGGGAGAACCCTCCATTGAAATCTTTTAACCGGTTGAGAATTATTATAAGTAGGCACTGTGAAAGCAAATCTTTCTCTGTCTTTTTCTTGTAAGGGTATTGAAAAGAAACAGTCTTTTAAATCAATAACTATGAGAGGCCAGCCTTTTGGTAACAGAGTAGGTAAAGGAATTCCAGATTGTAAAGAGCCCATTGGCTGAATTACTTTGTTAATTGCTCTAAGGTCTGTTACCATTCTCCATTTACCAGATTTTTTTTTTATAACAAATACAGGAGAATTCCAAGGGCTGGTTGATTCTTCAATATGATGAGCATTTAACTGTTCTTCCACCAGCTCTTGTAAAGCCTGGAGTTTCTCTGTTGTTAAAGGCCATTGCTGAACCCATACAGGCTTGTCTGTTGACCATTTTAAAGGTAGAGCTGTTAATGTTTTTGGAAGATTATCAGTTGTTGTGCCCTGTTCTTGTATGACATGGATGGCTGGTGAGCACTCATTAGAATAATATCTTTTAATATTTCTCTCAGAAACATGTACTAATTTATGATTTGTTTCTGAGATTGGAGGGATATTAATCTGAGTATTCCACTGTTGTAACAAGTCTCGACCCCACAGGTTCATAGCTATGTTAGCCATATATGGTTTTAATTTTCCTTTCTGTCCTTCTGGACCTATACATTCAAGCCATCTTACACTTTGTTTCACTCTAGATAATGTCCCAATTCCTAAGAGTTGAATGTTTACCTCCTGAAGAGGCCAAGTTGGATGCCAAAATTCTGGTGCAATTATGGTAATGTCAGCACCTGTGTCTACCAGACCAGACAACAAAACACCATTTATTTTTATTGTTAGTTTTGGTCTTTGTTCATTAATAGAAGTTTGCCAAAAAATTTTCTTTATGTTTTTTCCTGTATTTCCTATTTTCTCTGTTTCATCATCTCGACTAACATGATTTATTCCAATAGACATTTGGTTATTTAGTTGCTTTGAGTAGGGGTTTCCTCTACAACTGCAGGAAAGGTTTGAACTGGATTTACTGTGGGGGCCTGCCTGAGGCCCCTCTGGGAGTTTCCCGAAGGTCGAGGCAGAGGGTTACCCTGTCTGTCCCTTGTTGATCTACATTCGTTAGTCCAGTGTTTTCCCTTACCACACCTTCTGCATACTCCAGAAGGAAGGGGCATTCTGTTGCCAGTGTTCCTTGAATAAACATTATTTCTAGGAATGACCTGTTTACAATCCCTTTTCAAATGTCCTTGCTTTCCACATCCAAAACATCTAACATTGCTCAAACCTTTTGAAATTGCTTTTCCTACCCACATATCATCATGGTCATAAGCCTCTACATTAACTGTATCTCTAATCCAATCTTCCAAAGGTGCAGATCTTGCCTTTAACGGCCTAATTATTCTTTTGCACGCTGCATTTGCATTCTCAAAGGCCAAAGATTCAATTATTATCTGACTAGCCTCTGAATTCGGGACCATTTTTTGTACTGCTGAAGTCAATCTTTGTAAGAAGTCTGTGAACGATTCTTTGGGGCCCTGTATAACCTTTGTAAATGACTCAGTTTTTTTTCCTGGTTCTTCAACTCTGTCCCATGCATTCAAAGCTGCCGTTTTACATAGAAGTAGGGTTTGGACATCATATGAACATTGTGTTTGTACTGAAGCATATTGGCCTTCGCCAATAAGCTGATCCTGGCAGACTTGTATTCCGCTATCCCTCCATTGTCTTTCTATATTTTTAGCCTCATTACTGAACCACATTTTCCACTGGAGATTTTGTCCGGGTTCAAGAACAGCCTGTGCCAATTCCCGCCAGTCCTTTGGTATAATCCTATTACAAGTTGACCAGGTGTTTAACATTTGCTTTACATATGGGGAGTGCATGCCATAAGATGCTATTGCCTCCTTAAATCTTCGTAAGTCTAACATTTCAACTGGAACCCAAGTATTTTGTTCATTCTCTTCATCAGGTAGCTGCTGTACGGCTACTGGATAAATTAAGGGTGATTGTGTGAAAACTGGCTTTCTTTCTGTAACCTTACGATCCAATTTTGAAACAACTTCACTATTTATTTCTTCTGTCTGAATTTGAATTTCTCTATAATTCATTTTTACCGGTTTAACAAGTTTTTCTAAGACTGTTATCCTGGCACTTAAGTTGACGATCTTTTTGAATAGTAAAATGAGGATAAGAAAAGTAATAAACTGAATAATTCGATCAATATTAATCTTTTCATATAGTTGTTCCATTGTCAGAGTGCCTAAAATTTCAAACAAAGCCCAATTTTCTTCCAATGTACACATAAAGCCCATTTTTTTTTTAATGTAGAAAAAAATTCTCTTTTAAATAGATATGTTAATTGACTTACCAAGTCTGGGTAGAACAGTAGAATCCCAGGGAATTTCACAGCCACCTGGTGTTCGAGGTGTGAATCCAGCGATAGAGAGAGAGAGAGAGAGAGAGAGAGAGAGAGAGAGAGAGAGAGAAAGTGTAGCCGCTTGAGCCGAGTCAAGCCTTGGCTTTACAGGCAGGGGCCCTGTTCAGCGGGGCAGGTCTGAGTTGTTTGTAGCAGTTCCAGCTGCGGGTCAGTCAGGCCTGGGCCCAAGCTAGGCAGCCGGGCCGCCCAGGCTGGAAACCGGACCTGCCGCCAAGCCAAGCCAATCGGTTTTTAATGAATTCTTGTCACGTTGGGCGCCAAATGTAGATGTATCCAACCTTCCCATCAAACAATAAACACAGAACCAATGCAAAGAAGAAAGCCAAGAGGTCAGAGCCAAGAGCCAAAACCTTACCCTTCCTCCTGCAGTGGTCCTACCTCTCCGAACCAGAGCTACCCCTGTGTTAAAGTCTTTATATAGAGTTCCTGTCCTGCCTTCTCATTGGTTGTAAACCCAACCACATGACCGCCTCCTCACAGCCTGTCTGTATAGGCCTCCAGGTTTTCCATGATTGGTATTAAGATTAAAGGCATGTGTATCCAATAATGGCTGTATCCCTGAACACACAGAGACTTACCCAGCTCTGCCTACTAAGTGCTGGAATTACAAGCGTACGCTACCACTGCCCTGCTTTCCTATGGCTTGCTAATAGCTCTGACCCCCGGGCAACTTTATTTATTAACATACAAATAACATTTTAATACAAATAAAATATCACCATAAAGTTATGTATCTCAGAAGGAGATTATAGGAGTGGGTATCTTCAAAGCATGGAGAGCTACTAACCTCACCTCCAGGGTTCAATCTCCAGCAGTGGAAAAAAAAAATAGAGGAAACAATGTTTGTCTGAAGAAAATGTGATCAAATATACTTCTAAAAATCTGGTTAAAATTTAGAAGACTTATTTTATCCTAGATCTTTTTAAAAGTCAGATTAGCTTAAGTCTGCTTTTTGATGTCTTCACTTACATGTTTTGCAGGCATCCCAGGTACCAGGGCTCTTGTTCCACGAAATGAGTCTTCCTGCAGTGCCTTCCATCTCAGTAAACAGCTCCGTTCCTTCTGGATGAGTCACCTAAGGGTCACCTTTGCACCCGAGGCTCATGGGTCCTCCATCTCACTTAGGGCCAACTTCTGCTTCCAAAGCAGATTTCCAAACAGATTGGAAATGCCTGTCTCTGCCTCTGAACGTCTGCAATCGGTGAGGTCCTCATCACCTCTTAGTCTCCTGCACCGCCTTTGTGTCTTAGGTTTGGCTGTTTCTCCCTTAGAAGTTAGGGAGGGCTTCTCAAACCTTCAACAACTTTCTGTTACTTGTAGGGAAGCTCAGTTTGATGGCCGCCATATTCCTGGGTTACAGAGACCTTGGGAGGCTGGTTTCCAGCCCTGTCCAGCCTCATGCTGTGCCCTCTCCTTTCTCCTCTCTCTTTCTAACCTCTCTTCCCGTTTCTTGACTCAGGGTTGTTTTACAGTCTGTACTCTCTTATTGGAATGCTCCTCTGCTTTTCATGCTCCATTTCAATCCTTTCTTTAGATGTTGGTGGAGCTTTCTCCCTCCCTCCCTCTCTCTCTGTAATCACATTTTATCACTACTCACACTGTCTGTCACTCCTATGAGAATGGTTGCTTCCTGCAGACTGGATTCTGTCTTGCTCACAGCTCTATTTGACAAACATAATTCCTGGCCCACACAGAAGCACAACACTATGCACCGTGGAGAAGGCCACATGATGATGTAACTGTATCATTTCAGTATTAAAATATTTGCAAGTTGGCTATCCTTAAGCTATAACATAGTTGACTTTTTCTAAGTTTCTTTCTCCATGTTGGCCTAGATAATTACTTAGAAATAAACAAGTATTTTCCTTATTCTTTTATCCTGTAGAAAAATGATAAAGTAATTTTACATTTAGGTTGACAGCAAAAAAATTAATAGGAATTTTAATAAAAGTGCAATGTTAACAGCCCACAACCTTTGAAATGTGAGGCATGCTGGGCTACGTGGTCTTTCATTGTGATCCATAGGAATTGAAAGGTATTAAACTAGCTGCAGGCATACTCTCTATTATTCTCTAATGGTAATAGAACATATTGAGAATTATAAGTTAAAATTGAATGTGAGTGCTATAGAGCTCAGACAAAACATGTTCCCCATTTCAGGAAAAGTGGAATTAAATTTTGATCATAGCATGTACATCAGATGTGAGTAAAATAATATCTGATATTTTGAGATAAATGGGGTTGTATATAATAGAATAAGTAACATTTTGAATTGTGTCAATGAAAGTTGAGGTTATAATGATCCATTTGATACATAGAGAATACTAGCAACTTTATAAAGAAATTTAACTGTCAAAAATTTAAAGCTTATTCTTTCAAACTTTCAATTTCTCTAGACATAGGGTTTGTGTCTATTTTAGTGGCTATCATTCCACATACTTTTAATATTGTCTGTATTTCTGTAAAAAGACTTTAGAATATGATGTATATACAAGCATCAAAAGGTCACGACTAGGAAATATCTGTTATTGTTGAAGACTAATGTATAAGACAACACCTTTTTGAATTCCTGATATATACAGACCTTGGGAGACTGGTCCCTGCCCCAGCTTCATCCCAGCCTCACATTATACTCTCTACCTTTGTTCTCTCTCTCTTGGGCACTACTAGCATATTGAAGCATTATGGTGCTTGGAGCTTAAGAAAAATTTAGAGTGCAACAAACTGATGGAAAAGTTGCTTTACGTGCCTGAGACCTGTATTCACTACTCCATGCACACTTGTGCCGGCACACACACACACATGCAGAAGGAGAGAGAGAGAGACAGAGACAGAGACAGAGAGACACACAGAGACAGAGACAGAGACAGAGAAAGCAAATTTTATTTTGTATTGCTTCATGATTTATATTAACATTTCCTTCTGTGGGGCAGACATTGACTATGACTTCTATCCTGGTCAACATGAATGATTTACAGCACTCCTAAAACATTTTGATTTTTAAAAATTATCTAGGATAGTTTCTTAATAATAATTTTTTAATAATTTAATTCACTTTAATACATGAATTAGAATTACCGACTAGGCTTGGTGGTAAAATACAAATAGTTCCCATTCTCAAAGCTTTTGACTGAGGAACTCCAAGATGGAGCTGAAAATATTTTCAGGATGATGATGATGCATGTCTTTGTCTTTATACAAAAAATTTAAAGCTAATATGACATATGTGCATTTGTTTAGGCTAAATGGATATTTGGCTCATTATTCAATATTAGAAGGAAACATAGGACTTTCCCTACTATATTTGTATATCCTTAATTAGCAATGAAGTTGAATGTTTCCTGAAGCTATTGGTAATCTTTGTCTTTATCTGCAAATGGATTTTGATAGGCAAATGGATTTGTTAACCTTAGGATTAGAATTTACTTGTACTTAGCAGCGATATGTATTTAATTTCTAAGCATTATCGAGTAGATCTATATTTCTCATTGAAAGGTCACCTGAAAATAGCCTATGAGAACAGCAGCAAAAGAAAAAGGAGTCTCAATCTCTCTAAAATACACTCAGAAAAAGAACTCACCCTGTGCAGCTCTGTGCTGAATGTCACATAGGATAGACATGAACTCACACCATGCCATGCTTAATGATCTTAGCAGATAAGAATAACCACTCCACAATAGCAGTTCTGGATCCTTGGGACAAGTGAACTCCTTGAATGGAGGGAAAGAACCTTTGTAGGCAGGACTGGGTTAAAGGTCTTACTGTGCTGAGAGTATTACGTATGATCTAGGTGGGTCCCAAATTTAACCACAATATCTTTATCTGAGATAGGGGAAAAAAGGAGGTTCTGGATACAGATGGAGGTGGCCATAGGATTATGGAGGCAGATCGGGGTGATGTGGACATAAGAAGGGATGTTCCAGACACTGAAACTGGACTGGGTTCTCCCTCAAAGCTGCTGGATGAGGGACACCTTCATTTCAGTCCAGTGACAATGATCTAGGATTTCTGGCTTTAGGAACTATGAGATATTAAATCTCTCTTCTTTTAACTGGCACAGTTGTGTTAATTTGTTAGGTTAAAAATTTTCTGATCCAGACACTTCACTTTGTAGTATCCTAAAATTTCCCAAATGAGTTTTCAAGATCAACAGATACATTATTTAAAAGGCTCATTTTAAAGGTAAACATTTTTTTAAGTTAAAAAAATGCTATGACAAAAATGACTAAATCTCTAAAATGTACTCCTTTTTGGAAGAGGAGGCAGAAAGATTGTAAGAGCCAGAGGCAGTGGATAACTGCAAAGGAACACTGATTTCCACGTACAATAGGGCAAATGTACATATGAACTTATGGAGCTTCCGACAGCCTGCGCAATACCTATAGAAGCGTAAACCAGACGAAGCTTCAGCATGAAGAGGGAAGGTGAGTACAGATGTCCATCCAGAGCTGAGAAGCTATTGGTAGTCCATAGCCTCCAGGTGAAGGAGAGTTAGCTTTCTCTAAAGGTACGACTACCGGCTGGTCACACACCCGAAGAGTATACAGGCAACATTAACGGGATCTGATGGTTTTGAATAACAAATGAGGAGGCAAAGTTGGGTAGGCATGAAATGGAGGGAGTGGATATGGGAGGAAATCGGGGAGGGGATGAGTGCAATCAAATTACAACATATGAAATCCCCAAGGAATTAATAAAAATTAACCCTTTAAAGTTTACTAAAACCCAATCTTTCATAATTTCAGAATAGGCTGTATTGAAACTATCACCAATGAACTTCATAGCAAAAGGTTTCTAAAATGAAGTGATTTTTTTGATACCTCTAATTGGATTTCTAATTTTCATTGCTTTTCTAAAGCAGTTTAATGTTAAGTGTTCCTATAGTCAAGATTATAGAACACTCAAGAAATGAAGACTCATAAAATAGGCAAGTCAACTATAATAATCTAAAATGTTACAACATATAAAAGGGGGAATTGTTAATGACAAGTTGATGATTATAAAATCAGACAAGCATGTGATGAATTAATTTGCTTGTTTCATTATTAATGAAAAATTTGTCAACTGACCTTAAAAAATGTTGTTCTTTAAAATAATATTCTAGGCCATCTAGAGACTTTTTCTTGACATTGTATATATCTTACAGATCCAATGGGTTTGTTCTACTTATTAAATTAAAAACCTTTTATTTGAAAACAATTCTATATTGAGAGGAAGGTAAAAAAGAAGTTATAAATTAATGTATTTCTCTTTAAAGTTCCTTTTGCATTTGTTTGTTGAAGACATAGAAATGGAATTGAGTTAAGAATCTTTTATCTAGCTTTGTTTAGATTATTGTGACATGTCCAAATACAATTTTATTTCTCTTTCTTATTCAATACAAACATCTTACTTCATCTTCCTTTACCATTTTTTTCTATATTTTTTCTTGATATCAGAAGAGGGGGATCTTCAGTATTCCATATTAAGTGAGATGTTAGACTGATGTTCTCTTGAAAACTCTCTCTAGGGAATGGAGCAATTGCTCTATTCCTAAATATGGCAATTTCTGTTATGAATGGATATAAAATTTTATCAGATATTTTAATCACAGTTAATGTAATCATATTTTTTAAAAATATTGTACCTTCACACAGAGGGATGTTTCTCTTTTATTTATTTATTTTAATGTGCATTGGTGTTTTTGCCATGGGTGTCGGGTCCCCTGAAACTGGCATTACAGACAGTTGTGAGCTGCCATGTGGGTGCTGGGAATTGAACCCGGGTCCTCTGGAAGAGCAGTCAATACTCTTAACGTCTCAACTATCTCTCCAGTCCCAATCATATGTTTTTTCTTAAGCTTATTAATTACTAATAAAGGAGTGTTTGTTTAAATATTGAACCATCCCTGCACCTAGAACAAGCTCTATTTATAACATACAATTACTTTTATTCATTGCTGGGTTTAGCTTACTAGTACTTTATTTGGGATTATTGCACTGTAAAATTTATTACAGATACTAATCTGTCTTTTTATGCATTATCGCTTTTGGGATCAATGTGACATTAGTGTCATAAATCAAGCTAAAGGTTGTTCTTCCTGTCCTCTGGAGAAGGTTCTTTAAAATGGTGTTCATTCCTTGGTTCTTTGGCAACAATCTCCTGAGACCACCTGTATCTTAAATCTCTCTGGTTTTGAGCTCCCTAATTATCCATTTAGTAAGTATAGGGCTGATCAGACTATTCATTTGTCTTGACTGAAATACAATAGTTTGATGGTTTTGTAGCCGCCAGGCCATTTCTCCTAAGTTCCTTGACAGGAAGATTGCTTGCTCTACTGTCCTGTCCACCCTCTGCCACAGTCCCCTTTCTTCTGACCTTGATTTGCGCCTCATTGTCTTTGCCATGGGGTGTTTGAGAGGATTCTCGATGAGACACATTTCTGGAAGACTCGGGTTCGGTTTCAATGGTTTATGTCTTCCTGTTTCTCAGCTCCATGGATTTCTGTTCTTACCTGTATATTCCTGATGCCGCTCATGTACCGCCGTTCTTATTTCTTCAGTTAGGAAGTACGATTTGAGGGTTATCCTGTAACCATTAGCGCTGCAAATTCCCTCTCACCACTACCTTGACTACGACATAAACGTAGCGTTTTGTGTTCACTTCTATCCAATGCCTTTGTTAGATTTGGAAGAATATTTAAGTGCTTAGTGTTAACTATCAAATATTTGAAGATTTTTTTTTTCAATTCTATCAGAGGAAAAGGGAAAACAAAACATGATATGGAGGCCGTTGCTAACACATCACTTTATAAATCAATTGTGAGAATTGTAAACATAAGTTTTCCAGTGGATTTTGTACTTTTACAGCTGCTCTTTGATAATGCAAGAGAAAAATTAATCCTTTATAGCCGCTGATTATCTGGTTTATGGCTTATTAAACATGTCAATTCAAGCCATTTTAATGCCTTGCATATTAAGTTGTCCTTGAAAAAATACATTGTCTATGTTTTAAAAAGACTGTTCAAAAATACTTTTTGTAAGTTGAATAATAATGCAGTTCATAATTAAAGCAAATATTAGTCTTTCAGGAAATATAAACCCCAGAGAGTTGGTTATAATTGTTTTTATAGACATGAAGATGAAAATAAATTTATATTGCCAGTTTTATGAGCCCAGGAATCAAGGTGAAGATTTACAAGTGGGTAAATCCTTCATGTTATCAGTGTTCTTGGTTAACATTTCAACTGTGTGTAGGAGATCAGCCTTTGGATAGCATCTATTATAGGTAGATAATCAAGAGTGTGCTAATTAATAATGACCAAATGCTCCACTGAGCAAGTCTTCCACATTATGACTAGAGTTTATTATTAGTTATGTTTTAGATGCTCATTATTTTCAACCTGTGTAAACTTGAAAGAAAGGCAAGGAAAAGAGGAACTGGGAGGATTAGAGCCTTACCTGCATGGGGAATTGGCTGTGCAGTCTGTGAGTTCAAGTTATATTTTTCCCCACGGTGGGAAGGGTACAGTTTATGATGAACTGGCTGATATTAAAATAGAAATTATCCTCGAGGTGGAAGAGATGGCATTATATAAAAAGCGTTCTGTATACTCATGAAGGCTTGAGTTTCATGTGTAGCAACCTGTAAAAAACAAGTAACAACAACAACAACCCCTCTTCCCCCAAATAAAATACTAGCTTAGTAAGCAAGCTCCTACAATCCAGTGCTGGGTAAGCAGAACCGAGAGAGCTGGGATTGTTGACTGAATCTGTGAGCTTTAGCTTGAGTGAGTGACCTGTTTTAGAAAACAAGACGGAGAGTGATTGAGGCCATCTGAGAGACCTCTGACATAGACCTCTGGCCTTCATAGGCACGCACAAACACACGTACACACACACACACACACACACACACACACACACACACACACACACACACACACACACACACACAAACCAGATACACACAAACACAGAAACACACTCTCACACAAATCATCTTTAATATAACTGGACTTTACCACAGTGGGAAAAATCTTCAATTTATCGGAAAAATAATGATCTCTTTTAAAATTTTCTTTCTAGAGAGAAATTTGGCACAGCGCTGGAGGGTCCATGGTCTGCTGCTTTGTTTCTCAGAGGTTGAGCAGCTTCTCCCTGTGCTCTGCTTCTCTTCTCACTCCGCTCTCTGTCTGTCTGTCTGTCACTTTTGTAATGTCCAAGAAAAGAGGTGCTCACCATTCTCATAGGTAATATGATGGAGAATAGCAAGTGTATAACTGATTAGATTCCTACTGTGTGCTGGTTTCTATTTGGATTG
Source organism: Peromyscus californicus insignis (assembly GCF_007827085.1). NCBI lineage: Eukaryota > Metazoa > Chordata > Mammalia > Rodentia > Cricetidae > Peromyscus > Peromyscus californicus. The sequence goes on along the minus strand of NW_026294514.1, from coordinate 10,423,436 downwards.
ACTCCATCCAAAAAGTATAAATACTCTCTTTTGAAAGATGAGGCACTTCCTGCCTGTCCAGAGCAGATCATCTCAGGAGCTACCCCTTCCAGGCTGTTCCTGATGGAGATTGTGAACAGCTCTGGAGTCTCATTTTCTGCTTAAAAATAAAAAGATTTTTAAAAATATACAACATTATGCTGTTTTATGCAATGCAGACGTTAAAAGGTGTGAAGAGTCCTTGTTTTCCCCAGAGGATCACAAAGTCAAAGTCTATATGATGTTGACTTTGCAGATACTGTTGTGGTTTCCCTGAGCAACAGAACCTGCAAATGAAGTGTGACGACCCTGGGGGAAAGGAGTGCCATCCTTCTATGGCTTCCCATTCAGCTGACGCCCCGAGTTTGGGAACAAATTGCATTCTAGTAGTTGTTTGGCTGATATGTTGCGTGGTACTTGGAATTTTTCTATTCTTTTAAACAATATGAGAAGTGCTCATTTTATTTCCTATATAGGCCAGAAACTGAACCAAATCAGAGAGGAGAAGGACTCCACCATCAGTGCTCTGTGGAAGAGAAGCACCCATTTGAACACAGTCTCTAGCAGAGAGAACATAGTTTTTAGTTTGAGGACAAAGGCAAAGTTCTGTTATCACATCCTCATCTCCACCTGTCACTCAGTTTTCAGTCACTCTAATCTACTTCTTCTTTCCTTCTTCGGTGCCCTCTATGAAATCAGTTTAAGCATGAGGCACCAGAGGGAACCCCCTCTCCCCTTCAAGTGTAACTTGGGGAGGTGGTCATGCTGATATTGACCCAAGAATCTGACAAAATTCTGTGATTGATTCTAATTCAAAGATGGTTTTTTAATTTCTCTTTAGAGATTCTCAGCATGAAAAGAGGATAGGGGGACAATTCTGAGGAATATTAAAACTGTTAAACTTTAGGGCTTTCATACATTGGATGGTAAAATGTAGTGTCATTTGAGAAATTCTTAGTTTAGATGAGGTTGAGCACTTTGTCACACCTCTCCTTGAACATTGCCTTAACATTGAGCTTGGTAGAAAACACGTCACAATGTTTAGATATTATTTCTATGAAGGACGTAAACCATTGTGGCTCAGTGTAGATGGTGTGGTGCCTAGAAACATCTGGAGACATTTTTGAGTGTCATAATGGAGGAGGGGACTCTCCTGGCATCTTGTGGGTTGATGCTAATGTGCTGCTGAACACAGATCAGTGCACAGGACAGCCTCCTACAAGGCCTAGCCCAACTAAATGTCAGTGGTGCAATGTGCTAAGATTTTATTTTACTTCCACAGACCAAATTAGTTCAGTTATGTAACTAATACAAATGAGATGCAATTGGACTGAAATAGAAGGGTTTGAAAAGTGGAGACTCTGTAAGTTGTCAAGTATGAATACAGTGACATCTCAACCAGCTCCACCCAGCCACAGGTGTATATGTGTACTAGGGGCCTAAATAGTTTTCTTTCAGGTCTGGAATCTGTGAAGTCTGAGATCAGGGCTTGGGAAGCCCCTCTTCCTAGACTTCAGGGGACCACCTTGCCATTTTTCATGTGGCTAAGAGGGACAGGGAGAGGGGAAGTCTCTGTACTTTCTTATAAATGTGTTATGTAATGAGAGCTCAGCCCTCATCACTCCATCTAGACCTGATCATTTCCTGAAAGCCTCCTGGTTATTATGCCATGTCAGAGGGTACAGCTCCGACACCGGAATTTTGGGGAAATTTGTAGCAGGAGCCTGTTCTCAAGAAAACAGAGTATGTTCTAGAATGAGAACACATCAGATTCCAAAGAAATTTTAAATATTTACAAAAGTAATTTTCTTTTTAGGAATATTGCAAGGTCCATCACCCGCTGAATGATCTAGACTCTTCAGCTCTGTGTTTGCTTTACCTTCTGAAGTTAAGAAGTGCTATTCAACACGATCATGTTTCTAGACCCTGCTTCTTCTTAACGAATGAAGGAACAATCTGTTTTGGCCACTTGTTAAGAAACCTTGGCTTTGCTTGAGGATGTCCAAGAGGTAATTAAATCACCTGGACTTTTGCAACTCCTAAAAGGAATGAGACATTGGTGCAGAATAAAGTCACCATGTTTGGAACAGAGTTTTTGTGTCATGAATGCCGTAGGGATTCTCATCCCTTTACCCCCCCCCCCCCACCACTCTGCCCCCTCCTCTCTGAAAGACACTTATGGAGTTGACTCTGGCTTCAAACTTGCTATGTAGCTGAGGATTACCTCCACTTTCCCAAGTGCTGGAATGACAGGTCAGTGTCACCATGCTTGGGTTTGTCCCCTCCCTCTTTCCCTTCCTCCCTCTTTCCTTTCCTTTTCTTGTCTGTCTCTTTTTGCTTTCCTGCTGTGGGATGTCTTTCTGTATGCTGTGAGTACGTGTTGTTCTGATTGGTTGATAAATAAAGCTATTTGGCCTATGGCAAGTCAGCTTATAGCTAGGTGGGAAATTGGAGAGAGAGACAGGAAAAAGGAAAGCAGAGGGGAGAAATGCCAGCCTGCTGCCCAAGGAACAACATGCCAGCAGACCAGTAAAGCCACGGAACACATAGCAAAACACAGATTAATAGAAATGGGTTAATTTAAGATATAAGAGCTAGCTAGCAAGAAGCTTGAGCCATTGGTCATCCATTTGGTAATTAGTATAAGCCTCTGTGTGTTTATTTGGGACCAAGTGGCTATGGGATGCAGATGGTAGAGATTCGTCCCGACTGCAGGGCCCGGGCAGGACCAGAGAAACCTTCTGACTACCTTTGATGCCCAACTTGAGGCTTTGATCTACATAGACCTAAAAAAGCTTAAAGATTCTGAATGCACAAAAACAGAGCCACACTAGGCTTCCTAGTCTCACAGTCAGTCTCATGCCAGTATCAGCATAGAGACTGGTCTCCCAACAGCTGCCTATGAGATGGAGCTGGTTGCCAACTGCCATAAGCTAAGCAGCATGGTGGATTCTTGCCGCAGTACGCAGTGGCATCTCCAAGCCGCATAGCACACTGTGTGTGATGGATTTAACTTTTGCTAGTACAAAAAAAGTCTTTGTTTATTTCCTATGCTTAAGCCATTGGAACTAAAGTTTATGTCAAAGTTTTGGCTAGAAACCCTTTCCCACAGTATTCATTGTTTTATATTGGAGTCCAGTGATGAAGCTAGAAATGAATAAAAGGTCTCTTTTGATCTCCCAGCCTATTGGTTCTATTGCAAATCCTCATTAATATTAACAAACTTAGGAAGTCTGTGAGACGTTTACTATAGCTATTTACTCCCACATTATCTCATAGAAGTATTACCTTCTACTAAACATATTAGCAAGTAACACTTCGTGATCCATTTTAAAATTCATTTGAATGGATCTGTATTTCTGTGGATTTATAAATTGTTAATCATTCCACTGTAAATAATTAGAAAATCATACAGCCTTGCATTAAAACATTTATTTATTTGTAGTCTTTAACAATTTCATTGCAAAATGAATTTTGCTCCCCCCTCTACCCTCTCCTCTCTGATTGAAACACTTCTTCCTTCTCCCTAGCAAGTCTCCCCCTTATTTTTATGTCTGAAAACGCTGAGTTTAATTGGGTTTGTCTACAGGAGCAAGGGTAGGCTTATCATTTACTGGCAAGGGCAACTTATCAGTGGTTATACCACTGAAGAACATAGCATTCCCCTCCTAGAATCCAGCCAGCAGCTCCCAGGGAGAAGTGGAGCCTCACGAGTCCCTCTCACAGTGATAAAATGTTGATAGGCACCATCCTGTTCAGATGGGCAGGTAACCACAGCTCCTTTGAGTCCATGAGTGCAGTGGCCATGTCGGGTCCAAAAGAGCATCTTGAAGCATTTCTCTTTGTCTCTTGCCCCTGCATTCTTTGGTCTCCCTCGTCTTCAATGAGATGCCCTGCAGTATAGGGACTGGCCCTCAAAGGTTACTGTTAGCCCTCAGACCAGTGAGAAGTCTCCACATTAGCTGTTGCCCACTGCAAAATGAAGTTTCTCGGATGAACACAAAGGGTACACTGGTTTAGGAAAATCCTCACATTTCAGCTCACATTAAATGGCATAGATAGTGAAATACTTCATCCTTCCTGCTTATGTTGACATATGTGTTTCTATCCTGAATCACTATGTTTTGAAGGTGATCCCTTGATATATTTGGTGTTGAATTTTAAATGGTTCATGGAGTCATAGTTTTTAAATAGCAATGAAGAGGAGACTTGGATTATCAGGCCGTGCTGTATCACTCCCTGCCATAGACGAGTTCTGTGCCATTTAAAATGCCTGTGCTATTTAAGGTGAGTGTATGGCAGCTACCTTTTGTTCCCACAATGCATCACTCCTTTGGAGATGGTACCAAATTGCTTGCATTATATTCTCACACCCATTTCATTTCAGCAGCTTTGAGACTATACCACAGATGCAGTAGTATAAAAGCCAGGCATTATACAAATTATGTTTCTTTGGGAGAAAGGATTATCTTCCTAGATCTAGGCTTTCTCAAAGTTGCGACTCAGAAAGCCAACATGAGCTGGGCTACCTCTGTATTATGGACATGAGGGAGTGGCTTTGACAGTTCTGGGACAGGTGTTGTTTCTGAAGTTCCCTTAAAGACATGGCTAGCATATGCAGACTTATAGACCATCAAGGTCAGGATATCCCATCTTATCAACAAAGTCTTTGCAATAAACAATTCTCTTCAATTAACACAAAAGCAAATGAAGGAGCTTGTTACATCAAAGGAACTGGATTTGCAATCAGAAAGAATTATTTTGTGGTAGTTACTAATTTAAAAGGGGATATGTATCATCCCTGGGGCAATAAGAAGGAGAATCATGAGTAACCAGTAAAAAATGCAGTGCACTGGATTAAAGTCAGTGTAAAGAAAAATTTCACAGTTGTATGAATTTAGAAAACATTTCTGTAATTTAGCACTCATCTGGAAAATGCATGTCTTGTCTGTACAGATCAAAAAAGTCTAGACACACATGCACACCTATAAGAACACACACACACACACACACACACACACACACACACACACACACACGAATAAAAGCATTCTGCTGGACTAAAGATTACCTTGTGTCCATCCTCCATTAGTATTCCCCGTCAAATGCTGCCATTATTAATGTGAATTTTCTTTGGCTTTATACAAATGCAATCATGCACTATACAGCATTTTTCCTAGGCTGTTTCTTTTGTCTGACCTGGTGTCAATGAGACTATTTTTCATTTGCTGTTGGGTAGTTGCTTCATGTATTACTTTTCTACTGCTGTAATGAAACATCACAACCAAGGCAACTTACAGAAGAAAGAATTTATTTGGGCTTATAGTCCTGGAGGGTTAGACTCCATGATGGTGGATCAAAGACTGGTATTAGGAACAGGATGCTGGGAGCTCACATCACGAACAACAAGCATGAAGCAAAGGGAATGGATTAGAAATGTTATGCATCTTTAAACTTCAAAGTCTGCATCCAGTGACATACTTTTTTCAGCAAGACCTACCTTGCAAGCCTCCCCAAACAGAGCCACCGACTTGAGACCAAGCATTCAAATGCCTGAGACTATGGGAGAGTTTTCATTCAAACCATCAGATTCCATTTTCTGGCCTCACAGTCACAACAGCCATATCATAATACAAAATGTGTTTATTCCAACATTTATTCAGAAAGGATGTGAAAGCAAAGAGGTCCTGTAATTTTCCTCCACTGTTTCAGAGAGTTGAATTCTGAAACCAGGCAACACAGCACAGGTGAATCCCTGTGGCGAGGCCCTGAGAGAACAAGAGATTTGTAAGAGGCCATTGCATGAACCTGTGAGAGTAGTTTAGATTACAGTGGAGACCCCAAGATGTGGGAGATGCCAAAGCTGTGGCCTACCTGCCCAGGAGAGCTGAGTAGGTGGAAGTGGATGGAGCCAGTTCAAGAGAGAAGCGAATTGCAGGCAGCGAAGCCAGATGGACAGAGCTATCGAAGCCCTTTGACCTTTGACATGGAGCTACAAGATGCAAAGTTTGCCTTGCTGGTTTTGGTCTTCCTTTGGTTCAGTATTTCCTCATTAGGTCCCCACTCTTCTCTTTTAGAATGGTAATGTATATTCTGTGCCATTGTATGTTAGAAGTATGTAATTTGATTTTCTTTGTTCTACGGGGATTACAATTAAAGATTGCCTTGACTCTCAGAAGAGACTTAGGACTTTGTATTTTTGTTTGTTTGTTTGTTTTTGTATTTTCAATGCTGAGTTTCTCTGGGTAGCCCTGGCTGTTTCAGAATGTGCTCTGTAGACCAGGCTAGCCTTAAACCCATTGGCGTTAAAGGCATGAGTCATCACTACCCAGCTAGGGGCTTTGAATTTTTAAACAGTCTTACGATGGACTTTTAAACAATGTGGGGACTGCAAAAGATTATATATAGGGACTATATAAAGATGGCGTTGCTAACTAAGCTCTACAGCTAGCTTGGGATGGACCCTTTTTGACCAGCTTGGGATGGAGCCTCCCTGTCATGAATCACATTTACAGGAACGTTTGTTTGCTGTTGCCTTTTAGAAGAAGGAAGGTTCTTCACACTTTTCCTTTCCCATGGTAGAAGCTTCCCTGGGTAGTCTTGTCCAGAAGGCACCTTTGCTGGATTCCAGTGCTCAGCCTGGGGCCACTCCATAATGGCGCTGATTTCCTCAACAACTGCAGTTCTGCCTCAGGGCAAGCTTTAGCTCTACTGTTAAGCACAGCGTGTGCCTTTCCTCTCTAAGTAGTACATTTTGTGTTTCTTCTGCCCTTTCTGCTCCTCTTCAGCATATTCCTGCCATAAGAGTGATGGCTAATAACCCCAGAGGCATGATTAGGGCGCCTTGAAATCTCCTTTGCCATAGCCATTAGCTTGCTACTCTCAGTGATAGTATTGGGGTGACTTGCAGGACATCAGGTGGAGTCTCTTAGTCTTACTTAATCTTCCGGAGGGAAAGGCAGACTTCACCTTTGAGTGTGTCCAAGCTGGCACCTGCCCACCTAGAGGAATAAATTGGCTGTGTCAGCTTTTCACACGTCCCTTCCAGCCTTTGTTTCCGGATCACAGCTCCACCACCGCTGAGGCCCTGGAATTCCTGAAGAACAAGTGCCCATGAAAATCATAACCTTCCAAAATGGAACGAGCAGTCTTAGAAATGAATTCAAAATTTTACTTTTGTCAGTGGAGGTGTGTAGGTACAGATTGGATCCCCTGGGAGTGACCACTGTGAGGAACATCAACTATGTGTGTGCTTTTCCCAGTGATCACAACTGTAATGTTGGCTGAACTTTAATGGTTTTATGGCTCTTCAATCTTTGAGATTTTTAAATCTATAAATTATACTTAATAGTTCTCATAGAAGTACATTGGGTGCCCCATAGCATTAGTTATTATTAGCTATTTCCTTTATTGCTATGTTGTCGCAGATACAGGGAAGTACGCTTGGCTACAGTCCCCCCACAGAGATTTCTCTGCTTCTCTTTACCAGCTAGATAGTGACATTTCCATCATTTTGCTTTTCTTTTCCTGGGAGGACACATTTTATCACCTAAGGTCCAGCCTTCTATTATTGAAAACCTGGTTCTCAAAGAAGAGAAGGACAGCCTGACCCTCTCTGCAATGTTCAGCTTCTCCTACTTTGTGAGACAGGCACCCTGGGCAGAGTGCAGACCACCCATGGCCCAGCTGGTCTCTTTGGGTGGTATCGAATTTGACTTTGGTGTTTGGGGGTCACTAATCCTAGTTTTCATTTGCATGTCTGGAAGAAAGTTTATCCTGAAAAGCTGCCTTGAAAAGACAACGAGGATCTAGTCACTGTGTTCAGAGGAAAAGTAGCTCACATCAAGGGATGGTCCCCACATACCTAAGTGGGTGATTGGATAAGAATGAGGTATGCAGTGGTGGAATAGAAGAAAAAGCATACCAGCAGTTCACAAGTGAAGAACAATGCTTCATGACATGTTCATGCTGTATTTTAGGGAACTAAGACACCATCAGGAACATGTACCACTAGTTTATGTGCCTCTAAATTAAGAAAAACAAATGTTGGCAACTAAATGAGGATAGTCTTATGAAGTCAAATCCACATTTCCTGGAATTTTTTAAAATTTATTTTGAAAGATTTAACAACTTCTCCAGTCTTCAATTACATTGTTTGGTGCCTCATAAGGAGTATTTATCTCTATCTCATTAGTGAACACGATTGACCTGTGTGGAGGGAGTTCTCACTGATGTCCCTATAAAGTATTGGTTGCTGTTGTATAAAAAAAGCAAGCAGTTGTAGTTGTTTCTTCAATGGCTAATATGTGTTTGACTAATACCGTGTTTTGCTCCTCTTGATTGCCACGCTTTTTGGCTCACAGAGTAAGTTTTGGTTGCTGTTGTTGTTGCTTGAATGCTGAATTACAGTGTCATCTTTTTGAAGATATTTTAAATAGAAATTAGATTTGTCATGAGTAACACCAATAAAAACACATTACACAACTACTCTGATGGAAGTCTGAATAGTTACGACCATGCTTGTTTATACCCAGGAAGTGACAATCCTCATGATGGCCATGAGCTAGCAGTGGTTCCAGGGTGTCACTGAGTGTTAGCAGCAACCTCATATGAAACATGTTAAAATGTGATGAACATGGCTGTCCTAACATACTGATGAGATAGTTGGGAGGAAATGGTTTCTCCTTTGGAAACTTTGGATCTACCACAGTTGTGCAAGATTCTTTTCAAGTTGTACTTCACAGAGACTCTAATGTGCTAATGAGGATATGAGTCTTCCAGGGGAGCCTTGTTTGGCAAAATTCATTGCTCATAAATATTCTTTTGAATTTCATCTTTTTGGACTACTGATTGGAAGAAAATACTTTGGAAATGCCAGGGTAGAGACACTGAATGATTATGGTTGAAAGAATTTCAAGAAAAGAGTGTTTGGCAAGGACCTGCTGTGGACAGAAATGACAAAGTCCTAAAACCGACCACTGAGTGTCCAAGGAAGTCACTGTTGAAGTTTTAAGAACATTGATGCAAGAGAGCAGCAGACTCCACTGTGCTAAGTGAAAGGGTGAAGTATTTTATTGATGCAAACCATAGTTTTGAGAAGCATTGGTAACGAGAAATGGAGGACAACCTCCAACAAGCTTGCACATGCGCAGCTCTGCTGTACTCAAGTGAGCACAACCACCTTCCTTGCTAGATTTTTGTCATCTTAGACCACACAAGAAACTTGACCAGCTGCAATCTTGACACCTGCTGCTCTCACGGCTCTCCTGTTTACACATGTAAGCATTGCATATGGAACCAGGCAAGACGCTATGTATCCTTCTCCCCTCCCGAAGCAATATGTTGTTGAAACACTGGAGAGAGATGCGGGCATCAGTTGTAAATGTGAACGATGTGGCAATGGAGACGAGAGAGAATGAGACACGGATCACCTGGACAGTCACTATGCACAAAATGGAGTGGTCAGGTACCAGATTTCCAACTGAACTAGTGCTCCTAATTCTGACTAAATGGCTATACTCCGAGAAGCATAGATGTTAGACCAGAACTTTCGAATGTTAATGAAAACTTACCTTGCTAATGATTTTAAAAGATATTGTATTTATGAAGTGTGTGTGTGTGTGTGTGTGTGTGTGTGTGTGTGTGTGTGTGTGTGTGATAGCAATTAAGAAAAAGAGGCCATGAATTTGAGAGAGAACAAGGAGGGATATATTAGAGGAGACAGAGGGAGAAAGGGAAGGGGGAAGTGATGTAATTATATTATATTTTCAAGGGATATTATAAAATTTAAAAGTGTAAATAAAAAAGACATTGGGTTGGGGTTATAGCAGAGATCACTTACCTAGCGTATGTGAGTCCCCACGCTCAGTACCTGGTACCACAAAATGGAGCCATTAGTGCAAGTCAAAAATTTTAAAAAAACACAAATAGAGTCAATAAAATAATAAGTGTTTTTCTTTTCTTCCCCCTTTTTTTTGGCAATAGGTTAGTATTAAATTTCAGAAGCATTGTGAATTGAAATGCTTAATGATAGGATTTTTGGAGGAAATTGTATGTGGTAAAATAAGCTGAATAGCTAAATCCAGTGGATCTTGGAAGCTCTCAGAACACAGTCTTAGAAATAGAGTGAGGTCAGTCAGGAGGGGGTTGAGCAGAGAGCAAGCAGCGTGGGGCAATTGAAAGCCCAGGGAAAATGGGTTTTTCTTTTGGAATTCACCTGGGAGAATCAATAAAGAGCGAATAAAACACTGACTGAGAAACAGTGAGCAGCTCCAAATTGACAGTAGGAGTACATAATATCCACGTCTATGGTAACTTCAGAAATGTCCACATTAATTAAAAAATTTCACAGCACACATGGTTAAATGTCTAAAATTATTTCAAAAATTTTAAATGAAATTCCTTTCAAAACATAGTACAAATTTCTGTCTTGGAATAAATAACATTGAGTTTAATTAACCACTTCCTGATGACTCTGGATCAATATGTGAACTCCGCCATGCCCAACCAGCAGGTGTGTGCCTTGTCCGTCTGGAAGGAAGCTCCTCCAGCCTGAAGTGCCCCGAAGGACCTCCGTCACGGCTCCTCCAGCTTCGTCCTATATTGCTCTTCTAGCTTGCGTCCTCTAATCTGTGGCTTGCTGGAAAATAAGATGATTTCCTAGTTAGAATTTTAACTAAACACAAGTAAAAGTAAGGCCTGAGGGCCTGAGGTCTGTTTGTGTAGACCTCAGGCCAAAACAGTTCTCTAAGCTATGTGGATTTGACTAGAGAGGATTTAAACTAAATCCCTCTGGTTATTTGTTCAGCTTTATTTCTTCTCTATTACCCTCTGATTCATTGTCACAAAGTGGACAGTCGCATTTTGTACATAAGGGATCCTGGTTTTAAATCAATGTGGATCAGTGTGTATTGATTACTTTGCATCCTTTCTGATCCTTGGGAAAATGTTTTAAAGGTCTGTTGAATGAAGAGTGCAATCAGGAAAATCACAGCAAGATTTTAACTGATGGGTAAGTTCACAAGAGAAAAAAAACTCTGTGATATATAATCATTTTAGAAAAAAGTATCAAAAGTGTTCTGATCTTGTATTGCATTGTGTGTGTGTGTGTGTGTGTGTGTGTGTGTGTGTGCGCGTGCGCGTGCGTGTGTATACACACATATGCACACATACAGACAATTTATAATTCAAGTATCCTTATTCTTGGACTTGAGCTGGCCAGCTAAGCTTTTTGGATATTAATATCGACTGGTTGTTGGGTAACAGCCTTCACTGTACGTCTCCTGCTTGAATACGAAGACAAGTGATCATGGAAAGTGCTTTGGTTTGAGACTGGTAAATAAGAGATGCCTTCTCAATTCCTCCACAGGGAGAGCTCCGTTGAGGGTTGTAATTTGAGTGTGAGGTAAAGGTGAAGGAGAACAAGGAGATAAAAGTCCAAGGGAACTTATTAATATTAAACGAGAAGAAATATTTCATCTATGATTCCTTCTAACATTATGGGATGCCAGGAGTTAAATTAATTTTGGAGAAAATAGTAAAGTATGTCTATTTATGTATATGGATTGGAATATTTTATAGTGTGTAATGAAAATGTTTTTGATCTAGTTGTTAGACTTTGATGAATTTTCACTTGAAAATAATACAGAATGAAGATAAAGTTTAGTAACAATATATAATTAAATACTGGAAAATAATCTAATTAATAATGAAAAATGATCAATTAAACACACTGATCATTTTTAATGGGGAAATGTAATAAGAGAATGACATTAGTTAATTTACTGTAAAAATAACAGAACATTGTATGTAGTATATCCTCAACACTATAAAACAACTTTAAATAAACAAATAATATGAAAAAAGAGTTAAAGTGGTAAAAACATTAATGTAAATATTATTTATTTATTCATGCTCCTTCTATTACATGCATTCTATTATAATTTTTTATAAAATATTTGTAAAAGTAAGAGAAAATAATGCAACTATGAAAACAGCATTTCAGATTTTTTTTTGAAAGATTGTGAACTAAGGTATGAATAAGAAGAAGTTTGATAACAAATTTAGGATTGGTTTGGTCAAAATATACATATACTGAGCCAAGTTTATGTAATGAGCAGTAGATAAACTATTATTTCTACTCTAAATTCTTTCATCAGAAAAAAAATCACAGAAACAAATTGAGTTAAAACTAGATAAAATAAAAATAAAAAATTTAAATTATTGAACTGAGCCATCCTGAAAAGTTCACATGTAACTGGAAATTTGTCACATAGCTCCTTAATATGCTTTGAGCAAAAATCAGAATGCATTAAACATTTCAAACTTTGTGCCAAGGAGGCAGTTGCTGTATATTCCACCACAGTCTTGGTGTCACTGTAAGAAAGTATCACCTTCTCAAAATAGACCCGAAGATGCTTACCTTCTGTGATTCTGCTTCACCTGCCCTAGCAACAGAACCTCTCCAGTTCCCTTCCTTGTGGGTGAGAGGAGTTGGAAATAGCCACGAAGAATTAGTACGCATGGTGGGCAGCAATCGCAGTGTCTAAACGATATGTGGATGTTGTTTTCGTGGGCTAGATAATGTGTCCGGGATATGTTAGGTAATAATTCACTGTGATAATATGCAGTACTTTTTATTTGTTATTTAAATTACAGACCGGCTAATAGAACGTGTTAAAACAACACTTCAAAGCCTCTGTATGCCTGGCTCCTCCCATGGGCTGGAGGACATTTGGGTGGGTAAATAAATTTCTTTGTAGAAAACAGCTTTGTCAAGATACGGATGTTCTTCTTAAGGTGTATTAGGTAGGAACTGTCGTTGAATCAGAGGACATCTGTGCCACTGAGAATGTACTATTGCTTGTTACGTTCTTCATGGTCATGAGTTCGATATTTAGAGAAACCCTGCCACATACACCACAACTAAAATACTGAACTCTGTGACAGTGGCTATAACCGCAGCCAGCTTGGCTAGGAAAGAAGGAAGCCCTCGAGGGTCGGGGCAGTACGTAGCTCTAAACCCACAGTTTCTGTGGGTTCTGGAACAGGTATTGACCTACAGTATCTGTATCCCTGGCAAATGAAGCCTGGGCTTGTGTAGCACGTGAAGGAGTGAGGTGTTTTAAGTCACGGATCCAAGAAGATATGAGGCACCGTCAAAACAATGGAATCATCCAGCACTAGAATGTGCAGAGCATGAATGTAGATGAAAAATACTCCTTGGAAAAGAGACAATAAAGAGCATGGCACAGCTCAAAAAACAGGAGAACAGTATTTCCCAAGAATTCTCAACCACCAACCTGCATCGACACAAGTTGGAGCACAAGTTTGTATTCTTATATGATTTAAAATTTTAATAAAGCAAAACGTGAATATCAACTTGGAGTTTAGAGATATCTCAGGTTGGCAATGTCTTTAGACACATGACAGGAGCAGACAAAACCTTAAGGAATTTATTATACTTTCTGCTTGTTTGTTTTGAGTTGTGTTTTGTAGCTCAGGTCGGCCTGAAGCTTGCTCTGTAGCCCGTTCTGATCTGAAGATCTTGGTGCTCCAACGTCAATCTCTCAAGCTCCGAAATCTGAGACACATGCTACCACACCCAAAGGGAATACATTATACTTTTTCTGGAATCTGAGACACATGCTACCACACCCAAAGGGAATACACTGCATTTTAGACCTAGGATTCACATTTGTTCCATTGCATTTTCAGAATATGAATTTTTCTTATAAAATGTTTAACTTTTTTCATAAACTGTAGCAAAGTATTATTAACAGTTTCATTTTCAGACAGAGGCATAGAGAACTTTAATAACTTGTTCTATATTATACAATCAAGTAGTACTCACCTGGTAACAGGTAGTTCTTAAACACATGTACGTGCACACGCGCACACACACACACGCACACACACACACGCACACACACATACACACATTTATATGCAGGTACACATACAATATAAAATACCAAGACATGAATTTTCCTGACAGTCAGTAGAAACAGAGATCAATGGGATGCCATTGTGTGTGTGTGTGTTCACTAAAATAATGTAACTGTGCAAAATAAGCCTCTAGAAATAACATAATAACTGAATTTATAAATGAATGCATGCCATAAATAGAAGAGATAATTTTGGGACTTCTTTTACACCTAGGATATTTAAAATAATTTAAGTCTGATAAGCACATCAAAGAACAGTGAGGGAAATGAGAGGCTGGAAAGATGGATAGGCCAGTATTAATGTACTTGCCTTGTAACCATGAGGACCTGAGTCAGATTGCCAGAAATGATCTTAAATCTTAATGTGAGCTTGTAATCCCAGTGCTGGGGAGACTGGGAAAAGCAGACCCCTGGGACTTTCTGACTAGGCATCCATGCCTAGTCAATTAGCTCCAGGCCAGTGAAAGACCTTGCCTCAAAAAATGACGGGTGTGCCTGAGGAATGACCCACAGCACTGTTCTTTGGCATCCCTGTGCATATAGACACATGTGCACCCCTCTATACATGCACATGCTTGTATGCACATACATAAAAGTGAATACTAGCAAAGAAAAATGGAAAATATAACGCAATTTTCAAGTATCTCATCTTGAAGGTACCAGAGAGGTAATAGATAAATGTTACTGGGTCAAAATTAGAAACTGGAAACCTGAAGAAGTGAGATAAATATTTACAACCAAGATATCTTTGATTCCACAATGAGAATAAAAATAAACAAATGATAGCTACCCAAATTAATATGGACAGATGTCAGAACATAATGATCATGTAAGTGAGCTAGATGTGAAAGGATTCATACTATATGATGCTCCTTATATTAGTTTAAAATAGCAGTCAGAGCTAAAAGGCTGTTGAAGGATATTTATTTAGAGGATTGAAGACTGTAGTTAGGACAAATGCCAGGATAATTTACCTTTTGGGGCTAGCAGAAAGGTGCCATCAAGGAAGAAGTGGTGGGGAGTTGTGTGTCCAGGGTGCTATTAATATTCAATTTCTTATCCTAGACGGGGTTCATGGAATAAGCTTATACAATTGTCTATTATGCCCATTTTGCATATCTTTAGTAATAAAGGTTGATCAGTAAAAGAACTAGTGTACTAGATGACAGGCCAAGAGAAAAATCTGCGAGGTGTGGGAAGAGAAATTAAGAAACTTAGAAGACAAAGTCTAAAGGTCCAATATACATGCATGACGATGTACCTCCTAAACCTAATGTCAGTTGTCAGAAATGATGCTTGAAAAATTTCCAGAACCTTGTTAAAAATTCTTATTCAGGAAGCAAAGGGAATTGGAGACAATGCAAATGAAATGAAATGCACATCAATTTTTTCAAAGTAAATCTGCATAGTACTGAAGAGAAAGAGCAGAGTTTGAGAAGAGTCAGGGAGAAAAAACAAAAAGTGCTGATGACCTCAGATCCATCTGCAGCCGTGGGCATTGAAAGTCAATGGAGGAATACCTTCCAACGTTGAGCGCAGTGAATTGAATGCAAGCCAGAGATCTATATGCCATGAAACCAAATCCCAGGAATGAAATCATAATATAATTTTAATTCAAAATGTAAGGAAGATCAAGTGTGTTTATTATAAATAGACCTGGTGTTAGAACATTTTTAAACTAAATTTTTGAAGGAAAAGAATAACCTTGTAAAGAAAATCTAATTCAAGAAGGAAATATAACTTAAAAACATGGTAGATATGATGCTATGGAAACATTAGCAATATCCATGGGATAGGCTTAAAATTCAAGGAGAGAATGAAGCTATGTCAGTTAAAGAAGATCAGGTAGGAGCTAGAGCCCAAAGTTTCCATATTATTCACTACAAAGATTACGTTCAGAGGTCATTACGTTGTAAATGTTAAAATACAAGTTGCTGTTGATAACACCCACACTGTTGATGAGAAATGAAAGAGGAAGAAATCTTAATCTAAAAGAAATCAATGGGACAGGGAAAAATGTAGAAGAAACAGGCTTCATGTGTACAGACAAGCAGTTAGACGTATTAGTAGAGGAGTCTCAATTGTTACAAATACTTCTGTCAGCCAGAAGACAAAGCAACATGTTGCCTATTCTTTTCATAAGAAACACAACAAAAACACAGCAACAAAGCAGAGCAGAATGAATAGAGATGAAAGCTACACTATGTTAAGCGAGTTCAAAGCTGGCCAGCGCACTGTGTTAACTCCCAACCATGTAGATTTTGAAGTGGAGAAACATTGTGAAACCCCCCCCTGAAGTATCAAATAAAACTCAAATGAGTTTCTAAAGATGCATGAAGGTAATATTATAGTATTGAAATGTGCAAAGAAAAATAGAAAGAACTAGTTTTTAGTGACAAATACATAATTGGGGCAAGCAGCCTGGTTCATGGTCACTGGATCATTGTAATAAAAATTGGTCTAGCATGCTCATTCTAACTGTATTTAAAAAAACATTCAAAACATTGTGGTAGTACGCATTTTCCAGTATGCCTAACAAATTTGTAGAGCTGGCTAAGCGTTAGGTAAAGAAGCAAACCTCAAGATATTGCAGGAAAGGAATTTCTTCCATATCATTAACCTTAATTCAATATGGTTAAAAAAAATCTATTGTACGATTGTACATTCTCTTAATATATTTTGAAATTCAGGAACTTATTTCTATATAATCTATGCATAAAAATCAGAAAACTTAGTCCAGAACTTGAATTGAGCGAAAATAGAAATTCTACGTATCAGAATTCAGAAATGCTTTGTAATGAATTAAAAAGCTTTAAATATTCACACTTTAAGGAGGCGATCTGAAAATAATCCTGTTAAACATGTATCTTAGTCAGTGTTCTATTGTTGTGAAGAGACGCCATGACCGTGGCAACTCCTATAAAGGAAAACATTTAATTGGGGCTGGCTTACAGTTTCAGAGGTTTAGTCCATTGTCATGATGGTAGGGAGCATGGCAGCATGCAGGCAGACATGGTGCTGGAGAGGTAGCTGAGAGTTCTACATCCAGATCCAGAGGCAACAAAAACTGAGAGACACTGGGACTACTTTGGGCTTAGGAAACCTCAAAGCCCACACTTATTGGATACACTTCCTCTAACAAGGCCATACTCTCAAATAGTCCCACTTCCTGGTGACTAAGCATTCAAATATAGGAGCCTATGGGGTGGGGGTTATTCTTATTAAAAAACATCATGCAAATACTAATCAAGTTGTATGTATTTGCTACAGTGTTAGGTATAGAGTAGTGAAATTATGTGAAATCTAGACACTTTTCCTTGTAGTGTTTTTTTTTTTGTCAAGGGACAAAATGTGTATCAATATATATTTCTGACATACTCTTGCAAGCATGGATAAAGGAGAGACAAAGGATAGTAAGCATTATATCTATTTTATCTCTGTCAGATTATTTTAGGATTCAAGGAGGAGATGAACTACAAATTGGACTAAAAACACTTAAGTGGTTAAAAAGCAGAGAATGTCACACTGTCTGTGGCACGGATTTAGGTTTGAGGGTAGACAAAGAGTGGTAGTGGAAAATCCATTAAGTTTGAATTTGTACTTGAGCAGTTCTAAGAATCTGTATACCTGATAAGTATGACCAAGCACTGTAGAATGCGCTGGGATTTAAGAAAGAATATACCAAGAATATACCCTGTCTCAGCTTATCCAGCAGCAGAGGTAGAAACAGGAATTTAAAACACAGTGAGGCAACTGTTGGCTAAAGGCCTAGAGATATTCACCACCCAGGAAGAGGATCTTGCCTTGGTTTGAGAAGGTGGTCGGAGAAGAGGGCAGATGACATCTTAGGAGATAAAGAAGACGCGGGGATGATGGATGTAAGAGAGGGGACTCTTTCCAAAGGAGGTCACAGTGCAGGTCTCACTGAAGTGTGAAGAGCGCTCTGGTGTTGGTGAGACTGCTCTTAGTTCAGTGTGCACAAGCACATAGTGGAGATAAGGAGGGAGATGGCCCTGGGAACTAACCAAACCTATGCTCTATCTCCAAAGTACAGTATAAAACACTAAGTACTTTGTATTTAATAGTAGGGCAAGAGGATTCTCTTGAAGCATTTTCAACAACGCTATTAATTTGACTTCAGGAAGAATGTTTTATTTTTTCTCATAATAATAAAAATTATATATAATTCATATAAATTTTTCACAATAATATAAATAAAAATTGAAAGAGAATTCATATCAAGCTAAGTAAGACATAGAAGATAAGTTTGACTGCCCCAGTCATTCAGGAAGGAGAGGGTGGTATTCCAGAATATGAAAAGAAGTTAATGGGTTCTGGAGACATTTAGGAGATAATAATAACAGAATCTGGCTGTTACTGTGTACAGGGCTATGAAGGAGAACAAAGAGGCAGAGTAGCCCAAACCCCTAACTTCAGTAGCAAGGTAAGTGCTTCATGCTGTGGTCTGGAATGGAGAACCTAGGAAGAGCAGAGGGAGTGAAGTGGTTGACGATGATGGACTGGAATCATCAGCATTGCCATGAGAATGGACGACTTCTCAAGAACAGTTTAGAGGATGAAGGACACAACTCTGAAGAACTTGAGAGCAGAGGAGGGAGCACGGAGAGCAGGAAGGTGGGTTGCCATGGAGATGAAGAGGTTCCTAAGATACCTGAATACATACAATGGGAAATAAAGGCAAAGAGAAGGAACTACTTGGACCATGGCAGCAAAAAGTTTCTAGTGATTTTGAGGGCATCCTATTTCTGCAGAGTTGAGGAGACATGAGGACAGTGAGGACTGACTGGCTTTCCTTAGAAAAAAAGCCTTGGGTACCTGTCCTAGTCTACTCAGTTTGAAGTAATGCTACTATTGTTTTGGCAACCTGTTCAAACTATCTACATTTTACATGGGAAAGGGGACCAGTCAGAGTATGTGTATCCCTAAGTTTCAGGAAATATTATTTCCAATAAGTTACTAGAGGCTTGAGCCACTTGAAATGCTCATTGGAATGCCCAATAGACACAATAAAATTACCAATCTGTAGGAGATGGAGTTGAGGCAGGCAAGCATAGGGCATAGTTTAGCAGCCTGGGACTCCACTTAGTTTAGCCCATGTATACAGCCCTCTATAGTAATGCACATGGCAGTCCAGGACTCTTGTATGCAATACGCACACACAGCTCTCTGAACCATGTACCTAGCAACTTATTAGCAACATAGAACCTCACCTTCATTAAACTACATGTGCCCCACTCTGAACCATGGAGTGAGTTTATCCTTCCCTTAACAACACTCAAATTTAGACTCCATGAAGTTATACTCAGCTATGTCTGTGTTTAAGAGTATGGAAGGCTGAACTAGTTTTGGAGGATTTTCAATAAGGCAGTCTAGGTCTTCCAAGTGAACTTTTGGGTATAATTCCCTATTGAGCATCTTATACTTACGTGTAATAAGGCATGTATATGATTAAAACCAGATACATTATAGAAAATGATTACATAACTTATGTCACTCAAATAGGGAACCATCCAAACTATGCCCGTTAGGAGCCAAACGCCTTCCTCTCTTGAACCCCATGAAAAGAAGCCACACACTATTATCAAGGCTCTTGAGTACCTTCAGCCGTGTGGTCTACTGTTAATCTTGACAGTGTATTCCTTTCTGATGTGTGTTATCACTTTGCTATCCCTGTGACTTTGCAATCTATGTGAGCCTTGACTTCAGTTCTTTTGAGTAAGAATCCAAGAACCTGGAAACAGCAGACTCAAACCCATCCACAAGCAGCTGAATGGGCCACTGTGTTTCAACGAAGTAAGGGAAGAATTTTGTGTCCGTTAAGGAAGTGGCACAAATAGCCGTCAGGAACTGCTTCTATCTCACCAGCGGTTTACGGACACCGTGCACCGCTCCTTTTTCCAGCTTTTATGCTTGGACCGAGGAAGCCGTTTTCACCTGATGTTACTATTTCAGTTCTTTGAGACAACAACTGAGGCTGTGGGGCTTGTGCTCATTAGCTGAAGGAACATTGGAGTGAGGCGAGGTCTGCTATGATGATGTTATCCCGAGAGCAAGTTAAAAAGATGGAATCTAACAAATCCCCTTGGAGTGCATTTCTTTGTTAGGGTGGCACTTTCAAAACAAATGGTTCTTGGAGGACAGGTTTTTTTTTACTCAGACCAAGTACCATTCTTTTATATTCCATGGACACACGTTCAAGTGGTCACTTTTTCCAATTTCACCAGTAATCCCTTCATTTTGATCAGCTAATTGCCGATAGCCCAGATGAACATCTTGTGTGCAGTTTTATTTAGCACATTTCTCAGAATGACTGAAGTGTCAGAGCTTCCCAGGTACACCGCTGCAGATGCCAGCTGCACGGGAAGCGTGTTGCCCAAAAACATCTGGAACCGTTTTCAGTATGAAAGGGAATAAATATGCTTCTGGAGGAGATGCACATCTTCTGCAATCAGGTTCCTTAAAAGGTTTTAAATTCCAGACATTTCCGTCAAATGGATAGCAATTAGATTTTTGATAAGAATTACAATTTGTGGGTTAAATTCTTTGATCAGAAAAAAAAGGCTAATATTTCTGGAAGCGGGGCTTGAGTAAAGCATTAGGGAGACTGTCCTAAGAATCTATGATTGGAATGAGGAAAATATTTATATGGTGTTTTCTTTCTATTTTCTTAAGAATCTGGAGAGTGATAAAATATATAATTCTAACTCCTTCTTGGAAAGGAGATAGTTAAGGGAAATATTAATGATTTGTCTTTAGTTCCTTATGACGGTGATTAATATTCTTTTTTTTATTTTAATTTATTTTGCAATACAATTCAGTTCTACATATCAGCCACAGATTCCCTTGTTCTCCCCCCTCCCGTCCCCCTCACCTTCCCCCCAACCCCCCCCATTCCCATCTCCTCCAGGGCAAAGCCTTCCCCACAGACTGAGGTCAACCTGGTAGACTCAGTCCAGGTAGGTCTAGTCCCCTCCTCCCAGGCCGAGCCAAACAGTGATTAATATTCTTGAAGGCCCTGTGGAGCCACATACATGGCAGCTGGTATATATGTGTATATATATATATATACAAAAATATATATATTTGTTATATAGATAATACACACATAATATACATATATAAAGTATTATGTATTGTATGTACATATACACACACATGCATACCCATATATATATATAATGTTTACTTGCAGCAAGCAAATCTTGCCAGATGAATACCCCTTTTCTCAGTTTGTCAGTAGGAACTGCAGACCAGTGACTACAGGTGTTGAATGATTTACTCACAAGTCCATCACTAGGGGAACTGCAAATCACACGTTTGGGTTCCACTTTTATTTGACTGTGTGTTCTCTTGTGCTATCTTCTGCTCTGATCCAAAGACTCAGGAAGGGTTCTGCAATAGCTTTGATATAGTAACATGATTGGAGAGGATTAAAGCGACAGACTATACGTGTGTGTGTGTGTGTGTGTGTGTGTGTGTGTGTGTGTGTGTGTGTGTCTATGTATGTACTAACATGTACTTATGTGACTTATGTACCTAGAATTGTGTGTGTATGTGTGTGTGTGTGTGTCTATGTATGTACTCACATGTACTTATGTGACATATGTACCTAGAAGGAACACACACAAGGAGAACAAATAGGTGTTTATTTTTATACCGTACCTGCTCGTGAATTTTAAGATTAAAAATAAATGGATGTAGTCCTTCTGCCAGTCAACATTTTTAGAGCTATGAAAAATAGCCGAGAGAAAATTTAAGAGATCAGAGATTTATGTTGGCTAACAGTTTCAGAGGATACATGTGACTGCTGTGGACCTTTGATGGGTCAGCACATCATAGGAAAGGGGGTACTGTGGAGCAGTGCTTCTCACCCTATGGTGGCTGGGAAGCAGAGAGCATGATGGGAAGGTTACAGGGCCAAGGTCGACCCTCTAAGGGCATGGCTTCACTGGTATATTTTGCATATGAAATGCCTCTTACAGTCTCCTGTGTTAAACATTTGGTCCATGGCTCCTGACACTATTTGGGGGCGTGTGTGCCATAAACTTCAGGAACTGGGGCCTAGCTGGAGGAAGTAGACGACCGGGGCATGCATTTGAAAGTCATATGGGTCTCTTTCTTCCCTGCTCTGCTTCCTTCCTGCAGGAAGAGAAGACCCCTTCCCTGTCGCATGCTCGCACCTCCAAAATGCTCGGCTCGATTTCATGCCCTGAAACTCTGGAACCCTGAGTCCAGACGAATGTCTCCTTTACGTTTTCACGCAGACATTTTGGTCACAGCTAAAACGAAGTCACTAATGCCCTCAGCCACCAAGTGCTCCAGGTCTGCGCCACTTCCTGCGCTTGCGTCATTTCCTGCACTTCCGCCACCTCACAGTACTCCATGCAGAGTCTGCATCCATCAGTGGATGCATCCAGAGCCCTCATGATCCATCCTGTCAGGAACACCTCAGGTGTGCTTCGCTAACCTCCAGGTACCTTTCAGTCCAATCGTGTTGACAAAACTAACCATCACATCTCTCTTTATAACCGAAGACAGGAAAACAACTGGAAAACTTTCTGTTGCTCAGTCCGGCCAGTTGTTGTTCCTACCCCAGCAGGCTGCTAACTGGTGTGGATGTGGAGAACACAGCCATGGTGACGAGGGGGTTTGAAGGTGGGTCATGCTATTCACTAGCATGCTTGCGTATTTCAGTAGTGGCTACTGTGATCCTTGGATTTCTATTCGAATTTGCTGGTAGGAATTTTCCTCAGTTAGTTTACCTTTTAACCTGAGTGTAAGAAGAAGAAGAGGCCCCACCCACACTTTCAGTTTTATAACTGTTGTTACTTTTAGACCTGGGTGAAATCGCTCCTCTTACTAATTCTCCTGTATCATTCATTTTCACAAAATAAAAATAATCATCTCTGGACATCAGACTTCTACAATCCTTGTCTTGGTTGCTCAATATGTCCTTTTGTACGTCAAGTTCTTTTGTATGAAAACTGAATAATAATGACGACCAAAGCGTGTTCTTGTTGAGATGACTGGAGATGACGTGAAATGCCAGATGTGAAAATAATATGTTAGTGCTCGGCAAAATTAGGGACTTAAACGTCACAAAAGGGATATGGATCAGGAAGGTTCCCAGGATTGGCCTTTCACCATGATGATCAGGCCCTCGTTTTTCATCTTTATACTCTGACTTGATTTTATTCATCTGCAAGCATTTTATGGAACGAGTACACCCTTGGTATGCATGCTGAGTGTATGAGCAGACAAAACATAAAGCGGTTTTTGTCTCCACTTAGCTAGCTGTATACTGCAGAGGAAGCAGCATAAAGATCAACAGGAAAGCATATGGTATATTAAGTGGTAAGCCCTAAAAAGAAAATAAACCAGGAAAGAGAGGAAAGGTACTATTGTGAGTTAAATGTGGGGGACAGGGAGTCCATGGAACATGTGACTGAGGACAGGTGAGTAAAGGGTGGAGACACAAGAATATTCGGGGCTTCCCTGGGTGGGAAAGGTACGCATGCATGACCTGAGGCAGGACAACACTCAAGATGTTTCCTGTATTCAAACAGCAGCATGGAGGTGATATCCAGTGTTCTTCATCATCTACAAGGTCTGAGCATTTCACCCAATGGCCACAGAATTATCAGGGAGCCAGAGTCCCCTTATTAGAGAATGCCTACCATTCTTAAAAGATGGCCCTTTCCATGTTTTAGAGCCCAGGCTTAGAGGAAGAACTGGAAAAGACACAGGAAGTGTGCTCCACATTTGACTGAAGGCAGATGGCACAGGGGGTTGTCCTATGTGCAGAGTAGAGGAAGCCCTGAGTACGTGTGTATTATTGACAAGGACCCCACTTCCTCAGACCCATGGGAACTGGCAAAGTCTTGTACCCTGGGATTCGGGCTCAGGAATTGGCAGAGCCTTCCTCTGGTCCATGTGGGAACGTTGACAGAATGTACAAAAAGCATTGACCTTTGCTTCCTCCCCCCAGATGTTTACAGCCTGAGACTTCTCCCTTACAGAAACCTCCCATCCAGACTAGCTACCCCTTCCTCCTGTGCTGGATGCCATAAATGCACTGGAGTTTGGGGTTGTTACATGGACAGACTGAGTACAGCCCACCTGATCCCAGCTTTTCTGCATATGGGTCTGTGTGTCTATCCTTTCTTTCTTCATCACCCCAGTCAGATTTCCAGGTTTTAGCCATGCAGGACACAGCAGCCAAATATCTACTCCTGTGTTATGTGCCCTACTCACCTCCTTCACTGTAAGAGGGGCAGGAAGCCAGGTGATGGTGGCGCACACCTTTAATCCCAGCACCCAGGAGGCAGAGGCAGGCAGATCTCTGTGAGTTTGAGGCCAGCTTGGTCTACAGAAGTGAGTTCTAGGACAGGCTTTAAAGCTACACAAAGAAACCTTGCTCAAAAAAAAAACCCCAAACCAAACCAAAACAAAGAGGGTCTACGTAGCATGAATCTTAAAGAGTCTTATTAATAAGAACAAACCTGAAGCCAGGCATTGGCGAGAACGCTGGAAGATCAGAGAAGCAGAACAAACCACAGCCACCTCACCTTGCCAATCCCTCAGCTGATCCTGTTTCCTCAGACTGGAAGCCTCTGAGTCCTCACCCAAATGGATCTCAGCTGAACTGTGCTACTCAAAAGCCTAAAAGCTTAACCAGCCGAAAGCTTCTAGTTTCTGGTCTTCACGCCTTATATATCTTTCTGTTTTTGCCATCACTCCCTGGGATTAAAGGCTCACTTCTTGGGATTAAAGGCTGTTTCCAATGTGGCCTTGAACCCACAGAGATCCAGAGGGATTTCTACCTCTGGAATGCTAGGATTAAAGGTGTGAGTGCCACCATTTTCTAGCCTTTGTATCTAGTGGCTGTTCTATCTCTGACCCCAGATAAGTTTATTAGGGTGCACAATATTTTGGGGAACACAATACCACCACAGGTCTAGGAAACATGGTCTTTTTATTTGGGCAGCACTGAAAAAAATAGAATAAAATTGAGAAAGGGAGAGACAGTGGGAAGGAGAGAGAGAAGAAGGAGGAGGAGGAAGAAAGGAAGGGAGGGAAGGAGGGAGGAGAGAAAGAAAGAAGAAGAATTTCCTGAAATAAAGATAAGTGGGAACAATGGGTGGAAATTAGAAAATGGCGTCATTTTTTAAATGGTGCCTCAAGTCACAGCTCAGTTCCTCTTAACTGGAAATGGACACATCTCTTTATAACTCTGATGCAACCACTTTTGCCCTATAAGTCCACTTCAGAAATACAAAAAATATTCTACAACAGTAAATAATACATACATGTATACATATATACATATATTTGAGAACAAGTGGGGGAAAGATGTATTTTTTCCCATTCTGTCTCTTAAAGAAAGCACATGCAAACAACACAGAAGCCTCACAGCTGCTCAGTTCAGGACAGTTTTTGCCATTAATTTCAGATCCACAGAAATGCTTTCCTAAGAAGTGCAATTCATGGACATTTACTAAAAATATTTGACAGAATAAAAGAATATTCTTGTTTTCACACGCAGGAGTGAAATATAACCAACTCAGTTACCTTCAAACCTTGTAAGAATAAAACGCTATACGAGTATCATTTCTTGTGGAAAATACAGAAATGACTCTTGTTGATTCCCACTTCCTGATAGGGAGGGCATGTCAGGCACCGAACGAGCTCAGATCTGAGTTGACCTGTCTAGATCAAGGTAGGAGGACAAAAGTCCTTCCAGGAATGCTGGTATTTTGGGAAGCAGCATGTGCTTGGCTTTGCAAATTCCAATGGCTTGCAGGATTCAGTAAAGTCCTTGAGTTTTCTTTTGTCTTAGGCTGGACTTAAGCTTTCTGAGACTGTCCCATTCTCTGCCACCTTGTGCCTTTCCACTGCATACTTCTTTGGAAGAGCAGAGTGGCCTGTTTATGAACAGTAGACTTCCATGCCTCTGATGTGAGTGTGTTATTTAGTTGGTTCCATCTCACTAATGGAACAGGACCCTGCCAGTCACCCAAAGCTCAGTCATTGTTGTCTATTCATTTCCTCGGCTGTTGGTAATTCTTTACCCTGGGTCTGTAATTTGGGTGTGAGGGAGACCAGGTCCTTTTATTTTCATCTCTTAAGGGAGTTCTATAATTGAATAGGTCTTATAATGCAATCAGTTCCTGGAATTTTTTTTTAATGACTCGCTTTATTAGTCTTGTTTTGCTGTTGATATAAAAGACCCTCAAACCCAATTCAAGCTCAAGAATGCTCCACTGTCACTGCTCACACTGTAATGACTCTACATTAAAGACCTATAAAACAACTGTACTCTTGCACACTGCTTAGTCAGCCACCCTCAGCAGTTACTAGAACCTTTCTGTCTCCGTTAGCTCCAGTCCTATCACACTGAAATTGGTGGGATTTGACTTCTAGTCTTTTTTTTTTAACCACAGACCCTCTCTCTCTTTCTTCCACACTTTTTTGGCCTTTCCTCACTTTTACTGAAAAAGAGGTTTTCATACAATATATTCTGATTACCCTTCCCTCCCCCCTTATCCCCTCAGCTCCTCCCTATCTGCCTTCCCATCCAGATCCACACCCTTTCTGTCTCTCGTTAGAAAGCAAACTGGCATCTAAGGAGCAATGATAAAATAAGACAAATCAAAACCAAACAAATCAGAATAGAATAAAACAACCAAACAAGAAAAAGAGCCAAAGGAAAAGCACAAGAAACGTGTATAGACGCAGAGACACACACAGTCACACACTCTGGAATCCCACAAGACTCAGTATCTGAAGCTGGAACATAGACGCAAGAGAGAAAACAATACCAAAAATGCCCAAATGTAACATTATGAGATCAAGAACCCCCAATGATGCTGTTGAGTTCATTTCCTGTTGGCTGTCTTCTGCTGGGCATGGGGCCCGCCCTTAAGAGTAACTTGTTACTCCAAGGATACTCCCTGGAGGAAAACCAATCTTTCATTTGTAAATGGCTACCAAGTTGAAGTAGCTTCTGGTTAGGGATGGGGGCATGTGTCCACTTCTCCTTTCAGCTCTAGGACTCCATCTCATGCAGACCTGTGCAGACCCTGTGCAGGCGGCCTCAGTCTCTGTGCATTCAAAGATGCACCAGCCCTGCTGTGTCTAGAAGACCTTGGGTTGTTCATCTCCTCGGGCCCTTATACTCTTTCTAACTACCCTTCTGCAGAATTCCCTGTGAGGAAGGATTGGATGGAAACATCCCTTTTAGGGCTGAGTGTCCCAAGGTCTCTCACTCTCTGCATGTTGTCTGGCTGTCTCTGTATCTGTTCCCATCTGCTGCAAGAGGAAGCTTCCCTGATGATGGCTGAGCAAGACACTGATCTATGAGTATAGCAGGGTTTCATCAGGAGTCATTTTATTGCTATATTCCTTTAGCAGAACAGTAGTATTTGGTTTTCCCCTAGGTCCCTGGACTATTTAGTCTCAGGTCCTTGGCTACCCAAGCAGTCAGGTATGGGTTCCATTTATGGAGCGGGCCTTAAATCAAATCAGATATTGGTTGGCTACTCCCCCAAACTTTGGGCCATTATTGCCCCAGCAGAACTTGCAGGCTGGTCACTCTTACAGATCTAGGGGTTTGTAGCTGGGTTGAAGTCTACTTTTCTTCTTTGGTAGCATGCAGAGTACCTGCCAGGACCATACTGGTTCTTAGGCATGAAGGTTCTGTTAGGCACCAGCTCGACTCTTCCATGTTCAGTGAGTTGTGTAGGTGTTGACTTCAGCAATAAGGCCTTACTGTCAGTTTGTGGAAGCAACCAATAGCCTTGCTCATAGCGTGTGTGGTTTCGGGGCTCCCATGGGATCCCTATGACAAACAACTAGGTCAAACATAACCCATTCCTGTACTGGAAGCTTCATTTGGTGATGAGCGATGCCAACTGGGGTTCTGTCTCCCTCATTACTTGGTCATTTCATTTAAATCACTTCCATATATGAATATATTATAGGAAGCTTCTACTACGTTAGGTTTCCATACCATCCTTCATTTTAGCTGTCCCTCCCTGAATTCCATCATCCTTCCCGTTTGGTCCTCCAATTCCAGTCCCTCCACCTACCCATAGCTATCCATTTTATTCCCCTTTCTAGGGAGACCCATCCATTCCCCTTAGCCCCTTACTTTCTTCCTAATTTCTGTGGTTATACGGATTGTAGCTTGCTTATCAATCACTTAACAGCTAATATCCATATGTAAGTGAACTCACACACTATTTATCTTTCTCGGTCTGAGTTGTGTTACTTAGCTGTTTCTCACTCAGGATGATGATTTTTTCTAGTTCCATCCATTTATCTGCAAATTTCACAATTTTATTTTTCTAATGGCTGAGTAATATTCCATTGTATACATTTTCTTTATCCGTTCTTCTGTTGAGGGACATCTAAGTTGTTTCCAATTTCTGGCTCTTATGAATAGAGCAGCCATGAGCATTGCTCGAGCAAGTATCTCTGTAGTTGTATGGTGTCCTGTAGGTCTATGCTCAAGACTTCTGTAACTGAATCATGAGGCAAATCAATTCCCATTTTACTGAGGAAGAGCCACACTGATTTCCACAGTGGCTGTACAAGTTTTTACTCCCAACAGCAATGGATGAATGTTCCTCTTACTCCACATCCTTGTCAGCATAAGCTATTTTTATTTTATGGATCTTGACCATTCTGATTGGTGTAATATTAAGTCTCCAGGTGGTTTTGGTTTGCATTTCCCTGAAGATGAAGGACATTGAATATTTCTTTAAGTGCTTTTCAGTCTTTTGAATTTCCTCTTTTGAGAATTCTCTGTTGAGATCTGTACCCTATTTTTAAAATTGGGTTATTTGCTTTCTTGATGTCCAATATTTTAGTCCTTCATATATTTTGAATATTAGCCCTTTATCAGATATGTAGTTAGTAAAAATATATTCCCATTCTGTAGCCTGACACTTGGTCCAAATGACAGTGTCCTTTGCCATGCAGAAGTGTCTTAGTTTCATGAGCCCATTTATCTATGTATTTATTTATTTATTTATATATTTTTATGCATTTTAGAGTAAACAGTTTTTACTTTATTTAGCAACAACTTCTATTTAAAACGTATTTTCTCTCCCCCACATAATACTTTTATTAATTATTTGGGAATTTCATACAATGCACCCCAGTCACACACATTTTCCATTCCTCCCAGGTCTACCTTCCTGCCCTTGTACCCCCCCAAAAAAAACAACTAAACAAGCAAACTAGAAACCCACTAACTCCAATTTGTGTTCCCCATATACTCATGGGTGCATGGTCAAACTCCCAGTGGCCACCCCCTTAAAGAAAACTGAGTCCCTCCCCACCGCCCCCTGCCAGAGGCCCCCAATGGTGGAGAGCTACACTTCAGCATCTTTACCACAATTTTAAGGACTGTCTTCAGTAGCTTCCTGTCTGGACTGTTTCTTTCAGGAGGGTGGAAGAGAGGGGAGGAGGTTGTCACAGAAGCCTTAAGTGTCTCCCATTCTCAATTCTGTCTTCAGTCACGAATAGCAACTGCAAGAGAGACATCTTTGCCCATAGCAGCCAGCAACATCTCAGATCATGGACATCTACCGGGTCCCCAGAGGCAGAACAGATCATGGACATCCACCGGTGCTGTGGGATGTTCTGTATGGCAAATGTGTTGCTAATTAGTCAATAAATAAAACACTGATTGGCCGTTGGCTAGGCAGGAAGTGTAGGCGGGGCAAGGAGGAGAATAAAGCTGGGAAGTGGAAGGCTGAGTCAGAGAGACGCTGCCAGCTGCCACGATGAGAAACAGAATGTGAAGATACCGGTAAGCCACGAGCCATGTGGCAAGGTATAGATTAATGGAAATGGATTAATTTAAGCTGTAAGAACAGTTAGCAAGAAGCCTGCCACGGCCATAGTTTGTAACCAGTATAAGTCTCTGTGTTTACTTGGTCGGGTCTGAGTGGCTGTGGGACTGGCGGGTTGACAGAGATTTGTCCTGACTGTGGGCCAGGCAGGAAAACTCCAGCTACACACCGGGTCCCCAGAGGCAGAACAGATCATGGACATCCACCGGGTCCCCAGTGGCAGAACGCATCATGGACATCAACATGGCCTCTGGTGGCAGCCCATTAAACCATCTTCAAAAAGCACACAACTTGAGGTTTAAAAACAAAACTGTTTATATACTTATGTTAGATGGAAAATAAATTCTAGAGGTCCTAAACAGAAAGAGAAATTATAAGAAGTATATTATTCCTACTTTCCTTTTGTTGAAAATAGATTTTTCTCCCATAATATATCCTGATTATGATTTCTCCTCCCTCTACTCCTCCCTGTAACTCCCCCTCCAATTCAGATCCAGTGTCTTTCTGTCTCTCATTAGCAAACAAACAAGCTTCTGTGGGATAATAATAAAATAAATAATAAAATAAATTAATAAAATAGAACAAAGACTAACACATTGGAATTGCAGAAAATAAATAAACAGAAGAAAAAGAGCTCAAGAGAAGGAACATAGACCCACTAGTTTGCAATTCAGAAGTTCCATAAAAACACTAAACTGGAAGATATAGGATACATGCAAGGGGAAGTCCCATTTATTACATGTTCTTAATGCCTGTACTGTTCAGAAAGACTTTTCCTATTCTAATGAGCTTAAGGCCGTTCCCCGGCTCTCTCTTCCATTAGGTTCAGTTTATCCGGTTTCATGTTGAGGTCTTTGATCAATTTGGAGTTGAGTTTTGTGCAGGTTGATAAGTATGGATCTATCTGCATTCTTCTACATGTAGCTGTCTACATCGATCAGCACAATTTGTTGAGGATGCTGTCTTTTTTTCCCAGTGTGCTTTCTGGCTTCTTCATGCAAAAAAATTAAATAAATAAATAAATAAATAAAGCAGGAGTCCATAAGTGGGTGGATTTATGTTTGGGTCTTCAATTCAATCCCATTGTTCAATGTGTCTGTTTCTGTGCCAATATCATGCTACTTTTATTATTATAGCTCTGTAGTACAACTTGAAATTCAGGGTGGTGATACCTCCAGTAGTTCTTTTATTATTTAGGATTGTTTTAGCTATTTTGTGTGTGTGTGTGTGTGTGTGTGTGTGTGTGTGTGTGTGTGTGTTTCCATATTAAGTTGAAATATCTCCTTTAAAGTTTTGTGAAGAATCACATTGGAATGTTGATGGGGATTGCATTGAATCTGTAGATTGCTTTTGGTAGGATGGCCATTTTTACTCTATTAATTCTACAGATCCATGAGCACGGGAGATCTTTCCATCTTCAGATACCTTCTTCAATTTCATTCTTCAAAGACTTGAAATTTTTATCATATGTGTCTTTCACTTGCCTAGTTAGAGTTACCCTCAGATATTTTATATTGTTTGAGGCCTTTGTGAAAGGTGTTGTTTCCCGGATGTCTTCCTCAGTCCTTTTGTCATTTGTATATAGGACTGTAGTTAATTTTATATTCAGCTACTTTGCTGAAAGTGTTTATCAGCTGTAGGAGGTTCCCTGTGGAATTTTTAGTGTTACTTATGTATACTATAATATCATCTACAAATAAAGATACTTTGATTTGTTCCTTGCCAATTTGTAACACTTTGATTTCCTTCAGTTGTCTTATTGCTTTAGCTAAGATTTCAAGTACTATATTAAATAGCTATGTAGAAAGTGGGCAGCCTTGTCTTGTTCCTGATTTTGGAGGAATTGCTTTGAATTTCCATTTGAGTTGATGTTGGCTGTGGGCTTGTTGTAAACTGCCTTTATTACATTGAGGTATATCCCTTGTATTCCTAATCTCTCCAGACTTTTATCATGAAGGGGTATTGGACTTTTGTCAAAGGCCTTTTCTGCATCAAATGAATGATCATGTGATTTTTGTCTTTCAGTTTGTTTATATGATGGACACATTTATTGGTTTACATATGTCAAACCATCCCTGCATCTCTGGGATAAAGCCTACTTGAACACTGTGGATTGCATTTTTAATGTGTTATTGGATTCAGTTTGCAAGTATTTTATTGAGAATATTTGCATTTATGTTCAACATAGAAATTGATATATCCTTATGATTCTCTGAATTTCCTGTATTTGCTGTTATGTCCCCCTTTCATCCCTAATTCTGTTAATTTGGGTCTTCTCTCTACCCTTTAGTTATTTTGACTAAGTGTCAATCTATTGATTTTCTCAAAGAACCAATTTTTTGTTTCATTGATTCTTTATATTCTGTATGTTTGTTTGTTTCTATTTTAATGATTGATTCCTGAGTTTATTTCTTGCCATTGCTCTTTCTGGATACAATTTCCTCTTGTTCTAGAGATTTTAAGTGTGCTGTGAAATTACTAGAATTCACTATCTTCTATAGTTAAATGTAAGTAAGCACTTAGTTCTATGAACTTGTCTCTTAGAACACCTTCATTGTGTCCCATTAATTTGTGTATGTTTTGCTTTCTCCTTCATTTAATTCTAGCAAGTTTTCAATTTCTTTCCTATTTTCTGTCTTGACTCATTTCCATTCAGTCGTGAGTTGCTCCGTTTCCATGAGTTTTTAATCTTTATGTTGTTTCTATTGGTTTTGATATCCAGCTTCATTCATGGTGGCCGGAAAGGATGTAGTCTGTTATTTTATATTTTATGTTTTTGTATCTGTTGAGACTTGTTTTGCATCCAAGTATGTGGTCAGTTTTTCAGAAAGTTCCATGAGCTACTGGGAAGAAGATCTATTCTTTTGTGTTTGGGTAAAATGTTTGGTAAATATTGCTTTGGTCTATTTGGTTTATGATATTAGTTAAGTCCAATATTTCTCTGTTTAGTTTTTTTCTTGATGACCTGTGTATTTGTGAGAGTGGGGTTAGGGTTAAAGTTCTACTATCACTGTGTGAAGGTTGATATGTGATTTAAACTGTAGTCGTGATTTTTTAATTTTTTGTATGATCTTGGGTGACTTTGTGTTTGGTGCACAGATATTAAGAACAGAAATATCCTCTTGGTGGATTTTTCCTTGATGAATATGTAGTGTCTTTCCCTATCTCTTCTGAGAGTTTTGGTTTGAAGTTAATTTTGACAGATATTAAAATGGCTACACTGGCTTTCTTCTTCTATCTGTTTCTTGGAATACTTTTTCCTTCCTTTTGCCCTAAGGTGATATTCATCCTTGATGTTAAAGTGTGTTTCTTGGATACAGTGGAGGATAGTTCCTGTTTTCAAATCCATCATGTTCCTGTCTGTTTTTATTGGATCATTGATGTTGAGAGATATCAATGAGCAGTGTTTGTTGTTTCCTGTAATTTTTGTTGTGCTAGTGAGGGTTTCTCCCCCCTCTTTTGATTTGCTGCTCTGTTATTATTTATTCCTGTGTTTTCTTTGGTGTGGTTAGCCTCTTCGGGTTGAAATTTTCCTTCTAGCACTTTCTGTAGGGCTGGATTTGTATTGCTTAAATTCTTTTTTTCGTGGAATGTCTTTCTTTGTCCATCAATTATGATTGAAAGTTTTGCTGGGTATAGTAGTCTATAATGACATCTGTGGTCTCTTAGAGTTTGTAGAACACCTGTCCAGACCCTTCTGGCTTTTAGAGTCTCCATTGGAAATTTGAGTGTTATTCTAATAAGTCTGCCTTTAAATGTTGCTTGGTCTTTTCCTCCTGTAGCTTTAAAAATTCTTTCTTTGTTCTATACATCCAGTGTTCAATATTTTGATTGTTATGTGCCAAGGGGACTTTCTTTTCTGGTCCAGTCTACTTGGTGTTCTGTATGCTTATTGTACCTTGATAGGAGCAACTCCTTCTTTAGGTTAGGTAACTTTTCTTCTATGATTATGATGAAAATATTTTATGTACCTTTGACCTGGGTTTCTTCTTCTTCCTCTGTTCCTATTATTCATAGATTTCGTCTTTTCATAGTGTCCCAGATTTCCTGGATTTTTTTTGCCAGCAGTTTTTTAGATGTAACATTATCTTTGACTGAGGTACATATTTCTTTTATTGTGTCTTCAGTGCCCCAGATTCTCTCTTCTATTTCTTGTATTCTGTTGGTGAGGCTTTCCTCTGAGGTTCCTGTTTAATTTTTCATATCCAGGTTTCCCTCAGTTTGTATTTTCTTTATTGACTCATTTTTTCCATCTCAGGTCTTGAACTGTTTTATTTATTTCCTTCCACTGTTTGTGTTTTCATAGATTTCTTTAAGGGATTTAGTAATTTCCTCTTTAAGGACCCTTAACTATTCATAAAGGCTGTTTTGAAGTCCTTGTCTTGTCCTTCAGCTATGGTACATTCCTCAGGGCCTGCTGTGATAGGGTTTCTGGGTTCTAGTGGAGACATGTTGTCCAGGCTGTTATTGATTGTGTTTTTACACTGCCATCTAGGCCTCTGAGTTTAGGATGATTGTAATTCTAGCGGCTGATGTCTGGTCTTGTTTTTGTTGGGTGGATGTTTAGTTCCTTGGTTTCTGTTGCTCTCCCTGGTTCTTAGAAGAGTGTGGTTGCTGTGGTTGCCTGGCAGGGAATGCTTCTGAGATCTTGTGAAGTGTGACCACTGGGGGTTCCAGTTAGAATCTTTGTTGTTATTGGTAACTGACACTTAGGGATGGAGATTTGCTAAAAGGCAGGGGGTTCTTGGTGTATCTACAGAAGGGAGGAAACAAGGTATTCCAGTGGGATCTGCTTAGTCCGCTGGGTT
Organism: Peromyscus californicus insignis; assembly: GCF_007827085.1. NCBI lineage: Eukaryota > Metazoa > Chordata > Mammalia > Rodentia > Cricetidae > Peromyscus > Peromyscus californicus. The sequence continues at coordinate 10,388,780 of NW_026294514.1, read as the reverse complement.
GGGAGCAGAGAGAGAGGAGAGGGCACAGATGGTAGTCTGCTACAGAGTTGGGGATGAGACTGGCTAAATGGATTTGGAAGGAAGGAAGGAGAGTGGAGATCTTAAGACTGCCTACCCACTTCCATGGCCTATTGGATTCCCTGACTGGTAGAGCAGGTGAGTTCCCAGTGTGTGCCTGTGGAGGTTGTAGGCTGAGACAGATGAGGTGGTAAGGGAGGCTATAGGGAAAGATCTGAGTAATCTTCTAGGGATGGGGCAGAGAGGAAGGGGCGGCCACAGCAGGCAGTCTGCTACAAAGCTACAGATGAGACTGAGGGATTGGATTTGGAGGAGAGGAGAGAGAGTGAAGGACTGAAGATTGTCTCCCTGGTTCCTTGATCCTTTTTCAGGAACATTCTCTGTCAGTGTGATTGAGACATCCTTTCAGGATTGATTGTGTACTCACAGTGTGAATGTCCAATAAATATGCTTATTAGAAGTCATGCCCACTCGAGATGAATTTAATGTGTATGGCAAACATTTAGCATTTAAGTTGATGGCTGTTTACAGAAGACTCGTTGATCAGCAGCATTAGCCTTGAGGAAGAATTGTAGTTAAGGGCAGCGAGTGACTATTTGTTATGTGGGCGTTGTCGGGTGGAGTCAGTGTCTGCCTAGAGACCTGTGCACTGCCCCCAATCACCTGTTTCCACACTGTGGTTAGGCTTAGAAAACAGGTACCATTTCTGTAGCTGGAGAGTTCTCTCCGGGTCCCGCCAAGCCCCGGCAGTCTGACAGACCCTAAGCTTATGGAGAAGAAAACTGTCTGTAACATCCCAGCAGCTTGAAAGAACTGTTCTCTAGGTGAGAACATTTGAGACAAGACTCATATTTGGAAGGACAATAAAACTGTTCACTTGTACAGTATTTAACTGGACTCTCTATATCCACTTTGATTAGCATGTTTCCTTTATCCATTCCTGACATCAAAGAGTGAGATGGGGCTGCCTGAGACAGAGGGAGAATGGATTTGTGGATTATAGTAAGGATGTCTATTCTCAACAGAGAATTGTAGCTGGAGAATTTTCTCTCCGGGTCCCGCCAAACCCCAGCCATCTGACAGCCCACTTATAAAATATACACACAGATGCTTATATTATTTAAACTGTTTGGCCTAATGGCTCAGGCTTCTAGCTATCTAGTTCTTGCATCATAAATTAATCCATTTCTATAAATCTATACCTTGCCACATGGCTTGTGGCTTACCAGCATCTTCACATGCTGCTTGTCATGGCGGCGGCTGGCAGTGTCTCCCCCCTCCTTCCTGTTCTCTCACTTCTCCTCTCTGTTAGTCCCGCCTATACTTCCTGCCTGGCCACTGGCCAATCAATGTTTTATTTATTGACCAATCAGAGCAATACAGATCATCCCACCGCACATTTCCTTTCCTCTTTTGGTCTCAGTGACATCCTTATTCTACCAAACACTTTTCCCCCTCATTACAGAAGTGATACTCATGGATTATAGGGAGTTTGAAGAATTCAGAAAAGCTTGAAGGAGAAAGCAACAGCTTGTTGACACTCAGAAAAAAAAAAAGCTAACATGAACAAAATATTGCAATTTTGGGTACCTCTCTCCTTTTCTGAGTCATATTCTTGTTGGAGGTGTTTATTTTATAATATAGCCTTGTATGCTAAAGAATCATGCAGACAGACTACTTGGTCCAAATCCTGCTTCTGATGGTTACTTGGAGCCAAATTTCTTAGATTTCCTGTCCCTTTGTTTCCTGACCTAAATAAATATGGAATGCCTAGTTTTATAGGGTTCTTATGAGTACATCAATTGACATATTGGATCTTTAGAACACTGAGCTGTTGTAACAGTCAGTTACTAGTTTTGCCATTATCATTGTGTGAGAGGAACAGACAGCTACCACTATCATTTCATAGGCACAGGTATAAGTTGATCTGTCTGCCCAACACCGTGTTCTAAGATAGGTTGCCCAGTTGAACTTGCCTTTCCAAGTTCACTAATGACCTTAAGCATTTGGGAAACAGTTACCACTTAGGGTTCCTAAAACACAGAAATGAATGATAGAGATTAGCGGGAGTTGCTAAGACAATTTTCTGTGGAAATGCATCTGTTCCTACATAGCTTCCTCTTATATTTCCTGGAAAGTGGCTCAGATGACTAGAACTCCATCAATCCCTCCTGGTTCATGAGACAAACTCAGTTTGTGGAGCAGAAATACTGAAGTACCTTACATTCTAGATATCTGTAGAACACCATCTCAGTTGTAGTCTATGGACCTTTGTACTTCCTCTACATGCCAAGGAAATATGCCTGGATTACTTTAAACAACACCAGAATGTATTTTCTAACTGGTGCAGCAAATGAATAATAATCTATTGAATTTTTAGATATTTTTCTATGATATTTCCATTTTTTTTCTGACAAAAGATTCCTTTCCTTTTTATTTTGATTTTGGTTGTTTTGAGATAGTCTCACTGAGTAAGCTTGGCTATCTTGGTATTTGCCTCATAGACCAGATTGGTCTCATGGAAATCCTCCCGCTCAACCTCTCAAATGTTGGTGTATACCACCGTCCCTGACTGAAGATTTTTTCCTCCTTTTTAATTGTTTTCTGATTTTAAAGGTATTCAAAATTGAACGCCAGGCCCTGAGCATGCTCAGCAAACTCCCCATCATACCCCAGCTCTGCTCTTCCTGTATATCCACAGTAAGTAAGACAATGGCTGTAAAATTAGGAATTTTTACAAAATTATTTGTGACCATTACTTATTTCCAAAGCTGTTTTAGTTACCACCGTTTGCTTCTCAAACAGCACATTCTTCTGCCTTTAAGTTATAAGTGGATTTTTCTAAGTTCATTTATTACCGTGACGTTTAAGAGGGACTGTCATGAACATAGAAGAGGGGCGCTTTGTGATGAGTTTTTGTTGTTGTTTTTGTAGTATTTTGTAAGTGACCTTAACAAACCTTTGACCCTCTGAATTCTTTGCCTGTGTCATTTTGCTAAAACACTAGCCTTCTCCTTCCCACTGGCTTCTTTAGTCAACCATGACTTTCACTCATGTATCCATTATTACTTTGGTAGTGTGTACTTATTTTTTTTTAATATTAATTAGGCCTGGCCTTCTTCATGGACAGGGGCATAACTTCTCTGTATGTGTATGTATGTATGTGTGTGTTTGAGTGTGTATGTGTATGTGTGATGCAAGGTGGATGCCCACATGTGTATATGTGTACCTGGAAGCTGGGGGACAACTGTGGATGACATTTCTCATATTTCATCCATATCTCCCCTGAGCCAGGGTCTCTCACTGGCATGAAGCTTGCTGTGTAGGCTCTGCTGAGTAGCCAGGGTGGTTCAGGGATCCAGCCATCTCTGCCTCCCCAGGGCTGGGATTACAAGCGCATGCCACCCTGACTAGCATTTGTGTAGAGTCTAGGTATCAAAGGTCCTCATGCCTGCAGAGTTAGTACTTTACTGACTGAGCTCTTGCCTCAGCTTCGCTGTAATTACATTGACATCTGGTCTTCACTTTGTCTTCCATCTCTCATACACATGGACACAAACAGACCCATTCATTGTGACTTGGTGATAATCTGATGGAGGCCATTCTTTCCTTATTCAGAAAAGCTATACATTTACAGTAGTACTTAATCAAACCCCAGTGTGCTATATAGAGAAAATGCCTTCTGAGCTATTGTAGCAAAGCTTAGTGGTCTTGGCCATTGTTGGTTTAGCCTGAGTCAGAGAATGCTGGAGAAGTTTATTCATCAATAGAGAAACTCATGAATGTCTCTGCCAGAAGTCTTCATTCTCGAGAAGTTCCTTGTGTTAAGTATGTCAAACATTGTTAGGCATCAATAGGAAAGAATATGTAGATCATTTAATATCTAAAGAATTCTTTCAAAGTCTTCTCCTTTTAGACTGACAGCTCTTTGCTCAGCCATGGTATATTACTCTGAGATCATCAAGGTTATGCTAATACCTATGTCCTATGGGGCCTTCATCCTGTGCATGCCGGTGTTTTGTCAACCTAACACAAGTCAGGGCTGTCTGGAAAGAGGAAACTTTGACTGAGAAAATGACTCCATCAGATTGGCCTGTAGGCAAGCCTGTGGGGCATTTTCTCAATAATGATTGATGTGGGAGGGCCCAGCCCACTGTGGGCAGTAACATTCCCTGGGCCTGTGGTCGGGTTTATGTAAGAAAACAGGTTGAACAAGCCAGTAAAGCAAACTTCCTTTATGTTGTCTGCTTCAGTTCCTGTTTTCAGGTTTCTGCTTTGAGTTCCTGCTTCAACTTTCCTGATGATGATGACCTGTGACCTGTGATCATTTCCTCTCCAGGTTGTTTTGGGTCATGGTCTTTATCACAGTAATAGGAAGCAATTAAGTCGATCTTTGAATAAAATGACTGTGAACAGAATACACAGGTTGTTAGCATCTTTTGTTCGCCCTTCCTCTGTCCACCACCCCTCAGAAAGAAAGAAAATGAAGAAGGAAGGGAAGAGAGACGAAGAACCAGTGAGACCCGGTGTGGCTGTTTGGGAAACAGCTTGATTTACTTAGGAAAATGTCCCAATACCTGCAATGCTAGATACAGCTACTCATTAATATTTCACCCTTGGTAGATATTGACAAATCTAACTCTCTTTTTAACTTTGATTTCTTAATCAATGTCTACCTTTCCAGTGAGGCTCTTCCAAACTACTTTCACCTAAATAAACATTTTTATTCTTTCCTCTTAAGCTCATGTTCGTTCTCCACTTTCTGTTTTCGCCCTAGTACATGTAGTTATCAGTCTTTTATGTGTCAATTTACTACATACAAAGCTCTGTTTTGATCCGTGACTGATGTCCAAACAATCAATCCTTGTTGATAGAATTAACCAATTTATTAATGAGGGAATGAACGTAAGAAACAGTTTTTTAAAAGTCAATCTTTTATTTTAAAATGAGGAAGAATCTCAGAATGCTTGAAGGACTTTAAATTACTTGTTAAAAAAAGTATTTGTTTTATGTGTATGGGTGTTTTGTCTGCATGTATGTATGTGCACCATGTGCATGCCTGGAGCCCACAAAGGGTTACAGATGGCTCTGAGCACTATTGGGTACTGAGAACCAAACCCAGGTCCTGTACGAAAGCAGCCAGTGCTCTTAACTTCTGAACCATCTTCCAACCTCAAGGATTTGTCTTTTTCAATTTCACTTATTGAATCTGGATAATCTCAACATCAATATTAATTGAGGTTGGAAAAATCGTAGATTTGTTAGACTCTTAATATTAGGATTCAGATTTTGCTCTTTTGGTCTCCCTATCAGTGAAAGTGGAAGAATATTTAAACTTTTATAAGAAAAATAGCTACGGATTACATTTCTACCCCTTTCTCTCGTAATTTATTTCAGCTTGTTAAAATATTTTGTGTCTTAATTATTTTGTACTTTCATTTTTATTATGCAAAATTATTCAGAATAAAACATGCATATTCTAAAAAAAAAGAAGTAACATGCGGACAGTGTTGCAAAACTCCAGGTGGGAGCTGTGACTGTCATGTAAAAATGACATATGTAAAAGTTATAAAATACACAACTGAAGCGTTTGAAGGAGAAAGGTGTCATTGGGGGGAGATACGTTCTCAAAGTCCTAAGAAAAAAATGGGAAGCGATTCCACCTGTTCCTTCTAGAGGCTCTCATTGCATGCCATGTTTAGTGGCAATTTGTGTGCTGTATTACAAACAATTTAAATAAATAAAAAAAAAAGACGAGCTCTTGCCTTCTGGAAAATAGACCAGTCAGAAAATGAGGCATAGTTGTAGAGTTAAATATGTTCATTGAGTTGTTCGGACCAGTTAAATGACACGGGAAGGCACAGAACTGGAGCCATACTTCTTTTGATTTATTTGCATGATATATGTAAAAATTTCAGAATGTGTTCATCTAGACCCTCAGCCCTAGGAAGCAGGGAAGCAGAAATCAGACTGAGGGACTTGGTCCGGTAAGGCTCCTAAGAAGCAATGCCTGCCTACTCCCACCTAGGAACGTAACCAACCAGCACATCTCGAGCAGCTTGGCTCACAAGGGCCCCAGAGTAAGAGGCGAGTAGCCCTGTTCTCCTGGAGTGCTGAGTGAAACGATCCACTGAAGCCCCTGAGAATCAATTGGGTGGCCCTGCACACCAAGAAACAGCTGAACAGCACATAACCAAGAGCGTCATCTAATTGAGCTCTCTGGAACAGATGCTCTGGCCCATCCTGACCCCAAAGTATGAAGAAGCTGAGACGATCTCTGAGCTGCTTGGTCTCAGAGCCTCCACCAAGTCCCAAGTGCTGTCTTCAGGCACTAACGTGTCCTGTCTCAGCCTACAGTGTAGCCCATCCTCCATGTGGTCCAGACACCTAAGAGACACATGCCTCACTACTGTACCATAACCACACAATGCCTCCCAGATATCCCTGACTTTCCATGATCCGCAGAAACCAGTGTGTGTGTCCCAGTATTGCATCTACATGCACCATGATCAGAACTGCTTGCAAACTCCCCCTGACTAGGGTCAAATCTGCCCTTTATGACTTGTGTGACATCGTTAAGTGAAAAAGCACTCACAGTATGGGTTTTCTAGAAACATAAACAAAAGGTTCAATGGAAAAATAAAAGGTATAAACAATTCAGTGAAATAATTACCAAAAAGGTTTTGAATCTTGGGAAAGACGTGGACATGCAGACCCAGGAAGCTCTAAGGATCCCTAATAGACTGGACCCCAAAAGATTCTTTTCTTGGCATATTACAGTCAAACTGTTGTAAGTAGGAGACTAATGGGAGTTTGAAAACAGCAAATGAAAATGGTCATGTCACTTACAGGGGGGTCCCTGTTAGACTGGTACTAAATCAGCAGAAATGTTGTAAGTCAGGAGAGAGTAGGATGGCATTTCAAAGTCTTGGAAGAAAGAAAACAGTAAAGAATACTGTATCCCTTAAGCAAAAACAACATTTATGGTCATCAGACCAGCTTTGTGAGAGATGCTCCAGGGTGGCCTTATGCTAGAAGCACAAGGATGGAAACACACAGAAATACAGCACTCAAGTAGGGCACACATATAAAAGAGAACATGAAGAAAATCAAACCATATATATATATACCACCAAGTCACAAGGAGGAGCCGCAGGAGAAGGGAAGAACAAAGAGTGTGCAAAAACCCAGCAAAGCAGATTGACTTGCTCGTTTGAAAGACAGACCAGCTGAAGGGATTAAAAATAAAAACAGAACTGCTCCAAAGCAAGGGCAGTCCAGTTCTAGTGCCAAGGATCCCTGTTTCTGAGGAACCCACTTCAGTGGTAAAGGCACACACAAACTGGGAGGGAGTGGGTGGAAAGAGATAGATTATGAAAATAGGGACCGTAACTAAACAGAAGCAGTTACGCTCATATTTGAGAAAACATACTGTCAATGTAAAAAGGAAGATAAAGAAGGTCATTATATAGTAAAAAGGGACTGATTTCAAAAGATGCAAAAACTAACAGCAAATCCATATTCATTCAACACTCAAGAGCCCAATGATATCAATTAACACTATAAGCCTAGAGTTGATGATGTCATCCTCTTGATTTCTTTGTTGTGGTGCTGGGGACCCCAGTCTCTTGTACGATAGTCACGTGCTGTGTTATTGAGTCACACACCAACTTTAAAAATTCTCAGCCTAAATAGAAAGACAGACTCTAAGAAAACAACAGCTAGGGAGTTCAACACCCCACTTCCCTCAATAGAATAGTCATCAAATTAATAAAGAAACTCTGGACAGAAAAAAAAATAAAGAAACATTGGTGCTCTAATATGTACAAAGAGTCTTAACAGATATTTATAGACCATTTCATCCAATATGTAAACATATGGTATAATCTCTAGGATAGACTACATGTTAGTTCACAAAATAGGTCTCAGCAAATTAAAAAAATAGAAATTATGGCATTAATTTTTTTCTGAGCAAAATGGAATAAGAGTAGATATCAACGACAGGATTAACATTAGAGTTGTACAAGTAAACATGAAAATCAATCAGTATTGTCTTGAGTTGGGCTAGTAAAGGAATTAAACAGAAAACCAAATTATACACCTTAAAGTATTAGAAAAGAAAGAACAAACTGAACCCCAAATTAGTAGAAGGGGAGAAATGACAGAGATGAGACCACATATAAAAAATGGAAATAAACAAAACGATAAACAAAATTGATCAACTTTCAGTTAGACTAGTGGAGGTGGGGGGCGAGGACTCAAGTTAATCAAATCAGAGATGAAAACAGAGACAGTAAGAATGATGCCACAAAAACACAAAGGACATTAGGGACCGTCTCAGTACATCAAAAATCAGAGACCCTAGAGGACATGGATATATTTGTTGGACATACATAACCTAACAAAATTGGACACAAGAACACAGATAACTGAACAGGCTGATGGGAAGTCACATTGGCTTAATAATATAGAAAAGTCTTCAAGCAAAGAGAAGTCCAGTCTTCACTGCTGAATTTTACTATATTTCAAGAACTTATGGCAGTTCTACTCCAACTATTCCAAGTATTACAAGGGAGAGAGCCTTTTCTCACTTACTCTCCAAGGCCATCATTGTCCTCATACCCAAACCAGACAAGGACATAAGAATAAAGAAAGCTGTAGACCATTATTCCTGATAAGGATAGTTCAAAATATCCAAGTCAACAATCCGAACACATCACATTAATGTAATGAACAAGAATCATATGATATTCTCAGTTGATGCAGAACATGTATTTGATAAAACCATAAAAATTAAATATAGAAAAATACATTTTAATACAATAAATGCTACATATAAAATACCCATAGTCTATATCATATTGAATGCAGAAAAATTTTCTCTAAGGTCATAAACAAGACAAATATGTTTGTTTTCATTTAGGATTTCTTAGCCACCATAACAAGAGAGGAAAAGAAAGAACATGAAAATATCAACAGAGAAAGCTAGATTACCCTATGGATAGAAAAACCTAAGAATCTACCAAAAAATGTCAGAACCATTAGGACAGTGAATTCAGTAAAGTCAAAGGTTACAAGATCAAAATACAAAATTTAGTATCTTTTTGAAATTCCCTAATGAAATAGTTGAGAAATAAAGAAACAATTCCATCCACAACAGATAAAAATAAAAAGTCCAGGAATAGTTACCCAAGAAAGTGAATTATCTCTTTAATAAAGATCATAAAGTATCAGTGAAAAAACCTGAAGATATTAAATGAGTAGACATCCTATGTTCATGAACTGGAAAAAATAATATTGTTAAAATGTCCCTACTATATAAAGCTACCTACAGATTTTATGAAGTTTTACTCAAGATTCTAATGACATTTTTAAAATAGAAATTGAAAAAAAAACTTCAGAAATTTGTGTGGAAGCACAAAAGTCCTGAGAAAGCTGAAGCCATCTTGAGCAATTACAGTATTGCAATGCTTAACATCAAAATATATGAAAAATATTAATAACCCAGACAACACAGTTCCCGCTCAAAAATAGGCAGTAGGCGAATGGGACAACATGGAGAACCCCGGACAACATGGAGTGCACAACTGATTTTTTTTTACAAGGGTGCTAAGAATGCACACTGTAGAAAGGGTGGTTTTTTTTCAGTAAAAACTGTTCTAGAAAAAGTGCATATCCACGTGCATCAGAAGGAAGTACATTCTGTCCACACTCACCTCAAAATGGCTCCAAGGCTTACATGTGTGGCTCCAAACAATTTTGCTCCTAAAAGAAAACATAGCTGAAATTCTTTAGGACATTGGTCAGGGCAAATATTCTTTATATGACCCCAAAACACAGGTAAGACAAGAGAAAAGTGTCTTCCTCAAGCTAAGAAGCTTCAACACAGCAAAAGGACTAATGGACAAAGTGGGCGGGTGGGGAGGGGAGATACTTGGGAAGTGTTAAGGAAAAGGAAGAGGATGGCGCACACTTAGCCAGGAATACGTTCTCATGAACTGTAGCAAGAAGGATCACTACGTTTGGCAATGAATTACTTCAAATAGCTAACAGAGATTATTTTTAAATGTTTTTAATACAAAGAAAATGACTTGTCAAGGTGAGAGATGTCAATCATCTTGATCTGATCACTACAAGATATAGAAATAGTGAAACATCACCCTTCACACACACCCACACATGCCATTTGTCAATTGAAAGTATTTTTATAATGTAATAGATAAAAAATTTATTTACAGTAAACTAAACATTTTACAAATTCCAATTATGTAATGTAATGAGACTTGATAAATGCCGTGTCTGACCCCCTAATCCACATCCCAGGACTCTGACACCTCCTCCCTCACATCCTTTACAGATACAACCCCTTTTATGAATTTTAAAACTATTAATTAGTTTTGCCTCACGTTGATCTTATTTTCTAAAAAGATACAAATCTCTACAGTCTTTTTTTTTTTTTTTTTTTTTTTTTTTTTTTTTTTTTTGGTTTTTTGAGACAGGGTTTCTCTGTGTAGTTTTGCGCCTTTCCTGGAACTCGCTTTGTAGACCAGGCTGGCCTCGAACTCACAGAGATCCGCCTGGCTCTGCCTCCCGAGTGCTGGGATTAAAGGCGTGCGCCACCACCGCCCGGCTCTACAGTCTTTTAATTCAAATGTTCCAACTGGAAACTCGGTGAGAAATTGTGTATATCGCCACTACTTTGCTTTCCCCTGGACTGGAAGAGTGGGAGGACCCAGCTTTGCAGCCATAAGCTGCTCAGCAAATTCCATTTCACAAACCTACACGTCAAAAGGGACTTGGAAAGCGCTGCCCAAGAGGGAGACAAGGAAGCTGTAAAGGACAGGCATGCGGGGCACTACCAAGTCCCGTCCTTCCATTTTCCCAGCAAAATCTTCAGGTTCATCAAATTCTTTATGTGCTGTGATAACTCTTTAGCGTGGACCACTCGGGTTTGATGGATTTCTGTGTTTTGGACTTCTTTTCTCTTACAGAGCTCATCAAAATTCTGGGATTTTAAAGAGTTATTTAATGCCCAAAACAACACAGACATTCCTGGCACCCATCTCCCTCTCTAAAAGAAAGTAGGAAGGCGCTCCTTTCTGGAAGAAGTTCCCATCAGTTCAGAATCCGGAAGACTTGGCTCAGTCTCTCGGGCGCATCCTTTTGTGGGCACCACTGCGGTAGCAGTGATGGGGCCCCCAAACAGTCAGGGTCCCGAGGTGCACAGGCGTCCACCAGACCAGTCTCATAGAAATGCTATTTTTCCTCAGAAACGTATTTGTCCTTGAGAAAAAGCAAGTACAGAGCAAAATCTTGGGGAAGGTTGAAAACAGGTAGCATGGAAAATATTCTTACTGATTTTTATAACTGTATTTGGCAGGGCCTGTGTGCTGGGTTATCCAATGTAAGCATCCAGGGATTTTCTTTTCCATTGCTAGTATAGTATAGTTGAGTTTCTCTCAGTAAACATTTGCTTTAGGGAAGCATAAAAGGTCAGTTTTGGCCAACTGCATGAGCCCTTCGCCTACCATCTGTAAAAAATTTAGACATTGCCTTTTTGTATGACCCTTTAAAAATACACGAGACCTAATTCTATCCTTTTCTCACATAAAACTCCCATTGGGCTTTAGTGGGAACATTTTTCAAGTTAAGTTCAGAGGAATGAGGACGTTTTACAATGGCCTCTTGTGAGAACTTCCCTGGGCACAACTTGACTAACTCCTGAGGGAGTTTTATGATCTTTGAAATGTCCACATCAACCCCACTCTGTGAAGCCTTCGGACTTCTTGACGGTATGAAGATAGACCCACCTTGTGGTAACGTTCAAGCACAGTGTTTGGGGAGAAAAGAGAAGGTACCCACTCAACACCCATCATGCATCCATCATCCTGTCTGTTCCCAGGGCTCACTCTGAAACAGCATGCACCATCCATACTTAGCTAGGTCAGACACTGCCCTGCCAGCTTCAGCCGTATGATTCCAGCCAATCCTGGGGGGGGGGGGGGGCATTGGCATCCTGGAGTCACCGTAAGGAAGGTGAGACCGGAGTGGCTAAAGGTACACCGAGGCTTTCACAAAAGAGCCAATACCATTCAGACCATCTGCAATGCCTGACCATGGTTTTCAATTTGACACACCTGAGAAGAGGGACCCTCAGTTGACAAATTACTCCATCAGATTGGCCTGTGAGCGTATCTGTAAAGCATTTTATTGATTGCTATTTAATGTAGGTGGGGTCATCCCTAGGCAGGTGGGTCAGGTTATATGTGAAAGGAAGCTCTCCAAGCCTGGCAGCAGGCCAGAAGAAAGCATCCCTCTGGGCTTTCTGCTTCAGGCTCCTGCCTTGGCTTCCCTTAAGGATGGACGGTAAAGATGTAACAAACACTTGCCTCACCAAATTTCTTCCAGTCTTGTTACTTGTCACAGCAACAGAAAGTGAACTAAGAGACCTTTGGTTCCTTCAAAGTCATTGCAGCTGTCTGCCGCCCACTTTGCATGGCTCTCTAATACTCCTGCCCTTTGCCCGCCATGAAGGGAAGGTAGCAGGGGCCCCTGCTCCTCTCCCTGCCTCTTTGGACGCAGCCTGACCACAGGGAACTAGGGCCCCTGCTTTCTTCATCTTTGTCTGGCCAGAGCAGGGTCCACAGCAGTTCAATAAATACATTTGATGTTTGAAACGTACTCCTTTTTGTAATTATGAAACTTAAATCTTGTTGTTATGAAAAACTGGACAATAGAGAAGAGTGTGTCTTCCTCCAAACTCATTATCTCAACTTAATGTATGCTTGAGACATGGTTCAATTCTCCCAAATTAAAAAAAAAATCATAATCTTGCTGTGCATCTGCTTGTATAACAATAAGCTCGCCACGGATTACTCGAGCTTGGTGTTTGATAAGCACCGTTAGTGCAGGCCGGCTAAGGCTTCTAGCCCTCACAGAGCTGGCAAAGAAAGAGGAGAAGCTCACACTTCACCTCCATGTGAGCTCTATAGGAGCTTGTGAGGACACGCTGAATCTCCCACTCAGTCCAGGGGACACTGCTAAATGACCTCCTTACTTCCGGGATCAGAATAATAGTGAGGAAACCGGCAGAAACAGCTGTGATCTGCTCACCAGTTATTTAAGGACTGTGGTTTAAAGCAGTTTGTTAGTAAAAGCAAATAGGAAGTCTGCACTTTCCTCTAATTGTTCCATAGTCTATCTACTACAAAGGAAGATAGATAGATAGATAGATAGATAGATAGATAGATGATAGATAGATAGATGATAGATAGATAGATAGGTTATTGATAGATGATAGATAGATAAATGATAGATAGATAGATGATAGATAGATAAATGATAGATAGATAAATGATAGATAGATAGATAGATAGATAGATAGATAGATAGATAGATGATAGATAGATAGATAGGTTATTGATAGATGATAGATAGATAAATGATAGATAGATAGATGATAGATAAATGATAGATAGATAAATGATAGATAGATAGATAGATAGATAGACAGATATGTTGAGAGCTGTTGGATCATTATGTGTCAAACAATGAATGTGGGGAGGAACTGATGTCCAAAGAGGCCGAAACAGGCTCTTCCCTTGTAGAGGTCGTGATCGATTGGAGGAAAGACGCTATTAGAAATCACTTACACTTCTTACACAACAGAAGAACGAACGTCATGAATTCTCTTTTTATTTTGTTTTCTGTCATATATGCAGTTTTCATACGCATGAAATTTAAGGAACAATAAGTATTTATTTCACCCTTTAGGTCATTTATATAAAAGATTTTACTAATATATTTAAAGCTCTTTGGTTCTTACCCTTAGACTGTCCTGAATGTTGATAAATGTCACCTTTGATGTTTATATTGCCTTTATCATATATATGTCTACCCCTACACAATATAGTCTGTCTGTAATTCATTGGACTTTAATATGAAGATTTACAATCTTAATAAAATATCAAAAGATTTTAGTCAAAAAGTTACATATTAATGTCTATGTAAATAGAGCACAAACAGATGTAAGACAGGGAGGGGTCATGTTTTTCCATTAATCCATTAGGATTCCTCATTCCTATGCAAACACCGAAGAAGTTTGAAAAATGAGTCTTTTATTCAGTGCAAGTGGTCAAATTAAAAGAGTCATACAAAGCCATTCGATTTTCTTCTCTAAACTTCTTTCTATGCAGGATCTCTGGATTCAGTACAGCAGCAGTCCTTTGGCTTCTCAAACTACAACCAAGTAATTCCTGACCATCCTCTTGCTCTCTCAACCTGCCGCTCCTTCCTACACATCCCTCCTCCGCATTCCGTCAGAGTCATCCCTTCCTGCCTACAGTGGCCTTGCTTTAGGGCCTTGCCGTAGCTCGCCCACTGTCCACTTTCTCTCCTAGAGCCCATCCTCAGCCTGACCCTGACAGTGATTGATGTAGAATGAGAAATCCGATCACATTCTTACTCATGCTAGCCTTCCCAAAGCTTCCCGTCTCGTTCAGTGTGAAGTCTAAACTTGACGAGAACAAGAAAGACAACAATGCTCCATGTGGCCGACATTGACTGTGCCTCTGAGTCTGCCTGGGACACTTTGTGTCCGCCACCTCAATCACACCGCTCCGTTTTTGTGCCACGGACACCAGCCTTTTCCTCTTTTGGAGAGCGCTGAGTTAGGCCTTTGGATGATCTTGTTGTTCAGGTCTTCATCTGAATCTCAGTTTTAGAATATGCTCCCTCTGCCGTGATCTCCCTTCCGTATTCTCCTGTGAGGCCATTCAGGTTGTTTTCTGTCCAGCGCAGACATCATTTCCACCATCTTGTTGTTCGTCACATTTATTTTTCTACTCTCTTTAGGATTCAGGCTTCACATGAACCTGTCTTTCTTGTTTGGTACCATGTTCCTGGCATCTCTTTCAGTACATGACATTTAGGTTTTAACTATAATTTTGGGAAATAAGTGGATAAAGACAGAGAAAAACAAAAGCGAATTTTGTCTTCTGAATTAAAGAGCCGTATGCTATTTAGTGTAAGTGCTTTCAGCCTGAACAAAGGTTTGAGCCTAGGCAGTCATGGCAGCCTTGTTATAAGCATTTAGAGAGGACTTACTACCTCCAAGGCACTCCCCTACATCCATTCCATCTATTAGCACACGAGGGAGGTACTATTAATCCAAATATAAACTGTAAGAAAATTGTGGCCCCTGAAAGTCAGTGACAGTAGAGCTGGATTTTGAATTAGGCAGCCTACGTAGAAAGTCGGGAGGCTCAACCACAGGTCCGTCTCCATAGATCTCTAACTATGCAGTCATGTTTTCCTAAGATCTGACCTACTGACCAAACCACAGAATGGTAGTGTACCTTGATGTTTTTTTATCCCCTTAAAAAAATGCAAGAAAGATAACAATCAGGTAAATACAAGAACACTTACACATTAATTGTGGCATGTAAATGCAATAACAATGTAAAGAGGGCAAACAAGCATTTTCTTACTCTTAAAAGAGCCTTGAGCATGAAGCAATGCATGTATTGATTAGCAACAAGTGGACTTTTTGGTACACATCCAGTCACACTCAGTCTGGATTAGGCCTTAACTGTCTTTTTTCTTGAGCTTACAGCTTTTAGGAAGGACATCTGGAAGCAGTTTGAATCTTACTTTAGAGCCTGCCAGGCCAGCCTGTGTCTGGCCTAAGGGAACAAGGAGACAAAAAGGAAGAGAAAAGGAACTGTGACTTTCAGAAAGTACAGAAGGACTGGGTAGAAGCTCATATGCAAAACAGGGTACTGCCAACACCAGGGAGGGAAGTGAGCTTGAATCCACCAGCAGGCTCGTCAGGACCCACTGGTCCACCAGGTCTACGGAGGCGAGCTAACGTACCAGGAATCACACAGCTCTTGTGTAAGTCAACTATGTCTTATACACACGAATAGTGAGGTTTTGATCTATTGAGCATCTTCCCATTAGAACAGGATGTGACCTCACATCCTCTTTAAGAATATTACCTTTTGTGGACCTGATCATACTATCCTGTGGCTCAGAAAAATGAGTATAGAATTCTAACTATGGAACTAATAGGAATAGAGTTACTGGAAGTCTGCATGTTGGGAAACACTTGAGATTCTCGGTCCCTATTGTCAAATGTAGACTATGTGCCAAATGAATGGGAAAGATGAACTAAGATGTTCTGGGACTCCAGAATCATGTTATTGTAGAGTGTACCCAGGGTTTTATATTGTCAATTTACACTTTAAACCTTGAAAGTTTGAAGAGCTATTAACACATGTTTGAATATATATTCATTTCCTCTTTAGTTTGACTATTTTAGCTAAGGAATGAAATTCAGCCTAAGAAAATTAAATATTGAACACTGTCAGTTCTATCAGATTTATACTACTGAATGAACAAGGTATACTCTGTTGAATGGAAGGGCATTTAAAAATGTTGTCCTTGAGTGGTGGAGGAGGCAGAGTTTTGTAAATTTTCAGATGTATGCTAGAAGGAGTTATCCAGAGATAAGATACTGATAGGAAGCAAGGTTTGGAGCAGCCCATCAAGAAATTAGCTTTGCTATGGAACCATGGGACCTATAGGAAGAACAGTGCTCAAATATTTTCCCCTTTCAGTACTAATTCCTATTCCACTCCATACATGTATGTAACATATTTTAGTCATTTTTTTCCTATTACCTTCTCTCATACATTACCCCCACTCTCACTGAATGACTTCTCAGCAAATGACCCCTTATTTTCATGTCTTTTGTTTGTTTGTTTGTTTGAGCTTGGGTAGATGTTGTATTTTCTGGAGCATGGCAACCTACCATTGAATACGCTCCTAAGAAAAGCAACCCAGCCTCTCCAAACGGTGTTCTACCTTGAGGACAGAGAAGTCGGACCCAAAGGCTGTTGAAGGAAGATTACAGCTGCAGAACAGTGAGCAAGAACTTAAATTTGGAATAAGAGATGATACAGCACATCCAGCGACTCACAAGACGGCGAGAGTTCTGGACTTTCTTAGTGTGTGGGATGGAGATTTAATTCATTTCATTTAATTATGAAAGTATTAAATTCCCCTAAGGCAGAAAGACTTGGGAAGACTTAGACAGCAGACATTTTGGATTATATATGTAAATAGTTGTACTTAGAATACTGGAAGAAAAAGTATCACATGGCCATTAAAGAGAATTTAGTAGTGGAAGATATAGATTGGAAGAATCTATCCTAATTATATTCATTACTGTGGCAATTGACTGCGTGTATCTCTGGTTGGGTCTTCAATGGTGAGGTGTGTTATTTGGGATGAAAAAAATGAATAATTTCAATCCCTGGCCATAGCAATTGGTTGCAAGTATAAGCCATAACCCAACTGAGTAAATGCAATGGAGTGAGCAGTCATGGGAAGGAGTTTCCCACGACTTCCCATTCTCCTAAACCCAAGTCTTATGTTGGCTTTCTGGTCAGAGTTTATTTTACTCATTAGCAGAGTTAAAACAACAACTTAGACTTAGCGCGTGCGCGCACACACACACACACACACACACACACACACACACACACACACACACGGAAGCCTTTGGGAAGACAGCTGCAACTAGGAAAGGCCAGAGCCATGCAGCAGCCAATGATAGGAGATGTGGAGAGGACCACCTGAGGGAAGGGAAGGAGGACAGCAGAGAAAGCAGAGTTCAAGCCAGGAACTGTGTCGAGCTCTCTGATGGTCCCCTTTAATCCTCAAAGCAAGTATCATCTCCACATGGCATATAAGGCAGTTGAGTCTTAAAGATACTTAGTAAATTGCCCAAGGCAGGAACAAGAGTTAGTTTTCTAATAGCCATGCCCCACTTCAAATTCCAATCTTATTTATCTCTGGAGCTTGAAAAATGAGAAAAGCATGCCTTTGGGAGCTGGTGTGACTTTTCCTAATTGCATTTACTTATTTGTTTGTTTATTATGTGTGTGTACAGGCATGCAAAGGCCAGAAAACAACTGTGGCTATTCTTTCTGTCTGTCTTGTGAGTCCTGGTGGTGCTGCTCAGCAGCAGCCACCTTTCCATGCTGGGGGCTGGCATGTTTACGAGGGTTTTACCTATGGGCTCAGAAGAAAAAGAATTCTGTCCTTGATTTCTCTTGGACTCTCTCTGCCCCCATTCCTCCATGTCCCCCACCCAGATGGCTTAGGAAACCTGAGTTATATCTATTTACAGATTAATTGTTCATTTGGAGCCTTGTACATTCCTTCACAACAACAACAAAATGGGGGTTGCTCAATGACAAAACATGCTGCAAAACTATAAGACATAAAATTCAGTTCTTTATTTTTGATTCTTCAACAATTTCATACATGTATATAATGTATTTGGTCATTTTTATTCTGATTACCCTCTCTCATGCCTTACACTCCCAACCTCCCAATCCCCCCCACCCCCCCACCCCCCCACCCCCCCACCCCCACTCCCCCAGCCCCCCACCCCACTCACTGAACAGCTTCTTCTCAACAAATCCTTTCTTGTTTTCTTGTCTTTTGCTTGTTTAGTGACCCACTGAGGCTCAGCCGGGTTCCTTGCATGAGCATGGGTAGAGGCTGCATTTTTCTGGAGCATGGCAACTTACCATTAATGCACTTCTAAGGAAAGCAACTCAGCCTCTGGCAGTATCTATGAACTGCCAGTAGTCCCTCAGGAGGGGGTGGGGCCTCAGCTTCATAAACCATATCCTTGTCCATGGTGGGATATTGACAGGCATTGCTTTTTAATTTGCTGGATGCAACTTGCTCTTACCTCTAAGAGAGAAGCGTGTGAAATATTGGACTTACTAACAAGTCTGTACCATCAGTCTAAAATCAGGATCTTTCTGTGATAGAAGAGCCAGCTTAACTCTGGAGACATGGGGGGACACCGGTGCTGTGGGGCTGTGATGTTGTTGTGAGGCAGATTTAGGCGTTGTCTTTCTAAGTGAGGAGAGTCAACTCCTGCTTGGAGAAGAGGTAGGGACAGTGGGTTAGAGCCTACCGTCCATGGCTCTGCATGCTCCCAACCGTCACACTCCTGAGCTGAAAAAACAAAAAACAAACAAACAAACAAAACAGCCAAAGAAAGGTGGTTTCTAGAAATAGATGTGGAGTCCAGTATTGGTGTTAACTGCTGATTTGCAGTTACAGGAAAGAGAGATGCCATCTTCTTCAACAAATGGGACAAATGCCAGGAAAGCCTTTTATGGGCTAAGAGGTTTTCTATGTACTTGGGAGCTCATTCCTCACCTCTCCCTTTAGTTCAGCCTCTAAGAGAGATTTAAAGCAGAATTCACACACACACACACAAAAGAATAGAAAAAGAATTCTCCTTCTGTCTGGTTCCGACACGCTTTAAGAATTCTTTAATCTGAGAAGTGTCTCGGTGCCCATTGTCTGGTCTGACTTGGTATAGCTGGACTGAATATTACACTAGTCAGTGTGGAAGAAGGCAACTGCTGAAAGTCAGCCCATGAGAGACAGGTCTTTCCCCAGGAGCATTCTGCATGGACGGTGCAAAAGAAGGTCCTTGACAATATACTGCTCTCTGTGGAAACTGAACGGGTAGAAATCTTAATAATCTCTAAGACACGTGGCTGTGCTTTTTACACTCAATCCACAGAGAATGCCTATAGTCACTCTAGTTACGAGTGAGCTTTGTGTGTTATAACAGTACGATTTTAAATAGAGAGTGGCTTGGGTGTGTGTGGAAGAGCCCATGTTTAGGGTAGACGGACCCATTGCATGTGAGTGGGAATTTATTATTAAGGATAGCCAGCCATACCCAATGCACAGACAGTAAATGAACAAGATGGCTCAGAGGGTAAGTGTGTGAGATGGGAAGCCTGTTGACCTGAGTTTGATCTCTAAGATCTATGTAGTTTGAGGAAACAACACAGAGTCCCCAAAGTTGTCCTCTGCCTTCCATATGCCCCTTCAATAAAAAAATCAATGGAGGTAATGGGGAAGGGGGAGGGGAGAGAAGAGAAGCGGAGAGGAGAAGAGAGAAGAGAAGAGAAGAGAAGAGAAGAGAAGAGAAGAGAAGAGAGATTTTGAAAATATAGAGAAAAAAATGCCTGGGTTTTTGCTGGGGCAACTCATACCATCCATTAAAAGAACTCTTTCCTAATCCCAATGTGTTTTTGTTGTCTTAAAATGTTATATAGGAACTAATTTCAGATGTCCTACTTCCAGGAATCCATAAATCTGAACAATTTTCCACACACCACAGTAACCTCACAAAAGCTCTAGGAATCATATCACAGCACCTGGGAAAAGCACAGAAACAAGATCCATGGAGAGGCTGGAAGCCAAGTTTCACATGCAACCCCGGTAGTAAGGTACCCAGAGAGATGCCCTCCATGGGGGAAGAGACATCAACACATTAGACACCCCCAATAGTTTTTATACCACAGTAAAACCTAGTACCAGGCAGGCACCCACAGTTCCAGGATGGAAGGCTGTTCTCTGGACTAGGCCTTCAATCCTGAGCCCACATCAGCATGTAGGGGATCTTCAGCCTCAGACTCCAGGCCTATGTCACAGGCTTGAACTCTAGGTCATTTGTGTACTGGTTTCATTCCTGGTGTCATGAAGCTACACATGGCAGCCATAAGGACTGCCAGGCTGACTCCTATGATCCTAATGACCAGGTAAATTCTCTCTCTCTCTTTTTTTTTTTCTCTGAGATAGGGTTTCTCTGTGAAACAGTCCTGCCTGTCCTGGAACTCGCTCTGTAAACCAGGCTGGCCTTGAACTCACAGTGATCTGCCTGCCTCTGCTTTCCAAGTGCTGGGACTAAAGGCGTGAGCCACCACCGCGTGGATAGCTTAGGTTAATACTCTTGGTTGGACTCAGTGTCCAGGCTGGTCCTATGGGCTTGGGATTCTGCTTGATCAGTGCTAAGGCAGCCTTTCTAGACTCGGGATCCAGGCCGACACCTGTGAACTGAGCTTCCAAGTTTCCCTTAGGATAATCCTGAATTGAGGGTTTAGTCTCTGGGGTATCAAACTCACAGACTGACTCCACTGGCCCCAGGTTCTAGACTGGATCCAATACCTCATTAGTCTTAATGCCCACCCCAGTAGCATGTTAGTTCTGTAGAATCAGATTCTAGACCTGTCCTTGGACCAGACTTACTTAGCCTAGCATTTGTTGCTCTGGAATAATCCCAGGACTAGATTGGCTCCATAAACCAAGCCCCAGGGTACCTTTGCACCAGGATAAGCCCTATGCCTATGGCCACTAAGCCAGGTTAACCCCTATAGACAAAGTGTCTAAGCCCAGTCAGAACTGAGCTAGCTCATGTTTCCTAGGGCTTCAGGCTCAGGTCAGCATAAGCTGGTGCTTTTGACTTAAGCATTAGGTGGGCATCACAGACATAGGGTCTGGGTTCTGCCCAATGTCAGGCTGGCTCCACAGTCTTATTCCAGAACTATGACACCTGTAACTTCACATTACAAGGTTCAAGTCTACCTCATTAGAACCCAGACTCAACCAGCTCCCAGAGATGCAGGAGCCAAGACTATCTTGCATACCCAAGTTGCAAGTCAGCCCTCATAAAGATGGGTCTCTGGCCAGTACTTATGTACTCAACTTTTAAGACAGCACTAGTCAAATTTAGACATTTTTTTTTGCTATTTTTCTTAAATAATTATTCTATTCCTTTATTTCTCTATTCTTCTTCATGGTTCCTACAACACAAGTATTTGTTTATTTAATGCCATGTGACTCTTACAAGCTTTCTTTGTTTCCTCTAGTTTTTTCTCATCTGACTGAGTATTTTCTGGCATCCCTTCTTCAATGCTCAGATTCTTTTGTTCAATCAGTCCTGCCACTGCTATTCTCTATTGTATTTTTATATCATTCACTGTGTTTTTCAGCCCCAGAGTCCCTGTTTGGCTTTTTTCCCCCTATAATTACAATTTCCAATTTTCTTCTTTTGTACACTATTACCGTCTTGATTTCATAGAACCATTGCTCTGTGTTTTCTTCAAGTTTGCTAAGTTTCCTTAAGGCCATTTTGAGTTCTTTATCAGGCAGTTCATATTTATCTTTGAAGTCAATGACAAGGAAATTATTGCATTACTTTGGCAGAGTTGACTCTTCTGGACTTTTCATACTTCTTGCTATCTTAAAAGGATGTCAGTACATGTGAAGAAGTGATATTTAAAGAAAGAAAAAAATCAATCATTCTAAACCTTTTTTAGTTGAAAAGTATTTCCAATTTCATAAATATAACAACACTTTGATAATAAAGCCGTACAAAGATACCACAAGAAAACTAGGGGACAAAAGCCTAAATAAAATATTCCTTGGTGAATATACATGCATAAGATGAACAAAATACTTGCAAACTGAATCCTATGAACCCATGATCAAAAGACAATTCACCATGAAATGCTGTATTAGAGGGATGAAAGAGTAGTCTATGCCATGCAATAAATGGATGTGATATTCTATATTATATTAAAGAGAACTAAGGACAAAAACTATATGATTATCTTAATAAGATACCAAAAAGCATTGGAAAAATTCAATATACTCTCATAAAAAATACCTCCAACGCCAGGCGGTGGTGGCGCACGCCTTTAATCCCAGCACTCGGGAGGCAGAGCCAGGCGGATCTCTATGAGTTCGAGGCCAGCCTGGGCTACCAAGTGAGTTCCAGGAAAGGTGCAAAGCTACACAGAGAAACCCTGTCTTGAAAAACAACAACAACAACAAAAAAATACCTCCAACATATCAGATCTGAAGGAACATACGTAATATAATAAAGAAGCCATATATGACATACTGACAGCTAATATAGCCATTGGTAAAAAGTTTTTCTTTCAATATCAAGAACAGACAAAGAGGCTCAACCTCATTGTTTTTATCCAATAATGTATTAGAAATGCTAATCAAAGCAATTAGTCAGGATCATTTAAAATCTTCCAAACTTACTCCCCAATCCAAAGAAGTTAAATGTCTCATTTCATTGGTTTGTTAGTTACTGTTTTTGTTGATGATAAAACACCATAACCGAGGCAACTTATATAAGGATTTATTGGACTTACGGTTCCAGAGGGATAAGAGTCCAGCATGGTGGTGAAGCATGGCAGCAGGGAGCAGGCATGGCAGCAGGGAGCAGGCATGCAGCAGGCAGACAGGCAGGCATGACAGCAGGGAGCAGGCATGGCAGCAGGGAGCAGGCATGCAGCAGGGAGCAGGCATGGCAGTAGGGAGCAGGCATGGCAGCAGGGAGCAGGCATGCATCAGGGAGAGGGCATGACAGCAGGGAGCAGGAATGCAGCAGGGAGCAGGTATGCAGCAGGGAGCAGGCATGGCAGCAGGGAGCAGGCATGCAGCAGGGAGCAGGCATGGCAGCAGGGAGCAGGCATGCAGCAGGGAGCAGGCATGGCAGCAGGGAGCAGGCATGCAGCAGGGAGCAGGCATGGCAGCAGGGAGCAGGCATGCAGCAGGGAGCAGGCATGGCAGCAGGGAGCAGGCATGCAGCAGGGAGCAGGCATGGCAGCAGGGA